>NC_140590.1:499524420-500861920 GCF_964204655.1 Triturus cristatus
CACCCTTAGATGCAGACACAGTGGTGTCTTTACTTAATAAAATCAAGTCAGGTTCCCCAAATGACCAGGCGCCTCCTACTGTATTGCAGCAGGTTGCCCCAGAAGTAGCTCCGGTCATTGCTACACTGATCAACTCTTCTTTCGTAGCTGGTAAAAACCCCGCACTTTGGAAAGAAGCCATGGTGAAAGCCCTGCTAAAAAAAACGGGATCGGACCCGGAATTAATGGCCAACTATCGCCCTATTTCCCTGCTCCCGGGAATAGCTAAAATTGCAGAGAAACATGTCAACAACACCCTTTCCTCCTATCTGGAAGAACATAACTGCCTGCACCGGACACAGACCGGCTTTAGATCTCATCAAGGGACAGAAACCGCCCTGGTTGCGGTAGTGGAAGAAACAAGGAAAATCATGGACTCAGGAGGATCAGCTGCATTGATACTCCTCGACCTCAGTGCAGCATTCAATACCGTTAATCATCAAACCTTGATTCTAAGGTGTCTCGAAATGGGGGTGACTGGCTCAGCACTGAGATGGTTAGCCTCCTTTCTTGAAGGTCGCACTTTTCAGGTTTTCGAGGAGAATGTGTCCTCTAGGAAGGTCCCCCTGAAGAGTGGAGTGCCTCAGGGCTCCTCTCTTAGCCCCACTCTTTTTAATATTTATATGAGCCCACTAGCTAAAATTGTGGAAGAATTTGGCATACAAATAGTGATGTATGCCGATGACACGCAGCTGATTGTATCTCTTAAAAATATCGGACAGCCACAATGCAATCTCTTTAGTTGCCTAGAAGAAATTTCAGCTTGGATGAAACAGTCCTGCCTCCAACTGAATGGTGCAAAGACAGAGCTCATGCTGCTGGGAAAGCCTCCGCCCCCAGACCTGCTTTTGGCTTGGCCCAGCTGCATGGGTTCTCCACCTACTCCAAAAAATCACATCAAGAGTCTAGGAGTATGGTTGGACGAAAAATTAGATATGAAGACACAGGCCAAAAAGGTTGCTGGGTGCTGTTTCGGGATCATGAAAACAGCTAGGAAGATTCTTCCTCTTCTCCCATTCCACGCAAAAAAACTGCTCATTCAAGCATTGGTATTGTCACGGCTGGACTACGCGAATGCTTTATATATTGGAGCTCCTCTATCCACAATAAGCATTCTGCAGAAGGTCCAGAACTGCGCAGCAAGAATTCTCCTACAAATCCCACGGAAAGAATCAGCTAAAGGAGCAATCAGACAACTGCACTGGCTTCCGATCGCAGAAAGAATCCAATTCAAGGCCCTAAGTATCACGCATAAGGTCCTGACCAAGAATGGCCCTCCAATCCTTCAAAAGATAGTTTCCCCATACCTTCCCAACAGGCACCTTCGCTCTTGCAGCAAACACCTGGTCATGGTCCCAAGAATCCTCAGGTCCAGATGCGGAGGCCGTTCCTTTTCTTATGTCGCATCAAAGATTTGGAATATCCTCCCACACTCCATTCGAATGGAGGAACAATATCTACCCTTTCGTAAACTCCTGAAGACACATCTTTTTCCTATCACATAATCAGTTATCATGTCTGCTTACCTGGTTCTCAGCGCTGGGAGGCCCTAGGGTAGCCATGCGCTCTACAAATGCCTCTTTCTTTCATTTCATTTCATTTCATTTCATTTGCGTCTCAGGGGCTCCTCCAGGCCTTTGATCATTCCCTTCAATGTCCGATTAAATCGTTCTACTAGTCCATTCCCCTGGGGGTGGTACGGGGTGGTGAACTTGTAGGTGACCCTGCATTGTTGCCACAGGGACCTCATATACTTGGAGATAAAGTTTGTGCCCCGGTCGCTCACAACCTCCCGGGGGAAACCTACTCTGGAGAAGATTCCCATCAAGGCCCGGCCCACCACGGGGGCCGTCACTGTTCGGAGAGGGATGGCCTTGGGGTATCGGGTGGCATGATCGACCAGGACGAGGATGAAGCGATGTCCTTGGGAGGTTCGGGGGTCCAGGGGCCCCACGATATCGATCCCCACTCGCTCGAATGGGGTGTTTTCTATTGGAAAGGGCTGGAGAGGGGCTTTGACTCTTCCCCCACTCCTCCCAATGGCTTGGCAGGTCGGGCAGGTTCGGCAATGATTGTCCACGTCCTTCCGCATTTGGGGCCAGTAGAAGTGAGTCACCAGGCGGCTGTATATTTTGTCTTGTCCCAGGTGCCCGGCAAGGGGCACATCATGTGCCAGATTGAGGAGGAAGTCCTGGAATCGGAGGGGGACCACCAGCACTCGGCTGGCCCCCAATTCTGCGGTCTTCTGCTCGCTGTAGAGGAGGTCATTGTCCCAATAGACCCAGTGGGTCCCCGTCTGATCTCCGGCGACCTGGGCGGCTGCTTGCTGTCGGGTCCCTTCGAGGGAGGGGCAGGTCTTCTGTTCTTGGCGGAACTGCTCCCTTGTGGGGCCACCTTCTTGGTGCCATTGGGCGAGTTCGGGGAGGTCACCAAGCACGGCTACCTCGTCCGGGGCGAGTTCTGGCGGCCCGGACTCGGCATTGGCTTCTTCTTCGACGGAGGGAGGTGGTGGCTCGGGCCACTCCGGCTCTTTGGGGGGAGCAGCTACGCTCGGTTGGATGGCCCGGGCGGTCGTGGACCGGGTGGTTGCGCAGGCCCACTCGGGCAGTCCCAGCATCCCCAGATGCTCGCGGCGCTCAACGTGGGCCCAGGGGGAACTTTCCAGGTCGTTCCCAAGGAGGCAGTCTACGGGGGCGTCGTCGCGGACGGTTACCTTCAGCATGCTCGACACCCCCCCCCACTCGAAGGGGATCCGGGCCATCTGGCACAAGATCTCGGTGTTGTCTGCCGACCGGACGGGGCACAGTACATTAGGCATGATCTGTTCGGGGGTCACCATGTGGCAGCAGACGGCTGTCACGCTGGCTCCAGTGTCGCGGAGGGCTTCGGCCCGGCGTCCATTAATGGTGACCCACTGCTGGTACTTCTTGGTGTTGCTCGGCATGGGAGCCCGGGGCACCATGTCCCGGCTGCCCAGGCATACCAAGGTCATGGCAGCGGGTTCCCACTCGGTTGGCCCGGCATCGTAGTTCTCTTCCTCTTCTCCCTCTTCCCCCAGGGCAGCGGCCGCCAACTGGCAGGGGGGTGGCCCGGTGGTCCCAGCTTGTCGGTTCACGGGGCAGGTTGGGTCACTGGCATAGTGCCCTGGCTGTTGGCAGTTGTAGCACGTTACCGTTGGTCGAGGTCCTGGTTGGGCTAGGGGGGCCCCTCTTCGGGCGAGGGTCGGGGACATGCGGTTCGGGGGCGGTCCCCGGGGAGGACTCCGGGGTGGCCCTGCTGGGAAGTCTCTATTCCTGTTCGATCTCCCTCCTCCGCCACGCTGGCGGGGGGCCCCGTGGTGTTCCGTTGGTACTCCCCCATCAAGTTCTGAGGAACCCGGGTGTTCACCCATCGATCGGCCTCGGCGGCGAGCTTCCGTGGCTCGGTCAGCTTGCTATCGAGGAGGTGCTGTCTCAGCTCGATGAAGCAGTTGTTGGAGAGGAGAGGTGTTCCCATACAATGATGTCGAACAGCTGTTCGTAAGAGGTGACCTTGCTGCCCTCGATCCAGCCTTCCAGGGCTCTGCTGAAAAAGTCTACGTATTCCACCCAGGTGGTACCGGGGAGCTTCTTGCAGTCCCGGAAACGATGGCGGTACATCTCTGAGGTGAGACCATAGCGGGTGAGCAGGGCCTCCTTCATATGGTCATACGATGTCATCACTGCGTCTGGGAGCTGTAGCAAGGTGTCTCTGCCTTCGCTGAGGAACCGTCCCCATAGGCCGGCACCCCAATCTTTTCGGGGTACCCGATGGGCGGTCATGGCGACCTCGTAGGCCTTGAACCATTGTTGGATGTCGTCGTTCTTGTAGTACTCTTTGACGACATCCTTGGGGATATGTACTTTCGCCTCGGCCGGCGGGTGGGTGTCCCTGTTTCCGGGGGTGTCGGTCTCCCCATTCTTGGATTTAATTTCAAGTTCTTTAAGGCCCCGCTCATGCTCGAGGGTTAGCCTCCTCTCTTCCAGTTCTCGGTGCCGCTTTTTCTCCTCTATTTCTTCTTGCAGCCGCAGTTGTTCTAGGGCCAATTTATTTTCGGCTAGTAGGAGTTCGCCGTCCAGGCGGAGTCGGGCGAGCTCCAACTCGTGGGTCCTGACCCTCTCCCGTTCTCGTATCTCTTCCGGGGAGAGGCCGGTCTCCCTGCTGATTCTCCTCCCATCTGCCGGTGCTGCGGTTGGTTGCTGGTGCACGTTTGGCACCGGGTTTTCTTCGGTTTGGGGGGAAGCCGCTTCGGACTCTACCCAGGCCTTTAGGGCTTTTTGTAGGTCCTCTTTTGTGTTTAATCCGGTTGTCGCGATGCCTTTGTCTTTGCAAAACAGTTTTTTTCTCCTTATGGGTATATTCCTCCAACCATTCTTGTTGGAACTCCGCGGTTGGGGTGGTCTCTTGGTTAATCATGGTCACTAGGTGTCTGGGTAGGTAGTGGGTGAGTTACTCGCTGTACGATTTGCGTCGGGCTCGGATCGCACCGCTGGCCACCAATGTTAGAAGGGCGCTCTCCGGGGAGTCAGAGGGTGTCAGACTGACCACCCCGAGAGCCACCGTTCCGTAGGAAAGTAGCCGAGCGCTGCTGAGAAGCCTCCTGGGCGAGGTCCTTCTCCTATGATCGTACCAGCCAAGCACCCCCCACCATCACAAAGGGACACAACAAGGGTCTCACAAGTCTTTATCGGTAGTAAAAGGCAGGTTTCTGTGGCCATATTTACAGGCGGATCGAGGGATCCCAAAGTGTCTCGGGGTCGTTCAGGGACGGGGTAGCGGGACAGTCTCAGTACCAGCCTGGTACGGGAACACCCTGCGCTCAGCTCTCAATCCTCGAGCTGGGGGGTTCCGGGAGCCGGGACGTCGTCCGCAGGGCTCGGAGGGTTGCCTGGATGAGGTCGAGCCGCGACGAGGTCAGCAGGGCTCCGATGGTTACTTCTGCGAGGTCGAGCCGCGACGAGGTCAGCAGGGCTCCGATGGTTACTTCTGCGAGGTCGAGCCGCGACGAGGTCAGCAGGGCTCCGATGGTTCCGTGAGGGTCTTCTTCTCAGCACGGGGGAGCCGCAACGCAGTCAGCAGGGCTCGAGTTCCAAGTTCCAGGCAATGAGTCTCTCTCCGTAGGGTCAGCCGCGATCCGATCAGCAGGGCTCTCGACTCCAGGATACAACTGCTGTCCTGGTTTTGGGCTGCCCCAGATATAGGTCTGGAGCCCTTTGATGTCCGGACCCTCGCTCCTGGGGAGGTCGGAGGGGCCGGGAGAAGAGCGTCCAGACACCCCGCGGGGGGTGGAGCCAGCGCCCAGGGAGGCCGGAGGGCGATCGCAACCAGGCGTCGGGGGACGGCTGGAGGCCTCATCGAAACTCTCCTCCTCCGGAATCTGTGGAGTGGCCACTCGACCCCCGCCGGTCAGGTCTTGGCGCCTTGAGATCAGGGCTTCGCGGGGACCGAGGCCGGGGGCGGGTACAATCTAGGGGGACATCGAAGGATTCGGGTAGCCCCCATTTAGTCTGGTAGGAGGGTACCTCAAGGACGTGGGTACCAAGCGTACCCCTACATCACCACTGCAATCGTGGTACGGGCCGTACCCAGGCTGTAGGATGTGGGTACGGGTCGTACCACGCCAGTGGACAGACACATAGGGGTGTGTGGGCATCAGCCCCAGCAGTGCCCAGACATATGAGGGGTGGGTGCAGAGTCCCCCCAGCAGTGCCCAGACATATGAGGGGTGGGTGCCTATCACTCCCAGCAGTGCCCAGACATAGGAGGGGTGGGTGCAGAGTCCTTCCAGCAGTGCCCAGACATATGGGGGGTGGGTGCCTATCAGTCCCAGCAGTGCCCAGACATATGGGGGGTGGGTGCCTATCACTCCCAGCAGTGCCCAGACATAGGAGGGGTGGGTGCCTATCACTCCCAGCAGTGCCCAGACATATGAGGGGTGGGTGCCTATCACTCCCAGCAGTGCCCAGGCATAGGAGGGGTGGGTGCCTATCACGCCCAGCAGTGCCCAGACATAGGAGGGGTGGGTGCAGAGTCCTCCCAGCAGTGCCCAGACATAGGAGGGGTGGGTGCCTATCACTCCCAGCAGTGCCCAGACATAGGAGGGGTGGGTGCAGAGTCCTCCCAGCAGTGCCCAGACATATGAGGGGTGGGTGCAGAGTCCCCCCAGCAGTGCCCAGACATAGGAGGGGTGGGTGCAGAGTCCCCCCAGCAGTGCCCAGACATAGGAGGGGTGGGTGCAGAGTCCCACCAGCAGTGCCCAGACATAGGAGGGGTGGGTGCAGAGTCCTCCCAGCAGTGCCCAGACATAGGAGGGGTGGGTGCAGAGTCCTCCCAGCAGTGCCCAGACATAGGAGGGGTGGGTGCCTATCACTCCCAGCAGTGCCCAGACATATGAGGGGTGGGTGCCTATCACTCCCAGCAGTGCCCAGACATAGGAGGGGTGGGTGCAGAGTCCCCCCAGCAGTGCCCAGACATAGGAGGGGTGGGTGCAGAGTCCTCCCAGCAGTGCCCAGACACATGAGGGGTGGGTGCAGAGTCCCCCCAGCAGTGCCCAGACATAGGAGGGGTGGGTGCAGAGTCCCCCCAGCAGTGCCCAGACATAGGAGGGGTGGGTGCAGAGTCCTCCCAGCAGTGCCCAGACACATGAGGGGTGGGTGCAGAGTCCCCCCAGCAGTGCCCAGACATAGGAGGGGTGGGTGCAGAGTCCTCTCAGCAGTGTCCAGACATATGAGGGGTGGGTGCAGAGTCCTCCCAGCAGTGCCCAGACATAGGAGGGGTGGGTGCCTATCACTCCCAGCAGTGCCCAGACATATGAAGGGTGGGTGCCTATCACTCCCAGCAGTGCCCAGACATAGGAGGGGTGGGTGCATATCACTCCCAGCAGTGCCCAGACATAGGAGGGGTGGGTGCAGAGTCCTCCCAGCAGGGCCCAGACATAGGAGGGGTGGGTGCCTATCACTCCCAGCAGTGCCCAGACATAGGAGGGATGGGTGCAGAGTCCTCCCAGCAGTGTCCAGACATATGAGGGGTGTGTGCCTATCACTCCCAGCAGTGCCCAGACATAGGAGGGGTGGGCGCAGAGTCCTCCCAGCAGTGCCCAGACATAGGAGGGGTGGGTGCAGAGTCCTCCCAGCAGTGCCCAGACATAGGAGGGGTTGGTGCCTATCACTCCCAGCAGTGCCCAGACATATGAGGGGTGGGTGCCTATCACTCCCAGCAGTGCCCAGACATAGGAGGGGTGGGTGCCTATCACTCCCAGCAGTGCCCAGACATAGGAGGGGTGGATGCAGAGTCCTCCCAGCAGTGCCCAGACATAGGAGGGGTTGAGGTTCTGTAGCGATCCGAACCCGTGAATTCGGTATCATAGTACTGACACGATTTCGGCACCAATGAACCGCAAATGATCCATTACATGCATGACAGTGTTTTCGCTACGCAACTATCATGAATTCACTGAGAAATAGGGCATTCTGTTGTAAAGTCATGGCATCTATTTTAGTTACGCCATCCATTTTGTTTCTTGCCCTCACATAGTCAATGAACGGGCGATGACCCCGGCAGAGTCACCTTGTTAAAGACACGTAAGCTCAAGCCCCGAGAAAGGCTGACGCTGCATGACTAGGCAGAATCAAGCTGCCTCCCTTGCCTGAGGCCAGTCCTGCTATACTGGTTCTCGTGTCCGTTGTCCTGACTGAAAGGCCGAAGACGGTAGCCATGCCCGTTTATGATCCATAAACACCTCTTATCCTACTTTTCAATCCTTTGTACCTGGCTCTGCTCCTCTCCTTCTGGGCTTTTACAATGGGGAGGTTACGATTAACCCTGGGCGTAGTTCGCGTAGTCTTCAAGTCTTCTCAATGTTGAGGCTTTGACAATTACCACAAACAAAATGCCCAACCAGATATTTGACTAGTATTTTAGATCGGATAGTACATGATACTACTATTGTCTAGGATTCTGCAGAGCCACATACAGAACTATGCACAACAAAATAGGATGGTGCTGATGGGAGGTTGGATCTTACTGATCACACCTCAGTCCGAAGAACCCAGGATCCCCTAACAGACTAGCTATAGTGTCTCACATTAGGGTCCCACTCCCGACCCCCCCACGAAGACGATACACAATGTTGATGATGACTGAGACAGAGACAACCCAGAACATAATAACAAACACCATTTTGCTCACACACTTGTGTAAGTCCACTCCACCACACCAAATACCACAGAGTCTATGTGTAAGTTCAAAAGGTTTATTTGAAACAAGTATCAAACTCTGTACATCGTTAATATGAAATTTAATTTACGACAGCCATAGTCAATAAGCCAGCAAAAAGCCTAACATTAAAACAGTAAACATTTACAAGTGCATGATTGACAACAAGAACAAGAGCCAAGATCTTTATAATTCTGGAAGATCCCTCACCGTAGAACGTAGAAATACTGGTTACATCATCTTGCATCCACTATGCTCTGTAAATCTCTGGTTTGTAGAAGGGAATCTTCCGCCTATGATATATGAGAAAAACGCTGCGAGTTAGCCGTTAGATAGTATACTGGTGAATGATGCTAGCATTTTGCAGTCATGCCAAAAAGTGTAACATGTATGTGTGATGGCTAAGCAATATAAACTAAACAAAGTCAATATGTTGTTTTTTTTTCGACCTCTTCACTTGTACGCAACAGTCAAGCGGCCTTAAAGGCATCTACTGCACATGTCAATAAGCTGGCAGGTATAATATGCACCAAAAGAGTAGTAGTCGACATGATGAATCTAAAAGGGTTAATCATGGCTCAGGCTAACTTTCAAAAGAGTAGAGTAGGACTAGATGACCCTAGGAAGTGGAACCATATCCTACTAGTGTCTGTCTACTGACTGTACTTACTGTCTAGTGCTGATGTATGTTGCATCGCATTAACTTTTTTTTCAATGTTCCAAGTGAACACTTAAAATAGGGGGAGGTTTACAGGCATCTAAAAAATTTGTGATGCTTTTTTCTAGGCACACTACCATCCACCAGTGCCGTCGGGGCCAGCGATGCGGCCATTCCGGAGGGGGCAGGCGAACTGGCGGCACCTGCAGGAGACACAGGGCCCAGGGGGGATCCAGCAGCAGTGGCCGGCGGCGGTAAGTTATATTCATTACTTCTTGACATTACAGCTAGATGGAACTGTGTTCACTATTTCACTGTACTGTGCGACTTTATACAACGGTTGAAGAAGACACCCTTTACGTAGCATTACCAGCGTGAGTAGAGTAACCAATGGCCTCTTCTATTTGACTCCAAAATCAGCTGTGAATGTTTTATGGAGAAGACAAACTCAGATCAGATGACCTTCATGGATGTGTTGAACATAGAGGGAAAGCACTAAGGGTGGAAGGACGGGCGTGATAAACAATATGACTGACCGGCAGAGAAGGATATGTTGTTGGAAGCATGTATAGGAGTCTGATAGTAATAAGATCAGATGCATGGGTTGTTGAAGGATGGGTGGAAGGTGAAAGAATGCCTGCCTGGGTGGGTGACACAGTATGGGTGGATAGTACTAGATAGCAAGAATCAGCGGTGTTTTTGGTTCAAACTCAAAGCCAAGGCAAGGAAGGAAGGAGCAGAAGCATGGGTGTTTGTTGGTGAAACCAACTAAGGTTTGTTAAGAGATATATACAAAAGGATAGATGTTTACTTTAATGGATGTATGCCTGGATGTACTATCACCAAGAGACAGTATAGGTGGAAAGTGTCACTGGAGATTCTTACTTTGAAGAAAATGTAACAGAAACTGCGCGACAGTAGCAAAGCCTAGAGGAATCAAGGTAGTATTATGAGCATACAGTACACTTGCAGTAGTTTGCAAGCACGTCATATATTATCAAGCGGAAACCCCTTCCTCCCACTCTGGGGACCACTCCCTACCTATTATTATTAATGTATTTTCGATTGGGGCAGCCAGCCTGCAAAGGGTGGCCTATCTGTTGTTTAATGTTTATGTATATTGGTTACACAATCAATGAAAGCAAAGTACCCTCTGCAGTAGCGGTTGGTGGTGGGATTGTTGGCGGGCGGTGACATGGGGAGGGGACGGGTGGGTGGCACTGGCGAGTAAACTGTGTATTACTGTTACGGCCAAATACAGGTAATCAACATAAAAATAAATAAAACTATTTTCAAGGTGCGCACTGCACCGCCGAATGCGATGCAGTGTGTGCTACTGTGTGCAGCAATGTTTTTTTTTTATGTATTCTTTAATTACCTGTGAATGTCCTTAATCCATCGTTTACTATCCCCACCCTGCACCTTCCCACGTCACCGACCGGCAGCACTCCCACCACCGACCGCTACCGACCTGATGTCGTATATCGTATTAGCACTAGCAGCATCTATAATATGAATATAAGCAATGATCGTTGGATCCGATAAATAAATAATCAGCCTTTTTGTAGTACCCATGGCAGGGTGTAAGTGAAATTGTGCATGCCATTTGCCCTCATGTAACAGAGTATGACCAGTGCCAACGGCCGTAAGGCGTCAGACAAAAAGATGAGCTTCCCCACCTGCAGACAGTAGTAGTAAATAAAACTAACGTGAGTCTGCATCATGTGGCTCATATCTGTTTCTCTTGGGTGCAAGCTTAGCTGATGGACCTGGCATGCCGCCTACAACAAGGTTATGTAATTGGGCTAAACTACAGATAAGAACAGCACGACTGGTGTACCGGAGTACATACATAGTACGATTATATTTATAAATAATGTCTGAAACGGTCACAAATGTTAGAGTCCAAGGAAGTAGGATTAGAGATACTTACCCCAGCACCAAATCCCAAATGTTATGAACTGTGCTTGCTAGTGATACTGTGACACTATGTGTTGAATGATTTTAGTGTTCCTGTTTTGCTAAGAGTATTGGCTCCAACATGTTCTTTTTCTTTCTTGATATAGATGATACTCCTTCCACTAAACCATCAAGGAAGGAGTTGGCCGCTAGGGCCCGGCGCCGGAAACTGGAGGCCATCTGCGAGCATTATCGCTGGCTGGGGGCTCAGGAGGAGGAGGAGGAGGAGGCGGCTGCAGCTGCAGCCTCCTCCAATGCCCCGGGCCCCAGTCAGGCCCGGCCTCCACTTTCACGGCGCCGTGGTCCGGCATTCGCCCGCCGCCGCGCCTCTATTTCCAGCACTGCTGCCCCCCACCCTGGAAGCAACTTTAGGGCATTTCGCCGCCAGCTGCTCCGCCGGATGGCCCGCTGGGAGGAGAACATGGAGGAGCGGGTAAAGATCCTGGTGGACAAACATCTTAAGGCCCGCCGACAATAGAGGACCTCGTCGTTTGCCCCTTTTTTAATTCCTTTTGTTGGTGGGTGGGTTTGTGGGCGTTGGGGATTTCTACAGACATTGGGACTTTGGACTTTCGTTTCGTTTCGTTGGGGTTAGGGAGGGGGGTGGGTTAGGTCAGAGCGGGATAGTTTATTTTTGTTAGGGGACATTAAAAATATACTTACTATTTATTTATACGATGTTAATGTTTTTTGTGGTGGGTTACAGTTTTCCGAATTCAATGTAAGTTACATGGTTGTTTACTTTGTTTCCGTGCTGCTGCATGCCCACCGCCAGTGTTTGATTTAAAAGATCTGCCGATTTTGTAACACACAAACCGATAGATACAGTACCCCTCACTGAGTTATTTTTAATTGTCATAGTACTGTCAGTCTCTCCTCCTAGTCCATACCTCCCACCAAACTTATCTTACCTGTGATTGATGATGAAGTTCGGCACACTGATGGCTGCATGGTTGGTTTCCCAAATTGACGGAGTAGATGCCATTATAGTGGTGGTAGTAGTAGACACTGACAATAGCGTTTGAAAAAAGAAAGAGAAAGTCACTTGACTTAGACTCTGGGAGGAGGAGTGGAACAGAACACAAAGTAAACTACAGCATGGGTGGTCAAGCAGAAGAAGATCCTTGCCCTGCCTTAGTTGAAATTCAATTAGTGTTGCTTTCACCACATCTGCCCCAGCAAGCGTGTGATCAATTGGTGTACATAGTCATCACATCACACCTCAATATAAATCACACAGCCCGGGGGAAGAGGGTTAGGGATTGATGATTGGATGGGAAGTGGGGTTTTGGGAAAGGTTTGAGAAAGAAAAACAGACAATATGCATGGACACAACAAAAGTAAAACACAATCTTGTAAGATGACCATGATCCATTATCAAAAAAATCAAAGTATGAAGTGAGAGAAAGCAAATGCATGCATGCTGAGGAGGATAACTTGATGGTTAATGATAATGAGTTGTACTATAACTACTATGACCCAATGTGACAGTACAGTCAGGGACGAAATTGAAATTTGCCTTGCCTGTCTGACGCCCTCAGAGCTCAGACCGAACCCAATTACATGCTGTACCGGGCTTACTTTTATTTTTCAAGCTAGCTAAGGAAACTAAAAAAAAGTTGGATCGATTAACAAACAAACCACAACACACAGTCGTAATGATTAAAGAGAAAAAAGCAAGCAAATAAATGTAAAGACGAATGATGATACTAAAGTTACTGTATTATCCTGGTCCAAATGAGGAGTTGCATCATTCTCGTCATTCTTCTTGGTCCTCCCTTCCATGGACACTCCGCACATCAATCTTGGGTATCACTGCCTGCCTGATGCGTATTGGTAAGGTACGTGTGAGTCGTTTCTCCCACTGTAGCACAGGGTAAAGGCCGGCCTGTAAGTGTAGATGGAAAAACAAACGGGGTATTGAAAAATTACAGCCTTTACAACAATAAACTCAATTACAGTGGAGTGCAAGACAACACTCTGGAGAGAACACTTTCAGACTGAGGCAGCTTGGATAGGCTACATAGTGTGTCTACTCTACAGCATTAAGGTACAACAACAACGGGACAGGATTCAGGATCCAGCACAGCCACAGAACAGGAGAACCGCGGCACAGGCCAGGCACCCTACCCCTTACTTACATTTTGACCGAGCCAGAGAAATGTCAAATGCACTGCAGCAACCTAGAATTTTCCCAATGAAGTGACTAAATCAATGCGCCACTGTCCGTCATACCACTACACTCTACTCCAGTCCACACCACTACACGGACATCTAGCCTAGGTCTGCTGTGGTTCTTGTTCAAACTTTTTACCTTTTATGTCAGCCCATGAAACGCAGTTATTCCATAAATTTTCTCCAATCCAACTGACTGTGTGCAAAGATAGTATGCTCAGCATCCTCAATGATGGTGACCGTGTGGTACGTATTCTCCAACACCAACTCAGTCTGTAGTGACTGATTAAGTTTATAATATATTCCATATTACCAAATTGCAACGGATATTGTCCGGCACCTGCAGTGGTAGGAGTACAATGTGGTCATTATTAAACAACAAGGAAACATTAACTGTCACCACACCTGAGTCACTTGTACTTTGTCGATAAACTAGTATAGTTCTACTTCATGGCATGCACAATTCTTCGTAGTCAGCCAGCATCCAATTCAATGCATGCCACCATCATTCACAATAATCACTCATTACCTGTCTTGGTGTTCTCTTTGGCTGTCTGATCTGATGCCTGCCTAGCCTTCTGCCAGTCAGTGATGAGTTTCTTTCGGATTGGAAACAAAATGGAATATAGGTGGAGTCACGTTTCACTTCTTATGGAGGGACTGTTAGAGGCAACATGTATTGTACTATTCTCCATCTCCATCCAATGTCTGACTTGCTTGAAATGTACTTAGGGAGAGTAAGGAACATGGAGCAGGACCCTGAGGAGTGGAGTGGACAGTTATGCACAGACGTGCAACTCCTATAGGGAAATAAAAAGAGGAGACTGTTGATGGCTTTGTTGTGAATGTAGATTTTGAACCAGAAAAACAGATACACACAGTCACACACAAATAAAGGAAGGGAGAACAATTTGAAAGCCTAGTTGTCAGGGAAGAGGAGCTCATCCTCAAACTCTGGTGGTTCGGACAGCAGTACGTCTAACAATCCACTACTTATGTCATCAAAGTCACTCTCCTCTTCCTCCTGTGATTCACGTATTTTGTACTCCGGTGGTATAAAGTGTTGATTCATTTTGATCATGGTTAACCTCTCAACACTTTTGGGCGAGAGACTGGTCCTTTTGACAGTAACAATGGCACCAGCAGCACTGAAAACACGCTCTGAAGAGACACTTGCAACAGGGCAAGCCACATACTTTATTGCCAGCCTGCTGAGCACTGGCCATTGGCTTCTTTTCCCATACCAATACACCAATGGGCTTTGCTCCATGTAGACCTCTGTTGTGTCATCTAGATAGGCCTGAACCATCCGCTCAATGTTCAGGGGTGCTCCGATTTCCTGGGCCTCTTTTGCCTTTGCATCAGTCATTGATGTGCAATACCCTTTCCGTAGAAACCAATCACCTGCCGTTTTTGTAAATGTGCCTGATGATCCTGTTGGTGCTGTTGATGTTATTGCTGCTGGCAGTGTTGACTGCTGGGAGGCAAACGCACTGCTCTTGGCTTCTGAAGTAGAACTTCGTTCTGGGTGCCCTGCAGTACTTTTTCTGCCCTGGAGGGGCGGGCCTTTAATGAAGATCCTTTCGTTTTCAAACTCAGTGGCTTCCTCAGCTATCAAAGTTTTGTACTGGGCAACATTCACTTCTGAAAAAGGAATGACTTCATTACTGCGCAGCAATAATTTGTAACGTGGATCAAAAATTGAGGCAGTAATGTAATGTGGATCTGACAGAATGTTATTTTGAATCCTTGTATTGTGAGATAAGCGAGCGGATAAGGTGTCTGCCAAAGAATGTGCGTCTACTTTGTCATCCACACCTGCGTACATTTCTGCCACCTCCTTCAGCTCTTGCTCTAGCATGTACAACAATGGGATAGCTTGGCCCATAGTACAGTCCTCCCGGCTCACTTCACGGGTGAAGACTTCAAAAGGAAGTAGCATCTCTGTCAGGCTTTTGACAAGGTCCCATTGGGCCATCTCAACTCTCATGCCTTTCACTGTAGGATCCCCTGACCTTTTCATGACATAAGCAATAAGTGGTATGTACTGCTCAAACAGACGCTCAAGCATGTAATACGTTGAGTTCCAACGTGTTGGCACCTCTTGGATGAGTGCTTTGACTGGCATTTTATGCTCACGTTGAATCACCCTCAGCTCCTTCCGGGCTTTAAAAGAATGGTTGAAATGTGTGCATATTCTTCTGCAGGTGGTCAGTAAGCTGCTGACTTTGCTTTCATTTTTCAGAAAGTCTTGCACAACAATGTTAATGCAGTGTGCCAAACATGGCACCCTGAAATACCCACCATCTTTCATGGCCCGAACTACATTACTGCCATTGTCCGTGGCAACAAAACCAATGGTAAGACCTCTTGGTCGCAGCCACTCAAACACCTTGCTGTTAAACTCATCCAAAATGTTAGTAGCAGTATGAGATTTCTCCATTGCAAACATGGCTACAGTTGCATGTTTGCGAGTGTCTTTAAAAATCTCAGCGGTGTCAACAACGCCGTCAGATATCTTATCTTTAACACCCGAAAAAGAGACCCAGTGTGCAGTGATGCACATGTAATCAGTGGCTTGGCAACTGGTCCACATGTCTGTTGTCAGGTGTATACTCTGAACAGCACTCTTTTTTAAGGCTTTTCCAAGCAATTCCAGCACGTCGTGATGTAGTGCTGGAACAGCAACTCTTGCAAAATAGTAGCGGCTGGGAACTTTCCATTTTGGGCAGATGGTGGTCACAAACTCAAGAAAACCCACCCCTTCAACAAAAGAAAAAGGGAGAAGGTCCAGTGCTAACATTTTTGCCAGCTTAGCATTGTACAAACGTGCTATTGGGTGATTGCGTTCGTACTGCCCCTCCGGCCTACTAAACATGCTAAGAATGGTAGGCTGCATGGTATTCCTTCCTGTGGTCGACGTCGCACTTTTTGGGCCAGCAGTACTCCTTGGTGTCTCAGGCTGGCTCTTACTCTTGTGCCAATGAGATGTGGCTGAGGATGTGGGCGTTACCACTGCAGTGCTGGGGACAGGGCTACTTTGTGTACCACTAGCACAGAGAATGTCTCCCTCTTCTTCCTGTTCCACTGTGAGCGGACTTTCTACTCGTTTATGCCCAACAGCAATGGTTCCAGTTTTGATGAACCTAAGGTGCTCCTCCCACTGGATTGCGTGGTGTTTTTTCAGATGGGTCATTTGGCCTCCGGTACCATAGTTTGTACCAAGCTTTCCACGGCTAACACAGGAATGACAAACGGAGCATACAGCAATGTTCTCCTCCTTTGGGCTAACCGTAAAGTAGTCCCACACTGGGGAGCTTAACTTTTGTCTCCTGCTGGAGGTGCCACTCCCACTTCCAATGCCGGATGAACTGGAGGGTGTGTGTTGAATTTGACTCTGTGCAGGACCACTACCTACTTCTGCTGAGGTGGTGCTTGTTGTGCTGGATGTAGGACGCTGCCGGCCCTTTGCTAATGTAAATATGGAAGCTGGAGGTCGTGTTGGTGTTACCTGTGTTGGAGGTATGCGTGCTACATCCCTCGCATCCATTTTGGATAATGTAAAAATGTTGCTCTCCATCTCCTCAGGCCCGGGAGTGATGTTTGTGATGACTGGCTCATCATCATCATCATCATCATCATCAACCTGCTCTTCTACATCAACATCCATAAGTGCAAGGCTTTCTGGAACCTTCCTTTTGCCATGCCTGCTCTTGTGATGTGTTTCCCTCTCAGACTCAGTTTGTGGCTTCCAAGTGACATCTAGATCATCAGAAGGGGGGCTTGGTGAAGAACTTGATGTACTAACCCTCCTTTTCCTTGCTGGGGATTTAAAAGCCAATGCAACTTCTAAAGGAGTGGCTTCCTCTTCTTCCTCTGCATGAGGCTCAATTTCCTGAACTGCCCCTACTTCGGGAGGAACAGCTACTATTGCGGGCGGTGGCTGCGGCTGTTGACCACTTATCTGCTGTGTTGATGATGTTCCCTCCTGCGTTGATTGTGTACTACTTTGAGATAGCGATAAGTTTAGTTCAGGCTCAGCATCACTGCTTTCTACCATAAGGCTGGCTACCTCTTCCACACTCATCTGCTTGGGCGTGGGTTGGTGGGTTGGGCCCACTGATGTGGAGGTGCTGCCCCCAGCTTGCCCCCCCGACACCGCTGCTGCAGGCCTCATTTTTGGTGAACCAAAAAAGGTTTTGGGAGGCACACCAGACTTAAGTGACACTTCCTTCTTCTTCTGTTCCTTCTTCTCCATGGCAACTTTCTTGGTACCGGAGGACCTGCTACCTGCTTTCTTTGGGGGCATCTTCAACAGATGTCAAAACAGCACTCAGTTGCACAAGTTGCAGAGATGCCTGGTCAGGTCACTGACACGTCACGTTGTGTACACTACAGCAGCAGGACGTCGGTCTGGCACCACAACACACATCTGTCTTTTGTGCACCTAAAAGCAAAAAAGCCAGAAGAACATCAGTCAAAAGATCCATAATATAATATATAACTTATTAGTGTCTCGTGGGTGGTCATCACAATTATTAAATTTCATGAAGTCAGTGAACAACATCAACAGTATAGCCAGCCATTAAGAGACTGACAAGGCCAGGTATCCTGTTGTATTTGTACTGTGTACACTTAGGAAGAAGAATAGCAAGGAACAAAAACCCGCTGTGATGATTGCTGAGTTGTACCCCTGGGCCTACTGTACGACTAGGCCACAAGTTTGGACGCCAATGGCCAAGGCACAATGCATGCCTTCCTAAAATGGCCGCCACACACATGCTCAGCCCACCCACCACAATAACACACAAAAAGTGATTGCAAAGGACAGGAAGAGGAAGTTGTAGTGTCTGTGGAACTTAATCCCTCTCATAAAAATGTTTTCCAGACAAATAACAGCTTCTCCCTGCTCCAAACCTACAGCTCAATGACAGCCTGAGGAGTTTTTTGTGCAGAAATGCACAAAAAAGCGTTTTCGAGAAGGGTCTATGTTGCTCGCGAGATATTGTTTGCCAGATTGCAAAAGCTGCGTGTTCGGGATCGCGAACTGTACAAAAAGGCTTTCTCGCGTACGCGAACACGCATATTGCAAGCGCAAAAATGACGAAAACTGTAAGTCCGCGTTGTCGCGCTGTGCAGAGTTACCGAAAGTTCGCGAGCTGAATCCCTTGCCTTACATGCAGGCCAAAATAGCCCAATTTGTTTAGCACACACCCAAAAAATGCTATTGCACCCCAAACACACCTTTTGCAATAAAATCCAAAGCCATCCATGGAGTAAAGGAAAATCAGCAGACAACACCAACTGTACATTTAAATCACGCACCACAGGTTGGAGGCTGACTACCTCTGGGCCTAGTGGAAGACTACTAGGCCACAAGCTTGGAACCGGATGGCAAAAGCAAGCACACTGCTTGGATGGCTTCACAAAATGGCCGCCACACACCCACAACAACCACAAGAAATGGGAGACAGTCAATGGACGCCTATGGCAAAGGCACAATGCATGCCTTCCTAAAATGGCCGTTCGCGAGCTGAATCCCTTGCCTTACATGCAGGCCAAAATAGCCCAATTTGTTTAGCACACACCCAAAAAATGCTATTGCACCCCAAACACACCTTTTGCAATAAAATCCAAAGCCATCCATGGAGTAAAGGAAAATCAGCAGACAACACCAACTGTACATTTAAATCACGCACCACAGGTTGGAGGCTGACTACCTCTGGGCCTAGTGGAAGACTACTAGGCCACAAGCTTGGAACCGGATGGCAAAAGCAAGCACACTGCTTGGATGGCTTCACAAAATGGCCGCCACACACCCACAACAACCACAAGAAATGGGAGACAGTCAATGGACGCCTATGGCAAAGGCACAATGCATGCCTTCCTAAAATGGCCACCACACACATGCTCAGCCCACCCACCACAATAACACACAAAAAGTGATTGCAAAGGACAGGAAGAGGAAGTTGTAGTGTCTGTGGAACTTAATCCCTCTCATAAAAATGTTTTCCAGACAAATAACAGCTTCTCCCTGCTCCAAACCTACAGCTCAATGACAGCCTGAGGAGTTTTTTGTGCAGAAATGCACAAAAAAGCGTTTTCGAGAAGGGTCTATGTTGCTCGCGAGATATTGTTTGCCAGATTGCAAAAGCTGCGTGTTCGGGATCGCGAACTGTACAAAAAGGCTTTCTCGCGTGCGCGAACACGCATATTGCGAGCGCAAAAATGACGAAAACTGTAAGTCCGCGTTGTCGCGCTGTGCAGAGTTACCGAAAGTTCGCGAGCTGAATCCCTTGCCTTACATGCAGGCCAAAATAGCCCAATTTGTTTAGCAGACACCCAAAAAATGCTATTGCACCCCAAACACACCTTTTGCAATAAAATCCAAAGCCATCCATGGAGTAAAGGAAAATCACCAGACAACACCAACTGTACATTTAAATCACGCACCACAGGTTGGAGGCTGACTACCTCTGGGCCTAGTGGAAGACTACTAGGCCACAAGCTTGGAACCGGATGGCAAAAGCAAGCACACTGCTTGGATGGCTTCACAAAATGGCCACCACACACCCACAACAACCACAAGAAATGGGAGACAGTCAATGGACGCCTATGGCAAAGGCACAATGCATGCCTTCCTAAAATGGCCGCCACACACATGCTCAGCCCACCCACCACAATAACACACAAAAAGTGATTGCAAAGGACAGGAAGAGGAAGTTGTAGTGTCTGTGGAACTTAATCCCTCTCATAAAAATGTTTTCCAGACAAATAACAGCTTCTCCCTGCTCCAAACCTACAGCTCAATGACAGCCTGAGGAGTTTTTTGTGCAGAAATGCACAAAAAAGCGTTTTCGAGAAGGGTCTATGTTGCTCGCGAGATATTGTTTGCCAGATTGCAAAAGCTGCGTGTTCGGGATCGTGAACTGTACAAAAAGGCTTTCTCGCGTGCGCGAACACCCATATTGCGAGCGCAAAAATGACGAAAACTGTAAGTCCGCGTTGTCGCGCTGTGCAGAGTTACCGAAAGTTCGCGAGCTGAATCCCTTGCCTTACATGCAGGCCAAAATAGCCCAATTTGTTTAGCACACACCCAAAAAATGCTATTGCACCCCAAACACACCTTTTGCAATAAAATCCAAAGCCATCCATGGAGTAAAGGAAAATCACCAGACAACACCAACTGTACATTTAAATCACGCACCACAGGTTGGAGGCTGACTACCTCTGGGCCTAGTGGAAGACTACTAGGCCACAAGCTTGGAACCGGATGGCAAAAGCAAGCACACTGCTTGGATGGCTTCACAAAATGGCCGCCACACACCCACAACAACCACAAGAAATGGGAGACAGTCAATGGACGCCTATGGCAAAGGCACAATGCATGCCTTCCTAAAATGGCCGCCACACACATGCTCAGCCCACCCACCACAATAACACACAAAAAGTGATTGCAAAGGACAGGAAGAGGAAGTTGTAGTGTCTGTGGAACTTAATCCCTCTCATAAAAATGTTTTCCAGACAAATAACAGCTTCTCCCTGCTCCAAACCTACAGCTCAATGACAGCCTGAGGAGTTTTTTGTGCAGAAATGCACAAAAAAGCGTTTTCGAGAAGGGTCTATGTTGCTCGCGAGATATTGTTTGCCAGATTGCAAAAGCTGCGTGTTCGGGATCGCGAACTGTACAAAAAGGCTTTCTCGCGTGCGCGAACACGCATATTGCGAGCGCAAAAATGACGAAAACTGTAAGTCCGCGTTGTCGCGCTGTGCAGAGTTACCGAAAGTTCGCGAGCTGAATCCCTTGCCTTATATGCAGGCCAAAATAGCCCAATTTGTTTAGCACACACCCAAAAAATGCTATTGCACCCCAAACACACCTTTTGCAATAAAATACAAAGCCATCCATGGAGTAAAGGAAAAACACCAGACAACACCAACTGTACATTTAAATCACGCACCACAGGTTGGAGGCTGACTACCTCTGGGCCTAGTGGAAGACTACTAGGCCACAAGCACACACATCCAACAAAGGTAAATCACACACACACACCAACAGTGAAATACACCACAGCCACGTTTAGCATTTCAATCCTATGCCATCCATGCCCTACATGATGTAGAAATTCTACAGACACCACAAAACATGGACCCATGGGTACCCTACTGGCTGAAATTGCAAAGAAAAACAACTAGGCCCCTATTGAAAGTAGTACAGGCCACCCACCACAACAATAATTTTTAAAAACAATAAAAATCCCAGAAAAATGTAGGTACAAACAAGCCCCAATGAAACAAACACACCAATTCTGCAACTTACTTGTAGTAAATTAAATCTCAAATAAAAAATTCCTCAAATAAATCCAAAAAAATGGTATGATGCAGCAGACAGACACAAAAAGTGATCCTTCCAGCTCCAAATCCAAATGAAAGTGAACAACACATGCACAAAGCACGTGGGAGGAGCCTGCTGGACAGGAACAGGAAGTTGTAGACTCAGGGGCACTTCCTTCCTCTTGAAAAAAAAGTGTTAAAAAAATTAAAGGACTCTTTCTTACACAAAAGACTACAGCAAGATCACAATCTGAGGAGTTTTCTGGGCAAAATGATCATTTTAGAGAAGGTTTTATGAAGCTCGCGAGATATTCTTTGCCAGATTGCAGTTTTTCCATGTTCGGGATCGCGATCTTACCAAAACAGCTGCCGGAAGTCAGCTCGCGCGCACCAATGACATGTTCGGGGTCGCACACTCTCGCGGGCTTGGGCAGCCATAGTACAAATCTCGTGGCGCTCGCAAACAGACAGAAAAGCAAGTTGGCGATCGCAGAATCAAGGTAAGACGTTACCGCGCGCGCGAGAATGAATATTGAGCGCGCGAGGAAGCAAATTTACTACGCTACGCGCTAGATTGCGTAGCAATCTGCAACTTCGCGCTCTACGCGAAGCGCGAAGTTACCTAAACTTCGCAAGCTCCGCGAACGGAGCGTAGTTCAACGCCCAGGCTTAGTTACGATTTTTATGATGGGGAGGATCGGGCAAAGAATGGAAAACTGTCGAGGGGACCTGATCGAATACCGAAAACCTACGACTAATTATTGTTTGATGTCTATGTACTGTTTGTTTGGGATACCGGGTTGGGCATGAGAAATATTCGTGTAATGTTGCCTAAAGACATTTTGCGTGTATTTAAAGAACAACCCACTTAATGCAATTTGAACAGCCTCGTAGATTCTGCCTCTGTGTGGTTCCTATGATTTCTGTGTCCCTGCAGTAAATAAACCTTGGTCTTTGACGCCACCATCGAGAAGCCCGTGTCTCTGTTTATTTGTGCACCGAGACAGGAGGAACTCAGGGGTCTTTGGGTGTTGTTTCCCTGACACCTCTGGACTCTTAAAAGTCCAGAACCTCAAATTGGTGCCCAACGTCGGGCGACGTCATCCGGTACCGGTCCAAAGCCTGAAAAGTTCGAGAAGTTTCGTGTGAAGATTCCGGAGGGAGGTACCCCGCTTCATCGATCCCTGCATGTCGTAAAAGTGGCCCGACGATCTCTTCCACGAGGGTTCCCGTTCCCAGACGGCTACAGAGGACCGCTGCCCTGACTGTCGCCCTGTCTTGGACCCGAGGTGCAGACCTTAGTACGGCGAGACGTAGACGGGTTCTCCTTGGTGACGTCTTCCACATTTCAGTTAAGTATTAAGTGGGTTACGCTCAGTTTGGTTGTTCCTTGTTGCTCTGGTTTAATTCGTAGATTATCATTGGTTGCTCTTGTTTAGATAATCTTTGTTTTGGTATTAGTTCATTTTGGTAGGCCTAAGTTCTCTGCGCATTTTGGTTGGAATTTGTCTTTGTTTGTCATGACTAATAGTAGTAATTGTTTCCTGTCCTGGTTACGTTGCAACGGGGATTCCCGGTTGGAGGATTCGTGTTCGGTTCCTCCAATTGGAACTCCTACATATGAGCTCTATTGTAAACATGGTGTGGGTCCTATTACGTATAATGAAGTATGGGTCCGTTATACCAGAAAAGATGGTGTCCTTAGTTGGCCACCGCATGGTAGCTTCGAAACGGAAATACTAGACAATCTAGAAATGAAGTTGTTCAAGAGAAAAGCCCGGCCGGCAATGTTTGATTCTTTTCGCGTATGGCGCAAAGAAGCCAAACAAAGAGAAATTAGGAAGACGAAGAAAGAACAGAAAGAGAAAGGGTTGACTTTAATGGAGTCTGCTAGGCAGCTGCATGTCAACGAGACTGAGAAAGCAATGGAGATGGCAAATAGAAAATATAATTTGGCAATTGATAAATGTTACCCTGTATTGCCATCTTGTCCTACTAAGCTGATGGAGGATCATGAAAAGGATCCTCTGTTGTCTTACCTGTTGAATTCACCTCCACCGTATGCACAGGGTATTACAGTACCACAGTTACTACCTGTTGTACAGCCAGCTGCTGATCAGCCTGGAATAGTTGCTCCACTTCCTTTGATTCCAGCTCCTGTCCTTCCCGTGGTTAATGTTCCTTCGGCACCCCCTCTTCCTGGGTCGCCTGTTCCGCCTTTGCCTGTCATTTCGCAAACTGCTTTACCTGCTACTCCCACCCTTACTATTTCATCTGCTCCAGCTGCCCTGTCCCCGAACCCTGTGAACATTCTGACTCCGCTTTCCGTTCGTCGGAAAATAACCGACTCTGTAACTAATATCTTAACTCCTCTCTACAGGTCTTTAATTGGGACCCCCGTTTCTGACTCTATACAGAGACGTAGCCAGCTTCCTGGTCCTCAGGAACGAGACATGTTAGATTCGACAGCTCTTAGGTGGATGTCGAAAGCTGTGAAGTATGATGCACGAAGAGTGTTAGATACTTTTATGCAATGGAATGAACCCACTCAACGTTATGTTTTTGACGTGATGTGTTCTCTTGTGCGTGAAGAATGGGAAGATGATGACTTAGATTCTGTCCCCTCTGATCTGATAAATATTCAACAGAAATTCGCCGCCGGAATGGTGATAGGTTCAGAAGTAAGAGGAGCGATAGAACTGATTTTAGCTTATAGGGATGATTCCCCTCTTCGAGCGACAAGAGACCCTGATGGTTCACCGATTACTACTAGGAAAAAACGAGGTCAATATCCGATGAGGGAAGTTCCACCGATATGGCGTGATGCAGTTCAAGCTGATGCGGCTCATAATATTGCAGCTGCCCCGGCACAATTCCAGAGAGTGTGGATACACATCCCTTGGAAGCGGGCCGAAGTATTAGCAGTAAAACAAGCGTTACCAGACCCACGTAAAAATCCTGCTGGTTATTACAAAGAGTTAACGCAGACAGTTCAAGCGTGCATCATGAATTTGGCAGACATTGAAATGTTATTTGGTAATGTAGTGCCACAGCCTATATGGGCCAAGATTCGACAAGAGAACCACCCAGTCGCCTTAGGAGGTGATTGGCCAGCTATTGTAGCAGCAGATGCGCAACAAGTTGGCGGTGCTAAACCTGAACCTCTGATTGCTGCCTTACCTGGCAGAATAATTAATCTGATGAAAACGCTGATGCCAGCGTTATGAGTCAATTGGGATAAACTATCGGCATGCAAACAAAAGAAGGACCAAATCGTCTCTGACTTTTTCACTAGATTTGAAGAAACCTTCGTAGACCACAGTGGGCAAGATATGAGTACTGAGGGAGGCCAGAGATTGTTTGTCGACAAGTTCGTGTTTAATTTACTACCTGAGCTTAGTAACAAGTTAAAGGATTCTGAAAGTGCATGGGCAGTGTCGACGACAGCACAGATACTTGCAACTGCTCAGTATTACAAGAATAGAGAGAAAGAAGAGAAGGAAAAGTCAGAAAAGAAAACAAAAGATTTAAAGACTAAAGTTCTTTTGCAACAGCCGTATCCGCCTCGCTCGAATCATTCAGATTCACAGCAGCGACCCCAGTTTCAGCAACAGCCACAATTCCAGCAAGGGACGTCCCAAAGATTTAATTATGGTTTTTCCCGACAACAGTTAGCATGGAATCAGTGTGCCTATTGTAAAAAGGAGGGTCATTATAAGAATGAGAGTCCAATACTACACGCACAGACTAGTGGTGTCCCAGCTCAGAGAGGTACTGTTGGATCTATGCAAACTCCTAGAGGTAGAGGACATGGTACAACGACACCACAGGCTGATCGCCAATCGAATTATTTCGATCAGCGAAATGCACAATCTGCGCAACCAGGCAGATCTCCACAGTACCATGTTGAAGATTATTATGAACATAATGAAAAGATTCAGAGAAGGGAGTACTAGGACAGCCACAGGCAAAGAGAGGGAGTAGTATCAGTTCCAGTTGATCAGAGTGGACCTTATATGGCAGTAGTTACCTCAGGTGTGGTCGAACCGTTTCTGTTGGATACTGGTGCGGCAAAAAGTTCAATTATGCATGCGAAACTCCCTGGCGCACCTTTGTCTGGCTTAACGAACACTTCAGTAGGTTTCTCAGGCGCCCCTATTCACAATCCTGTTTCTAGTCCTTTATCAATATCTGTTGGGCCATGCGAGCTAGAAGCACCCCTTATCCTAACAACCGGTTGTAATGAGAATCTGCTTGGTTTAGATCTGTTGAAACGCCTGCATGCGACACTGTACTGTTCTCCTTCGGGAGTACAACTCACATTAGGCAAAAGAGTCATCTCTCCAATGTATATGTCGATGGATAAGCTCCACCGGAGCTGTGTTCTCTCCCTGATACTCTTTGGGCAACTGGTCCTAACGATGTAGGCCTCTTGGAAATTCCCCCTTATGTGGTAAGTCTGAAAGCGAATGTTAAATTCCCACGAATCCCACAGTATCGGATTTCGAATGAAGGTGAACGAGCACTCTTGCTGATTGTGAAAGACTTAATACAGAAAGATGTGATTGAGGAAACTAGAGGAAATGTCTGCAATAGTCCTGTTCTGCCGATTTTGAAACGTACTGACCCTTCCAAACCTCCAATCTACGGATGTATGTCGTTACAACGCACACTTTTACAACGCATGCACTTACAACGCATTTTTTACAACGCAAAATCCATTACAACGCATTCCATTACAACGCATGACACTACAACGCATTTTTAAAAACTACCTTTACAACGCATTCCATTACAACGCATACTACCTTTACAACGCATACCATTACAACGCATAATATTAAATTGCATTTAAGGTAAGTATTAGATAGTATAGGGGTAAAAATTACTATTCTAACTCCAGGGGGTGCAACAGTAGGGTAAGTGTTGGATAGTATAGGGGTAAAAATTACTATTCTAACTCCAGGGGGTGCAACAGTAGGGTAAGTGTTGGATAGTATAGGGGTAAAAATTACTATTCTAACTCCAGGGGGTGCAACAGTAGGGTAAGTGTTGGATAGTATAGGGGTAAAAATTACTATTCTAACTCCAAGGGGTGCAACAATAGGGTAAGTGTTGGATAGTATAGGGGTAAAAATTACTATTCTAACTCCAGGGGGTGCAACAGTAGGGTAAGTGTTGGATAGTGTAGTGTAATATTATGCGTTGTAATGGTATGCGTTGTAAAGGTAGTATGCATTGTAATGGAATGCGTTGTAAAGGTAGTGTTTAAAAATGCATTGTAGTGTCATGCGTTGTAATGGAATGCGTTGTAATGGATTTTGCGTTGTAAAAAATGCGTTGTAAGTGTAGTGTGTTGTAAAAGTTGCGTTGTAAAGGTTGTTCCCCCCAATCTACAGATTTGTGATTGACCTCAGAGAGGTTAACAAAATAGTGATTCCACAGTTTCCTGTAGTCCCAGATATCACTGCATTATTGACGTTGATTCCTGCCTCAGCCTCATGGTTTACAGTTATCGACTTGAAAAATGCCTTTTTCAGCATTCCGATAGCCGAGGAAAGTAGAGACATTTTTGGTTTCTCCTTAGGAGGTCGCAGTTTCAGATTCAAGCGCGCTCCACAAGGTTATTGTGAGAGCCCTTCAATTTACAGCCAAGCATTGAAGAGTCAATTAGATGCTCTTGTACTTCCTCCTGGTGTTGCTCTGATCCAATACGTAGACGATCTTTTACTAGCCGCTGATGACAAGGAAACTTGCAAAGCAGCTACAATTTCTTTATTACGTCATTTGTCAGACTTACATCACAAGGTGTCACCTTCTAAACTGCAATATTGTTGCCAAGAAGTGACCTACTTAGGTCATCTTTTGTCAAAGGAGGGAAGAAGGTTGACCCCAGAGAGAATCAAAGCAATTTCACACATGACTGTACCAAGCACACAGAGAGAAGTGTGTGCGTTTCTGGGTATTACGTCATACTGCAGGCAATGGATCCCAAATTTTTCTCTCATGGCAAAACCATTGGTAGCCCTGACTGGAAAAGGTGTTCCGAGCCCTTTGCCATGGTCTGATGAATGTCAACAGAGCTTCTCCGACTTACGTGATGCGCTGTGTTCAGCTCCTGTGTTGGGTACTCCTGACTACAGTAAGCCATTTACTTTATATGTCCATGAAAGAGAAGGATGTGCATTGAGCGTATTAACGCAACAATTTGGTGACAAACAGCGGCCTTGTGCATATTTCTCATCTACATTAGATCCGGTAGCCAGAGCATTGCTAAGTTGTTTGAGAGCTACAGCAGCAGCTGCAGTGTCGATCCGACAGTCTGCTGGACTAGTCATGAACAACATGTTAGTAGTCAGGGTTCCACATGCTGTGGACACACTCATGAATCGAACGAAAACTCAGCACCTCACCAGTGCTAGACTATCAGGCTATGAGCTGACGCTTTTGGCAAGTCACATTCAGATTAAGCGATGCAACATATTGAATCCAGCAAGGCTGTTGCCGACTACTCAGGAGTCGAGTGATTCAGAGCCCCATGACTGTTGTTTCAGAACTGAGGAAGAGACAAAAGGTAGGATTGATTTGAAAGATACTCCGTTACTAGATCCAGACGGCACTTTATATGTCGATGGGTCGTGTTTTAAACTACAGAATGGTGATGTGACGGCCGCGTATGCAGTTACGACTTTGAGTACGATTGTTGAGACCGCAAGAGTAAGTCAGAATTCTGCCCAAGCTGCAGAATTAATTGCATTAACAAGAGCGTGTGTTTTAGCTGAGGGAAAGAGAGTGAATGTGTTTACTGATAGCCAATACGCCTTCGGCGTAGCACATAGCTTTGGACGTCTGTGGAAAGAAAGAGGTTTTCTCACGTCCCATGGGACTAAGATCCAACATGGACAGTTAGTCAGTGATCTATTGGAATCCCTGACCCTACCGAATGAAGTTGCGATTGTGAAATGCAGTGCACACCGGAAGATTACGGATGATGTTGGCCGTGGGAATGCGTTTGCTGATGAGGTCGCTAAAGAAACGGCCAAGAACATGACGAGCCGAATGTATGTTGCAACGTCTGCAAGATGGATTGCTGAATCAGGGATGTGTGAGAATACGATTGAAAGTGTGAAGGCAATCCAGAAGGAAGCAACTGAAAATGAGAAGAATGAATGGAAGGAGAAAACGGGTAAAATGGATTCAAGTGGATGTTGGGTTGATTTGTCTGAACAGCAGCGTTGGATGTTACCTGATGCGTAAGTACTTGCGGTAGTCACGATGGCGCATGGAGCGGCGCACATCAGTTCGAAAGGGATTTGTAAAATGTTAGCTCCAGTATGGAAGAACGATGGAATTACTAAGTGTGCGGAAAGAGTGGTGAAAAATTGCATGATATGCCTGATGCATAATCCTGGCAAGGGAACCCCAACCCCAACTGGTCATTTTGCTCTCCCTTCTTGTCCCTTTGAAGTGATTCAGTTGGATTTTATCCACATGGACAGGTGTAACAATCTAAAATACGTCCTAGTGGTAGTCTGTGCCTTTTCAAGATGGATTGAGGCATATCCGTTAAAGGATAACACTGCTATGTCTACTGCCAAAATCCTCCTCAAAGAATACTTCCCCAGGTATGGTATGCCACGGATTGTTTGGTCGGACAATGGAAGTGAGTTTGTAGGGAAAGTTATGAAGAGTGTGTGTACGGGTTTGGGTATTAACCAAAAAGTCCACAGTGCGAATCACCCACAGTCAGCGGGTTTGGTTGAAGGGTACAATGGCACCTTGAAGCTGAAACTTGCTAAAATTCAAGCTTCCACTGGTCTCTCTTGGCCAGACGCACTGCCTTTAGCTCTACTGTCCACCAGAGCGACTGTACACTCTCGAGTAGGGCTTAGCCCATTTGAGATTGTGTTCGGCCGCCCTGCTAATGTTTGGGGAGTCCCTAGGCCAAAGGAATTCAAACAGATTGAATACCCAATGTTGATTGATTATCTTTATGATCTGACTGCTAAATTAAGCCTTATTCATCAACAGGTATTCGAATCCTTGCCTAAACTGCCGGAGAGTCCAGGCCACACGTTGAAACCAGGCGACCAAGTTGTAGTACGGAATTTTGAACGAACTCGGAACCTCCAGCCAAGATTCGTGGGTCCGTTCCAGGTACTCCTCACAACAAGAACTGCTGTACGCCTAGCTGGAAGGAAGAATTGGGTGCACGCTAGCCATAGGAAGCGTGTCCCTCTCCCACTCCCCTATGACAACTGGGTTAGACAGGAATTTGGTGTATCCGAGACAGAACCTGTTCCTAGGCACATCCCTTTCAGTGATGCAAAGTACATAACGGACCACCCACGAACTGATACACAGAACTTTGACACCTCAGCAGGAACCGCTCCTTTGAATCTTGGACCGAGTATTGTACAAAGTGAACATTTGTCACCTGTGGAGTCGAACATTTCCGCACCTGTAGACCAGCTATTTCAAGATCAGACAAGACCCGGAAAGTACAGATATAATCTACGTTCTCATGTTATGAACTAATGACATTGCATAATTACCTTTCTGTTTGAACACTGTTTTGATCTTATTGCATTCCATTCAGTCAGGAAGTTTGCTCAAATGTTTATCTTTTTATTTTTGTTGTTTCTCTCACCTTACCATCTGGGTTACCGTAGGGTCGTAACGTGTGCCTTGTTTTAATTTGCAGGGAATCAGACACAAGGTCGGTTTCTTCTGTCTATCCTGGGAACTCCCAGGGTAAACAGAGGCAAGTTTTTAACAGGTACAAACCATCCGTTGCGAACGGTTGTAGAAGATGGAGCTTCCTGAACTGCGACGGATTAATGTCATAAATGTGCACAAGACAAAACTATATGACATATTATATAGTAAATGTTTTCTAATGCAATGTACTCTGACACTTCTAATTGTTTTAATAACTTTGGTAGGCGGAATTATTTTTGGTATTCAGTTGATCTTTACACCTGTTACATCTACAGTATCTTCCCATGTTTCTGTTTCTCCGACTGTTGTTTCTCTTCATTCTTTCCATCCTTTTCCTGCCCACGAGCAAGCTCGACGCTCTGAGTTTATAAATAACACTTTCATTCAGCTCTTGCACCAACATCAACTAGTGGTTAACACAACAAACTGCTGGGTGTGTGGCTTGATACCACATACCATGGACAAGGGCATCCCTTATCTGGTTCTGCCCTTTAGTTATAATGGATCATTCTGGGCATTTCAGACCATGTTCGCTTATGCCCTAGAAACCTATCCTCCACGACCTCCGCGTTCCACTCGGTATAACTCTGCTAATAGAGCCTTGGTAAAAGGAATCACTGACATGGTTAGAGATGTCAATAATACTCCGTTCATTCCCAAGGCTGAATTGCGAGTATACATGGGTTGGAATGTTACGGAATACGGCATTACTCTGGGTGAGAACAAACGTAAAAGCTCGACTCCGATCTGGGTCGTACCCCACCAAGGTCAGGTCTGTTTGCAAGGAAATGGGAGGAATCCGAAAGCTCGACTAGGGAAGAGTGACTGTATCGAAACATATGTTTTCCCGTCACAGTCTTCCCCTGCATTCTTAGCTGCTAAGGGTACCTATTTTGTTTGCCAAGACAGAGCATACACATGGCTGCCTGCTGACTTCTCAGGCTCATGTTATATCGCTCAACTGTTACCTCCGACATACACTGCTGCACCGGACTATCACAAAACTAGAGTTGTGAGAGGTGTTTTCAGTAAAGAAGATACTGCTGGCCAAGAAGCAGGAGACTTCTTCAAAGGTTTCCTTCCGTTCTGGGGGCCTATGGCCAACAGTAGAAACTTACGTCAACTAACACGGGTAGTTGAATCCACTATCACCGAAACTGCGGGTGCCCTTAGTAACCTGACAGCTGAGCTTCAAGCGGATCGCCTCATGACGTTACAGAACTGTATGGTTCTTGATGTGTTACTTGCAGATCAAGGTGGAGTATGTAAGATGATCCAATCGAGTTGCTGTGTTTTTATCCCAGATAATGCGCCAACGGTATACAAGGCCATCTCTAAGTTACATAAAATTTCTGACTCTATTCATGTAGAGGAAGGTGACTGGTCATTAATGGGATGGTTCTGGAGCCTGTTGTCTGCGTGGGGATGGAAGGTTCTGATAGTCACTGGTGTTGCGTTGGTATTTTTATTTTCGTGCTGTCTCATTGTTCAGTGTGGTCCTGCCTTATGTCGCCTTTGTGTTTCTACATGCGTAAGAAGACCACCTGTTTTTAGAGATACGCCACGGGATAGAGTAATGCTTCAACAACATATCAGTGACCTGATGAACATAGAAATGGACTCTGACATAGAGTAAGTTATTGCCTATGTAAGGGCAAAAGGACGGTCTGAGGTTCTGTAGCGATCCGAACCCGTGAATTCGGTATCGTAGTACTGATACGATTTCGGTACCAATGAACCGCAAATGATCCATTACATGCATGACAGTGTTTTCGCTACGCAACTATCATGAATTCACTGAGAAATAGGGCATTCTGTTGTAAAGTCATGGCATCCATTTTAGTTACGGCATCCATTTTGTTTCTTGCCCTCACATAGTCAATGAACGGGCGATGACCCCGGCAGAGTCACCTTGTTAAGGACACATAAGCTCAAGCCCCGAGAAAGGCTGACGCTGCATGACTAGGCAGAATCAAGCTGCCTCCCTTGCCTGAGGCCAGTCCTGCTATACTGGTTCTCGTGTCCGTTGTCCTGACTGAAAGGCCGAAGACGGTAGCCATGCCCGTTTATGATCCATAAACACCTCTTATCCTACTTTTCAATCCTTTGCACCTGGCTCTGCTCCTCTCCTTCTGGGCTTTTACAATGGGGAGGTTACGATTTTTATGATGGGGAGGATCGGGCAAAGAATGGAAAACTGTCGAGGGGACCTGATCGAATACCGAAAACCTACGACTAATTATTGTTTGATGTCTATTTACTGTTTGTTTGGGATACCGGGTTGGGCATGAGAAATATTCGTGTAATGTTGCCTAAAGACATTTTGCGTGTATTTAAAGAACAACCCACTTAATGCAATTTGAACAGCCTCGTAGATTCTGCCTCTGTGTGGTTCCTATGATTTCTGTGTCCCTGCAGTAAATAAACCTTGGTCTTTGACGCCACCATCAAGAAGCCCGTGTCTCTGTTTATTTGTGCACCGAGACAGGAGGAACTCAGGGGTCTTTGGGTGTTGTTTCCCTGACACCTCTGGACTCTTAAAAGTCCAGAACCTCAGGGTGGGTGCCTATCACTCCCGGCAGTGCCCAGACATAGGAGGGGTGGGTGCAGAGTCCCCCCAGCAGTGCCCAGACATAGTAGGGGTGGGTACAGAGTCCTCCCAGCAGTGCCCAGACACATGAGGGGTGGGTGCAGAGTCCCACCAGCAGTGCCCAGACATAGGAGGGGTGGGTGCAGAGTCCCCCCAGCAGTGCCCAGACATAGGAGGGGTGGGTGCAGAGACCTCCCAGCAGTGCCCAGACACATGAGGGGTGGGTGCAGAGTCCCCCCAGCAGTGCCCACACATAGGAGGGGTGGGTGCAGAGTCCTCCCAGCAGTGTCCAGACATATGAGGGGTGGGTGCAGAGTCCTCCCAGCAGTGCCCAGACATAGGAGGGGTGGGTGCCTATCACTCCCAGCAGTGCCCAGACATAGGAGGGGTGGGTGCATATCACTCCCAGCAGTGCCCAGACATAGGAGGGGTGGGTGCAGAGTCCTCCCAGCAGTGCCCAGATATAGGAGGGGTGGGTGCCTATCACTCCCAGCAGTGCCCAGACATAGGAGGGATGGGTGCAGAGTTCTCCCAGCAGTGCCCAGACATATGAGGGGTGTGTGCCTATCACTCCCAGCAGTGCCCAGACATAGGAGGGGTGGGTGCAGAGTCCTCCCAGCAGTGCCCAGACATATGAGGGGTGGGTGCCTATCACTCCCAGCAGTGCCCAGACATAGGAGGGGTGGGTACTTATCACTCCCAGCAGTACCCAGACATAGGAGGGGTGGGTGCAGAGTCTTCCCAGCAGTGCCCAGACATATGAGGGGTGGGTGCAGAGTCCTCCCAGCAGTGCCCAGACATAGGAGGGGTGGGTACAGAGTCCCCCCAGCAGTGCCCAGACATAGGAGGGGTGGGTGCAGAGTCCTCCCAGCAGTGCCCAGACATATGAGGGGTGGGTGCAGAGTCCCCCAGCAGTGCCCAGACATAGGAGGGGTGGGTGCAGAGTCCCCCCAGCAGTGCCCAGACATATGACACATGCATACCCACCCCTGGTGCTGGCAGCACAATACACACAATGAGAGCATGCAACAAGACTGTATACTCATGTGCCACCCGACTAAACTAAGAGACCCAAAGGGAACACACACTGTCACGCACATTCCAGGACTGATAGGAATGTACAGGTGCTGGGGCAGCCAACAAGTTGTTGCCTCCCATGGAAGGAAAAGGGTGGAGTACCTAAAGATACAATGCCCACAATTGTCAGTCAGGTGACCAAAGACCCTGCAGAACACGTAACACATGTGTGCAAGGCTGGGAGTAAACACATGCATAGGGCGTAAAAGGGAACATGTCCACATGAAGTCATGTCAATATACTCCATACACTAGTACAGTGACCACCAAGGATGCCACAAATGATGCAGGTGGAGACATTGCTGAGCAGGCATGGCCAAAGTTGAAGGGATCCGTCACACACCCAGGATATGTAGACACAGCTCAGCACAACAATTGGGAAACAGCCTGCAGGGAAGATGTCAGGGTCCACAGAGGAAGGAACACACCTTGGGACAATATCACCATACAGTAAGAGCACACATGACCAAAGATTATTTGCAGAGCCCTTGTGATGGCACACAGATACCAGGGTCCACCCCATGAGCAGCACACTACAACATTTCCCAGACACCTAACACATTATCACCACCCCAAATCATGGAGCAGCACCACCAACAGCAAGTCCAGGAAAGCATTAGTGTGCAAAAGAAAAACAAAATGCTTTATTCAGCATTCAAAATAAATTGTTTTAAATGTCCACTATTTACAAGGCCCATGGGCCAGGCCATCAGCAAAGTCCTGGGGGGTACACATCGGGACGTGTGTCCCCTAGCTTGCCTGCACAGTTCACATGTCCATTTCATCCACAGAAGGGGGGGCATCATGTGGGGGGGTAGGACCAGGCACCGCAGGCACAGGAGGGGCAAGGGTAGGTGTTGTGGGTGCAGGGACGGACGACTCCACCACAGGGGGTGGGGCAGCGCCAAAGGTGGATTCCAGCACGGCACTACACACTACTGCCAGGTCGCCCAGCATCTCCCCTGCACCCGAATGAACCACAGGCCCCAAGGAGGGGGGGGGGCGGAGGGATGGGTTGCAGCGCTCCCGGGGGAGGGTGTGGACAGGGGGGGGGAACTCTACTCCCGTGGCCGGGCACTGCCTCTACCGCTTGCGGGGTGGTGCCACACTGGTGCTGAGGGACACACTGGCCGCCAAGGACTCATTCGGTGACAGTTGGCCGGGAGAGCTAAGGGGAGTGGTTTTGGAGGAAGTGGGTCTTGAGGAATGTGGAGTCCCACTCTGGCTGCGTGCCTGCCGTTTGCCCCCAGACCTAGTGGGTGTGCCTACTTCCCCCTGTGTGTGCATGACTGGAGGAGTGCGCTTTGCCTTACCTGGTGGTGCGCTGCCTGTGTCTGGTGGGGTGCGTGCATGGGGACGTCTGGGTGTGCGTGGGACAGGCATGGGAGTAGGAAGTGTGGATGGTGCAGGGATAGGGGGGGACGGAGCGCTGCTGGAGATCCACTGCTGCAGTCAGTGAGGAGTCTATGGACTGCAGCAACATCCGTTGATCAGACATCGCTGATGACATGCCCTCCATGTACGACAGCATCTGTGTCAGCAGTGTGGTCTGGCCATGGAGGACAGTAAGCATCGATGCCTGAACAACCTGCAACTGCCGCAGAATGTCCACAGACTCGGCATTGACGGCAGCAGGGGAGACAGGGGCAGGGGGTGTGGTGCCTGGCACGAAGGAGACCTGTTGGCGCCTAGCACGGTGGGAAGGGACCCGAGCAGGTGGGAGGCAGGTGATGGGAATGGAGGGGGCGGCGACAGATGGAGTTCTGCTCTCAGCTCTGGGAGCAGCGTCCGCCCTCTCAGGGAGCTCAGCCTCGGACCCGTCAGCGTCATAGTCGGTGGTGGGACTGGACAGGTCCTCCGCTGCACTCCCCTCCGCCTCCGTGCCACTCGCTGAGCCAGACTCGCCAGCACTGGTGGCACCGCTGCTGGATCCCGCCTCAATTTCCGTGCCAGTGTCTCCCTCGGTTTCCCCCGACGATGCTGTGGGCAAGGTGAAGAGACAGGGAATAATCAGACACCTGTATACATATGACACATGATTCAAAACTACATAGGTCACAGTGCATAGCATGAAAAGCAACATGAGTAACATCTACAATACTACGCACATATGTATGCCCTGCACCACACAGTTGGTTGACCCACCATGCCACTGAGAAACAATGGAGAGCATGACATAACAGCAAAGAACTTGATATCAAACTAGACAGAGGAGCTAGTCTCTGGGGACAGTCGAGTACAGCATCTGGACCACACACCGTAGCCAAAAAAGGGATGAGCAGGAACCATGTCTTGTAACTTTTGGCACATGCTGCTCAGCAAATACATTAAACCCTGCCCAACATGACTGGGTCACTGCATGTTGAGTGTATGTTAAGACAATCATCAAACACAGGCCAGACCTGGCAAGGACACATATGGTTTGGACATGTGGGCCTTTCCCGCACAACCCCCCCACCTGAGACAATGTGAGTGACACAGAGGAAGTACTTACACCTCTTACTCAGGGATTCCTAAAATGCCCTTCAATAAATCCTGAATGTACACGAACTAACCCTCGTGCGCCTGTCCACACATAAAATTGACAAACAACCATCATCAGATAGTTGTACCAAACCACACTGGCACCGGCCACTGTGAGTATGCACAAGCCAAATTGGGTCACCCTGTACAGTGGACACATGTAGCACACTTTACGTATATACACATTAGGCCAGGGTACAATGCCACAGTGCCCAACCTATGCTGAAGACACAGTGAATGTCCACATTGTTGGATGACACACATGATACCTAGGAAAAGGTGCCCCAGGGGACTGTAGTGGCCACACTCCTCCATGGTCCGGGATGGATATGACTGCACCAGAAGCAAACGTCCCTGCACTATGCAGTATCTCCCACTCATGCACATCATGTCTGAGGCCACAACATTGGTCATGCATGCTGTAAGGCAGTACACTTTTCAGACACACTCCTATGTCGGGACTCAGCATCAGTGCCAACTAACATGGACCCCACATTGACTGAACTGGCCAGGGCACAGGCAAGGTCCCAACACATGTTACACACAACCCCCACACATGATGCTGCAAGCATTGGGCACTTGGATTAATTGGCAGCCTAGATGACCTTGTGCAAGAGTGACTACACAGAGACCAGGGAACACGTGTCAAGTAGGGGAAGGGAGGAAGAACAGCACCGGTTTACTTTGGGGAACAGGATATGTACTGCACATATGAACCCTGGCAGTGTATCCATGCAACTGCGCACCTCCAAAAGCTGGTGACACACAACAAACACACATGTACCTACCCCCTTCCTGCTGCTGCTTCTCCGCTAGGTGCCTATCCAAGTCAGGGAAGACCACCGCCAGTACACGCTTCATCTGGTGGGTCAGGCGCCGGTGCCCACGGTTCTTGTGGCTCTCAGGTGAGTCCCCCAGCAGGACCCGGGCGATCCTCCTGGTCCAGCACCGGATATCCTGCCAGCGTTTCCTCACCTGGGGCAGGCACCGCCTCCGACCCTCAGCCGACCTCACGGCACTGACGGCTTCCCTCCAGATCTCCCCCTTGGCATGGACGCCTACCTGTGAGGATGACAAAGTGAGACAACATCAATACACCTGATACATGTCACAGAGACACAATTTGGCCGGTTTGAACAGGGCATAGTATGCAGCAAAATCATTGCGCCTTCATCATAGGGACATTATCCTCTGGGGAAGGCCAAATGCACGACGTGGCATTGAAAGTACACAGGGGTGCAACACAATCACTGATCCCGGCTCACACTGTGCATCACAAGCTACACCACGATTATGTACAGCACTTCAAAGCAGTCACATGCCCCAGGCCACTGGCGCAACCTCAGCAGGGTACACAGATACACACAGGCACAGGACAATTACCTGCCATTGGCAACTGCGGGTACAAACATCACTCTGCACATGTGGCACTAGTCCGGGGGGTGTCACAGGTGTGGGGCAGGCTCAGCATGTCAGACACACAGCACTGCTCCCTGCTCACATCAGATGGGTAGGGTATATGCATCCCTCATGCAGCTAGGGTGCAACACTCCACATAGACACTCACCCACATGACAGGGGACTTACACACACACCAATGTCCAGGGGACGAACACATCATTTGGACACTCTCACCACAGGTACACTCAACTCACACACATCTGTGGGTAAAGTCACCTGTCACACTAGGGGGACCACAGAATCACATCAGGACTGTAGAAACAACATTCCTAAGAGGATTAGCCAGGCTGAATGTGGCATGCACCATGCAGTGATTGTCACAGTAAGCACCATGCAAGTGAGGAGTGCAGACATGCACTACAGCGTGCTCTGCATGGGAGACATGAGGCATTCCCCCCCCTGGGACCCACTCTGAAGAACTTTGCATGTCTGTCACACCTGGACACAATGCCAGAAGTGACAGTCACAAAACAGGGGCACAGTCTGAGCTAATGGAGTCAGCACTCACCTGCTCCCCTGGTCTCCCATACAGGCAAGGGTACTGTGGGAGGATCACGTCCAGAAGGGCCTGGTTCTCCTCCTGGGTGAATGGCTGGGCCCTCTACACAGACCTGGACATGGTGCCAGAGGAATCCCGAGCAGCAGCAGTGGTGTGGAATGAAAGGTTGTGCAGGCAAGTGCTCTCTAATGGGGCCGGCTGCCTTATATTTGCCTTGCTGGCCTGTTTCATTTACAGGAGTACAGAGTGATTGGTCAATCTCATTTGCATCCTACGTTTCCTCCAATCCCTTTAAACCTACCCCAGTGGGTAGGTTTAAAGGGAAACTGGGTCTCCATGACAACCAGCATGCATTTAGGCCCTTAAAATTGTCCCTCATGTGTCCCCTATGTAATTTCACTATACACACACAGGTATGGAGCGTTCCACGCCCCTAGGGCACCACTACTCCAGTGATACGGTCCGTACACGCGTGTGTAGGGTCCGTACCACTATGGTTGTGTCGCCGTAGGCGTACGCCATGGTGATACGGTCCGTACACGCATGTGTAGGGTCCGTACCACTATGGTTGTGTCGCCATAGGCGTGCGCCATGGTGATACGGTCCGTACACGCGTGTGTAGGGTCCGTATCACTTTGGTAGTGTTGCCGTACAGCGACACAACACTAGTGGTACGGACCCTACACACGCGTGTACGGACCGTATCACCATGGCGTACGCCTACGGCGACACAACCATAGTGGTACGGACCCTACACACGCGTGTACGGACCATATCACCATGGCGTACGCCTACAAGGACACAACCATAGGGGTACGGACCCTACACACACGTGTACAGACCGTATCACCATGGCGTACGCCTACGGCGACACAACCATAGTGGTATGGACCCTACACACGCGTGTACGAACCGTATCACCATGGCGTATGCCTACGGCGACACAACCATAGTGGTACGGATCCTACACACGCGTGTACGGACCGTATCACCATGGCGTACGCCTACGGCGACACAACCATAGTGGTACGGACCCTACACACGTGTGTACGGACCGTATCCCTATGGCGTACGCATACGGCTGCACTACCATAGTGATAAGGACCCTACACACGCCCTCAGAGCGTGTGTATGGTGCATTTCACACCTTACACTGGTGACAGGCGGCACACAGAAAGGAATTGAGCTGTCATACTTGGCCGAGGTTGGACATCAAGTCATTGTCAGGGCAGTCCTACATGTCTCAGGCCTAGGTGTGTCAGGCTGTGATGTGGCACAAATCTCCTCATGTTTGAACCCTGTATATGTGTGATGAGCTGTGTACACATGTCATGTGTCAAGCTGCACTATGTGCCACACATCCCCTTCACACCTTTGACATGTGTGCATGTAGTACAGACTTGTTGAGCACTGCGTCACTGGCATGGCACAGTCGCCAACACCCGCAACTGTCCCCTGATGCCAGATACACGGATAATGACACCTGACATGTGACTACCGGCTTTGCACAATGTGAGTATGTCATGTGTGTGTCATGTGTTCCCATAAGCTTGCTGTTGGTGTTCCGTCAAATGCATCTGCAGTTGCTGCATCCAACATGTGCATGTGTGTGGATGGTCATGGCACACTATTATGCACACCAGGACACATGTGGAATCAGACGTAACGTGTGTATGTATGCATCGAACATGGACTTGCGAGACAAGGACATATCTGCATAGTATCAATGTATGTGTGATCAGTTTTGACATGTACCCCTTCATGGCAAGGTGTGTGGTCTGTCCTTTTTTCAGGGACATGTGACCTGTGCCTCTAGTGTTACGCAACCTGTCTGTATGATAAACATCCTTCTCCTGCACACATGTGGATGTCTGTCACTCCTGTAATGCGTCTGCCTGTTCACTTACACTGGCCCACAGCTAGTCTCATGCCATGTCATGTTGAGCTTGTGAATCCACGTTTGTAGATAGCTCGTGGTAGGAGTGTCACCTGCCTGGCATACGTGTCCAGGATATATTGCACAGACCTGACTCTGCATGTAGCATATGTGTATTGGCTGTTCAACATGTGCTCAGTACATTGACAGAGTTGTTGTACTGTACTCACTCTTCGTTGACCCTTCCAAATTACTGCAGGGCTCCGCCTCTCCCCCGACCAATCCCAGACTTGGCTGCCCTGAGGGAACGTGACTGTATACGCCGCTACCACTTCACCCAACGGTTGATTCTGAACTTGACAGCAAGGCTGGCACCACACCTCCAACCGCTACACAGGTATCCTACTGCACTGACACCCAAGATGAAGGTGATGGCAGCCCTACATTTCTTTGCCACGGGTACGTTCCAACATACCATTGCTCATGTTGGTGGCATGTCCCAGACCATGTTCAGCCATGTACTGCATGATTTTTTAGAGGCCATGTTGGTTCACATGGATGAGTTTATACATTTCCCAACTCCTGAGCAGTTGACAGGTGTCAAGGGTGACTTCTATGCCCTGGGAGGGATGCCCCATGTCATTGGGTCTATTGATGGGACACATGTGGCTTTGGTACCACCACAGGCACAGGAGGTAGCCTATAGGAACAGGAAACATTACCACTCCATTAATTCCCTTGTGGTGTGTCTTGCTAACATGGTGATTTCCCATGTCTGTGCTCATTTTCCAGGATCAGCACACGATGCCTACATCATGAGGCGTAGCAGGGTGCCTGAAATGATGCTGCAGCTGCGCAAGGAACGAGCATGTCTTGTTGGTGGGTATACTCTGTTACTCCTGTATTTAGCGTCATCTTTCTGTCTTACTGCTTCTCCTGACCCACTTCTGTCCAGGGTGTTTCCATGTAGGGGACTCTGGCTATCCCAACATGCCATGGCTGATCACACCTCTCCGCAACCCCAGAACGGCTGCAGATCACCGGTACAACAACCCCCATGGGCAGACCAGGCGAGTGATAGAGAGGACCTTTGGCCTCCTGAAGAGCCGATTCCGGTGCCTCGACAAGACCGGCGGCGCACTCCCATATGCACCGGTGAAGGTCTGCAAAATCTTCCTCGTGTGCTGCATGCTGCACAACATGGCAGTGAAGAAAGCTGTGCCTCTCATCCTGGATCCGGATGAGCAGGAACATCCACCCGTGGAGGACAAGGGGCTTGGTGACGAGGCAAGTGATGTTGAGGAGGAGGAGGAAGAGGACATCCGGAGTCGGCTCATACGCAACTTCTTTGCTTTGTGGTGAGTTGCAGTGTCTGAGTGTGCACGCATTGAGCCTTGTGTGGCATGTGTTGCAATGTGTGGGTCCATCTGCATGTCTGGCAAGTGAGTCAGGGGTGTGTTTGGATGTGTCACTCGAGTGATGGTGTAATAACAGTATGTCTTACCTGAGACACTATTTTCACCTAGCATGTTGACAACCTTACACGTGTCGAGTACATGCCAATGCATGCGGATGTGCTTCTTTTGGCTCACTTTTTGTGTGTCTCTCATCCCCAGGTATTTGCGCATGCTGTCTGCTGGTGGCATTGTTGTGCTCCTGCTATTCCTCATGAATACAGCAACGTGTGCTGAATCAGCATAACATGCACGGACATGTCGAAAAATCACCTTAGGGTAAGGGATGCACCACAGCTTTTTGGGTGTGCAATGTGTTTGGAATGTGTGTTCACTGCTCCTGTTCATGTTTGGTTACTTAGCATACATGTAGAATCACCATGGGTCACATGACATGGAGCTGGATTCACCTGATTTGATAGTCACACTTGGTGACAGTCATCTGTAATGTGATTGTGGATTGTGATGAAGGCATCAAGGTATGTAACACTGCCCTCGGACACATACGGGATGCACCGGGTTGACATAGTGTGGGACATCCCCGTTAGTAGTTCAATGGTGAATTGCAGCCTCTCTGTGAGCAGCACGGGGTGTTTGCCTCAAACCTGTCGCTTGTGTGCCAGTTCTATGGGTTTTCTGCATCTGTGGTGCAAAGGGGGGTGCCAGTGTATGTTCCACATGTTCATCCACATGACCTGTGCATCTATTAATATAGATGCATTTGCCTTCCGGCAAACATGACTAATAAAGGTGTCCCTCAGCCTCCAAGGTGCCTCATCTCTGTCAATGCAGGTCTCTTGCCACTGTGCATGCGGCATGTCTGGCATAGTTGTCACAGATTGTGCATATGAGTCTATGTGTATAGTAGCAAGATGCAAGCTGTTTGTCAGGGATTATGATATGTATTGTGCACGATGTACATGGCTGTGTAGGTATTTTGCCATCTCAGTCCCCACAACGGCCACTTTGCTGCATGTGCATCCATTGTCTGTGTGTGTGCCATGTTGAACCAGACACTCCTCCCTTCTCATACACCTTTTGCAGTAGTCCTTTCTGACATGCTTGTGTTAGTGTGCAACTTGTGGCATGGTTTCCAGGACATGGCGCCTGCTGCTGCAGGCCCTGCAGCAAGGGCACACAGAGTTTCTAGATTTGCCCTCATACACACGCCTCTAAGACGCACCCCCCTTCCTCCCTCCACCCATTCATTTTGGTGTAATCTGCTTGTGTGTGACACAGTTGCGGTGGCAAAGGCTGGACCGTCTGCACATGCTACGTGCACATTGCACGTGCCTCATGTCCTTGCATGTGCCACATCACGCTACACCATGATGTTGAGGCCACCCACCAAGCAATGTCCATCCAATACATCTGTTGCATGCACTCTGGCATACACTCATCGCCCACACAACACCTTTGCATAATGAGTGTGCAACTCCAACTGCCTACACAGCGCTGGCACGCCTTCCAGGCCCTGTCACACCAACCAGGTCATGTCCCTCCTACTCCCTACCGGCTCTGTACCCCAACATGGCCATGTGAGTGGTACTCCAGGCCTCTGCATGTAGTATGGTGTCGTTGTGGGACACATGGCACAGGTATCATGTCTCAGCATGTCAGTCTACAATGTGTCCAGGATACCCCTCTACAACATGACATGCGCACTGCATCTTATCATCATCTGGTGTCCCATTGACAGGCAGGTGCTCCTCACCCTCCCCAAAGACGCAGTCCTTGCCAGTTCCCATATTGAATAATGCATGGTATCCATTGGCAGATGGCTGCACGTTGGCCACCTGATGCTGGACTTGTACACGACTGAGGTGTTCATCTGCGGATTGTCCCCTTACAGCTGGGTCAACTGCTTGTGTCCCACCCGCAAGGGCCCTGCACAGGTACACAGTGTCCACGCACACGAGCTGGTGTGCATCATGGAAAGCTTGCTCACATGTGCTATGCTGATCACAAGCATCTATACCTCAGGCCTCAGAACACTCTGCATTATGCACAAGGTCCACTGTTCGATCCACCTCAAGGCAAGACAGACCATCCCCCAGGTCAACTTCGACATCCATGTCCAATCCTACCCTGCACTCTAGGGAGAAGTACCTTACAACTCCCATGACACGTGTCCACATCCAGGGTGCATCTGCACAGCTCTGCTTCAACATCCGGCAACCCAGCTGAGGTTCTGTAGCGATCCGAACCCGTGAATTCGGTATCATAGTACTGACACGATTTTGGTACCAATGAACCGCAAATGATCCATTGTATACGTGACAGTGTTTTCGCTGCGCAACTAGCACGAATTCACTGGAAACTAGGGCATTCTCTCTAAAAGTTACAGCATCCATTTTAGTTACGGCATCCATCTTGTTTCTTGCCCTCACATAGTCAATGAACGGACGATGACCCCGGCAAGATCACCTTGTTAAGGACACGTAAGCTCGACCCCGAGAAAGGCTGAAGCTGTCTCCCTTGCCTGAGGCCAGCCCTGCTATACTGGTTCTCGTGTCCGTTGTCCTGACTGAAAGGCCGAAGACGATTGCCCTGCCCGTTTATGATCCATAAACAACTCTTATCCTACATTTCAATCCTTTGCACCTGGCACTGCTCCTTTCCTTCTGGGCTTTTACAATGGGGAGGTTACGATTTTTATGGTGGGGAGGATCGGGCGAAGAATGAAAAACTGTCGAGAGGACCTGATCGAATACCGAAAACCTACAACTAATCATTGTTTGATATTTATTTATTGACTGTTTGGGATACCGGGTTGGGCATGAGAAATATTTGTGTAATGTTGCCCCGAGACATTTTTCTTGTATTTAAGAAGCGACCCACTTAATGCAATTTGAACAGTCTCCTAGATTCTGCCTCTGTGTGGTTCCTATGACTTCTGTGTCCCTGCAGTAATAAACCTTGGTTTTTGACGCCGCCATCGAGAAGCCCGTGTCTCTGTTTATTTGTGCACCGAGACAGGAGGAAATCAGGGGTCTTCGGGTGTTGTTTCCCTGACACCTCTGGACTCTTAAAAGTCCAGAACCTCAAATTGGCGCCCAACGTCGGGCGACGTCATCCGGTACCGGTCCAAAGCCTGAAAAGTTCGAGAAGTTTCGTGTGAAGATTCCGGAGGGAGGTACCCCGCTTCATCGATCCCTGCATGTCGTAAAAGTGGCCCGACGATCTCTTCCACGAGGGTTCCCGTTCCCAGACGGCTACAGAGGACCGCTGCCTTGACTGTCGCCCTGTCTTGGACCCGAGGTGCAGACCTTAGTACGGCGAGACGTAGACGGGTTCTCCTTGGTGACGTCTTCCCCATTTCAGTTAAGTATTAATTGGGTCGTGCTCAGTCTGGTTATTTGAATACGTTTGTTTTGGATTTGTAGATTATCATTGGTTGCTCTTGTTAAGATAATCTTTGTATTTGGTATTGGTTCATTTTGGTAGGCCTAAGTCCTCTGCGCATTTTTGGTTTGAATTTGTCTTTGTAGTCATGATTAAGGGTAAAAATTGTTTCTTGTCCTTATTACGTTGCAACGGGGATTCACGGTTGGAGGATTCGTGTTTGGTTCCTCCGATTGGGACTCCTACATATGAGCTCTATTGTAAACATGGTGTGGGTCCTATTACGTATAATGAAGTATGGGTCCGTTATACCAAGAAAGATGGTGTCCTTAGTTGGCCACCGCATGGTAGTTTCGAAAGTGAAATTCTAGATAATTTAGAAATGAAGTTGTTTAAGAGAAAAGCCCGGCCGGCGATGTTTGATTCTTTTCGCGTATGGCGCAAAGAAGCCAAACAAAGAGAAATTAGGAAAACGAAGAAAGAACAGAAAGAGAAAGGGTTGACCTTAATGGAGTCTGCTAGGCAGCTGCATGTCAACGAGACCGAGAAAGCAATGGAAATAGCGAATAGAAAACATAATTTGGCGATCGATAAATGCTACCCTGTCTTGCCATCTTGTCCTGCTAAGCCGATAGAGGACCCTGAAAAGGATCCCCTGTTGTCTTACCTGTTGAGTTCACCTCCACCGTATGCACAGGGTATTACAGTACCACAGTTACTACCTGTTGTACAGCCAGCTGCTGGTCAGCCTGGAATAGGTGCTCCACTCCCTTTGAATCCAGCTCCTGTCTTTCCCGTGATCAATGATCCTACGGCACCCCCTCTTCCTGGGTCGCCTATTCTGCCTTTGCCTATCGTTTCGCAAACTGCTTTACCTACTACTCCTACCCTTACTACTTCATCTGCTTCAGCTGCCCTGTCCCCAAGCCCTGTCATTCTGACTCCGCTTTCCGTTCGTCGGAAAATAACCAACTCTGTAACTAATATCTTAACTCCTCTCTACAGGTTCTTAATTGGGACCCCCGTTTCTGACTCTATACAGAGACGTAGCCAGCTTCCTGGTCCCGAGGAACGAGACACGTTAGATTCGACAGCTCTTAGGTGGATGTCGAAAGCTGTGAAGTATGATGCACAAAGAGTATTAGACACATTTATGCAGTGGAATGAACCAACTCAACGTTATGTTTTTGACGTGATGTGTTCTCTTGTGCGTGAGGAATGGGAAGATGATGACTTAGATTCCGTCCCTTCTGATTTAATAAATATTCAGCAGAAATTTGCCGCAGGAATGGTGATAGGTTCAGAAGTAGGGAGAGCGATAGAATTAATTTTAGCTTATAGGGATGAGTCCCCTTTTAGGGCGACAAGAGACCCTGATGGTACACCGGTAACTAGAAAAAGACGAGGTCAGTATCCGATGAGGGAAGTTCCGCCCATATGGCGCGAAGCAGTTGCTGCTGATCAGGCTAATAATATTGTAGCTGCTCCAGCACAATTCCAGAGAGTGTGGATACACATCCCTTGGAAGCGAGCTGAAGTACTAGCGGTAAAACAAGCATTACCAGACCCTCGTAAGAATCCTGCTGGTTATTACAAAGAATTAACGCAGACAGTCCAAGCGTGTATCATGAATTTGGCAGACATTGAAATGCTATTTGGTAATGTAGTACCACAATCTATATGGGCCAAGATTCGGCAAGAGAACCACCCAGTCGCCTTAGGAGGTGATTGGCCAGCTATCGTAGCGGCAGACGCACAGCAGGTTGGCGGAGCTAAACCCGAACCTCTGATTGCTGACTTACCTGGCAGAATAATTAATCTGATGAAAACACTGATGCCAGCGTTATGAGTAAATTGGGATAAACTATCAGCATGCAAGCAAAAGAAGGACGAAAGCGTCTCTGACTTCTTCACTAGATTTGAAGAGACCTTCGTAGATCACAGTGGGCAAGATATGAGTACCGAGGGAGGTCAGAGGTTATTTGTTGATAAGTTTGTGTTTAATTTACTACCTGAGCTTAGTAACAAGTTAAAGGATTCTGAAAGTGCATGGGCAGTGTCGACGACAGCACAGATACTTGCAACTGCTCAGTATTACGAGAATGGAGAGAAAGAAGAGAAGGAAAAGTCAGAAAAGAAAACGAAAGATTTAAAAACCAAAGTTTTGTTGCAACAGGCATATCCGCCTCGTTCGAATCAGTCAGATTCACAGCAGCGACCCCAGTTTCAGCAGCAGCCACAATTCCAGCAAGGGACAACCCAAAGATTTAATTATAGTTTTTCCCGACAACAGTTAGCATGGAATCAGTGTGCCTATTGTAAAAAGGAGGGTCATTATAAGAATGAGTGTCCAGTACTACACCCACAAACTAGTGGTATCCCAGCTCAGAGAGGTAATGTTGGATTTATGCAAGCTCCTAGAGGTAGAGGTCGTGGTACGATGACACCACAGGCTGATCGCCAATCGAATTATTTCGACCAGCGCAATGTACAACCTACGCAGCCAGGTAGATCTCCACAGTATCATGTTGAAGATTACTACGATCATAATGAAGAGATCCATAGAAGCGAGCAATAGGACAGCCGCAGGCAGAGAGAGGGAGTAGTATCCGTTCCAGTTGATCAGAGTGGACCTTATGTCGCAGTAGTTACCTCAGGCGTGGTCGAACCGTTTCTGTTGGATACTGGTGCGGCAAAAAGTTCAATCATGCGTGCGAAACTCCCTGGCTCACCTTTGTCCGGCTTAACGAACACCCTGCTTTCCTGAAATCTACCATCCACCCTTACTGTCCTACACGCCATCTTCGATCCGCCCACCTTGACTTGTTGATCATCCCCAGGGGCAAAACTAAGAGATTCGGCGGACGCCGGTTCTCCCAGTTGGCCCCTGGACTCTGGAACACCCTCCCTCTTTCTATCAAATCCTGCTCTTCTTTCCTCAACTTTAGGAAAATGCTAAAAACTTATCTTTTCCCTACCCCCACGTAGATTCTGTTCCTCTACCTCCTCCTCACTCTGTTCTGTCTATCAGCGCCAGGAAGCTTCGGTGTCAGTGCGCTTTACAAGCAACACTTAACATAACATAACATAACACTTCAGTAGGTTTCTCAGGCGCCCCTGTTCACAATCCTGTGTCTAGTCCTTTATCTATCTCTGTTGGGCCATGCGAGCTAGAAGCACCCCTCATTTTAACAACCGGTTGTAATGAGAATCTGCTTGGTTTAGACCTGTTGAAACGCCTGCATGCGACGTTGTACTGTTCTCCTTCGGGAGTACAGCTCACATTAGGCAAAAGAGTCATCTCCCCGATGTACATGTCGATGGACAAGCTCCCACCGGAGTTGCGTTCTCTTCCTGATACTCTTTGGGCGACTGGTCCTAACGATGTAGGCCTCTTGGAAATTCCCCCTTACGTGGTAAGTCTAAAAGCGAATGTTAAATTTCCACGAATCCCACAGTATCGGATTTCAAATGAAGGTGAACAAGCACTTTTACTGATTGTAAAAGACTTGATACAAAAGGATGTGATAGAAGAAACGAGAGGAAATGTCTGCAATAGTCCTGTCCTGCCGATTTTGAAACGCACTGATCCTTCCAAACCACCAATCTACAGATTTGTGATTGACCTCAGAGAGGTTAACAAAAAAATAGTGATTCCACAGTTTCCAGTGGTACCAGATATCACTGCATTATTGACGTTGATTCCTGCATCGGCATCATGGTTTACGGTGATCGACTTGAAAAATGCATTTTTCAGCATTCCCATAGCAGAAGAAAGTAGAGACATTTTTGGTTTCTCATTAGGAGGACGCAGTTTCAGATTCAAACGCACTCCACAAGGTTATTGTGAAAGCCCTTCAATTTATAGCCAAGCATTAAAAAGTCAATTAGATGCTCTTGTACTTCCTCATGGTGTTGCTCTGATCCAATACGTAGACGATCTTTTGCTGGCTGCTGATGACAAGGAAACTTGCAAAGCAGCTACAATTTCTTTATTGCGTCATTTGTCAGACTTACATCACAAGGTGTCACCTTCTAAACTGCAATATTGTTGCCAAGAAGTGACCTACTTAGGTCATCTTTTGTCAAAGGAGGGAAGAAGGTTGACCCCAGAGAGAATCAAAGCAATTTCGCAGATGACTGTACGAAGCACACAAAGAGAAGTGCGTGCGTTTTTGGGTATTACGTCATACTGTAGGCAATGGATCCCAAATTTTTCTCTCATGGCAAAACCGTTGGTAGCCCTGACTGGAAAAGGTGTTCCGAGCCCTTTGCCATGGTCTGATGAATGTCAACAGAGCTTCTCTGACTTACGTGATGCGCTGTGTTCAGCTCCTGTGTTGGGTACTCCTGACTACAGTAAGCCGTTTACACTATATGTCCATGAAAGTGAAGGTTGTGCATTGAGTGTATTAACACAACAATTTGGCGACAAACAGCGGCCTTGTGCATATTTTTCATCCACGTTAGATCCGGTAGCCAGAGCATTGCCAAGTTGTTTGAGAGCCACGGCAGCAGCCGCAGTGTCTATTCGACAGTCTGCTGGATTAGTCATGAACAACATGCTAGTAGTCATGGTTCCACATGCTGTGGATACACTCATGAATCGAACGAAAACTCAGCACCTCACCAGTGCTAGATTATCAGGCTACGAGCTGACGCTTTTGGCAAGTCACATTCAGATCAAGCGATGCAACATATTGAATCCAGCAACACTGTTGCCGATTGCTCAGGAGTCGAGTGATTCAGAGCCCCATGATTGTTGTTTCAGAACTGAGGAAGAGACAAAAGGTAGAATTGATTTGAAAGATACTCCGTTATCAGACCCAGACGGCACGTTATATGTCGATGGGTCCTGCTTCAAACTCCAGAATGGTGATGTGACGGCCGCGTATGCAGTTACGACTTTGAGTACGATTGTTGAGGCTGCAAGAGTGAGTCAGAATTCTGCCCAAGCAGCAGAATTAATTGCATTGACAAGAGCGTGTGTTTTAGCTGAGGGAAAGAGAGTGAATGTGTTTACTGACAGCCAGTACGCCTTCGGCGTTGCACACAATTTTGGGCATCTCTGGAAAGAAAGAGGTTTTCTCACGTCCCACGGAACTAAGATCCAACATGGACAGTTAGTCAGCGATCTATTAGAATCCCTGACCCTACCGAATGAAGTTGCGATTGTGAAGTGCAGTGCACATCGAAAGATTACGGATGATGTTGGCCAAGGGAATGCGTTTGCTGATGAGGTCGCTAAAGAAACGGCCAAGAACATGACGAGTCGAATGTATGTTGCAACGACTGCAAGATGGATTGCTGAATCAGGAATGTGTGAAAATACGATTGACAGTGTGAAAGCAATCCAAAATGAGGCAACTGAAAATGAGAAGAATGAATGGAAGGAGAAAACGGGTAAAATAGATTCGAGTGGATGTTGGATTGATCTGTCTGAGCAGCAACGTTGGATGTTACCCGATGCGTATGTACTTGCAGTAGTCACGATGGCGCATGGAGCGGCGCACATCAGTTCGAAAGGGATCTGTAAAATGTTAGCTCCAGTATGGAAGAATGATGGAATTACTAAGTGTGCGGAGAGAGTGGTGAAAAATTGCATGGTATGCCTGATGCATAATCCTGGCAAGGGAACTGATGAGTACAGGCCCCAGCTAGGCCCGCAGGACACAAGGGTTCGCTCTCCTGCAATGGAATCTATAAGGAAGTTGGCACGGAAACTGCAAAGTACAAAGACAAGGTTTATTAACCCTTAAGGGTGGTCCTACAATCCATACAATACCCTTCAGTATTGCATAGAGTAGCACACAGAACTTGCATACACAGTCCCCTTTTATACACAACAGAGGGGCTCATAAGTGGGAGGGCACGACATGAGACAAGGAATGTTACCTTTTATGGACATTTGCAATACAAGATCGATATGTGGGCGGAGCTGACATACTCCTTAAGCCCGCGAAAACATGGTCAAGCAAGGACTAACTGATAACAGATGTGGTCAAGTCTGGGCATGCGCCAGACGGACAAAGGAACTATTTATAGACTGTTACTAGGCAGATTACAAGAGCAACTAACACAAAGATAAGACTCTCCTCGTGTTGAGCACGTGGAGACATGACAGTACAAAATGGAGTCCAGACTTCAGTCAACATAACAAAAGGAACATGTGTAAGGGAGGAGAATTCATGTCTTTAGTAAATGCTTAATCACATCGAAGTTGCAATTTACAACAGACGACCCTTTCAGCATTTACTGAAGACATCCGGCTTGTTAGAATAATCATCATATATATCAATTATCATCATCTCTTCTACTTCCTTAGCTAAACGTTTCTGATAAGTGACATCGGCAATAGCTTTCTTATCGGGGATACAAAATGATACACATACGGAACAGAGCAAAGGACCACATTGAATACAGATACAGCAAGAAAACAGAACTGCTATAATTATGCAGAGACCAGTCAAAACCTTCCAACCCCAAGCAGTGATCAATGCCCAAAACCATCCAGAAAAGGACCAAGTGCCATTTTCTGTATGGATTTCAGCTGCAATTTTATGCAACCTGTTAATTGCATTGTAGACTGAAGGTGTGTGGTCAGGAATAAACACACAGCAACTACTTCCGATAATTTTACAAGCTCCACCTCGATCAGCTAACATAACATCTAACACCATACGATTCTGCAATGCAACAATTCTGGTAATCTGTAATTCTTCCGTAAGATTCCCAAGAGCAGCAGCGGTTTGGTTTGTCACAGCCTCTACCACTCGTGTTAATCTTCGAATTTTCCTACTATTTAGGGCAGCTCCAACGAAGAAAAACAATCCTAGATTGAAGTCGATATACTGCTGTAAACTGGTGTCAGTTTGATCCACATCATCAATTGATAAAGTACGTTTATACCTATTTACAGTCACATTATTCAACAACTTTAAATCCTTATGATAGGATGCAGGTGCCAGAAATACAGGAGGTAACAAAAATGATACATAACATACTCCAGACCAACCGGCTGGCAAACGATAATAACCCTTAGTTCCACACACGAAGTACGTATTATGGGATGCTAAAAAAGTACTGTTATTCAATCCATCGATGTTTAATATGGTAATACAATCGCTAACACCGACGGGAATATATCCCACACTTTGGACACACAGGTCCGCTTGAGCTTGTGCCACTTGAATCACAAATTTATCTCTTCCCACAGTGTCTCTGGTGTTCGTAAAAACATATGGAATCGATTCATTGTCTGGTCGATACTCTTCCCATTCCCAAATTGTCCCATTCGCTTGCGGATATCCATCTTTATCCTGATGACATTCTTTATTGAGTCTGAAGAGTAATCGTCCCACTGTGGGTTTCCGAGTGGCAAAAAGCAAAGTGTACCATGCTCTACAAGAGCCATTATGAGAGAAAGGAAGAGGTATAAATGGCGTTCCTCCCTTCTTCTGATGAGCTGGCATCATACCACATATCCAACAGTTCGTAGCATTGGTGGCAACATGGGTATGATGTAACATCTGAATGAAAGTGTTATTCAAATAAGACTGACGATGCTTCAATTCTTGGTATGGAAGGGTATAGAAATAGTGCTCCGCAGGCACTGGAGTGGTCAACACAAGCAACTCTCGGGCAGGAGTCACGTTCTCCACAAACCATGTGGTTATCCCAACAATAGTTACTGTGAGCATAAAACCTGTTGCGCAGAGGATCTTCTTCTTCTCCATGTCAAAAAATAAAAAATCAATATCTTCCTGAAACTAAAGGTTTGTCAGAACTCTTCCCCTTGGGCAGCGGTCGATTTCTTCACCAACGGGCCAAGACGGGTGTCACTACACTAATGCAGGGCTGATCCCCCCCCCTTGCCTCACTGGCTCTCCGTTTCACTAACCCAAAGGCCGTTCTGACAACATGTCCCGATACTGAAGGATTCACTTTCTTGGCCTCAGATGATATCGCCTTCCTCCAGGAGTCGCGTGGTCCGGAAAGAGCTCCTCAGCGTCGTTCGATTCCACAGCACGGCCTTTCTCTGTGGTCAGAATCTCTCGTTGATCGGTCAGTACAGCGGGCTCCACCAATCCGGGCGGTACTTTGCGGCAGTGCAGGGAATGAATCCAATTCTTTCTGTTGGAAACTCGCACAGCCGTCCTTGTTGCCAGCAAGACTTGCTCAGGGCCCACCCATCTCGGCTCCAGGCTGTTCGTCCTATCAAAGATTTTCAGCATGACATAGTCTCCAGGCCGGAGACTATGTCCTTCGCCGGTGGACCGATCAGGGAGCGCCTCCCGGACCTGTTGATGAATGGAAACCAAGTTATCTGTTAACTGTGCCAAATAATCATTCATCATTACGCAAGGTACATCATACACAGTCTTAGGTTTTGGCGGACCCCAAACATTCATTGGACGTCCAAAGACAATCTCATATGGTGTAAGACCGATTCGAGAGTGCGGTACCGACCTAATTGACAACAATGCCAGCGGTAAAGCGTCTGGCCAAGTCAAAGACGTTGAAGCTTGAATTTTAGCGATCTTGAGCTTCAGTGTACCATTATACTTCTCGACTAGTCCTGCAGATTGAGGGTGGAATACTGCATGGAACTTCTGGGTGATGCCTAGACCCTTCAGAACATACTTTATAACGTCCGCTATAAAGTGGGGCCCGTTATCACTCCACAGAAGTCTACAAACGCCATATCGAGGGAAGAACTCCTTCAACAGCATCTTAGCGGTAGTCATTGCAGTATTGTCCTTCGTGGGGTATGCCTCAACCCATTTGCTAAAGGCACACACCACTACTAGAACATACTTCAAATTATTACAACGCTCCAGCTGGATGTAATCCATCTGTAACACCTCAAAGGGTGCAGTAGGCGTTACGAATCCTCCTGCTGGGGTCCGAGTCCCCTTTCCTGGGTTGTACCGCAAGCAGATCATACAGGTCTGCACCACTCTCTTTGCCGTGCTAGCAATCTCTGGATGCTCCCAAACTTGGGTAAGCAATTTTACAATTGCGGAAGCTCCAACATGTGCTAGCCCATGTGCCATCTGAACCATAGGTTGTACAAAAGCTGTGGGTAATTTCCATCGATCCATCTGCTTATTTCTCCAGCAACCCTCATCATCCAATTCTCCCTCACTGGACCATTGCTCCCGTTCTGTATCAGAAGCGGTCCTCTGTATTTCTCGCACTTCTTCCTTCGCATCATGCCATCTTTCTACTTGCGACTTTACTACATACATGGCAGTAGCACCGGGCTGCATCGCAGTCTCCCGCGCCACTCGGTCTGCTAACGCATTCCCTTCTCCAACTTTATCGACTACTTTCCTATGGGCGCTACATTTAATGATAGCAATTTTCTTCGGATATGCAGTTAAAAGATTATGAACTAACTCCCCATGCATTATTTGTACTCCATGCGACGTTAAGAACCCTCTTTCCTTCCAGAGCAGGCCGAAATCGTGCGCTACTCCGAAGGCATAGCGGCTATCTGTATAAACATTCACACACAATCCTGTACTGAGCTCACATGCTCGTGTTAATGCTATCAGTTCCGCTGCTTGAGCTGATTTCTGTGGTATGCGTGCTGTCTCCACTATTGTTTGCAATGTGGTAATCGCATACGCTGCTGAAGTCGTACCATCTGGTAGCTTCAGGCATGACCCATCCACCCACAGTTCTCCATCTACATCTGAAAAGGGCGTATCCTGGAGATCAATACGACCCTTTGTTTGTTCCTCGGTCATGAGGATACAATCATGTGCTTCTCGTGCCTCAGACCGAGTCTCGGGGTATGGCAACAATGTGGCAGGATTTAACGTCACGCACCTCTTCAACGTGATATGAGGAGCCAAAAGCGTCAGCTCATATCCCGTTAAACGGGCACTGGTCAAATGCTGCGTCTTTGTCTGATTAAGCAGGGCATCGACAGCATGGGGGACTAATACCAACAGCTTATGAGATAACACAATTCCCTCGCTCTGGCGTATTGACACAGCTGTCGCCGCAACCGAGCGAAAACAACCAGGCAATGCTCGGGCAACAGGATCAAGTACAGCCGAAAAATATGCACAAGGGCGCTGCTTATCGCCGTGCATCTGCACTAAAACTGATAATGCACATCCATCTTTCTCATGCACATACAACGAAAAAGGCTTGGTATAATCAGGTGTCCCTAATACTGGTGCTGAACAGAGGGCCTGTCGCAGTTTCTGAAAGGCAGTGTCACACTCATTCGTCCAGGGGAGCGGGATAGGTGTATCTTTTGTCAAAAGGGCTAACAATGGCTTGGCTATATACGAAAACCCTAATATCCACTGCCTACAAAACGAAACAAGACCCAAAAATGCGCGCACGTCCTTCTGCGTGGACGGCGTCGGTGTATCCAGAATAACTTGAACACGGTCTGGTGTGAGTGCACGTCCCTCCTTAGACAAAAGGTGACCTAGATAAGTCACCTTTGGTCTACAAAATTGCAACTTTTTCCGAGAGACCTTGTGATTGTGGGATGCCAAAAAGGAAAGCAAAGACAACGTACTCGTTTCACACAACTCCGGGGTGTCAGCCGCCAGCAAGATGTCATCGACATATTGAATGAGGGCGACACCCTCGGGCAGAACAAAGGAGTCCAATTGTCTTTTCAAGGCTTGACTGTAGATGCTAGGGCTTTCCGTATAGCCCTGGGGAATTCTACAAAATCGGTAAGACCTATTATTGAGAGTGAAACCAAAAAGGTATCGACTATCGGGATGAATGGGAATTGAAAAGAAGGCATTTTTCAAATCAATAACAGAAAACGTGGTCGCCGTAGGTGGGACCAAAGTAAGCAATGTCGTGATATCCGAAACCACTGGGTACTGGGGTATCACGATCTTGTTTACTTCTCTCAAATCAATGATAAACCGGTAGACTTTAGCATCCGTATCCTTTTTCAGAATGGTTAGAATCGGGCTATTACAAACATTATAGGGAACTTCTTCCACCACTCCCACCTTAATCAAATCCTGCACAATCTGTATAAGAGCCTCTTCCCCCTCCTGCGAAATACGATACTGTGGAAGGCGTGGTAACACCGCCCCCTCCTGGACACTAATGTGAACAGGCGGAATCACCATCTGTCCCACATCAGTATCCGAAGTGGCCCACAGAGCACGGGGGAGGGCAGCTAACACAGCATCTTCTGTAGCCACACACATCCGTTCAGACAGGGGGTAATTGTCATTCAATATCACCCGCACTCCAGCAGGGGAACACCGGATCGTAGCTCTGAAGTGCTTCAGCATATCAAGGCCCATAATATTATCCGGCGTGCTCGGAGCTAACAAAAACGGACAGGGTGCAGAAAAGGAATTAACCCGAAATGCAAGGGGCTGCGAAAGAGGGCTTCGGGAGAGTGTTCCATCAAACCCTACCGATGTAACCATTAAGCCAGATGGGGGAGCCCTCGGAACCAATTGTTTAGACAGCGCACTACGAGTCGCTCCTGTGTCCACTAGAAACTGATCAGTGGAGCCCAAAACCTCAGCTGATACGTAAGGACCCCTCTGATCAACTGGCACCTCAACTGATTCTAACCCCCATCCAACGCATTCCTATGCATGCTGAGAATCATGATACCCAGACCGGTCAATTCCCGACACTTGATACTGATTTTGTCGATCAAAAACATTAGACCTATCTCGTTGCTGCCCAGCAAGGTCAAAACGAGCGTGATCAGTAGAATTCCCTCTAAAATTCGAGAAACCCCCTCTACCTCTGGGGCCACTCTGAGTGTGTCCCTGACCGTGCCCCTGCCGTGAAGCATGCAACGCTGGGCATTCTCTGGCCCAGTGCCCCGATTGCTTACAATACGCACATTGATTCCTATTCAGATCAGATCGGCCCGAGGGAGGACCATAAAATCCTCCCCTACCTCTATTTACACCCCGTCGGGGCGGACCATATACTTGTGCTAACATCACCTTCGTTTTTAAATCCTTCGATTTCTTTTCCTCCTGCCCCTTCGCTTCTAGCTCCTGGCGCTCATAGTACTGAGCTATAGTCAGAAGGGCTGTCGGGGTCGTAGTGGACCAAGAACTTTCACTCGCTTTGAGGCGAGCTGCAATTGCCGGTAATAAATTCGCCACATATTTGTCAGCAAAAAGGTGCCGACCCGTATCATCCGTAAGAGACTGACCACTAAAATCATGGAACGTCTCCTCAAAGCGCGTAAAGAAATCTGCAACTGATTCATCGGCTTTCTGCTTACACGAGGCTAGCATATTCCAGTCAATCTTTTTAGGGGGAATGATGGTCTTCAACTTAGTCAAAATAGCAGCGGGGAGATCTAAAATAATCTGAGGTGGTTTCTGCGCGGGCTTTCTCTCCCTATCCTCATCCTCAAGTTCAGACCATCGAGCCTTAAAAGTGGCAACATCATCTACCTTCCGCACGGATCGCCACATATCTGGTGGTAGAATAAGCCCAAAGAACAAATCTATATCCGCTAAGGTCATAATACAAGAATTCAAGGCCCCCTCGACTTCTTCGTAAAAGGCCGCTGGATTCTTGCGGGGATCAGGCAACGCATTCTTTAATGCCATGACGTCAGCCCTGTGCCAGGGAGTATAAACCCAATTATACACAAAATATCCCTTAGCATCGGCGGAGGTAATATCCGAGCTAGTCCCCGCTCCTTTAGGAGGAACATACAAAGGCGCCGCCTCGCGCATTGGTTTAGCATGCACTGGATCGCTCTTATCTGATTGAGAGATGGATGAATGGCCGCCTCCAGTACGCGAATCCGACCGCCTTTCCTCCTCAAGATGTTGGCGTGCTTTCTCTTTAAGGTCTGCTGCCGCATCCCGCAACGCAAACAGTCGCCGAACTGCTTCAGGCGCCTTAGAGGGAGAGAAAACACCATTACGCAATGCTTTAGCATCCAATACCACATCGTCAGGTTCAAAGACGCTGGAATATTTCCGAAAGGCACCAATCACTTCATCAGAAAAGTGTCCCAAAAAATACAACCTTTCTCTATCCTGCCACGACTCCCAAGAAGCCAACAGTTCATCAAGGGATAACTTGCCCTTACATGCACGATAAGAAACCTGCCGAAGCTCACCCATTCGCTCAGCCGATAACATGGACCGCGTGTCTACCTTACTCGAACCCGATCCAGAATCTTGTGGCCTCGGGGCAGACGCGCCGACATAAGGAGGCGGAGAACGATCTAATAAATAAAAATCATCGTCATGATTATTAAGGACAGGATAGAGTGGCTGACGAACAGCATATTGACCCGAGACTTGTAACCTATGTTCTTTCTCTTGTTTCTCCGTCTGTTCTCTTTCCTCCCGACGCTTTGCTTCCTGCGCTCTCACATGATCATTCTTTCGTTGCTCTTTATCAAACAGCGCTTTCTCGCGTTTCTCTCGCTCACGCACTTCCTTCACCCATAGTCGCACACATTCAAACATGTCTTGCCGCGCACGCCGTTTACACATACACTGTTCCACATACTCAATCTTACGTATATCAAACGACCCATACAACGGCCACCGTAACTCAGGATCCTTCTTGGTATATTTCCTCCATACTGTGCTGGACATTATGGAGGAAAGACCATGCTTCACATACATATCCCTATTAGGAGTCCCCTCTGGGGGAGCTGGAGCAGATTCCTCGAGGTTTAACTGGTTTCCAAAACAGCAGCACCACTTACGGAGTGCGCTAAAAGCAGGCATGCTCAAAAATAATGCAGAATATGCAGTATTATCAAAAAAAATGGCACTTAAACGTTGTGCTGGTCAAAGTTACACAGTTCCGGAGAAATATCTCCACATTACCTGCCTATATGTGTTGCAACGCATATATTCTCACAATAATCAATACAAGATATGACCGGTCATCGCAAATCAAACTCAAATAGCCAACCCAGGCTTCAAAAACTCGGAGCAAGTACCGTACAACGGTTCTTACCAATCAAGAGTCCAGATTCCAACTGCCAAGCTCCGAAATTCGCCCAAACGGCTGTCACGGCAGAACCGACAGAAGAGGTCTCAGTCTAGGACCGGCGCCACCCAGATGGTCAGCTCGGAAGGGAAGGAAGAAAAACCTCGGGATGCCAGGACTAAAGTGCCTCTGGCAGTGATCACATCCCCGGCCAAATTCCTCACCTTCGTCGCGACCAATCCTTCGAGCATCCGAGTCGCCGATGAGCCCCACGTGACGGGCGCCAATTGATGAGTACAGGCCCCAGCTAGGCCCGCAGGACACAAGGGTTCGCTCTCCTGCAATGGAATCTATAAGGAAGTTGGCACGGAAACTGCAAAGTACAAAGACAAGGTTTATTAACCCTTAAGGGTGGTCCTACAATCCATACAATACCCTTCAGTATTGCATAGAGTAGCACACAGAACTTGCATACACGGTCCCCTTTTATACACAACAGAGGGGCTCATAAGTGGGAGGACACGACATGAGACGAGGAATGTTACCTTTTATGGACATTTGCAATACAAGATCGATATGTGGGCGGAGCTGACATACTCCTTAAGCCCGCGAAAACATGGTCAAGCAAGGACTAACTGATAACAGATGTGGTCAAGTCTGGGCATGCGCCAGACGGACAAAGGAACTATTTATAGACTGTTACTAGGCAGATTACAAGAGCAACTAACACAAAGATAAGACTCTCCTCGTCTTGAGCACGTGGAGACATGACAGTACAAAATGGAGTCCAGACTTCAGTCAACATAACAAAAGGAACATGTGTAAGGGAGGAGAATTCATGTCTTTAGTAAATGCTTAATCACATCGAAGTTGCAATTTACAACAGAACCCCAACCCCAACTGGTCATTTTGCTCCCCCTTCTTGTCCTTTTGAAGTGATTCAGTTGGATTATATACACATGGACAGGTGTAACAATCTTAAGTATGTCCTAGTGGTAGTATGTGCCTTTTCGAGATGGATTGAGGCATACCCATTAAAGGATAACACTGCCATGTCCACTGCCAAAATCCTCCTCAAAGAATACTTCCCTAGGTATGGTATGCCACGGATTGTTTGGTCAGACAACGGAAGTGAGTTTGTAGGGAAAGTTATGAAGAGTGTGTGTGCAGGCCTAGGAATTGTACAAAAATTCCACAGTGCGAATCATCCACAATCAGCAGGTTTGGTGGAAGGGTACAATGGCACCCTGAAGCTGAAACTTGCGAAAATTCAAGCTTCCACTGGTCTCTCTTGGCCAGACGCACTGCCTCTAGCTTTACTGTCCACCAGAGCGACTGTACATTCTCGAGTAGGGCTTAGCCCATATGAGATTGTGTTCGGCCGCCCTGCTAATGTTTGGGGAGTCCCTAGGCCAAAGGAATTCAGACAGATAGAATACCCAATGTTGATTGATTACCTTCATGATCTGACTGCTAAACTGAGCCTTATTCATCAACAGGTATTCGAATCTTTGCCTAAACTGCCGGAGAGTCCAGGCCATACGTTGAAACCCGGTGACCAGGTAGTGGTGCGGAACTTTGAACGCACCCGAAACCTTCAGCCAAGATTCGTGGGCCCGTTCCAGGTCCTCCTTGTAACCAGAACTGCAGTACGCCTGGCTGGCAGGAAAAATTGGGTGCATGCCAGCCACACAAAGCGTGTCCCTCTTCCACTTCCCTATGACAACTGGGTTAGACGAGGAATTGGTGTATCCGAGACAGAACCTGTTCCTAGGCACATCCCTTTCAGTGCTGCAGAGTACCTAACGGACCATCCACGAACTGAAACGCAGAACTTTGACACCTCAGCAGAAACCGTTCCTTTGAATCCTGAACCAAGTATTGCACAAAGTGAACACTTGTCACCTGTGGAATCGAACATTTCTGCACCTGTGGACCAGCTATTTCAAGACCAAACAAGACCTGGAAAGTACAGATATAATCTACGTTCTCATGTTATGAACTAATGACATTGCATTATTGCCCTTCTGTTTAAAGACTGTAAAACTGTTTTGATCATACTGCATTCCAGTCAATCAGGAAGTTTGCTAGAATTTTTATTTTTTATTTTTATGTTTCTTTCACCTTGCCATCTGGGTTACCGTAGGGTCGTAACGTGTGCCTTGTCTTAATTTACAGGGAATCAGACATTAGGTCGGTTTCTTCTGTTTGTCTTGGGAACTCCCAGGATAGACAGAGGTAAGTTTTTAACAGGTACAAACCATCCGTTGCGAATGGTTGTAGAAGATGGAGCTTCCTGAATCACGACGGGTTAAAGTCATAAATGTGCACAAGACAAAATTATATGACATATTGTACAGTAAATGTTTCCTAATGCAATGTGCCCTGACACTTCTGATTGTTTTTATAACTCTGATAGGCGGAATTATTTTTGGTATTCAATTGATCTTTGCACCTGTTACGTCTACAGTATCTCCCCATATTTCTGTTTCCCCGACTATTGGTTCTATTCATTCTTTTCATCCTTTTCCTGCCCACGAGCAAGCTCGACGCTCTGAGTTTATAAATAACACTTTCATTCAGCTCTTGCACCAACATCAACTAGTGGTTAACACAACAAACTGCTGGGTATGTGGCCTGATACCACATACCATGGACAAGGGCATCCCTTATTTGGTTCTGCCTTTCAGTTATAATGGATCATTCTGGGCATTTCAAACCATGTTCGCCTATGCTCTAGAGACCTACACTCCACGACCTCCGCGTTCCACCCGGTATAATTCTGCTAATAGAGCCTTAGTAAAAGGAATCACTGATATGGTGAGAGATGTCACTAACACTCCGTACATTCCCAAGGATGAGTTGCGAGTTTACATGGGGTGGAACATTACAGAATATGGCATTACTCTGGGTGAGAACAAACGTAAGAGCTCAACTCCGATCTGGGTCGTACCCCACCAAGGTCAGGTCTGTTTGCAAGGGAATGGGAGGAATCCGAAAGCTCGACTAGGGAAGAGTGACTGTATTGAAACATACGTGTTCCCGTCACAATCTTCCCCTGCATTCTTAGCCGCTAAGGGTACCTATTTTGTTTGTCAAGACAGAGCATATACATGGCTGCCCGCTGACTTCTCAGGCTCATGTTATATCGCTCAACTGTTACCTCCGACATACACTGCTGCACCGGACTATCACAAAACGAGAGTTGTGAGAGGTGTATTCAGTAAAGAGGATACTGCTGGCCAAGAAGCAGGAGACTTTTTCAAAGGTTTCCTCCCGTTCTGGGGGCCTATGGTCAACAGTAGAAACCTGCGTCAACTAACACGAGTAGTTGAATCCACCATTATCGAAACTACAGGTGCCCTTAGTAACCTAACGGCTGAGCTTCAAGCGGATCGCCTCATGACGTTACAGAACCGTATGGTTCTTGATGTGTTACTTGCAGATCGAGGTGGGGTATGCAAAATGATCCAATCAAGTTGCTGCGTTTTTATCCCAGATAATGCGGCAACAGTATACAAGGCCATCTCTAAGTTACACAAAATCTCCGACTCCATTCACGTAGAGGAAGGTGACTGGTCACTTATGGGATGGTTCTGGAATCTGCTATCTGCATGGGGGTGGAAGGTTCTAATGGTCATCTGTGTTACCTTAGTATTTTTATTTTCGTGCTGTCTCATTATTCAGTGTGGCCCTGCCTTATGTAGCGTTTGTGTTTCATCGTGCGTAAGGAGACCACCAGTTTTCGGAGATGCATCACGGGATAAAGTAATGCTACAACAACATATCAGTGACCTGATGAACATAGAACTGGACTCTGACATAGAGTGAGTTATTGCCTATGTAAGGGCAAAAGGAAGGTCTGAGGTTCTGTAGTGATCCGAACCCGTGAATTCGGTATCATAGTACTGACACGATTTTGGTACCAATGAACCGCAAATGATCCATTGTATACGTGACAGTGCTTTCGCTGCGCAACTAGCACGAATTCACTGGAAACTAGGGCATTCTCTCTAAAAGTCACAGCATCCATTTTAGTTACGGCATCCATCTTGTTTCTTGCCCTCACATAGTCAATGAACGGACGATGACCCCGGCAAGATCACCTTGTTAAGAACACGTAAGCTCGAGCCCGAGAAAGGCTGACGCTGCATGACTCGGCAGAATCAAGCTGCCTCCCTTGCCTGAGGCCAGCCCTGCTATACTGGTTCTCGTGTCCGTTGTCCTGACTGAAAGGCCGAAGACGATTGCCCTGCCCGTTTATGATCCATAAACACCTCTTATCCTACATTTCAATCCTTTGCACCTGGCACTGCTCCTTTCCTTCTGGGCTTTTACAATGGGGAGATTACGATTTTTATGGTGGGGAGGATCGGGCGAAGAATGAAAAACTGTCGAGAGGACCTGATCGAATACCGAAAACCTACAACTAATCATTGTTTGATATTTATTTATTGTCTGTTTGGGATACCGGGTTGGGCATGAGAAATATTTGTGTAATGTTGCCCCGAGACATTTTTCTTGTATTTAAGAAGCAACCCACTTAATGCAATTTGAACAGTCTCCTAGATTCTGCCTCTGTGTGGTTCCTATGACTTCTGTGTCCCTGCATTAATAAACCTTGGTTTTTGACGCCGCCATCGAGAAGCCCGTGTCTCTGTTTATTTGTGCACCGAGACAGGAGGAACTCAGGGGTCTTCGGGTGTTGTTTCCCTGACACCTCTGGACTCTTAAAAGTCCAGAACCTCACAGCCACATCACCGTCCAACAGGGATAGCGGCAATGGATCACTGTCATCTGCAGGATGACCTTCACAATCCACGGCCACACTCAGGATGCAGCCCACGACCACGCCCCCAACACAACCATGTGGCACTGTCATCCAAGACCCCATTGTGCCATCTCCATGCATCCAACCTTGGCCTGGCCACCATTCTCAATATCCACCTGACTCCTGCTTGCAGGCCATAGTTCTCCCACCTGGCTACACATACCTGGGACTCCCACCCCAGGACACTCCACATGATCCCTGACCTCTGCGCATGACTGTTGCTCTTCAAAATAGGTCTGTCTACACAGTTGTGCAGGCAGCCCCTCAGCTGGTTGGGCCCATCACGGGTGAGTATGGTGCTCCATGTCTGTATTGGATGATACATTGTGACCCATGTGTGTCCTGTGCCAGACTCAGACGTCAAGGTATGCATGGTTTGACTTGCCAACACACACATGTAATGGAATAATGCTAACTGACGGCATCATCTCGTGATTTCTAATATTTTTATTGGTGGTGGGGTATGTGTTTGGGGGGTTGCAATTAGGTGCTGTACCGGGGGTATAGAAGCCAAAGTTCACAGGGGGAGATGGTATCCTTGCCATTGGAAGTCATCAGAGTCCATGCCACAGTCTTTGTCAACATTGGTCAGACAGTGACCAGCAAGTCCATGTGGCAGAGAATGTCATTGGATGAGGTGCTGCTGTTGCGCCAGGGGGCCAGGTGCCAGGCCAGGTGACCTGGGAGATGGTGATGGTCCGCTGACTCTCACAGTCTTTTGCGTGGACGACCCACCTTCCTCCGGGGACCCTCAGATGCAGGCCTTGACGATGCTGGGGATGCTCCGTCAGATGAATCCTCCTCCTCCTTCCTCCCTGTGTCTGGTGCTGGTCTACGCCTGGTGGCAGAGGGAGGGTTTGCCAGGCTTTGGGCGATCTGACGGAGTGATTGGCTCACGTCCCTGTGCACCGCCAGGAGCTCAGCCAGTCTTGGCTCCATCCGTCCTTGGTGTTGTTGATGACTGGCATGATCCTCGACCTGCAGGTTCTTAATCTCATCGAGGGTCCCCTGCATCTTGGAGAGTCTTGACACGACCTGGTCGACGCCTCTGGTGTCACGCCGGTATGTGTCCAGGATGTTGCGGACGTGTGACATAACCGGTTCCTCAGCTGTCTGGTCAGGCTCGCGCCTCCGTGGTCCTCCACTGCCACCACCCCTGCCCACTTGAGCCTGGCCTGCCCTTGTGGGCACGTCGGGTCTCCGGGACCCCTAAGGGATGGCATTTGCAGGGTCGCCTGCCTCCTCCTGGGTGCCCGGGGTCCCTCGTCCCTCCTGGTCAGACTGGCTGCGTTGTGTGCGAGCAGGGCTCCTGTGTGTATCCTGGGATGTGGCAGGAATGGGGGTTGTGGTTGGCACAGTTGTACCTGACGCAGGTGCTGCAGGTGCTTGGGCACCAGAGGGGCCAGGTTGGTCGGGGTCATCCACGGTGTGGTGAGAGTCTTCGCTGCCGGTGGGATCATCGTCACGCCGAGCCTGGTCCTGTGTGTCTTCCCCCCTGTGTTGGGGGGAGATCGACGACGTTGCCCTGTGTGTGAGAGAGGGACAATGTTAATGGTGTTACATGCGTCATCCATGTTTCATACATATTCAAGCTGGCACAGTTGCTCTGGGTAGTTGGATATGTCTAGCATTCCTCTCACAGTGCACTTGTGGATGGGTATGTTGCGGGGGTCAGATTGATATGTACTCCTGGTTATTTGGCCTGTCTAATGAGTGTTGGGATGCTTATTTGGCTATGGATTGGTCTTGTTGTGTCACATATCCATTGTGGGAGGGCCAATTTGCGTTGGCTGCCCTGGGGGTGTGTGCTTGTGTAAGGGGGGGTGTGACCGGACATGCTGTTGGGTGTGGTGTGATTTGTCATTGGGTCTACCAGGTGATGTGTCTATCCCCTCATGGTGCCTGCTGGCATGACAGTGAATGTGAGTTCCTGTGGTAGGTAGGTGGCATGTGGAGTTGGTGTTTGAGTGTACAGTGGTCACAGGTTTGCCTTGTGCTGTCTACAGCAGGGCCAAGTGTCATCTACCTTGTCTGTCCTTGGCAAGTCCCTGTGCATTGTGCATGGTGCATGGGTATGTGCCTTGGCCACGGCTGTCAACACTTTTCCTATGTGTGACACACTCTTTGTTGTTGCATCAGTTTTGAACGCAGTGAGCAGTGTAGCAAGCGTGCGTAGCGAGCGCTGCAGAACCGACTTACGTGTTGCACTGTACGCGGCCAAATGTTGCTTTGTCATGTCTATTGGAGAATGCAGGTAGGAAACTTATGCATTTGTGACTGGGTTCTAACAAACACAGTGAGTGGGTATACTGGGTGTGAGGTTTGACACATGGCCCAGTGCTTTCCAAACGAATGAGGGGTGTTTCACGCACTGCCAGACCTTGTCAACATGCACACAGTCCACCTGCTGATGAGCGGACATGCCCACACCACTCAAGGGTGATAGTGTCTCCCTCTGTCTCTCTCTCTCCCTCCCTCTGTCACCCTCCTCCCTCCCTCTGTCTGTCTCCTTCTGTCTCCCTCTGTCTCCCTCCCTCTCTCTCCCTCTCCCTCTGTCTGTCTGTCACCCTCTGTCTCCCTCTGTCGCCCTCTGTCTCCCTCCCTCTCTCTCCCTCTCCCTCCCTCTGTCTGTCTCCCTCTGTCGCCCTCTGTATCCCTCCCTCTCTCTCCCTCTGTCTGTCTCCCTCTGTCGCCCTCTGTCTCCCTCCCTCTCTCTCCCTCTCCCTCTGTCTGTCTGTCACCCTCTGTCACCCTCTGTCGCCCTCTGTTGCCCTCTGTCTCCCTCCCTCTCCCTCCCTCTGTCTGTCTCCCTCTGTCGCCCTCTGTCGCCCTCTGTCTCCCTCCCTCTCTCTCCCTCCGTCTGTCTGTCACCCTCTGTCGCCCTCTGTCTCCCTCCCTCTCTCTCCCTCTCCCTCCCTCTGTCTGTCGCCCTCTGTCTCCCTCTGTCTCCCTCCCTCTCTCTCCCTCTCCCTCCGTCTGTCTGTCACCCTCTGTCGCCCTCTGTCGCCCTCTGTCTCCCTCCCTCTCTCTCCCTCTCCCTCCCTCTGTCTGTCTCCCTCTGTCGCCCTCTGTCACCTTCTGTCACCCTCTGTCTCCCTCCCTCTCTCTCCCTCTCCCTCCCTCTGTCTGTCGCCCTCTGTCGCCCTCTGTCTCCCTCCCTCTCTCTCCCTCTCCCTCCCTCTGTCTGTCTCCCTCTGTCGCCCTCTGTCTCCCTCCCTCTCTCTCCCTCTTCCTCTCCCTCTGTCTGTCTGTCACCCTCTGTCGCCCTCTGTCGCCCTCTGTCTCCCTCCCTCTCTCTCCCTCTCCCTCCCTCTGTCTGTCTCCCTCTGTCACCCTCTGTCTCCCTCCCTCTCCCTCCCTCTCCCTCCCTATGTCTGTCTCCCTCTGTCGCCCTCTGTCTCACTCCCTCTCTCTCCCTCTCCCTCCCTCTGTCTGTTGCCCTCTTTCGCCCTCTGTCTCCCTCCCTCTCTCTCCCTCTCCCTCTCCCTCCGTCTGTCTGTCACCCTCTGTCGCCCTCTGTCTCCCTCCCTCTCTCTCCCTCTCCCTCCCTCTGTCTGTCGCCCTCTGTTGCTCTCTGTCTCCCTCCCTCTCTCTCCCTCTCCCTCCATCTGTCTGTCACCCTCTGTCGCCATCTGTCGCCCTCTGTCTCCCTCCCTCTCTCTCACTCTCCCTCCCTCTGTCTGTCTCCCTCTGTCGCCCTCTGTCGCCCTCTGTTGCCCTCTGTCTTCCTCCCTCTCCCTCTCCCTCCATCTGTCTGTCACCCTCTGTCGCCCTCTGTTGCCCTCTGTCTCCCTCCCTCTCTCTCCCTCTCCCTCCCTCTGTCTGTCTCCCTCTGTCGCCCTCTGTCGCCCTCTGTCTCCCTCCCTCTCTCTCCCTCCGTCTGTCTGTCACCCTCTGTCGCCCTCTGTCTCCCTCCCTCTCTCTCCCTCTCCCTCCCTCTGTCTGTCGCCCTCTGTCTCCCTCTGTCTCCCTCCCTCTCTCTCCCTCCGTCTGTCTGTCACCCTCTGTCGCCCTCTGTCGCCCTCTGTCTCCCTCCCTCTCTCTCCCTCTCCCTCCCTCTGTCTGTCTCCCTCTGTCGCCCTCTGTCACCTTCTGTCGCCCTCTGTCTCCCTCCCTCTCTCTCCCTCTCCCTCCCTCTGTCTGTCGCCCTCTGTCGCCCTCTGTCTCCCTCCCTCTCTCTCCGTCTCCCTCCCTCTGTCTGTCTCCCTCTGTCGCCCTCTGTCTCCCTCCCTCTCTCTCCCTCTCCCTCTGTCTGTCTGTCACCCTCTGTCGCCCTCTGTCGCCCTCTGTCTCCCTCCCTCTCTCTCCCTCTCCCTCCCTCTGTCTGTCTCCCTCTGTCACCCTCTGTCTCCCTCCCTCTCCCTCCCTCTCCCTCCCTATGTCTGTCTCCCTCTGTCGCCCTCTGTCTCACTCCCTCTCTCTCCCTCTCCCTCCCTCTGTCTGTCGCCCTCTTTCGCCAGACCTTGTCAACATGCACACAGTCCACCTGCTGATGAGCGGACATGCCCACACCACTCAAGGGTGATTTTGTCTCCCTCTGTCTCTCTCTCTCCCTCCCTCTGTCACCCTCCTCCCTCCCTCTGTCTGTCTCCTTCTGTCTCCCTCTGTCTCCCTCCCTCTCTTTCCCTCTCCCTCCCTCTCTCTCCCTCTCCCTCCGTCTGTCTGTCACCCTCTGTCTCCCCCTCTCTCCCTCTCCCTCCCTCTGTCTGTCTCCCTCTGTCTGTCTCCCTCTGTCGCCCTCTGTCTCCCTCCCTCTCTCTCCCTCTCCCTCCCTCTGTTAGTCTCCCTCTGTCGCCCTCTGTCTCCCTCTCTCTCTCTCCCTCTCCCTCTGTCTGTCTGTCACCCTCTGTCACCCTCTGTCGCCCTCTGTTGCCCTCTGTCTCCCTCCCTCTCTCTCCCTCTCCCTCCCTCTGTCTGTCTCCCTCTGTCACCCTCTGTCGCCCTCTGTCTCCCTCCCTCTCTCTCCCTCCGTCTGTCTGTCACCCTCTGTCGCCCTCTGTCTCCCTCCCTCTCTCTCCCTCTCCCTCCCTCTGTCTGTCGCCCTCTGTCTCCCTCTGTCTCCCTCCCTCTCTCTCCCTCTCCCTCCGTCTGTCTGTCACCCTCTGTCGCCCTCTGTCTCCCTCCCTCTCTCTCCCTCTCCCTCCCTCTGTCTGTCTCCCTCTGTCGCCCTCTGTCACCTTCTGTCACCCTCTGTCTCCCTCCCTCTCTCTCCCTCTCCCTCCCTCTGTCTGTCGCCCTCTGTCGCCCTCTGTCTCCCTCCCTCTCTCTCCCTCTCCCTCCCTCTGTCTGTCTCCCTCTGTCGCCCTCTGTCTCCCTCCCTCTCTCTCCCTCTCCCTCTGTCTGTCTGTCACCCTCTGTCGCCCTCTGTCGCCCTCTGTCTCCCTCCCTCTCTCTCCCTCTCCCTCCCTCTGTCTGTCTCCCTCTGTCACCCTCTGTCTCCCTCCCTCTCCCTCCCTCTCCCTCCCTATGTCTGTCTCCCTCTGTCGCCCTCTGTCTCACTCCCTCTCTCTCCCTCTCCCTCTCTCTGTCTGTCGCCCTCTTTCGCCCTCTGTCTCCCTCCCTCTCTCTCCCTCTCCCTCCGTCTGTCTGTCACCCTCTGTCGCCCTCTGTCTCCCTCCCTCTCTCTCCCTCTCCCTCCCTCTGTCTGTTGCCCTCTGTTGCCCTCTGTCTCCCTCCCTCTCTCTCCCTCTCCCTCCATCTGTCTGTCACCCTCTGTCGCCCTCTGTCGCCCTCTGTCTCCCTCCCTCTCTCTCACTCTCCCTCCCTCTGTCTGTCTCCCTCTGTTGCCCTCTGTCGCCCTCTGTTGCCCTCTGTTGCCCTCTGTCTCCCTCCCTCTCCCTCTCCCTCCATCTGTCTGTCACCCTCTGTCGCCCTCTGTTGCCCTCTGTCTCCCTCCCTCTCTCTCCCTCTCCCTCCCTCTGTCTGTCTCCCTCTGTCGCCCTCTGTCGCCCTCTGTCTCCCTCCCTCTCTCTCCCTCCGTCTGTCTGTCACCCTCTGTCGCCCTCTGTCTCCCTCCCTCTCTCTCCCTCTCCCTCCCTCTGTCTGTCGCCCTCTGTCTCCCTCTGTCTCCCTCCCGCTCTCTCCCTCCGTCTGTCTGTCACCCTCTGTCGCCCTCTGTCGCCCTCTGTCTCCCTCCCTCTCTCTCCCTCTCCCTCCCTCTGTCTGTCTCCCTCTGTCGCCCTCTGTCACCTTCTGTCGCCCTCTGTCTCCCTCCCTCTCTCTCCCTCTCCCTCCCTCTGTCTGTCGTCCTCTGTCGCCCTCTGTCTCCCTCCCTCTCTCTCCCTCTCCCTCCCTCTGTCTGTCTCCCTCTGTCGCCCTCTGTCTCCCTCCCTCTCTCTCCCTCTCCCTCTGTCTGTCTGTCACCATGTGTCGCCCTCTGTCGCCCTCTGTCTCCCTCCCTCTCTCTCCCTCTCCCTCCCTCTGTCTGTCTCCCTCTGTCACCCTCTGTCTCCCTCCCTCTCCCTCCCTCTCCCTCCCTATGTCTGTCTCCCTCTGTCGCCCTCTGTCTCACTCCCTCTCTCTCCCTCTCCCTCCCTCTGTCTGTCGCCCTCTTTCACCCTCTGTCTCCCTCCCTCTCTCTCCCTCTCCCTCCGTCTGTCTGTCACCCTCTATCACCCTCTGTCTCCCTCCCTCTCTCTCCCTCTCCCTCCCTCTGTCTGTCGCCCTCTGTTGCCCTCTGTCTCCCTCCCTCTCTCTCCCTCTCCCTCCATCTGTCTGTCACCCTCTGTCGCCCTCTGTCGCCCTCTGTCTCCCTCCCTCTCTCTCACTCTCCCTCCCTCTGTCTGTCTCCCTCTGTCACCCTCTGTCGCCCTCTGTTGCCCTCTGTCTCCCTCCCTCTCCCTCTCCCTCTCCCTCCATCTGTCTGTCACCCTCTGTTGCCCTCTGTCGCCCTCTGTCTCCCTTCCTCTCTCTCCCTCTCTCTCCCTCTGTCTGTCGCCCTCTGTCGCCCTCTGTCTCCCTCCCTCTCTCTCTCTCTCCCTCCATCTGTCTGTCACCCTCTGTCACCCTCTGTCGCCCTCTGTCGCCCTCTGTCTCCCTCCCTCTCCCTCCGTCCGTCTGTCACCCTCTGTCACCTCAGCCCAGCTTCCTGGGCACACACACTTTGCAGGTCTTTCAAAGGCCATTGGCTTGTTCATGTGGCTTTGTATAGAATCTCCCGGACCCCATTGGGCAGAGTGTCTCTGAGTCTGTGCTGCAGCGGCGGTGTGTGCTGACACTCTTTCACAGTGTTGCCTCTTCATTAGCTGCTGTTATGTGCGAATTGGGCCTTCATACCCATGTCATCCTGCGACGCGGCCGCCATTTGCAGGCGACACAGTACAGTGTCGGGACACACTGTTTGTATAGCTCTGCCCTAGGCCATATGGGCTGAGGGCATTGGTGTCTGCTTCTGAGTTGCACAATGTGATTTTGGAGGCCCCCCCTCCCGGCATCACGGACATCCTGTCTTGTGTTGGTGTTTTGTGTGGCCTGTGACTTGGCATGGCCTTGCTTGGTGCATGGGGCATGGAGCCGATAGTGGCATGTGCGTGTTGTTGGAATGTGGTTGCGTCCGGTGATGGCTTTGGGGTAGTTGCGTGCATTATCGGGAGTTGGGTTGTGGATGTGGTTCCCCCCATGTGGGGTGATTTGTTTGTGTACTCACCAGGCTCGGCGAGTCCTTCTAGTCCGTGTACTCCCACCGGTGGCAGCGTGCGCATCACCTTCTCCTCCCAGGGATGGTAGTGTACCGGTCTGCGGGGCGGCCCACCTCCAGTGATGTTCCCCTGGTTGTGTTTGGCGGTCATTTTGCGGCGGACCGTCCTCCGCAGATCGTACCACCTGGCTTGGCATTCATGCCTGGTCCTTCGGATGGGCGCAACAGCATTCACCCTCTCGATGATCGTCTCCCACATGGCTGATTTGTCTGATACGCTGGTCTGTCTGACCAATGTTCCAAAGAGCTGTGGTTCGACTCTGATGATTTCGTTGACAAGGATCTCCAGCTCCGCTGTTGTGAACTTTGGATTCCTGTCTGTTGGCATGGTGTGGGGTGTGGGTGTGGATGATTGTGGGTGTGTGTGTGTGGTTGTGAAGGTGTGTGTGTGAATGTGATGAGGGGGTGTTTGTGAAGGTGGTTGTGTGAAGGTGTGCAAGTGTGGGTTGTCTGTGGGGTCTGGCAGCAGTGGGCCTGTTGCAAAGGCTCATGGTTTGTGTGTGTGAGCCCTTTTTATTGATCCATTTGTGGGTGTGTGTTAGAAAGAGTAGACGGACCGGGAGGGTCGGCCGGGGTCAGGAGGAGAGGTCTCCAGGGAGAGCCGTCTCCAGCGATCGTACAGACAAGTAACTTCCCCCCCACAGACAGATACCACACACGGATAAGGTTCAGGGTTCTTTATAAGCACTTCTTAGGGTACGGTTGAATGGTACAAGGAGGTCTGGACTCAGGGGTCCCCTCGATTCAAGTCTCTCAAAGCAGGGTAAGGGGTAGCGGGACAGTCTGTCTACCAGTCAGGTAGTTTGGATGAGATGATGATTAGCTCACAATCCTCGAGCTTAGTTGGTACGGGCCGCGGCAGCGCCAGCAGGTCCGGTGGAGATGGTCGGTACACGGTCCGCGGCAGCGCCAGCAGGTCCCAGTGGAGATGGTCGATGTACGGTCCGCGGCAGCGCCAGCAGGTCCCGGTGAGGATGGTCGTTACAACGGGCCGCGGCAGCGCCAGCAGGTCCCGACGAGGATGGATGTTGTAGAAGGCCGCGGCAGCGCCAGCAGGCAGGACGATGGTTCACAAGAGCGGGCTACGGCAGCGCCAGTAGTCCGTCAAGGCTGAGTTCTCTCGGTGTCTCTCGACTCCAGGATACAACTGCCTTCCTGCTCCGGAGTTGCCCCAGTTATAGGGCAGCCGCCCTTTGATGTCCGGACCCTCGCACTTGGAGGTCGGAGGGCCCGGGAGGAAGGTGTCCAGACACCCAGCAGGGGGTGGAGTCAGCGCCTGGGGGAGCTGGAGGCGATCGGCACCTGGCGGGGGAAGAGCTCTTGACACTTCGTCCTCCCATTGACCTGCCAAGTGGTCCGCTCACCTCCCGGGTGGATGGTGGTGCCGGGATGTCGGAGCCGGCCAGGCCCGGGGTTAGGGTCGGGGCTAGGCCACGCGGCCTCGTGGTGCAGGGCCCAAGATGGCGGCTTGAACCGGCCGGGGGAGCCGGTGGGGCTGGGCCCCGTGATGAGTAGAGGTCCGAGGGCAGAAGATCCGTCGTGAGACGGGGTACAGGTGCTTTTCGTGGGTTATGCCTGGTGGGCCGGAGCTCGGGCCCTGTCGTGCGGGGAGGGAGCAAGCCCTTCGTGTGGCCTGTCCAACATGCGTCCCCCCCAGCTGAAGGCGGGGAGAGTCACCCATCTCCTTGGGGACTCTCTTCGTCGAGGCGGAAAAAGCGGGACAGGCCATCCGCGTTGGCGTGGTCTTGGCCTGGTCGGTGCTCCACAGTGAAGTCCATTCCCTGCAGGGAAATGGACCAGCGCAAGAGTTTTGGGTTCTCCCCCCGCATCTGCATCAGCCACTGCAGGGGTCGATGGTCGGTTTGTACCCGGAAATGGGTACCGAAGAGATAGGGCCGGAGCTTTTTGAGGGCCCACACCACTGCGAAGGCCTCCCTCTCGATGGTGCTCCAGCGCTGTTCTCGGGCCAGGAGACGTCGACTGATGAAGGCCACCGGCTGGTCATGACCTTCGGGGTTTAACTGAGAAAGGACGGCTCCGATGCCGTGGTCGGAGGCGTCGGTCTGTACCACGAATTCCCGACTGTAATCGGGGGCCTGGAGCACAGGGGCGGTGCACAGGGCGGCCTTCAGCTTCTCGAAGGCCGCTTGACAATCGGGGGTCCAGTTAATCCGCTTTGGTTGGTTCTTGGACGTGAGACCCGTGAGGGGCCCCACGATGCTGCCGTAGTCCTTCACGAACCTCCGGTAGTAGCCGGTGAGCCCCAAGAAGGCTCGGACCTCGGTCTGGGTGACGGGGGGCTGCCAGGACTGGATGGCAGCAATCTTAAGTTGTAGCGGGGCCACCAGCCCGCTTCCCACTTGGTGCCCAAGGTAGGTCACAGACCCTTGGCCAATTTGGCACTTGCCGGCCTTAATTGTGAGGCCAGCCCGCTGGAGGGCCTGTAGGACCTCTTGGAGGTGACGGAGGTGGTCGGGCCAGTGGCGGCTGTATACAGCGATATGGTCCAGGTAGGCAGCGCTGAACTCTTCGAGCCCCGCCAAGACCTGGTTCACGAGGCGTTGAAACGTGGCGGGGGCATTCTTCATGCCGAAGGGCATGACCTTGAATTGGTAGTGGCCATCGGGGGTAGAGAAGGCTGACCGTTCCTGAGCCCTGGGTGTGAGGCCGATCTGCCAGTAGCCCGCTGTTAGGTCGAAGATACTGAGGTAGCGGGCGGCCCCCAGCCGGTCGATCAGCTCGTCTGCTCGGGGGATCGGATGAACGTCGGTCCGGGTGACAGCGTTCTAGCCCCGGTAGTCGACGCAGAATCTCAGTTCAGGTGCGGCTTTGGGGCAGCGGCTTTGGGGACCAATACAACCGGACTGGCCCAGGGACTGTCCGAGGGCTCGATGACCCCGATTGTGAGCATCTTGGCCACCTCCTCCTGTATGCAGGCCCGTACCCGATCTGGTACGCGGTAGGCCCGGTGTCGGACAGGGGGACTGTCCCCGGTGTCCACGTCGTGCAAACACCAAGGGGTGACCCCGGGGGTGAGGGAGAACAGGGTAGCAAACTGCAGCAGGAGGTTCCGGCAGCCCTGGCGTTGCTCCGAAGTGAGGGTGTCAGAGAGCCGGACCCCGTCCACGGAGCCGTCATTCTCCTGAGTCTTCAGAAGATCCGGGAGGGGTTCGGAGTCCTCCTCTGCCCCACTGTCCGTAGCCATCAGGAGGCTGAGTTCTGAGCGCACAAAGTGTGGTTTGAGTCGGTTGGTGTGGAGGACCCGAAGGGGGTTCCGGGAGGTCCCCAGGTCGATGAGGTAAGTGACGGGGCTTTTGCGCCTGACCACTTTGAAGGGCCCCGTCCACTTATCTTGCAAGGCACATGGTTCGGTGGGGGACATCACCCATACTTGTTGTCCAGGCTCGAACTCAACGGAGGAGGCATTGTGATCATACCACTTCTTCATGTCCTCCTGGCTGGCCTCGAGGTTCGCCTTGGCCATCTCTCTGAAGCGCCGGGTCTGGTTGCGTAGGGCCAGGAGGTATTTGAAGACGTCTGGAGGGGTCTTTAGGGGGGCCATCTCCCAACCTTCTTTTACTAGGCTGAGGGGCCCTCGCACAGGGTGCCCGTACAGGAGTTCGAAAGGGCTAAAACCGAGGGACTTCTGGGGAACTTCTCGGTAAGCGAAGAGGAGGCACGGGAGTAGTACATCCCACTGGCGACGGAGGGGCTCTTCCAATCCCCCAATCATCCCCTTGAGGGTGCGGTTAAAACGCTCCACTAGTCCGTTCCCTTGGGGGTGATAGGGGGTCGTGAATCTGTAGGTGACCCCGCATTGTTGCCAGAGGGACTTCATGTATTTGGATATAAAGTTCGTGCCTCGGTCGCTGACGACTTCTCGGGGGAAGCCTACCCGGGAGAAGATCCCCATTAGGGCCCGGCCAACCACCGGAGCTGTCACGGTCCGTAGGGGCACCGCCTCGGGGTAGCGGGTGGCATGGTCCACCAGTACTAAGATGAACCTGTGTCCTTGTGCCGTGCGGGGGTCCAGAGGCCCCACGATGTCTATCCCCACCCTTTCGAACGGGGTGGTGACCACAGGGAAGGGTTGCAGAGGGGCTTTCAGCTTCCGACCACTCTTCCCGCTGGCTTGGCATGTGGGGCAAGATCGGCAGTGGTTCAGGACGTCGTTCCTCATTTTCGGCCAGAAAAAGTGGGTCACTAGGCGGCTGTACGTTTTATCCTGGCCCAGGTGTCCAGCCAGGGGGACATCGTGGGCCAGGTTGAGCAGAAAGTCTCTGAAGCGGAGAAGTACCACCAGTACTCGACCGGCCCCCAGCTCGGCGATTCTTTGCTCGCTGTATAGCAGGTCGATCTCCCAGTAGACCCAGTGAGTTCCGGTGGAGTCCCCTGTGTTCTGGGCGCTGGCTTGTTAGCGGAGTCCCTCGAGGGAGGGACAGGTCTTTTGTTCCTGGCGGAACTGTTCTTGGGTGGGCCCCCCTTCTTGACGCCACTGAGCCAGGTCAGGAAGGTCCTGGGGTTGCGCGTCCCCTTCGGTCGTCGAGTCTGGGAGGCTGGCCTCGTCGTTGTCTTCTACTGGGGCGACTGGGGGCGGGGGTGCTGGCCATTCTGGTTCTTCTGATCGAGGGACGGCACGGGCGGCCATGGACCGGGTGGTTATGCAGGCCCAGTCCGGGAGGCCCAGCATCCCCAGGTGCTCTCTTCTCTCAACGGTGGCCCACGGGGAACTCTCGAGGTCATTCCCCAGGAGGCAGTCCACGGGGGCATCGTCCCGGACCGTCACCTTCAACAGGCCGGAGACCCCTCCCCATTCGAATGGGACGCAGGCCATTTGACACATACTTTCAGAGTTGTCTGCCGAGCGGACGGGGCAGAGAATGTTCGGCAGGATCTGCTCGGGCTTCACCAGGTGACAGCGGACGGCCGTCACACTGGCGCCTGTGTCACGCAAGGCCTCGGCTCGTTGTCCATTAATGGTCACCCACTGACCGTATTTCCTGGTGTTAGCGGGTAGGGGAGCCCGCGGGACCATGTCTCTTCCCCCTAAGCACGCCAGGACCATGGCGGCCGGTTCCCACTCTTGCTGGGCCGGCTCATACTCCTCTGGTTCCTCCAATGATCGCTCTTCCCCCAGGGCGGCGGCAGCTACCTGGCGGGGCTTGGGTGTTTGGTTCTGCGGGCAGCTCGGGTCATTGGCGTAGTGGCCGACTCGCTGGCATCGGTGGCACGTGACGTTGGCTCGGACCCCAGGACGCCACGGGGGGTTGCCCCGACCGGCCGGAGCCGGGGTGCTGGCCACGGGTGTTGTGGGCAAGGCGTCTCTCGCTCGCCCCTGGCCCCCTCCTCCTCCCCGAGGACGGTGCTGGCCTTGGTTGTTTCTGTTCTGTTCGTGTGGCCCCCTCCGGCCCACTCGGGTGCTTTCCCATCGGTCAGCTTCGGCGGCGAGCTGCCGGGGGTCAGTCAGCTTACTGTCGAGGAGGTGCTGCCTGAGCTCGACGAAGCAGTTGTTTGACAGGTGCTCCCATACCATCAGGTTAAAGAGTTGTTCGTAGGTGGTGACCTGGCTCCCCTTTATCCAACCCTCGAAGGCACGGCTGAAATAGTTCACGTATTCTACCCAAGTTGTACCTGGGATCCGGGTGCAATCTCTGAACCTCTGGCGGTACATCTCGGGTGTGAGGCCGTAGCGGGTGAGGAGGGCAGCCTTCATGTGGTCGTAGGACGACATTTGGTGATCTGGGAGCTGCAGTAGGGCATCGCGACCCTCGTTGATAAACCTCCCCCAAAGTCCGGCTCCCCAATCACTCCGGTCGATCCGGTGGGAGGTCATGGCGATCTCGTAGGCTTTAAACCACTGTTGTATATCGTCTTCTCGGACATACTCGCGGACAACATCCTTGGGGATGTGGACTTTTTTCTCGATTGGCCCCGGGGTGTGTGGTCGCTCAGGCACCCCCAGTTCCTTATTCTGTTTCCGAAGTTCTATTTCCGCCAGTTTGCGCTCGTGCTCGAGCGTTATTTTTTTCTCCTCCAGCTCTCTCTGTCTCTGCTTCTCTTCTCGTTCATCTCGGAGCCGCATGTGCTCGAGGTTGAGTTTCTGTTCAGCTAACTTGAGTTCCCCATCCATCTTGAGTCGTGCCATTTCCAACTCGTGCAACCTGGTTCTTTCTCTTTCTCGGATCTCCTCCTGCGAGAGGCCCGTTCCCCGCTCCTCGGGAGCTGTGGCGTTCCCCTCTGGTGTGATGCTGCTTTGGTCGGAGGGTCCGGCGACCCCAGTTTCTTTCCACGACTCTAGGGCGTGTTTTAGATCATCTTTGGTACTCAGGCCGGTGGTAGCAATGCCAAGTTCTATGCAGAATTGTCTCAGTTCGCGGTGGTTGTATTCTTCTATTTTATCCATTTGGAATTTCTCAGTGGAGTTGCTATCTTTGGCTGACATTGTGTTTTTGTCGTGGGGTGAGCTACTCTCTGTACGATTACGCGTTGATTCGGATCGCGCCGCTGGCCACCAATGTTAGAAAGGGTAGACGGACCGGGAGGGTCGGCCGGGGTCAGGAGGAGAGGTCTCCAGGGAGAGCCGTCTCCAGCGATCGTACAGACAAGTAACTTCCCCCCCACAGACAGATACCACACACGGATAAGGTTCAGGGTTCTTTATAAGCACTTCTTAGGGTACGGTTGAATGGTACAAGGAGGTCTGGACTCAGGGGTCCCCTCGATTCAAGTCTCTCAAAGCAGGGTAAGGGGTAGCGGGACAGTCTGTCTACCAGTCAGGTAGTTTGGATGAGATGATGATTAGCTCACAATCCTCGAGCTTAGTTGGTACGGGCCGCGGCAGCGCCAGCAGGTCCGGTGGAGATGGTCGGTACACGGTCCGCGGCAGCGCCAGCAGGTCCCAGTGGAGATGGTCGAGGTACGGTCCGCGGCAGCGCCAGCAGGTCCCGGTGAGGATGGTCGTTACAACGGGCCGCGGCAGCGCCAGCAGGTCCCGACGAGGATGGATGTTGTAGAAGGGCGCGGCAGCGCCAGCAGGCAGGACGATGGTTCACAAGAGCGGGCTACGGCAGCGCCAGTAGTCCGTCAAGGCTGAGTTCTCTCGGTGTCTCTCGACTCCAGGATACAACTGCCTTCCTGCTCCGGAGTTGCCCCAGTTATAGGGCAGCCGCCCTTTGATGTCCGGACCCTCGCACTTGGAGGTCGGAGGGCCCGGGAGGAAGGTGTCCAGACACCCAGCAGGGGGTGGAGCCAGCGCCTGGGGGAGCTGGAGGCGATCGGCACCTGGCGGGGGAAGAGCTCTTGACACTTCGTCCTCCCATTGACCTGCCAAGTGGTCCGCTCACCTCCCGGGTGGATGGTGGTGCCGGGATGTCGGGGCCGGCCAGGCCCGGGGTTAGGGTCGGGGCTAGGCCACGCGGCCTCGTGGTGCAGGGCCCAAGATGGCGGCTTGAACCGGCTGGGGGAGCCGGTGGGGCTGGGCCCCGTGATGAGTAGAGGTCCGAGGGCAGAAGATCCGTCGTGAGACGGGGTACAGGTGCTTTTCGTGGGTTATGCCTGGTGGGCCGGAGCTCGGGCCCTGTCGTGCGGGGAGGGAGCAAGCCCTTCGTGTGGCCTGTCCAACAGTGTGGCTGTGTTTGTACTTTGGGTGGGTGTGTTATAAGGGGTGGTTGTGTTTTGGGCCTCTGTTTACCTGTTTGGCTGTTGCAGGTCAGTGTATTGGGTGTATTTGGGTTTGTTGGATGTGTTTTGTGGTGTTGTGCTATTCGAATTGACTCTCCTTGTGGTGTTTTGCAGTGTCCTGGTTCAGTACGTGTGTTTTTTGCGTCTGTGCGGCGTGTACATCGGCCATGTTGTTGTACAGTGCTCACATTTGCTATGGCTTGGTACGACTCGTACATGCGCACGGCTGGGTGAGGGTGCTGGTGTAGGGGCCTCGGGTAGGGTGCGTACAGGCACGGGCAGGGTGTGGGGGCCTGGGGGTACATGCCGTACATACGTGAACCCAGGGTACGACGCGTACATGGGGGGGGGCTGGGGGTACGGCACGTACATACGGGGTGCTGGGGGTACGGTGTGTGCCCCCACCCCCGTATGGACGGTGCGTACCCCCAGCCTCCGTATGTAAGCACCGTTCCCGGCACATACCCCCACCCCCCGTATGTACGCGCAGTACCCCCAGCCCCCGTATGTACGCGCCGTACACCCGCCCCCCGTATGTACGCGCCGTACCCCCAGCCCCCCCTATGGACGGAGCGTACCCCCACCCCCCCTAGGTACGGAGCCTACCACCACCCTGTAGGTACGCTGTGGGCCCCCAGCGCGTAACGCACCGTACATAGGGGGGGGTACGCCTCATACCTACGGGGTGGTGGTACGCTCCGTACCTATGGGGGTGGTGGTACGCTCCGTACCTACGGGGTGGGGTGGGGGTACGGCGCGGACATGGGGGGGTGCTGGTGTACGGCGTGTACATGGGGGGGTGTGCTGGGGGGTGTTCGGCGCGTATGCGGGCAACTATTTGGACGTCTCCATAGTTGCTATGGGAGTTCGCACTGTATGGTGTTTTTTACATACGGTTGTGCATTCGGACGGACGGGATGGATCGTACTTGCGCGCTCGGACTTCAGTTTCCCGATTCGTAGGTAAAACTGTCCGGGACGTGTCGGGCACTTTTTCCGACCCGAGAACGTGTCGGGGTATTTTCCCAATGCGATTCGTATGGATTTTTTCACATACGAATCGTACTTGCCAGTTTGTACGGGAATTTTTGACGGATCGGAATCGGCCCCTAAATGTTTTACATAAACACCAAAAGGATGTGTTAAAAAGTGACTGAATCTTACTATCAAGTGTAAAGAAAAAATCAGGAAATGGCGTATTTGTTTTAAATATAGAAATCTAGCTGGAATAGCATTTTGATGTACTCTTAAATGTACAGTATCTGCCTGTTTGCCAGAGAGGAGTATGTAATGAGTTATCTGCATGGCTGTCCTGGTTGGGTCAGGGTAGCAGAGCCCTGATAGAGAAGTCTATGGGCTCGATATCTGGAGATCGGTAGTTCTGTTAGTAGGAACTGTCTGCACGTTGTGCTTGTCATCTCACCAGGGTAAGCTCAAGAAAACATTGGACACCTGGGAAGTGTTGAATCCTATTCTAGTCAGTATCCAGGCCCTTCCTATTTTCAAATTAATTTTTAGGTTGTGCCTAGAGTCAGCGAGGAAGCACTGCGCTGATGAAGATCTGCTGTAGTTCAGTAAGTTAAAGAAGCCCCGCCCACTCCCCCACCCATATTTTGCATTGGATTGTGTCATTGTCCTTTGTAAATACTGGCATCTGATTCCTTAATAGGCTTTTTAGTCCCTGTTTAGTACGGCCATGTCGTCATTTGTATCCTCCCATGGCTACTGGCCCTTTTACTTTGGTACTTGCACGGTGAGCACTATGGGCCGGATTCACAGAACTAACTTAAGACAAAATCCTAAACTTACTACCATTTTGGTATTCACAGAAGGCACTTACTCATTTTGGTATTCACAGAAGGCACTTACTCATTTCGGTATTCACAGAAGTTAGGAGTCCTAACTTTAGCTTCTGGGCTTCTCAGCTCGCCAAAGTTTGCTGCGAGGCTCGGTGTTGGTTTTGGCGCCAGGCTTTGGGGGCAGCCTCTGCAAATACCTTCGGGTCGAGTTCGTGCTATATAAATCTGCAACAAAAAAAGCTCATATGGTGCATGTGTTAGCGACTAGCGTGAGAGGGACTATAGTGCTTCATTGTAGTTTGCTTCTGTTGGAAAGGCGTTCGCCAGAAGGGGGTTCGATACACGTCCTGCCCACCCCTTTGACCCACCTCTCCCAAATAAGCCGAACCAGGCGCGCACACCCTGAACTGCACTGTGAACAGAGGGACACCACACGTATTCTTTGTAGGACGATAAGTTCTTTTATCGATGATTTCAAGGGATCTTTATGACCCAAAAGGCGAATAGTACAGCAGTGGCACAACGTACCACAAGTCAGTCGTGGGGAATGGGGGTAGCGGGACAGTCTTTCAAGATAGTGTCTCTGCGAAATACCCTGCGGAAGCTCACAATCCTCGAGCCGGAGGGTGTCGTGTCTCTGGGCGATCTCTTCCCGAGTCGTCCTCAAGGGGAGCGCCGCGAGTCTCTCAGCAGGCACAGGTGGTCGGAGTTCAGGAGCCGCGATTCCGTCAGCAGGGCTCAGATGGTTCAATAGCTGGGGGCCGCGAGTCACTCAGCAGGCCTAGGTGGTTCAGGGTTCGGGAGCCGGGACCTAGTTCGCAGGGCTCAGATGGTTCAATAGCAAGAGGCCGCAAGTCACTCAGCAGGCCCAGGGGACTTCAGCGTTCAGGAGCCGCGACAGCGTCTGCAGGCTCAGATGGTTCCAGGTCTTCTTTGTCCTTGTTTCTCCGGCACCCCTTGTTATACTCCGCTGGTTCTTTGAAGTCCGGAGTGCTCGCAGAGGGGGGACTGGGGTGACGGAGGGGGTTCGGCGGGATTTCCTGCCGCTCACTTCTTTGGTCTTTTCAGGTGGGCCTGGGAGGGACCCCAGACGCTCGGTAGGGGAGGCGCCTGCTCCCCAGGGGCCTGGTGGCCGATTGAGTCCTCCCGGGGAAGGCGACCCGAGGTGTGACTGGGCTGGCGCCTCTGGGTCTGTGTTGAGGGTCCCGCTTCCTTGGTTGGACCTGCGTGGTAGGGTGGTGAGTTGGTCAGGCCTCTGGCCGGCCCGCGGATCGGGGGTGGCTGGGGCGGCCGGAGTCGGGGATGTCGTGTCTTGAGGGTGGTTGCAGGTTGGCTGGATGATGGAGAGGGCCACGCCGTGAGGCCGGTCTCACACGCGTCCCCCCCAGCTGAAAGGCGTGGAGAACTACCCATCCACTGGGGGGTTCTCCTCGCCGAAGCGGAAGAACCGGGACAGGCCGTCGGCGTTGGCATGATCCGTCCCGTGGCGATGTTCGACAGTGAAATCCATCCCTTGGAGGGAGATGGACCATCGTAGTAGCTTGGGGTTCTCCCCCCTCATCCGCATTAGCCATTGCAAGGGCCGGTGGTCCGTCTGTACTCGAAAATGGGTTCCGAACAAGTAGGGCCGCAGTTTCTTGAGGGCCCAGACTACGGCAAAGGCCTCTCGCTCTATAGTACTCCAACGCTGCTCTCTCGGCAGCAGCCTTCGGCTGATGAAAGCTATGGGCTGATCAATGCCCTTGTCATCGAACTGCAAGAGCACGGCCCCGATGCCATGTTCGGATGCGTCGGTCTGGACCACGAACTCTTGGGAGTAGTCGGGGGCCTTGAGTACGGGAGCGGTGCACATGGCGGTTTTAAAGGCGTCGAACGCCTGCTGGCACTGGGGGGTCCACTGCACCTTCTGCGGAAGCTTCTTGGAGGTCAATTCTGTGAGGGGCCCTGCGATACTACCATAATTTTTAATGAACCTCCGGTAGTACCCCGTAAGGCCCAGGAAGGCCCGAACCTCTGTCTGCGTGGTGGGGGGCTCCCAGGACTTGATGGCATCGATCTTCGGCTGGAGAGGGGCGACCTGGCCGCTGCCCACCTGATGCCCCAGGTAGACCACGGAGCCTTGTCCGAGCTGGCATTTGCTGGCTTTCACTGTCAGGCCTGCTCGGCGCAGGGCCATTAGTACTTGTCGGAGGTGCTGGAGATGCTCGTGCCATTGAGAGCTGAATACGGCGATGTCGTCAAGGTACGCTGCGCTGAACTCCTCGAGTCCGGCCAGGACCTTGTTCACCAACCGCTGGAACGTGGCTGGGGCGTTTTTCATTCCGAACGGCATGACCCTGAAGCGGTAGTGGCCATCTGGCGTGGAGAAGGCAGAGCGCTCTTTCGCCCCTTCCGTGAGAGCGATCTGCCAGTACCCGCAGGTCAGGTCGAAAGTGCTGAGGAACTGGGCGGCCCCCAGGCGGTCGATGAGCTCGTCGGCTCGGGGAATAGGGTGAGCGTCTGCCCGGGTGACCGCGTTGAGCCCCCGGTAGTCTACACAGAATCTTAGTTCGGGGGCGACCCCTGGGGAGGCCGCCTTCGGGACCAGAACCACCGGGCTGGCCCAGGGGCTGTCGGAGGGCTCGATGACCCCTAGGTTGAGCATTTTCTGTACCTCGGTCTTGATGCAGGTGCGGACCCGGTCAGGCACCCGGTAGGCTCGGTGTCTCACAGGCGGGCAGTCGCCGGTGTCCACGTCGTGGACTCACCAGTCGGTCACCCTTGGAATGAGGGAGAAGAGGTCTGCGAATTGTCCGAGCAGCTGGCGGCAGTCGTCGGCCTGCTGGGGAGTGAGGGTGGCCGACAGTGTCACACCCTCCACGGAACCGTCCAGTTCTTTCGTGCACAGGAGGTCGGGCAGGGGTTCAGTGTCTTCTTCTGCCCCCTCATCGGTGGCCAGTAGCAAACTCAATTCTGTCCTTACGAAGTGGGGCTTGAGACGGTTTACGTGGAGGACCCGGAGGGGGTTCCGTGGGGACTGTACGTCGACCAGATACGTGACCTGGCTCTTCCGTTCGACCACCTTGAATGGGCCAGTCCATTTGTCTTGTAGGGCGCAGGGTTTCACCGGAGCCATGACCCAAACCTGCTGGCCCGGCTGGAACTCGACCAGGGTGCGTTCTGGTCATACCAGCGCTTCATTTCTTCTTGGCTGGCCTCGAGGTTAGCCTCTGCAAGTTCTCTAAACTTCCTTGTCTGGTTGCGGAGCGCCAGGATGTAGCGGAACACATCCGGGGGTGTCCCCCGGGGGCTTGTCTCCCAGCCCTCCTTGACCAGGCTCAGGGGCCCTCGAACGGGATGTCCGTACAGCAGTTCGAAGGGGCTGAACCCCAGAGACTTTTGGGGAACCTCCCGGTACGCGAATAGGAGGCAAGGGAGGAGGACGTCCCATTTCCGGCGCAGGGGCTCTTCGAGGCCCAGGATCATTCCCTTCAGAGTTCGGTTGAAGCGTTCCACCAGGCCGTTGCCCTGGGGGTGGTAGGGGGTCGTGAACTTATACGTGACTCCGCACTGCTGCCACAGGGACTTCATGTAGCGGGATATAAAGTTCGTGCCGCGATCACTCACAACCTCGCGGGGAAATCCGACACGGGAGAAGATCCCCATGAGAGCCCGGCCCACCACGGGAGCCGTCACGGTGCGGAGGGGGATGGCCTCGGGGTAGCGGGTGGCATGGTCCACCAGGACAAGGATGAATCTGTGGCCCTGGGCGGTCTTCGGATCCAGGGGTCCCACGATGTCGATGCCGACCCGCTCGAACGGGGTACTCACAACGGGGAACGGTTGTAAGGGAGCTTTGCGTTTTCCGCCACTCTTCCCACTGCCCTGGCACGTGAGGCATGATTTGCAGTGTGCTTCTACATTCGCTCGCATCTTGGGCCAATAGAAGTGGGTAACCAATCGCTGATATGTCTTGTCTTGGCCTAAGTGGCCTGCCAAGGGTACATCGTGGGCCAGGCCCAGGAGGAGGCTCCGGAACCGCAGGGGCACCACCAGTACTCGTGCTGCGCCGAGCTCGGCAGACTTTTGCTCGCTGTAGAGGAGGCCATTGTCCCAATAGACCCAATGGGTTCCGGTTTGGTCACCGGCGACCTGGGCTTCGGCTTGTTGTCTAAGTCCCTCGAGGGAGGGGCAAGTGGTCTGTTCCTGGCAGAACTCTTCGCGGGAGGGCCCCCCTTCGCAGTGCCACTGGGCCAACTCGGGCAGTTCTTCGAGTTCCATCGGGGCCTCTGGGGCGGAAGGTTCCGGTCCATCCCCTGGGTTAGTGTCTCCTTCTTCCTCGGAAGGAGGGTTGTCTGCTTCTGGTAGGGGGTCCCTGCTCTCGGGGAAAGTGTTCGGTAAGAGGGCTTCACCGCCCTTGGAGGGGGCCACTCGTGCGGTCATGGAGCGCGTGGTGGCGCAGACCCATTCTGGTAGGCCCATCATCTCCAGGTGGGCTCTTCGTTCTACCTGCCCCCACGGGGAACTCTCCAGGTCGTTGCCCAGGAGGCAGTCTACGGGCTGTGAGGTCCGGACCGCTACCTTCAGTTCTCCGGAGACCCCTCCCCACTCGAAGGGCACCAGGGCCATCTGGCAGAGGCTCTCAGAATTGTCGGAGGATACGACCGGACAGAGGGCTCCGGCTAGGATCTGGTCTTCGGAAATTAGGCTGCAGTGGACCGCGGTGACACTCGCCCCGGTGTCGCGAAGGCCCTCGACTCGGTGGCCGTTGATAGTCACCTGCTGTCGGTATTTCTCTGTGTTGGCGGGCAAGGGTGTACCGGGGACCATCTCTCGATCACCAAGGGAGACCAGGGCCATGGCCGCCGGTTCCCATTCCTCGGAGTCTTCCATTTCTTCCCCCAGAGCCACGGAGGTCATCTGCCGGGTCGTGGGGTTGGTCGTTGTGGTTCGCTGATACTGGGGACACTGGGGGTCATTGGCGTAGTGTCCGGGCTGCTGGCAGCGGAAGCAGGTGATCCTAGCTCGGGGACCTGGTCGTCCTGGGGCTCCGGTGCTGGCTAGAGACTGGGCCGAACCCGCCGCTGGTGGGCTGCTGGGGGGGCTGGTGGAGGACCCCCCGGCAAAGTCTCTTGGTCGGCCGTGGTTCCCTCTGCCCCTCTGGCGGAGGGGACCCTGACTGTGGCGGCCGTAGTCCCCCACGGGGCCCCGGGTGGCCCGGGTGTTCACCCAACGATCAGCCTCAGCGGCCAGCTTCCGAGGGTCGGTGAGTTTACTGTCTAGGAGATGCTGGCGCAGTTCTATAAAGCAATTGGCCGCTAAATGTTCCCAGGCGATCAGATCGAACAGTTCTTCGAAGGTGGAGACCTTGCTGCCCTTGATCCACCCGTCCAAGGCTCGGCTGTAAAAGTTCACGTATTCGACCCACGTGGTGCCCGGTATCTTTTTGCAATCTCGGAACCGTTGTCGGTACATTTCGGGGGTGAGTCCGTACCGGCCCACGAGGGCTTCCTTCATGTGGCTGTAGGAGTTCATGACCGCGGAGGGCAGATCGAGCAGAGTGTCCCTTCCTTCGCTTAAGAACCGGCCCCATAGGCCAGCCCCCCAATCCTTCTGCGGGACTCGGTGAGAGGTCATGGCGACTTCGTAGGCCTTAAACCACTGCTGGATATCATCGTTCTTATAATACTCCTTGACCACATCCTTGGGGATGTGAACTTTGGTTTCCCCGGCGGGAGCGGGCTGTGGATTCCCGTGCGGCTGTGACTTTTCGTGTCTAGCCCGCCACTCAATCTCCTTCAGGCCGCGTTCATGTTCTAGCTGGAGTTTCTTTTCGTCGTGCTCCCTTTGGAGTCTCTTCTCTTCGAGTTCCCCTTGTAGCCGTAACTGCCCCACGGCTAACTTCTTCTCTGCCAGTTTTATCTCTCCCTCGATTTTTAGTTTTGCCAGTTCCAGTTCGTGGTTGCGGCTTCTCTCTCGGTCTGCTAGTTCCTCGGAGGACAGGTTCCCCTCTGGCCCGTTGTTTCTCGCCGGGGTGCTTGTTTGTTCATGGGTAGAGTCTTCTTCCGTTTGGGTCGGGGGCGCCCCCGTCTCGACCCAGGCTTTCAGTACTTTCTGGAAGTCTTCCTTTGTGCTTAGTCCGGTGGTAGCGATGCCAAGGTCTTTGCAAAACTGTTTGAGTTCTCTATGCGTGTAATAGTCCAATTGATCCTCTCGGAACGGTGAGCTTATTTCGGTACCTGCGGCACCCAGGGGGGTTTCTCCTTCCATCTCTGTTTGGTAGTGCGTCAGTCGTTCACTGCACGCTCTCTTTCGGTGTCGGCTCGGATCCCGTCGTCTGCCACCAAATGTTGGAAAGGCGTTCGCCGGAAGGGGGTTCGATACACGTCCTGCCCACCCCTTTGACCCACCTCTCCCAAATAAGCCGAACCAGGCGCGCACACCCTGAACTGCACTGTGAACAGAGGGACACCACACGTATTCTTTGTAGGACGATAAGTTCTTTTATCGATGATTTCAAGGGATCTTTATGACCCAAAAGGCGAATAGTACAGCAGTGGCACAACGTACCACAAGTCAGTCGTGGGGAATGGGGGTAGCGGGACAGTCTTTCAAGATAGTGTCTCTGCGAAATACCCTGCGGAAGCTCACAATCCTCGAGCCGGAGGGTGTCGTGTCTCTGGGCGATCTCTTCCCGAGTCGTCCTCAAGGGGAGCGCCGCGAGTCTCTCAGCAGGCACAGGTGGTCGGAGTTCAGGAGCCGCGATTCCGTCAGCAGGGCTCAGATGGTTCAATAGCTGGGGGCCGCGAGTCACTCAGCAGGCCTAGGTGGTTCAGGGTTCGGGAGCCGCGACCTAGTCCGCAGGGCTCAGATGGTTCAATAGCAAGAGGCCGCGAGTCACTCAGCAGGCCCAGGGGACTTCAGCGTTCAGGAGCCGCGACAGCGTCTGCAGGCTCAGATGGTTCCAGGTCTTCTTTGTCCTTGTTTCTCCGGCACCCCTTGTTATACTCCGCTGGTTCTTTGAAGTCCGGAGTGCTCGCAGAGGGGGGACTGGGGTGACGGAGGGGGTTCGGCGGGATTTCCTGCCGCTCACTTCTTTGGTCTTTTCAGGTGGGCCTGGGAGGGACCCCAGACGCTCGGTAGGGGAGGCGCCTGCTCCCCAGGGGCCTGGTGGCCGATTGAGTCCTCCCGGGGAAGGCGACCCGAGGTGTGACTGGGCTGGCGCCTCTGGGTCTGTGTTGAGGCTCCCGCTTCCTTGGTTGGACCTGCGTGGTAGGGTGGTGAGTTGGTCAGGCCTCTGGCCGGCCCGCGGATCGGGGGTGGCTGGGGCGGCCGGAGTCGGGGATGTCGTGTCTTGAGGGTGGTTGCAGGTTGGCTGGATGATGGAGAGGGCCACGCCGTGAGGCCGGTCTCACAGCTTCATTATGAGATAAGAAAATGCACAAATATTCCTCGCAGGGAAATTGCATCATACAAGCACTACAAAAGTAATACAGTTCCAGTCAATTTACAGCACTTCGATTTACAATGTGCTCATTAATTCACAAATTACGTCAGAAAGGCTGCCTCCACCCTGGAGTTAACATGTTATGATCCTGTGACACCTAAGTGGTCCTAAAACACAATAGAGTGCCCATAGACGCCTTAGCATGTGGTGCTGTGTTAGTCAAGTCTTCTTATTTACTACTTCGCTTGTCCAGTTTTTGATGTTGCCCACATGCCAATGAGGCAATAGTCTGACAGATCGCAACTGTCTGTCTAGCACCTTCAGGCCATTCATTATCGCGCTGTACAGATGTCCACGCTCAATCATTCTTTTGATGCTTGCTTCTCTCATTTCAGGACATGGACAAGGCTCACCACAATGTGCACTGGTGTGAGATTTGTGCTCCGAGCTGGACAGTTGGTCTGCCGTAGGAAGTGTGCACCTGTTGCACTTTGGGTCTGGCTTTTTATTACCTGCAGTGTGATTTGATAGAACTGCCTTGATGTATTATTTGGCGGTGCAGTGAGAGGATATGAATATCTTGAGGTATTCTTTCTTCTGGGCACTGAGAGCAGATGCAACAACCTAGTGGGTTTCTATAGTGTGTGCACCTATACAGTGAAGTTAGGATGCAATCCATACATACTCTGCATAGATGACTTGAATGCCTTCAAGGCAATATTTATACTGTTTAGCAAAACAGTGACAGAACATACATACCTAGAGTCCGCCTTTATTCAGTACAGTGTGAGGATACAGTTATCGCTTCCAGTCCCTCCTTATTCTGTACACAGTGACACAGAGAGGGAATGTAAATGTCTTATACGCAATCTTTAATCCGAGCAGTGTGTTTTTTTGTGTAGACTGAAATTGAACAAAGGTGCCTAAAGGTCCTTCTTTCTACCATGCAGTGATGCAGTGATGGAGTAATACAAGTGTCTAGAGGTGCTCATTATCCAGTGCAGTCAGAGAGGATGTAAATATCTTCGGTGTAGTTCTATTCAATGCACAGAAGCAATGATCTAGAATACAGATTCTTTCTTATGGATAGTAAGTCGATGGCATTTTTCTTTGGTGCAGTGATCTAATACAAAAGGGTTTTTCCGTTTGTTCTTCTTACCACTCTCAGATGTGTGTTAAGGAAGTGGAAGTCAATATTGGTGCCCCCCAAAAGCACTGAGTTTCACAAGGTGATGTCTACTGAGCTAGCTATAATTAGCACCCCCACCATTCACTGCTTATGACTTCACACATTACCTCATCATGACGTATTAAATGACACTGTCAGTTTAGGCTCATCCTCCAACCCTAGCTATGCCCAGTGGGGTTTGGCTGCATGGCGTGGCCTCTGGCTAGATCCTCCACATGTGTCACTCAACATCACTGATTCTTTTTTTATCATGAGACAAATACAGGTTTGCATACAACGTCTACAGTGCTAATTGACTTATCAAGTGTGCTTGCGTCTACACTGAAAATGTCTGACTTTCACATCAGACTGTCACAATCAATATTCCTACCTCAGTGGTATTTAATTCTTTAAGCATGCCCATATGGCTTCATAAAGCCCCCAATACAAGGCAAATCCTTTTGGTGTTGTAAGACAAGATTGCTGTTAAAAAATGTCTAGGCTCATCCAGCTTCTCCTCACTGCTGAAGTCATGAGGGGCTGGGGAAAACAGTCTTTACATTTATTTGAGTTTTAACAAGCATTTGCAATGCAATAGGTGTCTCATTGCTAAAAGTTAGAGCTATTGGCATTGCAAATAATAATGCAACACCAATAACTCAAACTTTCAGCAATGCAAGACTTATTGCAGTTCAAATGCTTGTTTCTTCAGTCTCAAATGAAGATGCAGGCATAAGGTAAATACCTAATGAAATCTGTGGAATGCAAAAACAGAATTCCTCAGTGCAAGGCATTTCTTCCTGAAAGTTAATTGGAAGATAAGAGTCAATTGGGAAACTAAAAACTAAAGACTTTAGATAGTGTAAGCAATAGAGATGGCTTCTGAGCTGTGAAATGCACTCATGAACTTAAATTAGAAAGTTTTCTCTCATTATGCTTCAAGCAAGAAAGCTTTTTTAATGATTGTTATTTCATTTGCTTGGTGATGTAACGTTAATGTTTTTCTCTCGCCTGGACATTGTCCTGTTGCATGTTTTTGACTCATTAAAAGACCAATTAATTGTACAAAAGGAATCACGTGGTCTTGAGCACAGTGTCAGTTAGAAATTATCCAAAGAAACATTTCCTTGTGCATCTGGCTTGTTGCCGTCCTGAAATACTCCTTTAAAGACATACAAAGATTGTATTTGTTTTTTGTTTAAAAATAAGAAAGATATTCAACAACCCATCTCTGAAGGGCATGATACCAACGGCTGCTTTCAACATATCTATATCTTAGAAGGGCAATAACCAGAGCTGTATTGAGATATTTGTAGGCCCTAAGCACTTAAAAGATTTTGGTGCCCCCATATATATCTAATTAAAAATATAAAGAATAATAAACCATTAAAATAAAATGGTATTTTTTTCAGTGAAACAAAACTTACCGTAAGATGGAAAATAATGTTTATGTTTTTGTACTTCCAGTTTATTTATAGGTTCAGCTGCACCATTTGCAGTTTTGCACCATATGGTTCATTGTAAATCTGGCAATGCAATTTTCTGTTGTGCCCCCCTTGCCTTGATGGCCTAAGCACATGCTTATTTTTCTTAATGGTTAATCCAGCCCTGAGTCTGGCGGCACCCTACACCAAGCTATTCTTCTGATAGAGACCCATCGCTATTCTATATTTAAGGGTGTACCTTTAGAAACTCCTTGACCGTTGAAGAATATTTAAGATTTCAGCTCCTGTGAACGTCCTTCCAGCTATCAGAGCTAGGGAATGTGCAGAGGCCCTCACTCCAGTCAGGGCTCGGTAGGGTCTGGCCCATCAGAAGTTGAGAATACAGAGATGGCATTATTCCTCAGGCTCCACACTTTTTCAGGTTCCACATTGCTGCAGCAAAAACAATTAATGGAGTTTGAAATAAGCATGCCCTGTTTATATTGTTTTTGTCCATGGCAGCTAATATGTTTTAAATCAACAAATGGCGCCAGTTACTGGCACAAGTACCTGTTTTTTGTTCCACTTCCTCTACTACACTCTTGCATCTGTTAAGCTCAGGCTTGGGCGTAGTTCACAGAGTTTTGCTACGCGGAACTCCGCAAACTTACAAAAAAACTCCGCTAAGTTCCGCGAGTGGCGGAGTGTGGCCCGAACTGCAGCTTGTGCAGTTATTCCTGCCACTCGGGTAGAAATTCTACCCGAGAGACAGCTCACAATCGCGAACTTACCGTTTACGATCGCGAGCAGGAAAAAAGCCCCACTGCACATCGCAAAGTGGAGTTTTCTGCACTCTGCGAGCTCCGCAGAGTGCAGACTGCAGAAAACTCCGCACACTTCGAGAACGGAGCGAAGTTCACCGGCCAGGCCTAATTAAGCTATGATCGACAGGCATGTCATTGAGTAGCACACTTTTGACGGGCTCATCAGAATTTCACATGTTTTGTTGTTTCTTCTAGTTTTGAATAGTGTAGAGACCAGTTTTGGAAAAGAGGACAGAGTGAATAGCTTAAAGTAATTTATGATAATCTATGTGTCATGAACACTGCGCATGAATGTGAGCATTAATCATATCAAAGTTCAAAGTTCTGTCTTCCTCAGTTAAATGATACCATTTTGCCTGCCAACAGATATACAGTAACTCATCTCAAACACTAATTGTTACAGTATTTCTTGGGAAAGTTTGCAAAAGTGGATCTAAATGTAGACACAATTATGGGTCTAGGACTAGAGGGGCACCACTTGGAGGGTCAGAACTCACTCAGCCTGGGTCCAGATGTGGGTTCAAGATGGAGGAAGCCTCTTGTATCCCTGTGACTCTGAACACGGGGCTAGCAAATTAGCCTCAGGAGTCACTCTGGAGGTCCTGGGACAGTTGAAGATCCAGTCCTTGCACCCAGATAAAAAATAGCAGAGCAGCAGGCCAACAGGGCATAATCCATCAGGGCAGATGAGCAGCGGTCCTTCGGATCAGCAGTCCAGTAGAGTGACAGTCATTCCAGCAGCACAGCAGTCCCTCTTCCTGGCAGAGTATCCAACAGTCCAAAAGTGTACTAAAGAGTTGGTGTCTGAGGTCTCACTTTTATACCCTGGTGCCTTGGTTCTGGAAGGTAGGAAAAGCTTCTAGACAATGGCAGCTTTGAAGTTCATGGAGTTTCCTGACTCCCCCGACCTGGCTCCGACCTGGCTGAAGTGACAATGTGAGGTTGTTAAGCCCATTGTGTGAAGGCAGAGCACAGGCTATTCAGTTGCAAGTGGGGCTGTGCTCAGCACTGCCCGCATCCTACCAGTAGATGGCCTAATCAGGCACAACTAATCCCTCTTCAGTGTGATTGTCTAGAAGGAATTCACTAGGTCAAACTGTCAGTTACAACCTGTTATGTGAGCCAGGCTGGGCTACAGGCACAAAAGTGTTAAAGGCAGATAACTACAAGCATTCTAAAAGTGGCTTTTTTTAAATTTGTAAGAAAACATGGCTTTACTGTTTTATAGGGTATTTTAGTACAATCCAAAAGACACCAAACGTGACACCACCTCTCATTAGTAAATGTAATAAGGAATCTCCAATGTTATCTTATGGGAGGGGTAGGTTTCACAGTAGTGAAAAACAAATGTATGAGCTTTTCACTGCCAGGACATGTATAATTAAAAAATTTCAAGTAGCCCTGACCTCCCCGATCTGTGCGCCTCTCCCCATAGCTTCTGTCTGGTGCCAGAGTCTGATGCCTCACCTTCTGCTGCAAGTCCCGCGACCTTCAGGTCCTGTGGTCACCTCTGGACTCTCACTTCACTTTTGCCATTTTTGTTCTGTTATTTTTGTGGTTTGTTTCACTTTTTTGTTTATTTTGGAACTTAGTTGATCTGGTCACTTATTGTGAGCTTCTCTGGTCTCTTTTGCTGGTAACTCCCCTCAGCATGATTGTTCCCAACATTTTCCTGCTGCTGGTTTCTCTCTCCCAACCTCCCACCTAATGCACATCCTCGCCCACCTCCCAGGACTACTTATGCAGGCCTCTGCATGGCCATTCACAGTGGGCATGCTGCTGGTGCGCTTAAACCAAGCCTGTGTGTGCCTATCCAAGCCTGGACCACGCCATGCACCAGAAACCCTGGCTACCTTGCCATCCATCTCTATACACCACCGCATAGCTCCTAGATCTGCCCCCACAGGCCGCAACAACAACTGTTGCATCGCCTCCCCAAGACACATGGAAGGACCAACGACCTGCCACCTCTATCGGTTCACCTGCAGCATCAAAACCCTTGCTGTGCCTTCACAGCTGACCTCCAACCCTTTAGAACAGCTCCAGTGCATCACCATCATCCATAAGGAGACCCTGCAATGCACCACCACTGAAGACAACATCTCATCAGTCATAGAATACCTCATCTTCCAAATCTGGTTTGACACATACAAAACCATTGGAGGAATCTTCGCCTACAGACAGCAAATTCAACCTTTAGCCAACCAACCTCTGCCACCTCCTGACATACACTGAAAACTCCCATAGCCACCTCACTGATTGGACTTCACTCACAACACCAATTACCTCAGCGATTATGACCTCCATTCAATCCGGAGCACTGACAGACACCTGCCCCCACCATGCCTTCAACTTGGGACAGAAGGAAATCAGCAGCACACTCACCATCATCCTCAACTCATCCATTACCACTACCACCTTCTACGATGCCTGGAAACATGCAAAGGTGAAGCACCTCTGAAGAAGCCCTCAGCTGTCCCCAGTGAGCTCAAAAACTAGCGCCCCATCTTGCTGCTGCTCTTCTCCGCCAAGGGCCATCAACTGCCAGCTCACTGATCACCTCGAAGGAAACAACCTACTTGATGCCTCCCAGTCCGGCTTCCACTCCGAACCCTAGAGCTTCATCTGCAGAGTCCCCCAAGGATCCTCCCTTAGCCACACCCTCTTAAATGCCTGCATGACTCCATTGGCTCACATCGTCCATGCCCTCAGACTCAACATCATCTCATACGCAGAGGACACCCAACTCATCCTCTCCGCCATGGAAGACACCACCACCACAAGATGCAACTTACAGAATGCCATAACCAACATCGCTGACTGAATGAGATGCAACTGCCTAAAACTGAACACAGACAAGATGAAGTTCTCATTTTCGGAAAGAACACCTCCCTATGGTATGACACATGGTGGCCCATTGTACTTGGACCCTCACCTACCTTCACCAACCACGCCCGTACCCTCAGCATCATCACGGACAGCAATCACTCCATGAAGCAACAGGTTAATGCAGTAGAAACCATCTTCTGCTTCCACACACTCTGCTAGCTTCACAAGATTTTCAGATGGAACAACGTAAGCGCCAGGAAAACAGTAACTCAAGCCCTCATCACTCAAGCCCTCATCATCAGCAGACTGAACTACTGAAATGCACTCTACTCTGGTACACCACCCATCTCCTCAAACAACTACAGACCATACAGAACATTGCAGCCAGATTCATCCTTGACCTTTCCAAACAGACCAGCATCACTGCCTACCTCAGAAGCCTCAACTAGCTCCCCATCCCAAAGAGATGGCAGTTCAAGCTGCTGACTCTCACCTACAAGGCCCTCCACAAAGCCGGAACCTCCAACAAAGACAAATCCAATTAGCCTCCCTCGCCCTTGCAAATGTCCCCCACATCTGGTGGAGGAGCAGTGGAGGTTGTTCTTTCCCTTACCTCACTGCTAAGTCCTGGAATGACCTCCCACTCCACCTCCGAACCGCCCCTTCTCTCGCTGACATCAGGATGGGGCTAGAGACCTGGATCTTCAACTGAGTCACCATACCCCAGCACCAGGATAACCTCCGGGGTGATAAGCCACGCTATATAAAAATAGATTGATTGATCCGTGTCCAACCTCTTAATTACACAGTACCCTGCCCTATCAGCTATGCAGCCACGGTGCATGCAGGTAACAGCGGTGGGGCCGGGTACGGAGGCATTCGGATGATGCTGAGGGAAAATTAAATAAGCAATACATTATTCCTCTGCATCGTCCTCGAAATCCCTCCATACCTGCCCGACCGCCCCAGCGCTGTTTCCTGTACGGACCGCGGCTGCAGCTATGTAGGGCCTACCTTAGGGATGACTCATATGTAATAAAAGGGAAGTTTAAAGTTTGGCAAGCGGGTTTTAATACAAAGTCGACATGGCAGTTTAAAACTGCATTAAGGTTACAATGGCAGACCTAGGACATGTTTTAAAGTACTACTCAAGTGGGTGAAACAATAAGTGCTGCAGGTCCACTAGTTTATAAAGAGACAAGGAACCCTAAATGAATGAGGGACCTGTTATGTTATGTTAAAAATATTTCTTAAGCGCACGTACACCAAGTGGTTTCATGGCCCTTAGGACAAAGGGGAGGCCGCATCAACGAGATAGTTTACTTAATCATATGCTTGGGAGAACACAGACCTCAGTTCCACAGGAAGCAAGTTCCAGAATTGTGGAGCCAAGAGTGCAAATCTAAGGCCCCCATGTTTTTTTGCGTTTGAATGAAGGAATGATCAGCAAGTTCACATTGGAGGAACGCAGGTCCTGAGAGGGGATATAGTGCTGGATCCTTTAGGAGATGAATGCTGGGCCATTCCCAGGGAGGGCTTTAAAGATGGTACATACCAGCTTAAAGGCACAGCGTTTAGCCACAGGAAGCTAATGTAGACTCTTCCTCAAAGGTCTAACATGATGCCGTCTAGGCTGACGGAAGATTAACCTGGTCGCTTGATTTTGCACCAATTGCAAGTGATGGAGGCCAAAAATTGTAGTTTCATGGGTTAGCTGGTCCTCCCATGAGAATCAGCTCGGTTTTATCGGGATTAATGTTTAGCTGATTGTCGTTCATCCATTCACTGATGAAACTCAAAGTAGATTGGAGATTAGAAATAGAAGAATTGATGTCAAACACCAGCTGTAGGTCGTCCGCGTAGTTAAAGGTTTCGACCTTTCTTTCACGCAAAGACCAAATCAAGGGTAGGAAATACAAGTTAAAAAGGAGGGGCGAGAGGGAAGAACGCTGAGTTAACCCACAGGTCAATTTCATTTTTTTGGAGGAAAAGTTGGCAAGGCGAACTGTTGAAATCGGTTGCTGAGAAAAGAAGTAATCCACTTCAACGCCAGACCCTGGATCCCAGCATTGCTGACACGGTCGATCAGGAGACCATGATCGACGTTGTCAAAAGCAGCTGACAAATCCAGGAGTACCAGGGCCTGGGTGATACCCTTGTCTGTCCCCCTTCTAAGCTCATCCATGACTGCTAGGATAACTGACTCCGTTGAATGTGCAGGTCTGCCTGATGGGAGTCAAGAAAGTGGGAGTGTTCGATGAAGGAGTTGTGGCAGTTTGTTACATGAGCTTCTAAAATTGTGCCTAAGTAAGGCAACAAGGGAATGGGGCGGTAGTTGCTGAGAACCAGGGGGTCAGTGCTGGGCTTCTTCAGTATCGGGACAATTTCAGCACTTTTGAAAACGTTAGGGACTATACCTAGCTTGAGTGAATTGTTCAGGAATGAAAGGGGGGTTCTGGGCAGGTAAGAAAAGCTTCCCGTAGAATGTGAGGGGGACAGCAATCAGTTGGGGAACCTGAACCAACCTTTTTGATTAAAACGAAGAAGCCTTCCCTAGAGATTGGGGGAATTCAATCTCGTAGGAGTGGGTTTTTACATATAAGCGGAGAAACCGTAGGAGATATAAGGGCAGGGATGCTAGCCTTGATGGTGGCAATTTTCTCAATGAAGTAGGAGTTGAGAGAGTCACATAAAGATTGGGAAGGAACAGGTTTCGCCATGAATCTATCTGGTTTAGTGAGCTCATCAACTATAGAGAAAATATCCTTGGACTTGTTAGCCGAGTTTACGATTTTCGAGAAGTATTCTAGCATTTGTATATTCTTTAAGCAGGGTAACAAAAATGACCTTCTTGTCTGAAGAAGAATCACGTCTCCAACTACGTTTATTTATTTATTTATTTATCTAGAGTAAGGGTGGGCGTAGTTCGCGAAGTAGCACTTCGCGAAGCTACGCAAAGTGAAGTTCGCACTACGCGAGCTACGCGTAGCACTTCGCGAACTGCGAAGTAACATGTTCGCACTGTGCAAGATGTTGTTTTCAATGATTGCACAGTGCGGACAAGCAACCGGCACTGTGCAATCATTGAAAATGGCATCTTGCACAGTGCGAGCTGTAGTTTTCTGCTGCTCGAGTAGATTTTTACTCGAGCTGCAGCTTTCTCAACGCGAACTGGTAGTTTCTCATCGCGAGCGGTCGCGAGCATACGCGACCCCTCGCAATGAGAAACCTGACCTTCTCGCGTTGGGAATCTCGCCGGGAGGTTTATTTTCCATGCTCGCGATCGCGAACAAGGAAAAAGTCTCGCCAGGATGTCATTTTGCTTGCTCGCGGTCGCGAGCAAGCAAAAAATGACCGCAGCACTACGCAACACTACGCTACCCGTGTTCGCACTGTGCTACGTGCAGTTCGCGTAGTGCGAAGTAGCGCGAACTTCGCAAACTACGCGAGCGTAGCGTAGTGCTTCGCCCAGGCCTAATCTAGAGTTTTATATAGCGCAGGCTAGACCCGGAGGTATCAGTGCACTTTACAGAGGAACAACAGGAGTTACAAGGAAACAATACCACAAATAATGAATTACAAGTTACAATAAATTAAACAATTGTTGCACAGTCATTACAAAGAAAGTGGCAAATCTTAGGGGGTAGAAAAGGCAAAGGGGGACAAGAAAAGAATTTTGAGAGAAGGTGAGAGGAGAGAAGGGAACCTGAGTGGGGGTTAAGGCAGTTCAGCAAGAAAAGAGGAAAAAAAACGATCAGGGGTCATCAGGGGGAGTTAGGAGGGAAGGACGGAGGTCAAACAAGATGGGGAGTCAGGGTCGCAGGAAAACGACGGAGACCAACACCAAAATGGTGGGGAGCACAAAAGTCGAAAATCCTGAGAGAAATACCAGAGAGCAGGATTGAATTTAGTAGAGTCGGGGGGGGTGAAGCCACACAACCAAGGTGGATGTGAGGTTCCGTGGGAATCGAATGACACTTTTTGGGTGTGTTCGAATATGGACGAGTTTGGTATCTATGAACCGCAAATGACGAGTTTAGTGGGTGTACGCGTTTTCGCTATGCTACTATGTACGGTTCGTCTCGTTCCTGGGTATGTCCATCCGAACCCTCGGGTTCCAATATGATGCGGCATCCATTTTGTTTCTTGCCCTCAAGTAGCCAGCGAACGGGCCTTGTTCGCTTCGTGACCCTGGGATTCCCAAGCTTTTGTGGAGGACACGTGTTCCTTTGAAGGTGTCTTTATGATGAGGGGGATGACACGGCAGAGGCAGATGGCTCCGCTCGAGGCTCATCTTGCCGTGCTAGTCTATTGTTTCAGTCATGCATGCATTAGGCATGAGTCCTTTGATCCTGCAATCATGTTTCCGATATTGCTTTTTACACTCTTTTCCAATTTGTTGTGCATCCTTGTTTTTCTTTTGCATCTGTTTCTGTCCCTTCTCCTAATTCGTTTACAGTCGGAATGGAATGTGCTTAATGTGGGGATAATGTGTTTTTACAGTTGGGAACCGGCAAAGCTGCTGTAATTATGTTCCGGGCTTCTGAAACAAGAATGCGACCCTTTTGAAGTTTACTGTGGGAACTGAGTCGTAACCTTTTGTTCGTCATGTTGTACAAATGGCAGAAATGTGTATAAAAGGAGCGATCCACTTTTGCAAATCGAAGCAGTCTCTCAGAACCTACACGTTGTGTACTTCTTGCGATTTCTGTATCCCTGCAGTAAATAAACGCTGATCTTTGACGCCGCAGGAAGTGTCCCGTGTCTCTGTGTTTTGTACGCCGGAACCGGTAACCCACGAAGGTTTCAGGTGTTGTCCCCTGGCACCGCTGGGCCTTAGAATAGCCCAGTCCTTCAGTTGGCGCCCAACGTAGGGTGACATCAGCGGTACCGGTCCGAAGCCCGACGATCGTGAGGAACTTCGTGTGAAATCTCCGAGGGAAGGTGCACCCCGCTTCATCGATCCAGTTGTCGAAATAAGTGGCCCGAAGACTTTTCCCGCGAAGATTCCCGCCTCCTGACGGCTGCGACGGACTGATGCCCTGACTGTCGACCTGTTTTGGCGCCTGGCGTAGTCCTTTGTACGGCGAGACGATAGACGGGCCTTCCTGGTGACGCCATTGCTCTTTCAGTTAAGTATTTGTGGGTCGCTCCCAGAGTTCATGGTTTTGTAGTTCCTTTTTGGGACGGTTACTTTGTTGTTTGCATGGTTCCATTGCATTTGTGGTTCTTAGTTGTTGGTTCTTAGTTGTTGGGTTTTATTTGACGATTGCAATTGCCAAAAACTGAGGGTCTTGCATTTTTTTGCGAGGACATCGTAATTCGATAGCTCTTGAAGTTTGTAAACTCGGTTAGTGTGCACGATGCCTGGCCGTAGTACTTTGTTTGGTTTCCTTAAATGTTGCAGCACGGATTCCCGACTGGAGGATTCATGTCCGATACCTCCAGTTGGAACTCCAATTTATGAGCTCTATAGTCGCCACGGAGTAGGTCCTATCGTATATAATGAATATTGGATTTGTTACACTAAAAATGATGGTGTTCTTAGTTGGCCATCACATGGTAGTTTCGAAACTGCAATATTAGATAATCTTGAAGCTAAATTGTTTAAAAAGAAGGCTAGGCCGGCCATGTTTGATTCCTTTCGGTTATGGAGCAAAGAGGCCACGCACAAAGAAATCAAACAGATTAAGAAAAATAAGAGAGAAGGTGTTATTACGGTGATGCGAAATGCAGAACAGTATCAGCGAGACAAAGACAAGAAGGAGCAGGAAGTTTGTGCTAGACTTCATCATATGGCGGTGGATAAATGTTATCCGGTTTTACCGTCTAGTCCTGATAAGACGGGAGACGAAGCGGTAGAAGATCCCATATTGTCTTATCTATTGAAATCACCACCTCCCTATGCACCAGATACTGTGGGTCCTGTGATTCCTCCTGTTCCTCAACCTGTTGTTCTGGCGGCTGCTGGTCAGCCTGTCGTTCCTCCTGTTCTTCCGAATCCCCTTGTGCCGCAAATTGTTCATCCTCCTTTACCCGCTCTTTTTCCTACTGCTCCCTTGCCAGTATCTCATCAGCCCAATCTTACTACCACTTCTGTTATCCCGACTACCGCTACTGTTTCTACGTTTACTCCTAATGTCGTTGCTCCTGTGCTTCCTTCTTCTTCTCCTTCCGTTCGTAGTCGTATATTTAATGCTGTCGCTAATCTCTATTCTCCACTTTTTGGACCAATACTCGGGTCCGATCTTTCTGATGTCGCTCAGAGACGCAGTCAAATTCCTGATGGTAGGGAACGTGAGTCGTTAGTGAAAATGGCGCGTAAATGGATTAGGCATCCTGCGAAGTACACTTCGCGTATAGTTTTTGAGACATTTTCCCAGTTTAATGAGCCCACACAAAGATTCGTGTTCGAGGAAATGTGTAAATCCTTGAGAGAAGAGTGGGATAATGAGGAGGTAGACAATGTACCGCCCGAGATCACTGAGCTTCAGAATCAATTTTCGACTGGTATGATTGTGGGTGGTAATGTCCGACGTGCTTTAGAGCGTCTGTTATCTTTTCGATCTACAGTACAACCTCGAGCATTGTTTAAGGACGAAACTGAGGAGCGGACGGCACAACCTGGTCAGTATCCTATGCGGGAAGTTCCCCCAGTATGCATGCCAGGTGATCCTGCTGCTAATCCTGTTGTTCTACCACACTTTCAGAGAGTTTGGATACACCTCCCGTGGAAGCGATCGGAAGTTTTGCAGGTAAAGCAAACTTTGCCTGGCCCCCGCAAGAATCCAGCAGGTTATTATAAGGAGTTATCCCAATTAGTGGATGCTACTGTCATGAACCTTGCTGATATCGACATGTTGTTTGGTAACGTAGTACCTCAACCGATTTGGGCAAAAATCCGTCAAGAGAATCACGCAGCTGAGTTAGGCGGTGATTGGGCTGCTCTTGCGGCGGCTGACGCCCAGCAAGTTGGTGGGGCTAAACCTGAACAGATCATTGAGAATCTGCCTCAGAGGATTATTACACTTATGAAGACACTTATGCCAGCAATACGCGTTAATTGGGACAAATTGTCTGCGTGCAAACAAAAGAAGGGCGAGAGTGTCTCCGATTTCTTTACGAGATTTGAGGAGGCATTTATCGATCATAGTGGTCAGGATATGAGCTCTGAGGGAGGTCAGCGTTTGTTTGTTGATAAATTTGTATCGAATTTGTTGCCTGAACTAAGCAACAAGTTGAAGAATTCTGAAAGTTCGTGGGCCGTTTCTACCACTGCTTAGATATTAGCCACGGCCCAATACTACGAAAATAGAGAGAAAGAAGAAAGCGAATGCGCAGATAAGAGAACGAAGGATCTTAAAACTAAGGTCTTATTGCAGCAAACGTACCCTCCACGCTTGAATCAAAATGATTCGTAACAGCCAAATCGATTACAATCACAGTTTTCTAGACCACAGTCACGTACTGACTCCTCTACACCTCGATCTATGTTGGGGTATAATCAATGCGCATATTGTAGGGGTGAGGGCCATTTGAAGTTTAATTGTCCAGTTTTGCGTGACCGAAACAATGGTGTTTCGGCTCGAAGAGGTCGTAGTGGTCCTCAACAAGCGTCACGTGGTAGAGGTCGTGGTGTTACTCAGAATCAGAATGAGCGTTTTGCCACTTCATTAGACTCGCAAAATTGCTTTGATCGGCGCGATTCATCGTCTGGTAGATCTGCACAGTATCGTGTGGACGACTATTATGTCGAGCATGATGTTGATGCTGACGGTAATTACTAGGACAGCCGTAGACAAAGAAAGGGAGTAGTATCAGTTCCGGTTGACCAGAGAGGGCCTTATGTCGCAGTTGCCACATTGGGCGTAGTTGAGCCTTTTCTGTTGGACACTGGTGCAGCGAAAAGTTCCATCATGCATTCGAAACTCCCTGGCACGCCTTTGTCTGGCTTGATGAATGTTTCCGTTGGATTCTCTGGCGCCCCCGTTAGCAATCCAGTTTCTAGCCCTTTACCCCTTACCATTGGGTCTCGTGAGTTAGAAGCTCCTTTGATTCTGACTACTGGTTGTGGTGAGAATCTTTTGGGCCTGGATTTGTTGAAGCGGTTATATGCGACTTTGTACTGCTCTCCTGCGGGAGTGGAGCTTACGTTGGGTCAGAGAGTGATCTCTCCTATGTATTTGTCGACTGATAAGCTCCCACTGGAATTGAGTTCTCTTCCTGAGTCCTTGTGGGCGACAGGTCCCAATGACGTGGGCCTGCTGGATATACCACCTTATGTTGTTCAATTGAAATCAAACGTGCGATTGCCACACATTCCCCAGTATCGTATCTCCCTTGATGGAGAACGAGCACTATTAGCGATCATTTACGATTTGATCAACAAAGATGTTATTGAAGAAACTCGGGGTAACATGTGTAATAGTCCTGTGTTACCTATTTTGAAACGAACGGATCCATCCAAGCCTCCTGTGTATCGTCTTGTTATTGATTTAAGGGAGGTAAATAAGATTGTTATTCCACAGTTTCCCGTGGTGCCTGACATTACAGCTTTGCTGACTCTGATTCCAGCTTCTGCATCATGGTTCTCGGTAATTGATCTGAAGAATGCTTTCTTTAGCATCCCAATTGCTGCGGAAAGCAAAGATCTATTCGGTTTCTCATTAGGTGGTCGCAGTTTCAGGTTCAAACGCGCGCCACAGGGCTACTGTGAGAGTCCATCGATCTACAGCCAAGCTCTTAAGAGTCAACTTGATGCGTTTGTGTTACCGGCTGGTGCGGCCTTGATTCAGTACGTTGATGATCTGTTGGTAGCTGCTGACACTGAACAGATTTGCAGAATTGCTACAGTATCACTGTTACAGCATCTATGTGATATACATCACAAAGTGTCACCTTCTAAATTGCAATATTGTTGTCAAGAAGTAACCTATCTAGGTCACTTATTGTCAAAGGCGGGAAGAAGGTTGACCCCTGAAAGAATTGCAGCAATTGCTCGAATGACTGTGCCAACAACTCAGAGAGATGTGCGTGCCTTTCTAGGTATCACGTCATACTGCAGGCAGTGGATTCCGAACTTTTCACTGTTAGCGAAGCCATTGATAGCTCTCACGTGCAAGGATGTTTTGACTCCTTTGCCATGGACGGAAGAATGTCAGAAAAGTTTTTCTGAACTGCGTGATGCGTTGTGTTCGGCTCCTGTGTTAGGTACTCCTGATTACAGTAAGCCATTTACACTATACTGTTGTATACAAAACTTTGGCCCCACATTCATCGTCGCACATCATGAAGAGGGACCAGACTTTTGTGAATATCACCGCCTGGCCTGTCCGTGATGGAATAGCATGGGATGCAGTTAAATTTCAAATTCATGGGCCCACGGAAGTGATTAATGTACCATCTGTGTATCGTGTTTCTATGGGTGATGTGGTTAAACAGAACATTCGGTCTGATGATTGGGATGTAAAAACTATAGAGACACTGTTTTCTGATTTGAAATACTATGCCGCATTTGATGCTGAGGATTTGTATTTGAATACTGAGAACTATGCAGAGCAGTTTTGTTATCAACATTATGGTACTCATTTTCTTCATAGGGCTAACACATTTCGTAGTTTAGTCAACTTTACTCAGTGGGAACATTGCCCTGCCCCAACGATTGGTAGTTCAAAAACGTTGGTAGACAAATTTTCATATTTTTCGGATTTCGGTGTATCAAATAATGCATCCTTTTATTTTAAACTTAAGGATGAACCCATTTTAAAGGTGCGTTTGACACACACAAAATTGTTGTTTTCCAAGTCCTTTATGGACGATTTGGCAATTGGAGGGTATGACGTTTGGAAAGATGCTATTGATCTCAAATCGGTTTGGGGAACTAAGTCTTGGCAAGTACAAGGCACAGAAGCTTTACATCGTGCCTGCCTCATCCCAAACCACATGTTATTTTTAAATTCCACAATTTTCCAGACAACCTGTTTTGGATTGGCTATTTCTAAAAAATTAAATTCCCCCTCAATCCCGGATCTGGGTGTTTATCCTGGTTGGGAGAATCACACAGATCTGTCCCTTACTATGTTGCAGTCTTTTATTTCCAATTCCACCTTTAATATTAGTGCATTGGATCCTAAAGGTTGGTTGGTATGGCAGAAAAGTTCGGATACCTGTCAACGTAGATTTTTGGGGTTGATTCCCGGGTACATACAGGATAGAGTAGACCCTCGCTTTTTGTCCTCACACACTGTCACTATCTACTCAGTAGGTAAATTGTGTCAGTCATGGTTGCAACATTCCACATTAGATTCAGTTAAGTTTCACGTGTCACGTTTGCATGACAAAATAGATTTGAATGATTTTGTTAAAGGTCCCGCATTGGGAAGATCCAAAAGATGGGTGTATGCTGTTTACAACGAGGTTTGGAAGTTGTCACAGATTGAGGCTGCTTCCAGGCTATTGACCAGGCCAATATGGAAAAAGTATTGGCAGTAATAGATAATAGTATTAATACCTTATCTTCGAGAATATATACATTAGATAACATTATTTCATCTGTTGTAGATATTGTCCAGGAAGATGTGTCTGTGTTGTATCATGGTCAAAATCAATTACGTTCGATTATGCAATTTGCCTGGACTTTGCAGACGTTAAAGGCGGGGAAAGTACCTTGGGATTATGTGAATATTTCTTCTTTATTCCGCCCATTTAATCTGACAGCAAAGCAGCAATTCATGTCCATGAAAGATGCTACGTATTCACTACGGCATATAGAAAAGTTAGAACCTTTGCCTTTTTCTGTTGCTGAGTCTGATTATGCTGTGTGGCTTATCCATGGGATGGTAACTCTGCCGATTTCTATGTATAGGTTTAGTTCGTGCATGAAACATTATGCCTTAGGCAGATATGAAAGACTGGGTTCTGGATTCTTGCATGAAGTCTGGTCTCTCCCATTTACATATCGCTGTGAGAGAGACGGCAAAGAAGTTTATTTGAAGGGTGAGGAGTGTACGACTGCTCCTGATCATTCCGTAGTGTGTAGACATATCCAATTACATGGATCGTGTAATATGAATGCCCCTAATTTAGCTTGCTTATTGAAGGGCATTCCTGTGCCAGTTATAACGCCGTCATTTACGCTGCTTGCTAATGGTAGTTATCTGCTTCTAAATAGTGAGGCTTGCTGTGGGATGTTAGCTGGAATTCCCTATATTGTTTCAGTTTCACGAAGGGTAATTTGCTGTAATAACGTGCTTTTCCCACCCCCGCAAGGCCGACTGGATATATCCATCTGGCCGACGATTCCGACCTTGAAAGCAGAGTTCAATAGGATGAGCAGAATAAGGGCTCTTTTGTCTCAAAAGGAGGTTGCGTTGACTTCGTCACGGGAAACATTTCTCCTTCAGGTGGCGAACACTCGCACGGAAGTTCAAGCTCTGTTGAATACTGACCTCCCCCTACATTTTGGCACATTAATACACACTATCTTCAATGCTTCTTCTACGACTGGTCTGGTCCATTTTTTTAAAATTGTAGGCTCTGGCCTTGTGACGTCTTTCCAGTCTATCTTTGGTATAATACCGACTATTTTTCATTCTATTTTTTCTGGGGTTTTCGGAGGGTTTCCTCTGATTCTCGCATTAATTGCTGGCATACTCCTGTTGGTCTGCGCTCTACGCTATGGATGCACGACTTGCGCTACTCGACCACGGATTCAGTCTGTTCCATCTGCGTAGCCGGATGTGGGAATCCTATGGGACTTTACCACTGGCTACCTTGAGTGTCGCTTATGGATTATCTTTCCGGTTCCCGTTTTTCACTTGTGTACAGCCTGTCTTTCACTGTCTCGAATGTCCGTTCCAATGGGCTCTGGATATGTGTCTGTCAAACTTGGTGTCACCTGACCTGGATTATGATCGACTGATGTATCCCTTAGTGGTTCATGAGTTTGACTGTTCTGGAGTCGGGTTTATGGCCTTGGGTGCGGCGCATGGAGTCCTTGGATTATGGGATATCGAGAAAGCAGCAGTTGACTTCCTGGCACGAAGTTACATCGAGATGCCTGCTTGTTGTCCACGTGGAGTGCTTGATGCTCATTTCCCAGTGGAACACGTGTGTTCTTTTTCTTTGCTGAATTGGATGACAGCCAACTTTGCGGATGACTCCAATGATTTTCTACTGGAAGCTGCGGCTGCATATGCTGCTTATACTTTCCTAAATTGACTGCCGGATGGCGAGTTCAATGGAGTGAATTTTTTTTTCTATCTTCTCACAAAACGATCGTTAGCTTTTATAGACGATGGATTGTGTTTTTAAATTTTTTTTTTCTCTATCTTTTCTTCGAAAAAAATTTTCCCTCTCTTTTTCTGAACTCACATTTCAAGCTCTTTGGTCTGCATCGTTGATCTTGAACTCTGCGTTCTGCTAAAATATTCTCCCCTGGTTGTACAGTGGTTCGATCAAAGGGGGATGTCACGTGGTTTTAGGCCACTCCCTATTTACAGTGCTAAGTTAGCTAAATCACGTTAGCTGTTGGAAAGCCATCTTGTTGCTTTTGCTTCCTTTGCACCCGCCACTGTTGTTACATGTTATTCATTTGAGAAATGCAGACTCGCTCTTGTCTCAAGTGAATGTTATTTATACATCCTTAACAGTTGCTAGTGCCCTTGGTCTGTACATCGAGTAAAGAACTGTTCTAGGACACTAGACGGTGCCGGCTGATTGTGTTCAGGGTGATCGTACCACTGTTTAGTCATAACATGCACGCAGCTGCACATACCAGAAAGGGATTCTGCGTATGCACAGAACTATGCGCAGGAAACCAGAACCTTAGAGAATTGTGGTGTACCAGAAACTCCCCTCAGAACTAAGAACCCCTTATCTGACTAGCTTAGTGTCACATTCGTTATCCGAGATTTAGCTCGGCGGTCCCAATGTATAGACAACCCAGAACATGCGACTTAGTTATTCTCAGGAATGGTGGGAACCCGAAATATCCGTTTGCACATATATATCAGTCCACAACAGAATAACTAAGACACAGTAAAGTTTAAAGAATTTATTCATAAACCTCGAGTCCTGTTATACAGTACTTTGGCTAACATAAGCAGACAAATGGTTAAGATCATTACCATTAGCATTGTTACAATTCCATAGAAAATGAAAGGAGCGATCATATTAATAATGACAGTGGAAAACAACCACCCTCCTTTCTCTAGCAACTAATAAAATATTATTAGACTATTAGAAGGTCTCATAGGCTTGCATAGGGGACCCCATACCGTATAGATCAGCTTAGATGTATCACATCACAGGATCAGCTCAGTGTTCTCTGCAACAGCTCTTCTATCGAATGTGTCTAAAAAACCTGCTGCGCTGTAATATTAAAGCCTACGACTTTCTGGTATTTGCAGCTGCGTGCATGTTATGACTAAACAGTGGTACGATCACCCTGAACACAATCAGCCGGCACCGTCTAGTGTCCTAGAACAGTTCTTTACTCGATGTACAGACCAAGGGCACTAGCAACTGTTAAGGATGTATAAATAACATTCACTTGAGACAAGAGCGAGTCTGCATTTCTCAAATGAATAACATGTAACAACAGTGGTGGGTGCAAAGGAAGCAAAAGCAACAAGATGGCTTTCCAACAGCTAACGTGATTTAGCTAACTTAGCACTGTAAATAGGGAGTGGCCTAAAACCACGTGACAATACGTTCACGAGAGAGAAGGTTGTGCGTTGAGTGTTTTGACGCAACAATTTGGTGGTAAGCAGCGTCCATGTGCGTATTTTTCCTCGACCTTAGACCCGGTGGCTAGAGCGTTGCCAAGTTGCTTGAGAGCGACAGCGGCAGCTGCGGTGTCTATTCGACAATCCGCAGGTCTGGTCATGGATAATATGCTCATAGTGATGGTTCCGCATGCAGTTGACACTCTCCTAAATCGGACAAAAACTCAACATCTGACGAGTGCGAGGTTGTCCGGGTATGAGTTGACACTTTTGGCAAGTCATATACAGATCAAGCGTTGTAATGTGCTGAATCCGGCGACATTGTTGCCGACTAATATGGAATTAAATGGTGTACCACCACATGATTGTTATTTACGAACTGAGGAAGAAACGAAGGGTCGTGTGGACCTGAAAAACACTCCATTGACAGATCCCGATGGCACTTTGTATGTTGATGGTTCATGTATTAAGTTGCCGAATGGTGATGTGACGACTGCGTATGCTGTAGTGACGTTGAGCACGGTTGTGGAAACTGCGAGATTGAGTCAGAATTCGGCGCAAGCGGCAGAATTGATTGCGTTGACAAGAGCGTGTGTCTTATCTAAGGGAAAGCGAGTGAATGTGTTTACCGACAGTCAGTATGCGTTTGGTGTTGCACATAGTTTTGGTCGATTGTGGAGAGAAAGAGGATTTATGACATCGCATGGTACGAAGATCCAACACGGACAGCTCGTGAACGATCTTTTGGATGCACTTACATTGCCTAAACAGGTGGCGATCATTAAATGTAGTGTGCATCGAAAGGTTACGGACGACGTTGGTCGTGGTAATGCATTTGCGGATGAGATTGCTAAGGAAACGGCTAAGATTCTTGCAACTCTAATGTATGTTACGAGTTCAGTGAGGTGGCCAATGGAGACTGGGATGTGCGAAGACACTGTTGAGAGTGTGAAAGCAATTCAGAATGAGGCCACTGAAACTGAAAAGACCAAGTGGAAAGAAAGCACGGGAAAGTTAGTCACGAATGGATGTTGGGTTGACTTGTCGGAATATCAGAGGTGGATGTTACCGGATGCATATGTGCTAGCTGTTGTGACTATGGCTCACGGCTTGTCACACATTAGTGCGAAAGGTATATGCAAGTTATTGTCCCCTGTATGGAAGAACGATGGTATTGCTAAATGTGCTGAGAGGGTGGTTAAGAATTGTATGTTGTGTTTGATGCATAATCCTGGCAAGGGCACCCCCACTCCACCCGGTCATTTTGCTCCTCCTGCCTGTCCCTTTGAGGTTATCCAACTGGACTTCATCCATATGGAGAGATGCAATAATCTGAAGTATGTTTTAGTTGTGGTTTGTGCGTTCTCCAGATGGATCGAGGCCTATCCTCTTAAGGATAATACTGCCCTGTCCACAGCGAAAGTCCTACTGAAGGAATACTTTCCTCGGTATGGAATGCCACGGATTGTGTGGTCAGATAATGGAAGTGAGTTTGTGGGAAGCGTGATGCAGAGTGTGTGTAAGGGCCTTGGAATTCGACAGAAATTCCATAGCGCCAATCATCCCCAGGCAGCGGGTTTGGTTGAAGGGTACAATGGTACTCTGAAGCTGAAACTTGCGAAGATACAAGCTACGACTGGTTTATCATGGCCTGATGCCTTGCCTCTGGCTCTCCTATCAACCAGAGCGACTGTGCACTCTCGAGTAGGGCTCAGCCCATATGAGATTGTGTTCGGCCGCCCTGCGAACATTTGTGGAGTCCCGAGACCTAAGGCCTTTGATAGTCTTGAGTATCCAATGTTAATTGATTATCTTCATGATCTGACTGCTAAACTGAGGTTAATTCATCAACAGGTCTTTGAAGCTTTACCGGCACAGACAGAGGGTCCTGGACATCGGCTCCAACCGGGTGACTGGGTTGTTACCTGCAATTTTGGCAGAAAACGCAACTTGGAGCCGAGATTTGTGGGACCCTTCCAAGTATTGTTGGCTACAAGGACTGCAGTTCGGTTGGAAGGCAGAAAGAACTGGGTGCACGCCACCCATACCAAAAAGGTTCCGATCCCTTCAACAGCAGATAATTGGGTGAGAACTGGTATTGCGGCAACGGAAACCGAGACCCCTTTATGCTTTGTACCGTTTAGTGATGCTCAACCTGTAGGAGACAATTCATTGCAGCCAGACACACCTGTTGAGTTGTCAGTTGTGGAGAACTCAAGGTCTGAATTGTCATCTAATCGACTAAACACTGTTTCACCAGCTGAACAATTATTTGAAGAGCAGACTCGACCTGGAAGAAAGACTAATAAAATTTTTCTTATATTTTCCTTTACTGTTGCCACGAACATTAAGAACAATTACATCCTTTTCCGATTTTTGAGTTCCTTTTTATGTGTGTTTTTTTACAGCTAAGAGATTTTTATTCAGTTGCGTGTTTGTTTAAGAAAACCTATCATCTGGGTTAACCGTAGGGCCGTGCGGGTACTCCCTTCTGTTTAGCAGGTTTCTGACACTAGGTCGGTTACTTTTGTCGACTCCTGGGAACTCCTGGGAATTGATAATCGCTACTCAGAACGAAGTGCGTCAAGGACGTCACGGACGGTTTTTAGAGGATGGCATTCTCTAACCTGTTGGAAGTAGAAAGGATGTCGGCGCAAAGATCAAAATTGCATAAGATTGTACGAACGAAATGTTTTTTGTTTCAGGTATTCCTGCTGTTTCTGACTGTATCTATGCTATTGGTGGGTGGAGTGTATTTTGGAATACAGTCGATATTGCCTTCCATTTCACCTACTTTTTCTCCTAAACTAAGTCCAATCACCACTGTTTCTCCACATTCCTTTCATCTTCTGCCCCAACATGAACAGGTTAGACGTGCGGAATTCATGAATAACTCCTTCGTTCAACTCCTACATCAGCATCAGTTGGTGATGAATACTACCAACTGTTGGGTGTGTGGGTTAATGCCACATACCATGGATAGGGGTATTCCGTATTTGGTTCTTCCTTATAGCTCCCAAGGGTCAGCTCGAGCATTCCAAACTATGTTCCGTAGTGCACTAGATTCCTACCCCAGTCGAGAGCCACGCTCTGCAAACTTTGGTCCTGGTCCGTACCACAAGCCTTTGGCGATAGCGATTGCGGATTTAGATAGAGATGTTTTTGACGCATCGCTTATTCCAGATGAAGAGGTGCAAGCCTATAAGGACCTGAGTGAGGCTGAGTATAGTATGTCAGTGGGTGATAGACAGCTTAAGAGCTCGTCTCCAATATGGATCGTACCCCACCTCGGTAATTTCTGCTTGAAAGGTCTTGGCCGGAATCCGAGAGCGCAACTTGGGAAGAGTGCTTGTACTGATACGTATGTGCTACCGATGCTCTCCTCCCCTGTTTTCTTGACTGCCAAGGGTACCTATTTCGTATGTTATGAACGGGCATATACATGGTTACCCCGTGACTTCTCGGGTACCTGTTATATTGCAAATCTTTTGCCACTGACTTTTACAGTTGCCTCAGACTATCACAAGACTAGAGTTGTGAGGGGCGTTATTAGTGAAGAGGACACTGCCGGTCAAGAAGCAGGAGACTTCTTTAAGGGTTTCTTGCCGTTTTGGGGACCTATGGTTAATAGTAGGAACCTGAGACAGTTGACCCGTGTAGTAGAGTCGACTGCTAACATAACTGCGAGTGCTCTTGGTAATTTAACAGCAGAACTTCAGGCGGATAGACTTATGATGCTGCAGAACCGTATGGTTCTAGATGTTGTTCTTGCAGATAGAGGTGGTGTGTGCAAAGTGATCCATTCGAGCTGTTGCATTTTCATCCCTGACAACGCCCCAACTGTTTACCAAGCCATCTCGAAGTTGCATAAGATCTCCGAGTCCATACACGTGGACGAAGGTGGTTGGACACTTCTAGGATGGTTTTGGGGCTTGATATCAACTTGGGGTTGGAAGATTCTGATGATCGTGGGGGTTGTTGTAACGTTTTTGTTCACGTGTTGTCTTTGTGTGCAGTGTGGTCCTGCCTTATGTGGTCTTTGTGCCACAACGTGTATAAGACGGCCATCTGTTACCAAGGAGACATTGATGGATAGAATGATGTTCCAGCAACAACTGAACGATTTGATGAATATCGAAATCGATTCTGATCTCGATTAGTGCTTGCCTACATGAGGGCAAAAGGAGCGTCTGAGGTTCCGTGGGAATCGGAATGACACTTTTTGGGTGTGTTTGAATATGGACGAGTTTGGTATCTACGAACCGCAAATGACGAGTTTAGTGGGTGTACGCGTTTTCGCTACGCTACTATGTACGGTTCGTCTCGTTCCTGGGTATGTCCATCCGAACCCTCGGGTTCCATTTTAGATGCGGCATCCATTTTGTTTCTTGCCCTCAAGTAGCCAGCGAACGGGCCTTGTTCGCTTCGTGACCCTGGGATTCCCAAGCTTTTGTGGAGGACACGTGTTCCTTTGAAGGTGTCTTTATGATGAGGGGGATGACACGGCAGAGGCAGATGGCTCCGCTCGAGGCTCATCTTGCCGTGCTAGTCTATTGTTTCAGTCATGCATGCATTAGGCACGAGTCCTTTGATCCTGCAATCAAGTTTCCGATATTGCTTTTTACACTCTTTTCCAATTTGTTGTGCATCCTTGTTTTTCTTTTGCATCTGTTTCTGTCCCTTCTCCTAATTCGTTTACAGTCGGAATGGAATGTGCTTAATGTGGGGATAATGTGTTTTTACAGTTGGGAACCGGCAATGCTGCTGTAATTATGTTCCGGGCTTCTGAAACAAGAATGCGACCCTTTTGAAGTTTACTGTGGGAACTGAGTCGTAACCTTTTGTTCGTCATGTTGTACAAATGGCAGAAATGTGTATAAAAGGAGCGATCCACTTTTGCAAATCGAAGCAGTCTCTCAGAACCTACACGTTGTGTACTTCTTGTGATTTCTGAATCCCTGCAGTAAATAAACGCTGATCTTTGACGCCGCAGGAAGTGTCCCGTGTCTCTGTGTTTTGTACGCCGGAACAGGTAACCCACGAAGGTTTCAGGTGTTGTCCCCTGGCACCGCTGGGCCTTAGAATAGCCCAGTCCTTCAGATGGAAGGCTGTAGAGGGCGTGCACAGGCTCAGGACCATGGGGGCATCCGAGTCGACGATCTGAAAGGCGAAGATCTGGTGAGTGAGCATGGGGGTTAGGGAGCAGTCTTGGAGAAAAGCGAGGCAGCAGCAAAGTCCGGGGGGCGCGCCTCTCAGGTACAGGAAGGAACGGCAAAACTCAGAAGTGTCACACCACTGCGCCTAGTAGATTATTCGCCTCTGTACCCCCGTACCTGGGAAAGACTTACGGGTCCAGATGTTAGAGTTGAGGCGAAGCACGCCAAAGCAAACAGCCAGGATGGAGGGAGGCAGCCAGGCAATAGCGGGGACTGGGAGAGGCAGCCGTCCCCTTGGTCGGAAGATAGCAGGCAGGAATTTGGGTACACCGGACCAGCAGCCCTGTGGCACTCAGTGGATACATCCCATCGCAGAAGGGATCAGGCGTCGGTGAGGACCGCTACTCCCAACCCGAATGGCCCGGGGACGGTCCGGAAGGATAAAATCTCGCCTCTGTACACTCAGCTGCCATCTGGAGATATCCGATAAAGCCTTAACTGCGCCAAGGCTTTTCCCGGTAACAACGATCCGCCACGATTCAATCCGAGGGAGATTAGAGGACGAAGAATAGCAGCAGAGGGAACGAGGAATGCCATGCCCCAATGACCGGCTGGGCAGGTGACGGCCGCGGGAGAAACCCGAGCCAGACTCATCTATAGCCGAACCAAGCGGCTCCACCAGGCATCGGCCATGTCATCTTGAGGTCCGCAGTAACAGCATAAGATGCAGTTCAGAGTCCGGAAACGGGAGAATGGAGAAAAGCAGTCACGGGAGAACCCAGGTGAGTAAAAGGGGTCCTAGGTGGGGAAGAATTCCAGAGAATAATGGGGACTTAAGCCAAAAACGGCAATCCCTGGCCGGGAGCTCCCAGCCGGAGCTCCTGAACTGGCAGCCATTTTGTACATTCAGCTTGCCTTAAGGCCAGTTCCTTTGATTTTAGGCCATTAGAGAACCAACGTTGGACGTCATGGGGTCTCATGATCTTGATTTTCTTAAACAGGGCAATGCTATCACTGGCAGATTCAAGCCAAGTCTTGATGCTTTTTGCCTGATTGTGGAGAGACTTCTGTGCAGAAAGAGCCATGGCAGTTAATAATGAACAAAATTCATCAATGTTTGCACGATTCCAGTTTCTAGACATACGATTTCCTGTCTGCAAAGTTTTGGTTGGGAGGACACTGGGGATAATAAATGTAATAAAATGATGGTCCGACCACGTACATGGTGAGATCAATAGCTTAGAGATTTCCAAGTTGGATGTCCAAACTTGGTCTAGAATGTGCCCCTTTATATGGGTAGCTGCATTCACATGCTGGGTGCAATTCATTCTGGAGAGGAGATCTGTTAGTTCCATAGAGCCAACACTCTCCCGTGCGCAGTTGGGCCAGTAGTTAAAATCTCCAATTATAAGAATTCTAGCATGGTTAATAACTAGATGGGAGATCATTTTGCCTAGCAATTTTGGGAATGTGATGAGGGGGTCTATAGAATAGGACGCAGATAAAGGAGGACAGGGGAGATTCAAATTTCAATATTAGGCTGTCGACTGAGGGAATGCCTGTAATCCCTAGTAAGGTGAACTGGAGTTTCTGGTGGATAATGGCTGCAACCCCTTCCCTGGCTTTACCCAAGGTCCTGTTAGCCTGAAGCATATAGTTTCTATCAGGTACTGCTGCTAGAATATCGGGGACAGACTCTGCAGTAAGCCACGTTTCAGAGAGGAGGTGAATATCCGATTTATCAGAATCTAAAAGCTGGAATATTTCAAGCTGATTTTTCACCATTGAACTGGTGTTCAGGTAGCTAATTGTGAGTCCCTAAACCTCCTATTGCACTGGGATGGCTATATCTGGCAAGCCCTTTTCTTTGACGTGAAGCTCCCGGCAGCTAGGTTTATGGGAGATTTCTGGATAGGTGTCCCTATATGTCAGAATCCCCACCTTGCCCAGTTTGACCCGGGTCTCCGTGTCAATTAACCAATTCCCTTGCAGCAATTTCAGTTTCGATGACGAGTAGCTGAGTAAACAGACGTAGTATGTGGCCCCTGGCCCCAGTCGGCTGTGGACTGGCGCATACGGGCTTGCCTTTGGCGCGCATGCTGTGCATGTCCGCTGCGCAATGAGAAAGGCATGCCGTTTATGTAGGTTCCGATCGCTGGAGCGCTAACCACCCGGCTCCACCCCCAGCAGCCCCCAACAGCCGGAAACTGGGTCTCTGGAATGCTGGCATCCTGCACAACAATCAGGAAACCCCGTGGTGGACCGGGGTGCGAGCGTGAAGCCCTCAAGCGTCAAAGTAGCAGCAAAAAGCAAAAGTGCAAAGTGCAAGATAATGGGAGCAGCAATATACGTTTTAAAAAAAACTATGAAATAAAAGCAGTGTGCTAAAATCAAAGCTGGGCTATTACAGTTCAAACAAAACTTAATCAATTTCAGCACCTGACTCGTGTCTGTGCACTTCCGCTGCGCGACGAGAAAGGCATGCCTTTTATGTAGGCTACGAGCGCTGGAGCGCTAACCGCCCGGCTCCGTTCCCAGCAGCCCCCAACACCCGGAAACTGGGTCTCTGGAACGCTGGCACCCTCCACAACAATCGGGAAACCCCATGGTGGACCGGGGTGCGAGCGTTAAACCCTTAAGCGTCAAAGTAGTGGCGAATGCGGCCCCCAGGGGAAGATAGACCAGCGGTCTAGTCTTCCCCCGGGGATTTCGCGCAGGTTGAAGGACAGGGGAGGAAGGGGTGGGATAAGGGGTGGGGTTGTCAGGTAGGGGTTAAAAGGGGGAGGAAGAGGAAGTCCTTCCTCTTCCTTTCCCCAGCGCCTCAGGGTGGGTTTAGCTAGTGGATCGTTGGTGGGGGGGGGGAGAAAAAAATAGAAAAAAAAAAAAAGAGGGGGTTGAGGGTGGTGGGTGGGGGGACCAGTCACAGGACGCATCAGGTGGTGGCAAGGGGAAGGGTGGGGGGCGGGGGGGCAAAGGCAAGGGCCCGGCTAAAGGGGTGGGGGGGCGCGGCACAGGGTGGGGGACTCCCGGCCCCTCAGGGGGTGCGGGGCGTGGCCGCGGGTCTCGGGTGGCGGGTGCGGAGGTGCGGTGGGAAGACCGGTGGGCGGAGATGTCGCTAGAGGAGCGGATACGGGAACAGCGCAGGATGATCGAGGAGACGGAGCGCCGGTGGGACGCGATGTGCGCGGCTAGGGAGGGGGTGCCCCCGGGGGGAGAGTGGGCGGTGGGCCGGGTGGCGGCGCGTGGGGGGGGCGCGGGGCCGGCGGGGGGGCGCGGGCGATGGGTATGGGTTGATGAGGCAGGGACGGACTCGACGTCTCAGAGACCTGGTGGTGCTGGGGCCCCCTCGGACTATGTTGTCCCGGGGGGAGGGATCCAAACCAGCGCAGTTTGCTGGTAGAGGCCGGGGTGGGCCGGCGGGGCGCATGACGGCCTCCAGACGCCGGGTCGAAGCAGTAGGGGGGTCCGCGGCGGCCTGCCCTCCATCAAGGGAGCGGGCATCATCGGTGCCGGATTATGAGTTTGTGCAAGGAGAGGAAGGCAAAGGTGTGAAGCGAGTTGTGCGTGAGGTGCGGATGGAGCCCGGTGAGCATGTCTTGGACAAAGAGCTGGATTACGAGTCGGAGAGTGAGGAGTTGGAGGAAGGTGAAGTGCGTGAGGTGAAGGGGACGGAGACAACGCGGAAGTTTGGTGTTTTACAGGCCACCAAAGCCAGCTGCAGCAAGGCGCCAGCGGCGAAAGTGTCAGCGCTGGGTCTCGGCGCACGGGCGCAGGAGGTGTCTCGCACTCTAACAGGTGAGAGCGCATGGTGGGGGGTGTGGGATGGGGGTGCCGGGTTGGGGCGCCGGAAGTCCTGCAGGTCTGTGGGGGTGGGGGATGGGTCAGTGAGGGTGGTGGGAGAGGCGGCGCAGCCGTCGGTGCCGGCTAAGGCGGCGGCTCCGGAGGGGGATGAGAAGCGGCTTGTGGGAGCCGGTGTTCAGACGGACAAGGAGGGGGAGAAGAAGGGGGAGAAGGAAGGGGGAGACAAGCATAAGAAGAAATTGCCTTATATGGGTTTGGCGATGCCGTTGGGGTCGCATTTGTCCGAAAAGACGATGGGTAGGATTTGGAAACATGAGTATGTGGACGTTTTCAAGCTGCTGCACCGGGAGATTCAGGCGAAGGAAGGGGTCTAAGGAGGAGGAGTGGGAGTTGACGCGACGACCACGGCTACCGGTGAATATGGAGAATTGGACGTCGGCTTTCTTGATCTATGCAAGTATCTATTGTGAGAAGCATCAGGATAGGGCGATTGCGTTATTCAAATACATGGATATCATACGTAAAGCGCAGATGCACTTTGGGGGTTTCGCCTGGCTCAGTTACGATGAGGAATTTCGGGCTCAGATCAGCGTCAACCCTGACAAGCCCTGGGGAGAGGTAGATCAGGAGTTGTGGGTGCAGTGGACGTCTTCCACGCAGTCCTCTGCGTCCACGCACACGGCTAGTGGGCTTCCGGTGGCCTATTGGCCTTTTCAGTCACGTCCCGCCTCGGGGGGGCGGGAGGGGGAGCCGGTGGAGCCGGGGGTGCGGGTGGGCAGGCTGCCGCTGCAGGCGCAACGGGACAGCCTGCTAAGAGTGGGGGAGCCACCACAGGGGCCTGTTGGAATTTCGACAAGGGGTTTTGCACCCGACACCCCTGCAGATTTAAACATGAGTGTTCTAAGTGCGGAGGCCGGCACCCGGTCACACAATGTTTCACATTGGCCACCCCATCCGAGCAGTGGCGGGTCACCAAGGGCTGGGGACAGGCTGGGCCAAAGGGCTCCTACGCCAGTTAGTGTGGAGGCCATGGGTCCTTGGCTCTCCCGCTACCCCGATCGGGAAGCGGCGTTGAGGCTGTACTGGGGATTCACTGAAGGGTTTCGAGTGGGGTACCAGGGGCCGCGGGAGAGCAGATGGGCGGAGAATTTGAGGTCGGCGAAGGAGTTGCCAGGGGTGGTTGAGGCTAAATTGCGCAAGGAGGTGCTGGAAGGTCGAATTGCCGGCCCGTTTGACACGTGGCCGCTGCCTGAACTCATCATATCCCCCTTGGGGGTGGTTCCAAAAAAGGAACCGGGGGAGTTTCGTTTGATTCACCATTTGTCATGGCCTGAGGGGTGGTCGGTGAATGATTTCATCGCGGAGGAGGATTCTCGGGTGCTGTATGCGTCGGTGGATGATGCGATTGGGTTGGTTAGGATGTGTGGGCGGGGGGCGGAACTGGCCAAGTGCGACATCAAGTCGGCGTTTCGCCTCCTGCCCATTCACCCGGCGGATTTTTCATTGCTGGCCATGCAGTTTGGAGGGGCCATCTTTGTGGACAAGGTTTTGCCCATGGGGTGTGCGTCTCCTGCGCTCTGTTCGAGACTTTCAGTTCTTTTCTGCAATGGGCCTTCACTGACAGGGCGGGGCACCGGCTGGTGTCCCACTGCTTGGATGATTTTTTGTTCGTCGGCCGGGGACGGTCGGGGGAGTGCGGGGAGGCGTTGCGGCACTTTCAGAGGATGGCTGGGGAGTTTGGGGTGCCGTTGGCGCCGGAGAAGACGGCTGGGCCCAGTTGTTGTCTGGCGTTTCTGGGAATCGAGTTGGACTCAGTGGAGTGGATGGCGCGCCTTCCCCAGCAAAAGGCGGAGGAGATGCAGGACTGTTTGAGCCAGGTTGTTTTGCAGCGGAAGATCGATTTGAGGTCCGTCCAGCGGTTGTTGGGCTTGCTGAACTTTGCGTGTCGTGTGGTGCGGGCGGGCAGGACGTTTTGCAGGCAACTGGGGCTGGCCATGTCGGGGGTGGTGTTGCCTCATCACCGGGTGCGGATTTCGGTGGGTGTCCGTGCGGATCTACGAGTGTGGCAGGGGTTCTTGAGTGACTTCAATGGGGTCTCCTTGGATTTCGCGGATGACAACATGGTATGGCAGGTGCAGATTTTTTCGGATGCGGCTGGGGCGCGCGGCTTTGGTGTGTTTTGGGACGGTCGGTGGTGTGCGGAGCAGTGGCCGGCGCACTGGTTGACACAGGGCAGGAGTATTGCGTTTTTGGAGTTCTTTCCGCTGTTGGTGGCGCTGCAGGTGTGGGGACAGGAATTCCGGAACAGGTCGGTGCTTTTTCATGTGGACAACCGGACGGTGGTGGATTTGGTGAACCATCAGAGGGCAAGGGACCTGCGGGTGCTGCGCTTGCTGCGAAGTTTCATGCTGCTGTGCTTGCGTTTCAATGTGCTGTTTCGCGCGAAGCATGTGCCGGGCGCTAGCAATGACATTGCGGATGCATTGTCTCATTCGCAGTGGCAGCGTTTCCGAAGGTTGGCGCCCGGAGTGGACTGTGCCAAGACCAAGGTGCCGGAGGGTATCTGGAGCTGGGGGGAGTGAGAGTGGTGAATCTGGTGGAGAAGTCTGTTGCTGAGTCCACTCGGCGGACGTATCGTTTGGCATGGGTGGAGTTGGGGGTGTTCTTGGGTTGGTCACAGGATGCATGGCGGATGTCTCAGCGGGAGTGTGAGGAAGGTGTCATGCGGTATGTGTTGCACTGCATGGATAAAGATCTGTCGTCGGTGACGATTGCAGGGAAATTGGTTTGGATTTCTTTCTATGGGATGATTTATTTGGGTTTCGATCCAGCCAGGGGTGAGTTGCTGAGCAGGATGCTGAAGGGCTGGAGCAGGGAGCGGGGAGGGCGGGGGGGGGCGCCTGTGCGCGAGGCAATTAGTTTTGAGCTGTTGGTAGATATATTGGCGGAGTTAGGTTTTCTTTGTTACGACATGACTGAGTTGGCGTTGTTTTGTTTATGCATGACGTGGATGTTCTTTGGGGCTTTCCGGGTTTTGGAATTGTTGGGGGGTAGGGGGGTGTTGGGGATGAGGTTTGAGGATGTTCGTTTGGATGGGGTGCGCCTGGGGATATGGCTGGGGCGCTCCAAGACGGATCAGGCTGGAAGAGGCACGTGGGTGTGGCTGAGTGAGTCGGGGGAGTTGGGAGTTTGCCCGGTGCGGGAGTGGAGCAGTTTTTGTGGGCAGAGCGGCCGGAGGGCGGGGGAGATTTTCTGTCATGCCTCCGGGAAGAGGGTCACGGCGTACCAGCTGCTGGCGGTGTTGCGCATGGCATTGCGGCACCTAGGCAGGGACCCGGCTGGGTATGGGACTCATTCCTTTCGGATCGGCGCGGCGACAGCGGCGGCGCGGCTGGGTTGGTCCTGGGATAAGATCAGGAAGATTGGTAGATGGCGGTCGCGCTGCTGCGAGCGGTACGTTAGGAAGTAAGGCGGGGGGGCGCAGCGGTTGTGTTAGCGTGTTGTGCGACTTTTCTTGTTTCTAACGCTCCCCTTTTTCTTTGTAGGTTGTGGTGGGGGTCCAGGAGCCAAGACGGTTACCTGGATAGTTGGACATTCATTTGTGCATTGGGCCGCTAAGTTTTCTGACAGGCAGGTGTACGGGCGTAACCTGGGCCTGAGAAGCAGCAGTCATGAGGTGTTTTGGTGGGGCAGGAGTGGGATGCGCTGGGGGGAACTGTTGCCTTGGCTCACGAAGAAAGTCTCGCAGCAAGGGTGTCCCGGATTTGCTCGTTATCCACCTGGGAGAGAATGATCTGGTGCGGCCATCGGCGGAGTCATTGATTTATTTGATGCAACGGGACTTGGAAGCGATGAAACGCAATCTGGCTGGCGCCTGTATTGTGTGGACTGAATTCGTTCCTCGAAGGATTTGGAGGGGGGCATTGAAGCCCGCTGCGGTGGAGCGAGCTCGCAGAATATTGAATAGGGCGATGAGAGTTTTCTGTGAGGACTGTGGGATCAAGGTGCTGGCGCACCCTGGTCTGCGGCTCGAGGAGCCCTTGCTTTTTTAGGGACGATGGCGTGCACCTTTCGCACATGGGAAACGCTTACTATATGATGGAGATGAGGGATCTTATCAGTGGGTTGTGGAATGAGTCGATCTGGTGTCTGAGGGGGTGAGTGCGAAAGATGCACTTGTGCGGGGTGGGGCAGGTAACCGCCCTCCGGGGGTTCCCTGGTTGGCGGATTGGGGAGGGGGAGGAGTCCATGACGGGCATACTCACCCTTCCGGGGAGGGGGATACTGGGGAAACGTGGGGGTGCGTCAGACCAGTGTACGACGAATGGAGATGATGGTGGAGTTTGGAAGAGAAGTGAGGAAGCGAATGGAAGTGAGAAGGTTGCGGTGTGAAGTGGGGATGGAGTAGTTGGAGTCTTGGAGAGTATGGGATAGTGAGAAGTGTTGTTGTTGGGGATTGTTGGGGATTTGTGTTATGTTTCTGGTTATGATTGTCCAACCCTGTCCTAATAAATGGCCTTTTACGCTAAAAGTACCTTGCGTGGACTGATTATTGCGCGATGCGGCCCCCGGGGGAAGAAAGACCAGCGGTCTAGTCTTCCCCCGGGGATTTCGCGCAGGTTGAAGGACAGGGGAGGAAGGGGTGGGATGAGGGGTGGGGTCGTCAGGTAGGGGTTAAAAGGGGGAGGAAGAGGAAGTCCTTCCTCTTCCTTTCCCCAGCGCCTCAGGGTGGGTTTAGCTAGTGGATCGTTGGCCACCCGCCCACCCTACAATCACGTGACTAGTTGGCGTGATGTTATGTTTATCAGCGTGCCAGTTTAGGACGGGTTGTGTGTGTGTGGGGCAGATTGGGGAGGGGGGAGGAGTCCATGACGGGCATACTCACCCTTCCGGGGAGGGGAATACTGGGGAAACGTGGGGGTGCGTCAGACCAGTGTACGACGAATGGAGATGATGGTGGAGTTTGGAAGAGAAGTGAGGAAGCGAATGGAAGTGAGAAGGTTGCGGTGTGAAGTGGGGATTGAGTAGTTGGAGTCTTGGAGAGTATGGGATAGTGAGAAGTGTTGTTGTTGGGGATTGTTGGGGATTTGTGTTATGTTTCTGGTTATGATTGTCCAACCCTGTCCTAATAAATGGCCTTTTACGCTAAAAGTACCTTGCGTGGACTGATTATTGCGCGAAGTGCAAAGTGCAAGGTAAAGGGAGCAGCAATATATGTTTTTAAAAAAATGATGAAATAAAAGTAGTGTGCAAAAATCAATGCTGGGCTATAACAGTTCAACCGAGACTTAATCAATTTCAGCACCTGACTCGTGTCTGCGCACGTCCGCTGCGCAACGAGAAAGGCATGCAGTTTATGTAGGCTACGAGCGCTGGGGCGCTAACCGCCCATTTCCACCCCCAGCAGCCCCCAACAGCCGGAAACTGGGTATCTGGAACGCTGGCACCCTCCACAACAATCGGGAAACCCCGTGTGGACCGGGGTGCGAGCGTGAAACCCTCAAGCATCCAAGTAGCAGAAAAAGGCAGAAGTGCAAAGTGCACGGTAAAGGAAGCAGCAATATACGTTTAAAAAAAAAGGATGAAATAAAAGCAGTGTGCTAAAATCAATGCTGGGATATAACAGTTCAACCGAGACTTAATCAATTTTAGCACCTGACTCATGTCTGCACGCGACCGATGGTGTACAATTATATTGCTCAAACAAGGGTCCCTTCCAAATGACAATGTTAATATGACATAGAATTTACAAGGAAAATCTATGTGTGCTTACTCCAAATGGAGACTTGAATCATTTATTAACAACCATAAAATGAAAATTGTCATGAAAGAAATAATGGGCAAAACCAAAGATTTCCAAGTCTCGGGCATTGTTCACTTGAGTGACTTGTAATGCAATACAAATTTCAGGCCCACTAGTAGCATTTAATTTACGGCCCCAGGTATATGGTATTCCACTCTACAAGGGACTTATAAGTCGATTAAAATGTACATTTTATATATGCCAATGTAACCATGTTTGAAGGGAGTGAGCAGAAAGTCTTTAGCACTAGTTATCAGTGGCAAAGTGCACAAAGCCCTCGGGCCAACAAACGTAAAATCAGCGAAAATGGAGGTGGTGAGGCAAAATGTTTAGGTAAAGACCACGCTATGGCTGACAGGTCTAAGAAACACAATGTGTAGCATTTGGCAGCAGTGTGAGTTCCGCTCACATGCAGCACAAGTACATGATGACCACCAGCAGTACAAGCTAAGATAGTATCATATACAAAACAGGTATCATACTGGCAGCAGCATCTAAGCCTATTTCAGGCACAGAATAAACAGAGTAAAGTGCCTAGGTCCTTAGAGCCAAGATGGATTCTTAGAAACAAGACAGACCCTTACCTCAGCTTTCCAGTTAATCAATTGGGTCACCCACCACTACTATATTACTATACAGTGGTATCCCATATACCCAGGGCCTGTAAATAAATTAAATGCTGCTATTGGGCTTGCAGCGCTGCTTGTGCCACCCACCCAAGTAAACTTTCAAACCGGTGGCAGGCCTCTGCCACTGCAGGGCCTGCGTGCGCAGATTACAGCAGCAGTGACGTGGTATCTAAAGTGGTTGCCACATCTGCAACTCCCTTTTCACGACACAAAAGTCACCCCTAAGGTAGGCCAAAGCTAGCCCTATGGACATGGTGCAGTTTAGGTACAAGGTAGGAAATGTGCCTTAACTGCGTGGCATGTCCTAGTAGTGACAAACAGCCTGTTTGGTTTCTCACTGCTGTGAGGCTGCCCTCTCATAGGGGTAGAGTAACCATCTTTGGTATGTTTAAAATAGTAGTGATAAATCCTGCATATTGGTAAAAGCAGATTTATTATCACTATTTTAGAAATGTCACTTTTAGTAGTTGGCTTTTCTGTGTGCGTATGTGTCTTTGTGCCCTGCCTAGGTGTGTTTTGACCATCTGTTTTTGACTACTGACAGGAGAGCGGGGATGTGCATTCACTCCAGCCAGTCTTTGGGGGGGTTGAGGCATGTCCTCCCTTTTCTGGGTGACTCAGGGCTAGGCTGAATAGACCTTGCCTGAATTTAGACTAGCGGGAAGAGTTTCCCTTGCACCTGAATAAGCCTTGTCTGCATTTTGAGTGGGGGGAGCAGTTGCACCTGCATAGGGCTGTGCCTGCCTTGTAGAATCTGTCTCCGCAACCATGTGGTGTGTCTGGGCCAGGGCTTACAATGTGAATGGAGGTGTTGTTCACTTCTACTATGTATTTGAAGTTCGCCAAGAAAAAATATTTTTGCACCATAAATGCAGGGGCAGTGACCCCATGAAAATGGGAAGACACTGCATGGGGCTGTGTAACTAGAGGACTGCTGTGTGCCAGGAGGAACAGCTGTTTGGGACCACCTGCTTGGGGAACTAACCTGCTGGGTGGTTGAAGGGACTGCCATTCTGCTAAGTGACCCTGTGTGCTGGCCTGCCTGTGCCCTGTTCTCTGCTCCTGTGCCTCCAGGGATGAGGTAGTGCTGCCCTCCCTGTTTGCTAATAGCACGTGGTGAAATACTTTACCTTAGGTCCCTGAAAACCTCACTGTGCTTCATTTGCAGCCAAGAGAATAATGAGCCCCTCTTTCTGGGGCCAAGGGATGTATGTCCTTGACTCATTGTCACTGTGCCAGCTCCATGGTTGGGAGCTTCGCAGCTTTCAGCTCCTAGCCGTCACAGCCCTGCACCCGCTGGCCACAGGCTGAACACGTCTCTACAGATGGGAGATGCGATGTCCAGCACGAAAAGGAATCCGTGCCAATCACCCCTGTTCAGATGGTGACTCCACAGCCGCACTAAAAGTAAGCAGCAGCCTCTAGAGCAGTGAGGGCACTCTCTTACAACCAGGGGCCTTCCCAAGGTGCCGCTAAGGACAGAGCTGCCCTGAGACCCGCTGAGGTCAGCGCTGTTGAACTGCCCTTCCCTGACTCCAGCAGAAGTAAGAAGGGGTATGCAAGGGCCAGCTGAGAACAGTCCTCAGGGCGTCTCTGCACCCCTCAGCAATCTAGCACCTGTGTAGTGGAGTGCATACTTCCCTGAGGTCCGGCACGGCACTCCAGGCTCTCGGGCCCAAGTTTTGGATTCTGTGCACGGAGGATCCAGATAACTTGCCCTGCTAGGGAGGTAGTCAGTTCCTCCCTTTGCCCCCGTGACTGCACCTACCTTTTGGGTTGGGGGGCACAGGCATTCCCATTGGCCAGTCAAGGTAAACTCACTGTGGAGGGCCTGATCCAGTTTGGGCCCATACACTACCCAATTTACTGTCATAGATAGACAGGAGGCCCTGACACCTATGCATGGAGTGAAATTACTTATTCCCTGTAATAGAGACATGTAGTCTTCTGTGCTACACACTGTGAATGACGGTTACCATAAAGTGTATGGTAGGAGTGCAGAGAAGCTGCACCCTATGCCTTTTGGTGATGTGTTGTAACTACTGGCTGCATTTCATGCCTTAATATGTTTCAGAAGCCCCTTTTCAGAACCTAGGGCCAGATGTACGACCCTTTTTTGTTTCAGTTTTACAGCAAAGTGATTTGTGTAATCTATGTGACGTCATAACAAGTGCCTAGTGGCACAAGTGATTTATGTGATTATGGTCTAACATGGTTTTATATATAATACAAGTGATATTTTTTCTATACCACTGTGTGGCGTCTCTTTTTGTGGTGTGCCTAGTGTGTCACTAGTATGTGTGTGTGTATTGCACAAACACTTTAAACAGGTGTTATCTTCACTGTGTAACTCCCTTGCCGTAACTTGAGTGGGCAGTTCTGCCTGGCTTAGGTGCATACACTAGCAAACCAGAAACCCCATTTCTAACATTGATTTATTAATACATGCAAACAAGAGACCCTTTAAAGTGTTCCCTGAATTGGTGTGTTCTCTGCCTTGTAATTGTCAGCTTGCTACCACCACACATATTTCTGACCTCATGGGGTGAGATCCTGGACTCTCACAGAGGTGCTTCACACTTCCTTCAGGCCGAAATGGCCTTCCAGAGCGGGTAGCTTCAAAGGCGTTGCCACATTTAAAGTTCAGCCCAGGCTTCCCCAGATAGTGGGAGATGCCAACCCCCCTTTCCTACTCCACAATTGGTGGGAGTAAAGGTGGGAGCATTATTTAGATGTGGACAAATGTCTACATTCAGCTAGCACCCCTCTAGCTTCTTGCTATAGCTGGGACAAAGTATTGCATGTTAGAATTTTCCGAAAATAAGTTCCCTCATTTACGAAAATAATGACTTATACCAATAACCAGGCTCAAGGGCTCAATATGACCTCTTACATGGACCTGTCCTATGCCAGGTAAGGACCCTCTGTAAGGGTTCTGGTATCAATACTGGCAATCATGCTAAAAAAGACAAACATAGAAGGCTTTAGTAGAGTTTGAAGGAGATCATCCAGGACTGGCACTCAATCAGATGAATATGAGACTATAGGGATGACTCTGAAGATCAAGTTGAGGAGATGACTAAGTCAATCCACTCAGGGTCAGATGAGAGTCCCTTGTTATGCTAGAAAGCATGAATAGGAGATTGAACTTAGAACCTCCAGTCCTGGACAGAGAAAGATGGGGAATAGAGATGGGTCTAGGACCTATCTCTGTTGGCAGCATGTTTCTAACTAGGTAGAGAGAAGATGCCTTTGATTCTAAAGTCCCCAAAGGGATTGTCCCTAGATACTCAGAGGATGATGACATCACCAAATGGTTCAATGCTTTTGAGAGGGCCTGCCTAGCTAGAAGGGTAACCAGAAGAAATTGGGTTCTTCTCTTGTAGGAACTATTCTCAGGACGACGCAGGTATAGACTCCTGACATTGAATGAGAAATATGCTGAGTCTCATGACCTCATGAAGGGTAATCCGATTGAGGGCTATGTACTCACCACTGAAGAATACAGAATAAAAATCATGGAGAATTGAAAACCTCTGGGTCAGTCCTGGGTGGAATTTGTTGAGTTTTCAGTGAAAACTCTAGGTTGTTGGTTAATAGTTAACAATGTGCATGACTATGAGGGTGATTGTGAAAGAGCAACGCCTAAGTAATTGTTACAATGAAAAGTTCCATCAGCATCTGGTAGACCTAGATCCACTGGGGAATAAGGCAGACCACTGGTTCAAGATGACAAGGGTGGCCATAACTACTAGTGGAGTGGATGAACAAAAGAAAGAGGCCAAGAAGATCACCCAAGGGAAAGATTGCGAGCGAAAGGAGAAAATAAAAACCCCAGAAAGCCTGCTCCGGAGGGTGGGTCCAGAAACTCCTCACAGTCCAAGGGTGGGTATCAGGATTAAATCTGGCATCCCAAAAAGGCTTGGATTTTTATTGTAAAACAACTGGACAGCAAACTGGAGATCCTAGCTATACAAACAATAAGAATGCCTCATGGAAACCTGCAGTAAATGCAGTTGCAAGTCTCCAGATGGGATCACATGTGGACCCAGACTTTGTCAGAGAGCCTGCTGAGATGACAGTAGTCACAGAGTGTGGAGTGGATATTGCAGTCTTGGCTGTCTGGTCCAGTACCCTATAAAAATACAGACAAGAGCCACATATAAATGTTGAAGCTCTGTGAGATATTGGTGCCAGTGTCACTATGGTGACTGAGCAATTGGTGACCTCAGGCCAGTACTTGCCTGGAGAAACTTACACAGTCCTCAATGCTGAAAGGCTAAGGTGCATCCAATGGTACTGGTATCCTTAAAATGATGAGAGGTTACTGGCCACAAAAGGTGGTGGTATATTCTGCAATCCCAGTCCAGTGTTTGCCTGGCAATGATTTGGAGTACAAAGCACGGGCTACGGTCGGAAAAAAAAAAAACATGCAGCAACTCTGGGAATACATGAATGGGTGTGTGTGAAAACCAGAGCACAGAATAGAACCCAGGGAAAAAAAGAAGTGTTGGAGCCTGAAATTATGGACCAACTTTCCAAGAGAAAGGGCAAGAAGTCTGGGCGGCCAGCTTCCATATATACACCGGATCGAGTCCCCTTTCCTCAGGGAGAAGACTTGTCAACCCCAGAGGAAACTGAGCCCCAGGAGCTTGAGCCTTACATGGCAGAGCTGTTGGGCCCAGAGGGACCCTCTAGGGAAGAGCTGTGCCAGGTGCAGAGAACCTGCACCACTTTTGAAAGATAGAGGCAGCAAGCTGCTGATCAGCTGCTAATCAGGAAAAGGGCAATGTCAGGGGTTCCTTTAGGAACCATTGGGAGTAGGGTCTCCATTACACAGAGGCCAGAGAACCCAAAGCTGGTGCTACTAGGAGAGTGGTAGTGCCTCAGCAGATTGGAGTGTTTCTCCTAATATTGGCCCATGACATTCCCCTAGCTGGCTACCTTGGCCAGACAAAAACCTGGAGTAGGCTAGTGAACCACTTCTACTGGCCAGGAATGACTCAGAAGTTGAAAGAGTTTTGCAACTTCTATGTTACCTGTCGAGTCAGTGACAGGTGACTGTTGTGCTAGTGAAGCTGGTGAGGGTGAAGCGTATCTAAGTTTCCAGCATTTCGGGAGGAACTTTGTTTTCGAGGTCTGAGACTGGTCCAGTCCATGTTTTGCCAGTTGCTGAGAGCGAGAGCAAGCAGTGAGCAGGGACGCCGAAAAACCTGCCGAAACCAGCAGTTTAGCTCACTGCTCTTGCTCGGCTTCAGCCCAGCTCCAGCCTCACTCTGTTACCGTATACCCTCATCTTTAAACCTATCGGGGAACAAATTGGACTGCGGCCACGACAGCTGGGCCGTTCAACTACCCCCGGCCATCCAGCCATCCAGATACATCCAGCTATACCCTGCTGAAGCTGTGGACTGAGCACAGTGGAGTACAGTGGAGGGCAGAGGAGCACCCTGAGGCCGACCTGGTTGTTTGGGACGCTCCCGCCCCTGCTTTTGCTCCCGCCGCCAGTGACACCAGTGTTTCTAGCTGAGGATCCCGTTTTTGGTCCAGAGATTTTCCAGCCCCGGGAGAAACCTTTGGGAGCTGGAGCTGGTTGTGGTCACGGCTGTCACACGAGTACAGAGCTGCAGAGCCACAGATCCACAACAGACCCTTAACGTCGATACTGAAGCTTACAGGCTTGGAGGTGAGGAGAGGAGAGGGTAGTGTGGAAAAGTGGCACTGAGCTGAGGGGAGTGTAGTGGTCAAGTACTTATTTATCCACGAACACTGCTTGTCTTCCTTTGATTTCCTTCAGACCTCCCTTTGGCTTTGGCTCTTGCTCCTCCGAACCCACCTCCTTGCTTCCAGAGCCGTGTTTTTTGTAGCACTTGGAGAAGCAAGAATGGAGACAGAAGCTGCGGTGCGGTCTCCCTTCCCTTGCCTTGCCGCTACGAGGAGAAAAGCCGCGGAGTGAGAGCAGAGACAGAAGCAGTTTAGCGAGGTGCGGTGCGGTCTCCCTTCCATTACCTTGCCTGCCCTGCCTGCCTTGCTTGCTGCTACGTGGAGAAAAGCGGCGGTGGAGTGGTGGAGTGGCAGAGCGGTTGTGGCTGCAGAGAAGTTGTGAGGCAGAGAGGCTACGGTGAGGCTGTGAGGTCCGTGTGGGCTGTGAGGAGGTGCCACGGCTCCATCACCACCCTCACTGCCGCCGCCAGTGGCTACGTGCTCGCTCGCTCACTGGAGTGTTGCAGGCGCTATCACCGCGAGAGGCTCGGGGGAGAGACTGGTGAGAGCTCAGAGGGTGTTGTGCTGCTACCACCAGAAACAACAGCAGCTCAACTAAAGCCGATGCCACGCCACAACACCACAGCCCCTGTCACGGAGCTGCAACTGTGACTGAGCCTCCAGGGAAAGCTAGGTAAAAGCCAGTGGCAGGGAAAAGCCAGTGGCAGTGGTGACAGGGGTGGCAGTGGTACATCTGTCTGAACTGGGCTCACACCACAGCTCGCCACAATCTACACCCCTCGCACTTTGCGGTCGGCCAAGGGAGCACTGGGGGTCAGGTGAGCTGTGTGTCCTGTGTGACCTGTGTGTCCTTACAAGGTGGAAGCAGTGGAAGAAGCGGCTTGAGTGAGGGAGCCCAGGAGACACCCAGGAGAAATGCCACATCCGCCCAGTGCCCGCTTGGCATGACTTGAGGCAGCTGACCACGCCACTGCCGGAGGCCGGCTTGGTACTTGGCTGGTACATGGCTGAGCCGGTGTGGGTGCGGCGCGGTGTGGCGCTGGGTCTTTGCTGTGCCAACTTGGGTCTGCCTGTTTGGGTCTGTCGCCAAAAAGATAAAGAGGTGAAAGTGGATAAAGAGCTGCAGAATTCCCGAAAGGCGGCGCGCAGGATATACGCTTGCCGTTTCGGTTGACTGCCCAGCTCAACTCACACCAACCAAAATTTAGGAATGCAATCAGGCAGGGTGAGGAAGGCTCTGGGAGAGAGAGCAGTCACACAAAAAGGCCTCACCAAAGGGAAAAAAGGCGACAAACCAGCGATGGCAAAAGGGGGAACTTCTACAATGAAGAGCCCGCTAATCTCTCCTATTGCATCTATGTTCGAAAAATCATTATTAAATTAAAAAACAATGCAAAATTCAAGATTTCAATATTTAAAGGATCCTGGTTCTTCTCTCTGTGCTAAACCAGGAGAAACGTTGGGTCTGAGGACCCCTTTGGCTCCGCAAAAAATATCACAATGGGTAAATCAAAGGGGGGGGGATTCAAATGAAGAATCCACCTTAACAAGATCAACAGAAATCCTAAATCAAAATCTCATTGAGTCACTAGACTTAAGCAAACAATTAGAGGAAGTAGAACTTTGAGACAAAGAAAAAAATCTGGTAGGAATACTTCCTTCATGTAGCACCTTTTTATCAACAGAAACAGTGCACGTGAAAGGAAGTGAGACCAGTGATACTAGCATCAATTTAGAACATCAACATTGAGATCCACTACCAGCCTCAATTATAACCTACGGTGAAAGCACTCCCTACAGCACAGAAAAAAAGCAAAAACCTGGTATCCCGACTAGAACAAACAATGATCTCACACACACAGCTGAGCATGGACAAGAAGCTAGCCAATATGACTTGCACTTAAACACAGATGAATTAGCACATCTCTGGTCACGACATGAACAAGCGCTAACTAACTTGGAGGACTCAAGTGTGAGTATCCGCGTGGAATTTACACAGGAGACAAAACCGGAAGTTGACGGGAATGGAAACGAGGGCGAGGAGTTGATCACCTCAAGGGAGAGCAAACCTGAGGAAGACTTACATGTGAAAACCGGGGAGGCCCAGGGCCGGGAAGAAAGAAACAAACAGATGCCAAGTGCAAGCCGCACGAAAGGAAAAGATAAAACCCCAGACCATGGAACTAAAACTAAACCAACAACAGTGGATAAACCGGGAGAAATACCAGAAAGAGGGACAAGAAACATCGAAAATAATAAAAATGGACAAACAGAATTAAGTTCATCAATACGACAAGCACTGCAAATGTCAACAGCAACGCTGATAATGCAGTCAGACAAACTGGATATACAGATAGACCTAAAGAATATCATTGCTTCATACATAGCAGGAATAAATACAAAACTTGAAGATTTAACAAAGTTAATAAAAAGATTACAATCAGTTTACTCACCACAGGAATCAAGTTGTACATGTGGACCTATAATAGATAAATTAGGTTTATTACCAAAAATAATGGAACAGTTACTATGTTTAAACAAGCGCTTGGTCTTACCGGCGGAGAACTTAGAGCCCACAAACATATCAATAATAGAGGAAAATATCATTCAAAACAACGCACAGGCACCAGTAAGAATAAACCAAGATCAAAAGAAAGAACTACAAATTTCCACTATTGAGATGGAGGAAGCGCTGCAAACTAATCAGAGCGTCATCACAGAGCAACCAGGAAAACTGAGGCCACAATCTAGAAGGCAATAAAAGAAGGAAAGAAAAGGCAAGAAACATGGCAAACGAATCTAACATCCATGAAGTTAAAAAAGTATACCTCATCTTTGTCACAACAAAGCAGATGAACCTCAAAAGGAACATCCTCCAGAACCAACACAGGGTAACGACACAAGAAATGTAAACAATGTTTGTAAAGAAACTAAGGATACAATTATGGACAAAGTGGAAGCCCCCAGGAATTATACTAATAAGACAACCACAAGGGAAACCCAGGATTGCTCACAAGAATCACCTAAATGTCCCCAAAAAATTAAGTCAATGGAACAAGTTGTAGCTGCAAAAGCAAATCAAGAAGATAGTAGTAGATCATATAAAGAACTAAACATCGCAGCTAATAGTAATAACCCTGGAAAATACGATATGTCTTCATTGACATGGTTACCCAACAATGAAAATAAAGTTGAGGAGGAATCAAGTAAGAAGATAGACGATCAAAAGGATACTTCAAATTTGTCAAAACGGGGAGTTACAATAAAGCAAGCCACTCTGTCAAGCATTCAAGAACAGAGGGCTCCAACGGTAACCAGCAAACCTACTGACACTAACAATTGGAAATCTGATGTAAGGAGAATTACATATGCGGAGAAAGTAAATACAATGTCCTTAACTTGTCACCTAGCAAAAGAAGAAGATGTCCATCGTTCTCTGGCAACTCCTCAAAATCCTAAACAAACCAAGCAGCAATGTCCCGATGACGGTCAACTATGTATCTCTATTCCTAACCAAGTCGAATCTCTGAACAAGAGAACGGAGGACGCATATACCGGAATAGGGAAAACAACCAAAGACCAGGTAGATCATCAGCTAATATGGTCCCCTGAATATGAAACGTAGGGAAACTGTGATACTTTAAACAGAGGCAATATCTTGAAGCTCTTGGCTGAAATTCAGGAACTAAAACATATAAAATCATCAGATCTTGCATTAGTGGAATTTCTCCCAGGAGAAATTAACACAACAAAAGAACGAACATTAACAACATGGCAGACACCGGAGTTAGCACAGCTAATATTAAGCAGCTCTGAACGATTCTATGCCTGGGGCATTCAATTAAAAGAACCAGTAGGACCGCGTTATCCATTCCCATTGAAAAAAATTGAACAGCAGGACACGAAAAGGATAATAAATCACAATAAACCTGCTGCACAGGTATATTCAATTCTACATAATGCAAAAGGCAGGAGTGATACAGCCCAGACCCGGTCGTATCAATAAAAGGAACACATGGGGAGAGTGACCCAAATCAAGATCAGTGCAACTGGCTACCCGGAAAATTGAACAACCAAAGAGTCTGACATAAGGGAGCTATGGTTCCCACTTCTGAAATAAATACAATACACATGATATCTTGGAATATAGCAGGAGCCAAAAGACTGCTTGATGAAGGTCTCCCACTTAAGGAGTGGGATGATTGTGACATCATAGCCCTGCAAGAAACTTGGTCGCAGGAAGATATTCCGAAAGCAGGTTATGCCCATTATAAAGTAGCTGCGGAAAAATGCAAGTACTATGGCAGGGCAGTAGGAGGATTGACCGTATATGTATCGACAGCTCTAAAAATATCAACAGAACAATTGATATCTCCGGATCCCAGCATACAAATCGTAAAATTCTCAGATCAAAACTTAAGTACAGGAAAGCCGATACTGCTAATTAATTACTATACACAAGCAAAGGCTCAAATAAAAAAGGAGAAAAATGCCCTTTTGATTAAAACAATATCAAGACTACGCTGCGATGAGCTGACCTGGAATTTAATAGTAACAGGTGATTTTAAATCAAATTTGATATTCACGCCAGACGAAGGTGAAATGCTACCAGCAGATAACTCATTTTGGTGTGTGACTCAGCAACATAATACAGGGACTTATCGTATGGACTGCATTGGTCAGCAACTAGTCACAAATATTGAATTCCAAGGTATGTGGGTCCTAAATGGAAGAAACAACGAAGATCGCCCTCCAGAAAAAAAATACTACGGTCCAAGTGCGCACTCAACGTTAGACTTCACACTCTTAACCCTTCCTTTACTACCAACATAAGCTCACTGCTACATAGAGTTTACCCCTTTGAGTGATCACTCAATACAGCACGTCATCTTCAATCTAAACACACCAAGACATCAACCTACTAATGCTCCAGAGGGTGAAATTACCTCAATCAATTTAAAACGTTTGAAATGGACGAATATGAATAAAATAGACTAGTTTTTAACAATAAACAGTCTCTTGGCCGAACTAACATCAGAACCCATTGACAGAATACAAGCTTGGATGCAATTCCTAAACAAATTAGCAAAAACTATGAAAGTTTCAGAATTGGGGTCAAAACATATGACCAGACAAAAAATCTACCAAAAGACCCTGCAAATGCTAAAGAAAGAACTAAGAAAGCTCAAAGGAAATTGCGACAGGACAAATCCAAGCGCGTATGCTGGAAAGTATTTCATCAAATGAGAATACAAATCAAAAAAAGAATATGGGAATTTAAAAAAGAGAAAGCCGAGAGTTTCTGGTCTAAACTACTGTACAATTTAAGACACTCAAAGGTTAACAAATTTTGGCAGACAATAAGCAACTTCTCTAGACCTCAAAACATCTTAACGTCGCACATACAAGAGCAGCAGTGTGTTAACTTCCTCAGGGTTAAATTTAAAGAAGAACAACTCCACGACATAGACAATTTTCAGTTATCGACCGTGAAGTGGACTACCGAGAATGAATTGAAATCACAGACCAATCAAACAATGTACACAACAGAAAAAATAACAAACATAATAAAGAAAGGCAGAAGCGATAGTGCTCCCGGCCTGAATGGCATTCCCCAGGCAACTTTTAAATACGACTCGGAGTATTGGAGATCGATCCTTGGGAAACTCTACATTGATGTAGAACTTAACAATCAAATCCCAGAAAGTTGGCAGGGATCAATCATTACCCCTATTTACAAAGGAGGAGATAGATCGAATCCAAAAAATTATAGGCTAATTGCCTTACAGGATGTCGAAGCCAAATATTTTGCCTCATTAATTCTTAAAGACCTAGCCGATTGGTCTATAGAACGTAAGCTAATACCAAAAAATCAAACCGGATATAGGAAGGGTATTGGAACTATTACAAATATTCGGTCAATCTCAATGATTGCTGAAAGATGCAAAAATAGAAAACAAGATCTTCAACTGTGTTACATTGACTTAAAATCTGCCTTTGACAGCGTAGATTGGAAACTCATGTGGTCTAAATTAAAATCCTGGGGTATACCAGATAGAATATTGAAGGGTCTACTACTGTTTTACACAGATACCTGGGTACGCATGAAGCTTGGGCATGGAGCTAGAATATCCAGAAAAATGTATACCAACACGGGTCTGAAGCAGGGGTGCGTACTGGCCCTGCACCTTTTTATTTTATTCATCTCAGAGCTTTCAAGTCAGCTAGATGAAATTAATTCACACTCACCGAAGCTGGGAAAACTACAATTATCGCATCTCGCCTATGCAGATGATATCGTTCTTTTAAGCTTGACCAAGGTAGGCTTGACTAGACTACTAAACAAACTCTCCAAATTTCTGTTGGTAAATAAGTTGTAATTACATTTTTCAAAAACCATATCAATGTTTATTACAAATTGAATAGCCTTGACTCAACATATTAGATCAAAGGGCAATCCACTGGAGAAAGTATGGTGCTACTAATATTTGGGATTCTATATCGATGATAAATTACCGTTTCGTGATCAGAAAAAATATATGACACAGCGAGCAGGGGCACTAACATTCGCCCTTAAAACATTTACAAAGAAACTGGAGGGACCGTCTTTGAAACCATTATTAATGATAATTGCAGCCAAAGGACTGAAAACAATCATACGCCAGTGCTGCAATGCACGGGAAGGACTCAGAAACCCTAAACAAACTAATGGCGCGAATTTATAAAAAGATTCTTCAACTCCCGAAAACTGCCTCACCTGCACAGAGGCGCCTGGAGTTTGAGCTCATGAACGAAACACTGGGCAGACTTTATACATATATTAAAGTATGGTACCAAATAAAACAAAACGTAGAGGAAAACAGTCTTAACGAATCTCTGTGGCAGGAAATGGAACAAGATAAACATTCGCCAGCATACAAATTTTTTGAATATGCATTAAAGACTACCTGCACAAGTGAGCTGTGGAATAAACAAATGCCCTACCAAACATTCAAATTAACACTAAACAAGGCTGCAAAGTTCCACTCGCTACTGGTTGATAAAGACCTTTTTTCAACAAGAAGTCATTCATGGACATTGTTCGACAATTATAAAACACTCAAACAAGCAGCCTATTTGGACTCCACTTACTACATTTATGTAAAGAGGAAATTAATAACATTAAGGTTTGGACAGTTCCCCACTCTTGCGGAAGCCCCTCATTGGAAAAATAAGGAAAATGAAAATTGCTAGCATTGTGGCTATCAAAAGGAAGATCTGATTTATCTTGTATGTCATTGCAAGATACTGCAACCAGCACGAACCACAATATTACGGCGAGCATTTCTGGATAGAGGCATAAAGTCGTGCAGAACAGCTATCATAAGAGGACTGGACTCCACTGACCCCCAAATGAACTGTAAACTGATTAAATTGTTACGTACTCACGAACAAGCACTAAAAGCTAAATATGAACAAAGATAAATATGAAGTATATTTTATAATAACATAAATTTTAAGATGTTTTTAGAGATATGTAACTTTTATGCGAGTTGCTCTTTTTTTTAGTGTTTGTAATATTGTTATGGTTTTAATTATCTGAACAATAAATCAAATAAATCAGTGGCAAGACAGGTAACCACCTAAAGGCCCCCTTGATTACACCTCCAGTGGTTGGGGTACCCTTTGAAAGGGTTGGGATTGACATTGTTGGCCCCCTTGGCCCTCAAACAGCCTCAGGAAATAGATTTATACTAGGTGTGGTGTATCATGCCACAAGTTATCCTGAAAAATTCACCTTAGCAGAGCCACTGCTCTTGCAGTACCCAAAGATCTCCTTGGGATGCTTACTAGAGTTGGGTTTCCTAAGGAGATAGTATCAGACTGAGGCACAAACTTCATATCTGCATACTTGAAAGATATGAGGACTGAGTGCACAGTGACCTATAGGTTCACTACACCATCTCCCTGACCTCCTCTCTCACAAACTAAAAGAAGGCTCAGTGGAAGGTGTGGTCTTTTCAGACAAACTTATTGACCAACAGCTGACTGATTGCAGGCAATCCCTAAATCAGTCTGCTGAGCTCTTTTCTCTGACCCCTGGTCAGACTAGCTGGTGTACTGATGAAGTAGACATTGGTGACAGCCTACTTGTCTAAAACAAAATCTTCAGGCAGTCTGACCATGTCAAAGAAAGCATCAAAGCTTAAGTAAGCAGGATACTGGAAATAGGTGTCATTGGACACTCGGTGAAACACTGGGCCAGTCCAGTTGTTTTCGTCCCCAAGCCTCATTTAGAGGGTGGAAAGAAAGAAATTAGGATTTGTGTGGACTATAGGGACCACTATGCAGTCACAAAAACTGATGCACATCCAAATCCTAGGGCTGATGAACTGATTGACAGGTTGGGGGAAGCCAAATAGGTGAGTACCTATGATCTCACATAAGGGTACTGGCAGATAGGTCTGACCCCTGGACCAAAATAAAATCTGCATTTTCCACCTAGATGGGCCCTTCTAATTTACTGTGATGCCCTTTGGACTAAATAATGCCCCTGCTGCCTTTCAGAGGTTGGTGAATAAAGTCCTTTCTAGATTGGAATCCTTCAGCGCAGCATATCTAGATGATATTGCTGTCTTTTGCTCCACCTGGCAGGATCACCTGAGTCGACTCCAAAAGGTTCTGACGGCTCTGCAAAATGCAGACCTCTCTATCAAGGCAAGTAAGTACAAGATAGGGCAGGGCATTGTAGTATCATTGGGCCACATTGCGGGTGGAGGCCAAGCTCAACCACAACAGCCCAAAATCCAGCCTATTCTGGATTGGGAAACTCGAACCACCCAGACCAAAGTCTGGGCATTCCTTGGCTTGACTGGGTACTACAGGAGGTTTGTGCAGGGCTATTGGCCCATTGTGGTTCCCCTCACAGAACTGACCTCCAAGAAAATGCCCCGAAATGTTTAACTGGAAAGTGAGCTGTCAAAAGGCTTGTGACGCCCTGAAGGAAGCAATGTGCTCAGTATCCAATTCCAGATTATATCAAGCAGTTCATAGTGCAGACAGATGCCTTTGAACATGAGATAGCAGCTAGTCCTGTCCAAGACCAATGATGATGGCCATGACCAACCTGTAGCTTTCATAATCTGGAGGCTTCTCCCCAGAGAGCATTGTTTGAGTGCTATAGAGAAGAAAGCTTTTGCTTGGGTTTGGTCCCTGAAGAAGTAGAGACCATACCTGTTTGGTTCTCAATTTCCTGAACACTCTGCCCACAGACCTCTCAGATGGCTCATGCAGGTGCAAGGAGAAAACCCCAAACTGTTAAGGTGGTCCATATTCCTACAGGGAATGGGCTTCACACGGGAACACAGACATGGGACTCACTATGCCAAAGCAGATGACCTTTCTAGATTCTTCCCCTTAGATGATGAAGAGTCCAGAGGGAAAGGTTAGTTTCATCTTCTTTCATTTGGTGGGGGGATTATGCAGGAAAGTGCCTCTGTTGACTTGGTTAGCCCCCACTTTTTGCTTTATGCCTGTTGTGATTTTGAACTGTAAGTGCACTGGGTTCATGCTAACCAGGTTTCCAGGGCCAACTCTCTCTCCAAAAACTGTGCAATGATTGGTTCAAATTCAGCCACTCTTTTAAGTCCTAGTAAATGGTACCCCTGGTACCTAGGGCATGGGTACTGAAGAGGGCACACTGGGGCTGCAGTATGTGTTGTGCCAACCCAGAGACCCCTCAACAAGGGGGAAACATCCATTACCACATGGGCATTGCATCGCAATGCCTTTACATCACGGGTAATACAACGCAACTCGATACAACGACTTGCGCTGGATGGCGCTCTAACCTTAGGAATAGTATGATTTACTTGCGTTGTAAAATCTGCGATGTAACGTTCTGCGATCATTTTGATCGTGTTGTAACGTCACACATTCCAGCAAGGCCATGCAAACTGCCACTGCAGGCTACTTGACTTGGTGCAGAGAAAACCAGAATTGACATGGCACACATCCGTGTCTGCCATGCCCTCATACACGGCATGAGATAGGTACGTTACCCCTACTGCAGGCCATCCAGCCTAAAGGCATGGTGCACTATACCCCATGTGTGGTCATATCTGCATGAGTAGATATGCCCTTACAATATATGAGCCATATCTGAGTGCAGAGGGAAGGCATAAAGAAGACTAGACTGGATACTTGTCATTACAAGTTTCCCAGCTCGATGATGGAATCCCTGTAGCCTACAATGCTTGGTACCAAACATCTCATCTTAATAAATCCTCACTGATGCCAGTGTTGGATATATTAATAAATCCACACAGAAGGCCCTTTAGAGGGTCCCCTGAAAACCTACCAAGCGCTTGTGTTGTCTCTGACTAGTCATAGTCAGCCTGCCACTCCCAGACATGTTTCTGACCTCATGGGGTGAGAGCCTATATGAAAAAGAACCCACAAGAGTGAAAAAAAGGGGCAGAAGGGCCCCTGCACCTATTCTTTAACAAATTATGGACTGCTGCTGGCGAAACTGTATCTGCGTATGTTTGTAAAATGAGCTTCTGCAGCTGCTGCTAGTAATATGCTGGCTATTTTTGAATGAAGCTTTCATTGCAGCTACTGATTCTGTAACTGTAAACTGTCTGTGAACAGCATGGACTGATCTGTCTTCTGTGCTCCAAACCATTATGGGGCCAACTAGATTGCAACTAGAAAGCAGAGAGGATAAAGTCTTAATGTCAGCTGCGGCTGAACTCCCCCAAAGAGTCCAAAAGATGAAGTATTCAGCACCTAATAGTAACAATCATTTGCAATGCAATCAGTCTCGCCATTGGTAACCTATATGTATTTAGCTATGCATCACATTAGACTGCGTGCTGAACCTCTACTGTTCTCTAAAATGGAGGGAGAGTAAGCACCCAACTGCGTGACACGCCAGGTATGGAAACACATGGAGAGAAATATTGCCTTTCAGCGGGAAGTGGTATAGTCCAAAGCTCTGTTTTTAATATTAAATCAAGGCCTTCGATGGTCATATCACTGAAAATACAAGATTTGAAAAAAATATGTTTGTCTACGGGTGCTCATGAAAGACAATTTCTATGTAATGGAATCTAGAGCATGCTAAAGTGATTCTGGTATTTTACTGACCTCTGCTGGTCATTTTCTATCAAGACAAATAGAGGCAGTTGAACAGAAAAAAGATCCTAGGGCTGATCTCCAGAGCCCACATAGTACATACACATATAAGTATATAATAAGTATATACTAAAGTATATACAAGAGGTCTCGAATGCTCGACCTAAACACACAAAGGGGAAGGAAGGAGGATGAGAAAGACTTAAGTACCGTCACAAAGGGAGACAGCAGGAACCAGCAAGAGGAATAAACGAGCCAAGGGTATGAGGTACTGGATTAAAGAGGCCTGGGGTGGTTTCAATTTTAGAGAGCCCTGGTATTCGGCCCGCCGACATTTATTTAATAGGGCTTCCGAGCAGAGTTTGGGCACCGGTACTCAATATTTGACAAATTAAGCACTGACGCATCTGTAAAATACTTTTCCTTCGACGATGCACACAGCACTCACCCCACTGTGGCACAGTGCTTTCCTATTCATATTCAACTCGCAGGCTCCCGCACCCAGCGTATAGAAGTGCTTCAGGCTCGTGCTCTGACAAACTTTCTCCTTTAATGGACTGTAATGGAAGTGAAGTTCCTTGTGCTCTGCAGGGCTCGGGGTTTACTGCTCCAGTGTCCCGGTGGGAGAAACACCGAGCAGCTGAAGCACGAGGCAGGAAACGCATAAATTACCCGAGATCATAGCTGCCAAGGGTTTAGATTGCTATGTGTGACATTTTCATAATTTCTGTGTAATTATGAGTGCCATTAGAACCACTATGAGTGACACTTTTCTCTCCAGCAAAATCAACCAATAAAAGATGAGTGTTAGAAGGCGACCTCAGAGGAGCCCGGAGGGGGGCCCTGACTATCCTGAGACCAACCCTCGGGGTATCGTAGCCGGGCACTGGCGGGAGACTCCTCAGGGGAGGGATCTCGTATCTAGGATCGTACACTCGGCACCACACGACAAAGAGACGCCACACCGTGAGTTCTTAAGAACTAATCTTTATCACATCGGAGTCGTAGGATCTTTATGATCAGCAAGGCAAATATATACAAGTAGAGCACGGGCTCACAGAGTCTCGGGGAGGGTAGGAGGTAGCGGGACAGTCTTTGGGGATATGGATCAAATGCAGGGGCGTACCTGGCGCACAGCTCACAATCCTTGAGCTGGGGGATACGCTTGTCGTCGTCGGGGTCCGGCGGGTCCAGGAGAGTCTGTGGGAGCCGCGAGTCACTCAGCAGGGCTCAAGCACAAGTTCGGAGGTCTTACGATCTTCAGGGAGCCGCGAGTCACTCAGCAGGGCTCAAGCACAAGTTCGGAGGTCTTACGATCTTCAGGGAGCCGCGAGTCACTCAGCAGGGCTCAAGCACAAGTTCGGAGGTCTTACGATCTTCAGGGAGCCGCGAGTCACTCAGCAGGGCTCAGGTGTTTCCAAAGGCGAATCTGCCGGATAGTCCCAGAGCACCCCTTGTTATAGGTCGACCCCTCTTTGATGTCCGGAGTCTGTGCAGGCAGGGGTCTTGTCACCTGGGGGTCGCTTGTCGGGGTTTCCTGCCAGTGTCTTTTGATCCTTTCAGGGCCGGGTTGGGAGGAGTCCCAGACACCCAGCAGGCGTGGAGCCAGCCCTCGGGGAGGCCGGAGGGCCGATCGAAACCCACCTTCCTAGGGGAGCTCAGAGGTGCGATGGAAACTGCTCTTCCCTCTCTCATCCCAATGGGAGCGCGATATCCTCCAGCCGGAGTGGCGCCTCTAGGCCAGGGTCGCGCTGGGGCCGGGCGGCCATCTTGGTGCATGAAGTGGGCACGCGGGCCCGGTGTGGCCGAAAGGAGGAAGGCCACGGACGGGGAAGTCTGGGTCGGGTGTGTGTGTGTTCTGGTGGGAAGGATCGGCTAGGCCGTGTGCTCGGGGGCTGCATGAAGTGCATGGGTCAGGATATGTGGTGCGGGGACAGGGATGGCCATGCCACGAGGCCGGGTCTAACAATGAGGGAAACAAATATCAGAAATCTGACCCATTTGAGCAACAAGAAACTCTAAGGGGCATATTCTCAAGGAGCTATCGCAGAGTTAACGGCACTTTATCGCAGCCAAAGTTGCGATACATTTATCTCCACATTCACAAGCTGGTGTTAACAGCCCACAGCACCAGTTCAACCACGATAGAAGCCGCAAAAAACATCGCCACAGAAGACCCCCGCAACTATCGCTAATGAGATGCAGAGTAGGCATTCCCGTGCCAAAAGCCGCGACAACACTACTCCACAACATTCACAGCGACCAGACAGAACTGCGATAAGAACACAAAACAGGCAATAAGGCACGTTAGCAGCAGGAAAATAACACCTGCTCTGACCTGGTGCAAAGTCGGCAACCATGCAACTCACAACTCTGGCAATTCACACGTCACAAAATCTAAACCAACAGGCAAAACAACATGCCAACCCACCAGACACGACAGAACAACTCACAATGATAACCTGGGCAAGCCCTGCACATGAGCCATCAATGGCATGGCACCTCAGCCACACACTAGCCGAATGTGGGGAGAGGTGGCAACCAGGCATGTGTGAAGGAGGCAGGAGAACGATGATTGGGAAACTACACAATGCCAAGAGTGGCAGAGATGTGCTGGACAGACCACAGTATGCAGAACACACCCATATCCATGGCAAAATACACCTCTGGTGTATGGAGTGTAGTGGACAGGGGACGCAACCATGTCACTCGGGACAGAGGGGGAGTTTGCGGAAATGTTGCCTGTGACGTCCCGCCCCGTGAGCGGAGTGGGATGGCCCGGCGTACACCAGGCCAGCGTAGGGGTTAGAACAAAAAGCACGAAGCCCTGGGCGTGGTCCTCTTACAGAAAGCCCAACGTCTCTGCCAGGTTGGCGCCGCTCACCACGCCACGAGGCCGACGCCATCCTCCTGAGCGGAGTTGCCTGTGATCCTGTGCGCCTGCCGTAAACCGGCACGCTGGACCCCGAACCTGTCAGGGCCGCCACTGCACAGCCAGGCCACACTGATCACCTGCCAACACCGGCGTGTGTCAAGGAGGGCCCACCACATGCCTGTGCAAGCCAGAGTCCCGCGACCTTGCAGCCTCCTCAGACCATCACGGCCTCCACGACACAGGCCCGCTTTACTCCTTTCTCGTTGACATACTCTACTGCCTCCTCCGGCCTTCACCACAGTCAAGTAGGTCACACATTTGGAACTGAGTCTTGATTACACCATGGCAGTGATCATTATTTAAGGCAGAGTGCATATCACTACACTCCCTTTGATGTGGTGCCACCAGGTCTGTGCATAGCATGAACAACCACACGTGTATGTGGGCCTACGCGGACTACTGCCCTCGAACTGACCATCGGTTATTCAAAGGCTGAATACATATCATTGCACGCAAGGAGAGGAGTAAGAGGATGACACATTGCAGTCCGGAGGGAACAGGATGATCGTACGGAGGTGATCGAACCCTACCGACAAATGCCCTGGTGTCACTAACTCTGTGCATCGCGAGCCAACGACAGGTGGGTGTGGGCCATTGCTGACCACTGCCTCCGGCCTACACTGCGGTCCAGTAGGTCACAGAGTCTTGATTTAGCGATGGCGGTGTTCATATCAGTGTACTGGCATCATCGCAGACTGCATCCCCTCTCAGCACCGGTGCCACTATGTCTGTTACCCGACATTTACGGACACTCGCTGGTTGTACATTGGTGGCGTCTGATTCTATGAACGAGGGGCTAGTTTTCATCCTCATGTAGCTGATACCGAATTGGTGGTGAAAACGAGGCTGGCGCTTTCCACTCCTCCATTTGCTGCTGCCCGATAACATCAGACCTTCCACATCATGCCCTGGAGGACACCTTTCTCTGTCCCCCGCAAGCCTATGCCACATTCACCTTGGACATCGATGATGACCTGCTCACTGCACGTGGACCTACCTCAGTGCACCGCAAATCACCGTCCCGTGGCAGGGTGCCTGTGCCAGCCGCTGTGCATCCGGGGCCACTAACTCTGTGCTGGTCAGGTCCGGGACCCCTGTTTCTGAGATATTGGATGGCCTCTGAGGCGATGGTCTTAGGGTCATCAACTCCATGTGTCTGTGGCCCTGCGCTGACTGCTACCTCCGGCATCAACTGCAGTCCACCAGGGCTCACACATCAAATGGAGGCCTGACCGGCCTGGACGTCGCATCACCGCAGTAGGCACACGCCACCACCGCCAGGACCAGCTCCAACCACAGTCTGCCAGAGTCAAAACGGTGGTCCTGATGGACTTACGGAGTTGCTCACACCTGTCGTGGATGCCATCATCAGTCGAATACCCTGCTCAGCACTCCCAGTACCACTGTCTCAGTGCACCACAATCCATCGTCCGTTACTGATTGAGTTTTGTGTTTTTGAGAGGTTGTGCAGCAATGTCACCTCAAGCAGTGTGGGAGACCTGGGATGCTGATGAGGAAGATGATGCAGGTGTAACACAACCCACTGCATCTGCAACAGGAATTTCTCGAATGGACACAATTTGAGATTTTTTCTTCACATGGGCGCGCCCATCTGTAGTGCCCCTACCTCAGTATACTGCAACTCATGGACACTTCTGTTTGCATGTTGTGTTACCTCAGGACTTTCTCCTGTTCACCCCATGTTCCTCAGCAGTTGACTTTGTCATGCATGTGTTTTCAGTTTCAGTTGCACTGTTGTCCACTGTCCAAGTGGTTGCCAGCACCAAGCACTCCGTGCGGGCTGGCTTGCACTCACCCCACACACATCCAGCACAGGCGCCACTGTACATGTGGCCCTGCCAATAAAGGGGCCGGGCGCACGTGCCCGTAGCCAGTACAACATAATGTCTACATGTGTCCCTGTGGTCTTGTTGTATGCATGATGGTCCTGGGCCCTACGACATTACATTGTGCTGTGTACATCGCATGCAGACATGTAACCGCAGGCAGCGGGTTGGAGCTTGGACATGTAGCTTTGTCACCCACTCAATGTGTACGGGGCGTGGTCAGGGCCGTCTTACGCCGAGCCAACGTGGGTGTGTGACTGCTATTTGCGCGCCCCTGGGTTGTGGTTCTGTACTGTGAATGTGCATCTGCATGTGTCTCTATGGCAGTGTGGGTCTCTTTTGTGGGGTGTGGGTGGTCCCTGTGGGTGATAGACACTAACGTATGTGTTCTAGTTCGCCTTCCATGGGTTCGGCACCCACCCACTCCTGTTGGGCCACCTCCTTTTAGAGTGCTGACACATGGCATTGGGGTGCCATGTGTGGGTGGGTGAAGTGTTTTGATCCAGCTGTGCTGTTGTGTGCCCCTCTGCAATGTGTTGGGGAGATGCATGTTGACATTGTGTTGACATATATGTTGGCGCATTGTTCTGGTTTACATGCAAACTGTATGGCAATGTACATTGTGACTGTTTGTGAGGTGCTGGATTCTGCTGCGGGACAGTGTACATTTGGACTATATGACGGATGCGAGGTCGTACGCGTACATTTCCATTTCACAGTTTCCAGCTCGATCAGATGTAGTAGGCATGTTTCTGTGCATGTGCGGAGCCAGTTGTGTTCTCTGTTTGGCAGTGTCAGCTATGCGCATTGTACAACGTTGCGTCAATGTGGATGTGCTGTCCTTGCTATGTGTGTGTGCTGCAGTGTGCCAAGGGGATGAGGGACATGATCCTGGGTAATTGTGGGTGTGCAGTGTACTACACCTCATTTTGCATGTGTGCCATGGTGCCCATCTCCCCGTCCACCCAGTCCCTGTCCGTTACTTTCCCTGTTGTTGTTGTCAGGTCCTCTCGAGCTGTGTCCGTACTCCCTACTCCTTGCACCTTATCCACACATATGACTGTGGCCTCAGTTTCCGCCAGCTCCTACTGTGGCGCTGGACTGCCACCTCCTGTCGCCATTGCTGCCTTCCTGTTGGCAGCGGGTTTGTGCCTGGTTTAGGTTGTCACGTCATACCAGCGTCTCTTGGACTCCTCGATTGGCCTCCTCGACACTCCGACTGCATTCCAGGTGGTCTGCTTGTGGGTCAGTTGCTGGTAGTGTTCTGTCTTCTCTGAGACGCTGGTTTTGTTTTCCTGCTGTCTGCACCCCGTTTTTCCCTGCTGGTTGTCTGTGGGGGTTGTGGGGTTCGCATTGGCCTCTGCGCTGGGTCAGGACGCATCCATGTTGCTAAGCTTTAGCTTGTTTCTGGTGTGTTGTTTCTGTGGTTTTTATGGTGCATTTTCCTGCAAGACGAGTGGGATTTGCCGGCCTGTGGGTAGTTTTCGCAAGTTTTTGTACTATGATTGGCTTCATCGCATGATTTTTTTCAATGCGTGTTTCGCATTTTTGCAGCGTGGCGTTGATATTTGCACGGCCATTTGACGTGTTATCTGTTTACTATCGTATGCTACCGCCGCGTTGTGAATATTTGGTTGGCACAGCGTAATTTAATATACCCCTAAGATCTTAAAACTGCTGCAAATTCATGAGGTGGCTGAGTCATAATTACAACGAAATTATCAAAATATCATACATAGCAATCTGAAACCTTGGCAGATATGAAAGAGGGCGAGCATCACTTCACATGACATAGCATTGAAGACCATGCCCATACTTCTGTTCTTGACACCGAGACTTGTTTACTTAAATATTTCATAAAAGTGATAGGAGGTATGCTATTTTATTGCTTCTCTTGTACAATGCTGATCATATAATAAACTCGTGAATTTTGGTTGGCATAATGTATTGACTAATAAGAATAAAAAGGCAGTCGCAATGCCAATTAGACAAAAAGAAAAGAAAAAGAACATTTTAAAACGAGGAAAATAAAACAAATCACTTTTACCAGGTGGTGTTTGTTGTCCAAGAGGAGGACATGCAAAAAATGTATGTGATGGGAAAAGGTTTTTCACTTGGAGTGGGGTGAACTAAGTCGGTAAAGCTGTCACTGCAGGGGCCACCTTATACATAAGCAAATCCTGTAATCAGGAAAGTAGGACTTGTGAAGTAACTACTAATATTAGCGTCAGATATCATCACTAGGAAAAAAAATGAAAAAAAAGCAGCCAGCTTGAAAGCAGGTCACATGGCTCCGTTAAGAATTAACACTAAAAGGAGCAAGGACTTGCGTTTATACTGCAGAACCACCTAACAGGGTGTGAGAGGCCCTAACACAGAGCCCAGCTGCCTCGGGGACTATAGTGTACATTAATTAGAGTCAGCTGACTCGCGGACTCCGGCTGGCGCAGTTAGCAGTGTCATGACAGCATGGTGCTGGGCAAGCATCAGGAGAGGCTGGGAGATACACACAGCGGTCACAGCAGGCTGTATTATTTCAAAATGTAACACCAGTGAAGTGAGCCGTCCAGGGTCTGGCACACCACAGCTACACAATTCACTTACTTGAATGAGTCAATAAACTAAGAAAACTGTATGTACTCTGTAGCAAAGAGAAACCTTTAAAGTCATTTTTAAAACATACTCACTGCATATTTGCTGTGGGTTTTAGAACAAGCTGCGCATGGTTCACCCTGCAGCAGAGCCTCTCTTCCTCCTACAGAGTACATCTTCTTGCCCGCGCTGTGACCTGGGAAATGTCTAGAAGCCCCAAGAGATTGTCACATACAGGAGACTGGTCGGGCCAGGAGAGGTAGGGGACACGTTTGTACTCAGCAAGGAATGTTAGAGTACCATGGGCCCGATTCACAGAACTAACTTAAGACAAAATCCTAAACTTACTACTTTTGGTATTCACAGAAGTTAGGATTTTGTCTTAAGTTTGTCTTAAGACAAACTTAAGACAAACTTAAGACAGACTTAAGACAGACTTAAGACAGACCTAAGACAGACTTAAGACAAACTTAAGACAGACTTAAGACAGACTTAAGTTAGGATTTTGTCTTAAGTTTGTCTTAAGTTTGTCTTAAGTCTGTCTTAAGTCTGTCTTAAGTCTGTCTTAAGTCTGTCTTAAGTTTGTCTTAAGTTTCTTAAGTTCTTAAGTGTCTTAAGTTTGTCTTAAGTCAAACTTAGGACAAAATCCTAACTTCTGTGAATACCAAAAGTAGTAAGTTTAGGATTTTGTCTTAAGTTAGTTCTGTGAATCGGGCCCTTAGATCTCGGATTATTTTTTATTGAATCCCGGAGGTTTATTTTCCAGTGTAGAAACACTTAAGCCGCTCTTTTTAACAAATGGATAAACCTTTCCTCTTGAAGCAATATCGTGATCGGAACAAGAGGACAATACTCCCTGGGGCGCACAATTGAAAATGTCTGAAATCAGTTCTTAAGCGTGTTGGATTGCTGAATTTTACTTAGCCCACATGTATGGAAATAGAGAATTTTCATATTCTACAGCGCACATTGAAATGATGGTTCTGAGATGGGCAGTTTGATTGTCTTGAAAGTAAATTGCTGCAAAGTCATTTTGTTTGGAGCTCTGCTTCCCTCTTGTGGGTTCTGTCGGCACTGACATTGGCGTACCGACTAGGGGAAAGACGGAGAGCATACATTTTCTTTCATCTAATTGCTGAACCACGGATATTGTCTCATCTACAGGGTAGGTTATATAAAGTTGTGACCCTAAAGCACTGCGTGAAACCGATTAGACTAATACCAACAAGCATTGGCAATGCAGTAGGACTCGCATTTACCCGAGACCTCTTCCATAGCAAATAGCAATGCGTGCAGGCGACGAGGATCAAGGGGCGGCGAGAAGGCATCGGAGTGGAGGGGGGGCACAGGAAGAAAGTAGTCTGTGCTGTGAAGGGGCCAGTAGCCGTGGAAGGACACAAATGACTGACATGGCTGTTATGGGGAGGGACTAACAAGCTTTAAACCGGAAGGCAGCATTTAGAACCTAAACCAATGAAGAAGATGGGCCGGAGATTAGGCGGAGCTTCCACAAAGCTTCCACACTATAGTGTATACTGCATGCCTCACAAAGCGATGACAGCGCATTCGTGCTGCAGCGCTAGGTGAGACCTCAGAAGAAGGAAGTAGTCTGTGCTGTGAAGGGGCAAGTAGCCGTGGAAGGACACAAATGACTGACAAGGCTATTATGGGGAGGGACTAACAAGCTCAAAACCAATCGGAAGGCAGCATTTAGAACCTAAGCCAATGAAGAAGATGGGCCGGAGAGTGGGCGGAGCTTCCTCAAAGCTTCCAAACTATAGTGTATGCTGCATGCCTCGCAATGCGATTGCAGCGCAATGCTAGGCGAGACCTAAAAACAGGAATCCCGGGTATCATTGGCACACATTTCTGACTCTCCTCCAATTAAAATGCATGTTGGAACACGGAGTAACAAAAGAATATTAAAGTCAAAAAATTAAAGCAATATTATTCTTAAACCAATTTAGTTAATAATAGGTACTTTAAATGGCACACAATTTGACAGAGCTGGGATATTTATTTTTATGTAATAATTAAATAACCCCTGCCATTGGTCGTATGGGCCTTTGTTTTCTGACAAAGAGAGTTTAAAAGGGCCAGTTATTTACTTCAACCCTTCAATATTAACAATTAATTTGTAAGTCAATAAAGAAAATTTGTGTGATTTAAAGGGTTTTATTATTCTTCTAATAAATTCTAATCGTTTTATTCAGAAGGAAGAATCTTCAATCATTGTTATTACACATTCAATTAATTCATTAGTACCTATTTCAAAACAAGATAATATACATTATTAGTAAAAATTAGAGTCAAAATAGTGATAATGCAGCAAGTGTGTTCCAAAAAGGAATTACCCTAATCTAAAAGAGGTTAAGAATACAATAAATTGGGGGCGTTACTAGGCATCAGCCAAGATGGCTTCACTCTAAGCAAACTCTGCGGCCGCTGATATATTAACCCCTAACACCCGTCCACATCTCTGTTCCTACCTTGTGCGAAGTGGCTTGTAGAGCGAGCTGACACTACTGGTAACCCAGGGGAGGTTTGTGGTGTGCCCCCCACTGTCCATTCCAAAATGCTACCAGCTGTACCCATGAGGAATGTGCCTTGTGGGAGCATGCCCTTGTGACAGCTGTGGGGGTAGCCAACGCCCCCCGCATGCCATCTGTCCCCGCCCAGTGAGGTGCGCATGGGGGATCATCCTCCCCACCACTGCTCTGAGGGGTGCTGCCAATCTTCTATACTTCTATTCATGGGAATTTGGATAAAGGCCCCTGAGAGTCAACAAGGAGGAATAGGCCTCTACGGGCCTATTTCAGGCACACAGCGAGTAAGCGAGCTTAAGAGGGTTGCTGAAACAAATCCTCATGCATGGTTACACGGAAGACTCTTAGTGACCGTAACTGATGGCTATTGTGAGGAGCAAGGGGTCGGTACCTCTACGTACCAACAAAATGGACACATACACAGTGATAAGTATGCCCCACACTGCAGCTGGGCTGGAGGCTGACCATCACAAGGCTGTGCAGCACTCCTCCAGCAAAATCATGTTTGCAATACAAGACCTTAAGGGCATTCAACCTAAGCTAGACACTGTGACCACAGATGTCACTTTCCTCAGAACGAACTTTAATAAGATCTCTGAAAAGGTAACAGTGGCAGAGTCACATACTAACTTACTGCAATCCACGACTAAGAAACGAGAGGACCATGTACAATACCTTACGAAACTAAATGTACTTGTTGCTGGCAAACTCGAAGACCAGGAAAGAATGGCTTGGAGTAACAACATTAGAGTTGTGTTGATTCCTGAAAGGGCCAAGAGGCACAATGCAGATTTATTTCTAGAGGACCTCTTCATCAACACCGTCTGCCATAAGCGTCTCTCGAAATTCTTTTCAATCGAACAGTCGCACAGGTTATCGGTTAACCCCGCTGAGGCCAGGTGCCGCTTCGAGGACAATAATTGGAAAGGAGTATGACTATTGTGACATGGACGAGATCCTGAAAGCAGCTCGCATCCACGGTGACCTAAAATATGAGAATGTCATGATATACTTCTTTCAGACTTCACCATGAAGGTTCAGCGATGAAGTATTGACGAAGTAAAAAAAGTGCTCAGAACAAAATAACTAAAATACATGAAGCTATACCCGGCAAGACTGCAGGTGGTGACATAGGGTAGGTCCTGGCACTTCACTTCACAGTAGGAGGCTTGGGACTGGTTGGAAGAATGGTGCACTTCAGGCCAACGGAACCAGCAAGAAGAAAAAACTGGGGCAGGAAAGCCAGACAAAGTATACACCGACCAAAGAGAGGTACATCTGAGGGATTAACCCCCAAAGACCCGCAAGCAATGAACTTGGTTGACTCCTAGCCAAAGACTTGCTGCATACTCAGCTGGGGGTACTGTAAGTTGAACCGGCAGTGGATATGGGTAGTCAGATCCGGGTCTTGACTGAGCATGCCTGTTCACCCTGTGTAGGGGTGCTGTCTTGTCCAGGGTTGGAGGGATGGGATTAGTAATGATGGCCTACATTACACAGGTTTTACTTCACTACAGTATACTAAAGGGTTACAATTTCATGTTTCTTTAATTGATCGGCTCATCATGGTAGTGCCGGCCAACCCTAAATATTGCATGACACAGTTCATATGACAGGCATTTTATATATTGGGGAGGTGGGCAGTTCCTTGCCTGCAGTGCAGGGCAGCAGGGAGAGGGGAGTTTCATTGTTGGGCACAATAGTCTTATTAATTTAAAGTTGTACCTTGTTTTAACTCTTGTTCAGGCTTAGCAGCATTACACAGCTATGGATCGGGTCATAGGACACACAGGAGTGGGGAGACATCATTTGATCCCCAGTGGACCCAAGGATGGCCTCACACACACACACACCACGAAACTCAATGTGAGTACCCACTCAGTTAGCTTTGAAAGTCCTAACATGTAATGTCAATGGTATGGGCAGTAAAATAAATAGCACCATAATGCTTCACTATCTCATCAGACATGCCCCAGATCAGATTCTCCTGCAGGAGAAATACCTTAAGTGTTGTATCAATTTGAGAAAACTCTGTTGACGCAGGCAGGATATACAATGTGCTCCAGGGATGCGGGCATCCTTATCCAAAAATCGGTACCCTATATTCCCCTTCGCACATGAAGTGACCCACTTGGCAGATTTGTGGCGCAAACCGGAAACTGGGAGGGCTACACACTAAACATTTGCTCTGTATATGTACCACCAAGACTTCATGCATAGACATGTCCCACACTCAGTGCTATATTGTTAGAGATGCCACCTAGGATACCTTGGATGCCCATACTTGGGGGAGACATGAACGCAGTAATAGATCCTGGAATGGACAGAGAATCCAGAGAATCCATGTCCCTAACTACAAGCGAGACTGGTAGACCTGTGGCGTGAACACAACCAGACAAGGCTGTTCACCTATCTATCAGCAATGCATGGTAGATGTTGCTGCATAGACCACATTTTCACTCAACGCCTACACACTGGCACTGGGATGCAGCGCATAAAGCTGGAGGGGTCTCTGACAACTTTTCATTGAAGGTGTTTCTCTGAGGCCCCACTAGGCACACTGTGTCACCCCCTAGAAATGACCCTCAAGGACAAATTAAGGAAAAGGACAGACCAATAATTCCAGGACAATAAATGTACTGTTAACTTGGCCAGTGTACCGTGGAAAGCCTTTAAGGCTGTTATTTGTGGTCATGCACAGACCCTGATTGGAGGGAAAAGGAAAGAACAGTGGATAAAATGTGAGGTGCTAGAACATGAGATTGACTCTTTAGAAACTCATATCCTGGCGGGGGGGCAGCCAGCTTCCACCTTCACCACCAGCTACCCCTTAAGCAACACGAGTTACGGGAGCTGGTGGAAGATAGAGTGCACGCCTACATGTTGGGGACCCAACACCCACTGCATAATATAGGTGACAAGGCTATAAAATTGTTAGCGTGGTTGACAGGAGGGACAAGGGAAAGAGCTGGGTCTTAGAGATTCAAGACACACAACCTGTGCTGCCATAGCAGAAGCTTTTGCTACATGAGGAGATATACGCCTCCACGACTACCGTCTCCAGACCTGACCCTCCCAACACTCCCAGATGAGGTGAGAAACACCCTGGAGTAATATTTTACAGTAGAGGAGATAGCCAAGCCAATACGGGACCTACGGTCAGGGAAGCAGTGGGGCCCAATGGCCTACTTGTAGAAGTATACAAATGCATGGCAGACAAAGTTGCAGAGCATATATTAGACATATTCCGAGCTGCCTTAGAAGCGGGGTGTCTGCTGGAGTACCACCTCCAAGCCTCAGGCGAGGGGTGTCTGCCGGAGTACCACCTCCATCGTAGTTATCCCCAAGAAAGACATGCCACTGATGGAATGCAATTCTTATAGATCAATATTGTTGCTTCACTTGGAAGCCAAAGTACTGGTGAAGGCTCTGGCGAACAGGCTGCAAGGGGGGATAGCTGCGATGGGCCACCAAGATCAGTCAGGCTTTATGCCACATAGAGGCACCCATCTGAACCTGCGGCATCTTTACAAGGTGTTGCACATAACAGCAGTGCCACATATTGAACAAGTCCTGCTCCTATCATTGGATGACAAAATGGTGTTTGATAGCATCAAATGGATTTATCTCATTACAGCTCTTGACAAATTGGGATTTGGCCCAAAATTCTGTGTCTGGGTCAAACTCCACTATCAGGGCTGTCTAGTTAAAGTACAGGTCAATAGGCATATGGGCACAAGGCAGAGGTGTCCCCTATTACTTTTGTGCTGGCACTTGAACCCTTAACAACATAGGTTCGATAAGACTGCTTATGTGTGGGATTAGCATCAATGGAGATTGGGAAGAGCGAATTTCCCTTTAAACCGATGATTTTCTACTCTATGCCAAGCAGTCCCTCCTCTCTGCAGACAGGATACTACATACTACATTTTTACATTCCGGATACTGTATCAAGTGAGAAAAGTCAATCAAAGTTCCGCTTGCAGGGCGACCCTGAGGCTCCCATCAAGTTGCATAACCTCAATAGTACAGCATGAGATTAAATATCTTGCCATATATGTCACACACGATTTGTGAGACTTTCTCAATAAAAACCTGTTTTCCCATTTGGATCCCCTCCATACGGATGTTGTCCAATGGCAGATGCTTCCACTGTTCCCGGTGGGTAGAGCAGCCCTATTTAAAATGATGACTCTTCCGTGCCTGCTCTATGTTCTACAGAATACTCCCTATAACATCCCCCCATATGTTTTCAGTAAGGTTGCCCATGAGTTACGATAATTTTTATGGGATGGGGCAGCTCAAGAATATCACTCTGCAAGCTTTAAAGATGGGTCGATGAGTGGGGGGGATGGCTGCCCCTGATATACTCAAATAATATTGGGCTGCCCAGTTAGTGGCAGTCAATGACTGGGTGTTCACTGATTAAACTGAGCTAGAGTATTGCGTATACCAGGAAGCAATGGGAAGTACAGGCTACCCGCCAGTTCTTTACTGGAGAGGGCGGGTGTGCGCCCTACCGAAACCTACAGATTATGGCCCAAGTCACTGATCTGAATGTGCCCCATGGTGGCTAGATTGCCCCTCCTGAATATACCAGGTATCAAATGATTTGGCTGGTGATGGCTGTGGGGGTAGCCAAGCTCAACTTAGCGTGTGCCTGGAAGGTAGGAATGTGCCCCCCATTTTAAAGATTGAGAAAGAGATGTGGACTGGTGCCAACTGGCGAGCAAGTAGTCTAACAAAGTAGGGGTTGCCCCAAGAAATGAAGTAAGGTTTGGGGTAGTTGGCACACTAACAGAGGATTTTGAACAACGAGAAAGAAATATGGGAATAGGGGACAGAGTTGTGTAATTGCTTCAATTCCATTTGAGAGGGTACAAACCCTTGTATACATTGGCAAGCTTCTGCACATAACATCTTTGCATCATGTACGTAATATGGTCCTCTTCTTTTACTGTGTATACAGTGCGCACAATCCATCAACTGAATCCTCTGTATACTGAGCAATTGCATAATAAAAAGTGTTCTAAAAAAAAAAAAGAATTGAATAAGGTGTCAAATCAGAAACTCGGGTAAAGACTTATGATTAGAGACTAATGCATAAGAATGCAGCCATTGCCCTTCAAACAAAAGAAATTGTTAAGCTGGAAAGTATTCTCAGCTATAAATCAGCAGACATCTAGCAAATGGTAATAGGCTAACAAGCAATCTCTCACAAGAGATATGGTCTCAAGAATTGCAGAGAAGGATCTCCAATAATGCAACAACCTACTCTAGGAACACACAGTAATATAAACACAGTGAATTATTAATAAGAAGAAATATCCCAATCTCCAAGCACAGCATCCAATAGGATTTCAGTAAACTTCTGGGAGTAGGTAAACTCCCAGTTTCTTGTGTCTTCACAATAGGCAACAGATACAGTCCTTGAACAGATACTTTGGCAAACTTTTATGGGTCTTCCCATGAATCATCCTTTCTGTTGTCTACTCAACTCCTGGTGAGAAACTCACTATCAATTGTCTAATACATAACAAAAGCCTATTCACTAATAACATTATTATTTCTTTTATTTGCTGATAATGACTAAGTATGATTGCTTTCTACAAAAAATGTTTTTATAGAATTTGTGTTATGTAGCATAGACATTTGCACTTTTTATTTCAATGTGTTTTGGTTTGCAAAAAGACGAAATTCGCTCCAGCAACCTCCTCCCTCTGATGGTTAAAATAACCATCACCATTTCCGACAAATGAATCCCTGAATTGCACCTTCCTTCACTGCTGTGTCATCTGTCTTACTTTACAAAATTTCCACTTTTGCAGCTTCTACCTTATTCTCTCTTCCTTTCTTTCTTCCATTTAAAGTTTTTATTTTCTTTGTCTCCCTCTCTCTTTATTTCTCTTTCTTGTAAGATAGCATCTAAATCCTTTATATGAATCATAAACGCATATTAAGCAAATGCCAATGACTAGTGCAGGTAACTCCTACGAATCCACTCCCAATATTTCCAAACCATCTACTTATAGCAGAAGTTCCTTTGCTTAGAGTTCCTAACACACTACTTGTCTCTAAAGTTTCTAATTCAGGTTTTAGATAATGTTCTTCTATCTTTCTACTCTCACTACAGGTATGTATGAACAGCAGCGTTGAGCCTTCAACATTTAATAGACTTCACATTTTTCTGCCAGCAATATGTCCACAGTTAATCGATCTTGCAAAATCATTGATTTAATAGCCAATAATTCTGTATTAGGTTCTAAGAAAGCACTAAATATACTAATAGCCAGCTTATCTACTACTGTAGAAAGTTTTCTAATTTTCTCGTCACTCAGAACTACTCCTATTGGAAGAATAATCGCCACAAAATGTTCCCCCACTAATTGTGTCCCATCAGTGGTATGTCTGTGAGATGGAGTCATTGTTACGGCATCTTTTCTATTTACATGATACATATTTGGAAATAATAGAGCTAAAGAGTAAACTCATGCCTGGTCAGCAAGAAAATGGAAATATGTATCTTGTCCACATGCACATAGACTCCAAGGATACCTGCCTCTTCTGTTAATACTTGGATAGGCCCTCCAAGAACTTTAAATGTATGTTCATAGCTACTTATCCCAATATTTATCTTTCTAAACTGAATTTTCCTTTTGTAATCACATAGTTTCCCTTTTTACATCTATCTAATTTCAATTTAGGATATATCATTTCTTCTTGTATTCATTTTCTTTCTTCGAAACATTATTTAATACATCTTCCTCTTTATTTGCCTTATGGAACATGTGAGTTCTCCTCTCTTCAAATGCTAGAATACATTTTTTGTCCAATGGTTTTGTTAGACATGTAAGAATCTGGTTGTATGTCTTAACAGTGTTTATCTTTGAAGGGGATCTAAAGAAATAGCAAGCTACTTCCATGTCCTTTGCCTGTGGGTAAGGGTCCATTCTCTTCTCAAGAGAAATGTAAGGAAGAATCACATCATAATTGGAAAGATAATATTCAAAGCATTCCTGTCTATAAACTTAACTAAGTAAAATACTACTTGTAACTGCATATGAAACTGGAATGCGATGATAGGTTACTTCTTCAGCAGCTGAAGAAGGTAAGTGTGCACAAACATAGCAATCATTGGAGGAATGGATGCAACACTTAGGTTCTGAGGCCCCGTGGACCGGGACTCGCGTGATCCGGTGGGGTGCCGGCCATGTGTGGTATAAATGGGATCCGGCCTTCATGCCTCCTGGAACCGTGCCACTAGATTGGCAGGCGACCGGAAGTGCGTCACTGCTGGGTGCCACTGCTGGGTGGCCAGGGTGGGGTATAGAGACCCCTTGCCCTTTGGCCTTGGCCTTTTTCCTTACCTGGCCATCCTGGTGATGGCACGGACAGGCACGGCAGCTTCTTCGGCTTTCCAGCACACGTATTTCAGCAGGCGACATCTCGGCTCACCGGCTGCTTTGTGTGGATCCCAGGCTCCTGGCTCTCGACCACGCTTTGTTCATTCCAGCAACGCAGTTCTTTAAAGCCAGTACTGCGTGGGAGAATTGACTTCTTTGGCACTGCATTTCGACCCCGGGCTCCTTCTGCTTCTCTGGCTCCATTCTGCTTTCCAGCACGCGCATTTTGGTGCACAATTGAAGTAAGAGAGGTAACTGTTCGTGGGGGCAGTCTCCTGCACCGCCGCAGCGCTTTGTTTGAAATCAGCAAGTCGCCTGCTAGAATTTTACCTCATTTCGGTCCCGGCCTCCTCTCGACTCCATCGCAGCCCAATTAGTGTCCCGCTCCCCAAGTCACCACGGGGCATATTATCAGGCACGGCATTAAAGTTACTGCCGCTTTAACGGCAGAAAGCTGCCGCTAAAGCGGCGATAATGGGTTTGATAATATGCCGCAGAGAATTCCAATATTGACACCAGAATATGGGCTTCAATGGGAATTCTCAAGGGCATATTATCAAGCCCATTATCGCCGCTTTAGCGGCAGTTTTCTGCTGCTAAAGCGGCGATAATTTTAAAGCCGTTTCTTGATAATATGCCCCCACATTTGTGCGATTGAGAGCTTGGATCTTTCTTTTCATGTTCCGGGCTGCATCTACGGGGTCAAGAGTGATGTGAGTCTCCTGTCCTGTTTAGCCTCCTAGGTCTAAGGTGGATACAGGGGGAGGTGTTCCTAATTAAGCATCAGAGACCTGGTGGCCGCTGAGCCAGGAATGCTGACCAGGCGGTGAGTAACCTAAGCTGGGGGCGGGCTGGGGAGGAACTGTTTTTTATGTAGTGTGCAGTCACTAATGTTGGGAACGTTTCTAGGGCACAGTGAGTAGTAGGCATGTTGTTTTGCCCCCGTTAGGGTAGTGCACGGGGAAGTAGCCCCCATCAGTTGGTTTTAATTGGTCGCATTTGTTAGCATTGAGTGCCTTTGTTCCTAATTCACGACTGTCAAGTGGGTCACCTTGGGTGGGGTACCATTGTGACATAGCCCTAAGGAGGGGTGTATTCAAGCACTGAGGCTTGGGGCTGGTGGACACAACACTGGTGTAACGTTGTTTAGCTCTGCTTCAGAGATATATATAGTCTGGGTTCTGGAGCCCCTACCCCCCCTTTGTGTCATGGCTTCGCAGACTAAGGGAGGTTGGGTGGGAAAGAGAAAAGAGAAGGACTCCGATTTGGCCCTATTGATGAATACAGGCCCCAGCTAGGCCCGCAGAATACAAGGGTTCGCTCTCCTGTAACAAAAGCTAAAAGGAAGTTGGCACGGAAACTGCAAAATACAAAGACAGAGTTTATTAACCCTTAAGGGTGGTCCTACAACCTATACAACACTCTTCAGTATTGCATAGAGTAGCACACAGAACTTGCGTACATAGTCCCCTTTTATACACAACAGAGGGGCTCATAAGTGGGTGGATACAACATGAAGCAAAATTCATTACCTTTTATGGTCAGTTTCGATACAGAATCAATATGTGGGCGGAGTTAACACACTCCTTAAGCCCGCGGAAACATGGTCAAGCAAGGACTAACTGATAACAGATGTGGTCAAGTCTGGGCATGCGCCAGACGGACAGAGGAGCTATTTATAGACTGTTACTCGGCAGATTATGAGAGCAACTGATACGAAGATAGGACTCTTCTCGTGCTGAGCACGTGGAGACACGACAACACAAAATGGAGTCCAAACATTAGTCAACATAAGGAGAGAAACTTGGTCCACCTAAGGGGAATTCATGTCTTTAGTGAATGCTTAATCACATCGCTGTTTCAATTTTCAACAGACGACCCTTTCAGCATTTACTGAAGACATTCGGTTTATTAGGATAATCATCATATATGTCAATTTTCATCATGTCTTCTACTTCTTTAGTTAAATGTTTCTGATAGGTGACTTTGTCAATAGCTTTCTTATCAGGAATACAGAATGACACACATAGGGAACAGAGTAAAGGACCACATTGGACACAAATGCAACAAGAAAACAGAATTGCTACGATAATGCAGAGACCAGTCAAAACCTTCCACCCCCATGTAGTGATCAATGCCCAAAACCATCCAGAAAAGGTCCAATGCCATTTTCTGTATGGATTTCAGCTGCAATTTTATGCAATTTATTGATAGCATTATAAACTGATGGCGTGTGGTCAGGAATAAACACACAACAACTACTTCCGATAATTTTACACGCTCCACCTCGGTCAGCTAACATAACATCTAATACCATTCGATTCTGTAATGCAACAATCCTAGTAATTTGTAATTCTTCCGTAAGATTCCCAAGAGCAGCAGTGGTCTGATTTGTCACAGCCTCTACAACTCTTGTTAATCTTCGAACTTTCCTACTATTTAGGGCAGCTCCAACAAAGAAAAACAATCCTAAATTAAAATCAATATACTGCTGCAAGTTAGTGTCAGTTTGATCAACATCATCAATAGATAGAGTATGTTTATACCTATTTACAGTCACATTATTCAACAACTTCAAATCTTTATGATAAGATGCAGGTGCCAAGAATACAGGAGGTAATAGGAATGCTACATAACATACTCCGGACCAACCGGCGGGCAAACGATAATAACCCTTATTCCCACATACGAAGTATGTGTTATGGGATGCTAAGAAAGTACTATTATTCAACCCGTCAATGTTCAGGATAATGATACAATCACTAACACCAACAGGAATATAACCCACACTCTGGACACACAGGTCCGCTTGAGCTTGTGCCACTTGAATCACAAATCGTTCTTTCCCTACAGTGTCTCTAGTGTTCGTGAAAATGTAGGGGATCGATTAATTGTCTGGTCGATACTCTTCCCATTCCCATATTGTCCCATTCGCTTGTGGGTAACCATCTTTATCTTGATGACATTCCCTATTGAGTCTAAAGAGTAATCGTCCCACTGTAGGTTTGCGTGTGGCAAAAAGCAAAGTATACCATGCTCTACAAGAGCCATTATGAGAAAAGGGAAGAGGTATGAATGGTGTTCCTCCTTTCTTCTGATGAGCTGGCATCATACCACATATCCAACAGTTCGTAGCATTAGTAGCAACATGGGTATGATGCAACATCTGGATGAAAGTGTTATTCAAATAAGACTGATGATGCTTCAATTCTTGATACGGAAGGGTATAAAAGTAGTGCTCCTCAGGCACTGGGGTAGTCAAAACAAGCAACTCACGGGCAGGAGTCACATCCTCAACAAACCATGTGGTTATACCAACAATAGCCACAATGATAATAAAGCTTGTCGCACAAAGAATCTTCTTCTTCTCCATCTTGTAGTAAGAAGTCAATATCTTCCTGAAACTAAAAGGTTGTCAGAACTCTTCCCCTTAGGCAGCCGTTGATTTCTTCACCAGCGGGCCAAGACGGGTGTCACTACACTAATGCAGGGCTGATCCCCCCCCTTGCCACATTGGCTCTCCGTTTCACTACCTAAGGGCCGTTCTGACAACTTTGGATACAGCAATCACTTTCTTGGTCTGAGGTGATATCTTCTTCCTCCAGGAATCGCTTGGTCCAGGAAGAGCTCCTCAGTGTCCGGTTCCACAGCACGGTTTTTCTCCGCAGTCAGAATTTCTCGATGGTCGGTCAATACAGCAGGCTCCACCAATCCAGGCGGCACTTTGCGACAGTGCAAGGAGTGGATCCAGTTCTTCCGATTGGAAACCCGCACAGCTGTCCTCGTTGCGAGTAAGACTTGCTCAGGACCAACCCATCTCGGCTCCAGACTGTTCGTCCTTTCGAAGATCTTCAGCATAACCTGATCTCCAGGTCGGAGATTATGACCTTCACCTGTGGACCGATCAGGGAGCGCCTCTCGAACCTGTTGATGAATAGAAACCAAATTATCCGTTAGCTGTGCCAGATAATCATTCATCATTACACAGGGTACATCATACAATGACTTAGGTTTTGGTGGACCCCAAATATTCATTGGGCGTCCAAAGACGATCTCATAAGGTGTGAGACCGGTCCGAGAATGCGGTATCGATCTAATTGACAATAATGCCAGCGGCAAAGCGTCTGGCCAAGTCAAAGAAGTCGAAGCTTGGATCTTAGCGATCTTAAGCTTCAGAGTACCGTTATACTTCTCAACCAATCCCGCAGACTGAGGGTGAAATACTGCATGGAACTTCTGAGTAATGCCTAGACCCTTCAGGACATACTTGATAACGTCTGCTATAAAATGAGGTCCATTATCACTCCACAATAATCTGCAAACACCATATTGAGGGAAGAACTCCTTCAATAGCATCTTGGCTGTAGTCATTGCAGTATTGTCTTTCGTAGGGTATGCCTCAACCCATTTGCTGAAGGCACAAATCACTACTAAAACATACTTCAGATTGTTACAGCGCTCAAGCTGAATGTAATCCATCTGCAAAACCTCAAAGGGTGCAGTAGGTGTCGCAAATCCTCCTGCTGGAGTTCAGGTACCCTTTCCCGGGTTATATCTCAGGCAAATCATGCAGGTCTGCACTACCCTCTTTGCCGTACTAGCGATCTCCGGATGCTCCCAAACTCGTGTGAGTAATTTAACAATTGCGGAAGCTCCGACATGCGCTAGTCCATGGGCCATCTGAACCATAGGTTGTACGAAGGCTGTGGGTAACTTCCATTTATCCATCTGCTTATTTCTCCAACACCCTTCGTCATCTAATTCTCCATCGTTGGACCATTGCTCCCGTTCCTTATCGGAAGCGGTCCTCTGTATTTCCAGCACTTCTCTCCTAGCATCGTGCCATCTTTCTGCCCGTGACTTCACAACATACATTGCAGTAGAGTCAGGCTGCATCGCAGTCTCTCGTGCCACCCGGTCTGCCAAAGCATTCCCTTCTCCAACTTTTCAACCACTTTCTTATGGGCACTACATTTAACTATAGCAATCTTCTTTGGATATGTTAATGCAGTCAAAAGATTGTGAACTAACTCCCCGTACATTATCTGTGCTCCATGTGACGTTAGAAACCCTCTCTCCTTCCAGAGTAGGCCGAAGTCGTGCGCTACTCCGAAGGCATAGTGGCTATCTGTATAAACATTCACACACAATCCTGCACTGAGCTCACATGCTCGCGTTAATGCTAGTTCCGCTGCTTGAGCTGATTTCTGCGGTATGCGTGCTGTCTCCACTATTGTTTGTAGTGTGGTAATTGCATACGCTGCTGAAGTCGTACCATCTGGTAGCTTCAGGCATGATCCGTACACCCACAGTTCTCCATCTACATCTGTAATGGGCGTATCCTGGAGATCAATACGACCCTTTGTCTGTTCCTCAGTCACAAGAATACAGTCGTGTGCTTTCCGTGCTTCAGACTGAGTTTCCGGGAACGGCAACAATGTGGCCGGATTTAACGTTACACACCTCTTTAACGTAATATGAGGAGCCAAAAGCGTCAACTCATATCCCGTTAAACGGGCACTGGTCAAATGCTGCGTCTTTGTCTGATTAAGCAGCGCATCAACAGCATGGGGGACTAATACCAACAGTTTGTGAGATAACACAATTCCCTCACTTTGACGTATTGACACCGCTGTCACCGCAACCGAGCGAAAACACCCTGGTAATGCTCGGGCAACAGGATCAAGTACAGCCGAAAAATATGCACAAGGGCGCTGCTTGTCGCCGTGCATCTGCAATAAAACTGATAATGCACATCCATCTTTCTCATGCACATACAGTGAAAAGGGCTTCGTATAATCAGGGGTACCTAACACTGGTGCTGAACAAAGGGCTTGTCGTAATTGCTGAAAAGCAATTTCACACTCATTTGACCAGGGAAGAGGAATTGGTGTGTCCTTTGTCAAAAGGGCTAACAATGGTTTAGCTATGTGTGAAAATCCCAATATCCATTGCCTACAAAAAGAAACAAGACCCAAAAATGCACGCATGTCCTTCTGCGTGGAAGGCACTGGCGTGTCCAAAATTGCTTGAATACGATCCGGTGTGAGTGCACGCCCCTCCTTAGACAAAAGGTGACCCAAATAAGTCACCTTTGGTCTACAGAATTGCAATTTCTTCTTCTACACTTTGTGATTGTGAGATGCCAAAAAGGAAAGCAAGGATAACGTACTCTTCTCACACAGCGCAGGAGTGTCAGCCGCCAACAAGATGTCATCGACATATTGTATAAGGGCGACACCCTCGGGCAGAACAAAGGAATCCAATTGCCTTTTCAATGCTTGACTGTAAATGCTAGGGCTTTCTGTGTAGCCCTGAGGGACTCTACAACATATATAAGACGTATTATTCAAAGTGAAACCAAAAAGGTATCGGCTATCAGGATGAATAGGGATCGAAAAGAAGGCATTCTTCAAATCAATAACTGAAAACGTGGTCGCCGTTGGCGGGACCAAAGTGAGTAACGTTGTGATATCAGAAACCACTGGATACTGAGGTATCACAATCTTGTTCACTTCCCTTAAATCAATGATAAACCGATAAACCCTGGCATCCGTATCTTTCTTCAAAATGGGTAAAATAGGACTGTTGCAAACATTATAGGGAACTTCTTCCACTACCCCCACCTTAATCAAATCCTGCACAATCTGAATGAGTGCCTCCTCCCCCTCCTGGGAAATGCGATACTGCGGGAGGCGTGGTAACACCGCACCCTCCTGGACACTAATATGGACAGGTGGAATCACCATCTGTCCCACATCAGTATCTGAAGTAGCCCACAAAGAATGAGGGAGGGAAGCTAATACAGTATCCTCCGCGACCACACACATCCGGTCCGTCATCGGGTGATTATCATTTAATATCACACATACTCCAGCAGGGGAGCAGCGGATTGTAGCTCTGAAGTGCTTGAGCATATCAAGACCCATAATGTTGTCAGGCGTGTTCGGGGCAAGCAAAAACGGACAGGGTGCAGAAAAGGGATCAACACGGAATGCAAGGGGTCGGGAAAGAGGGCTTCGAGAGAGTGTACCATCAAACCCTACCGATGTAACCATTAAGCCAGATGGGGGAGCCCTCGGAACCAATTGTTTGGACAGCGCACTGCGGGTAGCTCCTGTATCAACTAGGAACCGATCAGTAGAACCCAAAACCTTTGCTGAAACATAAGGACCCTTCTGATCAACCGGCACTTCAACTGATTCTAACCCCCATCCAACGCATTCCTATGCATGCTGCGAATCATGGTACCCAGAGCGATCAGTCCCTGACATTTGATACTGGTGCTGTTGATCAAATACATTGGGTCTATCTCGCTGCTGCGCGTTAGGTTCAAAGCGAGCACGATCATTAGAATTCCCTCTGAAATTCGAAAAGCCCCCTTTACCCCTCGGTGGTCCCTGACCACGTCCCTGACGAGATGCATACAACGCCGGACAATCTCTGGCCCAATGACCCGACTGTTTACAATACGCACATTGATTCCTATTTACATCTGACCGACCCGAAGGGGGACCATAGAATCCCCTACCTCTGTCGACACCCCGACGAGGCGGACCATACACTTGCGCTAATATCACCTTTGTTTTCAAATCTTTCGATTTCTTCTCCTCCTGCCCCTTCGCTTCTTGTTCCTGACGCTCATAATACTGAGCCATAGTCAGGAGGGATGCCGGAGACGAGGTGGACCAAGAACTTTCACTCGCTTTTAAACGAGCTGCTATGCCCGGTAATAAATTCGCCACATATTTATCCACAAAAAGATGGCGACCCGTATCATCCGTAAGTGACTGACCACTGAAATCATGAAATGTCTCCTCAAAGCGCGTAAAGAAATCTGAGACTGATTCATCAACCTTCTGTTTACACGAGGCTAACATATTCCAGTCAATCTTTTTAGGGGGAATGATCGTTTTCAACGTAGTCAAGATAGCATCAGGAAGATCTAAAATAATCCGCGGTGGTTTTTGCGCGGGTTTTCTCACCTTATCCTCATCCTCAATCTCGGACCACCTAGCCTTAAAAGCGGCAACATCGTCCACCTTCCGCACAGATCTCCACATATCCGGTTGTAATATGAGCCCAAAGAACAAATCTATATCTGCTAACGTCATAGTACAAGAATTCAAGGCCCCCTCGACCTCTTCATAAAAGGCCGCTGGATTCTTGCGGGGGTCAGGCAATGCATTCTTTAATGCCATAACATCAGCCCTATGCCAGGGGGTATAAACCCAATTATATACAAAGTATCCCTTAGCATCAGCGGAAGTAATATCCGAACTAGTTCCCGCTCCTTTAGGAGGAACATACAAAGGTGCTGCCTCTCGCATCGGTTTAGCATGCACTAGTTCGCTCTTATCTGAGTGGGAGGTAGATGACTGGTCATCGCCAATACGTGGATTCGACTGCTCCTCCTCCCCTGCCTTTAGGCGCGCTCTCTCTTTAAGGTCACTCGCCGCGTCCCGCAATGCAAACAGCCGTCGAACCGCATCAGGCGCCTTAGAGGGAGAAAAAATACCGTTACGTAATGCTTTAGCATCTAATACTACATCATCAGGCTCAAAAACTTCTGAATATTTCCGAAAGGCAGTAATCACTTCATCAGAAAAGGCTCCCAAAAAATACAACTTCTCCCTATCCTGCCACTTTTCCAAAGAGTCCAACAACTCAGTAAGGGATAACTTGCCCTTAAATGAACGAAGAGAAACTTTCCGAAGCTCACCCATACGTTCAACTGATAACATAGACCGCGTGTCTACCTTCTCCGAAACCAATCCAGAATCCTGTGATCTCGGGGCAGACGCGCCAGCATAAGGAGGCGGAGAACGATCTAATAAATAAAAATCATCTTCAAGATTAGTAAGGACAGGATTAAGTGGCTGGCGGACAGCATATTGACCCGAGACTTGCAACCTACGCTCTTTCTCTTGTCTCTCCGCCAGTTCTCTTTCCTCCCGACGCTTCGCTTCCTGCGCTCTCACATGATCATTTTTCCGTTGCTCTTTATCAAACAGCGCTTTCTCACGTTTCTCTCGCTCACGCACTTCCTTCACCCATAACCGTACACATTCAAACATATCTTGACGAGCACGCCGTTTACACATACACTGTTCCACATACTCAATCTTACGCATATCAAACGATCCATACAAAGGCCAGCGCAACTCAGGATCCTTTTTGGTGTATTTCCTCCATACTGTGCTGTACATTATAGAAGAAAGACCATGCTTCACATACATATCCCTATTAGGAGTCCCTTCTGGGGGGGCTGGAGCAGATTCCTCGAGGTTTAACCGGTTTCCAAAGCAGCAGCACCACTTACGGAGTGCGCTAAAAGCAGGCATGCTCAAAAATAATGCAAAATATGCAGTATTATCAAAAAAATGGCACTTAAGCTTTGCGCCGTTCAAATTTACACAGCTCCGGAGAAATATCTCCACATTACCTGCCTATATGTGTTGCAACGCATATATTCTCACAATAATCAATACAAAATATGACCGGTCATCACAAATCGAACTCAAATAGCCAACCCAGGCTTCAAAACTCGGAGCAAGTACCGTACAACGGTTCTTACCAATCAAGAGTGTCCAGATTCCAACTGCCAAGTTCCAAAATTCGCCCAAACGGCTGTCACACGGCAAACCGACAGAAGAGGTCTCAGTCGAGGACCGGCGCCACCCAGAAGGTCAGTTCGGAAGGGGAGGAAGAAAACCTCGGGATGCCAGGACTAAAATGCCCCTGGCAGTGATCACATCCCCGGCCAAATTCCTCACCTTCGCCACGACCAATCCTTCGAGCATCCGAGTCGCCGATGAGCCCCACGTGACGGGCGCCAATTGATGAATACAGGCCCCAGCTAGGCCCGCAGAATACAAGGGTTCGCTCTCCTGTAACAAAAGCTAAAAGGAAGTTGGCACGGAAACTGCAAAATACAAAGACAGAGTTTATTAACCCTTAAGGGTGGTCCTACAACCTATACAACACTCTTCAGTATTGCATAGAGTAGCTCACAGAACTTGCGTACATAGTCCCCTTTTATACACAACAGAGGGGCTCATAAGTGGGTGGATACAACATGAAGCAAAATTCATTACCTTTTATGGTCAGTTTCGATACAGAATCAATATGTGGGCGGAGTTAACACACTCCTTAAGCCCGCGGAAACATGGTCAAGCAAGGACTAACTGATAACAGATGTGGTCAAGTCTGGGCATGCGCCAGACGGACAGAGGAGCTATTTATAGACTGTTACTGGGCAGATTATGAGAGCAACTGATACGAAGATAGTACTCTTCTCGTGCTGAGCACGTGGAGACACGACAACACAAAATGGAGTCCAAACATTAGTCAACATAAGGAGAGAAACTTGGTCCACCTAAGGGGAATTCGTGTCTTTAGTGAATGTTTAATCACATCGCTGTTTCAATTTTCAACACTCTTATTGATGTTGATGTTGGCTAAGCTAGATAAGGAGGTGGGTAGAGTCCTCAGTGTCATGCTCTGCAGGGGAGAGTAGGTCTGTGGAGCACCGCTCCCATGTACCCTGCGGACTACATTCCCCCCAGTTCAGCGTAAGGGCAAGAGGGAACCTCGCGCTCCTATACCTATCGCTCTTACGGCTGTTAGTGAGGTTGCTTTAACAACTATTCCACCGCCCCTTACGAAGGCTCCGGCAGCATCGCCAAACACATTTCCTTTAAATCACCAGCACCATTAGTCCGCCCTGGTGCGCCGCAGAGCCCTAGCATTAATGCACCCCCAGCAACTGAGTATCAGGGGGCTTGCGCAGCATTGGAGGCCATCAGGCTGACATTGTTATCTTTACCAGCGAGGCAGTCTGGAGGGAGTACTGTTCAACCCTTGAAACCCTCAGCAACTCCTTCGGAAGTACCTGCCCCTCCACCCTCTGCACCGTTGCTGTAGCTCGCACAAAATGGAGACCCTGTAGCTCAGGCGTTACTCTTCTTGGCCCAGGTACTTAATAAACTCGCGGAACCACCGGTTAGCAGGAATCCTCTTTCTTTGTTAACTACCCCCTGATCCCCATCCAATCAGGTCATGGTAGCGATCGCGGGCCTGAAGAAACAGTTAGAGGCTAGTCGGGCAGCACGTGCGGAAGCTGCTAGCAGTGGTGGTGTAACAGTATCATCCGACGCTCAGTCACCACGGGTTAAGGAACCGCCTAATGCAGACACAGGTAAGAAACGTGACTCAGGGGGGGAGAGAATGGGCGTGGCCTTCAAACCTGTGGGGTGGCAGGAATCCCTATTGTCAAGGCCTGGGAAGTTATCTTCACATGTCCCACCAGAAATGAAAGAAAAGATTTGGAGGAACAAATGTGTTGATGTATTTGTTTTGATAAGGGCAAAACGCAGAGAATGTGATAAGGAGAAAGAGGGTAAGGACGCTTCTCCTAAGGAGAAGAAGCCTAAGTTGGAGGAATCTATAACAAATTGGCTGCTCGTATTCAATGTGTACATGTCTGTTATGTTAGAAAAGAAACCGGAGGTGGCAACTTCCATGGTTTTTTATTCCAATAAAATTTTGAAAGCGCACCATGTTTATGGGGGGTTAGCTTGGTTGGATCATGACTGGGACATTAGGTGGGCCACAGCGGAGGATCCATACATTGGGTGGGACAGAACAGAGGTTAATGTTTGGCTATAGAGAGTCAATAATAAGGCCCCCTTTAAACTGCCTTTTCGTCAGCAACAGTCAGGCAAGAGAAAGGGCTCTGTGTGCTCACCAGGATCCTGCAGGTATAAGCACAGCTGCTCCTTCTGCGGTCACTCTTCCCACCTAGAGTTCAAGTGCAATAAGAAATATAAAGATAAGGGGAAAGAGGGAGCCAAATCCTCCAGTTAGTACTGGGCTGCCTCTTGACATTTTTAAATTGATCCCATGGTTGAATGCATATCCGAGCTGCAACACAGCAAGGTTACTCTATTTGGGTTTTTCTTCAGGTTTCAGGATACCTGTCTCCTCAGTAGCACCAATCCCGCACTGCACCAACTTAGTGTCTGCCCACACACACCACAGGGTGGTGCTCAAAGAGATTGAGAAAGAGGCCTCGTTATGCAGGATAGCGGGTTCTTTCCCTACCCATCCTTTTACGAACTTTGTTTGTTCCCCATTTGGAGCTGTGCCCCCAAAAAACCAGGATCAGTTACGATTAAGTCACAATTTATCTGCACCCACATGCTCCTCCATGAATGAGGCCATCGATCCTCAGTTGTGTTCAGTCAGATATGCGTTTTTTGACCAAGCCCTGTCAATCTTGCGCAAATTAGGCAGGGGAGCACTTTTGGCAAAAACTGGCATGGAGTCTGCTTTCCGACTTCTTCAGGTCTACCCCGATGATTACCACCTTCTAGAGTTTCAATTTGGGGGTGCCTTTTACCATGATAAATGTATGCCCATGGGTTGTAGCATGTCTTGCACCTATTTCAAACAATTTAGTTCCCTGTTGCAATGGATATTTATCTCAGCTACAGGCCACGGGACATAATCCATTACTCAGATGACTTCTTGTCTATGGGCCCTCGGGGTCTGACAGGTGCGCTAGGGCACCGGATTACCTGATTTCTTTGTTTAAGGAATTTGGGGTAGTCATTGCACCAGATAAGACCCGTGGTCATTCAACTTGACTCACATTCCTGGGGATTGAGATTGACACTGTAGCTGGGACGTGCCGCCTCCCAGCGGAGAAGGTTCAGTCCTTCCAGCGGTCCATTGACACTGTGCTGGCATCCAAACAAGTGACACTTTATCAATTGCGGGTGCTGGTGGGCCAACTGAAATTTTGCGCTACAGATTATTCTGATGGCGCGTGTCTTCTCACGGTCCATTGCCAGGTCCATGTCCGGTGTTAAGAAGAGGCACCATCATACCTGGCTATCTGGTGAAGTTAGGGATGACCTAAAGATTTGGGGGGCTTTCTTGCAGCAATTTAATGGCTCTATGTTGTACCCTCCTAACCCGATTACTAATTCCCCGTTGGGCCTTTTTACGGATGCTGCTGGCAGCATTGGCTTTGGGGCAATTTTAGGTTCCAAATGATGTAGGGGCGAGGGGTCCGAGGCCTGGCACGACAACGCCACCACAAGGAATGTTGCCTTTCTGGAGCTCTTTCCTATCATTCTGTCTGTAACCATTTGGAGGGAGGCCCTCAGGAAAAGGAGTGCTATCTTTTGGTCAGATAATATGGCAGTGGTCGAAGCAATTAATAGACAGGGGGCGTCCTGCCAAGGTGTGCTGGTATTATTGAAGCATCGGATTTTATTGTGTCTAAAAGCTAACATTTTCTTCTGAGCTAAGCTTGTACCTGGCATTTGTGATAATGCTGCCAATGCCTTATCCCAATCCAAATTACAGGAATTTTGTTGTTTTCAGGAGATGACAGAGTTCCCTTCATATCTGTGGAGGACTGGAGTCCAGCCTTATCGGATTTAGTTGCAGCCTCACTTGCAAAGCGCACAAGGGTGTCTTACAAGAAGTGTTTTGCAAGCTATAGGTCTTTCTTACGGCCACAGAATGTCCCTCTTACATTTGACCAGAGTGCCATATGTCTATTTTAGGTGAATTGAGGAAACAGGGCAAGACTATATCCTGTGCTCAGGCCCACCTGTCAGCCATTCGGTTGTATGCCAAAATTCAGGGTGTAGCTGACTTGTAGAAATCTTTCCTCATCCAGAAGGTTCTGGCCGGGTGGGCCAGAATAGAGGGTTCAGGGATAGACATGAGGCGCCCCCTTAATGCACAGTTGCTAGGCCGTCTGTTAGCTGTCCTCCATAAAGCTTGTGAGCCCCCTTATGAAACAACACTCTTTGCTGCAGCATTTACTGAGGCCTTTTATGACACATTCCTGGTTGGCGAGCTGGTAGGATCTGTACGTAATGATTTTGGAGGGGGCCTTCAGTGGTCTGACGTGCATTTGGGCAGGGACTGCTTGGCCATAAAGTTTCTGAGGTCCACAACTGATCAAGAGGGAAGGGAGCACTAATCAGGCTTAGGGTAGCCCCGGGCTCCCACATTGGTCCTATTACGCAGATGGGGTCCTATTTGGCCATTTCCCCCTGCGTAAAGTCTTCAGCCCTGTTTCTCCACTTGCATGGGGACGTCCTCTCCAAATAACAATTCACAGCAGTGATGCTGGCTGCCCTGCAAGAGGCTGGCATCAATCTGAAGAGTTATTTGTCCCTCTCCTTTAGAATAGGTGCCGTGACAGAGGCGGCCGGAGCGGGAATGTCAGCTGTTGAAGTAAAAAGATTTGGTCTTTGGTCCTCATAATCTTATAAGCTTTACATTCTCCCTGACTTGCAATGAAAATTGGTGCATGGTTTTGTGCCCGGTCTATGAATATTAATGTATGTTTTGTCTTTCCCCTTATTAGCAGGATGCCATCCAAGGTCGTGTGGGTGATCGGTCACTTTGTTCGTCGGGCGGCTTACAGGTTGCAACTGCTCCCTGGACCGAAACCTTTTGCCCTGTGTGATGTAACATATCATTGGTGCGGGATCAGAGGCTGCACATCTCACAGCTGCAGTGGTTAATTCAGGTGGCTAGGGGTTGGGAGGGACTCCAGTCCCCAGATTTCTTCATGACTCACCTTGGGGGTAACAATTTGGTGACGTTGGGCCGTAAAGGCCTCAGGGAAGCCATTTTGTTGGAATTTGCGCAGTTGAGCATTTTCCTGAGGCGGCCATTGCATGGTACCACATGGTGCCAGGCTGAAGCTGGGGGAAGAACATAAAGTCCAGGACGATAAATGTGTCAATGAGGCATTTTGATCTCTGAAATTTCTAGGCTGTGCCCGGGCCCAGGTCGCCTTTGGAATATACCACACAAAACTCCTGAGGGGTGGTGAAATGTTCCATGAGAATGGTGTCCATCATTCGGACACAGAGACAGATGTCTTCATCTGGGACATTTGGGCATTTGCTCAATGGATGTTCTGTGATGGGAAGGGCGAAGGACCTGGGTCACCTTTGTGGCGGAGTCTAGAATACATAAGTCACCCCCCAGTTAGCAGTCGGAGATGGTCCTTCAGAAGCAGATCCCCCTCCTCAGGACAGTACCAAGGGGTAAGGTTCGCCAGTCCTGGGCCAACCAGAAGATACACACCAGCTTGCGAGCTAGGGCGCACAGTTAGATCACGGGGGTCAGCATGGGGTGCCTTGCTCCAGCCCACCTTTGTCACAGCCCAGCCCAGAACATGGGATTCTATTGGAATTCTCCAGGGCATATTATCAAGCTCGTTATCACCACTTTAGCTGCAGTTTCCTGACGCTAAAGCAGCGATAATCTTAACGCCGTTCTTGATAATATGCCCCTCTGTTTTGATACAGGGTACATAACAAGGTAAAGTACAGAGTGCTTTTGTTTTGTCATGTTATTACAGGGACACAATGGAAGATTGTTTGTCCAGATGCATTGCAGCGGTAAGGCGACGAGAAAATGAATTAAGGACAGGTGAAACCTAGTCAAATAAATTCTGTATTGTGGATTTATAAAAGAGATGAGAAAAGGTTGAGGTTCAGTAACTAACTCACCCGCAGTGGCATAGTCATTGATGTTAATAAACCAAAAGATTTCCTGAATTACTGTTTTGAAAAACAATGCTTCCTTGTAAAGCAAAAACAGTGTAATTCACATGCCACCATTGTTCATATTTTAAAAAGATGTCGTTGAAAGCCATTGGCACAATATGAAACCATGTAGCAAAAGGTCTGTCACTCCTGTGCTAATACTCCAAGGGGCATATTCTCAAGAACTTATCGCCGAGTTATCGGCACTTTATCACAGCCAAAGTGGCGATAAAGTTATCGCCCCATTCACAAACCGGTGCTAACCGCCGATGTCAACATTTTTCATGCGATATCAGCCGCAAAAAACATCGCCACAGATGACACCAGGATCTAACGCTATTGAAATGCAGAGTAGGCATTCCCGTGCAAAAAGCAACGACAACACCACTTCTCAACATTCTCAACGACCAGCCAGATTGGCGATAAGATCCCAAAACAGGCGATAAGGTGCGTTAGCAGCAGGGATTTAGCACCTGGTGTAAAGTCGGATGACAACCTGCACCATGAAAGGGAGCCCAGCCCAGAGCCACACCTGAAGAACAACAGATGCCATGGAGCTACTGATCACGCAGCTCGGACACCCACCGCCACCACCCACAGGACCCCCCTCCCCCCCGGGCACCCCTACCCCGGCCCCACCGGACAAAGATATTTCACATCAACCTTATGGAATCATGAACAAAACAATTCGCATGATGTCGCACAATGACAAAACTCAACATTCATGTGTGGTCAGAAAAATGAGAACCATTCATTCAACTTTTAATTTCCAAACAAATCATTTTATTCAAATTAACCACAAAACAAATATTTGGAAGAGTCATGGCAGGTCTTCTCTGGACAATTTTTAAGTCACAGCCTGCAAGACAAAATCCAAGATAAGAAGGTGGGCCATGCGCCCATCAAAGGACAGAGAAAGAGAGAGAGAAATAAAGGGAGAAAGAGAGTGAGTGAAAGGAAGAGAGGGAGAGGGAGAGAGAAAGAGAGAGCGAAAGAGAGAGAGAGAAAGAAAGTGAGAAAGAAAGAGAGAAATAGAGATAAAGAAAGGGAGAGAGAGAGAGATTGAGTGAAAGGAAGAGAGGGAGAGGGAGAGAGAATGCTGACACTGCAGACCCAGGCCTCACTGATCACCTGCTGCCACCGGTGTGTCTCCAACCACGTGCCGGTATACACTGCCGTCCACCAGGTCCCTTACCTGAAACAGAGTCCAAATTTATGAATGGCAGAGTTCACATTATTGCACACGCCATCATCTCTTGCCCGCCCCTGCACACACAGGCTGCTGCGCCCCAGCCCCTCCCACCACCCAGCGATGATTGCCCGCCCCTGCGCACACAGGCCTCACTGCTCACCTTCTGCCACCGGCATGTCTCCAAGAGGGCCCACCACATGCCATTGAAAGCTCCAAGTCTGGGGCCGTGACATTGGCACCCTCCACAACATGCAGCCCCGCACCACGGGCCACAAGGTCACACATGTGATTCTGCGTCTTGATTTCGCAATGGCAGAGAACATATCAGTGCACATGGCATCATCGGCTCAGCCCTATAGGTGCCACTAACTCTGTGAACTGCAAGGCCACACCAAGTGGCATTCGGCATGTGCAGCCCGCTGGCTCAGGCCTACACTGCGGTCCAGCTGGGCACACACTAATCCTTACCAGTCCGGACCACCGGGATGCTGCATCATCACAGGCTGCGCACCCGCTCAGCACTTAAGGTGCCCCTACCTCAGTGCACTGAAAGTCACCGGCCCGTAGCGGTAGGCCCGTGCTGGCCACAGTGTATTCTGTGCCACCAAGTCTGTGCAATGCAAGCTATGGGCCCTTTATGATTCAGTCCCGTGGTACAGACGCCATAATGTCACCTCCGGCAGTGGGGAATGCGATGTGGTAATGCCCTAGGCCCTCATGCATTAATAATAACCACACACATACACCCAGATAGAGAGTGGAAATGGCACCCAGCACGTGCGCCCGGCCCTTATTATTGGCAGGGTCACATGCCCTGTGATGTGTGTGCTGGATGGGTGTGGCATGGGTGTGAACCAGATGTGAGTGAGTGGCTGTGGCATGCTGGCAACTAGACCTGTGATCAGCAGATCACTACAGGGAAGACCTGGGACATGTAGCGTTGTCATCCCCCTGTGAGCATGAGCAGAATGGGCTGGCCTGGCATATGCCAGTCCACCGTAGGGGTGAGAACAATGACCCGGGGCACTGGGCATGGTTCCGTCCTGGCCTGGACAAGGAAGAAACTAATACGTGTGTCTCTGTTGTAGTGCCCGTGCCACGCGGACAGCAATCGGCAGTGTCGCACCCTGTGACTCTAGTCCCACAACATGAGCAACATGGACGTAAGGGGGACGCACTGACGCTACATCCATCCATACTTCCACACTTGAATGATCATAGACATGACACATCTGTGTGAAAATTAATGTGTAATGCACATTCAGTGGAGTGTTGTAGCTGGAGCAGTACAGGGCCATGCAAACCCCACTTTGCATTGTTGGCGCGTGGAGGGCCAGCCAGAGTCCTTTAGGGAATGACAAGTTCATCGGAGGAGGAAGAGTCCAGTACTCAGTCTGATTGCTGTGTCAATGGTAAAGAAACAGAATATGGCAGTCCATTTCGAGGTCCAAGGTGAGTGTCTCAGAGTATATCGGGGGACAGTGGAAGGTGATGATTAACCCTGGGCGTAGTTCGCGAAGTAGAGCTACGCATAGCTACGCAAAGTGCACTTCGCACTATGCGAGCTACGCGTAGCACTTCGCAAACTGCGTAGTACCCTGTTCGCACTGTGCAAGATACCGTTTTCAATGATTGCACAGTGCGGACAAGCATCCAGCACTGTGCAATCATTGAAAACGGCATCTTGCACAGTGTGAGCTGTAGTTTTCTGCCGCTCGAGTTTCTCATCGCAAGCATTCGCGAGCATACGCGACCACTCACAATGAGCAACCTGACCTCCCCGCGTTGAGAATCTCGCCGGGAGGTTTATTTTCCACGCTCGCGATCGGCAACTTGATGTTGCTGATCGCGAACGAGGAAATAGTCTTGCCGGGATGTCATTTTGATTGCTCGCGGTCCTCAACTTGACGTTGAGGACCGCGAGCAAGCAAAAAATGACCGCTGCACTACGCGATGCTACGCTACGTGTGTTTGCACTGTGCTACGTGCAATTCGCGTAGTGCGAAGTAGCGCAGACTTCGCAAACTACGCAAGAGTAGCGGAGTGCTTTGCCCAGGGTTTGTGATGATGCAGAGGGCAGAACAAAGCAGGAACCGGCCATATTGCGGAGATGAATGCTACCGCTTCCTTCTTACCACCAAGGCAGAATTATCTGCATCTTCATCCTCTGCTGTTTCATGTGCCTCACATGTGGGTGGTGGTGTTCTGTCCCCAGCACTGTGTGGCAGTGACACCTCAGGGGCTGGAGGTAGAATGTCTGCCACACTGTGTGGCACTGACACTTCAAGGGGCGGAGATGTGGATGGAGTGGTAGCAGCAGCATTCATCCGCACCAGGCCTTGTAGCAGCAATGCCATGAGGAGGGTCTTCAGGGCATTGAGGAACCCAGCTACCTCTCGCTAGTGTGCAGCAGTGGCAGCCACTCTTTCCCCCTGCGTCCGCTCCATGTTCTCCATGATCCTCCGCATGTGTCCCAACTCCCAGGTGACAGCGATGTCAGCCCTGGATCGTTGGAGAGCATGGAGCAGACTGTGGGTGTCCGTTAGGGACTGTGAGTGGTCCCTAATGGGCTTAAGACACCCACGTATGGCATCTAGTTTGGCTGCCATACGGTCAAACCCCACCCACACCTGTTCAGCCATCTTCTCCTGGCACCCCAACACACGGCATTGGAAGGCCATGTGTTGTTCATGGGGGTCCTGGGAGGCAGCCGTGGTGGTGGGTGCTGCCTGCCGTGTGGTTGGTGCAGGGGGTGGGGTCTCATCGATGCAGCTGGGCTGCCCTGCTCCTGGAAGTGAGTCGACGTAGCTGTTGATGAACTCTTGGAGGGCGTCGGTGTCAAAGGTGTGGAGGTCCTCTTCGTCATCAGAGAAGAGAGGTACAGTCTGCTAAGCAGGAGGTGTTGGTTTTCCCCTGCAATGTGAAGAGGAGACGCAGTTTAACATTGTGTTCACATGTGTGTTGACGCATTGTACATGTTTGCATACAGACTGCATGACAATGTACATTGTGACTGTTTTGGAGGAGCTGCCTATTTGATGCGGGACAGTGTGCATTTCACCAACATCACGGATGTGTGTTTGTACTTGTACATTATCAACTCACTTTTCCCTGCTATGCCAAATGTGATTGGCCTGTTTCTACAGACAAGGGGCTCCAGTTGTGTCCTCTGTTCTTTTTTTAGCGTGTTGCTGTTTGTACCACATTGTTGTCAATGTTGATGTGCTCTGCATGTTATGTATGTGTGCTGCATTTTGGGAGAGGCGCCCCTGCAGCTCTGATTTTGCTGCCCCTTATCCCTTTCATGCGGTGTGCCGTTGACATATGTGCTTCTACAGTGCTGAGATGTTGTATACTTGGGTACATTGGTCTCTTGGTGGGAGTTGGGGGTCTGGGACATAGTTTATCTGCAGATGTGTTGTTGACGTCAGGGGTTGTTTGTGCACGTGGATGTGTCAGAGTGTGACCTGCTCCTTTATGGATGTGTTCAAAGCAACATAGGTACAGCTGAATCATACAAACACAAAGCGTTTGCGATGCACCTCCTTCTAATCAAAACACGAGTCCTTAAGATATATACCTCCTATGTTTAAAGAAAACTACGAGCCTTATGGTCCTAACGTGTCCAACACTATTGCCCCCGCCGTTCCGATGGGGCGGTTAATATAACCAACATACACCTTGCCCCCTATAGATTGCACCACATAGTCCAAGTATTTATAAACAATCAACTTTACAAATGTTCATCCAATATTTGTGATGTTCAAAAATTTCTTTATTCTTCTTTCCAGTAACGAAATATACACCAAACAGCCAACGCGTTTCGTTGTTTTTGAACAACTTCGTCAGGGCAGATGTATTAATGTTTGCAAAATCGAATTGCAAAAAAGGGGGGAAGGAGTCAATCAGTTTATTCCACTGTATATTCCCGATTTATGAACCCCTTCCAGTGGCACAGCCAGAGATTGAGACTATATTTGTCTATAATGCCTATTAGGCCATTGTGTCTACCATAAACGTCCAGTTTCAACAAACGAAAAAATTATGATTAAGAGGCTGATGTGCCAAAATAACGTGGTCTCAATCTTTAAAGCACACAATGTTTCCAGTCCTTAAAGGACCCCCTTTTTTGCAATTCGATTTTGCAAACATTAAAACATCCGCCCTGACGAAGTTCTTCAAAAAGAATGAAATGCGTTGGCTGTTTGGTGTATATTTCGTTACTGGAAAGAAGAATAAAGAAATTTTTACACATCACAAAAATTGGATGAACATTTGTAAAGTTGATCCTTTATGGATGTGGTCCACACTCAGCCACCTCAGTGTCGTTACGTGCAACATTTCATGGTATATTGACTGCAGCAATGCTATTCGTCATGCAGTTTCACTTGCATTGTCAGTGTTGATCACAGACACGCCGCATTGCTGGGTTTGACACATGTGCATGGGTTGGTTGTGGGATTGGTGGTGTGACGGACAGGCCCCCTCTGGGCACATAGTCGACGAGGGCCTACTTGCTGTTCCTAGCTGTGCTGCAGTGTGCCAGGGGGATCAGGGACATGCTCCAGAGTCATTGTGGGTGTGCAGCGTGCTCTACTTAATTGTGCATGTGTGCCATTGTGCCCATCTCCCCCGTCCCCCCAGTCCCTGGTCGTTACTCATCCTGTTGCTGTTGTGTCAGGTCATGCTGAGTAGTGTCCGGTCCCCCAACTCCTGCCACAGTCTCCCCACTGATGACTGTGGACACCATTTCCTCCATCTCATCCAGCTCCTCCTAAGGCGCTGGACTCCCACCTCCAGTCTGCATTGCTGCCTTCTGATTGTTTGTGTGTTTCTGCTTGGTTTTGCGCTTCACTTCATTCCAGCGCCTCTTGACCTCTTCCATTGTCCTCTTCAGCACTCCGACTGCATTCACCTTGTCCACGATGGACTGCCATATCCCATTTTTTGTTGCCAATGACACAGTGGAGGTGACGAACACTAGTTGATGGTGATATGATTAAGAATCCCAGTCATCAGGATATACTGATTTGTACAGATAAATAGAAACATAAAACAATGTGTTTCCTTACTGTTTATTTATTTAAGAATAATGGGGCATGTTTCGAGTGACTTTCCATGCTGTCATTTATGAATACCAGGCAAACAGTTGATGGCAAGGGGAGGTGAAAAATTGGTTGAGAATCACTATCAATGCAAATATCATCATATATGTGTTTTCTAATGCTACAATTTTCGTATAGGTGTATTATTTTGTTGTATTTGGCTATTTATTGTGTAAAAATCCTCAGAAATCAAAAAATGTGTGGATGATTATCAGTTGAATAAATGTGGAACTATGCAAGTTCTGAATTAATTTATTCACAAAACAAGTATGGATAAATACCACTAAGATGGTCAAAAAATAAATATGGATAAATACAGACAGAAATGTTAAAAAAATAAATGCCATAAAATCTGGAGCCCTATATATGATATATCTTGTGACAACCTCAGTATTTCTGACCCTCTATAGGTGGTTAACAATCTGGTACTTTCTAGAGCTAAAATATGTATGAAATCTTTAATGACGGATGCAGAAAAGAACGAAACATTCTATTCATATTGATGATATCCTTCAGTGATTTGAAAAGTAATTCAGTGCTCTGAGGACTTTAAATGTAAAAGAGTACTAAACTGCAACATAACGAATACATATTAGTATTGTACATTTGCTCTTAGTAACAAACCATCACTTCCCCACTAAAGTCAATACCTCAATATCATATGTAAGTTAAAAGAAAGCTTAAATATGTCTGTACAGGCTAAAGACTCTTCTTGCTCCTCCCACAGAATATTAAATTAGAGATGATATTCCTTAGCATGATAACTCCAGTATTAATATGGAAATATCAAAAGTCACAAAAACTTGATCTCAAATACTATCCAGAATGCTTGTCTGCATCCAGCAAGTCTTTGAATATTCCAAATGTAGTTCTTTGAATTTCAAACTCTGGGAACAAGGTTCCATCTGCAGCAACTAATTATCTTGATTGCCTTGCACAAAGCACTGTGACACACGAAGAACTTATACTCCATGAATCTAAGAAGTTTGCCACTATTCCAAGCTTTGTGAGAGTCCCATAGTGTACTGTTACTTGTAATCTGTTGTGACTCCACCCATGTTTTTTGCAAAGTGCTCATATCACAGATGAAAAGCCTTACACCAAACAGCACCTACACTCTGCATGCACCACTGACCTCTCCTACTCCATTATATACAGGCAAGCACGGTTAGCAGATCATGACACTATTGAACATTAAACTTGTCTCTACAAATTACTTTTATGCTGACAGTCTTCCAACAAGCGCTTGCATACCTTTAAAACAAACTACTACTTATCTGTTCTTTGTTAAAACTCAAAGGAATCCAGCAGGCCCTTTGCTAAAAAGCCTACAGTGGCTGCCTGTTGGCAGGCGGATTCAGTTCAAACTATTGATCCTTGTCTATAAGTGCCTGCAAAGTCAAAGATCTTCCTACTTGAAGATTACAATATTTTTCTACATTCTTCACTGCATCCTCTACCATGGTGCTATTTGCCACAAGCTATCTAAAAATTACATACGTAGGAGCGATCAAGGTTTTCACTGTGTACCCTCTACATTGAGAAAGCTTCCAAATGAAATTAGGGCAGGCATCCCTATCAAACTATTAACATAGTCATTGATAACAACCTACGAAGAATCCCTATCACTCAGGACCCATCCTCTTCCCTCATTTCACCCCATCTGAAATGCACTTTGCTAAACTGTAGATCAGCCGCCAGACACGCAGCCGACATAGCTGACCTCATCATCTCTCAGGAGCTGGATATCTTATTTCTAACTGAAACCTGGTTAACAGAATCATCCACCCCTCTCCTTGACATCCTTGTTCCACCTGACTACGACATCATTAGATTAGACAGAACGGACAAAATAGGGGGTGGCATAGCCTGTATACATCGCAGCAGCATCACCATAAACAGAGCCTTATCGCCGACTTTCACATCATGCGAATACTTGTGTTTGGACATTAGTTGCAATGGCAAACCAGTATGTTCATCCCACATCACCTATCATCCACCAGGAGACAACCTCCTCTTCATCGAACACCTCATGGACTTGATCGCCTCTAACACGGGTCAGCAGAATACCCAAATATTCCTTGGCGACTTCAATCTCCATTGGAACGACATCAATGACTCAGTGGTCAAGAGCTTCAAAAACTTCTTGGATGATCTTACCCTCATCCAATCCTGCAACAGCCCGACACACAATGAAGGCTCAACCATTGATCTTATAATCGCTAAATCTGACATCAACCAGGTGGATTCGATCCAAACTTGTGACTGGTCGGACCATCATATTATTGCCTCCTATATCAAGGGAACCACCAAACCCATTTCAGCGCAATCCACAAAACCAAAGATCTGGAAAAGAGACCTGAAAAAACTCACTCCCAACTCACACCCCTCTTCCAGCTACAATCTGCTCCAGCCCCCTTCAGTCACCTCTGATGTTCATGCTCTCACCAACCACTATCTCAATGCTATGACTACGATAATTAATGAGGTAGCCCTTCTGCAAATTAAGAGAGCTCCCATTAAAGATTCCAAGCCTTGGTATAACACGCTGCTTAATGAGGACAGATGGGCCCTCAGATCCTTTGAACGCAACTGGAGATCAGTCCCTTCAGCTATCCACCTTAAACTTCTAAGGAAAAAGAGAAATGCTTACTACAAAAAGATTAATCGCACTAAAGCTGATCTCTTCAGCCATCAACTAAACCAAGCAAAAAAACGCCCCAAAAAACTTTTCAAATTAATCTAAAATCTATCCAAGGATGCACCCCAACGGCTACACGACCTAGCTCGCCCTCAACCTAACTGTGAAGAATTCTCTACTTTCTTTAATCTGAAGACCGACAACATCTTGAAGGATCTCCTCAATAACCAACTACCACACTCTGCTCCTTATACAGAAATCTCCACCTCTTTTCCAACCACGTCTGGCCAACCCCACCCTAAGCCTGGCCCTAAAAACGAGGCAGCATGGTCCTCCTTTGATATGTACACTGAACACGCCCTAGGCAAAATCCTAAATTCCCTAAAACCGGCCAATCACCTCATTGACCCCCTCCCTGCCAATGCAGTCAAAGACCTTGCCCCTTGGCTTCTTCCACTTTGGACCAAAATCATTAAAAGCTCACTTCAACAAGGCTGCATCCCGGACTCCCTCAAAGTAGGTCAAGTCTCACCTATTCTAAAGAAACCCACTGCTGACCCTACGGACCTTAACAACTATCGACCCATATCCAATATTCCCACCCTCGCCAAACTGCTGGAAAAATGTGTTCACCGACAACTAACCAATCACATAGATCACTTTGAACTCCTAAATATACACCAATCAGGTTTCAGAGCAGGTCACAGCATAGAATCAGCCATGACACACATTATTGATGATGCATTACAAATCCTTGACCAGAACGATTCGTGCCTACTCATCCTGCTAGACCTTTCCTCAGCCTTTGACACGGTGAAACACCGGAAACTAATTGATCTTCTGGAGCACAGAATGGGTATGTCAGGCACAGTGTTAAACTGGTTTACCTCCTTTCTCCATAACCGTACACAAAAATTCAAGGTCAACAACACGCTCTCCAATTCCTCTCCTGTAACACTTGGGGTTCCGCAAGGGTCCTCACTCTCGCCGACCTTATTCAACTTGTTCATGGAACCTCTCACTGAAATTCTGCACGCATCTAATGTACAATTCCATATGTACGCGGACGACACACAACTATATCTCAAGATCAACTCCCTAGAAGACATTAATATGCTTAACTCCACTCTCAGGACCACCCAGTCCTGGCTTTCAGATAATCATCTCAAACTGAACGCGCTAAAAACAGAATTCCTCCTCATAGCACCACCGGTCAAAGTCCCTTTAATGCACGACCTGATCAAACAGCTTACCGCCTTCAACATTCAACCAACCATCGTGGATTCAGCAAAATACTTGGGAATCACCCTCGACAGCAACCTTATGATGCAAAAACACATCAGTAACGCTACAAAGGGAGCTAATTTCCAGATAAATACATTGAGGAAGCTGAAACCCTTCCTGCCTTTCGAGGACTTCAAATTGGCAGTACAAGCTCTAGTTATCCCTCATGTGGAGTACGGAAGTGTCTCCTTATGTGGCCTCCCAAAAGTTGCTACAGCCCCACTACGGGCAACTATCAACGCGGCAGCTAGACTCATCACTGGCTCGAAAAGAAGTGCTCACATTTCCCCTGACCTTAAAGCCCTGAACTGGCTACCATTTGAAGCTAGAATCCATCTAAAAATTGCGTGCAAGACTCATAAAGCCCTACATCACAACACTCCCAGCTACTTCGCGCAGAAACTGACTATCTCTGGTGGTCTAAGGTCCTCTAGAAATGCTGGAAAACTTCTACTGAAACCACAAAGGTTCAACAAGAAGAAAACCTATAAACTATCTGTTGTGATATGCTAATTTGTGTTATGTCACTTCTGACATCTCTGTGAAGTGATGGGGTTCTAGAGTGCCAACTCATCATGAGCTGGATGTAGGAATGTTGGGAGAGATTGAGAGATGAACCTGCTGGCAGTTGGATGGCTGAGCTGTATTACCTGCATCTTCAATTAAATAATCTTATTCATCTACAAATGGACTGCGGATCTTTATTCATCCCTCCAAAGTGTACTTTTTAACACTGGCGACGACTGGGATTCTACAGCTCAACTCCAGACAACAGCATGAATCTTTAACGATCAAGAAACGGATCTCATCCTCATTACATTGCTGAACATTCAAGTAAGATTTTTATTGTAATCAAAGTGCTTATTTTGATGACCGACCCACTTCGTCTGGCAATATCAACATTTCACATCAGATATCTTGCAACCCACCGTAACGCTTACGTTTTGAACGCTAACCGATGTCACTGCTATCTGGTTATTTTTAATCAAAATTACAAGCGAGTGTTTCTACGTGGGACAGAATCTTCGTTCAGGAAGATACGGTGTGGGAACAAATGTCTATCGTTTTAACTCATGGTGGATGTAACATCGCAATAATTGCCGGTTTGTCAAAATAATTTAAATTAGACTTACAGTTTTCTTGCTCGCGCTCTCTCTCGAGCGCAGTTCCAGTACTCGTGCAACATTCTTCTGACGTGCTCTGCATCCGGGTGAATCGCCATTGTCAACAGCAGCGTCACTCATAGAACCCGCAGCAGTCTTGGAACGCATCTCACGTTTCATCAAACGTCAGAGCGTAAGCAGCGTCTCCTTCCGAACATGTTCCTTGGCAATGGCAAACCAGAAGCGCTCTTCACGTAGATGCGCTACGCCTCTCAGCCTAGGACGCATCTTCGCTCACGTTGGTTTCCCTGACAACGACAAGCCTGAAGCGGACGACTATAACCTGTTGGTTGCATAACTGACTCGTACACCGCATTGTGGGAACGTTTCCTCAACATTTGCAGTACAACGATGACACGCACAGCTATCTACCAGTAAGTGCAGTTTATATTTCTACAGCGTGTCATTTTGCCAAGTTACGCTGACACGCACAGCTTCTGAGAAAAGTTTCAAATTGCTATAACGTGCTCATTGCATAGCGGACTTGTAGGCCACATCGTGGGAACGTCTTTCTGACATTTGTAATACAACGCTGATACGCACAGCTATCTACCAGTAAGTACAATTATATTGGTACTGCGTGTCATTTTGCTAAATTACGCTGACACGCACAGCTTCTGGGATTGTTGAACGTTACCACTGAGGTATACATCACTTATTCAACATGTGCGTGATTAGGCAGTGCTGACACGCACAGCTGACAACATTTGATCCTCATCACCACTACAATTAGTTACCGATAATCATTCTGTGTGTTTTGTCACGCACGGCGCTGACACGAGCAGTCATTACCACGCAGACTGTTGTGTCGAATACAATTCCAGCTTATGCTGTGTGTCCTCTATTTAAACATCGCTGACACACGCAGCTTGACACGATATTTTTTTTAAATTAAGTTTGATTAATACTATGTCTGTACAACTTGTTCCTAGGTTCATACTAAGACTAGCTTAATTGGTACGTATGGTATTAGCATTTGGTAAAGTTTGAGTGGCTGCATAGATTAAGAATCTTAATAATTTTAATCTCAAATGTTCTGAGTCATGCAAAATGTTACGGCTGCACCGTTTTTCTTACGATCTCCAGGTGATCCACCTATTAAATGGTCTAAGTGGAAGAAGGTATTTGAGCGTTATGCTCGGGTATGCGGTACCTCTCTCAGTGTTGAGAGGAAAACGGCTCTGCCAATGCACTGTCTTGGATCTGAGGGTCAAGATGTCTTCGATCATCTTCCTGACGTTCCAAGCAGTGCTGCAGCGGGTTTGAATGAATTTGAACAATGCATATATAAGCTTGACGCGCATTACCTACCTAAAGTTAGTACTATTTTGGAACGCTATCACTTTGGAAGGCGGATGCAGAAAGAAGGTGAGAGTATAGAAAATTATGTAACAGATCTCAGACGTTTAGCCTCCACTTGCAAATTTGATATCCTGATTGAGGAAAGGATAAGAGATCAATTTATGCTTGGTTGCATCTCTGAGAAAGTGAGAGATGAACTTTGGCTAAAAGACGAACCATCTCTTGATGAGGTCTTAGTAATAGCTAAAAGGATAGAACACTCACTAGCGTGTGTTAAGGAAATAAAAAAGGATCTTGACAAAGTAGTTTCTGATGTTACAGTGGTTAATACTAATGTGTCCCACAAACCTACTGATTCCTTAGTGAAATCCCTGACTAAGGACAAGTTAAGTACTAAGTCTCCAGCTCAATTCAAAAAGAGTGGTAAGTGTTACAGGTGTAACAGCACAACTCACTGGGCGAATGATAAATCTTGTCCTGCCCTAAATACTATATGTTCTTTTTGTAAAAAAAAGGGACACATGGTGAGTGCATGTAGAATCAAGGCTTCTAAAAGCGCAATAAATGAAGTTTCTCAAGAAAATACAACAGATCTACATGATTTTGAATGTGGACAAATTATAGTTCAGGTTGGAAGTGATGGACCTTTGGATTTTATACTAGTAGAAGGTCATAGAACAAAAGTGTTATTTGATTCAGGAGCTAAGATTACAATTGTTTCTAATAAATTCTTTAATGACAATTTGAGCTCCAAAGTAAAACTCCTAAAACCTGACATTCGTCCCACCGCATATGGTGGTGATCCCATTGAATTGAAAGGGTACTTTGTGGGATTAATTGAATTTGAGGATCGTTTCACCTCCGGGAAGATCTATGTTTCTAAAAAGGGGGATAGTATTATTAGCTGGTGGCACCAAAAAGACCTGGGTGTCATGTTAGATCCCAATAGTATACCTCCCATCATTATCAAGGAGAGGAATGTCATCAAGTCAATTGACAACACATCCTTACTGTCTCAACTTATGGCAGAATTTTCCCTGGTTTTTGGAGAAAGGTTGGGTTGCCTTAAGGGCTACTGCCATAGAATAAAGTTGGTCCCGGGATCGGTTCCGGTTTCTAGCAAGGTGCGGAATGTTCCTTTTACAGTCAAAGAAGATATGCTCAAAGAGATTGACAAACTTAAATCTCAGGGGATCATTGAAGAAGTTGAAGGGACATCTTGGTTGGCTCCAGTGGTAGCTGCTAGAAAACCGGATGGGTCTCTGAGGTTGTGTGTGGACCTTAGACAGCTTAACAAGTGTGTACAGGTAGACAAATATCCCCTTCCAAACATTTCTGAACTATTGAGCATGGTGGCAGGAGCGAAAATCTTTAGTACAATTGATCTGACGTCCGCATATCATCAAATACTACTTGACGAATCTTCTAGAGATTTGACTGCGTTTGTTACGCCTTTTGGGACGTTCAGATTTATAAGGCTTCCATTTGGCCTGGTTTCTGCCGCTTCAGTGTTTCAACGAGTCATGGAGAAGGTTTTGGTTGATGTTCCGGGAATTTGTGTATATCAAGATGATATATTGGTGTACGGATCCGATGTGGTGGAGCATGGGAAAAGAGTGAGGCAAGTGCTTGGTAGACTTACTGCTCACAATCTGACTATTAAGCGGGAAAAGTGTAAATTTGGCTTGGATAAGATTGATTACTTGGGACATACCATAAGTGCTGATGGAGTAGTTCCAAAAGCTGAGCTGGTAAACACTATTAAAGATCTGATGGCTCCCACATCTAAGGAAGAATTAATGCGCTTTCTTGGCATGGCTGAATACTACAATAAATTCATAAAGAATTTTGCAGAAGTTACATATAATATAAGGAACCTTCTAAAAAAGGGAGAGAAATTTTGTTGGGATGATTCTTGTGAGAAAGAGTTTTGTGAGTTGAAACTTATGCTACAAAATGCACCTAATCTTAGAAATTATGATACTGAATACTGAAATATTTGTAGAGCGCACGAATGCCAAGGCGTCTTGGCGCTATAGAGACATTGAGAGCGGTGGAAGCAGATCTCAGTAGGAAGAAAAAAGCCAGGTCTTTAATGCCTTTCTGAAACATTGTTTGGATTTTTGTGAGCGCAGGTGAGAGGTCAGAGAATTCCATAATCTAGAGGCCTGGTACGAAAAGGACCTGCCACCCCACCGCGCTCTTCTAATTCTTGGGTGGCATATCAGATCATGATTGGCTGACCTTAATGTACGCGATGGTACATAGCGAGGAAGAAGTTTGGACAGGTCATCTGATCCTGTGCCATACAGGGATTTATGTACCAGGCAGAGAGCCTTGAATTGTATTCTGGCTCTAACTGGGAGCCAGTGAAGTTCCTTGATGGCTTTTGACGTTGGATGACGGTAGGGCAGGTTGAGCAGAACCCTAGCGGTGGCATTTTGAATAGCCTGGAGTTTGTTAATTTGTTTTTCCCCTGTGCCCAAGTAGAGTGCATTACAGTAATCCACTCGGGACATTATCAGTGCGCCCATTACAGTCTTTTTTAAAGTAGTTGGAATGTAGGGTAACATTTTTCTAAGAATCTTGATGGTGTAAAAGCAAGTTGAGGTGATCTGGTTGATCTGCGCTTTACAGGAGAGATCTTTATCAACCAGGAAACCGAGATTTCTGACTTTGTCAACCGGATTAGGGCAGGCGCCAGCCTCCTGAGGCCACCATAGGCTGCTCCAGACAGGTGGTTTTTGACCAAATTCGATTATCTCGGTTTTATCCGCGTTTAATTTTAGGAAGTTACAGCTCATCCAATTTTTCACATCAAGAAGGCAGTTTTTGAATCGTTCTGCCGTGGCTTCGATGGTCTGGGATACTGACACTACAATTTGAGTGTCGTCGGCGTAGGACACTAATTGTAGGCCATGAGATTGAATTAGGGCAGCTAAAGGAGTGACATATAGGTTAAAAAGGGTGGGCGATAATGCCGAGCCCTGCGGGACCCCGCCAGGAAGGGAAAATTCATCAGATTGTAGACCTTCCCAAAATACCTGTTGGATTCGAGAGTCCAAGAAGGAAGTTAACAGAGCAAGAGCCGTTCCAGTAAATCCTAGAGTTTTTAATCTGTTTAATAGGATTGAATGGTTGACGGTATCAAATGCCGCTGTAAGATCTAGTAGGATCAGGGCTGTTCTGCTGCCCTCGTCCATTTTCATTCGAATGTTTTCTGTGGCCATGATTAGAGCGGTCTCTGTTGAGTGGAAGGGACGAAATCCATGTTGAGAGGGATCCAGGAGCTTGTTTTGGTCAACATATTTCATCATTTCTTGATTCATAGCTTTTTCAAGAATTTTTGCTGGCAGGGACAGGCAGGATATTGGCCGGTAGTTCTTAAGTACCGTTGGATCTAATGAATCCTTCTTGAGGATCGGACGAATACATGCTTTTTTCCAGCATTTGGGGAAATCACCAGACGAGATGATGTTATTTAGTAGAGGGGTCAGAACAGCTGCCACCGTCTGTGGAATCAGGTGTAGAATGCGTGGCGGGCATGGATCTAATGGGGACCCTTACTTCATCTGTGCAATTAAATCTGCCACCCGAGTTTCCTCTAGCAGCGGAAAGCAAGGATAGGTAGGCCCTGTCAGGTGGACAGTGTCTTTGTAGTCATTGGGTATAATCAGTGCAGATGAGCTCAGATCATCGTACACATTCTGCACCTTTTGCTGAAAGAAGGTTGCAATATTGGTAACGAAGTTCTGATCAGGATTAAAAACAGTATCACGGGGGCTCTTGGTCAGATGCGTAACCGTTTTAAATAGCTCTCTGGTAGTATTAGAGGCCTTCTGAATTTTGTTTGTGAAATATACTGACTTGGCCTGAATTATTGCTGACTTGTACTCTTGTAGGGCTTTTGTGTATACGGATTTGTTTAGGGTACTATAATCCGAACGCCACAACCGCTCAAGTCGTCGACATTTCATTTTTATATGTTTCACCTCTGCGGAATACCACAGTGCAGTTGCTGATCGCCTTCGTGCTTTTTTTATTTCAGCAGGCGCCAGCTGATTAACTGCCTGACTAATCCAATTTTGAAATTCAATTGCTCCCTTATTAGTGTTACCAGAACGAAGGGGGGGGGGATTATTCGAGAGTGTGTAAGCTAGGCTGATGGGTTCAAGTTTATTCCATGGGTGGGTTTTTTCAGGAAGTGAGCATCCTCTTCGATGATTAGTCAGGTTATTTTGAGGTAAGTTAAAAAAGATGGCACTGTGATCCGACCAAGGGACTGCTAAAATCGAGGTGACATTAATATGGCTATTGTTGGTAAAAATGCCATCAAGAGTGTGGCCCGCCGTGTGGGTGGGGCCAGATATTAACTGATTCATGCCAAAACTGAGAAAGTTGTCTATTAAGGTGGCTGATTCAGAGTCATTATTTGCTTCTAAGTGAAAGTTAAAATCACCCAAGATAGTGTAAGAAGCAGAATCCGATGTGGATTCAAGAAAAGTGAGCAATGCCGTAGTGAATAGTGCTCTCAATCCGGGGGGGCGATACACAAGGAGGCCTGTGAATATTAGGCAGTTGTTGCTTTTGATTTTGAAGCTCATGGCTTCTGCTTCTAGACCCGGTTCTGATAGTGAGAGTACTTTTAAATGAGATTTATAAATAATCCCAATGCCACCTCCCACTGCTCCTGACCTATTTAAGAACTCTACCAGGTATCCTTCCGGAACTGCATCATTCCAGTCTGGTCCTGAGATTTCAGATGCCCATGTTTCTGTTAGAAACATCAGATCTATAGTATGATCTGTGATGAGAGTAGAAATTTCATATTTATGTTTCGGCATGGATCTGGTGTTCAACAAAATACACTTTAAAGAGCTATTCCGGCTCGTCGGGCGGCTGGTTCCACAGTAGCCGTTAATTTTGGGCTGTGGGCAGGTGTAGGTATCGAAACAATCAGGTGGGGTACTAAGATTGCGAGGTTGAGGCGGGGGGTTGTTAAACCTTAGTCGTTCACAGGAGTCACAGCTAAATAAAGAAGGGAGGTCGGCTACATTTATCGTGTGCATCCGAGTGCAGCGGGACTGATTCAGTTCTAACAGTTGAGTGTTAGAGTATTGGAGAAGCTGGGTAGAATTAAGAAGGCCAGGGTCTCTGGCGCTAGGCGCGGATCTGGCGCGGACGGGCGCAGACGGGCTTGCCTTTGGCGCGCCTTCGGTGCGCCGCCGGCGCGCCCGCTGCGCACGTCGGCTGCGCTCCCTATAGAGGGGGGCCATTTTATGCTGTAGTGCGAGGTAGGGGCCGAAGACTGGACCGCTGTTAAGATTCACCCCCAAGATGGCGGAAGCAGAGGCGAGTCACACCCCCAACAGCGTCTACTCAGCTGCTAAGGAGCAAGAAGCCTAAGCAGGTAAGCACCAAATGGCGGTATGAGAAAGCGGTAACTCCCAATGGTTTAGGATTAAAAAACAGTCTATGTGCCCAAGAGTATATACAGTGAATTAAAAATGCAGCGATTACAATCCTTACAAACAGCATACAGTCCCGGCTTTCCGCCTCAGGACGCACTTCACACAGCGCTCTTAGTCAGCGGAGTGGGAGGGAAGTGGAGGATTTAGGCTGTAGTGCGAGGGAGGGGCCGAAGACTGGACCGCTGTTAAGATTCACCCCCAAGATGGCGGAAGCAGAGGCGAGTCACACCCCCAACAGCGTCTACTCAGCTGCTAAGGAGCAAGAAGCCTAAGCAGGTAAGCACCAAATGGCGGTATGAGAAAGCGGTAACTCCCAATGGTTTAGGATTAAAAAACAGTCTATGTGCCCAAGAGTATATACAGTGAATTAAAAATGATCCCACCAAAACGTCCATTATTTCCACCGATGCAAGTTTGAAGGGGCTTGGTGCAGTTTTATATCAAGGCGGTACTGCTCCTGAGAACACCATCATGTTCATTTCGAGAAGTCTGAAAGGGGCTGAAACCAGATATTCAGTCATTGAGCGGGAAGCTCTAGCTGTTTACTGGGCTATTAAGAAATTCAAAACATTTTTGTGGGGTACATCTTTCGTTGTTAAGACAGATCACAAACCACTGCGTGAAGTGTTAACTAGCAAAGGCATTGATTCGATTTCGCCGAGAATTTCAAAATGGGTTGTTGGTTTGCAAGGGTTTGATTTTGTTGTCAAATATATTCCAGGTAGTGAGAATCTTGTGGCAGATGCACTTTCAAGACTGGTTCCGTCTGGTGAACCAAATTTACTTGACTCTGAGAAGGATGTTGCTTTTGGTCATCCTCATGATTTTGTGTGTGTGGTGGATTGTGAGGTGATTTCTCACGAACGGTGGCTAGACGCTTGCAAGGCTGATGCATCCATTCAGGAGGTACTAAAGCTTATTTGTAATGGTTGGCATCACAAGGAACAGGGTGGTTCTTTAGTGAAAGATTTCTGCTTGGTGAAGGATCAACTTTCTGATTGTGATGGTTTATTGTTGAGGGGTCACAGATTGGTTCCACCCACATCCCTAAGAAAATAATTATTGAGTTTAGCCCATGAGGCGCATCTAGGTATTTCTAAGATGAAAGAAAGAATACTCTCAAGTTATTGGTGGCCAGGAGTAGACATTCAAGTTGAACATTTAGTTCGAGAGTGTGTTCAGTGTACCCTAAGCGAAAAAGGCCTTAAGACTAGAACTCAACCCATGGAAAAAAGATCTCGCCCTAGTGGTCCGTGGAAAAATATAGCCTTAGACATTTTAGGACCTATTCATGGGGATGGTTCGGACTCTTTTGTTATTGTAATTATGGATTTGTTTTCAAGGTGGCCGGAGATAATTGTTGTAAAGAGTATAGACACTAAGAGTGTTATTGTTTGCTTAAAGAAACTCATTACTAAGGAAGGTATTCCTGAGACAATTTTGACTGACAATGGGGTCCAATTAGTCTCTGGAGAAATGGAAAACTTTCTTAGTGGTTGTGGTATTGTACATAAGAAGTGTGCTCTGTATCATCCAGAGTCAAATGGCACTGTAGAGAGATTTAATCGAGTTCTTAAAGATACTATCTCTTTAGCCAAGCAAAATGGACTTGACTGGAAAGATGAAATATCAAAAAGAGTCTGCATATATCGTTTTGCTCCCCATTCTACAACTGGGAAGTCTCCTTTTCTTTTGTTTCGGGGAAGGAATCCTGATACGTTTCTAGAACCTCCTTGGGTGAACAAATTTCTGTCGACCAAGGGTGGGGTAAAGGATTCTATTTCCTGGAAAGTCAAGGAAGATTCTAAGTGTCTCAAGAGTAAAGAAACTATGATATGCGACACGCTGTCAAAGTGACAAAAGTGTTGGTTGGCGACATGGTTAGGATTAAAAAACCTGGGTTTTGTGTTGCTGGTGCTAAATTTTCCAAACCCATTAAAGTGATAAAAGTTTTTAATAATGCAATTAGAACTGCTGATCACAGAGTGTGGAATTTGAGTCGGGTAGCTTTGTGTAAAAGAAATGATGATGTGTATTTTTCTCAAGATTTGCCAACAGAGAAAACTGTTCCTCAAGAAAAAATAAGACCTAGCAGAGTTTCACGCGCACCTTCTTATTTGAAGGATTATTTTGTATAACGTTCTGTTGTTTGTTGTGTTTTCAATGTAAAATGTAAGGAGGGAGATATGTTGTAATATGCTAATTTGTGTTATGTCACTTCTGACATCTCTGTGAGGTGATGGGGTTCTAGAGTGCCAACTCATCATGAGCTGGCTGTAGGAATGTTGGGAGAGATTGAGAGATGAACCTGCTGGCAGTTGGACGGCTGAGCTGCATTACCTGCATCTTCAATTAAATAATCTTATTCATCTACAAATGGACTGCGGATCTTTATTCATCCCTCCAAAGTGTACTTTTTAACACTATCCTTCTCAGGGATGGCGCCCAAAATATGGAACTCTCTTCCCCCTGAAACCAGACTGAATGACTCTTCCGCATCGTTCAAAAAAGAAGTTAAAGCTTTGCTCACGGCAAAATTTACATGAACACTTGCCATCCATGCCTGAGTTCTTTAGAGCCTGTTTAAAATGCACTACTTGATTAATCCTCCTACGATTTCTTGCTCCAAATGTTGTTTTTATATGACTGTTACCTGCACACTATTGTTTGTTCCAACTTACAGTTTTTGTTATGTAAAGCGCTCTGATATCCGCAAGGATCTTGTTCGCGCTATATAAGACTTTCAAAATAAATAAATAAATAAATAAGTGTGACTGTGGTGTTCTGAGAGAGATTACAGCAGGTGCAAAACGTGTCTGTGAACTCTGGGAAATCCACTCATGGAAGACCTGGGGATTAAGCTTTTCTATCATGAAGAAACAATCAGGTAAGTGGTTGTACCAGATGCAGATCAGGGCTGATTGCTGTAATCCAATTGAGAAAATGTACAAATATGAAAGTACAGACTGTACATTTTCAGGAAGTTAACCTCTTTTTGGAAGCAGGTCTCAATTCTTCTCCAAGGTGATAATGACATTTTGTCGTTGGAACTTTCACAAAGATCTTTGCCTCTGCAATAAGCAACAGAATAGGCCGGCATGAGGCACAGTCATTGGGCAGCTTGCCTTCCTTCAATATCACTACTGTAGTGGGTAAGCAGTGATCATACAGGGTCTATCCCTTCTCTTGGGCTTCTTCAAATATATGTAGCATATGAGCTGTTGATATACTGGCTATGCATTTATACAATTCTCTAGGTTTGCTATTTGGACCCATTGACTTGCCTGATTGCATTTCCTTAATTACTGCAGCAATTTCATTCTACTTCAATCAGTGCATCTAATACTTGTCTATCTTCAGGTGAGAGCTTAAGGAGCCTACTACCTATGAAGAAGTCAGCTAACTCCTATAATGTTTCCCATTAGTGGATGTATAGACCTGGTGGTAGTAATCTGCAAATGTCTCTACCACTTCTTTATTGCCCCCAATTATCTAATCGGACAGAGACGGATCTCACTTCAAGGACCCAATCCATTCCTTGAGGCCCTTCCAGGCCAACCACTTCGTGGATTTGATTCCCACCTCTTATAACCAGCGCTGTGAGGCCAGAAAGCTCTGATTCTCCTGTTGTTTCAGGTGTTATTGATGTCCCTCTTCTTTGCTCATGTTAAAGCAGACCAATTTTTCTATTTCAAGGATTTCTAACTCTGTTGTGTCCAGTCAAGCTCTCTTACTTTTCTTTTCCCTGCAATTTGTGGGATTGCCTGACGCCTTACCGCTGACTTGTAGGCTCTTAGATTGTAATCCCTGAGTTTACCACTCGAGGGTTTTCAGCAAAATATAGGTTGGCACCCTTGTGCACTTTATTTGTGAGATCCCTATTTGCACGATATCATGGACCTATGAACCATCCCTTCCTGGCCTCCTCTACTCTACTCCTGAGCTCAACCCATATAGGGGAATGATCTGATATTCCCCTGGCAATGCTCATTGCCCTATGTAATCGCCCAGTGTGGAGTCAGAAAATTATTAATCTGTGATACATTATTGTGGGCACAAGAGTAAAAAGCGTACTCCCTTTCACCACATATCTGTCGGGCTCATAGGCTCAAACATTTCTGGTCTGGGCCCTGTCTTCTCTCTTTCTTCCTTAACCTTTCCCTGTGTATCTGTTAACTGGACGCCATGTTCAAGTCTCCCACAATGGCAAATACTGCATTCGGCAACTGTAGTAGTAAATAATCCACTTCCTTTAGTATAGTGGAGTGTAGCTTAGGTGGCAAATGAATTGAACCGAGATTGAGCGTCAACCCATTCCACAGCCCTGTCTGATTAATCTTTCATTTTTTTCTGGGTTTCATATGGTGCAGCCTTCGTAATCAAGAGCCCTAACCTCTTTGAATTAGAGGAGAAACCTGAGTGGGCTTGAACCCTATATAGATTTCTTTCTAGCATTTAAATGGGTCTCCATGATCATGGCTACATCTGGACTGTGCTTTTTTTTTGTTGGACCACTTTGGCTCGCACGCCGTTGCTCTCTCTCTTGTCACCTCAGGATCTCCCAGTGGCCTTCAGATCTCCTTTGGCCACTCTTCAATCCTTGTCCTGGTAGTGCATGTCCGTTTTGTACAAGTCACCAACCCGCTATCCTTTTCAAGGCCTTGCCCGTATTTCCAAAATGCTAAGTTTTCCTTTCAATTATCACCTGCAATCTAACTGAAAACACCATCTTGTACTTATTGTCTCTGGCTCAAAGGACTTTTATAATCTCACTGAAGCTATGTCTTTGTCTTTTAACCCTAAGCATAAAGTCCAGAAAAATTAGAATTGTTGCATTTTGAAATTGAAGGTGATCTGTTTGTTGGGCCACTTGGAGAACTGCATGTCTGTCCTGATTGTTAAAATTCCTTGCTATCATTATTTGGAGTGGGGCACCTGGACATAGCAGCAGAATCGAGACACTAAGCACCCCTGCTATTTGAAAAGAATTTGAAGATGCCCTAGGGTCTAAGAGTGTGCAATATAAATTACTCCAAAAAGAGTTTAGCACTAAGACCCTGTGCTGTTTCAGGAACTCCCACTACTCCTATATTGTTCCTCCTAGAGTGCCCTTCATTGTCTTCAAGATTTGCAAGGATTTGTTAATTCTTTTTGTTGAGCCTTAATGTCCTTGCTGAGCCTTTGCGTCTTCATTCAGGGTTTTCACTAATTTTTCTGTTTCTGCAGCTTTTTCACCTACTTTCATGATGTCTGCCCTTAGAGAGTTAACTTCCACTGTCACTAGATCTATTTCTGGTTCTAGACAGTGTCTAACATTATAAACTGCTTTCATCATATCTTTAAGTGATGGTTCTGAGCAATCCCGGTCACCTTTAGTATTGCCACCCAGTGAGTCTTTGGTCATCTGCAGTGCGGGGTCCACAGACGTATATTTATTTATTTTACTTTGCTGTTCACCTCTGACACAACTTCCACTCACCGTGGCAGTCGAGGCTTAGGGGTATTTTATTCTGACTGGGCATTGCAGCTCCCTTTCCTTGCCTCACTATACACTTTCTTGAGCTCGTCCAGGTTGGCAATGGTGCAGCAGGCTTAACAACAGCAGCACTATGAAGGTGTTATTTACCACTTTCTGCCATGGGAGGGCTCCCTTTGGCGTGCCTGTCTTGTGTCCCACGACAGAATGTACAACACTGGACCTGTCTCTCAGATGCACCCCGTCTGTTTCTCCTCCTTCAATACATAGGCAATGGGGACAGGCAGGAGAAGTGTATACCTATTCAGAAGCTGGTAGACTAATTATGAGTACATTGCTACCACTTAGAGAAGCATTGTTTAGGCAAGCATTCCTTGGCTCTAATGATTAGCCCTATATGAGGATAGAGATCCTGTAGCAAAGCAAGAAGGAATGAATCAGCTCTATTTATAGGGCAATTACTGCACCTACCTTAAGATCATTAAGGGTGTGGCGCACTTATAGTCATGCACAACCTTAAAGTTCACTGTGTTGTTTGCATTGATCACAAGTGTGATGTGGAGTCATGTTATATATGATGGGATGCATATGGAGAACATCAGCCCTTTACAGATGTTTGAAACAGAGAAGGATTTGAATGACAACATTTTTGGGCCTTTACACCATTTATGCTCTGGTTTCATTCCCAGGATTCTGTTCTGGGAGAAATGTCATGTCAGTTAGAGCAGGTTAGAACAGGTTGGGAAAATTTGGAGTGGAAGGGTACTTAGATCCTGATGATAGCCCCTTGGTTTGAAAGCACAACAGGGCAGAAATATAGGATTGATGAGTTTGGTGTCCTGTTTCACCCATTATCCATTCCGAGTCTGATTAATCTTATAGAGGTACAGTGACATCTTAAGGTTTTGTGCGCCCATGGGCCAAATATATTTTGGGGCCCCTAGCTTGGAGCTACTTCAGTTTATTACCCCTTTTTGGCTCATTGAAGCCTTTATGATGTCAAACAATATTGAAATATATGTTAAACCTACAGAAAAGGGGAGACACACAAAAACAGCTCAAGTTGGCTGGTGTCTGCCAGCCAAATGGCATCAAGAGAGAGCTTTAACAAGCATTTAAAAAGTAATTTATATTTGAGCTTGTATCTAGATTTATTTTTACATGCAACAGAGTTTTATGTGGAATTCAGTGTCTACCCAGCTTGCTACCCCTACTGTAGGAAATACATACTAAGTTGTGACTTGCTAGATGTAAAAGGGCTAGGGTATAATAGTATCGTAAGAAATATGCACAAATCACTTAAAGTTGTATCTTTCCTTGCTGAATATTTGTAGTCATATTTGTCCCTCTTCACTACTGGCATTTCTGCTGTAAGAATGAAAATCAAGACACTTCTCTGAGGATTTTCACCATTCCATTAGTAAAAATCGAATAGCATTTCTCTAATTTCCCTACTTGTCCCTGTTCTGCTTTTAATAGAAGCACACTTCTATGTCTATACAGTTACCTGTGACCTTGCTAAGAAAGAGAAATTTGGATTGGCAGGATATCATAGATGGACAGAGACATAAAGAGAAAAGTACCTCAAGAGATACAGGGAGAAGTGAGAAGGGAGTAGAGATAGAGATCATGTAGAAAGATGTGCATGGTACAGTAAAAAGTAAAGTATATAAAAGGTGTGGTAGTCTAAAGGAAAGATAATTAGATGTAGAACCAGGAAGATGTATGTACAGAAAGAGAGGCAGAGAAATAGGTAAAGTTTTAGAGTGAGGTAGAGTGGTAGAGAAAGGCAGAGATAGGGAGAAGGAAATGTGGACAGTGGCAGAGGAGTACAGTACTCCAAGGGGCAGAGTAGAGAGAGAGGAAATGTAGGAAAAAAGGTGATTTGGAGACAGGAAAAGTTAGCGTGAGGTAGAGATAGACAGAGAGACTTGGGGAAAAACAAAGAGATGAAGGTAGAGGGAGAGAGAAAAATGAGAATAGATATAGAAAACTAGGTCATGTAAAAAAAGTGTGAAAGATACAAACTAATGGTGAGTTAAATTGAGAGGTAAGTAGGAAGCCAGAGATAATGAAGGAGATGTGAGGCAGAGAGAGAACTGAGTTTGAGAGGTAATGGCAGTTGTGAGGTAGGTATAGGGCTTAGTGGTAGAGAGACGTAAGTTAGTACTTATATGGAGAGCGAGTCAGAGAGGTGAAGTAAAGATATAGATAAGGTTTTTTGTGGAGTGAAGTAGACAGAAGACAGGTACAGGGAGGTCAGATAGAAAAAAGCACAGTGAGGTCTAGAGAAAGAGAGAGGAGATAGAGAAAAAGAGAGTTGCGGTGCAGAGAGGGGATCAAGAGCGATAAACATAGAAATAGGCACAAAGTGATAGAATGTGGGGCAAATTAGATCAAATCAGACAGAATTTGTAAAGCTCTGCTTATCACCTATGAGAGTATCCAGGCAGCTAAGGTTTTATAGGGGTAATCCAATGCTAAAACCGGTTGGGCCGCATCCTGCACCGCTGCAGGCACATGCTGTGAACTCCCACCGCTCTCTTATTCAATTTCTGTTTTTTTTTACGTGTTCTATTTTTGAATTTGCGACTCTGCACAACAAGCTCCAGTGATTATACTGATCATAACATCCGGGGACCACTATATACTGTTTAAATTGACATCTTTATCATCGCTTCACTCTGCATCCCTGCTGTCGCTGCTGCTACCGGGAGGTCCAGGGGGACTACAACGCCCAGCCTGCCTTGCCCTGACATCGCATCACCAGAAAGTGCCAGGAGGTGCTTTACATCCGGCCACGGGCTCCCGCAGCATGGGTCCCGCTTCACTCTGCATCCCTGCTGTCGCTGCTGCTACCGGGAGGTCCAGGGGGACTACAACAACCAGCCTGCCTTGCCCTGACATCGCATCACCCGAAAGCGCCAGAAGGTGCTTTAAATCCGGCTGCGGGCTCCCGCTTCACTCTGCATCCCTGCTGTCGCTGCTGCTACCAGGAGGACCAGGGGGACACAATGCCCAGCCTGCCTTGCCCTGACATCGCATCGCATCACCTGAAAGCTCCAGGAGGTGCTTTAAATCTGCCTGCAGGCTCCCGTAGCGCGGGTCCCGCTTCACTCTGCATCCCTGCTGTCGCTGCTGCTACCAGGAGGTCGAGGGGGACTACAATGCCCAGCTTGCCTTACCCTGACATCGCATCACCTGAAAGCGCCAGGAGGCGCTTTAAATCCAGCTGCGGGCTCCCGCAGCGCGGGACGCGCGCGGGCGTGCCTGGGCAAAGCCCGGACCAAGGGCGGGCCCATCTGCGCCCGTCCGCATCAGACCAAGAGAGGGCAGAGCCACCCCCCTGTGACTTGCATTCATTTGCAGCTTTGGACAACGACCCTAAAGGTACTCTTTTTCTTTGTCACGGGCAACGGACATATATCCCCATATATTTTATATTTCCATGTATGCATTCCTTTATTGGCGGGTGGCCAAAGCTTTAAGCTATTCCAAACCAACTGCGAGGCAAGTTCTGGTATATCAATTATTGTTTTTGTTTTTCGCCACTGTATGCTATATAATTTTTTTCTTCTATCAAGATACAGCTGCCTGTTTCTAATCATCTAATTCTGGAATAACCTAATGGGGAAAAGGAAAGCCTTGGATAGTGGGGGGGGCCTCTTAAGAAAGGAAAAAACATCTAAACAAATGTTGAGTAAAACCCATGCTGTCATGGATCGCATTGTTAACCGTGTGGTGATTGTGAGGAGATTTTACTCGCCCCATCTGGCCCATGTAGTTCTTCTAACATGGCCAGTGAATCACCCCTTACTTCAGCCCCAACCGCCAAAAAAACTATCCCGGCAATTCCTGATATGTTAAAAAAAAGCATCTCCAAAGGGCCACCAAGCTGCTATTCATGAACGTACTCTACCTGAAGAGAGTAACAACTCCTCTTTGCTAAGTTCATGCCCCCCACAACATTTGCCACTGAGCCCGCCATTATATGCTCAAATAGATTTTTACCCCTACTGAAAATCTCCCAGGAACAAAATGTCCAGCAAAGTCCCAAGGGGCCAGAAGGTGAAAGTACCAGTTGTGATGATACAACTAATAGGGCTCTGTGCTCTTGTTCAGTTATGTTTAGAAACCAGATAACCGATCTAAAAGACCAGACTAAGCAACTTATGCAGGAAGTTAACGAACTGAAGGGTATGATTGACAGTCTTAATTTAGCACTAAAAACATGACCTAGCAAAGATTCAGCGACAGAAGCCCTGCCCCAGACCCAAGTTTTCAGAACATTTAACACCACTAAAAGAAACTTCTGTTGTCCAATTATTAAAAACAAAGACAATGGACAAATAGAATCCCTAAAAAATCGACCAACGACCCAAATATCATGCAGAATCCTGCCATTACTGAAGAGCCAGTGAACAGATCTAATAGTTTACCCAACGCATACGCCAGAAGAGAAATGCATACCCCTTATCCCCCCACTGCTCAGTCCAGGGTAATTTTACGTGCAAGAGTAAGCAACTTCGATAAACCCTGTTCTCGACCTTTCAAGTCACAAATTTTTCTAACTAACGTCCCAAAAACTTTGCCTAGTTTAATTAAGGAGAATGAGCAGTTCCTGACCAACAAGTGTACTCAGTGGTTGAGACATGTGCGTAAATGTAGATCCATAATCAGGGAGGACATATCCTCAGCTGTAAGATATTCTTCGAAGGATAACATCTCTGATTATGTGTGTCGTACTCTTGTTTCCCCATTGTTGGTAGAAAATCTAGTGGCTTTTGATTTAAGAACATCTCATATGATACACACAAATATTAGGCTGAAATTGAACCCTCCTGACTTTGCCTCTCACATATCCGTTAACGCCCCAGAACCTATGCGTCCCGGGGACTCGTCTCTTCAAAGATGTCCCTCTAGTACTGGCCATGATGGGACGGACCGTGCAGAAGAACTGCCTTGGACTCCAACCTCACTACTGAGTGTACCCCCTAGTCAAACAGGTAATCCCAGCCAAACAGGTAATAATGATTTAGTCCCAGCCACTCCGAAAATGGGCAGCCCAGGTAAAACTACAGACTTTCAAGATACACCACTATTGAGAACAGCTTCATGGAACATAGCAGGGTTGACCCACAAGATTCAATCACCTGACTGGTCAGATTTTATAGAAACACAGGATATCATAGTGTTCCTGGAGACCTGGGCGCTAGCTCCGGTTCATCATTTTGACTATTTAAATGTTCATAAATTAGCAGTAGGTGGTTACAAAGGTAGACCCTCAGGAGGGTTATTAATATGGGTAAGGCAGAGTTCTGCATTTAAGATAGTGGAATTGGAGATCGATAACAATTATGTTATGGCACTACTCATTTGCCCTAAATATCCCCCAAACCTACTCATAGTTAACGTATATGCTAGGGGCTTGGCGGGTGGCAGGTCATCTAAGACAATCATTGACCATAATAGTTTCTTAGTTAGATTGGGCGAAGGGGACAACATAATCATAGCTGGGGATTTCAATACTACATTTGAGCCTTTGGATTATGAGGATGGTAGCCTTAGTGCCAATGAAGATGCCCAGTGGGGTATACTCCAACTGGAAACACCACCAATAAAAAAATGGTCCGAGGCAGCACTCCAGCTGAAAGCTTTCAGCTTAGAGAGGGGAGTGAGGGCAGCAAATGGCCGCACACCCTCTGACCGTCTAGGATCTCATATTTATAATAATGGCCTGAGATGCAGTCGTATAGATTACATCTTTATTAATATAGAGAATTGGTCATCATTAGTGGATCTGAAGGTCTGTGTAAGGAATGAAAGCGACCACAATCCATTGCTGCTAAAACTCAAAGGCCCAGTCTACGCAGTATCCTTGTCCCCAGTCAGTGTAATTGAGACCGCTGATGCTATAATCAGTAACGACATGAGGAGGAACAAATGGTCCCGGGTTGTCGAGAACAAAAGCTCCCTTGAAAACATGAAAGTAGAGGTGACAAACTCACTAGATCTTCTCCAAAAACGTATCAGTCAGGATGAAATCAATCTTAACATCACACACATTCACAAGACCATGTTTGAAAACATCAGGTGTTTCTTTGTTAAACCTTTTAAAACCCCCAAGAGATTTTAATCAAAGCATGACCACTGGTATAACAAGGCATGCAAGGTAGCATACAAGCAGTTGTCCTGGGCTATCAAAATCAATGATATAGGTAGGATAAGAACAGCACTTAAACAGTATAAATCCATGCAAACACCAGCAAAAAAGGTATGGGATGAACAAAGGTGGAAGGAACTTTTGCAAGCTAGCAAAATGCAAAACATGCAATCATTTTTTCAGCATGTTAAATGGGGCAGAGGAGGCCAAGGTAGGGTCCCGTCAAACCATATCACCCCAGACCAATGGGTATCTTTCTTTGAGCACCAATTTGCTGTCTCTGAGAATATACCCCCTTTCCTAGTTCCAAGTGTAGACACACCAGTAACATTTTCCCTAAAGGAAGTGGAAACTGCTGTGATTTCAGCTCCAAAGGGAAGGGCCCCCGGTCCTGATTGTATCCCGGCTGACCTATTTTTATCCGATAAAGACAATTGGCTCAAGTATATTCTGATACCCGCAAACACGATTGCCAGAGGAGCTCCAATCCCCGACTCTTGGCGAGGGGCTGAAATTTTGCCCATTTATAAGAAGGGGGACCGTTTAAGCCTCAATAATTACAGGTCTATGAGCCTGATCGATTCCACCCAAAAGATTATGGCTAGATTGGTCCTGAACAGAATAAAGATATGGATAGCAGAGAACAACATATTATCCCCCTTCCAAGCAGGTTTTAGGGCCCTTGTAAGCACAATTGACCAAGTCTTTTATTTTGTTTCAATTTATTGGCGTGTTGTACTACTAGCGGGTGGAACTATCTACGCTACCTTTGTAGATCTCAAAGCAGCATTCGATACGGTCCCGAGAATCAAACTCTGGGCCATACTGAGTGACCTAGCTTTTGCAGCTTGTAGTCAAACTGCACGAATCCAATTATGCGCAGGTTCGCTGAAGTGCTCAAGGTAACACTACCCCCAAATTCCAAATCCTCAAAGGGGTACGTCAAGGGTGTGTACTTGCCCCCACCCTGTTTTCATTATTTATAAACGGTGTGGTCCATTATTTCTCAGAGTACCCCAATGATGCTGGTAAAAAAGTACCAATACTCATGTTCACGGACAATACTCTAATTTTATCCAAAACTTAAGCTGGGCTGCAGGAAGCACTGACCCAATATGAGTTATTTTGTAAGGAGCATGAGCTACTGGTAAACGTGGATACAACTAAATATATAGCGTTGCACAAACCCAAAGTTTTCAAGTCAAGGGTTGTTATAAATAACGAGCCATTGGAGCAAACAGATTTATTTACATACCTTGGAATAAACATTGGCTGTAAACTAGACTGGAAGCCCCAGATAGAAATAATGGTGCTTAAGCATTCTCAGCTTGCAGGAGTGATTTTCAAAGAACACAGGCTTTCCCAGACAAAGCCTGTTGGCCCTGTACTTAAGATATACAATACCAAGGTTATGGCTTCTATCCTGTACGCTCGGAACTTTGGGGTTTTGAAAACCTGTCCTCACTAGCCCAGGCCCCAAAAAGTTTTTTGAGAGGTTTGGATGGCCTCCCCCAAAGTACACCTCTTATCCCTTTATATTCCGACCTGGGGTCCCACTTTCTGACTGAGGTTGCTAGATTTAGACCATTGGCCTACTGAAGAAGACTTTGGACTACCCCGGAATTAGCCCACTATGCCCTAGCTCTCAAAGACATCAGAGAAGCTGATACCTCTCAAAAGATCAGAGGGTTACAACAGGTGAAAAGCTCCCTGGTGAATATGGGCAGGAGGCATCTATGGGAAGATCCGGTACACAATACTTTTCCCCCCAAGAAAGCTTTTAAAGAAGCGTACTGGGCTATGATTAGATCTGGTAACTTGAGCCATTCTAACTTATCATCTTTGACCAGTACCTTCTTGGATCACAAGCCGGAACATTTATATGAAGACTTTTGGGTCTTTATAACCAAGCCCATTGCCAGGAATTGTTACTTTCAGTTCCGGATAGGAACGTTACCGACCAAAGTCTTCACCAAAACCTGGCACCATTCCCAAGACAGCAAATGCTCACTCTGTCAGATTATGGATGAAACAATCCCTCACATATTATTTGTATGTCCAGCATATAGTTCTCCTTGGAGTAAATGTCTCAAACCAATCTGTATGAACCTTGGCACTAGGTCGAGTGCTACTGCTCTACGATTATTGAAGACCAGCGCACAAGAGGCAATTGTGATTGCTATAGCGAAGTTTTTAGGATGGGTGTGGAGAATTAGACATAAGATTGAAAGCAAGCAGACTGTGACAGTGCTTAGTCAGACTCTGTCTTCTGCTTAGGTCTCTAGTCCGGATACACATCACCTATCATACTTTTTACCAGCATTGGGACCCACCGATATAGAATATCCCATGAATTGTTTTTTAGCTTGTACTGTTTCTTATTTTTTATTGTAAAAGAGGAAAGAACCTGATTAGACTTTTTTATAGATATATATATTGTTTGTCTTTCAACCTGTTTTATTATATTTCTACTTATATTCTTTGTTGAAAGATGGATTTTATACATGAACTTTTTGATGATGTTAATATTTATTGTCTTTTATGATCAGTGCAGTCGAAATAAAGACTAATAAACAAACGGTATCCAGGCTCTTGGGGGGAAGGGAAGAAGTTGCTGCTGAGATAGAATTGTCGAAGAGCCAGGTCTTCAGGTCCTCCTTAAACTCCTGCAGAGTATGGGCTGTGCGGAGATGGAGGGGGAAGCTGTTCCAGGACTTGGCTGCCAGGTATGAGAAGGCACTGCTGCTGCTCCTAATTTAGTGAATGCAGGGTGTGTGGGTCAAGAAGAGAAATGAGGAGCGAAGTTGCAGGTAGGTTGGTGAAAGTTCACCCAATGGTTGTGGTAGGATAGTCCCTTGTTGTGAAAGGCTTTGTAGGCGCGGGTGAGCAGTTTCAACTGGTACCATTTGCTGACAGGAAGCCAGTGTAGAGCTTTGACGTGGGGAGATATGGGTCTGCCTCTGGAGGTCAAGGATTAATTTTGCTGCTGTGTTCTGGGTGGTCTGGAGTCTGTTTAGTAGTTGAGCAGTGATTCCCACGTAGAGGGGGTTGCCGTAGTCTAGGTGTCTGGTGATGAGGGCCTGGGTGATGGTACGCCTGACTTTTAGGAGATATATTTGAAGATTTTTCTGAGCAAAGGCAGGGTGAGGAAGCAGGATGATGGGACAGAGTGTATCTGCTTCCTCGTCGAGTGCTTGCTGTCAAGTATTCTTCCGAGGTTTCTTGCGGCTCTGTGGGTGTGGGGCAGAGCCCCTTTGGCCCCCCGGAGTTGTCTCACAGAGAATTGTTGGGTACGCATCAATCCTAAAAACAATTAAAGAAATCATAAAAGTCCCTGGCACTGAAGGGGACGATTTTGTCTGTGGATGTGCTCAGTGTGAAAGGGCAGCCTGCCATAACTTGCAGTGAAATCAGTCAATGGCTGAAGTGGGCTGGTTATTTCTTCAAGATGCATGCCGGGGTAGGTGGAACACAAATATGAATGATACAACAGACTAATGGATGACGTATGGCTTAAAATGGCCACATCTATGTTATACATATAATTTTAGTAAAATCAAAATGTCTTGTCCATCATTAGACCTAAAATAGCCTAGTAGTTTGTTTTATTGGTAATGTTCTTCCACATCTTTATTACAAATAGAGTGCCTTGCAAAGACAGATAAATAGAAAGCCTTGCAAAGACAGATCAATATAAATGTATATAGATGTATATATAGTGAGATGTAGATAGAGGTCAAGAGAGTGGGAGAGATATAGATATGGATATAGATATATGTGTAGATAGAAATACATACAGATAGATTAGGATAGGATAGGATAGGATATAGGTTTTTAAAGTGCTCTATTACCGTAGCGTCTTGGCGCTGGTAAGTGTGGAGGTGTTTCAGTCTTAAGCAGGGGCTACTTTAAAGCAAACAGCCAAGTCTTCAGGACCTTCCTGAAGGATTGATGATTTGGAAAAGATCTCAGGGAAAAGGGGAGCTTATTGCAAAGTTTTGTGGCGCAGTTTGAGAAGGCTCTTCCACCCCATCTAACTCTCCTAGTCCTGCTCACCTGAAGAAGACTCAAGGTGCTAGATCTTAGGGCACGACCGGGAATAAAGGGAATCAGCATTTTTGGGATTTCTTTGGCTCCTCCCCCGAAGACAGCTTTGTGGACCAGGCATAACGCCTTGAATTCCACACATTGTTGTACAGGGAGCCAGTGTAATGCTCTAATTCCCGCCGAGATGGATTGGTCTCTAGGAATGTTCAGAAGCAGTCTCGCGGCGGCATTCTGCAATGACTGTAGACTACTCAGCTGGGCCTTGTTTATCCCCAATAGTAGGGAATTACAATAGTCAAGCTTGGACAGCAGAAGAGCCACCACCACTGCCTTTCGTAGTTCTAGTGTAATACTTTTTATCTAATAAAGATCTTTCTCAAAGTCTTTATTAGGAAGAAGCATGACGAGGCAACGCTATTCACCTGGGATGAGAAATTTAGCTGACAGTCGAACAGAACACCAAGGTTTCGCACCTTGGACACGGGGCGGGGGCATTCGCCAGCCTTCAGGGGCCACCAGGAGTCGTTCCACAGGGATTGCCCCTGGCCAAACTCAATGATCTCTGTTCTGTCTGTGTTAATCTTCAGGAAGCTCTGGTTCATCCAGGTCATGATTTCCAGAAGACACGTGTGATATCTAGCGTCTGTATCATCTGACTGATTGGCCATTGCTATTATGAGCTGGGAGTCATCCACGTAGGACACTAGGGCAAAACCATGCTTCCAGATGAGTCTGGCCAGAGGGGTGACATAGATGTTAAACAGCATAGGTGACAGTGCTGATCCCTCAGGGACCCCACAGGGAAGATGGAAACTGTCGGATTGAAGGCCGTCCCAAGATAGGCTCTGCTCCCTACCCTCCAGAAATGATGAAAGAAGGGACAGAGCTGGGCCCTCAATACCGACCTCCTGTAGTCTCTGTATTAACACCGTGTGGTTCATGGTGTCAAAGGCTGCTGACAGATCTAGCAGGACGAGAATAGCCCTACCCCCTCTGTCCAGTATTCCTTAGATCTCCTCGGCTGATACGAGCAGAGCTGATTCCATGGAGTGCTGTGAGCGAAAGCCATGTTGCGTGGAATCTAGCAAATTATGGGTGTCGAGATAGTCCATCAGTGCCCTGGTTACTGATTTCTCCAGGATTTTAGCTGCAATGGGCAGGGAGGCAATAGGGCGATAGTTATTGGGTTCAAAGGGATCTAAGGTGGGTTTCTTCAATATTGGCCTGATCGTAGCTCTCTTCCAGCTGGAAGGATAGCTACCTGACTCCAACACTTGGTTGATTAGAGGAGTTAGTTCATCTCTGATACTTTTTGCAGCAGGGTGCAAGATCATGGGGGGAACAGGGGTCTTTAGGTGAGCCTGATTTTGTAGCAGCGATAAGTTTACGTGTTTCTTCCTTTGTGATTCCTGGGAAGTTCGTTAGGCTGGGATATATTGTACCTTTCTCGGCCAGAGGTTGCTCTAGCTTATCTGGGCTCGGGCGAATGTTCAGAAGATCATTGTAAATCAGTTGGACCTTGTGCTGGAAGAAAGTGGCTAATTTATTGCACATAACTTGGTCGGGCAGGAACGTGTTAACCTGTTGCGGTTTGGAAAGTAGGGTTACTGTTTTAAAGAGCTCTTTAGTGGAGTTACCTGCTTCCTCAATCATGGTGGTATAGAACAGTCTTTTAGCAGCAATTATTGCGTCTCTATACTGTTGAAGGGCACAATTGTAACTTATTTTCTTATCTGCACTATAATCCACCCTCCAAAGGCGCTTTAAGGCTTTGAGCTCTGAACTATACCATGGACCACACCACCAAACTCTCCTGGACGGACCACAGCTGCGTCCACTTCAGCTACAGGAAAACCACAACCCACCACCACGCTCAACAACCACCGAGAAGACAATGGAACCGAATCACCGCCGACCAACTCACATCAGCTCTCTCCCAGAACCCGCCCACCAGCACCTCAGACCCCAACGAAGCAGCCAATAACCTCACGAGCTGGATCTCCGACTGCGCTAACATCCTGGCTCCCCTGAAGACCCGAGCGAACGGAGCCAACCACAAAAGAAGCTCCTGGTTTAACTCCACCCTCAAGGACTCCAAAAAACGATGCCGCACCTTCGAGAAAACCTGGCGCCTTGACCAGACCGACAAGAACATGTCAGCCCTCAAAAACGCCACCCGGAAACACCACCAACTCCTCCGCGCCGCAAGAAAATCTTCCTTCAAAGACAGACTTGACAACAACTCCCACAACAGCAAAGAACTTTTCAGCATCGTCAGAGAACTCTCCAACCCCGACGCCGAAAACAACGCCATCACCCCCTCACAAGACCTCTGCGACTCCCTCGCAGCCTTCTTCCACCACAAAATCACCGACATCTACAACAGCTTCACCACAACAAACGTGAACCCACCACCAGAACCCACCCCCCACAGCACCACCATCCACACCTGGAACCCGATCACCACCGAGGAAACCACCCGCACGATGAACTCCATCCACTCAGGATCACCCACCGACCCATGCCCCACCACATCTTCAACAAAGCCGACAACATCATCGCCCCCATCTCCGAGACGTCATCAACACATCCTTCACCACCGCCACCTTCCCAGAGAGCTGGAAACACGCCGAACTCAATGCCCTCCTCAAGAAGCCGACAGCAGACCCCACAGACCTCAAGAACTTCCGACCCATCTCTCTCCTCCCGTTCCCAGCAAAGGTTATTGAGAAAACCGTCAACACTCAACTGACTACCTTACTCGAAACCAACGAATCACTCGACCCCTTGCAGTTCGGTTTCAGGGCCAACCACAGCACCGAGACCGCCCTCATCGCAGCCACGGATGACATCAGATCCCTGATCGACAAGAGAGAGACCGTGGCCATCATACTCCTTGACCTCTCCGCAGCCTTCGACACGGTATGCCACCGCACCCTGATACAGCGCCTCAACAACGCCGGCATCTGAGGCAAGGCCTTGGACTGGGTCATCTCGTTCCTCGCCGGAAGAACTCAGAGAGTCCGCCTCCCCCCCTTCAGATCAACAGCGACCAAGGTCATCTGCGGCGTCCCACAAGGATCCTCCCTCAGCCCTACCCACTTCAACATCTACATGACGCCCCTGGCAAACATCGCACGCAAACACGGACTCAACCTCATCTCCTACGCAGACGACACTCAACTCATCCTCTCCCTCACCAACGACCCTTCCTCTGCTAGAACCAGACTACACGAAGGAATGAAGGAAGTAGCGGACTGGATGACGGACAGCCGGCTTAAACTCAACACCGACAAGACGGAAGTCCTCATCCTAGGCCCTACTCCCACCGCATGGGACGACTCCTGGTGGCCCCCTGCCCTAGGCAGCACTCCCCAACCCACCAACCACGCCCGCAACCTGGGCTTCATGCTGGACTCCTCCCTCTCCATGACCAGACAAGTCAACGCAGTCACATCGGCATGCTTCAACACCCTTCGCATGCTCCGCAAGATCTTCCACTGGATCCCCACCGACACAAGGAAGACCGTCACCCATGCCCTCGTCACCAGCCGCCTGGACTACGGCAACACCCTCTACGCCGGCACCACGATCAAACTACAGAAGAAACTCCAGCGAATCCAGAACGCCGCCGCACGCCTCATCCTGGACGTTCAGAGCCACCACCACATCTCCGGACACCTGGAAAAGCTTCACTGGCTCCCAGTCAGCAAGAGGATCACGTTCAGACTCCTCACCCACGCACACAAAGCCATTCACAACCAAGGACCCAAACTCATCAACCACCGCGTCTCCTTCTACATACCCACCCGCACCCTGCGATCGACCGGACAAGCCCTGGCAGCCGTCCCCTGCATCCGCAAAGCCACCGCCGGAGGCAAATCTTTTTCCTACCTCGCAGCGAAGACCTGGAACTCTCTCCCCAGCCATCTCCGCTTAACACAGGACCACCTCTCCTTCAGAAGCAGCTCAAGACCTGGCTGTACGAGCAATAACCCCCTCCCCCCCAGCGCCTTGAGACCCTTACGGGTGAGTAGCGCGCTTTATAAATGCCAATGATTGATTGATTGATTGATGGAGCGGAGGGCTTTAATCTCCTAACAGTTAGCAGTTTTTCAGGGGCCACCACATCAGCTGCTGTCGCGAGCCATTTGTTAAAAGCAAGAGCTGCCTCAGTGTTGTCCTTACTGAGCAAGAGAGGAGATTGGCCAAGGGCCGTATTTAAACTGTCGGCTTGGACCCTAGTCCATTGTCTGGTCTTTACCTTTAATGGTTTCGGATGGAATTGGGGTGTTTGTAAAACGGTCGTAATGGTGAAATAGATCGCTTTATGGTCTGACCAGGGAAGAGCGATAACTCTGGCCAGGTCCATAACTATGCTGTTAGCAAAAATACCATCTAAGGTATGGCCTGCTTGATGGGTAGGTTCATTTACTAATTGGCTAAAGCCAAAAGCTGCCAGGTTGTCAAGAAGTTTGCTGGAATCCGGGTGGTTAGTTAGTTCCAAATGGTAGTTAAAATCACCAAGAATAATAAAGGGCTGGGGATCAACACGGGATTCTAGATGATTCATTAGTGCTTGTGAAAAAGAGGTCTTGGGACCAGTTGGCTGATAAATCAAAAGTCCCTGGAACTTAAAAAAATTACTTAAGTATATAGTGAAGTAGAACGCTTCTGCAGGTAAGTCGGAGATAGTTTCTATTCGCATTATCCGGTGGTCCCGGTGGACGATCGCTATACCTCCCCCCCTCCCTCTCACTCTGTCTTGTGCGGTGACGGCATAGTCCTTGGGAAGTGCTACGTTCCAGTCTGGACCGGAAGCGTTGTCAGTCCAGGTCTCAGTCAGGAAGACTATATCGGGTGAGGTATTATCAATCAAATCCACGATCTGGTATTTGTTTTTACTGACGGACCGCACATTAAGCAAAACACAGAGTAATAGCTGTTCCTGACCTAACTTAGTATCTGTAAATGGGTCTTGCCTAGGGGTATCGTTAAATAATGTTCCACCCACCATACCTTTGAGGGTGTCTTCCCACATAGCTCCCTGGTTGCTAACATGGTCGGGGCCGTCGGTTCTGCCTTGGCTTATCCGATAGGCATATTTAGTACAGGCGAGCTCCTCTAGGTGTCTGTCGGATGGAAATAAGCCGTGCGTTCTACAAGAGGTCACGTCTAAATCCATCAGCTGCAGTCTGCTATAGGTAGTTACCTTCGAAGGGCCAGGGGTCCTGGCGCTGGTCGCGCTCCGCACGCTGACGGGCGTAGATGGGGTTGCCTTTGGCTGCACAGATTAGATAAAGATGGTTACATAGATACCTAGAGAGATTTGTAAAGGAAGAGCAAGTTACATACATAGAGAAGATTGCATAATAGATAGATAGATAGATAGATAGATAGATAGATTCTAGATATGTAAAATATTTTAGAATCCTTTTAACCTTATTTTAAGGATTTTAACGTTGTCACCAGTTTCTACCGCTCTCCGGTGCACCACGGCTCCCAATTAATGCCTATTGAGTGGAGAGAGTGGGTAAAGCAGGCACCAGTCGAGCAGAGCATTTTTGGCCACCATTTTGAGACGGTCATTGCTCTAGCTGTTCTGCACATCCCACGGGGAAGAGTACTTAAGCACCCCTGACGTGGACTCGCAGCGGAAGACAGCACTCTTTGTAGAACGCTTAATGTGATTTACTCCTTATTTTGCACTTAGGCTGCGATTTGCGCAGTCGCTCTGCACAGTACTGATTGTATATGCTAATCCTACCTGTTTTAGTTGTGTGGCACTCGTAAAGAACTAGGGAAAATTTTAGAAACTTTTTAACCTTGTTTTAACGATTTTAACTTTGTCACCAGTTTTTACCGCTCTCCGGTCCACCACGGCTCCCAATTAATGCCGATTGAGTAGAGAGAGTGGGTAAAGCAGGCACCAGTCGAGCAGAGCATTTTTGGTGGCCATTTTGAGACGGTCATCGCTCTAGCTGTTCTGCACATCCCACGGGGAAGAGTAGATAAGCACCCCTGATGCAGACGCACAGTGGACGCGCGCAGAGAGCGCGCCGCTGGCGTACCAAAGGTGCGCCTAAGGCAAGCCCATCTGCGCCAATCCCGTGCTCAGGAATGGCGAGCATGCACTCATATACCAGAGGTGAGCTCCTGGAACTATCCTATATGAGTCATAAATGTTCTGGGCCAATTTTGGGAGGCATTCAGAACACTGGGAACCAGACATGTCCGAATTGCAAGCTGAAGCTCACTGACATTAAAATTAAGCGTCTTTTACAGGAGGACTCTCGGGATAGCCAGAAGGGGCCTCCGGAAGGAATAAGGAGGGATCAGAGCAGCCCCAAGATCATAAAACCTACTCGAGGATTGTCAAATGGATCAACCCATGTAAACCAAGACCTTAACTCCTAGACTGCACAGGGCTGTTAAATGAAAATCCAGCTTTTAGCATATAATGGATTCTACAGGAATTGAAAATGGTGGTCATTGAAAGGGTTAACAAGAACAAAGGCAAAATATGCAAAGGCAATAAGGTAAGCCGGATTGTGAAACTCCGCTCCGCTCGCAGACTTTGCAAGGTTTTGGCAACTCCGTGTTCTGCGGAGAACGCGGAGTTGCCGGTATACTCCGCTCTCCGCAATGGGGCAGTTTTTTTGTGTTGGCGCACTAAATAGCAGTTTTTTTGGAGCGACTTACCAGGTGACTGCGATCACCAATGAGATTTCTAAGCCATTCACGAGCGCCACGAGATTTGCTAGGTGGCCGCATGGTCCCACGAGTGTTTGCGGATGCAAAAATGCACGTGTCAACGGAGTTCCGGTTGGGGTTTTGTAATGAACGTGATCCCGAATGTGTAGGTTCTACCACAACTGCAATCTGCAGAAGGTGCTCTCCCCCAGCAGCATCAAATCCTTCTCGAAATGTCAATTTGGAGTAACAAATCTCCTAAATTGACATTTGGCAAAAGTTTATTTGAGCAAGGAGTCCTTTTTAATTTTTTACTTTTTTTCAAGAGGAGAGAAGTTCCCCAGGGACGCCAACTTCCTGTTCCTGTCCAACAGGCTCCTCCCAGTGCTTTATCCATATCCTGGTCACTTTTCGTTTGGATTTGGAGCTGGGAGGATCACTCTTTGTGTCTGCTGCATAATATATCATTGGATTTGAGGACTTTGAATTTGAGATTTCACCTTAAAGTTGGAAAACTGGTGTTGTTAGTTTGAATGCGCCCATGCAGCTAGATTTATTTGTACTTTTCATTGATTTTTCAAATTTATAGTGGTGGGTGGCCTGTATCATCCCCTTTGGTATTGCTTTGTTCGCCCTATCTTGGCAGGGTATTCCCAGACGTGGGTCCCTTGCTCACTTTGCCACCGGATTCAAGATAGCCTGGCTGATGAGGGTTATGAACCTGAAACCGGTCCCAGGATGCTTGTTTCCGGTCCAGAGAAGACATGGCTTGGCAGTTCGGGCTGGATTGTTCCCATGAGGCACAGGGTCAGACTGATTTGCATATCGCCCTGTCTTAACTGGGGTGGTGGAGTGAGCTAAAGAATGATGAGTTGATGGGGGTGAGTGTTTGATTTGCTCAAGCGCTCTGTCCATCATCCCCTTTGGTATCGCTCTGTAGCTTTAGATGGGGCCTAGTTGTTTCTTTGTAAGTAATTTTTCTACTTTAGGAAACATATTGCACACTGCACAGTTCACTACATTTTCTCCATGGTTTGAAATCAATTTGCAATATTAATTGAATTCACTATGTAGCCCAGTAGACTGCCAATATGCCTTTCAGCCAGTAGGCCCAGAGCTACTCATGGGTGCATGGAACAACTGTTTCTGTGGTTTTTGTTGAATTTAAACATCATTTTGGCCATGGATGGTATTGGATGGAAATACAAAATGTGCTTTCTTTGTGGTATTTCACTTTTTTTCTTGTGTGTTAATGCCTTTGTTGGATATGTGTGCTTGTAACTTGCAAACCTTTTTTTATCCTGTGGATTTTCGTTCTTGGTAGTGTTGCATTAAAGATGTGTTGTTGTTTAGCATGCCTCCCTTTTCTGGCCAGTGTGTGAGTGTGTTTGCATTGCAATAGCAGGCCAGCATTTGCCTTGGTTCCCCATGGGCCACGGGCCATTTTATAAAGTGTGTGTCCATAGACCTGCTTGTGTGAATTGTTTTCCAGGCCTCCTGCTTGTTATTGTTGTGACCATGTGGCTGGCGGCCATTTTATGGAGGCAGTTAGTATGCTTTTTACATAGGCCTGCTTGTCTTCCCTTTGTCCCCCTTGGCTCATTGCTTCTTGTTTTTTGCTTCTTGTTTTGGCCTGGCCATGTGGCTGGTGGCCATTTCATGAAGGAAGCCAGTCAGTGTGCTTTTGCCATAGGCGTGCATGTCTTCCCTTTGTTCCCTTTGGCTTTTTACTTCTTGTTGTGGGCTGGCCATGTGGCTGGCTGCCATTTTCTGAAGGCAGCCAGCCAGTGTGCTTTTGCCATAGGCCTGCATGTCTTCTCTTTGTTCTTAAATGCCTACTTCTTGCTTGTTGCTGTTGTTGATGATGATATACCATGTGGCACTTGCTGACAGCCATTTTGTGCATTCAGCCAGTGTGCCACTTTGCCATATGCTTGCATGGATGGTTGATCAATGAGATAATAGTAGATTAAGTTTGACCGTATTTATTTACATTTTTTACATTTTTTGTTTATTTTAATTTCTTTTTTCCATAATCTTTACTTTTTGTTTTTATATTTTGAAAGTTTTTTAAAAAATGTTATCAATTGTTTAAAAAAAAAAAACTTATATTTTTTCCCCCCCAGTTTCATAAGTGACATGATTTGGCATTAATGAACTATTATACCCATGTCTGCTATATGACGTGCACAATAATATGGGGATTGTTCCATTGCCATTTGTCATCTGCAGCTCCCTGAGTGCTGCAACCCAAGTGTTGCAATGCACAATGCACATAAAGCAAACCATTACATTTGTATTTTGTTGTTCTTCTTCTTTCCTAGTTTTCCTGAGTGTACTGTACAGTAGCAGTACACCATGAAAGCTTATGTTGTTGTTAAAGTCTCATAAATGGTTACACTGTACTGTAAAAAACAAATTATGACTGAGGTAACAAATGTGACCACACACACTAAATGATATTATATATTTGTGTGTACTAGTTGTTTAACTACAACAATTCCACATTTCACTGATGTGCTTTTTTGCTTTTAGGTACATGAGAGGGGGAGACAACATCACCCATAGTACTGCGAGACAGAAGGCCTGCTCACGACGTGACCACAGACATCTCTTGAACTTGTGTGAAACTAAGTACTGCTGCTAACTGACAGATTCAAGATGGCCCCAAAGAAGAGAGGTACCAGTACCAAGAAAGTTGCAGTGAGAAGAAGGCACTTACCAACACCAGTATGTCACCCAAGACCTTTTTTGAGAAACCAAACATTTCACCTTCAGCAGTGGGTCTGGGGAGCAAGCTAGGAGCAGCTCCCCCACATCAGCAGACCCACTCCACCAACCTAGGTCCAAGCCCTTGTCTGTCTCAGAGGCATCCAGTCTAATCACGGCAACGCCGACAAGCAGTGACATTGAAATTGACAACCTTGTTGCCTTCCCTACATTGAACATACATCCAGTCGGTCCATGTCCCTGTGACAATTGTACCCCGCAAAGTACTTTGCACTTTCTTCTGTTTTGTCAATTGTATAAATACCTCCGGATAACTTACCTGAAACCCTTGTTTGTAAAATATGGGGTGAGATCATTACGTGATTGTATGTGTTTACTTTTTAATTTGCATCATCCAGATGTGTGTTTTTATACAGCTACTTTTCTTCTTAAATCCATTAATGCTAGGAAAAGTATGCTTTTTTAATTATTTTACACTGATGTATTTTCCTGCCTCTGAATTGTTGTCTTTTTAATGTGTGCTTTTATGAACTCGTTTTGTGTTCGAATAAAGCCTTATGAAATGAAATGACTTATCGTTATCACAAAGTAGTACCGAATCAATGCAGGAAACTCAGATAAGTGGACAACAACAACAGCTACAACCACAAATAGTAGTTCTTCTTGAAGTAGGGGCAGTTCAAGCGATTGAGCTTCCTGCTGAGAAAGAAGAGCAAGCCACTCTTTCAGAAGATCTATTGTCTTACAGATTCCCAGCAAGAAAAAGGAGGGTCAGTCCATCAACTTCTCCAAGCCCTCCTTCTGATGATCTAGATACCACTTGGATCTCACCTTATTCTGAGAGTGAGACACGCCATGAGATATGCTAGTGAAAAGGAAGATTCCTGAAAGCAAAAAAGAGTTATGGAGGTAGATGTAGAAGAGGAGGAAGATGACGAGCCAGTCATCATGGACATTAGCCCCACCCCAGTGGAGATCGACATTACCCCAGCCCAAATTGCTGTGAGTGATGTGACACCACAGATGCCACCAACACAGATACCAGCAACACTACCTCCAGTTGCCATATTTACAAAGTCCTGGCAGCGACAAAGATTCACCACAACCACTTCAGTAAAGTAGGTCCTGCAGAGAGTCAAATGTCACGCCCACCTACCAGTTCACCTGACATTGCAATTGGCACCAGCAGTGTCAGAAAGTTGACCTTCCCAGTTAGGGACTTCTTTTCGGTTAGCAAGAAGGAGGTGAACATAGCTATATGATCCATTTGTGGAGCAAGTGTTAATCGGGGTAAGCTTGGTACAAACTCTGATACTAGAGACCAAACAACCCATCTGACAAAACACCACTTCATCCAAAGGGAGGTGTACCTTAAAGGCCAAAAAACTGCAAGAGTTGGTGGAGGGAGTGAAAGGATGAGCAGGGAATCAGATCCGATCATGGTGGAAGGCGAAAAAGAAGAAGAATTTATTTCTGGTACACAAAGCAGCCCTGTCCCCAGCAGTGCAGTAGTATCACCCACATCCTCATGAGCAACATCGCAATGGCACAAGAGTCAGGTCAAGACACCAAGGCAAGAGAGTACAGAGACTGCTGCACCGAAACGCACATTGAGGCTACCAACCTCTGCTAAGAAGACAACTGCATCAGTGGCACCAGAAAAGAAAATAATACAGGCTACTGTTCTCGGCATGTTTATGCCAGAGGTGCAGCATGAACGCAACCACCCAATGGCATGTTTTGTACAACGTGATGCTGGCTAAAATGTTAGCGCTGGACCTCCTCCCCTTTTCTTTTGTGAAAGGGCTGGGTTTTCTTTAATTTGTGGCAGCCACCTGCCTGTAATGGAAGGTTCCCACCTCGTCCTATTTGGCCTGGGTTGCTGTTCCAGCGCTACATCATGACATGCTGGAATTGCTTTGACGAGCTTTGCTGCAGAGTGCTGTTCACACTATCCACCTGACGACAGACATGTGGATCAATTACCAAGCCACTGATTACATGTGCATCACTGAACACTGCATCTATTTTGTGGAGGTTAGAGAAAAGATATCTGCCGGTACTGACACTGCTGAATTTTGTAATAGCACTCAAAAGCATACAACAGTAGCCATGTTCACCATGGAGAAATCTCATAGTGCTACAAAAATTTGGAAGACTTTAACAGTAAGGTCTTTGAATGGCTGTGACCAAGGGAGCTTAACATTAATGCTGTTGCCACAGACAATGGCAGTAATTTAGTTAAGGACATTGCTGATGGTGGATATTTTGTTTTAGCTCACTGCATTAACATCATTGTTCAAGACTTTTTGAAAAAATAAGACCGAGTCAGCAACTTACTGACCACCTGAAGAAAAATCTACACACATTTCAGCCATACTTTTTAAAAGCCCAGAAGCAGCTGAGAATCATTCAACGTGATAATACAATGCCAGTTAAAGCACTCATTCAGGAGGTGCCAACATGTTGCAACTAACCCTGAGCGGAGCAGGCGTAGTGCCTCTACGCAAAGTTCCACGGAGTTGGAAAACAACTCCATGGAACTTTGCTCTGCTCCGCACCCTCCCACCTCCCAAATAAATTAAAAGCAATTAAAAAGGCACTTACCTGCCCGTGGCTGCTTGCTCCTCACCATGGCCACTCTCCTGCCTCCCCCTCGCCGTCCTTCTTCAGTGATAACCCCTACATTGAATATCTTGCGTGGGCGCATGCGCATTCTGCAATGTGCCACCAATCAATCACGATGAGCACACTGGAAGAACAGGTAAATGATGGCATGCATTGCATGCTGAGTGTTTGTTGTGATACGACCTTGTTGTGAATTATATTTCATCAATCATCATGTGTGTTGAAACCTGGGAAGAGATGATTCATGTGGAAGACAGTCAGTGTGAGACTGGGTGTTTTTTAATTTGTTACGCTTAATGTGATGATGATTGAGATTCACAACGTTGGTAGCCTACTGATGGCTGATCAATAATTTAGCCCTAAAGGATATGTTTTTGCCTTCTCCTTTGAGAAATTAGATAGTGAGATTCCTTCACCAGGCCCACTCCACACTGTCCACACTGCTTTGTTTTATTGTGTATGCTTAACACTTCTCAAAGACTCAGAACCCACCAGTCACTTAGATAATGCAAAGCTTGCATACACCAATCTAGTCTATTCTAGCCTACGCACAAAAAGTGACTCAAGTCAATATTTCTCTGCTTGCTGTTCATTAGCAAAATGTGTTCTACTAGAGGCCGATCCATTGTATTGTTTGTGTCGGAACTCACTCGGGACACTATTGGTATGGAGTTGGACCCCATACTCGGAGTCAGACTCAGGAGGATCAGAGATGATGGAAGGACTCAGGGCATTGGCGAGAGTGTGACTACTTCGAGAACTGCCACCAGAAGAAGAAGGAAGTTTTCAAATTCACTGAAACCAACAGATTTGGATAATGATGACTTTGAAGTGGCCTAAAGGTAATCAGCAACATCAGACCTACACATGTCTGTGTAGTGGTGGTGGTGAGTGTTATGTGACTGACAGGGGTCATACATTTTTTACTTTATTTTGTTTTATTCGCTATTTGTCAGAGCCTGGTACAACAGAATATAATGTAATTTGGGTCTCACTGGGGGCAGACGGGCAATTTGACTTGGTTTACCTGTACTAGTATAGTACTCTTCATCATGCATGCATTTCCTTTTCCTCCCATAACAGATTTGTGATGGTCGGCTGCCAAGATGATTGTCTTGTCCTCATGTAGTGTTTGCCTTTGTCAAACCTTTCCCTCAAATACCCCTTACCAACCATTCATCAAACCCCTAACCCTCTTCCCTTGGGCTGTGTGATTTATTGAGGTGTGACTTAACAAATTACCCCATTAATTGATCACACACTTGGTGGTGCGGATGTGGTGAAAGCAACAACAACAACTCAGTTCTGGGTGAGGAAGATATTAATCTTAAGCTCATATAGCCAACACTGGCAGTATATTATATTGTACACTCCTGCACAGTGTATGATATTTTTTTCAGAGGAACAGCTCATTGCCAACATCATCATTCAGGCACTGTATTAATTTGCGTCTAAGAAGTTTAAGCTAGTCCAATTCATACAGTTCGTAGTAGCTCAACACTGTTCTGACCATATACATTTTTCATTGATTATCATACTCTCTTCTTGTGTCTTAGTCTGTTCTAGTAGTCTGGTGACTGTCATCAAGCTTGCATATGATATAATAAGAGCATTAACCTAGTTTTTATTTCAATTTGTTAACTTCCCTGCGATGAATAGTCCAGAATCTTTATCCTACAGTTGTAGTTCGCCTAGGAGGGTGGGATCTCGCTTCAGTTCTGATGAGTCTGCCTTCAATATCAAAAGAAAAGCTAGCAATGCATGCTGCTTCTACTAGCACCACCACGGCACTTTGGGAAACCATGCAGCCCTTGCTTCATCTAATCAGGTAAGAGAAGTGAACTGTGGTTGATTGATTCATTGTTGAATGGCAATCATTCCATACAACGTAAATTCACCCCCACCCCCTCTGAGCCCTTGGGGGTTAAGAGAGAGAGAGTATGAGGACAAGGGAGGGTGCCGCATAACTATTTTGTTAACACTATCAGCAGATTTTTAAAATTGGCTGTGGCAAAGGCAGCAGTGCGAAGTAAAACAATAACCCACACATTTATTTTTAAATCATTCATAATCATCAAATGCAAAAGTATGAAAAGTTTATTCCCTGAACAAATCTAACCAAACCCACAAGTGGCCCACACCTCTCCCCAACCAAAAACAATGTCCAAATAGTATCCAAGACAAAAACCCAACAATCCCCCAACTCCTACCCACCCGCTCAAAAACAGATAAAAAAGGGGCAGACCAGGGCACTATCGGCGGGTAGGAGCCTCTTTAGGTACCTGTCAATCCGTTCCTGCCTGGCGTCAATATTCACCAGCCTTAGCGTGATGCAGCACTCAAATTTGCAGAAATAAGGGCAAGCAGCTGTGATGGTGGAATGGCGGGTGCCCATTGGATGGTGTGGTGGGGGGGGCCCGGGGCATCTGCAGCAGCTTTTGCCTCCTCATCATTGACGGCCACCAGTCGCTGGTACTCGGCCCTGATGGCCTCCAGCTTCCGCTGCCAGGTCCAGGCTGAACTCTCCTGCCTGCTAGGTGTTTTTGAATCAGTAGCAGGAGTAGCTACATATCAAGAAAGAAAAAAGTCATTGTGAACAATGCTCTTGGCAAAACACATAAAATATTATGCCATGGGTATGGAGGAAGGGAGGTGAATGATGATGGGTGGGTAGGAAGGATACATAATGTTGTGCTCGACAACTACTGTGAGTCCAGGGAGGAGTCTTAAATACCACCTACTCAAACCTTTGAATGAAAAAACCTTCAAAGAAACCATTCCAGGCAAGTTGTGATAAGAAGAACACCACTAGAGAGGAGCATCCTAGTCCCTTGCTCTCCTTCCCAAGATTTTTCTATTAATCATTACATTGTTTTTCTAGTATTTTATTTTTTATTCTGTACCCTTGGCTTTGCTACTCACCACCATTTACGTTTTACATTCTCTCAATCCACTCTTCACCATTGCAACTACCCATCCATCCATATAGCCACCCATCCGAACATGGTTTTCTGTCTCACTCAAGTCTCATCTCAACAAACCTTTCACCAACATACATTTGTCATTTACCCACCCATGCTTCCTTAAGTATATTTGAATCAAAAGAAACCACCAAAGCATTCCAATCACCCACCCAGGCAGGCATCCTTTCACACATACACTTTTACCAACCCAGGTAGGCTTCCTACCCGTTTACCTTTCATTCATCCTTCACCCACCCATGCATCCTATCTATCACCCACCTATAGTATTTATGCATCTGGCGCTTTCACCAATGCATCCTTCTCCTTCAGTCATATATATTACATTTCACCCATCCTTTCCCCTTCCACCCTTCCCTTTTTCATCAACCCATAGTTAAAGGTCTTGTTCATGAAATGTTCTCTGCTGAGTTGAAGATAGGAGCAGCCATCAGTTACTCAGCTCAACTCCTGCTGTGTTCACTTGTTATTCACAAGTCAACAACGCTATACTGTTACAGTAAGTTTATAATTAATTGTCAATAAGCAAGCAATATGACTTACCACCGCCCGCCACTGCCGCTGGCTCACCCTCTTCTGCTAACACATCTGCAGACTGGCTGGCACTGTCACTGCTGGTCCCGGCACTGGTGGTCGGTGCGCCTAGAAAAAAAAAGATTACCCATTTCTTAATTGCCAGATACGCCTCCCCCTTTTGGTTGTTTTATAGCAAAATAAACATACACCACACACATCATTCACTACAATTTGGATACAATACAGACAGTATCTTCTATCAAAAATATCAGGCTGGGCATTTTGTTGGTGGCAATTTTTAAAATGCCTCAAGTCAAGAGGCAAGCTGTTGAGGAGTGCTTTGAGCTACTAATTGATGATCTGATGTTTTGAGAAAAAATAGCATGTGGCCTTGGTTGGCAAATACAATGGGGGCCGTCCTCCTCGTACTTCCTCCCGGACATGGTGCACAGTCATCAGTTCACCAACTGCTGCTAATAATACTATGTCTAGCTAATAAAATGACACAACTTTGGGGTGTCTAATGTGACCATGGCCACTCTCTTGTTTTAGTGATTGAGCCTTCTCATCTCAATGTACATGCGTAGAATATCTTACTTGGGCAATGGGCATGCAATCTGCATGGCAGAGGAGTAGTGGTAGTATGTGACCAATGGGTTCTCTGAGTCCTAAAGTACCACCACTCCGCCATCCACAAAAGGGGAGAGGAAAAGCTAACAGAAAAAGCAGAAGAAAGGAAGCTACAGAGGGACTAGTAACTATATTAGCTAAAGCACAGAACTGACAAGAAATAAAACAAATTAATAATTTTAAAAATTACTTAGCCACTCACCTAGCCCCACATCCTCAACTCCTAGAAGTTCAAGCAACCCCAGCTCTCGGTCCAGAATGTCGGACCAGATGTTGCGCCAACTGCTGATGGGTGCGCCAGACCCCAGAGTAGCGGTAAACTGCACAATGCACCCTCGCCCAGTGCTGCTGGTGCTCCTGCATCCCGTACCCAGACCCAGGTGTGCCGCCTGCTGCCAGCGTGTAGGGGAGGTGGCACTGGAAATAAAAAACCAGGGCTGCCACCTCCACCTCGGAAAACAGGACACGGTGCTGCACCCCTGCCTGGCGCCACCCTCCGCAAGGATAGCGACTGCGACTGTCCTTATCTGCTATGGGGTTGGGGGAAAGATAGAAAAAAAGAAATGGGGTCAAAGAAGAAGGAAGGGACATAAGGAAGTAGGAAAGCAAAAAAATTAAAAAGTACAAAACTCACAAAAACACGCAGAATTTGAAAAAAAAAAATACATACTTAGAAAGACAAAGGGTAAGATAATAAATGAAAATTGGAAAAAAGTTTTAGAAAGCAAGGATTTCAAAGATTGAATAAGGATGGAAGAGCAGGCCCAAGCACCATAAACAGAGTAATAAATAAGATGCCCGTGCCGTGCCTGGTGCGATATTTTCACCCGAACATGCAATCCGTGTTGATGTACGGCGGAAACGTCATGCGATCGGGCGGGACAAGCAACTCCGTCCGCTCGCAGAACTCTGTGTATCACGGGTTTTTTCGCGAACTCTGTCCAGGCCTAATTTTGTGTTCACTAAAGGTCTGATTTCCAATATTCGACTGTTTGCACCCTTAAATATTGTCTTTTGATATGCAATTGCTTACTAAATATTGGTCACAAGATGCGACCTGAGCTTCACACATCTGGACCAAGATCTTTAGAAAAATTACTTTCTTGGGTCATTTTACTGCCATGACTTGTGCCTAGCACAGTGCTTCGCAAACATTTTAGAACAATTTCACACTTTTTAGTACGACCAACTTTTGAGGCCCACCTAGCTTAAATGAACATGAGATAGGTGATTTTTTTTAATGTAACTAAAGCATGCTGTGTTAGCTTCTTGTCATTTACAGAGAGAATATTTCCTTTTAAATGATCACTCAATTTACACAGACATACTGTTTTAAACTATATTGCACACAAATAATGTGTGGAAATTTGGTTTCAGTCAATATTTATTATATGTTCAACACAGAGTACAGGGTCTTGATTTGTTCCGATCCCATTAATATCTTTGTTTCACTCACACCTTCAGAATTATACAGAAAGTGCTTTATTTTCGCTTTTCTAACTGCAGAATGTATACAGTTTATTTACACGTATTCACATTTGTTGTGTGCTATGAAAAAAGTAATATTCTACAGCCTTTCCTATTTTCACACTTCATGTACCCCAGCAAGACTGGCCCATAATTAACTTTACTTTTCTTTCTCCAACTGCACACTGAGAGGAGTTTATGAACACCAGTTGTGTTAAAAAAAACATAAGCAAAGGAACACATAGCCTTACCTTTGATCTATGTGTTTGATGCAGCAAACGTGACAAGATGAAAACAAAATTTAAAGGCATCTTTATTTATAGTTTGGACATACCACCTTAAATCAAAGGTTTGCAAACATTGGCCTAGTGCTAAAATGAAAGGAATGTGTGGAAACTGTAGAAAGGTAGAAACAAAATATAGTCTATGCTGAAAAAGAAAACAAGCATTGGCATAGCCAATAGGTCTCGCTTTTGGGACCTTATAAGTATTTAGTTATGCAGCACAATATCCTTGGTGCAACAACAACTGTTGCATGGCAAAACACTTATAAGTTCCCAAAGGCAAGACCTATTGGCTATGCAAATGCTTGTTGACGTTTTTATGGTACTGCAATATATAGGGATGTTATTTGTCACAGTTTACAGTTTGGATTAGATCATTGATGACACTATTGTTCATAAGATCACTATGTCTCCAGTGACAACTTCTTGCTGCTCAGGTCGTGCCGAGGGGTTCCTTTTCCGGTGGTTCTGCTGTCCTGACCGAGCCAAAGTTCCTGCTGCAGTTGTCTCCTCCCTTTGTGTGTGTGGTTGTAGTTGTGTGCGTGGTTGTGTGTGTGTGGGTGTGCGTGTGTGTGGTTGTGTGTGTGGTTGTGGGTGTGGTTGGGTGTGGTTGTGTGTGTGGTTGTGTGTGGTTGTGTGTGTGGTTGTGTGTGGTTGTGTGTGTGGTTGTGTGTGTGGTTGTGTGTGTGTGTGTGGTTGGTTGTGGTTGGTTGTGTGTGTGGTTGTGTGTTTGGTTGTGTGTGTGTGGTTGTGTGTGTGGTTGTGTGTGTGGCTGTGTGTGTGGTTGTGTGGGTGTGTGTGTGGTTTTGTGTGTGGTGTTGTGTGTGGTTGTGGGTGTGGTTGTGGGTGTGGTTGTGTGTATGGCTGTGTATTTGGTTGTGGTTGGTTGTGTGTGTGTAGTTGTGTGTGTGGTTGTGTGTGTGGGGTTGTGTGTGGGGTTGTGTGTGGGGTTGTGTGTGGGGTTGTGTGTGCATGTGTTGTTGTGTGTGAGTGGATCTAGAAAGCTACATCTGATAAAGTGTATAGCGCCTTTTCTAGCGATAATCTAGTAAAACCATGAAAAACTGCTGCGTTAGGCACCAGTAGATTTGGGATTTGTGGTTGCATTTTATGACATGCCTCTTCAAAGAACATTTATATCAAAGACAGAACCAGCCCCAAGCTGTGCGGCTACATTTATACTGGACTAACACTAATTCCGCACTATAATTTTGTAATTTTATTTTACAATGCTTGTAATAGGGTTCCCCTAGTAGTGTGCTCAGTATAGTAGCCCGTAATCGTATTGATTGTTTTCGTTGGTGCCAATATGTGACAATCCACACAAAGTTTGTCTATGGTTCGTTGTTTCCTATATGCGCCTAGAAGTTCTTAAAATAATTCCTATCTGTACGAAGTTAGCTGCAGATCTATTTAATCGTATTCGTAATCGTATTGATTGTTTTCGTTGGTGCCAATATGTGACAATCCACACAAAGTTTGTCTATGGTTCGTTGTTTCCTATATGCGCCTAGAAGTTCTTAAAATAATTCCTATCTGTACGAAGTTAGCTGCAGATCTATTTAATTTACTCAGAGCATAAAATACCCCAAACAGGATTTGTGAGGGCGGTGCACTACGGAAACAGCATCGAGTGACCCTGCCGAACGCCGTGCTGTGTATGGCACGTAAACTGTTTTCTTTTGCAGGATAAAGATGGCTGGACTCTGACCTTTGCTCTGCTCCGATCTTGACGTTTGTGGAAATAACCAGGAAATAAAGAGCGAGGGTCCCTTGCATTTTGGACGGTGAAGCTGCACTTTTTGTTGAAAAGCAGATCTTGGTGCAATGCATCAGGTCATTAAAAGCAATAGCAGGTAAATTCGAAATCGCAGGACGTCAGGATTATAATTTCGTTGCATAATGCACCTGTCAGAAAATGCTCTTTAAAGCTGTGTTGATTTACCCTGCATATGTTTTGGCTACCAATGCATCTTGCAGCCCTTCGAGGTACATATATATTAGTGATTATTGAACTGTGTCACTTGCAAAGTACAGGTTGACTGCTGAATCTGGACAAATAACTACTTTCTGCGAGCCAGTAACTGCCTTTTCCCTGGGTATGCTGTCCAGAAGGCTGGCGCTGCCGGAATGGATGGGCAGCGGTAATTTCTGACACGGAGCCTTAGCTCTGTACGTTTGCAGCCCTTTGAGCAAATCGAATATGCTCAGAACCCTGAAACGAAACGGTAACAAGGATGCAGGGGAAAAATACTACCGCCGGCCACATCTTGCAGTGCCCTATTGCATTGCAAAGGCTTGTTTTAACAGTGAAGCGTGATCAAAAGATCTGATTGTGTCTTGTGACAGAAATAAAACAAACGGCCAAAAGCAACAACACAGAAAATGTATTAACATGAAAACAAAGCAGAATGAACATGTCCCAGAAGGGATATTATTTATGTACTTTACTTTCGCTATAATCCCGGCACCGGCGCTTTATTTTTAACACTAAAAGTAAAGCGCCGGTGCCGATTATAGCAAAAGCGCCTTCATGAAGTACAGTACCCGTGATTGAGACATATGGCGGCTGCGCGCGTTCACGCGCACATGCACGCAGGCTTTAGGCCAGCGGCTGCAGCACTTTGAAAATCCCCTTTACAAAAATTCGAGCAACAGCGCATGCGCTGTTCTAGGCTCGACCTAAACATGCCACTCTCTGTAATGCATATATACTTTAGAATTGCAATGCTCTGCTTATTCAATTCTGTAACACAAAAATGCGGCAGCCCCCAGTAAACTGCCTTGAAAGGTTAAATATGACCATTCTGCTGTGATTTAGCCAAAGCAATCCATTTACACCACTCCCCTGCTCTTTTTCAGATGCATGTTGATTTTCAGATGCCCGTAAAGAGTTGTCCTGCAGATAAGCAGTAGGACCCTTTGTAATGCGCGCTATAGCGGCCCCCTGCATTAGGATAAATGACAAATCCTGCTGCCACCAAGGCACGCACTCTAGAGGGAACAGTGCTGGTGACTACTGGCCTCGATCCATCGATTGCAAATATCTAGAAAATACCAACAATACACCCATTTTGCGTCAGCACACCAAAAAAGTGCAATTTTGACAAAGTGGGGATAAATGAAAATGTCTGCGGCCGCCCAAGCGCGCACTCTAGAGGGAACAGTGCTGGTGACTACTGGCCTCGATCCATCGATTGCAAATATCTAGCAAATACCAACAATACACCCATATTGTGACAGCACACCAAATAAGTGCAATTTTGACAAAGTGTGTGTAAAAGATTAAAAGAACTTGTGGGACATGGGGAATAAACAAGTTAGATAATGCTGTTCCATATTCTGTCATTATGTTACTGGGTGTGCTACTAATCAAATGGTCTGTTTTAATAAAGAGCAAACAGCTTGTGATCTCATCCACGAGGCAATGATCCCAAATTAAAAATAACTTATTGTCACTCATTTATTTCTGCTCTTAGAAAAAATAATGTGATATCTGTCAGAAAGCTAAAGGTGGAGAAATTGCCTTTCGCACAGTTTATTGATATTCAAGCAGGATATGGTTAGGTAATTTTCTTCGGGCAAATTTGAGGGTATGGGTGTGCAAGGGTATACCAGGGGACTTATGCTTTTGTGTAACCATATTAATGATAAGATGGATCTGGTCCTTAATACAGCATTACAGCTAAGGCCAAATATATGTGCTACTAATGTTTTTCTATTTCTAGGTGAGGACATAATATCCTCTAAGTTCTCAAGTCAGAGAAAACAACCATGACCAGGGAAAAGAGTCCCAGCTGGTTTACTAGAGGGATCCGAAAATTGACTCATGGTCCTAACAAATGCCACTGACCATAGAGGGCACAAGTAGGTTGAAACATGTGATCTAATCTCTCCCTACTCACATCCTTTCTCTTTTTAACCTTGGCCATTACAAACTTACTTAGCGAAAATTTACCTGTACGGCCCAAGTATTTTTCCAGGTTCTTCAGAGACCACCAGATCAGTCACTTTAGTTAACAAACACAAATCTACACAAAATACTGCAATTCTGTTTCTCTACTTGTTCTTCATCAGCAGTACACTGCACGTCCATCTTACTAGGGTCAGAACTACGGCATTGTTACTCGGAGTCAAGAGGAAGACAGAAAGATTCAGGCCGGGACTACCTCATCAACAGCTAGGAGAAGGAAGTTATCGGCTTCAAAGGGAAACCATGATTCTGAGGCCTGGTGCTCAACTATGTGGAATAGAGGGAGGTGCATTGATTTTGGAAATGCTGCTGAGTGTGTGTGTTGCACTGAGGGCAATAGTGAAACTCTTCATCCTCTTTTTTTTGCTCTGCTTTTGAGTCTTCTTGGTACACTCCTCATGAAGCTTACCTTACTTCTGTCCTTCCCCTAGACTCTACAATACAGTTTCTGTTTTACAATCCCCAGACCTTCTCCTCTCCTGCATGAATGAAAGGGGAAAGCCGAGCTCAACAATCCAGCTTACCTTCCGGACCACTTCAGACAAACACCCAAGAGTGACAGACATTCCCGAGAAGAAAGGAAATGCATTGCCCAATTTGGCAATACAGTATCACTTTTCTTTTAACAATCCTATTTTCCGAACTGGGTGGGTTCAAGTCACTCCTCCATAATTAGATTTTTTCAAACCTAGATGACAGAACATTTGAATATCTAATTACTTGGGTCTCTAGGGCAGAAGGACTGTTTGCAATGCATTTAATTGAACTGTCCCATGCTAATTATTTTGTTTCCTCCACAACAGATTGATGATAATGATGTGCTGCTCATCTCCCTGCTGAATATTGTTCTTGTATTGTGTTTGTCTTTGTCACTCCTTTCCCCAAATCCCCTTTGCCATCCATTCAGCAAACCCCTAATCCTCATCCCCCGAGCTGTGTGATGTTTTTGGAGGTGTGTCTTAATTTATAACAAATAGAGCACACACTTGGTAGAGCAGATGTTGTTAAATGCAGCACCAACTCACTGTGAGATCTGTGAGATCTTCTATTACCTGAGCAATAGCCCACAACAGCCTAACTTACCCAAGCAATCATAAGTAATGACTGGACATCATTCCTCAATGCCAGCGTCATCATTCCAGCCTTTGTTATGCTGCACATCAAACACTTAACCGTGTCGACTACAGAATACAGACTTTGAGTACGTTTTTCCTGCCTTGAGAATTCCATAACTTTGGTTTCAATGCTCACCATTGCCCAGAATAACTTACCATTGCAACTTTTTGTTTTAAATTCCCATCCTCTCCACTCACAACTCCCTCTAACCAAAATTAAAAAATTAAAAAAGGTCTAGTAGAGGGCATTCTCTAAGAGGGTCTAAGAGGGACATCAAAAATCAAAACTCAGGACGGCTTAAAACAAGGCTGTGTCCTGGCCCCGTGCCTATTCAACCTGTTTTTGGCAGACTTAGGTAGTAACCTAGGACAAATAAACAACCACGCACCCAAACTAGGGAATGACTACATTCCAATCCTGCAGTTTGCGGACGACATTGTTCTACTAAGCAAAACCCCAATAGGCTTACAACGTCTGATAACCAACCTTCATTCCTATTTAGTACAAGAAAAACTGGAACTAAATAGGGAAAAGACAAAAATTCTTCGACTAGTTGAACATAAGAAGATTAAATTTACATGGTCGATTGATAAGTCAGTACTGGAAGAAGAGAATTACTACCGGTACCTAGGCGTTACAATTGGGAAAAGCAACTCAAAAAAAGAACATACCCTGACTATAAAAGCAAAGTCCCAAACACTGATTTACGCATATAGACAGCTTCAACAAAAAATGGGGGGTCCCAATTATACGCACCTCCTGAGGGTAATGTCTGCCCAAATTCAACCTACACTATCATACGGACTAGTCACTTGGCTCGGAGGTGAGGCCAAAATTTTAAACGAACTACAGAATAAAATCTACAAATCTGTGTTCAATCTGCCTAAATCAGCATCTGCGGCTCAAGTCCGCCTTGAATTTGGCTTACAAAATCAACACTTTCGCTCAATGTCAAGGTTTGCAAAATGGTGTCATAAACTTCGGCTAGCCCAACCCAAGTCCATGGACCACGTTTGTTGGCAAGAAATAAGCTCCCAAAACAGAGAGTCTACCGGAAATTCTTGGGCAATTTACCTGAACTCCTGTTTGCACGAATTAGATCTCCTAGAAACTTGGAACAAAGAAATCGAACATACTACTTTCTGTAAAATAGCCAACAGAGTGGCAAAAAGGAAATCTTTATTAGAGGACAAAACTATACTGGCTTCTCGACGCCACGCTTGGACCGTAATCTCTTCCTACTCTTATCAGAAACAGCAGACCTACTTAGCAACTCACTTTAGTCAACACTTAAAAAAAATCTTCATAGACTACAGACTGGGTCTGCATTATTCTAAAGATCTAAGACCGTCGTGGAAATATCAGAATGAAAGTCTCCAATGTAGACTATGTGGATACCATAATGAAACCCTAACTCATCTGTTTTGCGTGTGCCCAGCGCTAATGACACTGAGAAGGAAATACCTACGTGCTATTTGTCTCAATTTGAACATAAAAACATGCCGGCAAGCGATAATAACTTGGTTGAGTGGCTCCTCTCCCACTTTTGCTTGCCGGGGACTCAAATTCATGACAGAAGCTAAAAAACTACTCCCGGGCAAATGAGCGGCCCTACACTTTAACTAAAGTGGAACACAGTGATTAAGGCCGGACACTCTACCACGTGATTACACCTTAAAACGTGTTAGACTAAGAATTCAAAAACTATAAGTTATTCTTCCGGGGACTTGTGACCTGGTTTTAAAAAAAAAAAAAAAGACAAGACGAAACAAGTAATTTATGATCGCAAGCTTTACAATTGTTTTTATTAAATGTGGATTGTAATAATTTTTATTAATTATGCAATAAAAATTGACTGACTGACTGACTGTTTGCAATGCATTTAATTGAACTGTCCCATGCTAATTATTTTGTTTCCTCCACAACAGATTGATGATAATGATGTGCTGCTCATCTCCCTGCTGAATATTGTTCTTGTATTGTGTTTGTCTTTGTCACTCCTTTCCCCAAATCCCCTTTGCCATCCATTCAGCAAACCCCTAATCCTCATCCCCCGAGCTGTGTGATGTTTTTGGAGGTGTGTCTTAATTTATAACAAATAGAGCACACACTTGGTAGAGCAGATGTTGTTAAATGCAGCACCAACTCACTGTGAGATCTGTGAGATCTTCTATTACCTGAGCAATAGCCCACAACAGCCTAACTTACCCAAGCAATCATAAGTAATGACTGGACATCATTCCTCAATGCCAGCGTCATCATTCCAGCCTTTGTTATGCTGCACATCAAACACTTAACCGTGTCGACTACAGAATACAGACTTTGAGTACGTTTTTCCTGCCTTGAGAATTCCATAACTTTGGTTTCAATGCTCACCATTGCCCAGAATAACTTACCATTGCAACTTTTTGTTTTAAATTCCCATCCTCTCCACTCACAACTCCCTCTAACCAAAATTAAAAAATTAAAAAAGGTCTAGTAGAGGGCATTCTCTAAGAGGGTCTCTCGATGAAAAATGAGGCCCTCAAGGCATGCCTTCCTATGGCCCAGTGCGCCAGCTTGCGCAGCATGTGGCAATGGTGGAACCGGTCTGAAAGGAGGAGGCACGGGGATGGGCATCTCCAAGCTGCTGACGACACTGGAGTGGACTAGAGCCTAGAGGTGCAGGCAGTTGGCTGGTGGAGCTGGGCCCAGGATTAGGGGCATATGCAGAGCCCTCCTCATGCACCAACGCTGATAGTGTGCCTTGGTGGCCTCCAGCCTCTGCTGCCGGAGCTGTGCCATGATCTCCTGCCTGGTCACTGGTGTTGGTGGACCAGTAGGAGTAGCTAAATCAAGAAAGAAAAAAAAATGAAAAAAACAAATTGTAAAGAATGCTCTGTGCAAACACTTGTTTTTTAAATTTATATAGTGGCACAGTATAAGTGCATTGCTGGTCCCATAGGGCCTTTGGATTTTCTTGATGAGATGAGGAACGTCAGTCATAGGGGCATGATTTTAACAACACTTGCCTCACATAAAAGCACTGACTGGTTGAAAAGAGGCAGCATAAGATTACAAAAGCTGAGTGATTTCTTTTCTTGTAAAGGATTTCCTAAAAAAATTAAACCACACTGAAACCAGTAATTGTCAATAACCAAGCAATGTGACTTAACAGTGCCTGTCCCTGTAGCTGCAGACTCCCCCTTCAGCTGCTGCTGCTGGTGCGCTGGTGCTGCTGGCCCCGTCACTGGTGGTCTGTGCAGATATAAAAAACATTACATACTTTAGATGCCAGATACACCTCCCCCCTTTTTTTTTTTTTAAAGCAAAATACAACAGTAACATATGAATACAGTTCAGTTTGCAGTATCTCCTCTCCCATCAAAAATATCACTTTGGGTATTTTGTTGGTTGACAATGTTAGAAAAGCCAGATGTCAAGCCAACCATAATGGAAGAGCATATATATGATGAGGACTGTGAGTCATTTGAAGCTAAATAAAGGTGTGGAATAAATTGGTCAATTATGGACTAATGGTTTTGGTTGGCAAATGCAATGGAACCGTCCTCATACTATTTTCCTGCCAGTCTGTACTGTCATCGAAACTGCCGTAATACTGATACAACACAGCATTGGGGTAGGGAGGGGTCACCATAACAATGGCCACTCTCTTGTCAATTGAGCCAGAGCAAAAAATAGAAAACCTTCTCAACAAACAAGAGGAGAAGATCTTGCTTGGGTCTGAAAACTCTGCAATCTTCACAGTAGACTAATCTAGCGTCTTAAGTGTTACAGTACCAGTCCACAAGGTATAAAGTTAGGGGAGAGGAACAGCATAACCAAGCAGAAGAAGGTTTAAGTGACAGATTAGTACAGATACAGGAGGAAGTTGGCTACAGAAACAAAAAATATAGAAAAAAGGATAATGCAGGGAGGGATTATACGAATATACATTAAATAGAAAAACGAGCATTTGAAAAAAACGTTGCAGTATAAGACAAAGGAGGAAAAATGTATCTAAAGGGGGGAGATAAACAATAAAGAGAAATAAATAATATTTACAAGAACTTACTGGGGCCAACAGAGCCGTCTGCCGCAGCGCTGGTTGTGGCACCCTTCTCGGCCCAACTCTCTGATGACCTCTTCATTCCCTTGGGTGCTAATGTAAGAAACAAAGAAGATAACAAAAATAGATTAGTAGTACAGTTAATCTCTCCTAAACATATTTTGACAGGCAACTGCAGTAATATATTGAGATTATAATGTTCTAAATCACATTGCTTATATTATCGAGTAGACCTATTCCTAATTTCTGAAATTTTACCTAAACCCTATTATGAATTTTCTAAACTACATTTGGAAATAATAATGCATTGCAATAAATAATTTTTGCATCACAAATCATACCCCTTTTGATGGGCCAACTTATTCAGTCTCCCTTTTCAAACACATAAATGCATATTTTGCATACTACATTGCTGGAAGATTGCTTGGGACTGACAAGCTACATAAAAAATGACACAGAGAACGGTAACTCAGTGATATTATATCACTACTACTACCACAGAACCACTAGCTTAGTGACAGGCGGACAAAGTAGTCAGAATAACGTCTTAAATATTCAGCCAAAGCGAGTGCCAACAGCAGCGAGTGGAACTAGGTAGTACCGAGCACCTGGCTCGCTATAATTGGATCACATAATATTCATCACATTACATTACATGAACTTAACTTACCTCTGAGTGTTTACAGCATGTCATTAAAAAAAAATTGCATTATAGAACAGGACACAACAAATTTAGTAATAAGTAATTATGAGTACTCACCAAGCCCTGCAACCTAGAAGCCCAGCAGGTCAAGCAGGTCCCTCTCCTGGTCCAGGATATTAGTCCAGCGGTGCATCAGCTGCTGCTGGATGCACCAAACTCCAGCACATTGACGAATGCAGTGACACACCCTCCTTTACAGCAGCTGATGCTACCGTGGGCCATAGCCACTGCTGCTAATGCTGCCAGTATGGAGGGGAGGTGGCACTGCACAAAAAAAGTGTGTCCACCTCTCCTCACTGAAAATAGTGTGAGGCTGCACCCCCTGGCAGCGCCTTCGCCCGCAGGTCGTGCGGTGTGCTGCACCCCAGGCACTGACATAGCCTCTCCCACATTGGCGCATGGCGCTAAGTGGAAATAAAAAAAGTGAAAGACAGGAGGAACAGAAGGAATATAGAGATTGAGAAATTAGAAAATGAAGGGAAAACTAGTAAAGGGTAAAAAAAATTCAGAGAAAATAAAATAAAGGCAAAAATATATAATACACCAACACAAATAAACACACTAAGGAAATACATATAAAACAGGGAAGGATAAGTTGGATAAATTAAGTATGGCTAATTTATAGTAAGGATTAAAAAGTAGGCCCAGCACCATGCACAGAATGGGAAAAGCAAATTGACCACGTGTGAGGGTTTGCACAGAGTGAGACAGAGTCTGTAGAGCATTATAATTAAAAGTTGGACATTTACTTTTAAGTTTTACATGTCCTGGTAGTGAAAACTCCTACGTTTGTTTTTCACTACTGTGAGGCCTGCATGTCTCATAGGATAACACTGGGTTGCCTTATTACATTCAATAAATGCTAACCTTTAATTGGAGGCAGATAAGCATTTCCTGCTGGTATCAATTAAATTGTAATTAAAAATCCTCTTTAATGGTAAAGTTGGTCTTTAAATTACAATTTTGAAAATGCTGCTTCTAGAAAGTTGCCAGTTTCTTGCCCTGGTGTCTTTTGGTGCCTGTAGCCTATCTTAGGTCACATGACTGGGTGTAACGAGCATTTAGACATTGTTAATTTCTCCCAGACGGTCACAAAATAGAAGGATTAGGTGTGCCTGAAAGGGTCATCTGCTGGCAGAATTGGGGCAGTAAAGCAGGCACAGCCCTACTTGCAACTGAATAGGCTGTGCTCTAGGGCTTGTCACCTCCACATTCTCTCTGCTGCCAGTTTTGAGCTAGGGCAGGGGAGTCAGGAAATTCCAAGCATTTCATAAAGAAACCTCTAGAAACTTCCCCCAACTTAAAAGAAGGCACTAGCGGTAAAAGTAGGACCCTCAGACCCACTCTTCAGTTCACTTTCTGGACCTGCAGAAAGACTCTCAGAAGACTGCCTGCTGCTGTGGCATGCTGTGTACTGCACAAACCTGCTTTTCTCCACATGGAAATACTGCTTAGCTGCTTGGAGCCTGCCCTGAACACTCAGAGGCCAACCCTGCTGTTTAAACCCAGCTTCTTCACCTGAATCCAGAGCTACCAGAGTGACCCTAAGGGCAAGTTTACTGGCCTCTTGTTCAGAGCCATAGGGACATAATAGGCTCCCGCTATCTTGAACCCATAACTGGACCTAGCCTGAGCAAATGCTGAACCCCCAAATGACATCCCACCAATCCTGGACCGTTGGTTGTGGTGCTCAACATGTCCAGATAGCCAAAATCCAAAACTTGAGACTTGGAAATTGTTTGGCTAAAAACTGCCCTGAAAACCAAAGGAAGACAGGGACCAACCTTGGCTAGAGGATTTGGCCTAACGGTAGGGCGGTTCACCTCAAATCTGGGGAACCGGGTTCGAGTCTTGGCAAGGACGCACAACATCCTGTGATTCTGGGGAAATCACTTAATCTCCCTGTACATAACAAAAAAAAATGAATGTGTTCTCATGTAACACAACTGGTGCTCACATAAAGTGCTCTGATACCCAATACCTTTGGGTCAAGTAGGCGCTGTATAAAACTCTGTTAAAAAAAAACAACAAAAAAAAAAATGCCAGTCTATCCGTCCAAGGTGCATCGTCGGTCGGCCTGACTTTGTGGCTGCTCCCACCACGTTGTTCTGCAAAGCAGCAAATCCTATTTAGCGGTCCTTCGCCAAAGTGGTGTCCAATAACCTGGAACTGTCTTCAGCTACAGCCTCATCCCGGTGCAGATTTTCAACTTTGAAAAAAGTGACTTTGTCCGAACGTAGAAATCTTCACAGCAACTTCATCCAGTGGCTCCCCAACGACGATCGCCTGCAGTCTTGCCCCGCTGAACTTTTCCGTTTGCAGAAACTTTTTCTTGGAAGTTCTTCGAAGTCTGAAGGCAAGTGCTGACTGGGCCCAATCCACCTCTTGTATCCAACCCGTGCTCATTCACGGTTGTCATATTTTTCGACTTTGACCCAGTCTTGCATGACCAGATACCCTCAGTTGGAGCTTTGATCTTTTAGGTGCTAGTTTTTATTAAGAACTTTACCAATTCATAACTCCGGTTCGACTGATTGGGTTTTTCTAATTTTGGTGGCAAATACCTTATTAAAATGTATCACTTATTAAATGTAATGAGTTAACACAATGTTATGCTATAAAAGAGTAATACCTTATAGTAGTGAGAAAACAAATGTAGGAGTTTTTCACTAACAAGATATGTAAATGTTAAAAGTACAAGTCCAACTTTTATAAATGCAATGTACCCTGCCCTATAAGCTAACCAAGGGTTGACATTTAGTTATTAAAAGGCCCGGCAAAAGTTTTTTTTTGCCGAATCAAGATGGCAGTTTAAAACTGCACTCACAGGCTGCTATGGCGGGCCATTGACATGATGAAAGGATACTTAAGTTGGTGGCAAAATAAGTGCTGCAGGCCTACTAGTAGCAGTTTATTTACAGAATGGAGTAGTTTACTCACAAACAAATTAAGCAGCAGTCTGTTAAACAAAGGCCATTCCAAATGAATTTACAACAATATTAGTAAGGTACAGGAAATGATAAAACTGGAATGTGTCCTGTGGTCAAATTAAAGGCAGCTCGTAGAAACATCAGGACAACACACAAAAGCATATCTAAAGTAATAATCAAGTACAGCGAAACAAACACTGGCCCTCAAGGGAACTACCTTGTGTGTGGATATGCACCTTGTAAAAGAACAAAATACATTACCTCACAGTGAAGCTAGACAGTGGCTAACCCGCTACCCAATGCTGCATGTGGTAGGGGGCTGAAGCAGAATGTGTGTGCACAACAAAAAAATAATGGATCAAGTGAGCTGGCTGAAAGCCCTTTTAGGCAAGGATATAAAAGCATACCATTATAGTACAATCAAAAGGCCTTGGCTAACACCAGACTTAAGAAGTACAGGCAAAGCCAATAGGTTTTGCCTATGCTAATTCTATCGACTTTGTCAATGTTTTTTATTTGTTGTACAGACGTGTCTTGTTACAGATAATGAATTCTGCTATTTGTGGGCATAACAATCTAAATTCCAATGTATATATAGTTTGCCTAAAATTCATAAGGGTGGGCCTTTTGCACCTGGCCGACCCATTATTTCAGGTGGTGCTTCTCCTACAGAGAGGATGTCCGAATTTGTCAACATCAGGCTTCAGAAACATGTCCAAAGTTTACCATCCTATATAAAATATAGCATGGACATATTGGTGATATTTAAGGATTTTAATTGGTCAGTGGAATTGTGGTTTGTTATTTCTGATGTGGAAGGTTTGTACACCAGTATCCACAGCAAATTTGGTCTCATGGCAGCCCGGTTTTACCTAGACACTTAGGGGGTAGAATGCTTCGAGTACAATGAGATGATAGTGCACATGATGGAGATAATTTTGACAAAACATTTTGTTCTCCATAATGATCAGTGGTTCCATCAGACACAGGGAACAGCCATGGGTTCCGGGCTTGCTCCCTCCTAAGTCTGCCTCTTTATGGGGTGGTATGAGAGGGAGCATGCCTGGAGCATGAGTACCTACCCCTGGACTGAACATGTAGTCTTTTACAGGAACATTTACAACATTATCTGTCTTTGGTCAGGGTCGGAGGAAGCTCTTCAAAAATATTTCTCCTTCCTTAATAACAACCCATACAATGTCAAACTTAGTATGGCATATCATAAAGAACAGAATAATGTTTTAGACCTCCAATTCTATGTGTAAAAGGGGGTGGTACAAAGTATGCTGTATCAAAAGGAAAAAGACTGTAATGGGGTCTGACATGTCTCGAGTGCGCATGCATGATCAATAATAAAGAACATCCCATATTGGGATATAATACGCATAAGAAGAAACTGTAGTAAGGAGGATACATGTTGGGTAAATATTCTAGACAATAAAAAGCAGTTCCTCAAAAGGGGATATGACACTGGGTGTTAAATAAAGCTCACTCTAGAATGCGGCATGTAGAAAGGAAGGTCAGTTTGCTGTACAATCAACTTAGCAGGGAAGGTGAGGTACAGAAGGGGAAATTAGGATTTGTTACTAAATATTTCACCTATAGCAATAGAATTTTTAAAATCCTCAAGAAAAATTGGCATTTACTCTTGGGTATCCCTGGTTTACAAGATTCCTTGACCAAAAGTCCAGCTGTAACATACAGACGAGGATCGACCCTTAGGATCACGCTCTGTCCCAGTTCCATCACAACGACTCAAAAAACAGGAACATGGTTACCACCCAAACCTGATGGCTTTTCTACAAGTAATCTTTGTAACATCTGTCCCTATGGAAAAGACGAGATTAAGGATTTCAGGTATAATACATCCCAACAACATAACATCAGGCATTTTATTAATTGTAACACTACTTGTGGTATATGTACTGGGCTGCAAATGCGGACTAATATATGTGGGAAGCACAGTGCTTTGTCTTAAATACCGAATACAAGAACACAGCAGGGCCATATTACCTTGTGATGTCAGATACCCTATGAGTGAACATTTTTAGAATTGTCCCCCTGGGGATCCTAACTTTTCGTTTCATGGGATCGACCACATCATTGTCAGCAAAAGAGGTGGAAACAGGGAGCTGGTGCTGAGATAGTTAGAGGCAAAATGGATTGGTCGCTTAAGAACAATTACCTCTGGCGATAATACCGATAATGAACTCCACTACTTTTTAGAGTGATGAATACAAACATGGCGGTACATGGGCTGGAATACCTATTATCTCACTGCACTCCTGTCCCTTGGATGCACGGCCATCATTGCCATATATGAATATAAGACGTATGTCTGGAGGCATTATTTGTGACCGTCCAAGACCCGATATGTTTCATGGCCACCATCTGTGTCATGTTTTGGGTCAGATGCTGTCTAAAGTTGTTGATTTTCATATGTACATAGTATTTGTGTTTATTTTTTTGGCACAGTTTGACTTTCTTGTAGGGATTGTGTCCCATGTCTTTTCTCGGTTGGTTATGGGCCCTTGTTAGGTCGAGCATTCAAGACCTCTTGTATATACTTTAGTATATTCTTATATGTGTATGTATTTTGTGGGCTCTGGAGATCAGCCGTACGACTTGTCTGATTCGGCTTGGGGACTTTTTTTTCTGTTCAACTGTCTCTATTTACCTGTCTTGATAGAAAACAACCAGCAGAGGTCAGTAAAATACCAGAATTGCTTTCTGCTGAGGGACTTTCTTTTTTTTTCTTTTTCTGTCAACTGCCTCTATGTAACTTTCTTGATAGAAAACGACCAGCAGAGGTCAGTAAAATACCAGAATCACTTTAGCATTCTCTAGATTCCAGTCCGTAGAAATTGCCTTCCACAAGCACGCGTAGACAATAATATTTTTTTCAAATCTTGTATTTTCAGTGATATGACCACCAAAACAGAGCTTTGTACTATACCATTTCCCACTGAAAGGCAATACTTCTCTCCATGTGTTTCCATACCTGGCATGCCACGCAGTTTCATGCTCACTTTCCCTCCATGTTAAAGAAAAGTAGATGTTTCAGCACCCAGGCTAATGTGCTGCATAGCTAAATACATATAAGGTCCCAAAGGCGAGACTGATTGCATTGCAAATGCTTGTTCTTGATTACACTATCCCTTGTTCACTCCATATTAGGGCTATTAAACAAGAGGAATATATATGATATGATCTTTGAACATGCAACCTCTTTTACTATTCAATAAGTGCCTCTCTTTGATGTGTAATTACCTCACAGCAATTTTGCATTATAAAACCTGTTTGATTTATTTGCCCATGCGACCTCTTTCACCTTTCGATAAGTGTATTACTCTGGTGTGTGACCACTTCACAGTAAGTTTGCATTGTAAAATCCTTTTTTATTAAGGGATTTTGAAAAGGAGATTTATGCCCCTATTAGAAACTAATTACATGTGAAATCGACCCGGTTCTGCAAGGGGCATCACTAAATTTATTATTCACTCCAATATGGCGGCCTTGTTGGGTACGCCAACCATGTGTCCTTTATTATGGAAAAGCCATGAAGGGAATTTAGAAAGCCAAGTGTTTAAGAACTACCCTCCCGAAAATTAAAGATGATGTACTGCGATCCACCTGAGAAAGAGAAAAAATCATGGTTTGGGAAAATTAAAAACCTATTTAAGAAGGATAAGCCAATTGTGACTAGGGAAGGTCAGATACTTCCTCCACCGAAATTGCCTGCATCTTTTATGGTAGCAAAATATGGGTACCATACATGTATCTGGTTAGAGAATTGGGCAAAGTATACCAAAGATGATGGAGTACTAGCATTTCCAGAAAATGGTTTGTTTAGTTTGGCTGTATTAGGAAATTTGAAAGAAAGATTGATGAGGTTAGAACCGAAACCCAGACCTACTCAGTTTGAGGCTTTGATGGAGTGGGAAGAAGAGATGTATGAAAGGGAAAGGCATCGGAGTGGAAGAAGGTATAATTACATGTTTGGTAGACATTGTGGTCAAGAAAGTCATGATGACAGAATGAGAAGATGGCGGAATGCGAATATGACTGATGGTATGTTTCCTCTGAGAAATGCTGAAGAGACGAGTGGCAGGAAATGTACAGAAAAGAGAAATAACATGCGGATAGAAGGTTATAGATACAGAGGGCCCGATTCACAGAATTAACTTAAGACAAAATCCTAAACTTACTACTTTGTCGTATTCACAGAATGCACTTACTACTTTTGGCATTCACAGACTGCACTTACTACTTTTGGTATTCACAGAATGGATTTACGACTACTAACTTTACGTCCGCACTCGGGCCGGAAATTCCGGCCCGGAGGCGGAGCTTCTGGCCCGGAGGCGGGGCTTCCGGGCCGGAGGCGCAGTTTCCGGCCCTGAGGCGGAGCTTCCGGCCCGGAGGTGGAGATTTCGGCCATGGCTAAATCTCCGCCACTGGCCGGAATCCCCACCTCCGGGCCGGAAGCTCCGCCTCCGGGACGGAAGCCCCGCCTCCGGGCCGGAAGCTCCGCCTCCGGGCCGGAATTTCCGGCCCGAGTGCGGACGTAAAGTTAGTAGTCGTAAATCCATTCTGTGAATACCAAAAGTAGTAAGTGCAGTCTGTGAATGCCAAAAGTAGTAAGTGCATTCTGTGAATACGACAAAGTAGTACGTTTAGGATTTAGTCTTAAGTTAATTCTGTGAATCGGGCCCAGAGTGAGTGAATCAGAAGATGAAGTGCTGGAGGACATGTTTTATAAAAATCCTCCGCCGTATCAACTGAATACTACGTTTCTGACACTGAGTGCACCGGTAAAAGAAACCATGATAAATAAAGACTTTGAGCAACGCCACCTAATTTGGGAAACATTTATCCATTTAAAGATTCTGAAATGCCGCAACCCGTTAGAACGGGGAATGAAAATTCAGCTGAATTAGGTAGAACTACACTGGAATTAACTGAGAAAATTATAGAGTTAACTAAAAATATGGAAGCGGTGACCGTACCTGTAACTATAGGGCCGGTGATGCCTGTCTTTGATAAACAGAAAGATATTGAGCATTGTTTAACAGTTCCTTAAAATTGTAGTAGGCAAAAGGAGACAGAAAGAAGCGGTTCCGGAGGGAATGAATGGAAAAATATTTCAGGAACATCAGGTGTGAGTACTACTAAAAATGTAACTGTAAATCAAAGTCCAGCAAGTAAGACACTTATGACAACAGAATCTGCGACTGAAACCCCAGAGAGAATAACGGAGAAAAGAAGAATTGAGACAACCACTTTAGGACCCACATCTGAGGAATTAAGTGATTGGTTAAGAAGTCTACAGAGGAAAGATACAGAACCACAACCCTTAGATGTAGCAAAATTAAAGATAACGTTAGAAGAATTAATCGTAGGAACCATTCCAACTGAAAAGTTAAAAGCGTATCAGGATGAGGAGCTAATGTTCCTCTGCAAAAGTATAACTTGGAGAGCGAGAACTTTGCACGAAAAATTAGAAGAGACAGCTAGTGAAATGGGAATTGATGTTGAGAAAATACGGTCATTACAAAAACCATATAAAGCAGATTTTTCTGAAAAGGATATTGAGAACTTGAATACGACAGGAAGGTTGACCCAAATTAAAGAACTGATTGCCTTGCTGGGGAAATGGGGAGATGTGGATCGGTGGAAAAGTAGATGGTTCCGAAAAGAGAGAGGAAACTACAGATAAGGCTTTTTCAGCATTTCCGGTGAGAGAAAAGGAGCCAGTGATAACCAAATGTCCCAAGAGGGAAATCCCAGGAGGAGGGTATGTGCATGTCCCTTGGACTAGACAGGATATTTTGTTGTTTACCAATGATTTCCCAAGGTTAAGAGAAAAACCAGTTGAATGGTACCGACAGGTAGAAAGGTTTGTCAAACTTTCAAAGGTGATGTGGATAGATCTGAACGGTCTTTTTGATATAATTGTACCTGCAGATTTATGGGCAGAATGTAAAATTACAATACATTGGCCAACGCAAGAGTATCCTAGGAATCCTAAGACGGAAGCCCCTGATCTGGCGGTAATGAAAAAATATGATCAGGTAATTACCTTTTTGAAAAAAAAGTACCTCCAAAGGAAACTGACTGGGTAAAAATTGACAGAACTCACCAAGAGGCTAAAGAATCTGTTCATGCATACTATGAAAGGTAGTTGCTAGCTTTTAAACAATATAGTGTAGATGAGAAATTAAACAAAAGGGATCTGGGTCATTTTGTGTATAGATTTGTTTATGGTTTAAAACCTGAGGTTAGTGAAATGATCAAACAATATACAGTAGATTGGCAGAATAAAAAGATAGATAAGGTATTACGACATGCAAAAATTTTTAGTGATGAAATTGAAGCTAAACAACGTAAACTAAAAAAAAAAGCAATGTGGGCACAGGTTAAGGTAGCTGAACGACAAGAAGCCCAGTTGATTGAACAAGCTAATGGCATGGGCCAAGTTAAACAAAAGCCTAACATTGGAAAGGGAAAAGGACAGGTCAGCATAGAAGAAGCTAAAAAGAAGTGACCATGTCATAACTGCGGAAAATTAGGGCATTGGAAATCCGAGTGTAAATTGCCACCGAGGGCTAATGGTGATAATTCATCATTGAATCCACAGGTGCAGAATGAGGTGAGTTGCCAACCGCCGCGACAGCAGCAGGTTGTTACCCAACAGTGTCAGGTGCCAAAGCCACCTTTTCCACAGCACGTACATCCTCAGAGATACAGTAATGAGACAGATTTCTACACCGAGGAACAGGTAACAAAGCTACCGCGCACTAGTGCTGTAACGCACTATTAGCTGCAATGCGATGAGAGTGAGTCAGAAGAGAGTTATTAATGGTGCCTAGGAGAGGAAGAGGAGTGCGTACTTGGTAGACCAGACAGGACCTTTTGTGGATGGAAAGGTGAATGAAGAGAACATCAGTTTGCTAGTAGATACTGATGCTACTCGTTCAACTGTTAGATCAGCTGACGGTAAAAATCTTCCTCTCTCTGGTGAAACAATCCAAGTAGTTGAAGTCTCAAAAAAACAGATAAAAACGTATCTTACGGATCCTGTTAAGGTTAAAATAGGGAAATTCACCGACAGGCATCGATTTGTCATGTGTGACACTAGCCCCGTAAATCTGTTGGGGAGAGACTTGTTGTGCAAGATGAATTGCACTATTTTCTGTTCCCCTGATGGCATTGCTTTTGAAACTCCTGACGAAGATGTATTGTATAGAATGACCATGGCAAACTTAGAACCTGAAATCCCCGAGGCATTTGTTGTATTTGATCCAGAAGGATTTCCTCAAGAGTTGAAGAAAACCGTAAAATCTGAAGTATGGCATTTCACAGGAGAGGATATTGGATTGATAAAAAGAGTAGTTCCTGTGAAAATAATTGTAAAAGAAGGAGTAAATTACCCGAATATTCCTCAGTATAAACTGACACCAGAGATAATTGCTGGAGTAACGCCTGTCATTGACAAAATGATTGACCAAGGAATTCTGAGAGAAATAATGAGTAGTCCATGTAATTCTCTGATCATGTGTTTGAAAAAACGGAATGGGACTTTTAGGATAGTACAGGATTTGAGAAAAGTGAATAAAATCGTTGTTCCATGTTGTCATATTGTACCGAACCCTTCGGTAATCCTATATCAGATTCCCCATGATGCAGAATTGTACACAGTCATTAACTTGTGTCATGCTTTCTTTTCTATCCCTTTGCACCCTGACAGCCAACAAATTTTTGCGTTTCGGTTCGGCAAGCGTGTTTTGGCATGGTGCCGTATCCCTCAAGGGTATACAGAAAGTCCATCAATATTTAATCAGATTCTAAACAAGTTCCTGGAAGATTTAAAAATGCCTGAAATTTCAGTGCTCGTGCAATACATCGATGACCTATTGGTGGCATCGAAGACACGAGAGGCATGTGTGGTGGACACAGTTGCACTGTTAAATCATTTGGCTGATGGAAGACTCAAAGTATCCCCATCGAAATTACAGTTTTTTCAAAAAGAGGACACTACTTAGTTATAAGATTGAAAAGGGTCTGAGAAAGGTGACTGTGGGCAGAATTAGAAAAGAAATTAGAGCACCAATGACGCAAAGAGAAGTCAGAATGTTTCTTGGGATGGTAGGATATTGTCGCCAGTGGATCAGCAACTTTTCGCTGATTGCAAAACCATTGGTACGCTTAACAAAAAGTGATGTGAAAGATCCCCTCGAACTCAATAGAGAAGAGATGAAGGCTTTTAGACAATTGAGAGACAGCTTGTGTGAAGCACCAGCTCTTGGAATGCCTGATTACGAAAATGAATTCGAGCTCTATTGCAGTGAGAGAGATGGATGTGCACTTTCTGCGTTGGTACAAAGGCATGGAAGATTGAGACGGCCGATTGCCTATTTTTCGGCTGTGTTAGATCCCGTAGCTGTAGCTTTGCCTGGTTGTTGGAAAGCTGTGGCAGCCACGTGTAAAAGTTTGGAACAGTGTGAAGGAATTGTAGTGGGATATCCTGTGAGAGTGTTTGTGCCTCATGATGTGGCAATCCTTTTGACAAGGAGCAAAATGCAATTTATGACGCATAGTCGTCTGACCAAATATGAAAAGGTCATTTTTAGGGGTGGGCGGAATTTGCGGAATTAACCTTCGCAAATTATCGCGAGAATGTTTAAAATTATCGCAAACAAGCAGAAATATCGCGAAGATGCGGAAGTTTTTTTCCGGCATGTTCGCGAGATTTTCTGCATGGTTGCGGGTCACCAACTTACCCATGTGGTTGCTTGCGGGCGCGGCCATCTTGTTTTGAGTTGTTCTCGCGGTGCATGATCGCGAGAAGAAAGACGTGATCGCGCGACGCATGACGTCACTGCGGTCGTGAACTGTCGCGAGACAGCGTAAATGGCTAAAAACAATACAACATCTCATGGAGAACGCGACCGGATCAAGAAAACTTGTCGGCGAACGCAGGGATTCAGGTAAGGCGATCGCGCGCGCGCGAGAATGTATTATTTTACAGCGCGAGCAAGAAACAAATTATCGCCAAGCTGCGGAAACCGGAATTTTTGACATTTTCGCGCTCTCCGCGGAACGCAAAAATGTCAAATTATCGCAATTTCCGCGAACGGAACGAAATTTTTGCCCAGGCCTAGTCATTTTGGGTGCTACAAATGTGAGTCTTGTAAGATGCACTAATGTTAACCCATCAACCTTACTACCTGATGCTGTGAATGCAGAGATGAAGGATGATGTTGATCACGACTGTTTGGAAGTGCTTGATTTTAGCAACAAGACGCGTCTGGACATAAAAGAGGTGCCCCTGAAAGAGAGTGATTATGTGATGTTTGTGGATGGGTCATGTCTGAGAACTGAAGAAGGGATTTTGAGTGCTGCATATGCTGTATGTACTGTAGTGGCTGTGTTGGAAGCATCCTGTTTGAGAGGAGTAAGATCTGCTCAAGTTGCTGAGTTGTTTGCACTGAGTAGAGCATGCAAGTTAGGAAAGAATCTGCGAGTCACTGTGGTTACTGACAGTCAGTATGGGTTTGGAGTGGTGCATGATTTTGGGCAGATTTGGTCCCAAAGAGGTTCCTTGACGTCGAGTGGAACTCCAATCAGAAATTTAGAGATGATTGGAAAATTATTTGAGGCGATACAGCTGCCTAAACAACTTGCAGTTATAAGATGCGCAGCGCATACCAAAGGAACTGACTATGTGTCAGCAGGAAATTAATTTGCCAATGACATAGCACAATATTGTGCGCAAAATCAGAACTCTTTAAATTGTAATCGGGAGAGGGAAATTGAGTCATGTCCCTTGCTTTTTACTAACACTCTGAATACATGGGATGAGGTGAGGCAGTTGCAGGAAGAGGCAGGAGAAGAGGAAAAGAAACAGTGGATAAAATCAGGGTGTGCACCACGAGAGGTAGACAGAGTCTGGGTTTATCGAGATGGAAGACCAGTGATGCCTGATAGCATGATCTCTACCATGGCACGGATGTACCATGGGCAGGCTCAAATAGGTAGGGATGCCATGATCAGACTCTTCAAACAGACCTGGTATAATGCAAAGTTTCGACTTATAGCTGAGAGCCTTTGTCAGAGATGTCTTATATGCCAGCAATATAATCCAGGAAGAAAAACAGTGGTGAGCTTGGGAACCATAGGACCGGAGGGAGGTCCTTTCACTCGAATGCAGCTTGATTTCATTGAAATGCCCCCATGTAACAGGCTAAGATATGTACTGGTAATTGTTTGTCTGTTTTCACGTTGGGTGGAGGCTTACCCGACTAGAAGGAATGATGGAGTTACTGTAGCAAAACTCCTACTGAGAGAGTTCATTCCAAGGTTTGGTTTCCCAGTGACGATTAAATCAGGTAGAGGAACGCATTTCTAAAACGAAATTATAAAATTGATTTGTGAAGCATTGCATGTACAACAAAAACTGCATTGTGCTTACTGACCAGAAGCTTCTGGAGTGGTTGAGCAGGTAAATGGCACCATAAAGAACAGATTGGGAAAAATGTGTTTGGCCACAGGTCTAAAATGGCCAGATGTCTTGCCTCTTGTGCTTATGACTATTAGGTCAATTCCTGATAGGAGCACTGGTCTGAGCTTCCATGAAATTTTCATGGGTAGCGCAATGAGACATGTTTTTATTCCTGTCAACAAACTACTGCCTATATCTGATGACTTCGTCTTGGATTATTGCAAGGTGTTGGCTAATACAGTTCATTCTGTGTTTCATCAGGTTGGACCAGATGCGACCACTCTCGAAAAGAAGCCAGCTCATGACTTGAGTCCTGGAGATTGGGTACGTATCAAAGTACACAGAAGGAGAAATTGTTTGGTTCCACGCTGGGGGAAACCACGTCAAGTGATTCTGACCACAATGACTGCTGTGGAGTGTGCAAAGGTAAAGAATTGGATTCATGCCAGTCAAACTCTTTGAGTCCCTGGTCCTGAAAATGGGCCTGAAGAAGAGCATCTGGAAGTGTCAGATACCAGTTCTGAATCAGAATCAGAAGAAACAAGAACAAGACAAACCCCAAGAGCAGGAGGAGTGGATTTGAGCCAAATTGTGGGGCAGGAGAATATACCGCTAAGGAGACGACTTGAAATTTCTGATACCTGCTCTGAATCAGAGACAGAACAAGTGGGAATACAAGAAAGAATAAATGAGAATACTGGAGAAATTGAACAAGAAATGTTTGGTAAAGAAGTACCGAGTAAAAGTATAAGAGAAATTCTGCCCAAAATCATAGAAATAGAAGGTGAGGAATTAGATACAGAGAGGGAGGGTAATATTATTGCGGAAGACCCCCGAGGAGGTGCAGGGACAACACACACTCAGGTAGAAGAAGGGCCAGTTAGTCAGCAGGAAGATTGCATGGAAGAAACACGAGGAGGGACAGATGCAGATAGTGAACCTGAAGTCCTGAGAATAAAATCCAAAGACAGTAAAAGCCAGACCTATACAGAATCTGAAGAGGGTGAAGAAGAAGATAAAGGAGGAAGAACTTTAAGGAAAAGTGCTTGGAAAACGAAGCGAGAAGGGAAAGGAGCAAAATGAAAGAGGCTGTCAAAAGAAGAAATTTGGCCCAACAAAGTTAAAAGATTGAGATACCGATTAACGAGAGTAAAATCTTCTAATGCTGAACAAGTGAATGAAGTATCTAGTCAGGAAAAATCAGAAGACACTGATCAGAAACGCTTGCAAGGAGCAAAGAGGATATAGAAACCGAACCAGAAGTACAAGTCACCGGAATGGACATATGTGGCACTTCCTGATATACAACAGGAAGCGGATAGCAAAAGAAAGTCTAGGAGTGACTGTGCAGGGAGTGGTTGATGAAGACAAGATTCGGAAATCCTGAGAGTTATCTTGTCTGACCTCAGAGAAGAAACGGTTGATCAGGAAGTTCTGAACAAAGATCGTGAACCTAAAGACAAAGACGATTCATGCATGGATTGAAATACCAAAGAAAATCTCATGGAATTAAAACTCCGGATAAGACACATGACCAGAAAAGAACTAAGTAGGCAATAAGAGCCTTAGGTTTAGACGAAGGAAAATTGTTGATGAAAATAGGCTAAGTCAAAAGACACTGATCATTACCGAAATGGCAAACAGAGAAGGCAGAAAACCTACATGTGGGTTTCTCAGAAAATGGTGTAAAATGTGTTTTTGTTGTACAGGATTACTTATGCTTGTCTGGACCATATTGGCAATAATAATTTCATTTAGAAAAACATTTGAAGATATAGAAAAACACTCCGAGAATAGGACTAACAAGGGAAAGATTGATGACAGTCATGTTACGAAACTGGTAGATAGAACAGAATTTCATAAAGGTAAGTCCATAAGTGATTTTTCTAATAATGTTTTTTCAAAGTTACTGTACGAGTATGTAAAAACCATGGAGGTTAGGGACTGCTATGTTTGCATGCAGTTACCTGTATCTGTATCCGAAGGTGTCACTTATCATCATCTTCCTTTGACATATGGGATAACTTGTAGTGTTTTAGCTAGTTTGTTTTATAGAACTGGGAAATTAGAATACTATTACACTGATGTTGATAATGTTTTCTCACAAATACCTGTATTTCCTGAACTAAACAAGGTGATTCCTGGTAGAATCTTAGGTGAATTTTTCTTGGAAACAAGGAAGTTAACTTTAGAAGAAGTGTTTAAGAATAATCTCACTTGCAGTTTGAGAGAAGAAGAGAAAACGTTCTTGAACATGGTTGAGGAAAGGAGAGTTAAGATGCAAAGGAAAGTGTCTGGGGAAAAGATGGAAACAACATTTTGGGATGTTGGGAAGGAAAATCGTTTAAAGGGAGAAACAAATCCAGCAATGGCTTTAGATTGGCTCCAGAAAGGGAAGTTGTGCATCAGTAGAGGTAATACTGTCTATGATAATTACTTTGTAGGTGCAAGTGAATGCCATGACTTATATAAAATCATGGGAGGATGGAGATTTAAAGGAGGAAATGATCCGGTTTCCCTGGAATATATTACATCTGTGGGAACGGAGCTTATTATAGGTTACCGGACTACTGGTATGGAACCTGCTACCTAGGCCTGGTCTTCCCAAAAATATTTCATGTGGAAAGGGGAGAGGATGGTTTGCACAAAATAGGTAGGCAACTAACACGTAGAAAGAGGAAGAGTTGGTCAGAAATTGTAGGGGATATTTTTGGAGCACTGATCCCAGCAGTTGGAATATCTCTGAATGCCCATAAAATTAGAAAATTGTCTACAGTAGTGGATCGTTTATCAACCAGCACAGCTGGAGGGTTCCTGATGGTAAATATCTAAATGATTGCTATGACAGCTATGTTTATGCAAAATCGACTTCTTCTTGACATTATATTGGCAAAAGAGGGAGAAGTCTGTGGAATGCTGAAAGTGCAACATTGTTGTACTTACATTCCTGACGAAAGTCAAAACTTAAAGGAATACATTAAGAATACAACTGATTTGCATGAATAAATTGATCCACTGGAGGTTGAAAGTGTTTGGGAGAAACTGGGTAAAAGGTTTTCTACTATTAAGAGTTTATTAACAAAATTAGGTAGCTCTTTTGTTGGTAAAATACTGATACCTCTGACCTTTGTGATTGTATTAGTGTTATTATTGAGACTAGGCTGTGTGTGTATACAAACAAGAAAATTACAAAATAAGATAAAAAGAGAAAATAAGAAAACAAAAGAGAAGGAAATAAGAGAAAGAGAGGTAGAAGATATAGAACTAGAAGAATTGAAAGAAAACATGTACATGAAAACTAGAGAGAATGATATGGGAAACACTATGATGTAACCTAACAAATGCAAGGCAACTGAGTAACCATGTCCAGAGAAAAATTAGATTTTTTTTGTGATTAGTGGTGATGTTAAAAATCACCAAAGGGGGGATTGATGGAGCAGGTAAAACAAAATTTTGTATACCTCCTCTATTTGCATGAAATTAATTACGTAATCATTCTAAGCATTAACTCGTACTAATTAGTTTGAAGTGAGACAACTAACCAACCCTTACACCTTGATAAACACAAGATACACGTGGGACTAAAATGCTAATTGCATGGCAGAACAACTAAATTAATTAACTGTGGTATGAAAATTAACTGTAGATTGTGGTGAAATAGAGATTCATGTTGCTTTTGTGATGGTTTGTGCTTTCAGAAATACAAAATGGTGAGTATTATTGCTTTAAATGTTGCTATAAGCTAGGAAAATACCAATATACATTGGGATTAGTGTGGGTTTAAACATTAGAATCTCCATTTCTATATTTTAATTACTGTTATGTTTGTTTTTGCTTAAGTTGGCATTCAGGCCTACTAGGCCGCGGTACCTAAGATGGAGTCCCTACAAAGCCGCCATCATGTGAGCGCGATGACTACTGCGCAGAATCAGATGGCTCTGGAGATCTCCAAGTGACCTTAGCTCCTGTACCGGCATGTCCCTTGTCAAGGATAGAAGCATGGAGGGTTGCCAAGCGATGAACGGTGTGAACTACCAAGGGGACAATGGCTTGTTTTATTTCGGAACTTCCGTCTGTGAACCAAAGTATACAGGACACATTTTATACTTTGCTATGCCAAGTCTCATGGAAAACCGTGGGACATGTAAAAAATTTAAGAAATTGCAAATTGAATTGGACTGACCAATCCGAACAGTTCCTTCTCCTAAAATTGTTGCATATTGATCTGAAATAAGCGGGAAAAGAGTATAAAGACCCTTGTCTGACCTAGGGGGGTGGTTCACTGGGATGATCGTCTATGGCGTTGGGTCTACGTTGAGCTGATGAAGATTTCCATAGTTTACCACGGGTGTCTTTAAATTCGAGAGAGTGATTCCATGTGATGGTTTGATTATTGCTGTGGGTTGGACAGTTTATCCTGGAGATTGTCACAGAGACTTGAATAATCCTCTATGTGATAGGAGGGTCGCCAATTTCGAGATTTTGGTAAATATAATGCAATGCAAAATCTATGCTTATGTTCTAAAGATTTAATGTCTTCTTGAAATAAATCAAATTATGTTATATTCTGTAGTGCCTAAATGCTAATGCAGAGCAACTAATATTAGATCAACAAAATTTGGATTAATAAGAAATGAGGGGCACGGCGTTAAAATTATCGCCGCTTTAGCTTGATAATAGTGGATCGTTTATCAACCAGCACAGCTGGAGGGTTCCTGATGGTAAATACCGAAAGGATTGCTATGACAGCTATGATTATGCAAAATTGACTTCTTCTTGAGATTATATTGGCAAAAGAGGGAGGAGTCTGTGGAATGCTGAAAGTGCAACATTGTTGTACTTACATTCCTGACAAAAGTCAAAACTTAAAGAAATACATTAAGAATACAACTGATTTGCATGAAGAAATTGATCCACTGGAGGTTGAAAGTGTTTGGGAGAAACTGGGTAAAAGTTTTTCTACTATTAAGAGTTTATTAACAAAATTAGGTAGCTCTTTTGTTGATAAAATACTGATACCTCTGACCTTTGTGATTGTATTAGTGTTATTATTGAGACTAGGCTGTGTGTGTATAAAAACAAGAAAATTACAAAATAAGATAAAAAGAGAAATTAAGAAAAGAAAAGAGAAGGAAATAAGAGAAAGAGAGGTAGAAGATATAGAACTAGAAGAATTGAAAGAAAACATGTACATGAAAACTAGAGAGAATGATATGGGAAACACTATGATGTAACCTAACAAATGCAAGGCAACTGAGTAACCATTTCCATAGAAAAATTAGATTTTTTTTTGTGATTAGTGGTGATGTTAAAAATCACCAAAGGGGGGATTGATGGAGCAGGTAAAACAAAATTTTGTACACCTCCTCTATTTGCATCAAATTAATTACGTAATCATTCTAAGCATTAACTCGTACTAATTAGTTTGAAGTGAGACAACTAACCAACCCTTACACCTTGATAAACACAAGATACACGTGGGACTAAAATGCTAATTGCATGGCAGAACATCTAAATTAATTAACTGTGGTATGCAAACTAACTGTAGATTGTGGTGAAATAGAAATTCATGTTGCTTTTGTGATGGTTTGTGCTTTCAGAAATACAAAATGGTGAATATTATTGCTTTAAATGTTGCTATAAGCTAGGAAAATACCAATATACATTGGGATTAGTGTGGGTTTAAACATTAGAATCTCCATTTCTATATTTTACTTACTGTTATGTTTGTTTTTGCTTAAGTTGGCATTCAGGCCTACTAGGCCGCTGTACCTAAGATGGAGTCCCTACAAAGCCGCCATCATGTGAGCGCAATGACTACTGCGCAGAATCGGATGGATCTGGAGATCTCCAAGTGACCTTAGCTCCTGTACCGGCATGTCCCTTGTCAAGGATAGAAGCATGGAGGGTTGCCAAGCGATGAACGGTGTGAACTACCAAGGGGACAATGGCTTGTTTTATTTCGGAACTTTCGTCTGTGAACCGAAGGATACAGGACACATTTTATACTTTGCTATGCCAAGTCTCATGGAAAACCATGGGACAAGTAAAAAATGTAAGAAATTGCAAATTGAATTGGACTGACCAATCCGAACAGTTCCTTCTCCTAAAATTGTTGCATATTGATCTGAAATAAGCGGGAAAAGACTATAAAGACCCTTGTCTGACCTAGGGGGGTGGTTCACTGGGATGATCGTCTATGGCGTTGGGTCTACGTTGAGCTGATGAAGATTTCCATAGTTTACCATGGGTGTCTTTAAATTCGAGAGAGTGATTCCATGTGATGGTTTGATTATTGCTGTGGGTTGGACAGTTTATCCTGGAGATTGTCACAGAGACTTGAATAATCCTCGATGTGATAGGAGGGTCGCCAATTTCGAGATTTTGGTAAATATAATGCAATGCAAAATCTATGCTTATGTTCTAAAGATTTGATGTCTTCTTGAAATAAATCAAATTATGTTATATTCTGTAGTGCCTAAATGCTAATGCAGAGCAACTAATATTAGATCAACAAAATTTGGATTAATAAGAAATGAGGGGCACGGCGTTAAAATTATCGCCGCTTTAGCTTGATAATAGTGGATCGTTTATCAACCAGCACAGCTGGAGGGTTCCTGATGGTAAATACCGAAAGGATTGCTATGACAGCCATGATTATGCAAAATTGACTTCTTCTTGAGATTATATTGGCAAAAGAGGGAGGAGTCTGTGGAATGCTGAAAGTGCAACATTGTTGTACTTACATTCCTGACGAAAGTCAAAACTTAAAGAAATACATTAAGAATACAACTGATTTGCATGAAGAAATTGATCCACTGGAGGTTGAAAGTGTTTGGGAGAAACTGGGTAAAAGTTTTTCTACTATTAAGAGTTTATTAACAAAATTAGGTAGCTCTTTTGTTGGTAAAATACTGATACCTCTGACCTTTGTGATTGTATTAGTGTTATTATTGAGACTAGGCTGTGTGTGTATAAAAACAAGAAAATTACAAAATAAGATAAAAAGAGAAATTAAGAAAAGAAAAGAGAAGGAAATAAGAGGAAGAGAGGTAGAAGATATAGAACTAGAAGAATTGAAAGAAAACATGTACATGAAAACTAGAGAGAATGATATGGGAAACACTATGATATAACCTAACAAATGCAAGGCAACTGAGTAACCATTTCCATAGAAAAATTAGATTTTTTTTTGTGATTAGTGGTGATGTTAAAAATCACCAAAGGGGGGATTGATGGAGCAGGTAAAACAAAATTTTGTATACCTCCTCTATTTGCATCAAATTAATTACGTAATCATTCTAAGCATTAACTCGTACTAATTAGTTTGAAGTGAGACAACTAACCAACCCTTACACCTTGATAAACACAAGATACACTTGGGACTAAAATGCTAATTGCATGGCAGAACATCTAAATTAATTAACTGTGGTATGCAAACTAACTGTAGATTGTGGTGAAATAGAGATTCATGTTGCTTTTGTGATGGTTTGTGCTTTCAGAAATACAAAATGGTGAATATTATTGCTTTAAATGTTGCTATAAGCTAGGAAAATACCAATATACATTGGGATTAGTGTGGGTTTAAACATTAGAATCTCCATTTCTATATTTTACTTACTGTTATGTTTGTTTTTGCTTAAGTTGGCATTCAGGCCTACTAGGCCGCGGTACCTAAGATGGAGTCCCTACAAAGCCGCCATCATGTGAGCGCAATGACTACTGCGCAGAATCGGATGGATCTGGAGATCTCCAAGTGACCTTAGCTCCTGTACCGGCATGTCCCTTGTCAAGGATAGAAGCATGGAGGGTTGCCAAGCGATGAACGGTGTGAACTACCAAGGGGACAATGGCTTGTTTTATTTCGGAACTTTCGTCTGTGAACCGAAGGATACAGGACACATTTTATACTTTGCTATGCCAAGTCTCATGGAAAACCGTGGGACATGTAAAAAATGTAAGAAATTGCAAATTGAATTGGACTGACCAATCCGAACAGTTCCTTCTCCTAAAATTGTTGCATATTGATCTGAAATAAGCGGGAAAAGAGTATAAAGACCCTTGTCTGACCTAGGGGGGTGGTTCACTGGGATGATCGTCTATGGCGTTGGGTCTACGTTGAGCTGATGAAGATTTCCATAGTTTACCATGGGTGTCTTTAAATTCGAGAGAGTGATTCCATGTGATGGTTTGATTATTGCTGTGGGTTGGACAGTTTATCCTGGAGATTGTCACAGAGACTTGAATAATCCTCGATGTGATAGGAGGGTCGCCAATTTCGAGATTTTGGTAAATATAATGCAATGCAAAATCTATGCTTATGTTCTAAAGATTTGATGTCTTCTTGAAATAAATCAAATTATGTTATATTCTGTAGTGCCTAAATGCTAATGCAGAGCAACTAATATTAGATCAACAAAATTTGGATTAATAAGAAATGAGGGGCACGGCGTTAAAATTATCGCCGCTTTAGCTTGATAATAGTGGATCGTTTATCAACCAGCACAGCTGGAGGGTTCCTGATGGTAAATACCGAAAGGATTGCTATGACAGCTATGATTATGCAAAATTGACTTCTTCTTGAGATTATATTGGCAAAAGAGGGAGGAGTCTGTGGAATGCTGAAAGTGCAACATTGTTGTACTTACATTCCTGACGAAAGTCAAAACTTAAAGAAATACATTAAGAATACAACTGATTTGCATGAAGAAATTGATCCACTGGAGGTTGAAAGTGTTTGGGAGAAACTGGGTAAAAGTTTTTCTACTATTAAGAGTTTATTAACAAAATTAGGTAGCTCTTTTGTTGGTAAAATACTGATACCTCTGACCTTTGTGATGGTATTAGTGTTATTATTGAGACTAGGCTGTGTGTGTATAAAAACAAGAAAATTACAAAATAAGATAAACAGAGAAATTAAGAAAAGAAAAGAGCAGGAAATAAGAGGAAGAGAGGTAGAAGATATAGAACTAGAAGAATTGAAAGAAAACATGTACATGAAAACTAGAGAGAATTATATGGGAAACACTATGATGTAACCTAACAAATGCAAGGCAACTTAGTAACCATTTCCATAGAAAAATTAGATTTTTTTTTGTGATTAGTGGTGATGTTAAAAATCACCAAAGGGGGGATTGATGGAGCAGGTAAAACAAAATTTTGTATACCTCCTCTATTTGCATCAAATTAATTACGTAATCATTCTAAGCATTAACTCGTACTAATTAGTTTGAAGTGAGACAACTAACCAACCCTTACACCTTGATAAACACAAGATACACGTGGGACTAAAATGCTAATTGCATGGCAGAACATCTAAATTAATTAACTGTGGTATGCAAACTAACTGTAGATTGTGGTGAAATAGAGATTCATGTTGCTTTTGTGATGGTTTGTGCTTTCAGAAATACAAAATGGTGAATATTATTGCTTTAAATGTTGCTATAAGCTAGGAAAATATCAATATACATTGGGATTAGTGTGGGTTTAAACATTAGAATCTCCATTTCTATATTTTACTTACTGTTATGTTTGTTTTTGCTTAAGTTGGCATTCAGGCCTACTAGGCCGCGGTACCTAAGATGGAGTCCCTACAAAGCCGCCATCATGTGAGCGCGATGACTACTGCGCAGAATCAGATGGCTCTGGAGATCTCCAAGTGACCTTAGCTCCTGTACCGGCATGTCCCTTGTCAAGGATAGAAGCATGGAGGGTTGCCAAGCGATGAACAGTGTGAACTACCAAGGGGACAATGGCTTGTTTTATTTCGGAACTTCCGTCTGTGAACCGAAGTATACAGGACACATTTTATACTTTGCTATGCCAAGTCTCATGGAAAACCGTGGGACATGTAAAAAATTTAAGAAGTTGCAAATTGAATTGGACTGACCAATCCGAACAGTTCCTTCTCCTAAAATTGTTGCATATTGATCTGAAATAAGCGGGAAAAGAGTATAAAGACCCTTGTCTGACCTAGGGGGGTGGTTCACTGGGATGATCGTCTATGGCGTTGGGTCTACGTTGAGCTGATGAAGATTTCCATAGTTTACCACGGGTGTCTTTAAATTCGAGAGAGTGATTCCATGTGATGGTTTGATTATTGCTGTGGGTTGGACAGTTTATCCTGGAGATTGTCACAGAGACTTGAATAATCCTCTATGTGATAGGAGGGTCGCCAATTTCGAGATTTTGGTAAATATAATGCAATGCAAAATCTATGCTTATGTTCTAAAGATTTAATGTCTTCTTGAAATAAATCAAATTATGTTATATTCTGTAGTGCCTAAATGCTAATGCAGAGCAACTAATATTAGATCAACAAAATTTGGATTAATTAGAAATGAGGGGCACGGCGTTAAAATTATCGCCGCTTTAGCTTGATAATAGTGGATCGTTTATCAACCAGCACAGCTGGAGGGTTCCTGATGGTAAATACCGAAAGGATTGCTATGACAGCTATGATTATGCAAAATTGACTTCTTCTTGAGATTATATTGGCAAAAGAGGGAGGAGTCTGTGGAATGCTGAAAGTGCAACATTGTTTTACTTACATTCCTGACAAAAGTCAAAACTTAAAGAAATACATTAAGAATACAACTGATTTGCATGAAGAAATTGATCCACTGGAGGTTGAAGGTGTTTGGAAGAAACTGGGTAAAAGTTTTTCTACTATTAAGAGTTTATTAACAAAATTAGGTAGCTCTTTTGTTGATAAAATACTGATACCTCTGACCTTTGTGATTGTATTAGTGTTATTATTGAGACTAGGCTGTGTGTGTATAAAAACAAGAAAATTACAATATAAGATAAAAAGAGAAATTAAGAAAAGAAAAGAGAAGGAAATGAGAGAAAGAGAGGTAGAAGATATAGAACTAGAAGAATTGAAAGAAAACATGTACATGAAAACTAGAGAGAATGATATGGGAAACACTATGATGTAACCTAACAAATGCAAGGCAACTGAGTAATCATTTCCATAGAAAAATTAGATTTTTTTTTGTGATTAGTGGTGATGTTAAAAATCACCAAAGGGGGGAGGAGCCAAGATGGCGACCGGAGCAGTCGCTTGAGCGCCCGGCTCCGTCGGCCCTTGGCCTCGGACTATCATCCTGATTCCTATCCTTGCCGATTTTCGAGGTGCAACGCGTGCCACGACGCGCTGACCGCGCCGCCGCTTTCCCGAAGTCTTAGCCCGCCCGGATGCCGGAGTTTTTGGTGCCTTTGTTCCCCGCCCTGGACCCTTGCTCTACCGTGGCCTCGGCCGACCCCCTGGAATCGTTGCAGTCACCGGACCCGCTGGTGCAAATCTGAGCCCGAGGTCCCGATCCCGCCTCACGCCACGCACGGTCGCCAGAAGAGCCGGGAGAGAGACGCCCGGACACCTCCTGTACCCTGCATCTGATGGGCTGGAGCCAGAGGGTAAGCCCCGGTGTGGCGGGTCTCCTACCCCGCTCTGTGGATCACGCTGTAGAAGGCTGCAGACCCCCTTCTTCTATGGTCTAGTCGGCTGCAAAGAGAGCCTGAGGGAGGGGAAGAGACTGCTGGCTTTCACCTGTTGCGGCGCAGACCTGTTGGGAATTGCCTCCTTGTCACGATCCCCCCCCTGGCCACGGTACCGTTCAACGGTAAAACATGGCGCTGATTGCCTGCTCGCTGCGGGGGGGTGATGCTCCGGTCTCGCCCGCTGCCCGCTTCGCCCTCCCTCTACCAGACTCCAGCTCTCCAGTGCCGTCCCGGATTGCTGCCGTTGGGGGGGCGCAGCTTCCGCTGACATACGGCTCCGTTCTGGCTGCCCTGCGGGACTTTCGTCTGCAATTGTGTGTCGGCTTGCAAACGCTGAGTGAGCGGTTCGACTCTACACTGTCTGCTGCGGGCCGTGAGCGCCCCGTTTGTGATCAACAAGACGTGAGTCTGCCAGTGCTGTGGTCCTCCTGCGGGGAAGCAACGACTGGGTATAACGGTGCTACACTGGTGTCTGCATTTGGCTTTCCCGGCGCTCAGGATCAATCGCTCTCCTGCTCAATGGCAGATACTTTGTTTCCCCGGTCATTGCCGCCTGCTTTGTTGTTGCCTGCCTCACCGTGCCCGCAGGAGTTTCCAGCTGAACTACACCTGGCGACCTCGAGGAACTGTTCACGGTGGCCTACGACTCCTTTTATGTGGAACTCATGTACTTTACAAGCCAGGTCTGGATTTTATATGGTGTGCAAGGGGACCTCAATAGATGATCGGCGGCCATTTTGTGACTCTACTTCTCCATCTTCTCCCAAGTGGCCATATTGTCTTTGTCTGTTCGGGATGCGGGGCATTCACGAGGGGGTGGGTCTAATCGTACGCCCGCGATCGGGCCAGGGCTAGATTACTTTCTATCATCATGGCTTCACGGCCGGGCTGGACTGGGACTGGAATTGTCTACTTATGTTGTGCGCACTCGTCGCGATCTGTCTGCCTTCATTTCCGTGGTGTTACATGCTGTCTTCCCACGACCGCCTTTGGGTGTAGTGGGGTTTCGGTGTGTGGAGGCTTGGTTGGCCGGTGGTGTCGGGCGCTCCTGAGGATACGTGGGCTCCTCCCCGCCTCCTTTCTTCTTTCTTCTCTTAGTTTCTTTATTCTATTCCTACTTTCTCTCTCGTCTATATTTCGGGTTCATTGGGCGACAGGCACTATGCTGAGGGGGGGGTAGGCCATAGCCTCCGCATTGGTGTAGGGTGGGGGGGTAATTTACTGTTTCTTTTTTAGTTCTATGGGCCTCTTTCTTTCATGTCTCTGCGCTATACTTGTTTCGATTCGGGGTCCGGGTGTGGGGTGGATTGAGTGGGGGCGGCTTTTAGGGGGTGCGTATTTACTACTGTGATGATCCTGTTATCTAATTGCATCGCCTTACTGTATGATATTTTCTATGGCTGTTTTAATGATGCTGCTGCTCTCCAGTGTATGAAGCCGACTTGCGGACTCGAATCTCCTTGTTTCTATCCTTTACTGACTTTTTTCCCGATAAAATTTTTTTTTTTTGAAAACCTTAAAATTAACCTTCACTTCTCCTTCCCCCGGTGTCAAGGCTCCCTCCAGTGTATGAATCCTGAATCGTTGCTAATCTTGACCTTGACGCACAGGGGATGTATTGTTTGTCTCTGTGCTCAACCGTATTGTGGCCGGCCTGATGGTTGTAGGCCCGTATTTGTTCTTTTACTATGCACAAATAAAGGTTTTTAAAAAAAAAAAAAAAAAAAAAAAAATCACCAAAGGGGGGATTGATGGAGCAGGTAAAACAAAATTTTGTATACCTCCTCTATTTGCATCAAATTAATTACGTAATCATTCTAAGCATTAACTCGTACTAATTAGTTTGAAGTGAGACAACTAACCAACCCTTACACCTTGATAAACACAAGATACACGTGGGACTAAAATGCTAATTGCATGGCAGAACATCTAAATTAATTAACTGTGGTATGCAAACTAACTGTAGATTGTGGTGAAATAGAGATTCATGTTGCTTTTGTGATGGTTTGTGCTTTCAGAAATACAAAATGGTGAATATTATTGCTTTAAATGTTGCTATAAGCTAGGAAAATACCAATATACATTGGGATTAGTGTGGGTTTAAACATTAGAATCTCCATTTCTATATTTTACTTACTGTTATGTTTGTTTTTGCTTAAGTTGGCATTCAGGCCTACTAGGCCGCGGTACCTAAGATGGAGTCCCTACAAAGCCGCCATCATGTGAGCGCAATGACTACTGCGCAGAATCGGATGGATCTGGAGATCTCCAAGTGACCTTAGCTCCTGTACCGGCATGTCCCTTGTCAAGGATAGAAGCATGGAGGGTTGCCAAGAGATGAACGGTGTGAACTACCAAGGGGACAATGGCTTGTTTTATTTCGGAACTTTCGTCTGTGAACCGAAGGATACAGGACACATTTTATACTTTGCTATGCCAAGTCTCATGGAAAACCGTGGGACATGTAAAAAATGTAAGAAATTGCAAATTGAATTGGACTGACCAATCCGAACAGTTCCTTCTCCTAAAATTGTTGCATATTGATCTGAAATAAGCGGGAAAAGAGTATAAAGACCCTTGTCTGACCTAGGGGGGTGGTTCACTGGGATGATCGTCTTTGGCGTTGGGTCTACGTTGAGCTGATGAAGATTTCCATAGTTTACCATGGGTGTCTTTAAATTCGAGAGAGTGATTCCATGTGATGGTTTGATTATTGCTGTGGGTTGGACAGTTTATCCTGGAGATTGTCACAGAGACTTGAATAATCCTCGATGTGATAGGAGGGTCGCCAATTTCGAGATTTTGGTAAATATAATGCAATGCAAAATCTATGCTTATGTTCTAAAGATTTGATGTCTTCTTGAAATAAATCAAATTATGTTATATTCTGTAGTGCCTAAATGCTAATGCAGAGCAACTAATATTAGATCAACAAAATTTGGATTAATAAGAAATGAGGGGCACGGCGTTAAAATTATCGCCGCTTTAGCTTGATAATAGTGGATCGTTTATCAACCAGCACAGCTGGAGGGTTCCTGATGGTAAATACCGAAAGGATTGCTATGACAGCTATGATTATGCAAAATTGACTTCTTCTTGAGATTATATTGGCAAAAGAGGGAGGAGTCTGTGGAATGCTGAAAGTGCAACATTGTTGTACTTACATTCCTGACGAAAGTCAAAACTTAAAGAAATACATTAAGAATACAACTGATTTGCATGAAGAAATTGATCCACTGGAGGTTGAAAGTGTTTGGGAGAAACTGGGTAAAAGTTTTTCTACTATTAAGAGTTTATTAACAAAATTAGGTAGCTCTTTTGTTGGTAAAATACTGATACCTCTGACCTTTGTGATTGTATTAGTGTTATTATTGAGACTAGGCTGTGTGTGTATAAAAACAAGAAAATTACAAAATAAGATGAAAAGAGAAATTAAGAAAAGAAAAGAGCAGGAAATAAGAGGAAGAGAGGTAGAAGATATAGAACTAGAAGAATTGAAAGAAAACATGTACATGAAAACTAGAGAGAATTATATGGAAAACACTATGATGTAACCTAACAAATGCAAGGCAACTTAGTAACCATTTCCATAGAAAAATTAGATTTTTTTTTGTGATTAGTGGTGATGTTAAAAATCACCAAAGGGGGGATTGATGGAGCAGGTAAAACAAAATTTTGTATACCTCCTCTATTTGCATCAAATTAATTACGTAATCATTCTAAGCATTAACTCGTACTAATTAGTTTGAAGTGAGACAACTAACCAACCCTTACACCTTGATAAACACAAGATACACGTGGGACTAAAATGCTAATTGCATGGCAGAACATCTAAATTAATTAACTGTGGTATGCAAACTAACTGTAGATTGTGGTGAAATAGAGATTCATGTTGCTTTTGTGATGGTTTGTGCTTTCAGAAATACAAAATGGTGAATATTATTGCTTTAAATGTTGCTATAAGCTAGGAAAATACCAATATACATTGGGATTAGTGTGGGTTTAAACATTAGAATCTCCATTTCTATATTTTACTTACTGTTATGTTTGTTTTTGCTTAAGTTGGCATTCAGGCCTACTAGGCCGCGGTACCTAAGATGGAGTCCCTACAAAGCCGCCATCATGTGAGCGCAATGACTACTGCGCAGAATCGGATGGATCTGGAGATCTCCAAGTGACCTTAGCTCCTGTACCGGCATGTCCCTTGTCAAGGATAGAAGCATGGAGGGTTGCCAAGCGATGAACGGTGTGAACTACCAAGGGGACAATGGCTTGTTTTATTTCGGAACTTTCGTCTGTGAACCGAAGGATACAGGACACATTTTATACTTTGCTATGCCAAGTCTCATGGAAAACCGTGGGACATGTAAAAAATGTAAGAAATTGCAAATTGAATTGGACTGACCAATCCGAACAGTTCCTTCTCCTAAAATTGTTGCATATTGATCTGAAATAAGCGGGAAAAGAGTATAAAGACCCTTGTCTGACCTAGGGGGGTGGTTCACTGGAATGATCGTCTATGGCGTTGGGTCTACGTTGAGCTGATGAAGATTTCCATAGTTTACCATGGGTGTCTTTAAATTCGAGAGAGTGATTCCATGTGATGGTTTGATTATTGCTGTGGGTTAGACAGTTTATCCTGGAGATTGTCACAGAGACTTGAATAATCCTCGATATGATAGGAGGGTCGCCAATTTCGAGATTTTGGTAAATATAATGCAATGCAAAATCTATGCTTATGTTCTAAAGATTTGATGTCATCTTGAAATAAATCAAATTATGTTATATTCTGTAGTGCCTAAATGCTAATGCAGAGCAACTAATATTAGATCAACAAAATTTGGATTAATAAGAAATGAGGGGCACGGCGTTAAAATTATCGCCGCTTTAGCTTGATAATAGTGGATCGTTTATCAACCAGCACAGCTGGAGGGTTCCTGATGGTAAATACCGAAAGGATTGCTATGACAGCTATGATTATGCAAAATTGACTTCTTCTTGAGATTATATTGGCAAAAGAGGGAGGAGTCTGTGGAATGCTGAAAGTGCAACATTGTTGTACTTACATTCCTGACGAAAGTCAAAACTTAAAGAAATACATTAAGAATACAACTGATTTGCATGAAGAAATTGATCCACTGGAGATTGAAAGTGTTTGGGAGAAACTGGGTAAAAGTTTTTCTACTATTAAGAGTTTATTAACAAAATTAGGTAGCTCTTTTGTTGGTAAAATACTGATACCTCTGACCTTTGTGATTGTATTAGTGTTATTATTGAGACTAGGCTGTGTGTGTATAAAAACAAGAAAATTACAAAATAAGATAAAAAGAGAAATTAAGAAAAGAAAAGAGAAGGAAATAAGAGGAAGAGAGGTAGAAGATATAGAACTAGAAGAATTGAAAGAAAACATGTACATGAAAACTAGGGAGAATTATATGGGAAACACTATGATGTAACCTAACAAATGCAAGGCAACTGAGTAACCATTTCCATAGAAAAATTAGATTTTTTTTTGTGATTAGTGGTGATGTTAAAAATCACCAAAGGGGGGATTGATGGAGCAGGTAAAACAAAATTTTGTATATCTCCTCTATTTGCATGAAATTAATTACGTAATCATTCTAAGCATTAAGTCGTACTAATTAGTTTGAAGTGAGACAACTAACCAACCCTTAAACCTTGATAAACACAAGATACAAGTGGGACTAAAATGCTAATTGAATGGCAGAACAACTAAATTAATTAACTGTGGTATGCAAACTAACTGTAGATTGTGGTGAAATACAGATTCATGTTGCTTTTGTGATGGTTTGTGCTTTCAGAAATACAAAATGGTGAATATTATTGCTTTAAATGTTGCTATAAGCTAGGAAAATATCAATATACATTGGGATTAGTGTGGGTGTAAACATTAGAATCTCCATTTCTATATTTTACTTACTGTTATGTTTGTTTTTGCTTAAGTTGGCATTCAGGCCTACTAGGCCGCGGTACCTAAGATGGAGTCCCTACAAAGCCGCCATCATGTGAGCGCAATGACTACTGCGCAGAATCGGATGGCTCTGGAGATCTCCAAGTGACCTTAGCTCCTGTACCGACATGTCCCTTGTCAAGGATAGAAGCATGGAGGGTTGCCAAGCGATGAATGGTGTGAACTACCAAGGGGACAATGGCTTGTTTTATTTCGGAACTTTCGTCTGTGAACCGAAGGATACAGGACACATTTTATACTTTGCAATGCCAAGTCTCATGGAAAACCGTAGGACATGTAAAAAATGTAAGAAATTGCAAATTGAATTGGGCTGACCAATCCGAACAGTTCCTTCTCCTAAAATTGTTGCATATTGATCTGAAATAAGCGGGAAAAGAGTATAAAGACCCTTGGGGGTGGTTCACTGGGATGATCGTCTATGGCGTTGGGTCTACGTTGAGCTGATGAAGATTTCCATAGTTTACCATGGGTGTCTTTAAATTCGAGAGAGTGATTCCATCTGATGGTTTGATTATTGCTGTGGGTTGGACAGTTTATCCTGGAGATTGTCACAGAGACTTGAATAATCCTCTATGTGATAGGAGGGTCGCCAATTTCGAGATTTTGGTAAATATAATGCAATGCGAAATCTATGCTTATGTTCTAAATATTGGAGGTCTTCTTGAAATAAATCAAATTATGTTATATTCTGTAGTGCCTAAATGCTAATGCAGAGCAACTAATATTAGATCAACAAAATTTGGATTAATTAGAAATGAGGGGCATATTATCAAGCACGGCGTTAAAATTATCGCCGCTTTAGCTTGATAATATGCCGCCGAGAATTCCAATAGAAGCCCATGTTGACACCAGAACATGGGTTTCCAGGGGAATTCTCAAGGGCATATTATCAAGCCCATTATCGCCGCTTTAGCGGCGGTTTTCTGCCTCTAAATCGGCCCTAATTTTAACGCCGTTTCTTGATAACGTGCCCCTATGTTTGTGATTCTTTAACCGAGTACTGGAATTTAAACAAATATTTCCTAGGCTTTAATTGTGTTTTAGCTGGTTTTAAATCAGCATTAACCAGTCCAACTAATTGGTCCGTCGAACAAGTGGTGGAGTACCTTGATGTTAAGGTCAGGATTCCATAACTCCATAGGTGCAGATGTATATAATATTTATAATGTAAAGAAGTTTAATCCTGATAGGTAATAAGGTACCCATATGTCCAGCGCTTTTTCTCCTGTGTACAGATTCGAGTGAAAGGAGTGCGTGTTGGTGTTATGGGCCCCACCAATGAATGAACGTATGGAAGAGTGGTTGTGATGACGAGTCTGTGACATAGGGAGAATATGTAAATTTGCCCTTTTCCTCTGGAGCAATTCCACGTAGTGTGTGACACACACACAGTTCCTACTTAAACTGTGTGAGACATGGCGGGTCTTTCAAAAGCAGATTCTAATTTCGAGAATTCAGTGAGTGAGTGTGTCCCTAATATTAAGCTGTAGTAAGGGAGGATGTTGGATAATTAGTTTGTTACTGGTGTCTCAATGTTGGGAATCCTGTAAGTGAGCTAGTGTAATATAAGACGCCGCAGTGAGGGAGGACGATTTTTGGGTGAAGGGGTTCATTTTTTATGGCGCATCCTGTAGGGCTTGCTTACTAAGTCGGGCTCACTGGTTAAAATGGTTAAATCGGTATTAGTCCGCTGTGGTTGATTGGAGACTGACCAGGGTTTGAGATGTACAGTATTAAGAAGATAGTAGTCAATCAGTATGAGGGGCTCTCTTATCACGTCGGGCTCAAAATTTTATTTTATTTTTATATGCGTGAAGTTGGACGTATATGTCGGTGTATGTGATTTTTTACACAGCCACAGAGGATTGAGCTGGGTTGTGTTTTTTGGCAAGCAGTATGGGCCCGGATATATCGGTAGAGTAGCCAAAAGACCTGGTTTATAAAGTCACTCCATCATGGAAGGAAGTGGATGAAGACTTCAAAAGGAAGAGGCACTTGGTCCATGTTACAAAGAAATGACAAACACACGAGATGAGGCTAAAAGAAACCAGAAACATACAGGAAATAAAATGCAATAGCCAATAAAAAGCAAGAAAATTCAAGTGACAAGCAAGTCAACAAATGGTACATGATGGGCAAGCTGTATGCCTCTTTTAAGATTTTAGTTTCTTTAAAAGAGATTTTGCAAGCACAGTGCAAGCGTGGTGCATACAAAACTGAAAAATGGCCTGCTGCTGATCACTACCCCTTACCTAGAGCACAACATTTGCACCATGGTGTGAGATGAGAGTGTGCTGTGTAGCATAAGATTTGCACTGGAAGCATAAACTTGCAGCACAAACACCTATACCTAGGCAAATTCTGAAACATTGCGCACATAGTATGAAAACATTTCTCCACACCTTCTTCAACAAGGCATTATTTACTGATGAAAAGCCTGGTCTATGTAGCAAAGTAGATTGGGCTTTGAGGTGAAAAATATGGGCCTTTGTTCTAATCCACCCACGTTACATCCAAGGAATGCTCTCTTTGTTCTAAAGTGGTGCAATGCAGTGCAAAATGCTATTTATACTGAGAAAAGTACACCTACTTCTAGTGTAAAAGATGTTTGTGCTGATATGTAAGTGCCTTGTAAGAGTTTGCACTTCTTTGCATCACTTTACATGACTTTGCCCCAGCACAAACACTCAGGAAATCAACCCTACGTTTCTGTTGAACAACCTCAGCTGACAAATTAGAAAAATAATCTATTTTTTATGAGCAATGTAATTACAGCAAGAATTTAGACTTTCCCACCCACGTTACTAGGATTCCCCTTTATAATTGGGGGCCCTGGGCAATTGCCCAATTTGCCAATGCCTTTAAAAGTTTATGTATTGTGGCATACTAAAGAAACTCATCTCCTCTTCTTACTAATGGGCCGATTTCAATGCGGTTGCCGACCCGTTATGATGTGGTCGGTCCGAAAGGAATCGGAATGGGCTTTCTGAATGGCTTTTGACAGGCTCCGAGAGACGGTCTGCCATTCGGAAAGGGGCCAGTAATCCTAAGGGCGGCTCTTTCCGCCCGAGGGATTGCGATGTCAGATTCCTACAGCCTTTCTGTGCTGGACTTTAGGACACAGAAAGGCTGTTGGAATCAAACTTTGGGGGCCCCCCGCGGGGCCCCCATGGGTGCATGTGGCATTCAAGGGGGCAACTATAAAACCTGTAAAACCAACTATGCCTGTAGTCTTACTAATGAGTTGATCACAGATTGTGAAGGCGGACTCTTTAAAAGCTCTCTAAACCACAATTTTTCTCTGACAGGACTGCTATCTATCACTCTTATGGACCTTCCAAAAAGTTTAGGGAATCGCTTACCAATTCCATTACCATCCTAGCAACTAAATCCGCTAATTTTAATATTGTGGGGGATTTCAACCTCCACCTTGAGGACCACCAAGATGGTGATATCACCAATTTTCTGGTGGACCTTCCAGCCTGTCAACTACTACAATATGCCCCCAGCTCAACACACTCTGCCGGCCACCTTCTAGATCCAGTGTTTTCTAACATACGTTCCCTTAAAGTTCTTTCCCCCTCTTTCTATGGCCTGGACAGACCACTTTCTCATTTCCATGGCACTCCTCAGTGAAAATCCGCCACCACGCACTCACCCTAAGGTCATCTTAAAACGCCCTTGACATAAATTAAATGCCAATCTCCTCTCAGACACTCTACGTTTTCAAACGCCCACGCTGTCTGGTGACGTTGAAGCAGCCGACAGCCACGTCCATGAATGGCTCACACATTTTCCCTATAAACATATCCCTGCTAAACTTACGCCTTGTCACAGAACTTACACAAGTCATTGGTTTAATGAGACCCTAACCCAGATGAGACAAAAATGCAAAGCTCTAGAACATGCTTGGAGATGCAAATATGATCTGGCTCTGTTCTGCTTGGGTTTTCGGAACCCGCTCATCAGAGCCTCACTAACCCAGCCAGAACGTTACCCCCTCCCTAGAACCTATTTACAATCCTGCAACCACATATATCTACCACCTAAGGACAGGGGATTCCTACTATACATACCAAGACCTCTTACAATCGGCGGCCTCGCGATCCCATACGGATCCAGACCTCTCTGCCCATACGACAGTATCACAAGTGGCGGCCTCGCGGTCCCATACGAACCCAGACCCCTCTGCCCATACGACAGTATCACAAGTGGCGGCCTCGCGATCCCATCCGGATCCAGACCTCTCTGCCCATACAACAGTATCACAAGTGGCGGCCTCGCGGTCCCATACGAACCCAGACCTCTCTACCCAGACGGCAGTCTCAGCACAATCGGCGGCCTCGCGATCCCATACGGATCCAGACCTCTCTGCCCATACGACAGTATCACAAGTGGCGGCCTCGCGGTCCCATACGAACCCAGACCTCTCTGCCCATACGACAGTATCACAAGTGGCGGCCTCGCGATCCCATCCGGATCCAGACCTCTCTGCCCATACGACAGTATCACAAGTGGCGGCCTCGCGGTCCCATACGAACCCAGACCTCTCTGCCCATACGACAGTATCACAAGTGGCGGCCTCGCGATCCCATCCGGATCCAGACCTCTCTGCCCATACGACAGTATCACAAGTGGCGGCCTCGCGGTCCCATACGAACCCAGACCTCTCTACCCAGACGGCAGTCTCAGCACAATCGGCGGCCTCGCGATCCCATACGGATCCAGACCTCTCTGCCCATACGACAGTATCACAAGTGGCGGCCTCGCGGTCCCATACGAACCCAGACCTCTCTACCTAGACGGCAGTCTCAGCACAATCGGCGGCCTCGCGATCCCCTACGAATCCAGACCTCTCTGCCCATACGACAGTATCACAAGTGGCGGCCTCGCGATCCTATACGAATCCAGACCTCTCTACCTAGACGGCAGTCTCATACGACAGTTCATCCTATGATCACCATAACATACAAAAAGGGAATCAGTCTCACTATTCATCAGATCACACAAGGATTGCCAGTTCGAGCATAGCCTGTTCTCAGGTTCGAGGGGCTCCTCTTTCCCTTATTCAGTTACCACTTACCTGATCAGGGTTAACATCTGTTCATGTAGCCGCAGCTGACTAGAAGAATAGGCTACCCTCTTATACAAGAACACGCAGCACATGTTGGTTCACTACAAACTGGATACTTTATTACTCATTACATACACAATCACATAACATTACGATATAACACATAACCTGCAAAGAAAAGTGAAAGATTAAGTTGTACACTCTAATAAGAAAGGGTCGACATCACCTTAGTAGTATGTAGCCTGCACTCAGTGGTCATCTAGGTTCCCTTCTCGTCTGTGCCTCGGCTCGCCTGGAATCACCCTTCTCCAAGTCACTGGGACCTCTTCCTTATCGGCTACTCTCTCCTCTCTGGCTATTCTGCTAGGAAAGCATCTGTCTCTCGGTTCTTCTCCACCTTCAAGATGGTGTCTGTCTTCCCTGGAATAAGTAGTAGCTTTTCTGCTAACGGCTAGATGCCGCCTACGGACTGAACATGTAACTGCCTCAGACTTTCACTAATAGAGAGGTGCGTTTCCTCATGGAAAATTCCGGCCTGTAACCTGCCGCCCACCAAATTCTTGTACCTCCCCGTACCAAGGACACGTTCCCAGCCGGCCGGCCTGATGTAGTGTCTTCGGCATGAAGAAAAATACAATCCTTCGATAAGGGCCGGCCTGAACCGGTTCTCTCCAAGCGAATAACACCTCATAACTAAAACATTACATTTGACCTAGAAGCATCCCAAGCTGCCGGAGCAGAAAGAAAGATGGAGTCTCTCCCGTTTGAGGCCTACCAGGCCTGAATTCAGCACGGCTCCATGAAATACCCTCACTACAGGACAGGTTATCCCTAATACTAACGAATCTATCCCCTAGGCTATGTGTGCAAGCCCTGATCTATGGGGAAAGAGCACAGAATCATGTCGAAGTGCCTAGTAAATAGGCTCCATTCACTACTCTAACCCTTAGACTTGAATGATAAGAGACTGAAGTCACATTCCATTATTGTGCCTCACAAGAAGGCCGGGAAAATCGAGCAGAACAGGCTCTCAAGACACAATATCGCTCAGCCATCAAGGCCTAGCATAAAGCTATACAGAAATCATGCAGTGAATATTTTGCAGAAAAAATCAAAAATAGTAATAATCCGGACAAAAGTATCTTCTCTTTGCTTAATGATATTAGAAATACCCCTTCAGCAAGGGCACTCACCATTATCTCTAACTCTCAATGTGAGGCCTTGGTCAGTCACTTTTTTTATTAAAATAGTTGAAGACATTTATAAATCTTTCCTGTCCGCTATTTATGTTAAAGGGCGTATTGATCACACTAGCTGCTCGGGCACTCTTCTATCCTCCTTCCTGGTGCTATCCTGTGAAACTTTAAGGACTGTCTGCAATAAAATTAAATCGGGATTCCCAGCTGATCCATTCAAAACCAGTCAGCTTCTACAATTCCTAACCCAACTCCTACCCACACTCTGTGAACTGATAAACTTGTCCCTGGCATGTGCAGTCGTGCCTGCCTCATGGAAGCATGCTAAGGTCATTCCTTTGCTAAAAATGCCTACCTTGGGTGCCTCCAAACCCGAAAGCTTCCACCCGATCTCACTACTTCCTTTTGTGGCTAAAGTCGCCGAGTCTCACATCAACTCCATTCTGACCAAATTTATAGAATCCAACAATATTCTGGACCCTGCACAGAATGGTTTTAGACCCGGCTACAGCAGTGAATCAGCTCTGCTGGCAGCGACTGAAAATTTCCAGAGTTCATTAGATGAGTACCATACCTCAGCCTTGATTCTTCTTGACCTTAGCGCCACTTTCAACACTGTATCTCATAATATCCTAGTGCAACGTTTACAAGAGATTGGCTTAGGTGACACTGCTCTCAACTGGTTTGAACCCTTTCTATCAGGCAGATCCTTCAAAGTGATCTCACATCCTCATCTCTCACAGATGCAGCTCACGCATGACAGGGTTCCACAGGGCTCAGCCCCGAGCCCAACATTATTTAATATCTACGTTCAACCCCTGGCAGGAGTTGCAAAAAGCAGGGGCCTCTCCATGGTCTCAAACACAGATGATACTCAGCTTGTGATCTCTAAATCCACAACCTCTGCCCAACACATTTAAAGGATTCGAAATGACACGATGGCCATCGTGAATTGCATGCCAGCCAACTGTCTTCAGTTGAATGCAAGCAAATCCAAGAATTTTCTTATAGGAAGGGACACGCATCTTTGGAGTGATCAATGGTGTCCTGTCGCGTTGGGAGCTCCTCCTACCCCGATGGAAACCGTAAAACACCTGGGCGTTTGGTTAGACTGTGCACTTACTTTTCAGGCACAGACAAAATCAGTGGCTGGCAGCTGTTTCGGACTGCTACGCAGACCGAAGCCACTGCTTGGGTTTTTCGATGCCAAACACACCAATTACAAACCATTATCCAGTCTACTGGCCTTTCTGGACTGGATTATTGCAATTCTCTGTACCTGGGTGTAGTGGGCATCAATTGTCTTCAGAGGGTGCAGTACCCTGCGGCACGTACCCTCTTTGTCCTCCAGAAATCTTTCCCTACCTCCAAATTCATACGTACGTTGCACTGGCTTCACGTAGAAAGGAGAATTCAATTTAAGTCCTTGTGTATCTCTCATAGAATTTTCCATGCCCCAAGCCCTTCTCATTTTAGCCAATTTTCTCATCTCCTATGTACCAGAACGCGCCCTCTGCTCCTCTAAACAACATCTGTCACGTGTTCCCATGTCAGAAGGACACAGGCAGAAAGTCGGTCGTTCGGGGTTTTAGCTTCCTCACTTTGTAATGCTCTCCCATGCACTATCAGAGCATACAGGCTCATGGGGTTTTCAGGAGTGCAGTTAAGACCTGGCTCTTCCCTGAATAATCCTCTGCTTCGCTTCCTTTCGTCGATTGGGATCTGCGTATCGAGCGCTGAGAGGACCCGTCGATGGGGTAGCCATGCGCTCTACAAATCAGATAACATAACCTTTGGTATCCCCCGTTGATCCCTGCACCCGGTGACAGGCACCTTGAGGTGTCTGCCATGGTGTGCAGGGATGAACTGCACCTCAGCTCTTTGCAATGAGAGCATATATTTTGGTTGGAATGCATGCTAGCATTGTAAAGAGTAGGAGTCAACCAAACAGTGTTCGGTCACAACCTAATTGCTTGTTTTATACCGCTGGTCGGTCCCAGGTCCAGATCGATCGACATCGAAATCGGCCCCTAAATTTTATAATAACCCCCCTCAAATGCAAAAATAAGCTCAAAAAGGAGATCTGGCGAACATTCCTACCTTGCAGTTTTAGCTTCTGAGCACCTCTGTGAGGAAGCATGAGCCTTTTAATTTAAAATAAAGAAATTCAAAAAAGAGCTATTAAGGACCTATAGAAATGTGATTACCTTTTAGGCCTATAGAGGAGGGTCAATTATTTTCCTTACACTAGTAACTGAATCCTTTTTAGGTCTCGCCTATGCAGCACACATGCGCTGCAGGAAAAAGACCTTTAGCAATCGAGTCGGTTTTGAGGTCCAGAGCTTCAGTGAGACCAGGCACAGCTCTTGTGGTGTTGCAAGTGACCCCCATCACACAGTGGGGCTGCAGGCACGCCCCGGAGGCTGAATCCGCAGGGCAGCACCTCCGCAGCGCAAGCCAGCACACTGGGCGATCCTTCGTTGTGCAGAGGCAGCGCCCCCCCATCCCGTGGGGCTGCAGGCGGGCCCTGGGGGCCGAATCCAGCCGGGCGCAGCCTTAGCAGTGCAAGGTTTTGCACTACGTGATCCTTCGCTGTACAAGGCAGGCCCTGTGGGGCTGAATCTGCCGATCGCCTCCTTAGAAGTGCAGGGCTTGGCAGTGCGCGATCCTTCGCTGTTCAGATGCAGGCCTCCCCCTCACCTCCAGCGGGTCGCAGACAGTCCCTGGGGGCTGGATTCAGCCGGGCACAAGGCTGCGATTGGCACAGTGCTGGCTGGCTGCCACCTGGCCGCTCTGAGCTGCTGCCTCTAATCCCCGGGGCCCCGCTTCCCATGCTGCTGCTGTGCGATGGGGCTCGGGCCAGCACTGCCGAGGGCCGCACTTGTGGGGGTGTTGCGGCTGGGCTACAGGCCGCGTCGGTGTGTCCAGGCTCAGCTGTCACACGTGGAAGCTCTGGTATGGGTACCTGGGGTATACCTGCACACACCCGACGTCGGCAGGAGACTGATGGCTTTTCTAACCAGGGTGTGACACACTTTTAAGTGTGTTTTGAATGGCGGCGGCACGTTTGATATAGAAGTGTTCTCTTTGTAGGCCTCTGCTCTTCTGTACGCCCCTCTCCAGCTGAGATTCTATTTCCCGGGATTACATAACATGGTAGTAACGGGCTGTCTACCCTCCTGAAGCATGCTAAATAAAGTTCTAACAATTCAGTACTTGTTTCGGAGCACGAGGCGCTGTAAGAATTGAGGCCAGCTGTAGGGGAGTTATGTAGTGATCAAACTCTGGCATGCGAGACTCCTTTGAGATCTGATCAGATCTACAAAAGACACTTATTGGAGGGTCCCGGTCGGATATAGCTGTGCAGGCTTAGCAGCCTGTCAGCAGCAGGGCATTGCTCTCTAACGAGCTTACGTGCTGTATTCAATTTTGTGATTGCTCTCGGTTAAATTGTGTTCCTCGTGTATTTCTCACCTCGTGTTAGTCTGTTTCAGGCTGAACACGCTTCTCATGTTTATTGTTTATCCCCTGCAAAGAACACATTTCCCCTCCTGGTCTGTGCATTGTGCCATCTTGGTCCTCATTCCCTCCTCTTTGGTGATGTAAAACAAGGGAGGGACCAGACAACTAACTTACCCTCAACTTTTAACAATATCCCAAAATGACGACGAGTAAAAACGCACCTGTCTGCCCATCTCTGCACCCGTCCACCCAGGCAGGATTCTCAACCCCCCCCCCTGCCCCCCATTGCTCTTTCCCCTCCCACGTTCCCTTCTTCCCTCACCCCACAGCTCCACGGTGCTAACCTTTAAGCAGTGGTGTTTGTGAGCATTTCCGGTCAAAGAAGTCCTCAACCACCGGTTGAGTGTTTTCGAAACGAAGAGCGTCGATTGCCCTGCCCCTGCTTACACTGTTAGCGAGTGGGGTGGGGGCGCTATGGACGTAGGACGTTGTTTTAAACTGGTGGCACAGATATGACTAGGCTGGGGAGTGTTGAGCAGAGAAGGCCTGTCTCTGCCTCGCTCCTTTGAAATAGTTCACTGATCCAGGCATCGCTTGTGTAAATCGGAAGTGAACGGTTGTTGTTTATCCCAGCTAGGAGAACGTGATATTGCGCAATAATCACTCCACGCTGATTGATTTAGCGTAAAAGGCCATTTATTAGGACAGGGTTGTACAACAATACCATAAACATCAAACCCCCCAACAATCCCAACTTCATGCCTCTCATTCCTCCATTCACTCCCACACTCCAATTACTCCTTCTCACATCACCCAGCAACCTCTTCACTTATCCCATTCGCTTCCTCAATTCCCTTTTCAATCACCTCCATTATTTCCAGCCATCGCACTCCTGCCTGATGCACCCCCACCTTGCACCTATATCCCCCTCCTCGGAAGGGTGAGTGTGCCCGTCATGGACTCCCCCCCTCCCAAGTACCGCCACCCAGGAAACCCCTGGAGGGTGGTTACCTGCCCCACACACCCCCAAGTGCACCTTTCATCCTCACACCCGTCAACACCAAATAGACTCATTCCACAATTTACTGATGACATCCCTCATCTCCATCATATAGTATGCATTTCCCATGTACGAAAGGTGCACGCCGTCATAGCGGAACAGAAGGGGCTCCTCAAGCCGGAGACCCGTGTGAGCAATAACTTTGATCCCATTGTGGCTGCAAAAAACTCTCATGGCCCTATTCAGTTTCCTACGAGCTCTTTCCACAGCTGCTGGCTTCAACGCCCCACGCCATATCCGGCGCGGCACAAACTCAGTCCAAACAATACAGGCGCCAGCCAGATTACTTCGCATTGCTTCCAAGTCCCGCTGAATTAAGTGTAGAAGCGACACCCCAGATTGCCTTACCAAGTCATTTTCTCCCAGGTGGATGACAAGCATGTCCGGACAAACCCTCTGTGACACTTTCTTGGTCAGCCAGGGCAGCAAGGCTCCCCAGCGCATTCCACTCTTGCCCCACCAGTGTACCTCATGATGGCTGCTCCGCAGGCCCAGGTTACGACCGTACACCTGCCTGTCTGCGAATTTTGCTGCCCAGTGCACAAAAGAATGTCCAACAATCCAGGTAACCATCTTGGCACCAGGGCCCCTGACACAACCTACGAAAGAAACAGAGATTAGTACCAACGAAACCATCCCCTACGCCCCAATGAACTTGCGCCTCGCCCGCGCAGCAGTCACTTGCGCACATACCGCTCACAGCAACGCGACCTCCGCCTCCCAATCCACCGGATCCTATCCCAGGACCACCCCAGCCGTGCCGCCGCCATCGCTGCGCCGATCCGAAAGGAATGCGTCCCGTACCGGGCTGGGTCCCTGCCCACTCGCTTCAACGCCATTCGCAGCACAGCCAACAGTTGAAAATCCGTCACCCGCCTACGTGATGCATGGCAAAAAAATTCCCCCGCTGTCACTGGCGCCTGCTGACAGAAAAACTTCCATTCCTGAACAGGGCAGGCCCCCGTCCACCCACTCTTGCACAACCACACCCATGTACCCCTTCCCCTCTGGTCTGTCTTGGACCGCCCCAACCAAATCCCCAAACGAAGCCCATCCAATCTCACGTCCTCAAAATGTCTGCCAGCTGCCCCTCTAGCCCCCAGCAGTTCCGACACCCGAAAGGCCCCAAAAAACATCCAAATCATGCATAAGCGAAACAACGCCACTTCGGAACCATTATAACAACACTGCGGCAACTGGGCCATCAATTCAACCAACAACTCAAACGTTATAGCCTCCCTCAACCCCGCCCCCCCAACTTGCCCTCTCTCCCTACCCCAGCCCTTCCACATCCTGCTCAGCAACTCGCTCCTGGCCGGGTCAAACCCCAGATACAACATGCTGTAAAATGAAATCCCTGCCAATTTTCCTGCAATCGTGACTGGCGACAAACCTCTCTCCACACACTCCAACACAAAACGCACCACGCCTTGCTCACAACTCTCACGGGACATGCGCCAATTCCCACTGGTCCACCCCAAAAATGCACCAAACTCTGACCATGCCAAACGGTAGGAACGCCTCGTGGAATCAGCTATAGATTTTTCTACCAGACCCACTACCCTCCCTCCCCCCAGGTCCAGATACCCTCCGGCACCTTGGTCTTGCAAGCCTCTGCTCCCAGTGCCAGGCTCCGGAAACGCTGCCACTGCGAACGAGACAATGCATCAGCAATGTCATTGCTAGCGCCTGGCACATGTCGTGCGTGGAACAGCACATTGAATCGCAGACATAGCAGCATAAAACTTTGCAGCAGGCGCAGCACTCGCAGGTCCCTAGCTTTCTGGTGGTTCACCAAGTCCACTACCGTCCTGTTGTCCACATGAAACAGGACAGTCCTGTTCTGAAACTCCCTGCTCCATACCTCTAGCGTGACCAGCAAGGGGAAGAACTCCAGAAATGCAATACTCCTACCCTGTCGCAACCAGCTCTCGGGCCACTGTTCAGCACACCACCTCCCGTCCCAGAAAACACCAAAACCTTTTGCTCCAGCCGCATCAGAGAAAATCTGCACCTGCCATACCATGTCGTCATCCAGGAAATCCAAGGACACACCGTTGAAATCGGTCAGAAAGTAATGCCAAATTCTCAAGTCTGCCCGAACACCCATCGAAATCCAGACTCTGTGGTGGGGAAGTACTGCCCCAGACATCGCCATGCCCAAGCGCCGGCAAAAGGTCTTCCCGGCCCTCACCACCCGACAAGCAAAATTCAGCAGACCCAGCAGCCGCTGAACTGTCCGCAAGGCAATCCGCCGTTCCCCCATGACCTGCAGCAAACACTCCTGCATCTCCGCCACCTTCTGCTCCGGCAACCGCGCAGACCATGCCTCCGAGTCCAACTCGATCCCAGATATCAAAAGAGAGTGGATCACTGGTCCTGAAAGAACCAAAGTTAGCATCAACAGTTAATAAACTGTTAAGAAACCCTCATGCACGTTTTATCGCAAGGTGGTATTGTAGCGGTATGTTCGATTATCCGCTTTGCTTAACAACGTGACAGCATCATCATTGGGTTACTGTGTGCTTCCTCCACCCGGAGGTTCTTGCCTCTGGTTTTTTCAGTAGTGATCATAAAAAGTGTGTGATAGAGACATCCCAGTGAGTGTATGTTAAAAAACTCGTAAAACCAGTCAATACTTTTAATAGAACTTGGTTCGGGTTTGATTAAAAATGATTTACGTGCGGGGTCAGACACTTTAGGGTCTGTTGCACTAAGTGAAAATATTCAAAAAAATGGTCGACATGTTTCAGCCCTATCTTGCGCACCTAAGGGTCAGGTGGGCTTTCTTCAGGACCTAGTGTAATAGTGGAGGAATCTAAATATTCATAGGACTCCTTTGAGGAGGGTGGAGTGAATCGTCCAACCAACACGAGTTTGTTCACTTTGAACCTGTTAGGAGGTGGTGGGAAGAAAAGGTATAAAGACTAGGATCAGTCAAAATACATGCTGTTACTAAGTTCAAAATTTAGAGCATCAGCCGTTGTTTTGCAACTTTAAAATGACAATACTTTAATTGAAATATAATGCCAATCGATAAATAGGCAGAAATTGGCATTTGTTAATGGCAAAAATTACCCTCTTTTTATATTCCAGAAGGGATTTGCAGGAGGACAGAAAACACAAACACATAGACTATTCGCCGTTTTTTTTAAACGAGAAACAGTTCCCGTTGGACTTGGGAACGCGGTGCACACTGTTAGGCTGTCAAACACATAGCATCAATGTCATACATAACAAAAGGTGCACAGAAAAGCTAAGAGCGGAATGGTGAGCCACCTATCCTATAAAGACGTAGAGCTGTGTTTGTTACAGATCACTGAACGCCGTGTTTCGTGAAACTGCCAATACTCAGTATACGAATTTAGAATTGTGCAAGGAGATAACATGAATGTTATGTTACGCTGCCAGTGTCATTAAGGTGATAACATCACAAGGTGTTCACATGATTGTCAGAACGATTATTCAGGAAAATAGTGTTCAACGCCCAAAGCAGGACATATATGCTGATTTTCAAAGGCCGTGAGCGCGCGCAGACTTTTTAAGGCATGCTAGTTTTAGTTGGTCACAGTGATGTGTAGAATGAAAAAATATACCTTGTTTTCTCAAGTCGAGGAAAACCTTCGGGGGCAGGAGGCTAAACCCCGCTCTTGGGAAAAGGGGGAGGGAAAAGGAAAGAATTTTAAGTAAATTGTATACATTACGTTCCTTCGATGGTCTGCTCGTGTCTGCCTCGGCCGCTACCTTGCGCATGGGTGTTGTCGACTGGTTCTGCCGCTGCCTCTCTTTCCCCGGTATGTCTACTGCTAGCACCGGGTCAGCATTTTTAAAGGGGCAGGGTCGTCACATGGGTAAACAGGGAACGGGGGGAGGAACAAAATCAATTTGCGCCAGATTCTGGTTTTTCTTCGTATTTACGGTGATTAAAGTTGTTATAAAGTAAAAATTATACTAAAAGAATATGTTACTTCACAACAAAGAGAAAAGGCAGTATATCGGGCGATTGCTCGAGTCGGCATCTTCTTATTGTTCATCTGCTGTTTCAATAAAGTTACGGTTGTCGCAGTACATGTCTCGAATCTTATTATAATTTTGTCAAGCTGAACGTTACATTTCTCTATGAAGATGTAGTCAGATTCATTTTTGTAAGGGGTACTACAGTTCTCAACGGAGATGTAGTTGAATTCTTTGATAAAGTAGTGAGGGGTACTGTAATAATATGGGATTACTCTCAGATTTGCTATATCGTTCCGATAGGTAGGTTGTATCCTTGGTCATGATTTCAAAGGATAGTTCCGGTACATTTCATCTCGATGGGAAGGTTCGTCTTTCTGCCATGGTATAGTAAGTGCTCAGTTGGTGCATAATAGTTGTCATTTGTTTATGCTTAACCAAGGTATATTATCATTAAGTCCCTGTACATGAGTGCGAATGTCAAACAACAACTGGGCCCCGCTGTCTTCTCCGGCGCCAAAGGGACCCCAAACTCCTGGGCCAGTCGCTGAAACTGCCACAGAGCCATCTCACAATCCCCCGACTGACCTTTCCCCACAAACAGAAAATCGTCCAGGTAGTGCGACACCAGCCGGTGCCCACTCCGGGCCGTAAAGGCCCATTGGAGGAAAGAGCTGAAAGTCTCGAATAGAGCACATGAAACCGCACAGCCCATGGGCAGGACCTTGTCCACAAAGATTGCCCCTCCGAATTGCATTCCCAACAAGGAGAAATCCGCTGGATGAATAGGAAGGAGGCGAAAGGCTGATTTGATGTCACACTTAGCCATCTCCGTCCCCCGACCGCAGGCCCGCACCAACCCTATCGCATCGTCCAGCGACGTATACAGCACCTTGGAGTCCTCCACCGCGCTGAAATCGTTCACCAGCGCCCCCTCCGGCCAAGACAAGTGATGAATCAATCTGAACTCCCCTTGTTCTTTTTTGGGCACCACCCCCAGCGGGGAGACAATCAAATCCGGCATTGGCCATGGATCAAACGGGCCCGCAACCCTACCCTCCAGCACCTCCTTCCTCAGTTTCGCTTCCACCACCCCTGGCATTTCCTTCGCCGATCTCAAATTTTCTGCCCAACGTCTCTCCCGGGGACCCTGACACCCTACCCGAAACCCTTCTGCAAAACCCCAATGGGTTTTTAACGCCGCCTCCCTATCAGGGTATCGGGCGAGCCGTGGCCCCATGGCCACTATATCAACCGGCGTAGGAGCCCTTTGGTCCAGCCTGTCCTTTCCCTTTGGTAATGTGCCACTGCTCAGAGGGAGTGGCCAACGTGAAACATTGAGTGACCGGGTGGCGACCACCGCATTTGGAGCCCTCGTGCTTGAATTTGCAGGGGTGCCGTGTGCAGAAACCTTTATTGAAATTCCAGCAGGCCCCTGTGTTACCCCCCCCGGGTTTTGGCGACTGACCTGTAGTTCCTGCGGGAAAGGACTGCCCTCCCATTCCTCCTGACCCACTATGTCCCCACCCCCCGCCCCAGACTGGGCGGGACGTGGCTGAAAAGGCAGATACGACACCGGAAGCCCACTGGCCGTGTGCATAGATGCTGATGACTGCGTGGAAGACATCCATTGACTCCTGATCTACCTCCCCCCACGGCTTATCAGGATTCACGCTGATCTGAGCCCTGAACTCCTCGTCGTAACTAAGTCATGCAAAGCCACCGAAATGCATCTGGGCTTTGCGAATAATATCCATGTATTTCAACAGCGCTATGGCCCTGTCTCGGTGCTTCTCGCAGTATATACTTGCATAAATCAAAAACGCCGACATCCAATTTTCCATATTCACCGGCACTCTTGGCCGCCACGTTAACTCCCATTCCTCCTCCTTCGAACCCTCCTTAGCCTGAATCTCCCGATGCAGGAGCTTAAAAACATCCACGTATTCGTGATTCCAAATCCTAGCCCTCGTTTTTGCAGACAGATGGGACCCCAGCGGCATAGCCAAGCCCATGTACGGCAACTTTTTCCGATGCTTCTCCCCAGATTCCTCCTTCCCCTCCAAATCACCTGGCTTATCAGTTTGAACACCCGTCCCCACCAACTGTTTCCCGCCTTTCGCCATCTCTGTTCCCTTGCCCGTCGCTCCCACCTTCCTCACAGAACCATCCCCAACACCCACCGACTGGCAGGCCTTCATCCAGCCATCTTTGCCCTTATGCTCCCACGCATCCCACCAGGCCCCCTCACCTGTATGCGTCGTCGGCACCGCCTGGCCGCCAGACACCGCCGTCTTCTTCGTCTCCTTCCGGGACCCACCACTGCCGGCCTTTTGCGCCTGCAAACCACCAACCTGCTCCATTGCTACCTTCCCCCGTCCCTCACACACCTCTCGCAACTCACCCTCCTCCAACTCATCACTGTCCGACTCATAGTCCAGTTGTTCCTCATCCACATCCGGTACAAGCACTTTCCGCACTTCACACACCACTCTCTCAGCACCCTTCCCTTTCACACCAGGCACAAAATCGCAATCCGGCGCTGACAATGCCCACTCCCTTGATGGAGGGCAGGCCGTTGCGGACCCCCCTGCTGCTTTGCCCTGGCGTTTGGAGGCCGTCTTGCGCCCCGCCGGCCCACCCTTGCCTCTACCAGCTTCCTCCGCTGGCTTACACCCCCCCCAGGCCGTCTACCCCTGAGGGGGCCCCAGCGCCCCTCAGGTCTCTGCATCGTCAAGGCAGTCCCTACCTCATCCACCCACACCCAATGGCCTCGTACCCTAGCTTGCCCCCTACCCTGGCCAGACCCGGTGCCCCCTCCGGTATCCACGCCGGTAACCCCGGCGCAGATCCCCCCGCGCCCAGCTCTCTCGCCGCACACAGCGCCCGCCACCTACTCTCAGTCTCCTCAATGATCCGCCTCTGGTCGCGTATGCGCTCCTCCAACGTCAAGTGCTTCCACCTGTCCGACAGCCCCCCGCCCCTACTGCCTTATCGCTCAGCCTGCCCCCCGCCGGGGGACCCCCTTTCAGTGGCACCTCAACCTTAAGCACCTTCGCTGGACCTTTACCCTTGGAAGCCCTGGCACTGCCCCCACCTGCTGCCCCCTTCGACAGATCCACAGGTTGGTCCCCCCAGCCCCCCTCCTCGCCCCCACAGAGTCACGCCCCGAGAGCTCCAACCCAAACTCCTCCCCCACCAGGCCCTCATCCTCGCTCTCCCCCCCTCCTCTGATTCCTCGGCCGGAACAGCTGCTGCCCTGGGGGGGCCACATCCCCCTTGCTGACCCATGGCCTCTGCCCCCGACGCCTGAGAATTTGCCCCTTGAGGGCCTGCTGCCATTAGCGCTAGCGTGCTCCTCGAGCCAACTGCCCCCCTTCCTCCGCCCCCTCCACCGCCTGGAAAACCTCCTCAAAGTCACCGCCGCGCACGGGGAGGCTCAGGCGCCGTCCCCAGCGCTTGCCCGCGTCCACTGGCCTGCGCCCCCGCCCCCTCGCAGACGTACCTGCTCTCAGCGGTGGCGGCTCCTCCAGGCACGCCACCACCGCCGCCGCCACCCCAGCAGAGGCCGACCTAGGCGTTCGGGTCATACCGACCCACGCCTGGTCGAGCACGCCGGGCCGCAGGAGGTCGGACCTCCCAGCCCAGCCGATCACCAGGAGCGCGGCGCGCACTGCTGCAGCGTCCGAATCCGCCATATCGCTGCTCCTGCTTCCGCAGGTCCCGTCACCCACGGCAGCTTGAAACGCCAACTCTAAGAACCCGCACCCCGCCAACAGACCAGGCCTAACTAGCCTCCCAACTTAAAACTTCCTAACCCTCCCTAAGGCGCTGGGGACAGGAAGAGGCAGAACTTCCTCCCCTGTCCCCTTTTAAACTCGCCTACGACCCCACTCTTTGACCCTGCCTAGAAACCCACCCCATAACCTCCTACATCACCCTGTCCTGATCCCGCGCGAATACCCCAGGGGAAGACTGGTCTGCCGACCTCACTTCCCCTGGGGGCCGCATTTGCCCGCCCGTGGCAGCGTGCTTTCATTTGTTTGCATAAAATACCATGCAGAGTGTTGGTGAAAATACGTGCAGCAGGAAGCATTCTGTGTTGTGCCTGGGGCGCGGTGCGGGTGGACAGCGTCCTACGCGCCTAGAGTGAATTAGGCGCTTATTAGACGCACGGCGACCCCTTCCAGCACCGGCCTGCGGGCTGAGGCTTGATCGAGTAGGGTCAGGCATGGAGGGAAAATTAGCTTTGTGGGAGTCCATAAAAGGAACTGGTGAATAAAATGCTCGTTGCCGTCTATTAGTGGTTTGTAAGTGAGCTCGGAGGGGAGTCTGTCGGGCCGTTTCAAATGAGGGCTGTGGTAACACTGATGTATGGTGTGTGGTGTGCAGGCTCGTGGTAGCACGGTGTGGCGATGCAGCAGGATTCAAGGGCAGGGAAGGGTGGTCGAACGGAAATAAAAGTATTGTAAAATATGCTTTGCGGAAGCCGATGGATTTGGCAGTTTCTGTTTTTCTCGTTTTACTGATGTCTCTGGGAAGCCGATGGCCTTGGTGTGGCTTTGGGCTCCAAGCAGTGACCTGCTTTTAGTCATTTTCTAGCGTTTTACAGCACTTCAGTGAGCTTTTGCGTTAGTAGTGCTTGAGTGGAGTGTAATAGTAGGTTTAAAAAAGAATCACTTTTATTGATGGGCGCAAGGAATGCGTTACTTCCTGTAGTACAGCTATGGTACTCTAGACCCACCCATCCCCTAATGTTCCCCCATGTGGGGCCTTTCAGTCGGGTATAGTTTATTTACAGCCGCACAGTGAGTAATTCAAGCATTCCATCCATCCCCTTGTTTTTGTTACCCTAAGGGGGGGTGGGTGTGCCCAGATGTCGGCCCCATGCACACTTTCACTGGAGCCAACCTGTACGTGGCTAATGAGCCCTCATAATTGCGATATGGGTCCTGGGTTGCTTGTGTCGTGGGTCAACGAAGGGCCTGGCAGTTCAGGCTGGACAGTGCACATTGTGGCAGACCAAGGGCTGATTTTCATGCGGCCGGGTCTGAACTGGGATGGCATAGTGGGTGAAAAAAGATGGATTGGGATGTGGCCCGAATGATTTCTAGCGGCTTAGACTAATCCAAGTTATCCTGGTCAGCACCAATGTCGCTACAGTGAGGAAAGAGTGGAGTGGTGTCAACGACAGTAGAGATTGCAACCCCCCTGCCCCGTGCTGCTGCCCTCGACTGCCAGTGAGCCTATATGCCTGTGTTTCCTGGTGTCTGCCTCTGTTGGAGTAAGTGTGAGGCAGGTCCTGGGTGGTGGGTGGCTACGATGGATAAGGGCACTGGGAGGGAGTGGTTGGCCTGTCTGCTGCCAAACCTTTGTTGCCAGTAAGACATATGTTGACATATATCGGCGCTGGGGGGAGGGGGAGCCGCTACTGCTCAAACAGCCCGGTCTTGAGTTGTTTCCTGAAGGAGAGATGGTCCTGGGTCAGCCGTAGGTGGGTGGGGAGAGAGTTCCATGTCCTGGCCGCCAGGTAGGAGAAGGATCTTCCTCCGGCGGTGGCTCTGCGGATACGTGGGACGGTGGCGAGGGCGAGATTGGCCGATCGGAGCTGGCGGGTGGGTGTGTAGAATGTGAGGCGGCTGTTGAGGTATTTTGGGCCCTGGTCGTGGAGAGCCTTGTGTGCGTGGGTGAGGAGTCTGAACGTGATCCTCTTGCTGACGGGTAGCCAGTGCAGGTCTCTCAGGTGGGCAGGGATGTGGCTGTAACGCGGGATGTCTAGGATGAGTCGTGCAGAGGCGTTCTGTATGCGCTGGAGTCTTTTCAGGAGTCTGGCTGTGGTTCCAGCGTAAAGGGTGTTCCCGTAGTCCAGTCGGCTGGTGACGAGGGCTTGGGTGACCGTCTTCCTGGTTTCGGTGGGGATCTAGTACTTTTTTATCACAACTTTTCAGCATGCTGCACAGCAGCCACACTTCTCTACAGCACAGTTTAAACACATTGGCAAAGTCAATAGCTCTGCCTAAACACTTATAAGGCCCCAAAGGCAAGACCTATTGGCTATTCCAATGCTTGTTAGGTTTACCGTGGGATCTGTTAGTCAGCCATTTTGTGGTTTTATACCATAGAGAGCGAGCTCCACTCTATACCGTGGCTAATGCTTGATCCTATATCTTACCGTAGAAAAGGAAACTGTAAGGGTTAGAGCTACGATTCCACACTCTACCTCACCTACGTGACCTGGGGGTGTGCACTAAGTAGTTTATTTTCTGAGCATGTTGAGGCTGTGAGTCACAGCAGCATTCGTCCTCTCATGTGTTTTTCTGAAATTTTGTTTTAGGGAGCTAAAAATCTCTGCTGCATATCCATTTTCTGACACTTTCATCTGGAGACAGAAATTATTTTTGACAAGAAAGAAAGGGCTCCGAAAGCTCGCAACCTTGTGACGAACCCACCGTGTCCGCCCTCTTCGTCAAATGAGAAGGACATCAAAGACGGTCTTCCCGCACAATAGAGCCTGTTTGAATTCCGTTTTTGTCTTAAAGAAAAGAATTGCTTCAGCTTTCCTTTGATGGCGAACATCGTCGGAGCTCGTCAGGGGAGCAGATTAGAACGATTCCTGGAAATCCTTTTCAATTCTCTGTATCAGAAAGGAAGGGCTTGGTTTGAAGACTCTTTTTTGAAAAATGTACCGTTTCTATTTAGAAAGTTAATTAAATCACTGGTGCCACAAGTGACCTCTGATCTCGGGCATTATTCAGTGTTAATCCAGTGCCTATACGGGAACTTTGCACTAAACCTGTTGTTAGGTTCATCCAGGGGCGCTCACGGTCACTGGTAAACAGACAGCTGTTCTATGCCGAATCAGGCCCCAGTACAAGCTCAAAGACCGCTTTAAAAATCCATGAAGAAACCATATAAACAGAAACAAAAATTGCATTTTATGAGATTCCCGTAGTGGGGATCGAACATACCACAACGGGCGCCCCGCCGTCAGTCCCCTTGTTAGAAATAAGGTAGCAATGGCGAACAGCAGCTGGCTTTGAAAGATTAACCTCTTTAGTCATGTAGTTAGTTCACTGTTTAATGAGGACTGGACAATATTTTAGTTTTGGCTGAGGTGACCTAATACCTATAGAGATAATGAACGTGTCACATTTTCTTTACTTCATACCCACCATGCTACTTGATGAGAATACTAGTAAAAATTCTTCCTTTCAGAATTTCTTCAAAGAGTGGGCCAAAATCCTTTAGAGCTCATAAGTAAATTCATTGAGGGTGCAGAATTTGGACCGAAACGTACACAAATCTGCAGTGTGCAAATGTCTACTCCCTGGGCAATAACAAAGAGAAGAGAGCCCCTGAGAACAGACACACCATCAGGCCCAGGTGAAAGATACACTACACAAAAGGCATTCCTGCCTGGTGAATACGTACTATTCTAATGTAATGATCATACATCAATAAACGTAAAATGTTGCATTATGGCCTCCCCACCACAGTAGGAACCAATCCTATATAGTTATTATTGTAACACAGGAATGCATTTCTTTTATACAAAATGTATTCTTGTCAATTTCCTATTTATTGTTTACATATTATGTCATAGCTTAGACAAAAATAATACATTACAAAACAGTATTATGAAAAATATATTAACAACAGAAAGAAGATGGATACTATAACATACACATCTAAAATGCCGTGATTCTCAGAAAGCCAAGAAGCCCCCTAAAAAAGAATCCCTCACGCACAACTCGCAAATATTCCAATCAAGCATACAGACAACCCAGACTTCAATCATTCAAATAAATCATTTTTAAATAAACTCAATTGCACAATCGTTGTCAGTTGATAAGAAGGGAAAAAAATAGGCAAATCACATATAGTGTAGATGTCTCTAAATACTTTGTGGTTTATTACTAAGGGATGGCCCAGGTTTCCTATGCCCAATAGGGATCAATTGTAATAGTGGTCCTGGTCTAACTGTTCTTGACAAGAGCGCTGACTTGTGTTTCGGTATCGACCTCAGATTTAGGTCAACCTTCTTCAGGATGACAAGCGTAAAACAGCGAGGTCCAATGGAGGGAGGTGCAAGCCTGGCAAAGGTCACCAATGACTCGGTTGGCGATGGATCCCAATATAAATATATCTCTGTCAAAGGAGCTGGCAAAAAGTACAGAATAGCAGCGTTCCAAAGAACGAAGCACTGAAAACGGATGATCATATATTTAGAAAAAGAAAATCCTGGAGAGATATAATAATATAAAGCATTCTCAGCATAATGGGTAAAGGAAGGTATCCATATCTCTCAGCCTCTACGAGATGACAACGAATGATTCCACAAAAATGTCTCTTTCACTACAAAGGCACCAGACCTAGGTCGATTCCTTGGCCAGTCCTCACAGCAAAAATAAAGAAGAAATGTGGGCCATCCTATAGTTATAAACCGCAAAATAGTTGGAGACGTGAAAATGAGTGATGCAGGATTTCTGAAAATGTATGTGAACAACTTTGTATCACATTAATACATCTGGCAAAGAGAAAATATTTGTGCTTTAAATGTACCAACAAAGTGGTGTGTTAAGTCCCAGTCATACATATAGCCATAAATTTTATATTCAATTTTTTTCAGTCAGAATTGCTGTTTTGAAAGAGCAAAAGACAGTGGGCCGAATTCACACATGGCCTCCGGGCTAGTGGTAGACGCCCCTCAGGCGTGGAGAGTCCACAAACAGGTAGAATATTCACTATGAGAATCCTCATTGTGGAGAATCCGCCCCAAATGCAGAGACTCCCCCATGACTGCAGGGCCTATGCCACGAGTGAGGAGGCCCTTTGGGAATCAGGTCTAAAGTTCCTAATGTTTTCTTTGTAGAGAAAATAAAAACATGGGGCACTCTTTAGGAAGGTAAATTTACACATGTAGATTCATGCATATGTGCATTTACTCTTTCACTAACTGTGAAGCTACATTTTTGTACTAAACAATTTCAGATTTACACCGGATTCCAGACTTATATGTCTCCCCCCCTTACAGTGGGTGGAGACATCTAAGAGTAAATGTACTAATGTAAAGTAGCCGCTTGTAGCTTCTCATACACAGGGGAAGATGAAAGTATACATACAATTATTAAAGTTTGTTATTCTTCAAAATCAATTAAACATATAATAATAATAATAATAATCTTTATTCGGTTTTGACATTATAAAACCATAAAAGATATCATGACAAACAGGTGTTCGCAATAAAATTTGTTAAGAAAAATAAGTTTGGAAAAACAGTTAAAAAAAGAACATGTAAAAAGTTAGGTAAAAAATGATTTCACTATTTTACAAGTTTTTTCTGTGCCTCATAATACACTTTAAAAAATTCAATACATGATACACTGTATATTCAGAGTCCAAAGTTTGAAGAGCCAGCATAGCTGGACGACATTGTCTATAGCCCCATTTCTTTAATAAAGGAAATAACCAAATTTTTCGATGGGGATGAAAGAATTTGCAAAACAGTAGTGTATGCAGGTTAGACTGTTGTGAAAGATCGTCACATGGACATGGTTCCATCTGGGTTTTCCAGTTGTTTTTTTCCGGGAATGTAACTAGTCTGAAAAAAAGATTCATTCTGAACCTTGTTAGGAGCATCTTTTCATAAGTTGTAAGCTCCATGGTCAAATATAGCTGGATCTTCAGAGACTGCTGTGTCATTATTGCATGAGTGGCTGATTTTTTCGCGATCACTGTTGTCAGTCTAAGGGATTCCAGGTGACTCAAAGCTGCTAGTTTCAATTCCCTTTTGGATATTTCCTTCACTTTTTCCGGCATTTGATAGTATTTTTCTAGGCCCAAATCGCAGAAAAAGTCTCTTACGTAGGAGAGCCAGGCTATTTTGTGAGCATGGTCCAGATCCATAGTGTCGCGTAAGATGGTTTTAGTCAGACTATTTTTTTCTGATACCCATACTCGCCTCCAGAGCAAAATAGGTTGGATTTTTATTAAGTCTTCGATATGTGGGATTCCAAGTTCTATGTGTGAGGCATAGATGGAAGTGCCTCTTGGAGTTGATAAAAGGAACCTCATGAAGATGTTCTCCTCTTTTTGGACGGGGCCGGTGGGTACATGTCCTCAGAGCCCTGCGCCATATAGAGCAGTGGCTTGACATTTTGCAACATAGATCTGTAACAATTCTACCGATGGTCTTTTGCCCAGTTTGTTGGAGAATTTCATCAATGCCATAATTGCTCGTTTAAAAAGATGTCTCCTGGCCTCAACTGCCGCTTTCCAATTCAGGGCGTCGTCGATCATAATGCCTAGGTAAGGGTACTGTGAGGTCTTTTCGATTCTTTGTTCCTTTAAGAAGATGGGCTTTGTTGTTTTTCTTGACCCGCCAACTACCATAACAAAAGTTTTTTTAACATTTATATGGAGGTCCAGGGCACCCATGAAGTCTGCATATTTTGATAGAGATTTCTGCAGTTCAATGGGGGTACGTGCTAGGATAACTGCATCGTCCGCATAGAGCAGAGCGGGGATCGGGCGACCTTTTGCTCTTGGAAGGTCTCTCCCTCCTCTCAGCATAGATTTTTCTAGGCCGTTGGTGTACAGAGAGAAGAGGAAGGGGGCAAGAACGCAGCCTTGTCTCACACCCCGCTCTACCCTAAAGGGCGATGTCAGTTCTCCTTGTGTCCCATACCTCACTCTCGCCGTGGCTTCACTGTATAGCTCTCTCAGAAAGTCCAAAAGCGGGGGATCTACCCCCATTTCTCTCAACAGTGACCAGAGCCTTGCGTGCGAGACGCAGTCGAATGCGGAGGACAGGTCCACATAAACCATATAGATGGAACTAGGTTTTGCATGGGTATATTTTGAAATTAACAGGCTTAGATTTAGGGCTTGTTCGACGGTTCCAAAGCCCTCCCTGAACCCGAACTGTAAGTCTGATAGAATGTTTTTGTCTTCTACCCATTGCTTACAGTGGGTGGAGACATCTAAGAGTAAATGTACTAATGTAAAGTAGCCGCTTGTAGCTTCTCATACACAGGGGAAGATGAAAGTATACATACAATTATTAAAGTTTGTTATTCTTCAAAATCAATTAAACATATTTTAATGTAAAATATAAATGCTAAATAAATTAAATCATTTACTTTTGCGATAAAACTAATAACATAAAATCTTGCAACACATTACACATTAACTTGATTAATTGATCATTTCACAATATTTAAATTCAAAATATTATTTATTAAACAATTTAAAAAAAGTCTCACTCATAGCAACCTTTATATTTGCATTTAGCCTGTTTTAAATTTTATTAAAAGTTATATTATATTTATGTAAAATATTGCGAGAGTTTAACTTTCTTTTTAAATTAAGTTTAAAGTAAGTTTATTATTACATTTAAAAATAATAGATTGTTTAACGGTATATATATTTTAGATATTAAACCTAATACACACATACACATATCTTCATCTGCCTTCATTTGGCTAAAAACCCTGTGGCTGAACACCGTTGCTCTCACATGAGGGGGGTCTGCAAAACAGAGTCAGCCCACTCCTTACAATGTATTCAGGTTCTGTAGTATTGGCGTCAAAACAGACCAAGTGCAGACTCCTGTGCAGTGCTCAAAGAGTTTAAGGTGCAAATGACTCCAGACCTGCATAGACACATTTCAACTGATACACTCTGCCTTGTTCACACACCAGCTGTGCCATACTGAATACATAGATTCCCACGATTGCACTGCAACACATTTTGCTTGTTAAGCTCTGTCAAGTCTACTGGATTTTGAGCACTGGCGTGTCTCCTTTTTCTGTTTAGAGAATGTTTGTGAGATACATGTATATTTATATATATACATATATATATATATGTATATATAATTAGCATTTAAAAAACCTTAAAAATTCACTGAAAAAACCATAGGTTTCAGGGGTGTTATAGTTAGCTGGACTTTTCACTTGTACAAAACCATTGAAATTCCCACGTTATAGTTAGTTCAGCTAACTATAACTCGCGCGCCCGCAATGCACTGCTGATGACGTCACATATTACATCACTCATGACATGGTCAGTGACATCACTCATGACATCACTGATGACATCTCAAATGACATCACTGATGACATCAATGATGACATCATCCAGTGAATGTGTGTTTTTCTGAAAATTAAATATGTTTTATATATGTATATCTCAAGGTCGATGGAAGAATAAATGGGTATATAAGTGTCTAAATGGATGATTTGTTTTTGAAAAATTGATTGTGTAACTGACTGATTAAGTGTATCATAGTGAATACATGGCTTAGTGAGTAATGTTTAAATATGTAAATATCTGTATCAGTCTCTCACTTTGTGTATAAGTGGCTGCATGGGTTGGTGAGTAGCTACATGGGTGTCTATATAGGTTATTAGTTGGTTTTTTGAGTATCAGTCTGAGTGTCTGCATGGTTCGGTGGGGGGTATTACGTAGTGCATAGGTGCATGAATGAGTGACTCACTGTTTGTATGTGTTGAACACAGCATGTGTGCAGGACTGTATGGGTGGATGAGTGTGTGTATGGGTATGTTAGTGAGTGAATGACTGTCTCAATAGTGTCTTTATGAGTAACTACATATGTTTTAAACTAGTATATGTGACTATTGGTGTATATATGTGAGTATATGTGAGAGTGAGAGATTGAAAGAGTTCCTGTATGAATAAGTATGTGTTTCTATAAGTGATTGTTTAAAAGACTAAGTATGTGTAAGTTTCCGTAGAAGTAAGTATGGTGGTGTGTGTATAACTGTATATGCAAGTAAATGTATGTTTGATTCTTTATTAGCATGAGTGACTATGTGTGTGAGTAACTCTATGGATGAGTGGCATTGTGTAACAGGATGTATAGGTGTATGAGTACATATGATGAGTGAGTACATGTATGAGTGACTGTATAGGACTGTTGGTGAATGAGTGGATGTGTATGTGGATCTTAGAATTACTGAAGAGGTTGTTGTAACTGGTATTGGTATGTCCATTGTTTTGAAAATTTTAGTCTCTATTTTTGAATGTGTGTATCAAAGGTTATATTAGAGTGAGAGGAGGTCTGCCACTCTATCACAAGGATGATGTCATCAGTGATGTCATTTGAGATGTCATCAGTGATGTCATGAGTGATGTCACTGACCATGTCATGAGTCATGTAATATGTGACGTCATCAGCAGTGCATTGCGGGCGCGCGAGTTATAGTTAGCTGAACTAACTATAACGTGGGAATTTCAATGGTTTTGTACAAGTGAAAAGTCCAGCTAACTATAACACCCCTGAAACCTATGGTTTTTTCAGTGAATTTCTGAGGTTTTTTAAATGCTAATTCCTAACTATAACGTGCCTGAAACCTATGGTTTTTTCTGTGAATTTCAAAGGTTTTTTAAATGCTAATTTCTAACTATGCCTACAGAGATAGGACATGTGAAGAAAGAAGAAAAAATGCACAGAAAGAAACAAAAGAAGTGCAGAAAGAAGCAACAGAAGTCCTCAAATACCAAGATAAGTGCAGGAAGAAGGATAACGTGCAGAAAGAACAAAAAGAAGAGCAGAAAGAAGCCTTGTTGCAAAATCATCCTGTACCCTCAACTTTTTCAGACGGATACTGGTGGTAACTGAGTCTGACTAACCAGTCCTAGAGCCAGTGCTATGTTAAAAGACACTTAGAACACAGTGAAAACACCTACATACACTAGGGAACATTATGCGTTGGGGTCCCCCTGTGATTAGCATGACCTCCTCTGTAAGCCCCTAGTGTATAATAGGGCATGGGGATTAAAACTACCTCTTAAAACAGGCCACAGGGCGTTTTTGCACACGTTAACTCAGGCCCCGTCCCCTCCCTTCACCACTGTGTAAACACGCCCTGTGTCCATTTTTAGTTGGGAGATTAAGTTCATTTGAATCCTGAGGGTCCCTAGGGTCCAACTAGCCCACTAGGTACCTCCAGTAAGTGCCACAGAGCTGCGTTGCAGAGAGGTGTAAAAAGTGGCACGGCCTGACCACCTCTCTGCAATGCAGCTCAGTGGCGCTTACTGGAAGCACTTGGTGGGCTAGTTAGCCCCCAGGGGCCCTCAGTATTGAAGGGAAATTATATCCCCAATTTAAAACGTGCCATAGTGCGTGTTTGCACACGTCACCTCAGGCCCCGTCCCCTCCCTTCACCACTGTGTAAACGCGCCCTGTGGCTGTTCTAAGTTGAGAGATTAAGTCCCCCTGAATCCTAAGGGTCCCTAGGGTCAAACTAGACCACTAGGTACCTCCAGTAAGCGCCACAGAGCTGCGTTGCAGAGAGGTGTAAAAAGGGGCTTGGCCTCAGAACACCTGGCTGCAGCGCAGCTCCCTGGCGCATACTGGAGATGCCTGTTGGGGGCGCGTTTGCAGAGTGCTGCACGGAGGGGGCATGGCCTCCGGCACGATGCCAGTCTTTTATTTATTTTAGTTTTTTAAGAAGGGGGGCTGTTTGGTTCCCCTTCTTATTCTAATTTATTGGCCCTGATGACCCCATCCCCCAGGGCCAGTCTCCTAATTATATATTTTTGACCCCAATCCCCAGGGCCGGCCACTGTTTTTTATTATTTTTAAAAAATATATATTTATAGACACACCTAGGACATGCTGGACAAACCGTACGTACCTATCACCATGACGATTTGCGTGATATTCATTAAAAGGCGACTATGCATGCAATGAATCCACGTGGAATGTATTTACACCACTAGTGAAGCTCTGACATGTCTGATGCCCTACCGTGCCTAATCCTGGTAGACTCCCTTGTCGTTTATTTATACAAACATGGGTAGCTATTGACGGGCACATTTAATACACATGCACACCAAGCCATTCAAAGGGGATTCGACAAAAATTCGACCAAAACTATGCAAGAAACCCCCCTCACGGTTAATAAAACACACATCCACTGCCGGATGTGTAATACTTTTTATTTTACTCTCTGGAAAGGGGACGAACATCACTTGAGAGTCACAGCGTGCTCCTGACAGAGCCCAATGCTGTGTTACACCCACCATTGCCTGCCGAGTGCCACACACCTCTGTGTTGTATTCCACTAGCTAGTGCATATGCTATGACACTCTCTAGCCCATGTGCACTGTAACACCACCCCGTGAATATGTCATGCCACATATTGCCCCATCTAACGTGCCTTTCTCGATGCCTATGTTATAACGCACAGTGCTATGCCATACATATTACAATCTGGGATCCATATCTTTGTCACAGTGCATATGCAACGTTACACTCCCCAGCACATATTTTATATTACAACTTTAGAGACTAGTTAGGTTACACAACACTGCCCTGTGCATATTACACTCCAAGGCGCATATCGCATAGCACGCGCTAGTGCCTGTGCTATCTCGCGCTCTCCAATGAATCTGTCATTGCGCACAATGTATTGCATATTATATTTCACGCCCGGTTCATCTTATATCACACTTTTTGGTGCATAGTTTATACCATACACTATATCTAGTTTTCATTTTCAATCGTGCTCTCAGGACTATGTTCTATATAACACTGTGTTCACCTACCCTTTTCACGGGCATTACATTTTGCGATAGGGGGTGGAGGGTCAGGGGGTGTTTCTGCCAAGTGAGCCCGGAGTCACAGTCACAAACGTCCTCTTCTTCCTGAATAAAAGTGAGATTTTGCTGCATACTTGTTCATATTTTAAGTAGTTCGCACAGACACGATGTTTTAAAAACAATAAAGTTCCTAATACCCGCCTTCTCTGAACAGTTAGCTTGCTGCCCCATCCCCTTCCTCCCTATCCTCTGTTGTGTGAATCCATGGACTAGCCTCCTCCCTCCTGCCATGCATGGTCTGATGTGCTGCCACTGCCCTCAATTTAGTATGATGTACCAGTCCACTCCTCCTGCCCTCCATTGCCCAATTTTATGCCCCATCATTGACCTCCTGCTTAAACTCTGTGCTTAGCTTGCTGCCCCTATTCTCCTTCCCCCTGCCCTCCGATGTCTTTGTGCATGCCCCTGCTCCATCCTTTTTGCCCACCATGTCCCATGGACCTGCCACTCCTATCTACTCTGAGTGTTCTGTTGAGCTGCCACTCCCCTCCCACCTGCCTAGCATTGTCAGATGACTGTAACCTGTCCCTGCCACCTCCACCCTGCCTGTCCACATGCCATGCCCCTATCCTCTTCCTCCTGTCCTACATGGTCCATTGTACTGCCACACCCTTCTGCCCTCCCTGGTCTGTTGTGCTGCAACTGCTCCTCCTGCCTGCCCCGTGTGGTCTGTTGTGAGGTCCCTTCCCCTGAACTTTCTTGTCTGTGCCCAGGTCCTGACCCTCCCTTCTATCCTCCATGGTCCTTTGTGCATGCCCCTCCACCCTCCTTCTTGCCCATCATAGCCATTGTGCTGCCACTAACCCTCCCACTTGCCATGCATGGTCTTCTGTGCTGCCATGCCCCCTCCCACCTTCCCTGTGTGGTCAGTTAGCTGCCCCTGACCCCCTCCCACCTTCCCTCCATGGTCTGTGTGTATGCCATCACAGTCTCACTGTTGCTCTTCATGGTGTGTCTTGCTTCTAGTGCCCATCCTGCCTGACCTCCATGGCTATCTTGCTGCTCCTGCCCTGCCCCCTTGCCCCCAGCCCTACTCCCTCCCTCCTGGCTTGTCTGTTCCATTGTAATGCCCCTGATCCGTCCCTCCTGCCCTTTATGGTCTGTTATGCTGCAGCTTTCTCTCCTGTCTGTCCATTATGGTCAGCTAGCTACCATTGCCTCTTGCCCCTCTGTTCTCTGTTGTCCATGTGCATGGTCCTGTCCCCTCCCTCTTGCTTTCTATGGATTGTTGTGCTGCACTCCCGTCCTGCATGCCCTGTGTGGTGTATTGTGCTGCTGCAAACCCTGATGCCTGCCCTGCAGGGTCAGTTTGGTGCACCTCTCCATGTCCCTCCTGTCCTCTGTTATCCAAGTCATGTCCCTATCCCATTTCCTTCCATGATCCAATGTACCATACTTGCGAACATTTTGAACTTGGTAAGAGGGAGATTTTGAAAAAAAACTGGGGTATTGATTTTCCCCTTTGAGTTACATTGAAAAAGAGGATATTGTAGACAGGAGACAGATCAAATAAAGCCCATTTGAGCTTAAAAACATTGGACGTTTCCTGGCTGAATCGGGTCTGTTGGCATGTATGGTTGTACTACCATTGCCTCTTCCTTCTGCCCACAATGGTCTATTACATTGCCACAGCCTTGAAGGAGGGTAGATTTTGAATCACAGGGGGCCCTGGCCCGTTCTGTCCACACCTGAAGTATGAGACCCTTGTCCTTGCCCTGCCAGCTGCATTTGTAGGCCGTATTAAATTGACCAGCGGGTCCTGTGTTGCTATATAATTATCCTGAGACATCCTTACCCACTCAGCCAGCATAAAACCCCTGTGTAGGCCCTTCTGTTCAATATGTAGGCCTCTTTGTTAAATTGACCATAGCTCTGCAATTTTAGTGTATAGCAGTCTGAAGGCAGGTCTGCGAGGCCTTCTGATCCAAACTAGTAGCCCCCACCCTACCCGAGTGCTCCGTGCTCGGTATCAAAGTTCAACATCCCCCTGAAGCTGTCGACATACAGTAGGCTGCATCCTGGACTGGTACTTGCTTCCTGGGCAGGTTTCCCGCTTTTAAGGAAGTGGCAACCGCAGAGCGTCAAGTTAGGAGAACTGAGGAGATTTTATACATGAATATATTGAATTCCCGTACAATACCCATTATTTTCTGCTTGCTCTATGGAACTTACGATAAGCGATTGGCCTGAGAGACTGACCTTTTCACCCAGTCCATTGTCAGCATTAAGTGGGTAAATGACGAAATGTCTGGTAAAATCTGCAGACGAAGCTTTTGGGTAGCATACGTAGGTAGATGTAGCGTGCAAAGGAGCCCACAAAATGATATAAAAAGGGAGCACCCACAGATATCGACAGACTACCTCGCCGTCTGTATGTAGGTTAACAGGCAGTGCAGGTTTTCCCCAAGAGCTGGGAGCTCTTGTCTTCCTTTGCTTAAAATGTCTTGCTCTGCTTTGCTTGAAGTATCTTATTCTATTTTACCTATATGAAATGTCATGTTATGTTTAACCATTGTTCTCTTTACTTTTGCATTTAAAAGATTTTGTATTGTAATTGCAGGAATGCTTGCTCTAAGAGTAAACGTGAGTGTTCCTAGGTAACATTTTCCTTGGTGTAACTTGTTTCTCATGATGCATTTATAGATGTGTTTTCTCTCTCTCTCTGTCAGTACATTAATTGAGATACAGAGAATATTATGACAGCTGTATGATTATCTGGATTCTGTATTTTGTACTTTATGTCTCTATTCTGCGGTTTCTTTGAAGTTGCATCTTCTCATTAAACTGCCATTGTATTCTGCCTCCAATTCCATGTCTCATATGTCTGTTTTCTTCATTTTTGGAGCAAGCGTTCCTAGGCACCCCGGCTCAAATTAAGGTGCCCCTTTTGTCCCTGACTCACTCTCCTGCTCAGTTCTGTGGTGGCTCCCGGGGATCTGGGGACCGCCCCTAGCTTCCTTGACCCGTAATAGATCTTCCCTCCAACAGCCTCTCTTGCAAGTCCTGTATTGTTGGTTTGTTGCCCCTGCCCCCCTTACCACTGCCCTCCATAGTCTGTTGTGCTTCCACGGCCCTTCCTGCCTGCTCAGTGTGGTTAAATTGTTGCCTTTGCACCCTCCTACCTGCCTTCAATTTTCAGAGTCCGTGCCCCTGGCCTCTGCCTCTCAACAGTATCCTAATGAACAACTAGATTGCTAACATTCTATATTTATTACAAAAGTGTGAAACGCCTGACATCATCTTGATGTAATCAAAACTGTAATACCTAGAGCATTTCCTTTAGAAATTACATATATGAGAGGGTCTTATTGGCATCAAAATTATGGTTAGTGCTCTAAAAGACTAAAATAAGGACATATTTTCTGAGTTTTCAAATAGCGACAAAGCACTTTTAAATTATTTGTTATCTTTATGTTTTTTTATCCAGTTGACCACTTGATTAAATGTTGCACTTAGCGGAGAGGATGTGGTGTTACTTCCAGAACTGCAGACTTTGCAACTGGGGAACCAGGTTGAAGTTTCTGCTTCAGCTCGACATTCTGTGATTCTGGTCAAATCACTTAGTCTCCCCATGTCTACAACCAAAATGAATTTGTTCTTGTGTGATGTAACCAATGCTCATGTAAAGCACTCCAATACCTGACAAGTCTGCACTATATAACACTGCAAAAACACAAAATAATAAGTGTTTTGCACACTTCTGTCATTGGGCTATATTTGGGCTACATCTGGGTGATTTTGGGCTACATTTGGGCTCTTTTGTCTCCGGTGGCCATCTTGGGAGATTTATTTGTTATGAAGTTTCCTAATTTCCTCATGTACTGCAGTCTCCTCAGTAGGAAATGCTTTCAGTTTTTTACTTTGATTCCATCATGAAGGTATTCAGATATGTCACACATTTGCCATAAATTCTGAATGTTAGCACTCTAGTTGCTCATTAGATCACTGTAGTAAAACTACTGCACCATGGAAGTCTGCTCCTGGTATTAAAAGTGCATGTTTCAGTCTGCATGTCAGAATTTTTTAATGAAATAGAAGAGGATTTGAGAAGTCACTCAAAATGTGCCCTCATTTTCTTTCTTCAGCATTAATCATAATTTCTATGGCAAAATGAACCTCCTCATTGTGTTCCTTTTTAAATTAAATGTTTTAAGTTTTACCAGTTTATTCCAATCAAGATGGCTTCAGGTGTGCCATACTTTTGTCATAATGAAGACAGTAAGCGCTCTAGTTGTTTTTAAGAACATTCTGGGACATTCTGTCATTGGGCTATACTTGGGCTACATCTGGGTGATATTTGGGCTACATTTGGGCTCTTTTGTCTCTGGTGGCCATCTTGGGAGACTTATTTGTTATGAAATTTCCTAATTTCCTCATTTACTGCAGTCTCCTCAGTAGGAAATACTTTCAGTTTTTTACTTTGATTCCATCAAGAAGGCATTCAGATGTGTCACACATTTGCCATAAATTCAGAATGTTAGCACTCTTTTTGCTCATTAGATCACTGTAGTAAAGCTACTGCTCACCAGGGAAAACTGCTGCTGGTATTGAAAGTGCATGTTTCAGTCTGCATGTCAGAATTTTTTAATGAAATAGAAGAGGATTTGAGAAGTCACTCAAAATGTGCCCTAATTTTTCTTTCTGCAGCACTAATCATACTTTTTATGGAAAAATGAACCCCCTCATTTTGTTCCTTTTTAAATTAAATGTTTTAAGAGTTACCACTTTAATCCAAGCAAGATGGCTTCAGATGTGCCATACGTTTATCATAAGTAGGACTGTTAGCGCTCTAGTAGTTCTTTGGAACACTCTGGGAAGCTGCAGTAGAACACAAAGGAATCAACTGACAGTCTCTGCCCCTTGTTGGATGTACATGTTTTACTGAGAATGTCAGACTTCATTCTCACATGACTGAGAAAGATAATGTGAATTTACTGAAAATAAGCTCTCAGTTTAGCCTATAGATCACCTTCCAAACCTCTGTGGTAAAAGCATGAGAAAATATTTTTCTCTCAATCATGAAATCCCAGCAGAAGGCTTTTTCACATGGTGAAATCACCTTAGAACATACCACAATTCCTAAAATGAGTATGGTACCATCAACAAATGATTTATAATGTAACTAAAGTCTTAAAACCTTCTATTAACTGCAATGCTTTTTAATGAGGTGCTATCATGTATATTGGTCCCAAGATGGCTGCCAACACTTCTTGGATGAAGTGCTGACAGCCAATCAGATCTCAGGATGAGATGTGTGGTTAGGCTCCGCCCACATATATATATGCTTTTAAATGCTATTTTATCAGGAAATACTGAACAGATTTACACCAGACCTGCAAAAGGCACTTCCTTGACCTTATGGCTACCTCTCTGCCAAATTTCAAGTAATTCTGTTCAGCCGTTTGGGCTGTAGCTGTGTCTAAAGGTCCTATGGAAAAATGCATGGGGAAAACGCGTTTTGGGACCCCCCTTTTTTCTCGGCCCCTGCTTGACGAATCCCCCCGAGACTTTCAGGGTAGGAGCGGAGCGTAGCGCCCCACCTATTTTGAAAATTTCGCGAGGATTCGTCGACCGGCGCCAAAGTTATTCCAAATAGAATGTTGCGGATTTCCTATGGAAACAGGGTCCTAACTATAACTACCTACTGGCGACCGCCAGTAGGTAATATATATATATATATACATATATATATATGTTTCACCAAAATTCCGATGACTGCTGCAAGTCGAAAAGCAGGACACAGACACCAGGTAAGTTCAAATTTTCTTCTTTATTAGCTGACGCTCAGCATGGCAGATGACGAGTTTCGTGCTTCCAGTGGGCTTGATCACATGACAAGACCACAGTCCATCATCGCTTTTAAACACCTTGAACATACACAACGTCACGTGAATAGTGGAAATAATAAAAATACTATTATATATTACGTTGGTGTTTGGGTCATCATAATTTCTTGTAATTCAGTGGTAAATACATAGTAGCAAGGACTATTAAAATAAGCAATAAGTCAAGGATCAATCCATTAAAAATATAAAGTGCAAAGTGCAATTCCAAATTTTGGGATGCTGTGGATTTCTAGTTTGAATACATATCCAAGAGTTGCAATCAATTTACATGGAAAAACGTTTGATTATGTCCAGACAGTTATGCGTGGTTGTGGGATATATCCTAAGTGACATGAATCCCAATTTTTGATATGTTCTTAAACCATATCTCAAAAGATGCCATTTTATAATTTGACCTAGTTCTCAGGTTCTGTCTATCTGACATCTGAGATATCCATTATTTGATATATGAACATATATCCATATACTAGAAAAAAAACGCATCAACAATTTCTGATGACATTCCAAAAATCTAAGTTTGACCGTCTGATTCTATGAGATTCCATCTTTTTTTTGGTTCAACCATGAAGATGTAAACAAGTTCATTCTCAATATATTAAATGAATAGTCCCATATTGAAATTAATTCATAGCTGTTGCTTATGTTGCGATAACACCCAAGGTGAATCTATAAAGTGCTTTAAAGTGCATTTAAAGTGAACTGTGCAAAAAACAAGTACATACAATTAAATATAAATATAGATGTTAAGAGAAAGCGGGCGGTCGCTTATTTGGCCGTGTGTTACTGTCAGATGGCTTCTTAAGAGATGCAGTGTACAATCAATAACCCTAACCACACTGTATCACTGGCTAGGTCGGACGTATAACTGAGTGAGCAGCCATATTGCAATACTAATGCAGTAAGTTCTCACGACTTACTATGCGGGACCTGAATCAAAGTGATAAAACACCTTGTAGTTATGACACTGGATCTCAATTGGGGATATTTAAAAATATGTTAAAAGATGTTAAATATGGTATTAAAAAATGGTATTTAAAAAAACCATACTGTGTTTGTTCCTTAAATATCCATAAATAATCATAAATATCTGTAAAAGTTTGTAAAAAACACAAAATAATTATACAGTTCTTTCCCATTATTAAGTCCATTTTGTGTACGAGTGTCTAATTCTAATATAAATTTGGCCTCCAACTGTCTTAAGATTCTCTCTCTGTTCCCACCCCTTCTCATTGGTGGAACTGCAGCTATGACAAAATATTTCAAATCATCTACTTTGTTGTGATGTACTGTCTTGAAATGTCTGGCCACTGGGTAGGTCATGTCAGAGTTGACAATGGCTCTGAGATGCTGCAGAATACGCACATGAATCTGCAGTTTGGTGCTGCGTACGTATTGAAGCCCGCACATGCAGCTCAATACGTAGACAGCAAACTCAGTGCGACAATTATATCTGGCTCTCAGTTTGTTAGAAGTGGGCAAAACACAGTTGTATATTGAGATGTGTTGGCCCCAAATTTGCACGCTCTGCAAGTACTGCACTTGATTAATCCATTGCGAGGTGCTAGCCACATAGAGCTCAGCTGGGTTGCATTGGTGATCAACTCTGGGCTGGGCTCGACAAGGGCATTGTGCATTGATTTGGACTTTCTGAAAGTCAATGCTGGAGGGGTTGGGAATAATTGATTCAATATCATGTCAGTTTGGACAATAGGCCAATGCTTGTTGATTAGGGTCCTAATTTTCTTATGTTGACTGCTATATGTAGTTATAAATCTTATTTTGGTATTTTCTTCATCAATATTGGAGTGGATGGTATTTGTTCTATTTAATGGGATCTTTATTGTGCTCAAAAGATCCTCCCGCAACTTTGTTTTAACCTTGGCCAAGGCTGCATCAATGGTCTTGTTGTTGTAATGCAAAAACAACAATTGATGGACAGAATGCAGAACAATGTCATACATTCACCCCAGTACAGAGATCTGGGCCTAAATCCATCGTTTTTTTGCTCACCATGCCATTCCAGTTTGAACCCAGCCATATGCAAATCAGTCTTGACCCTGTGCCTCATGGGAACAGTCCAGCCCGAACTGCCAAGCCAGGTCCTCCCTGGACTGGAAACAAGCATCCTGGGACCGGTTTCGGGGTTTCACCCCTCTTCAGCCAGGATAGCTTGCTTCCAGTGGCATGGAGAGCACGGGACTCACGTCTGAGCATACCCGTCCCACTCAGGGTGACAAATGCAAAAACAACAATTGATGGACAGAATGCAGAACAATGTCATACATTCACCCCAGTACAGAGATCTGGGCCTAAATCCATCATTTTTTTGCTCACCATGCCATTCCAGTTTGAACCCAGCCATATGCAAATCAGTCTTGACCCTGTGCCTCATGGAAACAGTCCAGCCGGAACTGCCAAGCCAGGTCCTCCCTGGTCTGGAAACAAGCATCCTAGGACCGGTTTTGGGGTTTCACCCCTCCTCAGCCAGGATAGCTTGCTTCCAGTGGCATGGAGAGCACGGGACTCACGTTGTTGTAACCCCTTGCTAGGAATCTGAGCCTGCTTTCATTAATACATTTCTAAAACGCTATTTCTGTGCTACAGATTCTGCGTAGCCTTAAGAATTCCACATAGGGGATACTTCCTATCAAATGAGTAGGATGCATGAAGCGTCGAGTTCCCAGCCGTACTTTTCCTGTGCAGAGTTGTCTCTATTTGATTGTTTTCTATATAAACATGCACGTCCAGGAAATCAATAGATATCTTATCGACTATGGCAGTGAATTGGAGATTAGGATCATTGATGTTCAAAGTATTGATAAAAGCCTCGGCCATTTCCTCAGTTCCCTTCCATATAAAAAATATAGCGTCAATGAAATGCATCCAACCAATGATGCGTTCATCCCAAATGTCCCTGAATTTAACCTTGAAAACCTGCTCCTCCCACCAGCCCACGTGTAAACACGCTTAGCTGGGGGAGAAGCAGGCTCCCATGGCGACTCCTCTAATTTGATGATATAAATCTTTGTCGAATAGAAAATAATTGTTGTGGAGACAAAAGAATATCATGTCTAAAATCATTTTTCCGTGCTGATAGAGTTCCATAGGCCTACTTCCCAAAAAGAATTGCACTGCATTAATACCATTTGTGTGATTGATGCTAGTGTATAATGCACAAATGTCCAAAGATACCAAAATGTACTCCTCTGAACAGGAATGTCTCTTAATTTCTCCAAGAAATGATTGGTGTCTTTTATATAAGATGGCAGAGCGACAACCAACTCTTGAAGATGAAAATCCACATATTCCAAAATTCTCTCCAGGATTCCTCCTCTTGCATTGATTATGGGTCTTGCTGGTACCGGTGCAATCTTTTTATGTATTTTAGGTGTGAAATAAATTATGGGAATGACTGGAAACTCTGTCTGTAAATAGTTGAATTCATCATTGGTGATTAAATTGTCTTGTTTCCATTTGTATAGATGTTTGAGGCACAGGGCGTTCAGTGTCGATAATTGTTGAAAGTTAGATTTTTTGTAACATTGAGTGTCTTTTCGGTGTTTGTCCGCTTCAATCAAATAGTCTTTCCTGGCCACAAGACTATGTTACCCCCTTTATCTGATTGTCTGATTATACCTTCGCTGTGTTCCTGCAATTTTTTAATCATATCCTGGTACTTTTTGAACTTGAAATTAGTGCCACCTTTTCGCCCTTTAATTGCTAGGAGAAGCCTTTTTACTTATTCGATGACAATGTCCTGATAGGTATCTATTGCATCTCGTGGCATAACAGGAACAAAGGTTGACTTTGGTTTAAAAGGGGATTCAACCTTGCTGGACATGTCCACACCCATTTCCTTAATCAACTCCTGGGTTGACCCAAGTGCATCTCCTGATTGGTATTGGATGAGTCACCTAAAGTGCGCAATGTGGGAATGTCCAATATTAGTAGGTAAGAGACTGAGTCAGAACTGGCAGTATCGATATTCACTGGAGTTTCCACAGATTTTTTGGAATTTTTTATGGCAAAATACTTTCTTAGCTTCATTTTGTGGATGAACTTATAAATATCCACTCTAGATTGTATATAGTTCAAGCTGCTTTCCGGACAAAAAGATAAACCCAGTGCCAGTAATTGGGTTTCCGCTTCATTTAGTTGGACAGATGATAGGTTCACCACTGTATTCGCCTGGGACTTTACTTCCTATTTCATTTTTTCTTTCAATGCTGCCCGTTTCTAGCATTGCCGGGCTTTCCGTCTGGCTTTCCGTCTCTTATTGTGTCTTGCTGTGGATTTGGTGCGGGCTTCCGTGGTATTAGCATCTGGCGCAGCGCCCGCAGTACAAAATCCAGTTCCTCCCCCGGAGTGAGGGCACCAATGTCTTCTCTCCCTTCATGCCTGTTCATTCCACTACCATCCGAGCCAATCTCACAGACGGTTGAATTGGATTCTGACAAGGATTCAGAGTCTGGCTCTTGACTTGTGGCTCCTTGCGCCCTGCTTGACATGCCTGAAGGTGTTTGTTTCTTTTTCAAGACATCATACTTCTTCGCAAATGTAAAAATATGTCCGGTCTCGTAATCTTGTTTGTCCCGTGCGTATTTGTACGCTTTACTCAATTTTATTATTTCTTCTTGTTTTTTAAACGTATCTCGATTGCACTTCTAGTTTTAGTAATCAAATCTTTTAACTCCAGTTTCGCCAATTCATCATTAGTAGTCTGTATTTCCTCTAGAATAGTTTCCGGGTCAATTCTAGCGTATTTAATCAATATTTGGACCATACACATGGATGCTTCTAAATTACTGCTGGCCCATTCCATCAACATCTCAGGATTGGGGTTCTCAAAATTTGGGGCCAGCAGTGTCTGCAATCCACGTGGTACCCTATTCACCTCCACATAGTTCTCAAGTGATTTTTGTTCCCACCACTTGGTCATTTCTGACTTCATCAGTTTTTTCCAATTTCTTGAGTAATGTCCGAGCTTCACCTTCCGGTGGGTTAATGGTGGCCATTCTGTTGTGTCCATTGTCTTGGACTGCTGGCAGGTTAGTAAATAGTTCTGCGGCCGACGCTTCCCGCTCTCTAATAGTCTCATCAGCCATGCTTAGAGCTGGATATAGCTATTTGCTAAATGAGTGAATAATCAATAGTCCGTAATTGGCCTGATTTATACAAGGGAGATCCGTTGGCAGTTATGCGTAGCCCCGATAACTGTCCTTCATTTTCAACCCCCTTGTCTGGTCAATTGTCGGATTGTCTACACACCTCCCTGCCTGCAAAGGCCATGTATTCCAACGGCAATGGCTTACCAGCTGGTTTATGCCAGGAATCGTCAATCCTCCGATAACCATCTCCTAGTTCCTCCAGCTAGATCTGCTCAGTCTGCTCGCCATTACACTTCCTGATGCAGGGGGTCACCAGTGCACATTCCTTCCGGAATGAAACACAACATGATAGGCTGGAAACTGGATGACCCGCAAGGAGGAGGAGGTCCGTGATCTCAGGCACAGCCTGTTCCTGAAGTGATGATGTGTTTCACCAAAATTCCCACGACTGCTGCAAATCGAAATGCGGACACGGACACCAGGTAAGTGCAAATTTTCTTCTTTATTAGCTGACGCTCAGCATGGCAGATGACGCATTTCGCCCATCCAGTGGGCTTGATCACATGACAAGACCACAGTCCATCATCGCTTTTAAACACCTTGAACATACACAATGTCACGTGATTAGTGGAAATAATAAAAATACTATTATATATTACATTGGTGCTTGGGTCATCATCATTTCTTGTAATTCAGTGGTAAATACATAGCAGCAAGGACTATTAAAATAGGCAAAAATTCAAGGATCAATTCATTACAAAATATACATATATCACAAACATTCTTTAAACAGATAAGTGAGTGACAGATAGCTCAGCTAACTGTAACTGCTGAATTTCTCTGGTTTTGTGCATGTGAAATCTGAGCCTAACTATAACGTCCATGTAAACTTTGTTGTTTTCACGGAATATATGTATATATGTATGTGTATGTGTATACACACATATGCACTTGATAGGATTTGTGACTGTGTGATTGCAAGAGAGGCCATATGGGTGAGAGTGTGGTTGTGCCAGTGATTGTTCAGGTGAGTGAGTATATGTTAGTATCTATATGAATAAATGAGTGGGTGTGTGTAAACCTCTATAGGTGAGTAAATGGCTGTGTGATTAACTCTATAGGTGAGTGTATAGGTGTATGAGTAGCTCTATGAGTGACTGTGAGTGCCTGTGTAAGTGGAGATATAAGTAGTTGTATTAGTGAGTAAGTTGGTGTATCAGTGGCTGTATGGGTAACTGAGTGTATGTTTGTGTAAACCTATTAATCAGTGCGTGGGTGTGAAAGTTCTGGTATGGGTGTGTCAATGGTTTTGAGAATGCTAGGGTAGAAGTTGGAGTGGGTGTATGAAAGGGTCTTTGGGAGTGTGAGTGGGTGCATCAGAGATGCTGTGGATGATGTCATCAGTGATGTAATTTTAGATGTCATCAGTGATAATGTCAGTGATGTAATATGTGAGGTCATAAACAGTGCATTGCGGGGCTGCGAGTTATAGTTACATCAGCTAACTATAACAGCTGAATTTCTCTCGTTTTGTGCATGCGAAATCTGAGCCTAACTGTAAGGTCCCTCTAACCTTTGTTTTTTTCAGTAAATTTCTAAGGCTTTTTAAATTCTATTTCTTAACTATAACAGCCCTGTAACCTATTTTTTGTCAGTGATTTTCTAAGGTCTTTTAAATACTAATTCCTAACTATAGCATCCTGTAACCTTACTCATGATTGTGCACTGTGGTGGCAATGATCTAGGCACATTAACTGGAGTAGGACTGGAATCCCAAATGAAGGATACCTTTGCTGAATTAATGAGGCTTTTCCCTCACACTGTCTTAGTGTACTCTAATATATCACTACGCCACTGGAGTCAAGCTATCCTGGCTGAAGAGGGGTGAAACCCCGAAACCGGTCCTAGGATGCTCGATTCTGGTCCAGGGAAGACATGGCTTGGCAGTTCGGGCTGGACTGTTCCCATGAGGCACAGGGTCGAGACTGATTTGCATATGGCCATGTCTGAACTGGGGTGGCGTGGTGAGCAAAATAACGATGGATTTAACCCAGATCTGTGACTCGGGGTGAATGTTTTGCCAATGTGCAACATTCCGTCCATCATCTTGTGTGTTTTGCTGTTCGCCCTATGTGGGAATGGTATGCCCAGACGTGGGTCCCGTGCTCACTACGCTCCCGCGCATGCGCAGTTCTCAGAAGAAGACGCGCTGGAAGAGGTTTGAAGCCCAGGGACGCCGCCGATCAGGTAAGGTTGTTTAAACATTTATTTTTTGATGTATTTAATACTGCGGGCGGGAGGCAGGATGTGCGTAAGGGAACTATGCGGAGAGTGCGGAGATTGGTTCCATCTCCGTGCCTCTCCGCGTAGGTCCCTTACGCACATTACGGCCACCCTTACAAATTACAGTGAGTTTTTAAATAATACAAAATAATTTAACATTCAGAAAACAATTTTTCTCCCTTTTTTGCTACTACTTAACTTCACTATTCACAGTGATGTCACAGTAGTTGCATCATAAACAGCAGGGGAAAAAAAACAATCAACTAGATTGTTAAAAAAACAAATCTCTAATTCTCACAAATATAAAACAAAATCAACACAATTAACACATCCAATACTATTTCCAATCTTCGTAGTTCCTGTGAACATTTTCCCAATACACCAAATAATGTATCAAAAATTTAGCTTTGAAAGCATCCAGTATGAATTACTTAACCCCTTCGACGCGCTTGACGGAACGGTTCCGTCATGCACGTCGGTTGGGCTGTGCTTATGACGGAACCATTCCGTCATGGCCCCGCCCGCGCTCAGAACCTTCAGCGTGGCGCAGAAATCCGCGCCGCGCTGAAGGGGTTAAAGCCTCTTAACACCTTCCCACAAAGCCGAATGGTGTATCTTTGTTTCAGAAATATCAAGTATGAGTTGGGTAATTCATAAGGTAATCTTGGTTTCATTTCCAAGTGTGAATCGTTGCAATAACTCCAACCATTATTACACTTTAAATAAACTGTATAATGTCCACTTGTGGTAGTACTTCAGCATGGAAAACAATAGCAACTGTTGCAAAAGTTCTTCCAGAAATAGATACTTTACTAGCAACACATTTTTTTATTTTGGTTTCCACTTCTCTTCCATTTGGTCTAGAGCGTTGTAGCATTATAATCAAATATTTTCCATATCTTTGTAGGCATAATGTAGATAGCATTGTTGATTTATAATGAAAACAGATCATCTCGTGATCTGCTTCTTTTAGTAATTTGGAAAATGGTACATATTTTCAGTCAGATATTATCAAATATAGAAATCATTCTCTGTCAACCATAGTGCTTGAAGTTAACAAACACTGTTCACATTTAGGTCCCCTTTTGTAACTGAGTCCAAATAAACTCTCAATCTGAATTCCTTCATCTTCTAGTACTCCAAGCATAACCATCAGAAATTCTTGTGCATCTTGATGTATATTAGCACTGAACGTTGTTAAAGATCCAGTACATGTATCCAACAGTTGGCGAATCCAGAAGCAGAATGGATTTTACTTCTATCAGTTCTCAATTCTTAAAATAAAGTGTAGAGTGCAGAACATCAAGTTTTTTCCTGACTTTCCATAATTTCATCACAAACATCTTCAAGATAAAATATAATATTTAGAATGACATTACCATAACAGTTGACACCAGAAGCATTTTCTAATTGGTATCCAGCAACATCATCACTTGTTTGTATTTTCTGCTTCTTTACATCTTTTCTTTTCTGTTGATTTTCTTTCTGCCTTTCAACCATAGTTTCTCGGTGGGAAAGCATTATCAAACTAAAGCTGCACTATTGTTGCTAAGACTATTCTCTTGTGCAATTTCTTCCCACATTTGTTTCATCTCTGTTTTTTCAGATTTTGTTATGTACGATGTAACATAACGTGCAACAGCAATTGAGTTCCGCAACATACTGGATTTCCATGTTCGCATTCCACATTTTTAAAATTACTGGATTGTAGTCATTGATATACTTTGACACTTCTGTTCTTTTTAAGTTGTAGGTATTCTTTGGAGATTTCCGAGTTATTGTGTGTCTCACCGAAGAAAAAAAAGAATTTACTCTTCCTTTACAAATGACTGGATGGGGAAAACCAAACCGACATTTGGTGTAAAATTTTCCTTTAGACTTGTATTTTCTTTGGCAATACTTTTCACAACGGTGACTTTGGAAACGTAAAACTTGCTGTCTCAAGCTTCTATCTCCTCCTTCTCTTGGAATCTCACATGTCACATACTGTTCGATGAAAGACAATACTGTTTCATCAGAATCAGTTCCAAATTTAGGTGCATCCTTGACCCATAGTGGCATATGTATATGAGGTGCACCTCTTGCTTGATACTCCTTTCTCCAAAATAAATCGGTAACTTCTCCAAGAGGTGGATTCTTTTTATTACAGATTAAAGACATCATACCTTGAAACTTATGATTAAAATATCTGCGCACATTTACAGGATCCAATGAACACAGTTCACCAGGAGTCTTTATTTCAATTTTTTTATATTAGAATTCGCTTCTCTTAAAAACTCAATCAAATCTTTCCATGCATACTCTGCACAGCTAAGTGTGACAAACCATGTTGGTGTAACTAAGTTCCGTAACATACACTTGAGTTCTCCATGACGACGATACCAATACTCATTTGTTCCACGTTGACATGCCATCAAATTGAGTAACTGTGCTTCTAAATTTTCATCTGTTTCTTGAACTTTCTCCACAAATTCTTTCGCAGAAAGAAGTGATTCATGAATTCCAGTATTAAGTGTATGATTCACTGCATATGAGAGAGAAGACAGATCACTTTCAAACAAAAGGTGAAATATGTATGGAATGCACTGTCGAAATCTAGGATCTTCAGAACATAATCTTGTTGACCAATATTCTGAAGCTGGAATCCGTACAGGTCGGTCATCATATCGTACACCTTCTCCAGTAGGAAACAACTGTGGAAAACAACGAGCTTCCAAGCTTTTCTCCCATACCCTCATTGGAGTTCCCTCTGCTTTTTTCATTTGAAATAACTCAATGCTACTTCCTATCACTTCTTTTGAATGCAAAGGACATATTATATAATGTTCATAAATCTCTTCAGTCCTTGACTTGTCCACTTTCTCTATTTGACCACTTGAAATTTCAAAATCATCTTCTAAACGTATTACCTGTTCATCCACATTTACATTTTTGTAATAAATATTGTTCTCCATAAGATATTAGGTAGCCGTTTCAACTTTATTAACATCCACAAATTCTTGCCATATTTTCCGACTCTTTGTGGGTACACCATTAACTAAAATAACTACTGCCTCATCTACCTCTTTCTCTCCAGCAATAGTTTCAATGTTTTTCTTAAAATCCAAAGGTAAGTACACCACTCTTCCTTTCATCCCTCTTTGCAAATCTGTTGGTGGCAGTTTACCTGTTTTAGGCTCCATCCGAATTATAGTTTGAAAAGGATGAACAGATTGAATTAGAACCGACTCATATGTATTCAATTTTGCCAGTTCCTCCGGAATAGCTACTAACTCTAAGTTATTATGTACTGCTCTAGCAGGCATTTTTTTCTCTTCTAATTTGTTGTAACAATATTTACATATACGTTGATCACTACCTAACTCAAATCAACCTTCCACCAACAAGTAAGTTGCAAATTCTTCCCACTTACCATTGTTCTCCTTTTCACTTTTCAAATACAAATCAACATTCCTACTTTGACTTTTATAATGAGTACGTCGACAACAAACACAAACATAGTTTGGTATTTCAGAGCACACTACATTAAACTTTCCAATTTCTTCTTCAAACTGATCAGTGCTAATCACTTTCTCATCTCCTCCAACATCTGTAATTGTCAAACTTTCACTTTCTATGAACTGCTCTTCTGAAGCAAAATATCGCATTTCAATATCATCACACTTTTTTTGAACATCTGATAAAGAACCATATAAAAGACTTCCATTCAGTTAACCTAAACTTAATGCAGGACTTTTTACATAGTACAGTTTCGTTACAAAGTTCCGCATTTCTGAATGGTGACTGCTAACATCCTCAAATGATGAAAAACACTTTTACAAACTTTTCTTGAAAGACAAGCCAGAGAATGCCCATACTTCTCAGTATATTTTCTTACATTACATGGATCTAGTCCTTGTAACAACTTAATCTTCTGTTTTATACTTTTCTGAGTATATTCTCGTAGCAAATTTTGCATTATATCAATGGATTGTTGTCGAATACTACAAATGCTACTACAGCTCCACTTATACACAGGAGCTCGTGGACGTTTCCCTTGCACTTCTTCAGCTATTAACTCTTCTGCACTTTTACCAACCATTTCCTCCTTTGGAAGAGGAACACCATCCTGAACTTCGTAGCAACGACCTCCAGTATCAACTGCAAATGATAAACTATTTTCCTGGTAGTAACTTTCATCATTAAAAAAAGCCTCAGTACTAGAAGTATGTCTCCAATGTCCACTACAGATTTTACAAAAGTTGCTTCTATTCACAAGTCTTTTTTTTCTACTTTTGTCTTTCAATACTTTGACTATTTTATCCAATACTTTCATTCTCTTTAAAATCAAAATAAACAACTTCTATTTCAAATTGAAAGCAGTATCCACTATACTTTTAATACGCTGCTTCTCTTTGAATTGGAACATTCTTCTTTTATATTTGCAGCATGTTTTCAATAAGTTCTGAATCACTCTAGATCGAAAAAGTCTCTGATGAATTTCTTGAAATTGTTTTTGTCTCCGAGTACCAGATACTATTTCTTTATCATCTTTCCTTTTCCTCGTATTTGAAATTGAACTCTGCTTCACCTTACTTGGAAAAATTCTTCTCTTTGCTTTGTGTGATGTTTTTCTCATTAAGGGCCATATGTAGGTAGCATCACATTTACCGATTCATAAATACCGAATTTTACCGATTCGGTATTTATGAATCGGTAAATGTAATGTAGGTAACCAATCGGTAATTATTACCTATTCGGTAAATATCGGTATTTAAGAATTGGTATTTACCGAATCGGTAATAATGCATCCCTTCCCATTCATTCCTATGGGCCTGGAGGCCCATAGGAAAGAATGGGAAGCCAGTTACCAATACCGATTCCGTAAATACCGAATCGGTAATAGGGGAGGCATTATCATGGGTGGCAGGGTGTCACATTGACACCCTGTTGCACCCCTGATTCCTGCATGTGTGCACATGTGGCGCACATACATGCATGTATGTCTGCCACATTGCACTTTTCAAATAGCACAAAAATGCTTTTTGGAAGGTATTCGTCATTTACCATCAACAAGTAGTTGGTGGTAAATAACGAATCCAGACACCAATGATACACTCACTTGAGTGCCCCCTACATAGCATTTCTGGATTCGGTATTTACCGAATCGGTATTTTACCGATTTCTTAATTTCTGAATCGGTAAATACCGAATCCAGAAAATCTGCCACCTACATCGCAAATGCCTAAATACCGGTCGGTAACGGGATATTCACCGAATTTCGGCCGTTACCGACCGGTATTTGGCTTCCTACATGAGGCCCTTAATGTTCGTAATATTTTTTTCAAAAATTGTCTGTTGCTTTTACTCAAACAAACAGTTTCTCTACTAGTCGCATTTTTTTCTACTTCAAGATCTTTCCTTTTCGTCATATATATATTTTTCTTCTCTTTTCTTTTTTTTTCACTTCTTCTAGGCATTTCCAAATTTCAATCCAAATGAAATAATATTCTGAAAAACAAAAAATAGATTCAATTATTTTTCACATTTCTTCACTATGTTAAAATAATAACATACAATTGCAAAAATTCCACTAACAACTTCCAGACCCAGTGCTGCAACGTGATGGAGCACGACAGATGAGCACTAGGATGACAAGTAGTGCCATAGAACATACAGCAAGTATTTATTTAATTATTTACATACTCCTTTACAATATATATATAACTGCACTACCTCATACTTTGCACCTCTCCGCCACACCCCACCACCCCACACCACTTTCTCTGCAACCCACGGCACACAACTTTATAAATAGTATTTTAAAAAATGTTTAATCTATGTACTTAGAATGATATTATCAACCAAACAGCACACATAAAAATTTCCATTATTACCTAACAATTTTATCAACAACTTTGCAAACATAATACTGCACCCAGGGCTTTAACTGGAGGGGGTGTCTGTGGGGATGTGACCACCAGCACTTTATTTTTGGGTGCCTCGAAACGGGTCTTGATAGGGCTCTATTTTCCGACCTCACAAACATAATCTGTTTTTTTTTCTTTATTGCACTGCAGTGACACTGTGAGAGCATACACATTGCTCACTACTTAGAAGTGCAGACATCATGCCAAGTGACTCGCATTGTAGAAGGGAAATTCTTTAAAGAAAGCCATTTTCTCTTAGTCTGTCCCTCCTCTTTTTGCAACACACCAGCAACATCATTCTGGGGTGATTAGCAGACAGACCACCAGGCGCGCAACGCCCATTGCCCCGGACTCTCTGACACAGCTTCCCGGGTGCACACACAGAGCAGCATGCAAGTACTTTACAGGTCTTCAAAACATTATTTTTTTGTAACGGAGACTCTGTTCTTTTTCACCCCTTTTTACAACCCCTACATGCCCACTCTGCCTATTGCTGAAAGAATTAGGCTCCCCCGAAATTTTACTCTGGTTGCGCCTCTGCAAACGACCACAACAAGGCAACTCCAGCACGAACCTGCTCTCACCTTACACACAGTCTTGTTTTAGTGCTACGAAAACACACACTTTGCCTGCCTCACTAAGTTCTCACACCCCCTCTTTAATATGAACATAAAAACTTTCCAATTACTTTTATATTCCTATACTGTACTTCACATGGAAATATAGAACTCAAGGTTCTCACCACCCCAAATTAGCTCTCTGGTATACTTTCTCAAATATAAGAAGTACAGATATTCAGTATCTGTCAGTCACTGCCACTTTAAAACCGTGTACCTCTAAACAACTCAACAAAACGTTATGTTTCTAAATTAACGTATTACACTTAAAAGCTCCTTTACATTTCTTTCGCTAGATGTACCTTTGGTTAAAACACCACCATAGAAGGGTGTTGAAGTATGCTTCACAAAGAGTAACTCAAAGCTTTGTTATTCTTTATTAAAAAATCTGCCTGCCAATGCTTTTCACAAGCCTTTTCAACGCCTTAAGAGGGTAGCTGGATGAGTATAATACGTCGTATTTAAGATCGGGGGCAGATGATGCACGCAAATAAGAACGTATAGTTGAATAAAGGGCGAGTGGATGCATGGCCAGATGCATCAATGGATAGATACATAGATCAATGTATCAATGTATGGATGGATGGAAGGATGAATGAATGCAAAAACCAGTACTTACAATAGACGGGTGAGCTGATAAATGCTTAGGATTGATACTGGGACAGATATATCTATGCATATATAGGTGTATCGCTGCATGAATGGCACAGTGCTTACTATAGGCGAGTGCGCTCATAGATGCTTAAGATAAGCGGACAAACAGATTTATGTATATATATAAGTAGGAATATATGCATCAATTAAAAGATGGTTGAATGGCGCAGTGCTTAGGATGCATGGATACTGAGCTTTAATTGGGCCGAGTCTGGGGACCGGCACTTATTTTCAGGCAGACTTCAAACGACTCTCTACTAAGGGTGGGCGGAATTTGTGAAATTGCCTTTCGCAAAATTTCGCGAAACGGCAAAAAATCTCTACGAACACGCGAATTTTTGCATGCTCACAGAGATTTTGCGCTGGTTAATGCGTTACTGAATTTGACCTTCAACTCGGACATCTGCTTTATTTATATCTGTAAGTGCTTCCTGTTGAGGTTTAATTTATGTGACAGGAGCATCGTGCCAGAAGGAATCCTGCCCTGCATATTCATTCAAGAAGATGCCACCGTTTTGTGCAATACCTCTACGCAACTGGAGTACTTTCTACTGGCTAATCAGTAAGTGCTACCTCGTTGGGTAAATGCATAGTGCTTTTCCTACACTACAGCTGCGTAAAGGGCCAGAAGAGTTGTCTCCAGCGACCATTTGTGTCTGTAACTTATGCCACCACGCCGATGGGCGCTGGGGTCCCTCGAGTGAGCTGTCCATCATAGTGGGGAAAGGGCGGGAAGACGTTGCACACTGCTGGTGTGTGGGCTGGGGCCAAACGGCGGGGCTTCTATGCAGTTCACATGCCTCTTGTTTAGAAAGGGTCAGAGACCGACCAGAGCAGCAGATGAGGAGACAGAACCTCCTGGTGTCAGGAACTACACGGGGATTGCGCTCGAGAAACTCATGGATGCGCAGACCTCCATCAAGGATTACTGCACATTGTTGATGGTAGATATGGGGAGAAAGCACACCTGCCTAGCCTCCACCGTGCTCACGAATCTTTTGTGCTGATTAATGCGTTACTGAATTTGATCTTCAACTCGGGCACCTTCTTTATTTAAATCTGTAAGTACTTCCTGTTGAGGTTTAATGACAGGAGCATCGTGCCAGAATGAATCCTGCCCTGTATATTTCCGATTTCCGCCGCGGATCACGGACGTTTCGACATTTTCGCGTTCAGCACGGAACGCGAAAATGTCACAATTTTGCAATTTCAGCAAGCGGAACGGAAATTGTTGCCCACCCTTACTCTCTTCCAGGCTCTATTTTCGGCCCTTTCAAAGATAGTCAATTTTTTTTTTCTAATATTACACTGCAGTGACAGCATGCACATCGATGTACGCATGCTTATTTTGCTCACTACTGAGAACTGGAGACATCACGCTAGGTTACCCATGTTGTAGAAGAAAGGGAAATCCTTTAAACAATGTTTTTTTCCGAACCTACGATAATTGGAGAGGATTTTCTAAAGCACACAATGATACTTATCTTGATTTAGACCACGCCCCAACTTGCATAGCTCACACCCCTTTAAGAGCTTTGCCCCCCCTTTTAGAGCACCCCCACTTTTTTTCTCCCACTTAGAACCCTAACTACATCATAGTAACAAACAAACAGTGTAGCCTTCCATTAAAATCTACAATGTCACCAAGTTTCATAATTTTCCATCAAGGTTATCAGCCTTCTACCACAGTACAAGAGTGCCTATCAGCACGAAGATGTCATATCCACAGAAATGTTGTGTCATTTATGTACCTGTCTGCTGGAACACTCATCACCAGAATGTATTAAAACATGGGAATTTGCCAGAAAAACATATACCATACCATAAACCGATTCATAAATGGGCACACTGCCACTGCACCACCCTCTTCCCCATCCTTCCTTAACTTAACAAAATTAAAGAAAGAGCCACACCAAACCTAGTAAACACACTATACCAATACAAGAAATTAATTTCAACAACCGTCTACCGGAACGCTCATGAGCAAAGCATATTAAAACATACAAATTTGCGGGTAAAACATATACCATGCCATATGGCACATTATAAGTGCTCCCAGTGGTACTACATCACCTTCAGTAGCTCAACATCTGCACATTACTAAAGTCTGTGTTTTAATCAGAAACATACCCACCTCCCCCACCATTCCTAGTAGCGCCACTATACCCATACACAGGCTTAATTTTAACAGGTGTGTGCCAGAACACTTATCAACAAAAAGTATTCAAACATGCGAATTCGCGGGAAAAACATAAACAATACCATAGCACGGTTAATAAATAAGCCCACTCAAACTACATTACCTTTACTAACTACACACGCCCACGTTACAAATGTCCGTCTTATAATCAGCAACATACGCACATCCCCCACCCCCACACATACCCATGCTTAACCTTACGAAATCAAACAACGAGCCCCTGCACTCCTGTTACTGCCACTATAGCCATAGCTAGACTTAATGTCAACAGGTGTCTGCCAGAACGCCCATCAGCAAAAACTATTAAAACTTACAATTTTGCAACTCAAACATGCACCATACCATAAGACGGTTTATAAATAGTCACAGTACCCCTACACCACATCAACACCCTCCCTTGCCTAACTTTACGCAATAAAAGAAAGAGCCCAAGCAAAAGTAGAAGCACCACTATAGCCATATACAGCCTTAACTTCAGCAGATGACTCCTGAAAAGCTCATCAGCAAACCGTATTAAAACATACAAATTTGTGGGTAAAACATATACCATGCCATAGGGTGCTTTATAAGTGCTCACAGTGGTGCTAAATCACATTTAGTAGCTCCACATCTGCATGTTACTAAAGTCTGTGTTTTAATCAGAAACATACCCACCCCTGCCCTTCCTTAACTGTACGAAATCAAACAGCAACCCCCACCATTCCTAGTAGCGCCACTATACACATACACAGGCTTAATTTTAACATGTGTCTACCGGAACACTTATCAGCAAAAACTATTCAAACATGCAAATTGGCGGGTATAACTAAACCATCCCATAGCACTGTTTATAAATGGGCCCAGTGAAACTACATTACCTTTAGTAACTACACATGTCCACATTACAAATATCCGTCTTATAATCAGCAACATACGCGCCACCCCCACCCATCCCTTGCTTAACCTTACAACATCAATCAACGAGCCCCAGCACTCCTGTTACCGCCACTATAGCCATACAAAGACTTAATGTCAACAGGTGTCTGCCGGAACCCTCATCAGCAAAACCTATTAAAACCTGCAATTTTGCAACTCAAACATACACCATACCATAAGACAGTTTATATTGAGTCACAGTACCACTACACCACCCGTCCTCAACACCCGCCCTTGCTTAACTTTACGCAATAAAAGAAAGAGCCACAGCAAACGTAGAAGTGCCACTATTGCCAAACAGAGGCTTAATTTCAACAGATGTCTCCCGAAACGCTCATCAGCAAAACACATTAAAACATGCAAATTTGCGACTAAATCATGACCCATGCCATAGGGCGCTTTATAAGTGCTCCCAGTGGTACCAGATCTCCTTTAGTAGCTCGACATCTGCACGTTACTATATTCTGTGTTTCAATCAGCAGCATAACCACCTCCCCCACACCCACCCCCGCCCTTGCTTAACCGTACGAAATCAAACAGAAACCCCCACCATTGCCAGTAGCGCCACTATACCCATATACAACATTAATTTTAATAGGTGTCTGCCGGAACATTTATCAGCAAAAAGTATTCAAATATGCAAATTGGCGGGTAACACATAAACCATCCCATAGCATGGTTTATAAATGGGCCCAGTCGAACTATACCATCTTTACTAGCTAGACATCTATATGTTATGAAAGTCGTTTAAACACTCGGTAGAGTGTACAGCAGGGCATGGGAAGAGTACACAAAGTTCTAATTCCCAAACTTTTGATATACAGTCCCTTTACTGTATCTGTATGAAAGATATTAAATTGAATGAATAAATTGACGAGTGTCTCAAAAGGGATAGTGAAGCTCACCATCAGTAAAACACGAACCACTTCAACACCTACATATATCCGCCTCAGCGACACAGCCTGACTAGTAGTATCACTTATAATCACATGTAGTTCTCTAATGTCAACAAAGTCATACAGAAAATATACCGCACATTTACATTTTTTTTATCTCTCACACATTTATAAAACATCTCTTCTAAAGAAGCACTCCCCAACTACTTCTATTCCGTAAGAACAGACAATAATTAATATGTTTACTACCATATATTTTATTATATCTACCTTTTTAATATTCACTACAAAAACTATTCACTATACCCAAATGAAAACCAGAAACCATATTCATATTTATCTCAACTTAGGATCACATGATTCAAACTATGCGTACATATAAAAGGAACGTATCACTTTTCCTATCTCCATCTCCTCTCCATGTAATCTCCAAACACTGTACACAGCCCCACTGTACAACAACCTACCCTGACTTACATTCAAACCTATCTCTCAGTGTCAAAAATAAGACCACAACCTGCCCACATAACATTTCTGCATTTCGTTTTATCACTTTTAACTTAATAACACATACGTCTCCTACCACCATCCCCACCCCACTATTTCCACAAAAATTATCAGTTGTAAACGTGCAACATTTTCTTTATCTCCCCAAATACATTACAAACTCAAATTATTGCTGTACCTCATTTTCAAAACAATACAGTCCTCTAAAGATGACAAACTACACTTCTTCTCTTTGAAAAATTCCTAAACATATATAAAATACTTACATAACAACAGCTCAAATTTTATGCATATTTCATAACCAATATCAAACACCACACTTTACTAACACTATATTTCTTTGAAATAAAAAATACTTTCAAAATTTAAAACATCACCTCAAATACTTAATCAGTACTATAAAACACATAACACACCTTGTTCATTTCTAACTCACCTTTGTAGTTGTTATCCAGATTTCAAATGACATCCGCATGCAATTCTCTCTATCTCAAGTAGTACATGTAAAGCTCCGACTTCATCAAGAATGAAACCAGGAATGGCACAATTTCTCTGTCGCTCCACACATAAATACATGTAAAGAACAAATCAGAATACTTCACTCCTTCAACGACATTCCAAAACTTACCTCCATTGGTTAATTTTGAATTTTCCTTCCGAAAAGCTACTTATTATTCCGCGCCACATACATGTCACAAGTTCAACGTATTTTATCACCACACTTTCTGGAACCTTCTACGACACCTGCAGGTTAAAAGATAATCATTTTTTTTAAACCTAACAATATACTTTTGCAACATTTTATCGAACATTTAACGGCATGTGCATGTTGAAAGTTCACAATAGGGGTCAGTAGTTCATCAGCTTTATTCCCAACTCCAGCAGCACCTCACCTTACGCCCCCAGCGCCATCAGACCCATAGGAAGGAGTCAGTGCTATCCACTTTCCAAATACCAAATTCATTTCATACACACAAATTTACCTTCGCACTCCCTATATAACACCCCCTAAGCACCATACACAAGTTACAATGTTCAAAACAAAAGTTCCTCCAAGTAGCTATAACTACATGCTGACACTACTTGCACAGATGTGGCACAGCGGCCAGAGCACATAACTTCACTGCATATGACACACAATTTGGGCTCACGCTTTAATCCCTGAGTCCAGCAGCAGCTCAGCTTAGCAGCATGAGACTCTACACACCACCTCACAAATTTTCCATACCCCAGAACTTTCAGCCCAGTACGGGTCAGTAGTTTGTCCTAGTAGTTATAGACATATGCTAACACTACTTCCGCAGCTGCACTGCAGCGGCCACGGCACATGACTTCACAGCATAAGACACACAATTTAGACTCACGCTCTAATCCCCGAGTCCCGCACCACCTCACCTTAGCATTATCACACTCTAGGCAATACCTCACTTAATTTTCGTAGTCTAGCACTTTCACACTGGTAGGTATGATTAGTTCACTTCACACCCCCTCTATAGCACACCCTAAACACCCCACAGAGTTTACAGGGCTCCTACCCTCCTATTTCGCACTTTTTTCACCCTTTTTTCCCCTTACTCGCTTCAACGGAATAACAAAATGGCGGCCAACACTTCCTCCTTCCATGAGACTCTAGACAATACCTCACATATTTTCCGTACCCAGGACTTTCACACCACTACGGGTCAGTAGTTCATCCTAGTAGGTATAAACACATGCTGACACTAATTCCACAACTGTACTGCAGCGGCCAGGGCACATGACTTCACAGCATAAGACACAGTGTGGGCTCACGCTTTAATCCTCGAGTCACTCAAAAGCTCACCTTAGAAACATCACACACCAGCCAATACCTCACTTAATTTTCATAGCCTAGAACTTTCACACCGGTAGGTATGATTAGTTCACTTCGCACCCCCTCTATAGCACACCCTAAACACCCCACAAAGGTTACAGTGCTCCTACCCTCCTCTTTCTCACATTTTTCACCCTTTTTCCCCCTTACTCACTTTAACGGAATCACAAAATGGCGACCAACACTTCCTAGTTGCAAACGCACTTAGCACTTGCAGCCAATCAGCAGCAAGCTCGTGCTCGTAATGCCTCAGCCAATCGGATGGCAGAATTCCCAAATATTCATATCTGTAAATTTTGATATTTTTCAAAAACTAATTAACGGATTTACACCAAATAAACAAAAGCGTGCTTTCTAGACCAAGACCCTTCTCCCTGCCAAATTTGAGGTAATTCCATTCACCCGTTCGACCTGTAGCCTTGTCTAAAATTTCCTATGGAAATTAACATTGAAAAAACACGTTTGGGGATCCCCCTTTTTTCTCGGCCCCCCTTTGATGAATCACCCCCAAACTTTCAACATAGGAGCTGATCTCAACAAAAAATTAGTTTAGAAAATTTCACGAAGATTCATCAATTGGTCCAAAGTTATTGCGAATACAATGTTGCCATTTTCCTATAGTAACTAGGTCCTAACTATAACTACCTACTGGCGACCGCCAGTAGGTAATATATGTATATATATATATATATATATATTCTGCTCCAAGGTTGTCCACCTGTAAGTAGCACTCGACCAGCAGCTTGATTTATGTGTAGGTATGGACGGGGATCCGCTTGTAGGAGCCGCTCCGTAGTGGATTTGCCTGACGCGTTTCGAAGCTCCATATGCTTCTCTTCAGAGGCTTTGACGGAAACGGTGTGCACAACCGCTAACCCACTTCGCCATTTAAAATATGACACACCCACCAATGGGAGGCTCAAATGAGACTGTGCATTATGGGAAGTGTGGTGCGGAAAGCACATAATCAAGTCCTGTATGGACCCTGCAAGTGGGCCCGTCCTCGATCCTATATACGGCTGCTGTTCCACTTTCGTGGCCCCCAAGGTTTCCGGGGTGGTGTATACTCCGCGGCTGGACGGCCGCGTATTATATTCTGCTCCAAGGTTGTCCACCTGTAAGTAGCACTCGACCAGCAGCTTGATTTATGTGTAGGTATGGACGGGGATCCGCTTGTAGGAGCCGCTCCGTAGTGGATTTGCTTGACGCGTTTCGAAGCTCCATATGCTTCTCTTCAGAGGCTTTAACGGAAACGGTGTGCACAACCGCTAACCCACTTTGCCATTTAAAATATGACACACCCACCAATGGGAGGCTCAAATGAGACTATGCATTATGGGAAGTGTGGTGCGGAAAGCACATAATCAAGTCTTTTATGGACCCTGCAAGTGGGCCCGTCCTCGATCCTATATACGGCTACTGTTCCACTTTTGTGGCCCCCAAGGTTTCCGGGGTGGTGCATACTCCGCGGCTGGACGGCCGCGTATTATATTCTGCTCCAAGGTTGTCCACCTGTAAGTAGCACTCGACCAGCAGCTTGATTTATGTGTAGGTATGGACGGGGATCCGCTTGTAGGAGCCGCTCCGTAGTGGATTTGCCTGACGCGTTTCGAAGCTCCATATGCTTCTCTTCAGAGGCTTTAACGGAAACGGTGTGGACAACCTTGGAGCAGAATATAATACGCGGCCATCCAGCCGCGGAGTATGCACCACCCCGGAAACCTTGGGGGCCACGAAAGTGGAACTGCAGCCGTATATAGGATCGAGGACGGGCCCACTTGCAGGGTCCATACAGGACTTGATTATGTGCTTTCCGCACCACACTTCCCATAATGCACAGTCTCATTTGAGCCTCCCATTGGTGGGTGTGTCATATTTTAAATGGCGAAGTGGGTTAGCGGTTGTGCACACCGTTTCAGTTAAAGCCTCTGAAGAGAAGCATATGGAGCTTCGAAACGCGTCAGGCAAATCCACTACGGAGCGGCTCCTACAAGCGGATCCCCGTCCATACCTACACATAAATCAAGCTGCTGGTCGAGTGCTACTTACAGGTGGACAACCTTGGAGCAGAATATAATACGCGGCCATCCAGCCGCGGAGTATGCACCACCCCAGAAACCTTGGGGGCCACGAAAGTGGAACAGCAGCCGTATATAGGATCGAGGACGGGCCCACTTGCAGGGTCCATACAGGACTTGATTATGTGCTTTCCGCACCACACTTCCCATAATGCACAGTCTCATTTGAGCCTCCCATTGGTGGGTGTGTCATATTTTAAATGGCGAAGTGGGTTAGCGGTTGTGCACACCGTTTCAGTTAAAGCCTCTGAAGAGAAGCATATGGAGCTTCGAAACGCGTCAGGCAAATCCACTACGGTGCGGCTCCTACAAGCAGATCCCCGTCCATACCTACACATAAATCAAGCTGCTGGTCGAGTGCTACTTACAGGTATACAACCTTGGAGCAGAATATAATACGCGGCCGTCCAGCCGCGGAGTATGCACCACCCCGGAAACCTTGGGGGCCACGAAAGTGGAACAGCAGCCGTATATAGGATCGAGGACGGGCCCACTTGCAGGGTCCATACAGGACTTGATTATGTGCTTTCCGCACCACACTTCCCATAATGCACAGTCTCATTTGAGCCTCCCATTGGTGGGTGTGTCATATTTTAAATGGCGAAGTGGGTTAGCGGTTGTGCACACCGTTTCCGTTAAAGCCTCTGAAGAGAAGCATATGGAGCTTCGAAACGCGTCAGGCAAATCCACTACGGAGCGGCTCCTACAAGCGGATCCCCGTCCATACCTACACATAAATCAAGCTGCTGGTCGAGTGCTACTTACAGGTGGACAACCTTGGAGCAGAATAAAATACGCGGCCGTCCAGCCGCGGAGTATGCACCACCCCAGAAACCTTGGGGGCCACGAAAGTGGAACAGCAGCCGTATATAGGATCGAGGACGGGCCCACTTGCAGGCTCCATACAGGACTTGATTATGTGCTTTCCGCACCACACTTCCCATAATGCACAGTCTCATTTGAGCCTCCCATTGGTGGGTGTGTCATATTTTAAATGGCGAAGTGGGTTAGCGGTTGTGCACACCGTTTCCGTTAAAGCCTCTGAAGAGAAGCATATGGAGCTTCGAAACGCGTCAGGCAAATCCACTACGGAGCGGCTCCTACAAGCGGATCCCCGTCCATACCTACACATAAATCAAGCTGCTGGTCGAGTGCTACTTACAGGTGGACAACCTTGGAGCAGAATATACTACGCGGCCGTCCAGCCGCGGAGTATGCACCACCCCAGAAACCTTGGGGGCCACGAAAGTGGAACAGCAGCCGTATATAGGATCGAGGACGGGCCCACTTGCAGGGTCCATACAGGACTTGATTATGTGCTTTCCGCACCACACTTCCCATAATGCACAGTCTCATTTGAGCCTCCCATTGGTGGGTGTGTCATATTTTAAATGGCGAAGTGGGTTAGCGGTTGAGCACACCGTTTCCGTTAAAGCCTCTGAAGAGAAGCATATGGAGCTTCGAAACGCGTCAGGCAAATCCACTACGGAGCGGCTCCTACAAGTGGATCCCCGTCCATACCTACACATAAATCAAGCTGCTGGTCGAGTGCTACTTACAGGTGGACAACCTTGGAGCAGAATATAATACGCGGACGTCCAGCCGCGGAGTATGCACCACCCCGGAAACCTTGGGGGCCACGAAAGTGGAACAGCAGCCGTATATAGGATCGAGGACGGGCCCACTTGCAGGGTCCATACAGGACTTGATTATGTGCTTTCCGCACCACACTTCCCATAATGCACAGTCTCATTTGAGCCTCCCATTGGTGGGTGTGTCATATTTTAAATGGCGAAGTGGGTTAGCGGTTGTGCACACCGTTTCCGTTAAAGCCTCTGAAGAGAAGCATATGGAGCTTCGAAACGCGTCAGGCAAATCCACTACGGAGCGGCTCCTACAAGCGGATCCCCGTCCATACCTACACATAAATCAAGCTGCTGGTCGAGTGCTACTTACAGGTGGACAACCTTGGAGCAGAATATAATACGCGGCCGTCCAGCCGCGGAGTATGCACCACCCCGGAAACCTTGGGGGCTACGAAAGTGGAACAGCAGCCGTATATAGGATCGAGGACGGGCCCACTTGCAGGGTCCATGCAGGACTTGATTATGTGCTTTCCGCACCACACTTCCCATAATGCACAGTCTCATTTGAGCCTCCCATTGGTGGGTGTGTCATAAATGGCGAAGTGGGTTAGCGGTTGTGCACACCGTTTCCGTTAAAGCCTCTGAAGAGAAGCATATGGAGCTTCGAAACGCGTCAGGCAAATCCACTACGGAGCGGCTCCTACAAGCGGATCCCCATCCATACCTACACATAAATCAAGCTGCTGGTCCAGTGCTACTTACAGGTGGACAACCTTGGAGCAGAATATATATATATATATATATATATATACATATATATATATATTAGGCATAGGCGAAAATTCCGTTCCGCTCGTGGAAATTGCGATGATTTGACATTTTCGCTTTCCGCGGAGAGCGCGAAAATGTCAAAATGTCCGCAATCCGCATCTTACCGGAAATTCTTTTCTTGCTCACGCTGTAAAAAATTACATTCTCGCATGCACGCGATCGCCTTACCTGAATCCCTGCGTTCGCCGGCAAGTTTTCCCGATCCGTTCGCGTTCTCCCCGAGATGTTGGATTGTTGGTAGCCATTTGCGCTGACTCTTGAAAGTTCGTGCCTGCATTAACGCCATTTGTCGCGCGATCACGTCATTCGTCGCGCGATCACGTCTTTCTTCCCGCGATCATGCACAGCGAGAGTATGAGATGATTGAGATCTCGAACACGTCATTCTCCACCGCGAGCGAGTGCGTTAGGACGCGGGCATGTCATATCGAACGCGAAAAGGAGCAAGAGACCCCGAACACATCATATCCAACGCGACAGGGAGCGAGAGAACGCGATCAAGTCATTTTAGACACGCCATCGACATCCAGCGGAAGTAATGTGAAGCTCGAGAACTCAAATATGTAAAATTTTCAATTTGGAGAAGAATATCAGCTCTAGCAGCATGAAACCTTCTGCAAATGATGATTTGGATGAAAACAACACCTCAGATTGACATTTGGCTGTCCTTTTTTGTGCAAGGAGTCCTTTTTTAAAAAGGTGGGGAGAGGGAGGAAGTGCCACAGAATCTCCAACTTCCTGTTCCTGTCCAGCAGGCTCCTCTCAGTGCTTTGTCCATCTCCTGCTCATTCTGCCTTTGGATTTTGAGCTCGAAAGATCACTCTTTTTGTCTGCTGCATCATTGCAATTGGATTTGAGGATTTTTTAATTGGATATTTTACAAGTAAGTGGTTGTTGTGTCCGTTTGATTGGGGGAATTGCAGTTGTTGTAATTACAATTTATTTTTGGTAATTATCATTCCTTTTTTAAAAAATGTTGTGGGTAGTAGTAGTCAGAAGTAGGCCCGAGCTAGACATGGCCTCATGGGTGTGTGCATGATGAAGCAACTGTTCCTTTGGTGTTTTTTTAATGTATTTCATTTTCAAGCATCATTTAGGGCCTGGATGGCATTGGATTGAGTTGGGAAATGTGCTTTTTTGGGGTGGGCTTTCTGTTGTTGGGCCTGGCCTTGTGGCTGGTGGCCATTTAGAAGCCTAGGCCTGCAAGCTTGTCTGGCCTTGTCTGCCAACAGGCCTGCTTTCATCCAGTAGGATCAGAGCAGGTAGCCATAGCTTTATTAATCAAGTGTTTCTGTGTGGTCTGTTGAATTTAGACATCATTTAGGGCATAGATGGCATTGGATTGAGTTGGGAAGTGTGTTTTTTTGGGATGGGCTTTCTGATGTTGTTGGGCCTGGCCATGTGGCTGGTGACCATTTTGAAGCCTAGGTCAACAAGCTTGTCTGGCCTTGTCTGCCAACAGGCCTGCTTTTATCCAGTAGGATCAGAGCAGGTAGCCACAACTTTATTAATCAAGTGTTTCTGTGTGGTCTGTTGAATTTAGACGTCATTTAGGGCATGGATGGCATTGGATTGAGTTGGGAAGTGTGTTTTTTTGGGGTGGGCTTTCTGATGTTGTTGGGCCTGGCCATGTGGCTGGTGGCCATTTTGAAGCCTAGGCCTGCAAGCTTGTCTGGCCTTGCCTGCCAACAGGCCTGCTTTCATCCAGTAGGATCAGAGCAGGTAGCCACAGCTTTATTAATCAAGTGTTTCTGTGTGGTCTGTTGAATTTAGACATCATTTAGGGCATGGGTGGCATTGGATTGAGTTGGGAAGTGTGTTTTTTTGGGGTGGGCTTTCTGATGTTGTTGGGCCTGGCCATGTGGGTGGTGGCCATTTTGAAGCTTAGGCCTGCAAGCTTGTTGTCTGGCCTTGTTGTCTGTCAACAGGCCTGCTTTCAACTAGTAGGCTCAGATCAAGTAGCCACAGCTGTATTAATCAAGTGTTTCTGTGTGGTCTGTTGAATTTAGACATCATTTAGGGCATGGATGGCATTGGATTGAGTTGGGAAGTGTGTTTTTTTGGGGTGGGTTTCTGATGTTGTTGGGCCTGGCCATGTGGCTGGTGGCCATTTTGAAGCCTAGGCCTGCAAGCTTGTCTGGCTTTGTATGCCAACAGGCCTGCTTTCATCCAGTAGGATCAGAGCAGGTAGCCACAGGTTTATTAATCAAGTGTTTCTGTGTGGTCTGTTGAATTTAGACATCATTTAGGGCATGGATGGCATTGGATTGAGTTGGCAAGTGTGTTTTTTGGGGGTGGGTTTTCTGATGTTGGTTGTCTTAAAGACATGCCTTTGTAGTGTGTGTCTGGTGTGTGTTGGTGTGCAATGCATGCACCCTGCAGACCTTTTTGGGGCCTGTGAATTTTCGCATTTGCATTTTGTTGCATTAAAAAGGCAGAGCAGTGTGCTTTAGCATGCATCCTTTGCCTGGTTTTTATAGGCCTTTTGTCAGCTCCTGGTGTTTCCCAGGCCCTCTGCTTGTTTGTGATTTGTGAGTGTCCATGTGGCTGGTGGCCTTTTTTTGTGTTGGGAGTTATTAGTGTCCTGCTTTAGCCATATAGGCCTACATGGTTTTCCTTTTGGCTTACTGCTTCCACCCATCCACCCCCTTTGCCAGCAGCAGCTCCATGAATGATGATATACTCAAATAATTTAATGGCAACTAGGGTCCACCCCACTTCCATTTCATTTTTATTCTGGTGGTTCTTATTATCTTTCCTATCCTTCCTGAGAGTGTAGTGTGTGTACACAGTAGTATAACATAGCCCTTGTTGACAAAGTCTCAGAAATGGCTAGACTATGGGGCCGATTCACAGAACTAACTTAAGACAAAATTCTAAACTTACTACTTTTGGTATTCACAGAAGTTAGGATTTTGTCTTAAGTTTGTCTTAAGACAAACTTAAGACAGACTTAAGACAGACTTAAGACAAACATAAGACAAACTTAAGACAGACTTAAGACAGACTTAAGAGAGACTTAAGACAAACTTAAGACAAACTTAAGACAAAATCCTAACTTAAGTCTTTCTTAAGTCTGTCTTAAGGCTGTCTTAAGTCTGTCTTAAGTCTGTCTTAAGTTTGTCTTAAGACAAACTTAAGACAAAATCCTAACTTCTGTGAATACCAAAAGTAGTAAGTTTAGGATTTTGTCTTAAGTTAGTTCTGTGAATCAGGCCCTATATCTTTTGTTTGCACTAGTACAGTAGTAAGTAACTGAACCACAACAACAAATGCAACATTTCACTGATGTTCTTCTCCTGGATTATTTGCTTTTAAGTGCACAAAAAGCCAGAGGAGGAGGCGTCATCATCACCACCCGTTGTGCTACCAGCCAGACAGAAGTCCTGCTACGCATCACGGCCACGTGTGACCAGAACTTGTTGTGCATCTGCGTCCTGCCTGACATCTGAAGAAGATGGCCCCAAAGAAATGTACCAGGTCCAGTACCAAGAAAGTTGCCCGTGAGAAGAAGGAACAGAAAAAGGAAGTGCCATTAACCACGACTGGTGTGCTGGCCAATGTTTTTTTTGGCACCAAAAAAGTTAGGCCAGCAGCAGCGTTGTCCGGGAGCCAAGCTGGGAGCAGCACCTCAGCACCAGCGGTCCAACCCAACCAACCTAGGCCAAGCCCTTGAGTGTCGCAGAGGTAGCCAGTCTACTAACGAGCAGCGATGTTGAAATGTCATTATCGCAAAGTAGTACACAATCAACGCAGGTGGAAACTCAGCAGATAAGTGTGCAGCCGCAACAAGAACAGCAGCAGCCGCACAAAGAACAGCAGCAGCCGCAAAAAGAACAGCAGCAGCGGCAACAAGAACAGCAGCAGCCGCAACAACAGCCCACCATAGTAGTTGTTGCTCCTGACGTAGGGGCATTTCAGGAAATCGAGCTTCCTGCAGACAAAGTGGAACAAACCACTGTTTCGGAAGATCTATTGTCTTCCAGACCACCAGCAAGGAAAAGGAGGCTTAGTCCATCATCTTCTTCTTCAAGCCCCGCTTCTGATGATCGTGATGCCACTTGGCAGCCACCAGCTCAGTCTGAGAGTGATGGACGCCACAAGACAATGCTTCTGAAAAGGAAGGTCCCAGAAAAACTTAGAGTTATGGAGGCAGATGTAGAAGAGGGGGGTGATGTTGATGAAGACGAGCCAGTCATCACGCACATCACTCCCGCCCCAAAGGGATTGGAGACCAACATTCTCACCCTATCCAGAAAGGCTGCTACTGAGCGGGATGTAGCACGGATATCACCAACACAGGTTATACCACCACTACCTCCAGCTGCCATATTTTCCAAGGCCCGGCAGGGACCTACATCTAGCTCAACCATCTCAGTAGGTAGTGGTAGTAAAAGTCACAGTGTAGCTGCACAGAGTCACATTCCAATCACACCCTCCAGTTCATCTGGTATTGAAACTGGCACATTCAGCAGTGCCAGAAAGTTCTCCTCCCCAGTTTGGGACTTCTTTTCTGTTAGCACCAAGGAGGAGAACGTTGCTATATGCTCAATTTGTCGACAAGGTTTTTGGCGGGGTAAGCTTGGTACAAACTATGGTACCGGAGGCCAAGCAAGTCATCTCAGAATACACCACACTATCGTGTGGGAGAATCACCTACTTCATTTAAAAGAAAGTAGAAAAACTCAACCCATTGAAGTTGCTCAGGAACAATCAGGGGACGATATTATTGCGGTGGAAGGTGAAGAAGAGGGAGGCATTTCGAGCCTTGTCCCCAGTAGTGTAGTGGTACCGCCCACATCCTCCTCAGTAACATCTGAGTGGCATCGCAGTAAGAGCCATACTCAGAGTCAGGCTGAGACACCAAGGGGACCGAGTACCGCAATGAGACAAACTGCGTTGTTGAGCCTAAGTGGGTTAATGAAAACAACAGCACCACAAAGGAAAGTAATTCAGCCTACCATTGAGAGCATGCTTAGGTTGGAGGGGCAGTTCCAATGCAACCACCCAATGGCACGGTTGTACAATGCGAAGCTGGCTAAAATGTCAGCGCTGGACCTTCTCCCTTTTTCATTTGTGGAAGGGGTGGGTTTCCTTGAATTTGTGTCAGCCATCTGCCCTAAATGGAAGGTTCCCAGCCGGTCCTATTTCACAAGAATTGCTGTTCTGGCACTACATCATGATGTGCTGGAATTGGTTGGACAAGCTTTCCAGCAGAGTGCTGTTCACAATATCCACCTGACAACAGACATGTGGACCAGTTCCCAAGCCACAGATTACATGTGCATCACTGCACACTGGGGGCCCGATTCACAGAACTAACTTAAGACAAAATCCTAAACTTACTACCATTTTGGTATTCACAGAAGGCACTTACTCATTTTGGTATTCACAGAAGGCACTTACTCATTTCGGTATTCACAGAAGTTAGGAGTCCTAACTTTAGGACTCCTAAATGCCTTCTGTGAATACCGAAAGTCTTAAAATTAGGATTTTTCTCAGTTTAGTAGTAGTATAGTTAGGACTCCTAACTTTAGGACTCCTAAATGCCTTCTGTGAATACCGAAAGTCTTAAAATTAGGATTTTTCTCAATTTAGTAGTCCTAAATTTAGGACTCCTAACTTTAGGACTCCTAAATGCCTTCTGTGAATACCGAAAGCCTTAAAATTAGGATTTTTCTCAGTTTAGGAGTCCTAAGGTTAGGACTCCTAACTTTACAACTACTAAACTGAGAAAAATCCTAATTTTAAGGCTTTCGGTATTCACAGAAGGCATTTAGGAGTCCTAAATTTAGGACTACTAAATTGAGAAAAATCCTAATTTTAAGACTTTCGGTATTCACAGAAAGAATTTAGAAGTCCTAAATTTAGGAGTCCTAACTATACTACTACTAAACTGAGAAAAATCCTAATTTTAAGACTTTCGGTATTCACAGAAGGCATTTAGGAGTCCTAAAGTTAGGAGTCCTAAGTTTAGGACTACTAAATTGAGAAAAATCCTAATTTTAAGACTTTCGGTATTCACAGAAGGCATTTAGGAGTCCTAAAGTTAGGAGTCCTAACTATACTACTACTAAACTGAGAAAAATCCTAATTTTAAGACTTTCGGTATTCACAGAAGGCATTTAGGAGTCCTAAAGTTAGGACTCCTAACTTTTGTGAATACCGAAATGAGTAAGTGCCTTCTGTGAATACCAAAATGGTAGTAAGTTTAGGATTTTGTCTTAAGTTAGTTCTGTGAATCGGGCCCTGGGTCTCTTTTGTGGGGGTTAGAGATAAGCTATCTGAACGAGGTGCTGTTAACACAGCTGTGATTTTTAAAGGTACTTGGAAACATGCAACTGTAGCCATGTTCGCCATGGAGAAATCTTATACTGCTGTAAACATTTTGCAAGAGTTTCGCAGCAAGGTTTTTGAATGGCTGCGCCCAAGAGGGCTTAGTATTGGTTGTGTTGCCACAGACAATGGTAGTAATGTACTTAAGGCCATGGATCTTGGTTCCTATTTCAGGGTTCCGTGTTTGGCGCACCGTATAAACATTATAGTTCAAGACTTTCTGAAAAAAGAACCCATAGTTAGCAACTTACTGGTCATCTGCCGAAGAATATGCACTCATTTCAGCCATTCTTTTAAAGCTCAGAAGCAGCTGAGGATCATTCAACGTGATTATAAGATGCCAGTCAAAGCACTCATCCAGGAGGTGGCAACACGTTGGAACTCAACGTATTACATGCTTGATCGTCTGTTTGAGCAGTGCAGGCCACTCAATGAATATGTCATGCAAAGAGGGGATGCTACTGTGAAAGGCATGACCCTTCAGATGGAGCAATGGGGCCTAATTAAATGCCTGACTGAGATGCTTCGTCCTTTTGAGGTCTTCACACGTGAAGTCAGCAAGGAGGACTGTACAATGGGCCAAGCTAGCCCATTATTGCAAATGCTAGAGCATCAGCTGAAGAAGGTGTCTGAATCATACAAAGGTGTGGAGGACAAAAAAGGGAGCCTATGACTTGGTGGAGAGCTTAGCCCGTCACTTAGCTGAAAATACAAGGATAGAAAATAAAATTTTGTCACAAGAACATTTCATTTCTGGCACAATTCTGTATCCACGGGCAAAATTTGGACTGAAGACATTCTTTCCTTTTTCAGAGATTGATGTTGCCCGCTACAAAACTTGGATAGCTTAGGCAGCGAGTAAGTTGGAAAATGAACGGCTGCTAATTAAAAGCCCGCAAGATCAACCCACAAGAAGTACTGCAGCAGGGCATGCAGCATCAAGTGCAACTTCGAAGGCTGAGGGCAGTGCGTTTGGATCACAACACTCACCATCACTATCGACAACAGCAACAATAACTGGATCATTAGGCCCAGTAGAATCGTTAGACGATTGGTATGTACAGTTTGGCATTAATAAGCACAGTGCTGATGCACAGAGAAAAGAGCCCGAAAGCTTAGCAGCAGCACCCTTGAACATTGAGCGGATGGTCCAGGCCTATCTGGACGACCCAACAGAGGTGTACATTGATCAAAACCCATTGCAGTATTGGTATAAGAAAAGGTCTGAATGGCCACTGCTCAGTGTCTCTTGCGAACATGTTTTCAGTGCTGATGGTTCCATTGTAACAGTGCGAAGGACCAGTCTCTCGCCCAAAAACGTGGAGAGGTTAACAATGATCAAAATGAATCAGCACTTCATACCACCGAATTACACAATACATGAAGCAAGGGAGGAAGATGAGGACAGCGGCTCAGGTGACGGAAGTAGTGTGTCACATGATTACCTACTACTGGCTGAACCCCCAGAGTTTGAGGATGAGCTATACTTCCCTGACAATTAGACTTGCACTTACTGTCTTCCTCCCTTTTCTTTCCCTTTATTTGTGTGTCTGTCGTTCCGGTTACAGACTTGTGAATCACAACAACAACCACAGCAGACCCAAATGTCTGTGTTGAATTGGAGTCGAGTGTAGCGGTGGGATGACTGCGGTGCATTGATTTACTAACTTAAATTGTAAAATGCTATGTTTAGAATGGATATGTGCTTGGCCTTTGTCCAACTCTTTAAAAAAAAAAAATACTCTAAACGGAGGATGTGCTAAGCAACGTGCCGTCAGGCCTGTCACTGTGGGCCTGCTCTGTCCTGTCGTTGTTGAAGGTCAATGCTGGAAACAGACTAGAGTAGGGAAAGTGTTCTGGTTGCACTACACCATAACTTGTGCATTTGTTTCAACTTTGTTTCTCAATATCCCCTTTGTTTTTCCATCTACAATTACAGGCCGGGCCTTGCCCTATACTTGGGAAAACATTACAATGCACACTTACCTTACCAATAAATCTACATTTTTTTCCAGCCGGGCAGTGGCGAGTGGCGACACCCAAGATTGATGGACGAGAGGACCAAGAGGAATGCCGAGATGCAAATCCAGTCCACATTTTTGACCAGGATAACACAGTTTTAGTATCAACTGTCATCTTCTTTAAAATAATTTGATTCATTTTTTTGTCTACAATCTTTACAACAGTGTGTTCTTCTTGTTGTTGTTATTATCACTAAGTTTGCTCTCTGTTTATGATTCATCCCTACCAATATTTAAAAATTCTATTTGCTATCTGTAAAAGTATTAAGCCCGGAACAACAGAACAAGAAGTGTATGTAATCCGGGTCTCCTTATCAATCATCATCATGCATGCATTTCCTTTTTCTCCCTTAACATATTGATATGGATATGATAGTCTTCAAAGATTGTCGTTTGTTTGTCCATGCGTACTGTTTTTCACTGTCAAACCTTTCCCCAAACCCCCTTCCCATCCATTCAACAAACCCTAACCCTAACCCTCTTCCCCCGGGCTGTGTGACTTATTGTCGAGGTGTGACTAAATTAAATGTACACCAATACTTAATCACACGCTTGCTGGGGCGGATGTGGCGAGAGCAACAGTACTTCAATTTCAAGGCAGAGCAATGATCTTCTCCTGCTTGCCTACCCATGAGCAGTATATATTAGAGGTGATTTTTATTTAACAAAGGAACATATACCTCAGCATTAATTGCCGGCATTGATTGGATTTGTTGTCATTCCTCATACACAGCACTAACTGTTACGCTGTAGGCCTAGTCAAGTGACTCGACACAACTATAGTTTGTAACTCTGTCTAGTAGGCTATCCCCACCACCATTATGTTTTGTTGTAAAATACTTTAGCATATTATTGTTGCTCGGTAAGTTCTGTACTGTACTTCATTCTACTACTCCTCGAACAATCTCTCAAAGGCAACTGACTGTCTCATTTTCTTTTTTTGCAAATGCTGCTGCCCTGCCAGTGTCTACTACTACTACTATACTACCACCACCACCCCAATCATGGTATGTTAGAAAAAAGAAACCATCTTCACCATGCAGCCATCGCTGTGCCTAAGTTAAACATCAAGCAAAGGTAAGAGAAGTTTGGGGAAGGCATAGTTAATAATGGACATGTTTTCAATGAATTCACACACCCCTTTGAGTCCAGATAAAGAATGCATAGACTAGAAGAGAGACTGAAAGTACTAGTAGGACAACTCAATTAGTGAGGGGTGTCGCATCTATCTGTTTGTGTCTTACACAGTCAGCCAAATATTTAAATGAAACACTGGCTATGGGCGGACCTGCACCAGCAAGCAAACAGTGTGATGTAAAACAGTAACCCCACCTACAAAACATTAATAACATTGCATGTAACATAGACATATAGATTTAATGTACCCTAAAAAAAATAAACTATGTAAAAAAAAACACAAAAGCTGACCCACCCCCCTCCCTAACCCCAAACAATGTCCGTAAGAAAGTCCAAATGTCCAAAACCCCAACGCCTAATTCCCACCCACCCAAACAAGAATTAAAAAAGGGGCAGGAGACAAGGACTAAGATGTGGGGCGGGATTGCAGGATGACACGCATCTGCTCCTCTAGACGGGCGACGTGGCGCCTGAGAGGGCGGCAGTTGCAGCCACAGTGGGGGGACACCAGAGATGGTATTGCGGTGGCGGGCAGCCGCCAGACGGTGGTGCCGTACCGCTGGAGGGCGGTGGCTGGGGCCCGGGGCACTGGAGGAGGCTTCAAGTGCTGCAGTCTCCTCCTCCTCCTCTGCCAAGACCACCAGCCACCGATATTCCTGCTGGATTTCCTCCAGCTTGCGGCGCCGTACCTTGCCGGCCAACTCCTTCCGATCAACTTTGGAAGGAGTAGCTGTATATCAAAAACAAAAAAACAAGACAATTGTAAAATATACTCTTAGAAAAACAGTAAGACAAGTTAATTATGCACATAGTGGCATGGTAGCACTATAAAGCACAGTACATAACATTTATTAAATCTCGCCCGTCCTTCTTCCTTCCACCCGTCTTTCACTTTTTAGTTGAACACCAGGTGATCTGATCTGACTTTTAGTCTTCTCCATAAAACTTTCAAAGCGGAGTTGAAATCAGATAGACGAGGCCATTGGTTACTCAATACTCCCGCCCCTATGCCAATTAAAGGGTGTCTTCACTCTTCAAACGTTCACAACAACTCTTACTTACTTAGGACATCGGATGGCGGGCAGACTTTGTCCGCCCACCATCCTCAGCTAAAAAGGGACCGCCCGCCATAAGGGTGGGGTTTCCGTGGGGAAAAATTAGGATGCGCCCGCCACAGTGGCGGGCGCATCCCGCATTTTTAACATTGTGGTGGGCGGTGCCGAAAGCACCGCCCGCCGCAATGCTAAAAATACATGTTGTGCTTTTCCAAGCACAACATGACAGGCCCCGCGCGGAGCCTGCCACGTTGTGCTTTGAAAGGCATGGGGGTACCATAGCACAGGTACCCTCCATGGGGGCCCGCAACGGGCACCCCAAGCATACTCCGCCACGGAAAAGGCATTCCAAAATGCAGATTATATGGCTGGCGGTGTGTTCAGACACCGCCACCATATTGAACCCTTTTCCGCCCGGTCGACATGTCGACTGTGCGGAAAATCGGCGGATGGTTTCTATCCGCCGCGGACCCCCCCACCATTGTAATATGGTGAAGGGTCTTTTCTACAGGAATGGTGGGAGGTTTGCCCCTGCGGGGTCGGCGGTGACTACCGCCGGCCCGGCGGGGGCAATCTGCCCGCCATCCTAATGGGGCCCTAAGTCTCAACAATACAGTATACATACAGTACACCCTTGCCGTGAGTGTAATGTCAACAATAGTTAAGGATTATGAATCTAACTTACCACCGCCCGCCACTGGTGCTGGCACTCCCCCTACCGCTCCATCGGTATCGGCAACTGCCGCATCCTCTCCCTCCGCGTCGCCTTCGCTGGCCCCGGCAATGGTGGTCATGGTCGGTAGTGCGTCTAGAAAACATTACACATTTTTTAGGCGTCATATACACCTCCCCCTATTGGTCAGTAGCAAGATTGAAAAATTAGTTAATAGTATATAACATACATCACTAGTACAAATCAGGTAGTAGTAGAGTAGACACTAGTATTTATATATGGTCCCCCCTAGGGCCATTCTAGCCTTTGCTTAGTTAGCCCGAGCCATGCAACCATTTTACCTTTGTGTCTTTTATTTTTGCACATGTGGCATTACCTTGCAGCTTGCTGTATAAGACACCTTTGAGCCCACATGACCTCACACTGCTACTGTCTACGCGCTGCATACAAGCAGTCAACCATAACATTAACAAGCCACTTTTTTATGAAGTACTGGTGTGCTGTTAGCCCATATTGCTTATCCATAAATGCTACACTTTTTGGCACGGCTGAGAAATGCTTGCAATATCCTAACGCGCACCATTTCATTTTTCGCATTACAGACGGAAGATTCCCTTCTACGAACCAGAGCTTTGCAGCGCTTATGATGCAACAACTACCAGTACTAGGATCTTCTAAGGTGAGGGGTCCCTTCACTCAGAGATCTTCATTTATAAATGTATATAAACTAAATTCCTAGGGGATGGTGGTGCTTCCACCACTGTTCAGTTATGATGATTTAATTCCCAACTGTAAGTAAGTGTAACAATGTTTATTGTTTTAAAGTTATTGATTTTCCTGTTGGTGCTGCATTATAATAGAACAACAAACAGAGCTTGTCAATTCAAAATAAACATTTTGAACTTACATAGATTTGGTGGTATTTGGTGTGGACTTACACAAGTGAGCAAATTAAAGGAAGGGTGTGCGTGTGCATTGCTTACACAAATGAGAGGTTGGGTGTGTTATGTTCTGGGTTGTCTACTTGTTGGGTATCTTGGGGGGAGGGTTCGGAGAGCTAATAGTTATGACAAGACACTACTATAACTAGTCGGGCAGGGGATTGTGGTGGGTTCTGAATTTCTGATTGAGGTGTGTGAGGAAGGTCCAACCTACCATCACCAACATCCTATTTTCTTGTGCAAAGGTCTGTATGTGCAAAATCCCTACAACAGTAGTAGTATGTCCTATCATAACAAAATAGTAATAAATCTGGTTGGGCATTTGTTGGTGTGAATTGTCAAAGCCTCAAGATTAACAAAGACTCAAGATCAATAAGACTAGAAGTAGTACAAGAGGACGACCCAAAGGACTGGACTCAATGGGTAGAGCTACTGGTGAATCTGAGTTTTATTTACAACCTTTCAAATTAAGAGTTTCCAACTGGGCAAGCTTACCTACTACAGTACAGACAGACTGATAGTAGTAGTAGTACAGAGAGTCATCATAGCAGAGGCAGGGATAACAAGATTTTCGAAACAGTACAGATCGAAGGATAATTGTTGGTAAAATATAGCATTGGGAAACTGAAACAATAGTTCGGGAAAAATATGGTGCAGTAAAAGTTATGGAATAAGAATTATTATTAAAAACAAGAAGACTTACTAGGGCCAGCAGAGGAGCCCTCGTTGGTGTCCTCCTGGTGGTGTTCTCCCGCCGACTGTGTCCCACTCCCTGTCTGCCTGCCCCTGGGTACTGAACAGGAAAGATATAAGAAAGAGACAAACATTGATGGATGGTGTCAAACAAATAAAATATTTTTAAAGAACGGTCAAAAAACACTTATGTAAACAACAATTGCAATAACTAAATTGACCGATCTCATCTGGTCAACAAGTAGTAACGGGGGATTCGTGGATCGAATACTTACTTTTTATCAACAGTAATCCAGTCTTCCATTCTGATTCCAGAATACTAACTAAGCCTAAGTACGACGTACCATGCCACCCAACCTAGCCCACCTATTCCAGGCGTGCCAATTGTACATTAAGTATGCATTTCCACTTCTTTTAGTCCTCAACAATGCATATGGTCAAATGGAGGACACATGACTACATTTTTTGTATACACCAAATTTTGGGTTGATTGATTGATGCTGATGTTCTGCTAGTGCTAAGCCTATTACCACCACTCATTGAACAAACTAGAAAAAGTTCTGATAAAGACTGGCGTACTAGCAGCATGTGACGTAACTGAGGGGGCATCACACATACCACTAAAAAATTACAAACTCATACAAAGTAACTAAACCTAAGTATCAATCCGCCCCTATCTCTTAGTGACAGGACAAAGTAAGGACTAGAGTCACTATAGCATTACGTAACTTAATTTCTCTAAAATAAACTCTTATATAATCACGCTAAGCGAGCGCAAACACAAAGTTGTAAACAAGTACGATTAGTAGTAGCGCAGAGGAGTACCTGTGTCATAACTATCACAGAAGACTTTTAAATGTAATTAACCTGGAATGTAAGCAGCAACATTCTAGCTGGTTGGAAGAAAAAAAGATACTCGCAATATATTACACAGAGCAGAAGAACAGACACAAAGTAGTAATAATTAAATAGTTACTCACCAAGTCCCGGGACCTCCACTCCTAGCAGGTCCAGCAGGTCCTGCTCACGGTCCAGGATTTCGGACCACCGGTGCGTCAACTGCGCCTGGGTGCGCCGGACCCCAGAGCAGTGCAACACTGCCCGGCGCACCTTCCCCCACTGCTGTCGACACTCCCGAAGCCCGTACCCGGACCCAGGCCTGCCACCTGCTGCCAGGGTTGAGGGGAGGTGGCGCTGCACAAAGAAGATAAGTGCAGCCAACTCCACCTCCCCAAATAAGGCCCGTGCCTGCACCCCTTGTGGGCGCCGCCTTCCATAAGGAAGGTGGTCGCGGCTCTGGCTGCGGCGAGCCCTACTCTTTGACATTGTTCTGGGGATAGAGAGACGGGGCGGGAAAGAAAAGGTAATAAAATTAAAAAAGTAAGTAAAGGAAATAAATAGCAGGCAATAGAAAAACAGTGAAAAAGCAGCTAAAAACACGAAAAAAGTAGACAAAAACCAAAAATATAGAAGCAGGAAAATAGTTAGAGAGATAATAAATAAAAAAGATTAAAAAAAAGTGGCTTGAAACAAAGGATTGGAAAGATACAGGGAGGATTGAAAATCAGGCCCCAGAACCATACAATAGAGTGAAAAACAAGATGGCCATGCCCATTGCGACCGCGTGCGCAAGTTCGCGTGATATTTTCTCCCCGAGCACGCAAAAAGCCTCGCGAACAAGTAAAAGCGTTCCCGAACAGGAAATACGTACCGCGAACGGGCGCAAGCATGCATTGCGCGACCAGGAACAGGAAGTAAGCATCGCGGGCGGGCAGGACAAGTGAAAACAAGATGGCCACGCCCGTGAGCAACCGCTTGGGTAAGTTGGCGAGCCGCGATCACACCGAAAATACCGCGAACGGGCGGGAAAAAAACTTCTGCGTCTTCGCGATATTTCCGCGTGTTTGCGAAGATTTTTTACATTTTCACGATAGTTTGCAAAAGTGAATTTCGCAAATCCCGCCCACACCTAATAAATATATACATATATATATCAACGAAAAGCAGGCTGTCTTAGTACTTCCTCTCGGCGAACATAAGACAACATGAGTCCCAAAATCCTTAGGCACGATTATTTTATTCTTCGAGCTGCAAAATCTGACGTGTTTCGGGCGGATGCCCTTGCTCACAGATTGTTGGTTTTCGGCCATGACTCTTTTTTTTATTTATATATACAAACACGGGATACTAAACATAGACAACACACTATGAACCACTTTTTTAGATTTGCATAGGGTAAGTCTTTCTTCTACCTAGTCATAAATCATCTGACCTGTGATGTTTAAGGAGATTTTGTGTTTGCCTTATTTTTTAGAGAAAACATGTGTACTTTTTTATCGGCATCGATGCAGTATTCTCTTGTAGATGAGCATCAGTTGTTTAAACCATCAATCATATCGATATTATGATACTGTTGTCTTTACGTTCCTTTCCCACTATTATTGTGAGAAACCTACAACCTATTCATATGTATTTATAACTATGTGCAAAAATAACTTTTTTTCCCCACTTTTTCTAGTGCAAAATTCACAAATAAAAATATTTTTTCAACAATGTGCAAAATACGCAATAAGTAAACATATACATGTGCAACATAACGCAAATAAATTATGTAAACAAAGGTATTTTGGATTGTGCAAATTGCGCTGATGTTGGCTATACTCCATATTAACTATATCATAATGGTTGGAATCACAATATCTGTATACAGCCTGCATGCTGAATGATTGAAAGTGCCCTAATTCGTAAGTAAAATTAATTTGCAAGCATATTATTTCATCTCTTTTGTAAGAACGAAAGAATATAGACCCTATTTTTTTCCCTAAAAGTGGGCTTAATTTGATATAACAAAAAAGTCTAATGTTTGTAAAAATTATTCTACAGTAGAAAAGACAATAAAAATAAAGAGAAGTAAGATAAAAAGTGCGGCAGGGAGGATGCCTTATTATAAAATGTGCAGATCTGTTAATTCCTGCTTTCCTGAAACTGTCTATTATAAAAAGTGATATAAGTCCTCCGGAGTATTGAGTCCATTAGGGAATTTGCTATCTAGTTCTAGGATTATTTTTGATTCCATCCTTCTCAGCATTTTGTCTCTGTTTCCTCCTCTTTGTGGTTTTGGAATTGATGAGATTACAAAATATTTGAGGCACTGCAAATCATTGTTATGCACAGACCTAAAATGTCTGGCCACTGGGTACGAGCTATCGCTATTAACGATTGCCCGGAGATGCTGGAGGATTCTGACATGCACCTGTAGCTTAGTGCTGCCGACATATCGTAGGCCACAGATGCATGTCAGGACATAGATGGCATACTCGGTTTTACAATTGTAGGACCCCTTGATGTTAACCATTTCTGGACTGAATGGGGTGGTATATTGGGTGGTGTTAGTTCCAAAACTGCAAGCCCTGCAGCTGGAACATTTGACGAATCCCGGCCGGGACTGCAGCCACATTTGTTTTTTACTTAGTTCTGGAAAACTTCTACTGATTTGAGTTTTCATGGAAGGTCCCTTCCTGTATGTAATGGTTGGAGTATTGGGTAGTCGGGGAGCTAGAACTGCATCTTGGTAATAAAATAGGCCAACTGTGTGTTATAATCGACCTTATCTTCCTTTCTTTGCGGTTATTGATAGTTATAAACCTCGGAGCCGAATCTGGGTTGCCTGTCACTGTATCAGTATTCGTAATTTTGTCATTTATTAATAGAGATTCTCTCGACCTAGCCTGCATTTTGTTAAGTGCTTGATTTAAAATAACATCTTTGTACCCTCTTTGTTTGAATCTTTCTAATGCTTGTGAGGTACAATTGGCTAAATCGACCTCTGTACTGCATATGCGTTTAAGTCTTAGTAATTCACCGTAGGGGATATTATTGATGACATGTTTAGGGTGAGCACTGCTGGCGTGTAATATAGTGTTTCCAGCAGTGCTTTTTCTATGGAGTTTGATAACTATTTGTCCCTCCTGAAAGAAGACCTTTACATCTAGGAAATCTACTTCTTGTTTACTGATGGTCGATGTAAACTTTAAATTTTCATGATTGATATTGATTTCTCTGATGAATTTCTTGGAACTGCTTTCGTCACCCTTCCATAAAACAAAAACGTCGTCAATGTATCACATCCATTTTAGCACTTGGCCTGAGAAAGCCACATGGCGTGTGCGCCTGAGGACCTGCTCCTCCCACCAGCCCACGTGTAAACACGCGTAGCTGGGAGAGAAGCAGACCCGCATCGTCACTACTCTCATTTGAAGATATATTTCATTGCCACACATAAAATAATTTTTGTTTAAGCACCAGGTAACCAATTCCACAATCATTTTGTTAAGACTATACCAATGTACTGATCTGGTTCCTAAGAAATATTCTAATGCTTTTAACCCAGTATGATGTTCTATACTAGTGTACAATGATTCGATATCAAGAGTGATAAATATCAAATCTTCAGCCTGGGGAATATTTCTGATCTTTCTTAAAAAGTCACCAGTGTCTTTAATATAGGTTGGCAAACTTGTTACTAGGTCCTGTAAGAAATAATCAATATATTCAGTGATATGTTCCGCAACACTTTGTATGGCTGAAATAATGGGATGTCCTGGAACTGGAAATATTTCTTTGTGCACCTTTGGTATTAAATATAGTTTTGGTAGGACTGGATTTTCTACATGAAGAAATTGGTATTCTTGCGTTGAAATCATCCCTTCTCTTTTCCATTTAAAAAGGATTTTTCTGAGTTGATCTTTGGCAATATTGTTGTGTTTTAAACTAGATTTGGCATAGCACTGAGGAACGCTCAGTTGTTTCTGAGCTTCAGCAATATATTGTTTCTGTGGCCAAATAACAATATTGCCGCCCTTGTCTGATGTTGTGACAATAATCTGATGATCATTGTTCAATTTTTTGAGTAGGGATGCATATTTCTTCCCCTGTTCACTATATATATATATATATATATATATAAATATATATATATATATATATATATATATATATATATATATATATATATATATAATATATATATATATATATATATTAGATAGTTATAGTTAGGACCGTGTTTCCATAGGAAATCTCAAAATTCTATTTTGAATAACTTTGGCGCCGGTTGACGAATCCTCGCGAAATTTTCAAAACTAATGGGGCGCTCCGTTCAGCTCCTACCCTGAAAGTCTCGGGGTGATTCGTCAAGCGGGGGCCGAGAAAAAAGGGGGGTCCCAAAACACGTTTTCCCCATGCATTTTTCCATAGGACCTTTAGACGCAGCTACAGCCCGAACGGCTGAACAGAATTACTTGAAATTTGGCAGAGAGGTAGCCATAAGGTCAAGGAAGTCCCTTTTGCAGGTCTGGTGTAAATCTGTTCAGTATTTCCTGAGAAAATAGCATTTAAAAGCATATCAATATCTATACGCGTGCAGGGTGCTCGCACTGTGCGCGCACCGTGCGAGCACCCTAACGTGCGCGAGCGTAATTCTGATTGGTTGTTACATGTTAGTCAACGTTCGAATCGGTCGAAATCAGGAAGTGTCGGCCGCCATTTTGTTTGTTTTCAGTGCGAGAGTGAAAAAGGAAGGTGGCGAACGTGAAAAGGGGGCAGGGTAGAGAGTTCCTGACCCCCTAGCCTTTGTTAGGGGGTCCCTGAAGGACCCCGAAGGCTGACATTTTTTTTTTTTTTTGTGTTTTAAATCGCGGGGGTGCACGCACCGTGCGCGCACGGTGAAAAACCCAAAGAAAAAAATAATAATACATAAATAAATTAGCATTTAAAAAAACGTCCAAATTCCTTATTTGCGAATCCCAAATTGAGATTCGCAAATAAGGAATACCTTGCCATTAATTCCTATGGGCTAGAAGGCCCATAGGAATGAATAGGAAGACATTCTCAATTTGCGATTCTCAATTAGAGAATCGCAAATTGAGAATGCAATTTCAAGGTTGCACCGGTGTCAATAGGACACCCTTTTGCACCCCTGAAATAAACATGTGTGCACATGTAGCACACATACATGCGCTAAGGGCATGTATGTGCGCCACATGGCACTTTGAAAAATGCAAAAAAGTGCATTTTTCAAAGAAATCGCAAATTACCACCAACCTGAGGTTGGTGGTAATATGCGATTCCTTAAGCCAAAATTGCACAACTTGGGTGCTTCCTACATTGCATTTAAGGAATCGCAATTTGGGATTCCTAAAATGCATTAGCAAAATAAGGAATCACAAATTTTGCGATTCCTTATTTTGCGTGTGGGTTTTTGTGTACTACATAGCACACTGCCCAAATTGCGATCGCAAACAGCGAAATTCGGCGAATTTCAGCATTTGCGATTGCAATTTGGCTTCCTACATATGGCCCTATATGAGCTATTGATTACTTGTCTGAGTACCTGTATGGGTGCCTGAGTGTCTGTGTGGGGGTATGACTGTGTGCATAGATGTGTGAGTGGATAAGTCACTGGGTATATGTGTTCAAGTCTGTATCTGTGAAGGTCTATATGGCTGGGTGAGTGTGTGTATGAGTGTCTTGGTGAGTGAATGGATGTCTCAGTGGTACATGTGTGAGTAACTCCATATGTGAAAGGCAGTATGTATGAGTGTTGGACTGTATAAATGACTATATGTGAGAGTGAGTGATTGTGAGAGTGCCTGTATGGATCAGTGTGTGCTTGTATTAGTTATTGTATTAGAGTGTAAGCATGTGTTAGTATATGTTTAAATACGTGACATGGTATGTGCACAACTGTACAGGTGAGTAAATGAAAGTGTGATTGATTATTTCCATTACTGACTAGGTGTGTGAATAATTCTATGAATGAGAAGCGGTGTGTGAGTGTCTGTATAGATATGTGACTGGATATTATAATGCTGTATTGATGGCTGACTGTATGTATGAGTGAGTGTATGGGTGAATGAATGGATGTGTGTGTAGACCTACAAATTAGTGAGTGGATATGTACTAACTGGTGTTAGTGTGTTCATGGTTTCGAAAATTATAGTCTGTATTTTGGAGAAGGTGTATCAAGTGTTATATTAGGGTTTGATGAGGTGCATCAGATTTTGATGTGGATGATGTCATCAGTGATGTCATTTGAGATGTCATCAGTGATGTCATCAGTGATGCCACTGACCATGTCATGAATGATGTAATATGTGACGTCATCAGCAGTGCATTGCGGGGGCGCAATTGCAGATGTCGCAGTCCCGTTTGCAAGACACATTGCTCCCAGTGCGGCCCACCCAGACCACGCATCATCGCAGGGTGCGTACACGCTGTGTGCTTCAGGTGCTATTAGCTCACTGCACCATAAGTCATCGCCACGTGGCCTCATCAAGGCAGAATTCATTAAACAAAATCCATTGCTCCCAGTACGGCCCGCCGGGACCACGTATCTTTGCAGAGTGCACACAAGCTGAGTACTCCAGGTGCCACTAACTGTGCAGCTCAACTCAATGCCACATAGCTGTGCGCCCATCCTGACCACTACCTTTGCCCTACACTGGGGTTACACGGTTCAAAATTCAAGATTAGTAATGAAGCAAATTGTGTAAGAGACTATAATGGGTTAAGAAGACCAAATGCTCCCAATCTGTGCAGCTCAAGTCAACGTCACCTGCCTGTGGGCCTTTGCTCACCGCTACCTCTGGCCTACACTATGGAAGACCAGCGACAAATGGTGGCACTAATCGTCTTTAACACAAGCTGATCCCACATGGGGAACTGTGTCCTGAGTTCTGAATGGCAGTGACCCCAACTCCGTGAGACAACCACAGCACCAGACTCCCTTCGATCAGTGAGGCATATTTCCATATGCAATGGCGGCGACACGTGGTGCCACTAACCCTGTTCAACACAAGCCGAACAATCCCATGTGTTGAACTGTGTCCTGAGTCCTGAATGGCAGTGACCCCAACTCCGTGAGACAACCACAGCACCAGACTCCCTTCGATCAGTGAGGCATATTTCCATATGCAATGGTGGCGACAGGTGGTGCCAATAACTCTGTTCAACACAAGCCGAACAATCCCACATGTGGAACTGTGTCCTGAGTCCTGAATGGCAGTGACCCCAACTCCGTGAGACAACCACAGCACCAGAGTCCCTTCGATCAGTGAGGCATATTTCCATATGCAATGGTGGCGACAGGTGGTGCCAATAACTCTGTTCAACACAAGCCGAACAATCCCACATGTGGAACTGTGTCCTGAGTCCTGAATGGCAGTGACCCCAACTCCGTGAGACAACCACAGCACCAGAGTCCCTTCGATCAGTGAGGAATATTTCCATATGCAACGGCGGGGACACATGGTGCCAATAACTCTGTTCAACACAAGCTGAACAATCCCACATGTGGAACTGTGTCCTGAGTCCTGAATGGCAGTGACCCCAAGTCCATGGCAGCGACCACAGCAGCATACTCCCTCTGATTAGTTAGGCATATTTCCATATGCAACGCCGGCAACACGTGGTGCCAATAACTCTGTTCAACACAAGCCGATCCCACATGTGTAACTGTGTCCTGAGTCCTGAATAGCAGTCACCCCAAGTCCGTGGCAGTGACCACAGCACCACACTCCCTTTGATCAGTGAGGGGTATTTCCATATGCAACTACAGACTCCAGTAGGCAAGAAACTATCACACTCCTACATATTATACTTTTAGTATCCTTGCTTCAAGAACTTTTTTTTTATATCAGTTATAGCTGTACTACAATGACCAAATTAATCTTCAAATGCAAACTAACATGGAATAGCACTCTACACTAAGATGAAATAAGTGTAGAATACACTGACGAAGTGTTGTATTTTCTGAGTACAATCTTGTTAGAAATTACCATTTAAAAATTGAATTGCGAGCTGTACTGCCTGCAGTGTAGACTGCTATTCCATGTTAGTTTGCATTTGAAGATTAATTTGGTCATTGTACTAAATGCTAATTTCTAACAACAAGATTGTACTCAGAAAATACAACACTTCGTCAGTGTATTCTATACTTATTTCATCTTTTCACCATACGCCTACACTGCACTAGGTAGGGCTCACAATGAAAATTATTTCTTCATTCATTAACTACAGAGTCCACTAGGCAAGTAACTATTACAGGCCTCAAATCTACATAATATCCTTTTAGTAACCTTTCTTCTTGAACATGTTTTGTATCAGTTATAGCTTTAGTACAATCACCAAATTCATTTTCAAGTACAAATAAAAACTCAGCAGTCTACACTGCGGGCAGCAGCCCTCGGAATTTGAATTTTGGACACGTGGTGCCAACTAACACTGTCCAACACAAGCCGATCCCACATGTGTAACTGTCTCCTGAGTCCTGAATGGCAGTGACCCCAAGTCCATGGCAGCAACCACAGCACCAGACTCCCTTCGATCAGTGAGGCATATTTTGATATGCAAGGCCGGCGACACGTAGTCCCACTAACCCTCTTTAACACAAGCCGATCCCACATGTGTAACTGTGTCCTGAGTCCTGAATGTCAGTGACCCCAGGTCCGTGGCAGCGACCACAGCAGCATATTCTCTTTGATCAGTTAGACATATTTCCATATGCAAGGCTGGCGACACGTAGTGCCACTAACCCCTTTAACACTAGCCGATCCCACATGTGTAACTGTGTCCTGAGTCCTGAATAGCAGTCACCTCAAGTCCATGGCAGCGACCACAGCACCAGACTCCCTCTGATCAGTGAGGCATTTTTCCATATGCAATGCCGGCGACACGTAGTCCCACTAACCCCTTTAACACAAGCCGATCCCACATGTGTAACTCTGTCCTGAGTCCTGAATGGCAGTCACCCCAAGTCCATGGCAGCGACCACAGCACCAAAATCCTTCTGATCAGTGAGGCATATTTCCATATGCAAGGCCAACAGCACGTGGTGCCACTAATCCTGTTCAACACAAGCCGATCCCACATGTGTAACTGTGTCCTGAGTCCTGAAGGTCAGTGACTCAAACTTCGTGACAGCGACCACAGCACCACACTCCCTTCGATTAGAGAGGGGTATTTGCATATGGAAGGCCGGCGACACGTGGTCCCACTGAACCTGCACTACGCAGGCCGGTGGGGCCACCAACGTATGCACGTGGCTGTGGGCCCTTGCTCACCGCTACCTCTGGCCTACACTACGGTCAGCAGGCCTCACAATTCAGATAGAGTCCTGATTCCACATGACGCAGTCCAGTAGCCAAGACACATTGCTCCCAGTGTGGCTCGTCCACACCAAGAATCATCACAGACCCATACAGCCTCAATGCTTCTGGTGCCACTAACCCTCTTTAACACAAGCCGATCCCACATGTGTAACTGTGTCCTGAGTCCTGAATGGCAGTGACCCCAAGACCGTGGCACCGACCACAGCACCACACTCCGTTCGATCAGTGAGGCATATTTCGATATGCAAGGCCGGTGACAAGTAGTCCCACTAACCCTCTTTAAAACAAGCCAATTCCACATGTGAAACTGTGTACTGAGTCCTAAATGGCAGTGACCCCAACTTTGTGGCAGCGACCACAGCATCAGACTCCCTTCAGTCTTATTTGTTGTTCTTTTCTTTAAATATTTTTTTTATATGTAAATCTATACATGACTAAGATTCTTCTTTGTCCAACCGCACAGGGACACTTCCAGGCCCAAGAAGGTTGTTGGGGGTATGATGGTCATGTGGGAAGAGGGTGCGATACCTGCTGATGTGGGTAGAGCATCAAAGGGGTATCTATCACAGAAAGAACTCCGATATGTTTTCACAAATGCCTCGGACAAATGCCAGCTGATGGACTGAATGACAAAATGTTTTTTCAATGCTTATGTAGTATGAGTTATGAACAGTTCGCACCCAGGCTTGCAGAGGGACAGCTGTGCCCCATCCGCTCGATTCACAGACGCAGTACTATGAGCAGTCCACGTCATTGTAGCTATCCCTGCCCTGTTCCGTCGTACACCACGCCACTCCGATTTCGTTCCGACGTTGGCCCCACATAGCTACCTGTCGCAGGCATACTCGCTGTTGGTGTGCAGGTCAGTGGTCTAGTTCTCAACATCTCACGGCCGCTCCCTGAGCACAGGTTTGCACACACACCACACCCATCCGGCACATGCGTCACAAGCCATGTTACAACGCAAATATAATAGATCGACAACGTCACATCCTTTATTGCCAGTGCTGACTAGATGGAGGACGCTCCACGTGTCTCAACCATAAAGAGTCTTTGAAAAGTTGCGCAGAAGGTTAGTTGCACCCTGATTTGTATAGCCATCAGGGACCTACTACCCCCTTGGCGCAAACTTCAGATGCACAGGGTTAGTGCCACCCGAAGCTCATATGGCCATCAGGGGCCTACCACCATGTGGCACGCACTTGAGTTCCACAGGCTTAGCGGCCCCAAAAGCTGATGTGATCTCTGCCATTGATGACTCAGGACTCAGCGACATGTGTGAGATCTGCCAGGCTGCGGAAAAGCTGATGTGGTCTCTGCCATTGATGACTCAGGACTCAGCGACGTGTGAGATCTGCCGGGCTGTGGAGAAGATGATGTCGTCTCCACCATTCATGACTCGGGACTCAGCAACATCTGTGAGATCCGCTGAGAATCTGATGTGTTCTCTGCCATTCATGACACAGCACTCAGCGACATATCTGGGATGTGCAGAGTTTTGACGGGCACGTGGAATGTCCACTGCTGCACACTCCGGTGGCACCAGGTAATTATTTGCTCATGGATGTACAGGGGCGGCAGTGTCTCTCTTTCTCTCTCTCTCTCTCTTCCTTCTTTTCCTTCTATCTCTCTAACTCTCTCTCTTCCTTCTCCCTTTCTCACTCCCTTTCTTTCCTTCCCTCTCTTTTTCTCTCTGGCTTTTTTTTCCTTCTCTGTTTCTCTGTGTCTCTCTCCTTTGATATGCCCATTACACACATCCTTATTTTGTGCTTTATTTTCCAGGCTCTGTCGTCGACATCCATGTTCCCCACAGAAGTGTTCCGCCTTGTTGTTTTGTAATATTTTTGATAAATTTTGTTTATTAGTGTATCGTTCATATATATATATGTTAATAAAAAAAGAAAGTTTGAAAATAGTTTATTGTTTACATATATATGTTTATAAAAAAGTAAAGTTTGAAAAAAAAACTAATAACGTTTTTGGTTGTTCCCTTAACTGCTGTGTGACTCTTTCTTGTTCTTATTACTGTTATTTGATGGAGTCCACCATGGTGTTAAATTTTGGGGCCCTTATCGCGGGAATACTGGTGATGTCTGCAGTTGGCACCAACTTCTGAATAGTGTGTTAGATTTATCTCAACTTTACTTCCATTAAAGTGCTGATACTGAAATGCCGACTAGCCGTTCCCGTGCAAAAAGACATGAGGTGCACCTTTGTGATTTATTCTAAATACTAAAAACCTGTATTGCATTGCACTGAGGTAGTGGCTGCACTAACAGTGTACACACAAAATCAATTAATTTATATACAATTTATTCATTGTATTTATATTGATTGGGAATAGTGCGTCAGGTGCTGGATCTTGACGGGATACACTGCTCAGTTTGTATATTGTTCTGCACACGAAAAAAATCACATCACAACTTTCAGACCAACTGCAATGCGAAACAAATTCCAGCGATAAGCAACGTTAGCACCGGGGATTTTACACCTGCTTTCTGCTGGTGTTAAGCAGGACGACTACCGGCACCATGAAAGGGAACATAGCCAAGAATTATACCAGAACACACACAGGTGCCATAGAGTCAATGAGCATTTTACAGGGAAACCCATGAGGGCCACAAGAGTCATCGCAACAACTCCAGGACCACCAACGCACCCCAAACCCACATCTGAGCAAGTGTGTCCCTGTGGTAATTGTCTTAGCATGATAGGCACGAGCCCTACAACATCACAGTGTGCTGTCACCGCAGCGTTGGCAGTGAGCCTGGACAAGTAGCTACACACGCATCCTCCTGCATGCACAACTGGCATGTGCTGGTCTGGGGTACACAGGTCAGCGCAGGGGTGTGCCTATCCGGCAAGGGGAACGGGGTGTCTCAGACATGTTGTCCCTGTACAGGAAGTGCAGGAAGTGTGTCTCTGTGCTCTGGTGTGCCCTGCCACAAGGGCCGCAGCAGTCGATGTTGTAAAGTGGCATGCACCACCTCCAAACGGCACTGTGATGGTGTAGTTGGAATGTAGCAGGACATGCACGAATAGGCATTAGAATGGTGTGCCATATGAGTGCACGAGATACAACGGCGCACCGTACAAAAGTGTGCGGGCTCGTGGGAGGGAGGAGCAGCTATTTGGCAACGTAACACACATTGAACTCGCCCATGTGCCACGTGCTGGGCATCTCATCCATGATGACCACGGTCGCAGACATCCCACAACCCCAACAACGGCCTTTGTACACATCCTGTATGAATGCAGCATGGTTTTCACTTCTATGCTCGTTCAGTGGTGTGATGTTGGCGGGTTGTGTGACTTGTGCTCCTTGTTGGTGTGTTTCATTTTGGCCATTGTTTGTCTATACTTGTGCTGTACTTAATTGTGCATGTGTGCCATTCTGCCCACCTCCCCCCGTCCCCCACTCCCTGCTTCTTCCTCTTCCTGGTGCTGTTGTGTCTATCATTTTGTTGCTCCACACATAAATACATGTAAAGAACAAATTAGAATAGTTCCTTGATACTTTTAGGTTTCAAATCTTCTCTCTATTGGTTTCGTTTTAATTTTCCATATAAACCGTTTTTTAAATATTCAACAACACATAGAAGTCAGAAGTGCAATGTATTCTATCAACACACTTTCTAGAACATTCTACAACACGTACAGGTTAAAAGTTCATCATTTTTTTTAAACTTAAGAATATTTTTTTGCAACATTTTCTCGAACATTTAAGGGCACGTGCAGGTTAAAAGTTCACGATTGTTTTAAGTTCGAACTGTGCCTTCCAAATGCAAGTAGCAGGTGTGGTTGAGTTGAGCAAATTTTATCCTATGATATGTACTCCAAATTGAAACTGCTTTTTCTTAACCAATCACAAAGATGCTTTTCCACAAAACGAATGTGCACCCTACTTTTAAAAAAGAATGCTTTTCATCTCCCAATCACGTATCGTTTTGTATGGCAAAAAAAGTAGTTCCCCATCTTTAAACATATCTCTTATTCTACCAAGGAACTGCATGAGCTTCAGACATCTTTCCATACCTTCCAGCCATACCTTCAAAATGCTAGTGTGGATCGTAGGACTTAGCTATATTTTCTGGTGCAAGAGGTATGCAGAAAATAGACGTATTGACTTAGACCTAAGTTTACAAAATGTGGACATTAAATGGTTTGCACATTGAAGATTGAAGTGGCACCAATTGCTACCTTTGGTTAAAACATCTTTGCATCTTACACACCCTGACCTCATGATTGTGCATTGTGGTGGAAATGACCTAGGCACATTGACTGGGGTAGGTTTGGAAATGCTTATGAAGGACACCTTTGGACACCTCAGCTCAGCACCATGTGACTCTAGGCAATAGCTCACTTATTAGCTCACTTAATTTCCACGCTGGCCTCGAGGGCCTTCAGACCCATAGGGGTGAGTAGTTTGCGCTTTACAAATACCGTATTGATTTGATACACGCAAATTTACATTTGCACTCCCTGTATAACACCCCCTAAGCACCATGCACAAGTTACAATGTTCGAAACAAAAGTTCCTCTGAGTAGATATAACTACATGCTGACACTACTTGACAGATGTGGCACAGCAGCCAGAGCACATGACTTCACAGCATATGACACACAGTTTGGGCTCACGCTTTCATCCCCGACTCCGGCAGCACCTCAGCTTAGCACCATGAGACTCTAGACAATACCTCACATATTTTCCGTACCCCAGGACTTTCAACCAGTAGGCGTCAGTAGTTCGTCCTAGTAGGTATAAACACATGCTGACACTACTTCCACTGGTGTGTTGCAGCGGCCAGGGCACATGACTTCAAACCATAAGAGACAAAGTTTAGGCTCACGCTTCCATCCCGACTCCCGCAGCAGCTCACCTTAGCAGCATCAGACTCTACCCAATACCTCACTTAATTTCTGTACCCAGCACTTTCAGACCGGTAGGTATGAGTAGTTTGCTTCGCACCCCCTCTATAGCACACCCTAAACACCCCACAGAGGTTACAGTGCTCCTACCCTCCTCTTTCCTACTTTTTTCGCCCTTTTTCTCCTTACTCGCTTCAACAGAATCACAAAATGGCGGCCAACACTTCCTAGTTGCAACCGCTCGTAGCGCTCCCAACCAATAAGCAGCAAGCTCGTGCTCGTAACGCCTCAGCCAATCAGATGGCAGAATTCCCAAATATCGATATCTGTAAATTTCGATATTTCTCAAAAACTACTGAATGGATTTACACCAAATAAACAAAAGTGTGCTTTCTAGACCAAGACCCTTCTATCTGCCAAATTTGGGGTAATTCCGTTCACCCGTTCGACCTGTAGCCTTGTCTAAAGTTTTCTATGGAAATTAACATGGAGAAAACATGGTTTGAGACCCCCCTTTATTCTCAGCCCCCCCTTGACAAATCACCCCCAAACTTTCAACATAGGAGCTGATATGATTAAAGAGTTAGTTTGGAAGATTTCAGGAAGATTCATCAAACGACGCCAAAGTTATAAGCAAAACAAAAAAATGCTCTTCCTATGGAAACTTGGTCCTAACTATAACGATATATATATATATATATATATATATATATATATATATATATAGATAGATAGATAGATAGATAGATAGATAGATAGATAGATAGATAGATAGATAGATAGATAGATAGATAGATAGATAGATAGATAGATAGATAGATAGATAGATAGATAGATAGATAGATAGATAGATAGATAGATAGATAGATAGATAGATAGATAGATAGATAGATAGAGATATATATATAGATATATATATTAAGAGAAGGGGGGTCACACAGCCCCCTTCTAAAAAAAAAAGAAAAGCCGGCATTTCGCCAGAGGCCTTGCCCACTCCCTGCACCAATCAGCAAACGTGCCTCTGGTGTGTTCTAAGTTGGAGGATTAGGCCCCCTTGAATCCTGAGGGTCCCTGGGGGCCAACTAGTCCACCAGGTACCTCCAGTAAGCCCCACACATTGGGATTGCTGAGAGGTTGTCTGAGGCCACGCCCCTTTTTACACTGCTCTGGTGGGGTGATGAGGTCTCTTGTGTCCTGAGGACTAAAGTGGACTTCATCCCCTGAGCAGCAGTGCACCAGGAGGCCCGCTTGCCGAGTGGTGGAAAAAGGGCGCGTGGCCTGTGTCCACATCTCAGCACTCCCACTATCTGGAGCTTACTGAAGGTAACAGGTAGGCTAGTTGGCCTGTAAGGACCCCTAGCAGCGAAGGGGACTTCAATCCCCATCCAAGAGCATGCCAGGGAGTGCATTTGCAGAGTGGTGTGCAAAGGGGGCATGGCCTGCTATGTGAACTTACCAATGCTGCTGTGTGGAACTTACTGGAGATAATAGGAGGGGTAGTTGGCCCCCAAGGACGTCCTTAGGGGCCATCTACCCCTCCTGTTACTTCCAGTAAGTCCCACACAGTGGTATTGCTAAGGGGTCTTTGGAGGCCATGCTTCCCTTTCTCCACCACTCTGCAAATGCGCCTCCTGGCACACTGCAGGTTGGGGGATGAAGTCAACTTTACTCTTGAGGGACTTTGGGGGACAAGAAGCCCTCCTTGTATCTCCTGTAAGTCCTACGCAGTGGAATTCCTGAGTGCTGCTCTGTGGCCCAGCCTACTTTTTGCACCACTCTGCAAACACGACTACTACATTATAGTTAGAAATTAACATTTAAAAAACCTTAGAAATTCACTGAAAAAACCATAGGTTTTAGAGACGTTACAGTTAATAATTAGCATATGAAAAACCTTTGAAATTCACTGAAAAAAACACAGGTTTCAGGGACGTTATAGTTAGTTGGGCATTTCATTCGTACAAAACCAGTTAGTTGAGCTAACTATAACTAGCACCCCCTGCAATGCACTGCTGATGACTTCACATATTACATCACTCATGACTTGGTCAGTAACTTCAGGGGGCCAGGGTGTTTCTACCCTACCCCCTTCTCTTGTTTTTCACCTTTTTTTGCACTGTTTTCTTCTGACTCGGTTACCGAGTCACAAGATGGCTACCAACACTGCTTGGTTTGGAGTGTTGGCAGTCGATAAGAATTGAGCTCGTGCTCGAGAGGGTTCCCGAACCCTCCACGATGCTCAGATATCGATATTTTTATTTTGTTAATTTCTCAGCAACTATTGAACGGATTTATACCATTTAAAACAATTGGGGTAATTCCGTTCAGCAGTTCGGGCTGTAGCCGTGTCTAAAGTTCCTATGGAAATTAACAATGAGAAAATGTGTTTTGGGACCCCCTTTTGACGAATCACCCCGAAACTTACGAGACAGGAGCTGACCGGAGCGCCCCATTAGCTTTGAACATTTCGTGAAGATTTGTCAAACGGTGCCAAAGATATTGGCAAATGAAAAAACGCTTTTCCTATGGAAAATACATTCTAACTATAGCTACCTACTGTCGACAGCCAGTAGGTAATATATGCATATATATATCTATATATCTATATATCTATCTATCTATATATATATATGTATATATATATATTTATATATGTATGTATATATATATATATATATATTCACTTAAAAAACCATAGGTTTCACACATGTTATAGTTAGCTGGGCATTTCCCTCGTAAAAAACCAATGAAATTCCCCGTTATAGTTAGTGCAGGCAACTATAACTCACGCAACCGCAATCCGCTGCTGATGACGTCAGATATTACATCACTGTATTTAGACACTTATTTACCCATGTCTTCTTCCATTCATCTTTAGCTATACATAGATTTCATTTTTTTTTTTTCAGAAAGACACATATGTCATCAGTGATGTAATATCTGATGTCATCAGCAGCGGATTGCGGTCGCGTGAGTTATAGTTGCCTGCACTAAATATAACGGGGAATTTCATTGGTTTTTTACGAGGGAAATGCCCAGCTAACTATAACATGTGTGAAACCTATGGTTTTTTAAGTGAATTTGCAAGGTTTTTTAAATGCTAATTCCTAACTATAACATGTGTGAAACCTATGGTTTTTTCAGTGAATTTGTACGGTTTTTTAAATGGTAAGTTATGTATTTATTAATATATTTTTTTAAACAAAACTTTTTCTCGGCGTGCGCTCGGTGCGCTTCGCGCACCGTGCGCCCACTTTACGCAGTTCATGCCGTGCGCACACGGTGGGCTTGCGGTGCCCTTTGCGCACCTCGCGCCCACTTTTCGCAGTTAGTGCCGTGCTCGCGCAGTGGGCACGGAGCGCTTCGCCCTCAAGGGCCAAATACATTTTTTTTTTTTTTGAAAAATCATGGAGTGCGCGCACGCTGCGCGAACTTCGCAGAATTTTTTCGGTTTGGGTGGTGCGCGCATGGTGCGCGCACTCGGCAATTTTTCGAAAAAAAAATAAAAAAAATGTTTGCCCTTGGGGGTCCTTCTCGGACCCCCTGACCACGGCTAGGGGGTCAGGAACTGTCCACCCTGCCCCCATTTCACGTTCTCCACATTTGTTTTTCACCCCCTCAGAGTGCGAGAGACAAAATGGCGGCCGACACTTCCTGGTTTCGACCGATTCGAATGTTTACTAAGATCTAACAACCAATCAGAATTGCGCTCGCGCACGGCAAGGTGCGCGCACCCAGCGCGCACGCTGCGCGCGTACAGATATATATATTGATTTAAATGCTATTTTCTCTGGAAATACTGAGCAGATTTACACCAAACCTGCAAAAGGCACTTCATGGACCTTATGGCTACCTCTCTGCCAAATTTCACGTAATTCTGTTCAGCCGTTCGGGCTGTAGCTGCGACTAAAGTCCCTATGGAAAAATCCATGGTGAAAACGCGTTTTGGGACCCCCCTTTTTCTCGGCCCCCGCTTGACGAATCACCCCGAGACTTTCAGGGTAGGAGCGGAGCGCCCCATTAGTTTTGAAAATTTCGCGAGGATTCGTCAATCGGCGCCAAAGTTATTCAAAATAGAATTTTGAGATTTCCTATGGAAACTCGGTCCTAACTATAACTATCTACTGGCGACCGCCAGTAGATAATATATGTATATATATATGTATATATATATATATATATATATATATATATATACACGTATTACCTACTGGCGGTCTCCAGTAGGTAGTTATAGTTAGGACCTATTTTCCATAGGAAATCCGCAACATTCTATTTATATATATATTCACTGAAAAAACGATAGGTTTCAGGCACGTTATAGTTAGGAATTAGCATTTAAAAATCCTTAAAAATTCACTGAAAGAACCATAGGTTACAGGGGCGTTATAGTTAGCTGGACTTTTCACTCGTACAAAACCATTGAAATTCCCCCGTTATAGTTAGTTCTGCTAACTATAACTCGCGCACCCGCAATGCACTGCTGATGACGTTACATATTACATCACTCGTGACATGGTCAGTGACATCATTCATGACATCACTGATGACATCTCAAATGACATCACTGATGACATCATCCAGTGAATGTGTGCTTTTCTGAAAATTACATATGTTTTATATATGTATATCTCAAGGTCGATGGAAGAATACATGGGTATATAGTGTCTAAATGGATGATTTGTTTTTGAAAAATTGATTGTATAACTGACTGATTAAGTGTATCTTAGTGAATACATGGCTTAGTGAGTAATGTTTAAATATGTAAATATCTGTATCAGTCTCTCACTTTGTGTATAAGTGGCTGCATGGGTTGGTGAGTAGCTACATGAGTGTCTATATAGGTTATTAGTTGTTTTTTTGAGTATCAGTATGAGTGTCTGAGTGTCTGTATGGTTCTCTGGGGGAATTACGTAATGCATAGGTGCATGAATGAGTGACTCACTGTTTGTATGTGTTGAAGACAGCATGTGTGCAGGACTGTATGGGTGGATGAGTGTGTGCATGAGTGTGTTAGTGAGTGAATGACTGTCTCAATAGTGTCTTTATGAGTAACTACATATGTTTTAAACTAGTATATCTTACTATTGGTGTATGTAAGTGAGTATATGTGAGAGTGAGAGATTGGAAGAGTTCCTGTATGAATAAGTATGTGTTTCTATAAGTGATTGTTTAATAGACTAAGTATGTGTAAGTTTCTGTAGAAGTAAGTGTGGTGGTGTGTGTATAACTGTATATGCAAATAAATGGATGTTTGATTCTTTATTAGCATGAGTGACTATGTGTGTGAGTAACTCTATGGATGAGTGGCGTTGTGTAACAGGATGTATAGGTGTATGAGTACATATGATGAGTGAGTACATGTATGAGTGACTGTATAGGACTGTTGTTGAATGAGTGGATGTGTATGTGGATCTTAGAATTACTGAATAGGTTGTTGAAACTGGTATTGGTATGTCCATTGTTTTGAAAATTTTAGTTTCTATTTTTGAATGTGTGTATCAAAGGTTATATTAGGGGGAGAGGAGGTCTGCCACTCTATCACAAGGATGATGTCATCAGTGATGTCATCAGTGATGTCATTTGAGATGTCATCAGTGATGTCATGAGTGATGTCACTGACCATGTCATGAGTGATGTAATATGTGACGTCATCAGCAGTGCATTGCGGGCGCGTGAGTTATAGTTAGCTGAACTAACTATAACGGGGGATTTTCAATGGTTTTGTACGAGTGAAAAGTCCAGCTAACTATAACGCCCCTGAAATCTATGTTTTTTTCAGTGAATTTTTAAGGTTTTTTAAATGCTAATTTCTAACTATGCCTATAGAGATAGGACATGTGAAGAAAGAAGAAAAAACGCACAGAAAGAAAAATAAGAAATGCAGAAAGAAGCAACAGAAGTCCTCAAAGATGAAGAAAAGTGCAGGAAGAAGGATAACGGTCAGAACGAACAAACAGAAGAGCAGAAAGAAGCCTTGTTGCAAAATCATCCTGTACCCTCAACTTTTTCAGACGGATATTGGTGGTAACTGAGTCTGACTAACCAGTCCTAGAGCCAGTGCTATGTTAAAAGACACTTAGAATACAGTGAAAACACCTACATATACTAGGGAACACTATGCGTTGGGGTCCCCCTGTGATTAGCATGACCTCACTCGTGACATGGTCAGTGACATCATTCATGACATCACTGATGACATCTCAAATGATATCACTGATGACATCATCCAGTGAATGTGTGCTTTTCTGAAAATTACATATGTTTGATATATGTATATCTCAAGGTCGATGGAAGAATAAATGGGTATATAGTGTCTAAATGGATGATTTGTTTTTGAAAAATTGATTGTATAACTGACTGATTAAGTGTATCTTAGTGAATACATGGCTTAGTGAGTAATGTTTAAATATGTAAATATCTGTATCAGTCTCTCACTTTGTGTATAAGTGGCTGCATGGGTTGGTGAGTAGCTACATGAGTGTCTATATAGGTTATTAGTTGTTTTTTTGAGTATCAGTATGAGTGTCTGAGTGTCTGTATGGTTCGGTGGGGGGTATTACGTAGTGCATAGGTGCATGAATGAGTGACTCACTGTTTGTATGTGTTGAAGACAGCATGTGTGCAGGACTTTATGGGTGGATGAGTGTGTGAATGGGTGTGTTAGTGAGTGAATGACTGTCTCAATAGTGTCTTTATGAGTAACTACATATGTTTTAAACTAGTATATCTGACTATTGGTGTATATAAGTGAGTATATGTGAGAGTGAGAGATTGGAAGAGTTCCTGTATGAATAAGTATGTGTTTCTATAAGTGATTGTTTAAAAGACAAAGTATGTGTAAGTTTCTGTAAAAGTAAGTGTGGTGGTGTGTGTATAACTGTATATGCAAATAAATGGATGTTTGATTCTTTATTAGCATGAGTGACTATGTGTGTGAGTAACTCTATGGATGAGTGGCGTTGTGTAACAGGATGTATAGGTGTATGAGTACATATGATGAGTGAGTACATGTATGAGTGACTGTATAGGACTGTTGGTGAATGAGTGGATGTGTATGTGGATCTTAGAATTACTGAATAGGTTGTTGAAACTGGTATTGGTATGTCCATTGTTTTGAAAATTTTAGTTTCTATTTTTGAATGTGTGTATCAAAGGTTATATTAGGGGGAGAGGAGGTCTGCCACTCTATCACAAGGATGATGTCATCAGTGATGTCATCAGTGATGTCATTTGAGATGTCATCAGTGATGTCATGAGTGATGTCACTGACCATGTCATGAGTGATGTAATATGTGACGTCATCAGCAGTGCATTGCGGGCGAGTGAGTTATAGTTAGCTGAACTAACTATAACGGGGGATTTTCAATGGTTTTGTACGAGTGAAAAGTCCAGCTAACTATAACGCCCCTGAAATCTATGTTTTTTTCAGTGAATTTTTAAGTTTTCTAAAAGCTAATTTCTAACTATGCCTATAGAGATAGGACATGTGAAGAAAGAAGAAAAAACACATAGAGAGAAAAATAAGAAATGCAGAATGAAGCAACAGAAGTCCTCAAAGACGAAGAAAAGTGCAGGAAGAAGGATAACGGTCAGAACGAACAAACAGAAGAGCAGAAAGAAGCCTTGTTGCAAAATCATCCTGTACCCTCAACTTTTTCAGACGGATATTGGTGGTAACTGAGTCTGACTAACCAGTCCTAGAGCCAGTGCTATGTTAAAAGACACTTAGAATACAGTGAAAACACCTACATATACTAGGGAACACTATGCGTTGGGGTCCCCCTGTGATTAGCATGACCTCACTCGTGACATGGTCAGTGACATCATTCATGACATCACTGATGACATCTCAAATGATATCACTGATGACATCATCCAGTGAATGTGTGCTTTTCTGAAAATTACATATGTTTGATATATGTATATCTCAAGGTCGATGGAAGAATAAATGGGTATATAGTGTCTAAATGGATGATTTGTTTTTGAAAAATTGATTGTATAACTGACTGATTAAGTGTATCTTAGTGAATACATGGCTTAGTGAGTAATGTTTAAATATGTAAATATCTGTATCAGTCTCTCACTTTGTGTATAAGTGGCTGCATGGGTTGGTGAGTAGCTACATGAGTGTCTATATAGGTTATTAGTTGTTTTTTTGAGTATCAGTATGAGTGTCTGAGTGTCTGTATGGTTCGGTGGGGGGTATTACGTAGTGCATAGGTGCATGAATGAGTGACTCACTGTTTGTATGTGTTGAAGACAGCATGTGTGCAGGACTTTATGGGTGGATGAGTGTGTGCATGGGTGTGTTAGTGAGTGAATGACTGTCTCAATAGTGTCTTTATGAGTAACTACATATGTTTTAAACTAGTATATCTGGCTATTGGTGTATATAAGTGAGTATATGTGAGAGTGAGAGATTGGAAGAGTTACTGTATGAATAAGTATGTGTTTCTATAAGTGATTGTTTAAAAGACAAAGTATGTGTAAGTTTCTGTAAAAGTAAGTGTGGTGGTGTGTGTATAACTGTATATGCAAATAAATGGATGTTTGATTCTTTATTAGCATGAGTGACTATGTGTGTGAGTAACTCTATGGATGAGTGGCGTTGTGTAACAGGATGTATAGGTGTATGAGTACATATGATGAGTGAGTACATGTATGAGTGACTGTATAGGACTGTTGTTGAATGAGTGGATGTGTATGTGGATCTTAGAATTACTGAATAGGTTGTTGAAACTGGTATTGGTATGTCCATTGTTTTGAAAATTTTAGTTTCTATTTTTGAATGTGTGTATCAAAGGTTATATTAGGGGGAGAGGAGGTCTGCCACTCTATCACAAGGATGATGTCATCAGTGATGTCATCAGTGATGTCATTTGAGATGTCATCAGTGATGTCATGAGTGATGTCACTGACCATGTCATGAGTGATGTAATATGTGACGTCATCAGCAGTGCATTGCGGGCGAGTGAGTTATAGTTAGCTGAACTAACTATAACGGGGGATTTTCAATGGTTTTGTACGAGTGAAAAGTCCAGCTAACTATAACGCCCCTGAAATCTATGTTTTTTTCAGTGAATTTTTAAGGTTTTTTAAATGCTAATTTCTAACTATGCCTATAGAGATAGGACATGTGAAGAAAGAAGAAAAAACGCACAGAAAGAAAAATAAGAAATGCAGAAAGAAGCAACAGAAGTCCTCAAAGATGAAGAAAAGTGCAGGAAGAAGGATAACGGTCAGAACGAACAAACAGAAGAGCAGAAAGAAGCCTTGTTGCAAAATCATCCTGTACCCTCAACTTTTTCAGACGGATATTGGTGGTAACTGAGTCTGACTAACCAGTCCTAGAGCCAGTGCTATGTTAAAAGACACTTAGAATACAGTGAAAACACCTACATATACTAGGGAACACTATGCGTTGGGGTCCCCCTGTGATTAGCATGACCTCACTCGTGACATGGTCAGTGACATCATTCATGACATCACTGATGACATCTCAAATGATATCACTGATGACATCATCCAGTGAATGTGTGCTTTTCTGAAAATTACATATGTTTGATATATGTATATCTCAAGGTCGATGGAAGAATAAATGGGTATATAGTGTCTAAATGGATGATTTGTTTTTGAAAAATTGATTGTATAACTGACTGATTAAGTGTATCTTAGTGAATACATGGCTTAGTGAGTAATGTTTAAATATGTAAATATCTGTATCAGTCTCTCACTTTGTGTATAAGTGGCTGCATGGGTTGGTGAGTAGCTACATGAGTGTCTATATAGGTTATTAGTTGTTTTTTTGAGTATCAGTATGAGTGTCTGAGTGTCTGTATGGTTCGGTGGGGGGTATTACGTAGTGCATAGGTGCATGAATGAGTGACTCACTGTTTGTATGTGTTGAAGACAGCATGTGTGCAGGACTTTATGGGTGGATGAGTGTGTGAATGGGTGTGTTAGTGAGTGAATGACTGTCTCAATAGTGTCTTTATGAGTAACTACATATGTTTTAAACTAGTATATCTGACTATTGGTGTATATAAGTGAGTATATGTGAGAGTGAGAGATTGGAAGAGTTCCTGTATGAATAAGTATGTGTTTCTATAAGTGATTGTTTAAAAGACAAAGTATGTGTAAGTTTCTGTAAAAGTAGGTGTGGTGGTGTGTGTATAACTGTATATGCAAATAAATGGATGTTTGATTCTTTATTAGCATGAGTGACTATGTGTGTGAGTAACTCTATGGATGAGTGGCGTTGTGTAACAGGATGTATAGGTGTATGAGTACATATGATGAGTGAGTACATGTATGAGTGACTGTATAGGACTGTTGGTGAATGAGTGGATGTGTATGTGGATCTTAGAATTACTGAATAGGTTGTTGAAACTGGTATTGGTATGTCCATTGTTTTGAAAATTTTAGTTTCTATTTTTGAATGTGTGTATCAAAGGTTATATTAGGGGGAGAGGAGGTCTGCCACTCTATCACAAGGATGATGTCATCAGTGATGTCATCAGTGATGTCATTTGAGATGTCATCAGTGATGTCATGAGTGATGTCACTGACCATGTCATGAGTGATGTAATATGTGACGTCATCAGCAGTGCATTGCGGGCGAGTGAGTTATAGTTAGCTGAACTAACTATAACGGGGGATTTTCAATGGTTTTGTACGAGTGAAAAGTCCAGCTAACTATAACGCCCCTGAAATCTATGTTTTTTTCAGTGAATTTTTAAGGTTTTTTAAATGCTAATTTCTAACTATGCCTATAGAGATAGGACATGTGAAGAAAGAAGAAAAAACGCACAGAGAGAAAAATAAGAAATGCAGAATGAAGCAACAGAAGTCCTCAAAGACGAAGAAAAGTGCAGGAAGAAGGATAACGGTCAGAACGAACAAACAGAAGAGCAGAAAGAAGCCTTGTTGCAAAATCATCCTGTACCCTCAACTTTTTCAGACGGATATTGGTGGTAACTGAGTCTGACTAACCAGTCCTAGAGCCAGTGCTATGTTAAAAGACACTTAGAATACAGTGAAAACACCTACATATACTAGGGAACACTATGCGTTGGGGTCCCCCTGTGATTAGTGTTGGACAGGCCACACAGAGGGCTGGCTCCCCCCCCGCACGACAGGGCCCGAGCTCCGGCCCGCCCAGCATACCCCCGTGACAAGCCCCTGTACTCCGTCTCCCGACGGACCCTCTGCCCTCGGACCCCTACTCATCACGGGGTCCAGCCCCACCGGCTTCCCCGGCCAGGTCAAGCCGCCATCTTGGGCCCTGCACCACGCGGCCGCGTGGCCTCCCCTCGACCCTAACCCCGGGCCTGGCCGGCCCCGACATCCCGGCACCACCATCCACCCAGGAGGTGAGCGGACCACTTGGCAGGTCAATGGGAGAACGAAGCGTCAAGAGCTCTTCCCCCGCCAGGTGCCGATCGCCTCCAGCAGCCCCCAGGCGCTGGCTCCACCCCCTGCTGGGTGTCTGGACACCTTCATCCCGGACCCTCCGACCTCCAAGTGCGAGGGTCCGGACATCAAAGGGCACCAGCCCTATAACTAAGACAGCTCCGGAGCAGGAAGGCAGTTGTATCCTGGAGTCGAGAGACACCGAGTGAACTCAACCCTGACGGTCTACTGGCGCTGCCGTAGCCCGCTCTTGCGAACCATCGTCCTGCCTGCTGGCGCTGCCGCGGCCTTCTGCAACCTTCATCTTCCTGGGACCTGCTGGCGCTGCCGCGGCCCGTTGTACCGACCATCCTCACCGGGACCTGCTGGCGCTGCCGCGGCCCTCTGCAACCTTCATCTTCCTGGGACCTGCTGGCGCTGCCGCGGCCCGTTGTACCGACCATCCTCACCGGGACCTGCTGGCGCTGCCGCGGCCCTCTGCAACCTTCATCTTCCTGGGACCTGCTGGCGCTGCCGCGGCCCGTTGTATCGACCATCCGCACCGGGACCTGCTGGCGCTGCCGCGGCCCATACCACCTAACCACCAAGCTCGAGGATTGTGAGCTCATCACCATCTCATCCGAATTACCTGATTGGTAAATAGACTGTCCCGCTACCCCCTTCCCTACCTTACGAGACTCTAATCGAGGGGACCCCTGAGTCCAGACCTCCTTGTACCATTTTACCGTACCTTAAATAAGTGTCGATAAAGATCACTGAACCTTATCCGTGTGTGATATCTGTCTGTGGGGGGGAAGTTACTTGTCTGTACGATCGCTGGAGACGGCTCTCCCCGGAGACCTCTCCTCCTGACCCCGGCCGACCCTCCCGGTCCGTCTACCTTTTCTAACATTGGTGGCCAGCGGCGCGATCCGAATCAACGCGTAATCGTACAGAGAGTAGCTCACCCCACGACAAAGCACGATGTCGACCAAAGATAGCAGCTCCACCGAGAAGTTCCAAATGGAGAAACTAGAGGAGTACAACCACCGCGAACTGAGACAATTTTGCATAGAACTTGGCATTGCTACCACTGGCCTGAGTACCAAGGATGACCTAAAGCACGCCCTTGAGTCGTGGACAGAAACGGGGGTCGCAAGACCCTCCGACCAAAACAGCGTCACACCAGAGGGGAACGCCACGACTCCCGAGGAACGGGGAACGGGCCTATCACCGGAGGAGATACGAGAAAGAGACAGAGTCAGACTGCACGAATTAGAGATGGCACGACTCAAGATGGATGGGGAGCTCAAGTTAGCTGAACAGAAACTCAACCTCGAGCAGATGCGGATTCGAGAGGAGCGAGAAGAAAAACAGAGACAGAGAGAGCTGGAAGAGAAAAAGATAACGCTCGAGCACGAGCGCCAATTGGCAGAGATAGAACTGCGCAAACAACATAAGGACTTGGGGGTGCCTGAAAGACCCCACACCCCGGGACCAACGGAGAAAAAAGTTCACATCCCCAAGGATGTGGTCCGCGAGTATGTCCGAGAAGACGACATACAACAATGGTTTAAGGCCTATGAGTTCGCAATGACCTCCCACCGGATCGACCGGAGTGATTGGGGAGCCGGACTTTGGGGGAGATTTATCAACGAGGGTCGCGATGCCCTGCTGCAGCTCCCCGATCACCAAATGTCGTCCTACGACCACATGAAGGCTGCCCTCCTCACCCGCTACGGCCTCACGCCCGAGATGTACCGCCAGAGGTTCAGGGATTGCACCCGGATCCCAGGTACCACTTGGGTGGAATACGTGAACTATTTCAGCCGGGCCTTCGAGGGTTGGATCAAGGGAAGTCAGGTCACCACCTACGAACAGCTCTTCAACCTCATGGTATGGGAACACCTGTCAAACAACTGCTTCGTCGAGCTCCGGCAGCATCTACTCGACAGTAAGCTGACTGACCCCCGGCAGCTCGCCGCCGAAGCTGACCGGTGGGAGAGCACCCGAGTGGGCCGGAAAGGGCCACACGACCAGAACAGAAGCAACCAAGGCCAGCACCGTCCTCGGGGAGGAGGAGGAGGCCAGGGGCGGGGGAGAGACGCCTTGCCAGCAACAACCGTGGCCAGCACCCCGCCGCCGACCGGCCGGGGCAACCCCCCATTGCGGCCTGGGTACCGAGCCAACGTCACGTGCCACAGATGCCAGCGACTAGGCCACTACGCCAACGATCCGAACTGCCCGCTGAACCAAACGCCCAAACCCCGCCAGGTAGCTGCCGCTGCCCTGGGGGAGGAGCAGTCGTTGGAGGGTCCCGAGGAGTGTGAGCCGGACCAGCAAGGGTGGGAACCGGCCGCCATGGTCCTGGCATGCTTAGGGGGAAGAGACATGGTTCCGCGGGCTCCCCTACCCGCCAACACCAGGAAATACGGTCAGTGGGTGACCATTAATGGACAGAGAGCTGAGGCCTTGCGCGACACCGGCGCCAGCGTGACGGCCGTCCGCTGTCACCTGGTGAAGCCCGAGCAGATCTTGCCGAACATTCTCTGCCCCGTCCGCTCGGCAGATAACTCTGAAAGCATGTGCAAGATGGCCTGCGTCCCGTTTGAATGGGGAGGGGTCTCCGGCCTACTGAAAGTGACGGTCCGGGACGATGCCCCCGTGGACTGCCTCCTGGGGAATGACCTCGAGAGTTCCCCGTGGGCCACCGTCGAGAGAAGAGAGCACTTGGGGATGCTGGGCCTCCCGGACTGGGCCTGCATAACCACCCGATCCATGGCCGGCCGGGCCGCCCCCCGATCAGAAGAAACCGAATGGCCGGCACCTCCGCCCCCGGTTGCCCCTGTAGAGGACAACGGCGAGGCCGACCTCCCAGACCCGGCCCCCGAAGAAAACGCGCAACCCCAGGACCTTCCGGATCTGGCTCAGTGGCGGCAAGAAGGGGGGCCCACCCAAGAACAGTTCCGCCAGGAGCAAAAGACCTGTCCCTCCCTCGAGGGGCTTCGCCAACAAGCCAGCACCCAAGCCGCCGGGGACACCACCGGAACCCACTGGGTCTACTGGGATAACGACCTGCTCTACAGCGAGCAAAGAATCGCCGAGCTGGGGGCCAGTCGAGTTCTGGTGGTACCGCTCCGCTTCCGAGACTTTCTACTCAACCTAGCCCACGATGTCCCCCTGGCTGGGCACCTGGGCCAAGATAAAACGTACAGTCGACTGGTGACCCACTTTTTCTGGCCAAAAATGAGGAATGACGTCCTGAACCACTGCCGATCGTGCCCCACATGCCAAGCAAGCGGGAAGAGTGGCCGGAAGCTTAAGGCTCCTCTACAACCCTTCCCGGTGGTCACCACCCCGTTCGAGAGGGTGGGGATAGACATTGTGGGGCCGCTGGACCCTCGCACGGCACAAGGACACAGGTTCATCTTGGTACTAGTGGACCATGCCACCCGCTATCCCGAGGCGGTGCCCCTACGGACCGTGACCGCTCCAGTGGTTGGCCGGGCCCTGATGGGGATCTTCTCCCGGGTAGGCTTCCCCCGAGAAGTCGTCAGCGACCGAGGTACGAACTTCATATCGAAGTACATGAAGTCCCTCTGGCAACAATGCGGGGTCACATACAGATTCACGACCCCCTATCACCCCCAAGGAAACGGACTAGTGGAGCGGTTCAACCGCACTCTCAAAGGGATGATTGGGGGATTGGAAGAGCCTCTCCGTCGCCAGTGGGATGTACTACTCCCGTGCCTCCTCTTCGCCTACCGAGAAGTACCCCAGAAGTCCCTCGGCTTTAGCCCCTTTGAACTCCTATACGGACACCCTGTGCGAGGGCCCCTCAGCCTCGTGAAGGAGGGCTGGGAGTTGGCCCCCCTAACGACCCCTCCAGACGTCTTCAAATACCTCCTGGCCCTACGAAACCAGACCCGGCGCTTCAGGGAGATGGCCAAGGCGAACCTCGAGGCCAGTCAGGAGGACATGAAAAGGTGGTATGATCACAATGCCTCCTCCGTTGAGTTCGAGCCTGGGCAGCAAGTATGGGTGATGTCCCCCACCGAACCATGTGCCCTGCAAGACAAGTGGACGGGGCCCTTCAAAGTGGTCGAGCGTAAAAGCCCCGTCACTTACCTCGTCGACATGGGGTCCACCCGGAACCCCCTGCGGGTCCTCCACACCAACCGGCTCAAACCACACTTTGTGCGCTCCGAACTAAGCCTCCTGATGGCGACCGACAGTGGTACAGAAGAAGACTCCGAGCCCCTCCCGGATCTCTTAAAGACTCAGGAGAAGGACGGCTCCGTGGATGGGGTCCGGCTCTCCGACGCCCTCACTTCGGAGCAACGCCAGGACTGCCGGGACCTCCTGCTGCAGTTCGCTGCCCTGTTCTCACTCACCCCCGGGGTCACCCCTTGGTGTTTGCACGACGTAGACACCGGGGACAGTCCCCCTGTCCGGCACCGGGCCTACCGCGTACCAGATCGGGTACGGACCTGCATACAGGAGGAAGTGGCCAAGATGCTCACGATCGGGGTCATCGAGCCCTCGGACAGTCCCTGGGCCAGTCCAGTTGTATTAGTTCCCAAGGCCGCTGCCCCCGGCACCGCCCCTGAACTGAGATTCTGCGTCGACTACCGGGGCTTGAACGCTGTCACCCGGACCGACGCTCATCCCATCCCCCGAGCAGACGAGCTGATCGACCGGCTGGGGGCCGCCCGCTACCTTAGTATCTTCGACCTGACGGCGGGCTACTGGCAGATCGGCCTCACACCCAGGGCTCAGGAACGGTCAGCCTTCTCCACCCCCGATGGCCACTATCAATTTAAGGTCATGCCCTTTGGCATGAAGAATGCCCCCGCCACATTCCAACGTCTTGTGAACCAGGTCTTGGCAGGGCTCGAAGAATTCAGCGCTGCCTACCTGGACGATATCGCTGTATACAGCCGCCACTGGTCCGACCACCTCCGTCACCTCCAAGAGGTCCTCCAAGCCCTCCAGCGGGCCGGCCTCACCATTAAAGCCGGCAAGTGCCAAATTGGCCAAGGGTCTGTGACCTACCTGGGGCACCAAGTGGGAAGCGGGCTGGTGGCCCCACTACAACTTAAGATTGCTGCCATCCAGTCCTGGCAGCCCCCCGTCACCCAGACCGAGGTCCGAGCCTTCTTAGGGCTCACCGGCTACTACCGGCGGTTCGTGAAGGACTACGGCAGCATCGTGGGGCCCCTCACGGGACTCACATCCAAGAATCAACCGAAGCGGGTCCACTGGACTCCTGATTGTCAAGCGGCCTTCGAAGAGCTGAAGGCCGCCCTGTGCACCGCCCCGGTGCTCCAGGCCCCCGATTACAGTCGGGAATTTGTAGTACAGACCGACGCCTCCGACCACGGCATCGGGGCCGTCCTCTCTCAGCTGAACCCCGAAGGTCATGACCAGCCGGTGGCCTTCATCAGTCGACGTCTCCTGGCCCGAGAACAGCGTTGGAGCACAATCGAGAGGGAGGCATTTGCAGTAGTGTGGGCCCTCAAAAAGCTCCGGCCCTATCTCTTCGGTACCCACTTCCGGGTACAAACCGACCATCGACCCCTGCAATGGCTGATGCAGATGCGGGGGGAGAACCCAAAACTCTTGCGCTGGTCCATTTCCCTGCAGGGAATGGACTTCACTGTGGAGCACCGGCCAGGCCAAGACCACGCCAACGCGGACGGCCTGTCCCGCTTTTTCCGCCTCGACGAAGAGAGTCCCCAAGGAGATGGGTGACTCTCCCCGCCTTCAGCTGGGGGGGACGCATGTTGGACAGGCCACACAGAGGGCTGGCTCCCCCCCCGCACGACAGGGCCCGAGCTCCGGCCCGCCCAGCATACCCCCGTGACAAGCCCCTGTACTCCGTCTCCCGACGGACCCTCTGCCCTCGGACCCCTACTCATCACGGGGTCCAGCCCCACCGGCTTCCCCGGCCAGGTCAAGCCGCCATCTTGGGCCCTGCACCACGCGGCCGCGTGGCCTCCCCTCGACCCTAACCCCGGGCCTGGCCGGCCCCGACATCCCGGCACCACCATCCACCCAGGAGGTGAGCGGACCACTTGGCAGGTCAATGGGAGAACGAAGCGTCAAGAGCTCTTCCCCCGCCAGGTGCCGATCGCCTCCAGCAGCCCCCAGGCGCTGGCTCCACCCCCTGCTGGGTGTCTGGACACCTTCATCCCGGACCCTCCGACCTCCAAGTGCGAGGGTCCGGACATCAAAGGGCACCAGCCCTATAACTAAGACAGCTCCGGAGCAGGAAGGCAGTTGTATCCTGGAGTCGAGAGACACCGAGTGAACTCAACCCTGACGGTCTACTGGCGCTGCCGTAGCCCGCTCTTGCGAACCATCGTCCTGCCTGCTGGCGCTGCCGCGGCCTTCTGCAACCTTCATCTTCCTGGGACCTGCTGGCGCTGCCGCGGCCCGTTGTACCGACCATCCTCACCGGGACCTGCTGGCGCTGCCGCGGCCCTCTGCAACCTTCATCTTCCTGGGACCTGCTGGCGCTGCCGCGGCCCGTTGTACCGACCATCCTCACCGGGACCTGCTGGCGCTGCCGCGGCCCTCTGCAACCTTCATCTTCCTGGGACCTGCTGGCGCTGCCGCGGCCCGTTGTATCGACCATCCGCACCGGGACCTGCTGGCGCTGCCGCGGCCCATACCACCTAACCACCAAGCTCGAGGATTGTGAGCTCATCACCATCTCATCCGAATTACCTGATTGGTAAATAGACTGTCCCGCTACCCCCTTCCCTACCTTACGAGACTCTAATCGAGGGGACCCCTGAGTCCAGACCTCCTTGTACCATTTTACCGTACCTTAAATAAGTGTCGATAAAGATCACTGAACCTTATCCGTGTGTGATATCTGTCTGTGGGGGGGAAGTTACTTGTCTGTACGATCGCTGGAGACGGCTCTCCCCGGAGACCTCTCCTCCTGACCCCGGCCGACCCTCCCGGTCCGTCTACCTTTTCTAACAATTAGCATGACCTCACTCGTGACATGGTCAGTGACATCATTCATGACATCACTGATGACATCTCAAATGATATCACTGATGACATCATCCAGTGAATGTGTGCTTTTCTGAAAATTACATATGTTTGATATATGTATATCTCAAGGTCGATGGAAGAATAAATGGGTATATAGTGTCTAAATGGATGATTTGTTTTTGAAAAATTGATTGTATAACTGACTGATTAAGTGTATCTTAGTGAATACATGGCTTAGTGAGTAATGTTTAAATATGTAAATATCTGTATCAGTCTCTCACTTTGTGTATAAGTGGCTGCATGGGTTGGTGAGTAGCTACATGAGTGTCTATATAGGTTATTAGTTGTTTTTTTGAGTATCAGTATGAGTGTCTGAGTGTCTGTATGGTTCGGTGGGGGGTATTACGTAGTGCATAGGTGCATGAATGAGTGACTCACTGTTTGTATGTGTTGAAGACAGCATGTGTGCAGGACTTTATGGGTGGATGAGTGTGTGCATGGGTGTGTTAGTGAGTGAATGACTGTCTCAATAGTGTCTTTATGAGTAACTACATATGTTTTAAACTAGTATATCTGGCTATTGGTGTATATAAGTGAGTATATGTGAGAGTGAGAGATTGGAAGAGTTCCTGTATGAATAAGTATGTGTTTCTATAAGTGATTGTTTAAAAGACAAAGTATGTGTAAGTTTCTGTAAAAGTAAGTGTGGTGGTGTGTGTATAACTGTATATGCAAATAAATGGATGTTTGATTCTTTATTAGCATGAGTGACTATGTGTGTGAGTAACTCTATGGATGAGTGGCGTTGTGTAACAGGATGTATAGGTGTATGAGTACATATGATGAGTGAGTACATGTATGAGTGACTGTATAGGACTGTTGATGAATGAGTGGATGTGTATGTGGATCTTAGAATTACTGAATAGGTTGTTGTAACTGGTATTGGTATGTCCATTGTTTTGAAAATTTTAGTTTCTATTTTTGAATGTGTGTATCAAAGGTTATATTAGGGGGAGAGGAGGTCTGCCACTCTATCACAAGGATGATGTCATCAGTGATGTCATCAGTGATGTCATTTGAGATGTCATCAGTGATGTCATGAGTGATGTCACACACACATGTCATGAGCGATGTAATATGTGACGTCATCAGCAGTGCATTGCGGGCGCGCGAGTTATAGTTAGCTGAACTAACTATAACGGGGGAATTTCAATGGTTTTGTACGAGTGAAAAGTCCAGCTAACTATAACGCCCCTGAAATCTATGTTTTTTTCAGTGAATTTGTAAGGTTTTTTAAATGCTAATTTCTAACTATGCCTATATAGATAGGACATGTGAAGAAAGAAGAAAAAACGCACAGAAAGAAAAAAAAGAAATGCAGAAAGAAGCAACAGAAGTCCTCAAAGACGAAGAAAAGTGCAAGAAGAAGGATAACGTGCTGAAAGAACAAACAGAAGAGCAGAAAGAAGCCTTGTTGCAAAATCATCCTGTACCCTCAACTTTTTAAGACGGATACTGGTGGTAACTGAGTCTGACTAACCAGTCCTAGAGCCAGTGCTATGTTAAAAGACACTTAGAATACAGTGAAAACACCTACATACACTAGGGAACACTTAGCGTTGGGGTCCCCCTGTGATTAGCATGACCTCCTCTGTAAGCCCCTTGTATATAATAGGGCAAGGGATAAAAAAACTACCTCTTAAAAAGCACCACAGGGCGTGTTTGCACACGTTACCTTAGGCCCCGCCCCCTTCCTTCCCCACTGTGTAAACACGCCCTGTGGCTGTTTTAAGTTGGGAGTCCCCTTGAATCCTGAGGGTCCCTAGGGTCCAACTAGACCACTAGGTACCTCCAGTAAGCGCCACAGAGCTGCGTTGCAGAGAGATGTAAAAAGGGGCACGGCCTAGACCACCTCTCTGCAACGCAGCGCAGTGGCGCTTACTGGAAGCACCTGGTGGGCTAGTTGGCCCCCAGGGTCCCTCAGGATTGAAGGGGAATTATTTCCCCAACTTAAAACACGCCACAGGGCGTGTTTGCACACGTTAACTCAGGCCCCGTCCCCTCCCTTCACCACTGTATAAACACGCCGTGTGGCCGTTTTTAGTTGGGAGATTAAGTTCATTTGAATCCTGAGGGTCGCTAGGGTCCAACTAGTCTACTTGGTACCTCCAGTAAGCGCCACAGAGCTGCGTTGCAGGAGGTGTAAAAGTGGCACGGCCTGGAACACCTCTCTGCAACGCAGCTCAGTGGCGCTTACTGAAAGCACCTGGTGGGCTAGTGAGGCCCCAGGGGCCCTCAGGACTGAAGGGGAATTATTTCCCCAACTTAAAATGCGCCATAGGGCGTGTTTGCACACGTCACCTCAGGCCCCGTACCCTCCCTTCCCCACTGTGTAAACACGCCCTGTGGCCATTTTAAGTTGGGAGAATAAGTCCCCTTGAATCCTGAGGGTCCCTAGGGGCAAAATAGTCCACTAGGTACATCCAGTAAGCGCCATTGCAGAGAGGTGTAAAAAGGGGCAGGGCCTGCACCACCTCTCTGCAACGCAGAGCAGTGGCGCTTACTGGAAGCACCAGGTGGGCTAGTTGGCCCCCAGGGTCCCTCAGGATTGAAAGGGAATTATCTCCCCAACTTAAAACGCGCCACAGGGCGTGTTTGCACACGTCACCTCAGGCCCCGTCCCCTCCCTTCACCACTGTGTAAACGCACCCTGTGGCCGTTCTAAGTTGAGAGATTAAGTCCCCTTGAATCCTAAGGGTCCCTATGGTCAAACTAGCCCACTAGGTACCTCCAGTAAGCGCCACAGAGATGCGCTGCATCGAGGTGTAAAAAGGGGCGTGGCCTCAGGACACCTGTCTGCAACGCAGCTCCCTGGCACATACTGGAGATACCTGTTGGACTAGTTGGCCCTCAGGTACCCTCAGTATTGAAGGGGAATTAATTCCCCAATTCCAGGGGGCGCATTTGCAGAGTGCTGCAAGGAGGGGGCGTGGCCTCCGGTGCGATGCCGGTCTTTTATTTATTTTATTTTTTTAAGAAGGAGGGCTGTGTGGCCCCCCTTCTTTTTCTAATTTATTGGCCCTAGGGACTCCATCCCCCAGGGCCTGCACCCTCATTTTTTTTGTTGAAAAAAATTAATTTGGAAGGGGGCCGCATGGCCCCTCTCCCAAGGCCTTAATAATCGGCCCCGGGGACCCCAACCCCCGGGTCATGGCCTTTTTTTTTTTCATTCTTTAGGAGGGGGGCTGCAATGCCCCCCTCCTCAGGCCACTTATGGCCCCAGGGACCCCATCCCCCGGGGCTGGCCTTTGTTTTTTATTATTTTAAAAAAATATATATTTATAGAAACACCTAGGACATGCTGGACAAACCGTATGTACCTATCACCATGACGATTTGCGTGATATTCATAAAAAGGCGACTATGCATACAATGAATCCATGTGGAACGTATTTACACCGCTAGTGAAGCTCTGACGTGTCTGACGCCCTATCGTGCCTAATCCTGGCGCCCCCGCCGGTGGGTACTCTCCAAGTAGACACCCTTGTCGTTAATTTATGCAAACATGGGTAGCTATTGATGGGCACATTTAATACACATGCACAGCAAGCCATTCAAAGGGGATTCGACAAAAATTCGACCAAACTATGCAAGAAACTCCCCTCACGGTTAATAAAACACACATCCACCGCCGGATGTGTAATACTTTTTATTTTACTCTCTGGAAAGGAGACAAACCTCACTTGAGAGTCACAGCATGCTCCTGGCTGAGCCCAATGCTGTGTTAAACCCACCAGTGCCCGCCGAGTGCCACACACCTCTGTGTTGTATTCCACCAGCTAGTGCGTATGCTATGACACTCTCTAGCCCATATGCACTGTAACACCACCCTGTGAATATGTGATGCCACACTTGCCTTCGTGATGAATACAGGCCCCAGCTAGGCCCGCAGAATACAAGGGTTCGCTCTCCTGTAACAAAAGCTAGAAGGAAGTTGGCACGGAAACTGCACAATACAAAGACAAAGTTTATTAACCCTTAAGGGTGGTCCTACAACCTATACAACACTCTTCAGTATTGCATAGAGTAGCACAAAGAACTTGCGTACACAGTCCCCTTTTATACACAACAGAGGGGCTCATAAGTGGGTGGATACAACATGAAGCGAAGAGTATTACCTTTTATGGACATTTTCGATACAGAATCAATATGTGGGCGGAGTTAGCGCACTCCTAAGCCCGCGAAAACATGGTGAAGCAAGGACTAACTGATAACAGATGTGGTCAAGTCTGGGCATGCGCCAGACGGACAAAGGAGCTATTTATAGACTGTTACTAGGCAGATTATGAGAGCAACTGACACGAAGATAGGACTCTTCTCGTGCTGAGCACGTGGAGACACGACAATACAAAATGGAGTCCAGACATTAGTCAACATGAGAAAGAGAAACTTGGTCCAAGGAAGGGGAATTCATGTCTTTAGTGAATGCTTAATCATATCGCTGTTTCAATTTTCAACAGACGACCCTTTCAGCATTTACTGAAGACATCCGGCTTATTAGGATAGTCATCATATATGTCAATTTTCATCATCTCTTCCACCTCTTTAGTTAAATGTTTCTGATAGGTGATATTGGAAATAGCTTTCTTATCAGGAATACAAAATGACACACATAGAGAACAGAGTAAAGGACCACATTGGACACAAATGCAACAAGAAAACAGAATTGCTACAATAATGCAGAGACCAGTCAAAACCTTCCACCCCCATGTAGTGATCAATGCCCAAAACCATCCAGAAAATGTCCAAGTGCCATTTTCTGTATGGATTTCAGCTGCGATTTTATGCAATTTATTGATAGCATTATAAACTGATGGCGTGTGGTCAGGAATAAACACACAACAACTACTTCCGATAATTTTACATGCTCCACCTCGGTCAGCTAACATAACATCTAATACCATACGATTCTGTAATGCAACAATTCTAGTAATTTGTAATTCTTCCGTAAGATTCCCAAGAGCAGCAGCGGTTTGATTTGTCACAGCCTCTACAACTCTTGTCAATCTTCGAACCTTCCTACTATTTAGGGCAGCTCCAACAAAGAAAAACAATCCTAAGTTAAAATCAATATACTGCTGTAAGCTAGTATCAGTTTGATCAACATCATCAATAGATAGAGTACGTTTATACCTATTTACAGTCACATTATTCAACAACTTCAAATCTTTATGATAAGATGCAGGTGCCAAGAATACAGGAGGTAATAGGAATGCTACATAACATACTCCGGACCAGCCGGCTGGCAAACGATAATAACCCTTATTCCCACATACAAAGTATATGTTATGGGAAGCTAAGAAAGTACTGTTATTCAACCCATCAATATTCAGGACGATGATACAGTCACTAACACCAACAGGAATATAACCCACACTCTGGACACACAGGTCCGCTTGAGCTTGTGCCACTTGAATCACGAATTGTTCTTTCCCTACAGTGTCTCTAGTGTTCGTGAAAATGTAGGGGATCGATTCATTGTCTGGTCGATACTCTTCCCATTCCCATATCATCCCATTCGCTTGTGGATAACCATCTTTATCTTGATGACATTCCCTATTAAGTCTGAAAAGTAATCGTCCCACTGTAGGTTTCCGTGTGGCAAAAAGCAAAGTGTACCATGCTCTACAAGAGCCATTATGAGAAAAAGGAAGAGGTATGAACGGCGTTCCTCCTTTCTTCTGATGAGCTGGCATCATGCCACATATCCAACAGTTCGTAGCATTTGTAGCAACATGGGTATGATGCAACATCTGGATGAAAGTGTTATTCAAATAAGACTGACGATGCTTCAATTCTTGATACGGAAGAGTATAAAAGTAGTGCTCCTCAGGCACTGGAGTGGTCAAAACAAGCAACTCACGGGCAGGAGTCACGTCTTCAACAAACCATGTGGTTATACCAACAATAGCTACAATGATAATAAAGCTTGTCACACAAAGAATCTTCTTCTTTTCCATCTTATAATAAAAGAGTCAATATCTTCCTGAAACTAAAAGGTTGTCAGAACTCTTCCCCTTAGGCAGCCATTGATTTCTTCACCAGCGGGCCAAGACGGGTGTCACTACACTAATGCAGGGCTGATCCCCCCCCATTGCCACATTGGCTCTCCGTTTCACTAACCTAAGGGCCGTTCTGACAACTGTGGATACAGCAATCACTTCCTTGGTCTGAGGTGATATCTTCTTCCTTCAGGAATCGCTTGGTCCGGGAAGAGCTCCTCAGTGTCGTTCGGTTCCACAGCACGGCCTTTCTCCGCAGTCAGGATTTCTCGATGGTCAGTCAACACAGCAGGCTCCACCAATCCAGGCGGCACTTTGCGACAGTGCAAGGAGTGGATCCAGTTCTTCCGATTAGAAACCTGCACAGCTGTCCTCGTCGCGAGCAAGACTTGCTCAGGACCAACCCATCTCGGCTCCAGACAATTCGTCCTTTCGAAGACCTTGAGCATAACCTGATCTCCAGGTCGGAGATTATGACCTTCACCTGTGGACCGATCAGGGAGCGCTTCTCGAACCTGTTGATGAATAGAAACCAAATTATCCGTTAACTGTGCCAGATAATCATTCATCATTACACAAGGTACATCATACAGTGACTTCGGTTTTGGTAGACCCCAAATATTCATTGGGCGTCCGAATACAATCTCGTAGGGTGTGAGACCGGTCCGAGAATGCGGTATCGATCTAATTGACAATAATGCCAACGGTAAAGCGTCTGGCCAAGTCAAAGAAGTCGAAGCTTGGATTTTAGCGATCTTAAGCTTCAAAGTACCATTATATTTCTCAACCAATCCCGCAGACTGAGGGTGAAATACTGCATGAAACTTCTGGGTAATGCCTAGGCCTTTCAGGACATACTTGATAACGTCAGCTATAAAATGAGGTCCGTTATCACTCCACAACAATCTGCAAACACCATATCGAGGGAAGAACTCCTTCAATAGCATCCTGGCTGTAGTCATTGCAGTATTGTCTTTCGTAGGGTATGCCTCAACCCATTTGCTGAAGGCACAAACCACTACTAGAACATACTTCAGATTGTTACAGCGCTCAAGCTGAATGTAATCCATCTGCAAAACCTCAAAGGGTGCAGTAGGTGTCGCAAATCCTCCTGCTGGAGTTCGTGTACCCTTTCCTGGGTTATACCTCAGGCAAATCATGCAAGTCTGCACTACCCTCTTTGCCGTACTAGCAATCTCCGGATGCTCCCAAACTCGTGTGAGTAATTTAACAATTGCGGAAGCTCCGACATGCGCTAGTCCATGTGCCATCTGAACCATAGGTTGTACAAACGCTGTGGGTAACTTCCATTTATCCATCTGCTTACTTCTCCAACACCCTTCATCATCCAACTCTCCATCATTGGACCATTGCTCCCATCCTTATCGGAAGCGGTCCTCTGTATTTCCAGCACTTCTCTCCTAGCATCGTGCCATCTTTCTGCCTGTGACTTCACAACATACATTGCAGTAGCACCAGGCTGCATCGCAGTCTCTCGTGCCACCCGGTCTGCTAAAGCATTTCCTTCTCCAACTTTATCAACCACTTTCTTATGGGCACTACATTTAATTATAGCAATCTTCTTTGGATATGTTAATGCAGTCAAAAGGTTGTGAACTTACTCCCCGTACATTATCTGTGCTCCATGTGACGTTAAAAACCCTCTCTCCTTCCAGAGTAGGCCAAAATCGTGCGCTACTTCGAAGGCATAGCGGCTATCTGTATAAACATTCACACACAATCCTGCACTGAGCTCACATGCTCGTGTTAATGCTATCAGTTCCGCTGCTTGAGCTGATTTCTGCGGTATGCGCGCTGTCTCCGCTATTGTTTGTAATGTGGTAATTGCATATGCTGCTGAAGTCGTACCATCTGGTAGCTTCAGGCATGATCCGTCCACCCACAGTTCTCCATCTACATCCGTAAAGGGCGTATCCTGGAGATCAATACGACCCTTTGTCTGTTCCTCAGTCACAAGAATACAATCATGTGCTTTTCGTGCTTCAGACTGAGTTTCCGGGAACGGCAACAATGTGGCCGGATTTAACGTTGCACATCTCTTTAACGTAATATGAGGAGCCAAAAGCGTCAACTCATATCCCGTTAAACGGGCACTGGTCAAATGTTGCGTCTTTGTCTGATTAAGCAGGGCATCAACAGCATGGGGAACTAATACCAACAGTTTGTGAGATAACACAATTCCCTCGCTTTGGCGTATTGACACAGCTGTCGCCGCAACCGAGCGAAAACAACCAGGCAATGCTCGGGCAACAGGATCAAGTACAGCCGAAAAATATGCACAAGGGCGCTGCTTGTCGCCGTGCATCTGCACTAAAACTGATAATGCACATCCATCTTTCTCATGTACATACAGTGAAAAGGGCTTCGTATAATCAGGGGTACCTAACACTGGTGCTGAACAAAGGGCTTGCCGTAATTGCTGAAAAGCAATTTCACACTCATTTGACCAGGGAAGAGGGATTGGTGTGTCTTTTGTCAAAAGGGCTAACAATGGTTTAGCTATGTGTGAAAACCCCAATATCCATTGCCTACAAAAAGAAGCAAGACCCAAAAATGCACGCACGTCCTTCTGTGTGGAAGGTACTGGCGTGTCCAAAATTGCTTGAATACGATCTGGTGTGAGTGCACGCCCCTCCTTAGACAAAAGGTGACCCAAATAAGTCACCTTTGGTCTACAGAATTGCAATTTCTTCCTCGACACTTTGTGATTGTGAGATGCCAAAAAGGAAAGCAAGGATAACGTACACTTTTCACACAACTCCGGGGTGTCGGCCGCCAACAAGATGTCATCGACATATTGTATAAGGGCGACACCCTCGGGCAGAACAAAGGAATCCAATTGTCTTTTCAATGCTTGACTGTAAATGCTAGGGCTTTCTGTGTAGCCCTGAGGGGCTCTACAAAATCTATAAGACCTATTATTCAGAGTAAAACCGAAAAGGTATCGGCTATCAGGGTGGATAGGGATCGAAAAGAGGCATTTTTCAAATCAATAACTGAAAACATGGTCGCCGTTGGCGGGACCAAAGTAAGTAACGTCGTGATATCAGAAACCACTGGATACTGGGGTATCACAATCTTGTTCACTTCCCTTAAATCAATGATAAACCGATAAACCCTGGTATCCGTATCTTTCTTCAAAATGGGTAAGATAGAACTGCTGCAAACATTATAGGGAACTTCTTCCACTACCCCCACCTTAATCAAATCCTGCACAATCTGTATGAGTGCCTCCTCCCCCTCCTGGGAAATGCGATACTGAGGGAGGCGCGGTAACACCGCACCCTCCTGGACACTAATATGGACAGTCGGAATCACCATCTGTCCCACATCAGTATCTGAAGTAGCCCACAAAGAATGAGGGAGGGAAGCTAATACAGTATCCTCCGCAACCACACACATCCGATCTGGCATTGGGTGATTATCGTTTAATATCACCCGTACCCCAGCAGGGGAGCAGCGGATCGTAGCTCTGAAGTGCTTAAGCATATCAAGACCCATAATGTTGTCAGGCGTGTTCGGAGTGAGCAAAAACGGACAGGACGCAGAAAGGTTGTCAACATGGAATGCAAGGGGTCGGGAAAGAGGGCTTCGAGAGAGTGTACCATCAAACCCTACCGATGTAACCATTAAGCCAGATGGGGGAGCCCTCGGAACCAATTGTTTGGACAGTGCACTGCGAGTAGCTCCTGTATCAACTAGGAACCGATCAGTAGAACCCAAAACATTTGCTGAAACATAAGGACCCTTATGATCAAACGGTACTTCAACTGATTCCAACCCCCATCCAACGCAATCCTATGCATGCTGCGAATCATGATACCCAGAGCGGTCAGTCCCAGACATCTGATACTGATTTTGCCGATCAAATACATTGGGTCTATCTCGTTGCTGCGCGTTAGGTTCAAAGCGAGCACGATCATTAGAATTCCCCCTGAAATTCGAAAAGCCCCCTCTACCTCTCGGTGGTCCCTGACCACGTCCCTGACGGGATGCATATAATACCGGACAATCTCTAGCCCAGTGACCCGACTGTTTACAATACGCGCATTGATTTCTGTTTACATCTAACCGACCCGAAGGGGGGCCATAGAATCCTCCCCTACCTCTGTCGACACCCCGACGAGGCGGACCATACACTTGCGCTAACATCACCTTTGTTTTCAAATCTTTCGATTTCTTCTCCTCATGCCCCTTCGCTTCTTGTTCCTGACGCTCATAATACTGAGCCATAGTCAGGAGGGATGCCGGAGACGAGGTGGACCAAGAACTTTCACTTGCTTTCAATCGAGCTGCTATTCCCGGTAATAAATTCGCCACATATTTATCAACAAAAAGATGTCGACCCGTATCATCCGTAAGTGACTGACCACTGAAATCATGAAATGTCTCCTCAAAGCGTGTAAAGAAATCTGAGACTGATTCATCAACCTTCTGTTTACACGAGGCTAACATATTCCAGTCAATCTTTTTAGGGGGAATAATCGTTTTCAACTTGGTCAAGATAGCAGCAGGAAGATCTAAAATAATCCGCGGTGGTTTTTGCGCGGGTTTTCTCTCCCTATCCTCATCCTCAATCTCGGACCACCTAGCCTTAAAAGCGGGAACATCATCCACCTCCCGCACCGATCTCCACATATCCGGTGGTAATATGAGCCCAAAGAACAAATCTATATCTGCTAAGGTCATAGTACAAGAATTCAAGGCCCCTTCGACCTCCTCATAAAAGGCCGCTGGATTCTTGCGGGGGTCAGGCAATGCATTCTTTAATGCCATAACATCAGCCCTATGCCAGGGAGTATAAACCCAATTATATACAAAATATCCCTTAGCATCGGCGGAAGTAATATCTGAACTAGTTCCCGCTCCTTTAGGAGGAACATACAAAGGTACCGCCTCTCGCATCGGTTTAGTATGCACTAGTTCGCTCTTATCTGAGTGGGAGGTAGATGATTGGTCATCGCCGATACGTGAATCCCTCTGCTCCTCCTCCCCTGCCTTTAGGCGTGCTTTCTCTTTAAGGTCACTCGCCACGTCCCGCAATGCAAACAGCCGTTGGACCGCATCAGGCGCCTTAGAGGGAGAAAAAACACAGTTACGTAATGCTTTAGCATCTAATACTACATCATCAGGCTCAAAAACTTCTGAGTATTTCTGAAAGGCAGTAATCACTTCATCAGAAAAGGTTCCCAGAAAATACAACTTCTCTCTATCCCGCCACTTTTCCAAAGAGTCCAACAATTCAGCAAGGGATAACTTGCCCTTAAGTGCACGAAAAGAAATTTTCCGAAGCTCACCCATACGCTCAACTGATAACATAGACCGCGTGTCTACCTTATCCGAAACCAATCCAGAATCCTGTGATCTCGGGGCAGTCGCGCCAACATAAGGGGGCGGAGAGCGATCTAATAAATAAAAATCATCGTCAAAATTAGTAAGGACAGGATAAAGCGGTTGACGGACAGCATATTGACCCGAGACTTGCAACCTACGCTCTTTCTCTTGTCTCTCCGCCAGTTCTCTTTCATCCCGACGCTTCGCTTCCTGCGCTCTCACATGATCATTTTTCCGTTGCTCTTTATCAAACAGCGCTTTCTCACGTTTCTCCTGCTCACGCACTTCCTTCACCCATAAACGTACACATTCAAACATGTCTTGACGAGCACGCCGTTTACACATACACTGTTCCACATACTCAATCTTACGCATATCAAACGATCCATACAAAGGCTAGCGCAACTCAGGATCCTTTTTGGTGTATTTCCTCCATACTGTGCTGTACATTATAGAAGAAAGACCATGCTTCACATACATATCCCTATTAGGAGTCCCCTCTGGGGGTGCTGGAGCAGATTCCTCGAGGTTTAACCGGTTTCCAAAGCAGCAGCACCACTTACGGAGTGTGCTAAAAGCAGGCATGCTCAAAAATAATGCAAAATATGCAGTATTATCTAAAAAATGGCACTTAAACTTTGCGCCGTTCAAAGTTACACAGCTCCGGAGAAATATCTCCACATTACCTGCCTATATGTGTTGCAACGCATATATTCTCACAGTAATCAATACAAGATATGACCGGTCATCACAAATCAAACTCAAATAGCCAACCCAGGCTTCAAAACTCGGAGCAAGTACCGTACAACGGTTCTTACCAATCAAGAGTGTCCAGATTCCAACTGCCAAGTTCCAAAATTCGCCCAAACGGCTGTCACGGCAAAACCGACAGAAGAGGTCTCAGTCGAGGACCGGCGCCACCCAGAAGGTCAGTTCGGAAGGGAAGGAAGAAAACCTCGGGATGCCAGGACTAAAACCGCCACTGGCAGTGATCACATCCCCGGCCAAATTCCTCACCTTCGTCACGACCAATCCTTCGAGCATCCGAGTCGCCGATGAGCCCCACGTGACGGGCGCCAATTGATGAATACAGGCCCCAGCTAGGCCCGCAGAATACAAGGGTTCGCTCTCCTGTAACAAAAGCTAGAAGGAAGTTGGCACGGAAACTGCAAAATACAAAGACAAAGTTTATTAACCCTTAAGGGTGGTCCTACAACCTATACAACACTCTTCAGTATTGCATAGAGTAGCACAAAGAACTTGCGTACACAGTCCCCTTTTATACACAACAGAGGGGCTCATAAGTGGGTGGATACAACATGAAGCAAATGTATTACCTTTTATGGACATGTTCGATACAGAATCAATATGTGGGCGGAGTTAGCGCACTCCTAAGCCCGCGAAAACATGGTCAAGCAAGGACTAACTGATAACAGATGTGGTCAAGTCTGGGCATGCGCCAGACGGACAAACGAGCTATTTATAGACTGTTACTAGGCAGATTATGAGAGCAACTGACACGAAGATAGGACTCTTCTCGTGCTGAGCACGTGGAGACACGACAATACAAAATGGAGTCCAGACATTAGTCAACATGAGAAAGAGAAACTTGGTCCAAGGAAGGGGAATTCATGTCTTTAGTGAATGCTTAATCATATCGCTGTTTCAATTTTCAACATTCGCACGGGTTATATTGCCCCATCTAACGTGCCTTCCTCAATACCTATGTTATAACGCACATCGCTATGCCATACATATTACAATCTGGGATCCATATCTTTGTCACAGTGCATATGCAATGTTACACTCCCCAGCACATATTTTATATTACAACTTTAGAGACTAGTTAGGTTACACAACACTGCCCTGTGCATATTACACTCCAAGGCGCATATCGCATAGCACGCGCTAGTGCCTGTGCTATCTCGCGCTCTCCTATGAATCTCTCATTGTGTACAATGTATTGCATATTATATTTCAGACCCCGGTTCATCTTATATCACACTTTTTGGTGCATAGTTTATACCATATACTATATCTAGTTTTAATTTTCAATCGTGCTCTCAGGACTATGTGCTATATAACACTGCGTCCACCCACCCTTTTCACGGGCATTACATTTTGCGATGGGGGGTGGAGGGTCAGGGGGTGTTTCTGCCAAGTGAGCCCGGAGTCACAGTCACAAACGTCCACTTCTTCCTGAATAAAAGTGAGATTATGCTGCATACTTGTTCATATTTTAAGTAGTTCACACAGACACACATTTTAAAAACAATAACGTTCCTAATACCCACCTTCTCTGAACAGTTAGCTTGCTGCCCCATCCACCTCCTCCCTATCCTCTGTTGTCTGAATCCATGGACTAGCCTCCTCCCTCCTGCCATGCATGGTCTGATGTGCTTCCACTGCCCTCCATTTAGCATGATGTACCAGTCCACTCCTCCTGCCCTCCATTGCCCAATTCTATAGCCCATCATTGACCTCCTGCTTAGCCTCTGTGCTTAGCTTGCTGCCCCTATTCTCCTTCCCCCTGCTCTCTGATGTCTTTGTGCATGCCCCTGCTCCATCCTGTTTGCCCACCATGTTCCATGGACCTGCCACTCCTATCTACTCTGAGTGTTCTGTTGAGCTGCCACTCCCCTCCCACCTGCCTAGCATTGTCAGATGACTGTAACCTGTCCCTGCCACCTCCACCCTGCCTGTCCACATGCCATGCCCCTATCCCCTTCCTCCTGTCCTCCATGGTCCATTTTACTGCCACAACCTTCTGCCCTCCCTGGTCTGTTGTGCTGCAACTGCTCCTCCTGCCTGCCCCGCGTGGTCTGTTGTGAGGCCCCTTCCCTGATCTCTCTTGTCTGTGCCCAGGTCCTGACCCTCCCTTTATCCTCCATGGTCCTTTGTGCATGCCCCTGCATCCTCCTTCTTGCCCATCATAGCCATTGTGCTGCCACTAACCCTCCCACTTGCCATGCATGGTCTTCTGTGCTGCCATGGCCCCTCCCACCTGCGCTGTGTGGTCAGCTAGCTGCCCCTGACCCCCTCCCACGTTCCCTCCATGGTCTGTGTGTATGACATCATAGTCTCACTGTTGCTCTCCATGGTGTGTCTTGTTTCTAGTGCCCATCCTGCCTGATCTCCATGGTCATATTGCTGCTCCTGCCCTGCCCCCTTGCCCCAGCCCTCTGTTTCCATGTGCAGACCCCTATTCCCTCCCTCCTGGCTTGTCTGTTCCATTGTAATGCCCCTGATCTGTCCCTCCTGCCCTTTATCGTCTGTTATGCTGCAGCTTTCTCTCCTGTCTGTCCATTATTGTCAGTTAGCTACCATTGCCTCTTTCTCTGCTCTCTGTTGTCCATGTGCATGGTCCTGTCCCCTCCCTATGGATTGTTGTGCTGCACTCCTGTCCTGCATGCCCTGTGTGGTGTATTGTGCTGCTGCAAACCCTGATGTCTGCCCTGTAGGGTCAGTTTGGTGCACCTCTCCATGTCCCTCCTGTCCTCTGTTATCCGAGTCCATGTCCCTACCCCAATTCCTCCTGCCTACCATGATCCAATGTACCATACTTGCAAACATTTTGAAGTTGGTAAGAGGGAGATTTTGAAAAAAAACTGGGGTATTGATTTTTCCCTTTGAGTTACATTGAAAAAGAGGAGATTGTAGACAGGAGACAGATCAAATAAAGCCCATTTGAGCTTAAAAACATTGGACGTTTCCTGGCTGAAACAGGTCTGTTGGCATGTATGGTTGTACTATCACTGCCTCTTCCTTCTGCCCACAATGGTCTATTATATTGCCACAGCCTCTCTTACCAGTCCTGTATTGTTTGCTGCCCCTGTCCCCCTTTCCACTGCCCTCCATAGTCTGTTGTGCTGCCACTGCCCTTCCTGCCTGCCCAGTGTGGTCAAATTGTTGCCTCTGCACTCTCCTACCTGCCTTCAATTTTCAGAGTCCGTACCCCTGGCCTCTGCCTCTCAGCAGTATCCCAATGAACAACTAGTTTGCTAACATTCTATATTTATTACAAAAGTGTGGAACGCCTGACATCATCTTGATGTAATCAAAACTGTAATACCTAGAGAATTTCCTTTAGAAATGACATATATGAGAGGGTCTTATTTGCATCAAAATTATGGTTAGTGCTCTAAAAAAATAAAATGAGGACATATTTTCTGAGTTTTCAAATAGCGACAAAGAACTTTTAAATTATTTTTAATCTTTATGTTTTTTTATCCAGTTGACCACATGATTAAATGTTGCACTTAGGGGAGAGGATGTGCTGTTACTTCCAGAGCTGCAGACTTTGCAACTGGGGAACCAGGTTGGAGTTTCTGCTTCAGCTCAACATTCTGTGATTCTCGTCAAATCACTTAATCTCCCCATGTCCACAAGCAAAATTAATTTGATCTTGTGTGATGTAACCAATGCTCATGTAAAACACTCCAATACCTGACAAGTCTGCACTGTATAAAACTGCAAATACACAACAAATAAGTGTTTTGCACACTTCTGTCAATGGGCTACATGTGGGCTACATCTGGGTAATATTTGTGCTGCATTTGGGCTCTTTTGTCTCTGGTGGCCATCTTGGGAGATTTATTTGTTATGAAGTTTCCTAATTTCCTCATTTACTGCAGTCTCCTCAGAAGGAAATGCTTTCAGGTTTTTTTTTACTTTGATTCCATCAAGAAGGTATTCAGATATGTCACACATTTGCCATGAATTCTGAATGTTAGCACTCTAGTTGCTCATTAGATCACTGTAGTAAAGCTACTGCTCACCACGGAAGTCTGCTGCTGGTATTAAAAGTGCATGTTTCAGTCTGCATATCAGAATTTTTTAATGAAACAGAAGAGGATTTGAGAAGTCACTCAAAATTTGCCCTAATTTTTCTTTCTTCAGCACTAATCATAATTTCTATGGCAAAATGAATCCCCTCATTGTGTTCCTTTTTTAATTAAATGTTTTAAGTGTTACCAGTTTATTCTAATCAAGATGGCTTCAGGTGTGCCATACGTTTGTCATAAGTAAGACAGTAAGCGCTCTAGTTGTTCTTAAGAACACTCTGGGACATTCTGTCATTGGGCTATACTTGGGCTACATCTGGGTGATATTTGGGTTACATTTGGGCTCTTTTGTCTCTGGTGGCCATCTTGGGAGATTTATTTGTTATGAAGTTTCCTAATTTCCTCATTTACTGCTGTCTCCTCAGTAGGAAATACTTTCAGTTTTTTACTTTGGTTCCATCAAGACGGCATTCAGATGTGTCACACATTTGCCATATATTATGAATGTTAGCACTCTAGTTGCTCATTAGATCACTGTAGTAAAGCTACTGCTCACCAGGGAAGTCTGCTGCTGGTATTCAAAGTGCATGTTTCAGTCTGCATGTCAGAATTTCTTATATGAAATAGAAGAGGATTTGAGAAGTCAAAATGTGCCCTAATTTTTCTTTCTGCAGCACTAATCATAATTTCTATGGCAAAATGAACCCCCTCATTTTGTTCCATTGTAAATTAAATGTTTTAAGTGTTACCACTTTATTCCAATCAAGATGGCTTCAGGTGTGCCATACTTTTGTCATAAGTAAGACTGTTAGTGCTCTAGTTGTTCGTTAGAACACTCTGGGACATTCTGTCATTGGGCTATACTTGGGCTACATCTGGGTGATATTTGGCCTACATTTGGGCTCTTTTGTCTCTGGTGGCCATTTTGGGAGACTTATTTGTTATGAAGTTTCCTAATTTCCTCATTTACTACAGTCTCCTCTGTAGGAAATACTTTCAATTTTTTACTTTGATTCCATCAAGAAGGCATTCAGATGTGTCACACATTTGCCATAAATTCAGAATGTTAGCACTCTAGTTGCTTATTAGATCACTGTAGTAAATCTACTGCTCACCAGGGAAGCCTGCTGCTGGTATTGAAAGTGCATGTTTCAGTCTGCATGTCAGAATTTTTTAATGAAATAGAAGAGGATTTGAGAAGTCACTCAAAATGTGCCCTAATTTTTCTTTCTGCAGCACTAATTATACTTTCTATGGCAAAATGAACCCCCTCAGTTTGTTCCTTTTTAAATGAAATGTTTTAAGAGTTACCACTTTATTCCAATCAAGATGGCTTCAGGTGTGCAATACGTTTGTCATAAGTAGGGCTGTTAGCACTCTAGTTGTTCTTTAGAATACTCTGGGAAGCTGCATTAGAACACAAAGGAATCAACTGACAGTTTCTGCCCTTGTTGGATGTACATGTTTTACTGAGAATGTCAGACTTCATTCTCACATGACTGAGAAAGATAATGTGAATTTACAGAAAACATGATCTCAGTTTAGCTTATAGATCACCTTCCAAACCTCTGTGGGAAAAGCATGAGAAAATAGTTTTCTCTCAAACATGATTCATGATATCACAGCAGAAGGCTTTTTCACATGGTAAAATCACCTTAGAACACACCACAATTCCTAAAATGAGTATGGTACCATCAACAAATGATTTATAATGTAACTAAAGTCTTAAAACCTTCTATTAACTGCAATGCTTTGTAATGAGGTGCTATCATGTATATTGGTCCCAAGATGGCTGCCAACACTTCTTGGATGAAGTACTGACAGCCAATCAGATCTCACAATGAGATGTGTGGTTAGGCCCCGCCCAGATATATCTATCTTTTTAACTCTAATTTTCTCAGGAACTACTGAATGGATTTACACCATTTAAGCAAAAGGCAGGAGTCTGAACTGAGGACTACCTCTTTGCCAAATTTGGTGTAATTCCGTTCAGCAGTTCGGGCTGTAGCTGCGTCAACAGGTCCAATGGGAAAATGCATGGGGAAAACATGTTTTGGGACCCCCCTTTTTTCTCGGCCCCCGCTTGACGAATCACCGTGAAATTTTCAGGATAGGAGTGGACCGGAGCTGGCCAATAGTTTGGAAAATTTCACGAAGATTCGTCAATCGGCGCCAACGTTATTCCAAATAGAATGTTGCAGATTTCCTATGGAAAATAGGTCCTAATTATAACTACCTACTGGCGACTGCCAGTAGGTAATATATATATATTATATATATATTTGTATATATATATTTGTGTGTGTATATATACACATTCACACTCATGTATATATGAATTCACTGTAAAAAACAAGGATAAAAGTAAAGTTATAATTAGGTGAATTTCTCTGTGACAACTTGAACCTTTTAAACTAAACAAAACACAGATATTCAGCAGTTATAGTTAGTAGCACTAATCATACCTTCTGCCCCACCATCTTGTGACATCATTTATGACATCACTGATAACATCTCAAATGACATCATTGAGTATGTCATTGGTGACATCATCCAAACTTCACTTTCACACATATTACTCTATAAATTAGTATGACATCACAGGCCTGACAGTAAGTACAAAATAGCTCAGGAGAAAATCATCCATTACCACTGCCACCATACAAATAACTAACTTAGATGTTGAAAACAATCATTATATACAACATTGAGCTTATAGCATATAGTTTGCTGGTGGCATAAATCAAATTAACAATCAATCACAGATATAGGAGAAACACTCATTGACTGCAGTGTTCAATAGCCATACAACTGTTGACAGAAAGCCAAAATAGTGAATGCCAGTTCAAAAACAAATGCCCTACTATGGACTGCTTTCATCTGTATAAACCCTTGATACACTGAGAAATTAAGTTGATATGAGCCGAAAAGTAGGTGCTGTAAACAATTTTGTCACTGGAAGAGTTTATGCTTTATTACAATGTGTGCAGACAGTGGAACTCTCATGAGAAATGCACCAAAGGGTATTAAAAAAACTACTAAGAACACTCTACATTCTATGCAAAAGTTGCAAAAAAATAAAACTTTGTTAAAAAGAAACACAATCTGAAGGTGCTAAAGAACATACTAGCTTCACTCTTCACACTAGCAAAACTAGCACACATGCATATCTTAGATCCTTCTAGTCTTCTATGCTAAGTAGAATCTTTCTCCTGTTGGAACTTTTTAATTCAGAACCAAAAAGTTGTGAGGAGCACAGCTATGAAGCATTAGGGACAGAAGTTTTTGTAAAGACTTAAACCCATTAGCTGGACCCAGGCTGTACAATTAGATAGACAAGTAATATGGAAGTATCTCTCCACTATGTAAACTATTAAAAAAAAACATTCATTGGATAATGTAATCAGTGATGTCATCATTGATGTCATTTGAGATGTCATCATTGATGTCATAAATGATGCCATAGAATATGTCATGAGTGATGGCATGTGTGAGGTCAAAATCAGTTCATGGCGGGGTGCAAATTATAGTTAGTGCTACTAACTATAGTTGCTGAATTTCTAGGTTTATGTTTTAAACTAAAACAGATATTTTTATTGCACCTAACTATAATGTTTCTTTATACATTGTTTTTTTCAGAGATTTCCAGGGTTTTTTCTAAGCACATTAATTATTTTTGTGAGTGTGTGTATGGTAGAATGACTTTATAACATATGTTCTCTTCCGGCATTATTTTAGTAAAATAATGTTTCTTTTTTTATTGTAACAAAACAGAATATTGCTCACAGTTTGTAAAATCTTTGTAAAATGTGTGAGTATTAGACAAATGAATATTCTATAGAAATTATTTATTTTCTCACTTATTGTAAATCTGATATCAAGACATGTCACGAGTGATCTTTTTTTGAAGTGCCATTACTCTTGCAAGAGTATTGCAAGAGTATTGCAAGACCCTTGCATAACACTCACGAGATCATAAAGTTCAAAATTTCATTGACATCTATTTTATGTTTTTTTATCATGTTTTCGATTATTGTTCATGCTAATCTATAATAGCGTTGTGAATACAAAAATATTACATATACCATTATTCCCTATAATGGTTTTTTAAAATTTATTTTAGCTTACTATTAACATTCATTCAGACCACTCTCTCAAATGATGGATGTGCGTAGTTAGGTGTGGGGATGGACCGGCCACTCCTTTCAGACTTCTCTCTCAGATGACTGATGTGCGTACTCATAGTAGGGTGTGGGGAGGGATTGGACTCTCCTTTATGGCCCCTCTCCCTTAGATGGAAGGTGTGCATGATAGGGAGTGTGGAGATAGTCTGGCCTCTCCGCTGAGACGTCTTTCTCAGATGATGAGTCTTGTAGAAGGGTGTGTGAATGGACTGGCCTTTTGTTTCCTGTCAGACCCCTCTCTCATTTGGCAGGTGTGCATAGTAAGATGTGGAGAGGGACAGGCCTGTCCGCTCAGACCTCTCTCTTTGATGATGGATGTGTTTAGTAGGGTGCGGAGATACTGGGTCTCCATTTAGACCTCTCTCTCAGATGATGGGTTTATGTATTAGGGTAGGTAGAGGGACTGGCCTCTCAGCTGAGACCTCTCTCGGTAATTATGGGTGTGCATAGTAGGATTTGGGAAAGGACAGGTCTCTTAGACCTCTATCTTAGATGCCAAGTGTGCGTCGTAGGGTGTGTAGAGGGACTGACCTCTCTGCTGAGACCTCTCTCTGCAATGATGAGTGTGCATAGTAGGTCTTGGTGAGGGACTGGGCTCATCTTTCAGACCTCTCTCTCAGATGACAGGTATGCATAGTACGGTGTAGGAAGGAACTAGCCTCTGCTTTTAGACCTCTAGCTCAGATGAGGAGTCTCTATAGGAGTTTCTCTACTCACAACTCTTCCCAAGCCAATGAGCATAAATAGTAGACTTTGATAAGCACGATCTCCAGAATGACTCCTTCCTACAGTAACGCGTGTACATACCAGAGTGCTTTCTAACATCACCATCTCCATCTAACTTTTTATGATGCGACAAGACTGTCATGAGAGCTAACATTGTTTGAAAATACTCATCACAGTATTTAAATCTTCTTCTCAAAACTGAGGACCACAATATGTATTCCCGTTAATAGAATATATTGAGAACTCATTTACTAATTTTCACTATTCGCGCTAGATCATAAAAATAAGTTACAATCAATATGCATTTATTTTCTTGACAGTAGTTATCCCTTAGAAACCTCCTGTCTAAATCTAAGGTTAGAGCATGCCTTTTTGCTGCCCCCTTATATACATTTTTTGCTTCATTTCTACAACACCTCTAATCTTTCACTGTAAACAGTAAAGATTGTCATTTCATTTCTAACATTCCAAAAGCCAATCAATTAGGGCGCTCACTCTCATGGAACTCCTGGGAGCCTCTTGCTCCCTCAAGAGCGTGAAGAAACATGGGTGCATGAAAGCTTATGGAAAAATGGGCCTTGTGACCAATCACAGGGTTCCATTATTGATTGTACGCTATAGCTGGAGGCTCGCAGAACTCTCCTGAGCTCAACTGCCAAAATATGCTAATATTTTCACCCTAAATTTATCAAAAACTATTGAACGGATTTACAACAAATCACAAATAGCACAATCTGTGGTCCAAGATCTAGCTTCCTGACGAATTTGGTGTAATACCGTTCAGCAGTTTTTGCTGTAGTCCTGCCTTAAGACGTTTTATGAAAATGGATGGGATTTTATGTTTTGGGACCCCCCCCCCCGATTTTTTCTCGAACCCCATTTGACGGATCTCTCTGGAACTTTCCAGGAAGGAGCTTAGGTGGATGAAGTTTCTTTTGGAAAGTTTTGTGAAGATTCGTCAAGGGTATTACCAAACCAAAAAACGCTCTGTCTAGTGAACCTAACTATAACTAACTAGTAGCAACCGCCACTTATATATATATATAAATATAAGTATTTTTTCCTCAGCAAACCAATGAAGTGCGTGCGTAGGCAAGAAATGCAATTTAGAATACATTTAATCATTTCTGTAACACGTTTGGAATGCAACACAGTCTTGATCATGATCAGTCTTGATATATGTATATATGTATCCACCTGTCAAAGTCGCACTCAAATCTCCTGCCACTTTTTTGTGGTGTTCATGGTGTGTGTAAAGCCGATCTTAAAGCCATCCAAGTATCGGCGCTACTCACAGACCAAGCATACCATGAACTCCAACTGCTTTTGCAAACAGTTTCTTTGACAATAAGCCAAAACCAAAAGCATTTTGCAGATCGCGGTCTCCTTGCTCATGAATCAAGGGCATACACATAAACGTGTGTTTTATTACACGTGCCGAGAACATGAGGAATATATCCACGTCCAGTTTTTATCGCATGGTATTACTCTACACAATACATACCCGCTATCACAAGTTCTGAATTATGCTAGGAGGAGCTCTGGGGCCCCCCTCCTGGAGCCCTCAATGGCCCTGGGTACTGCCACCCACCAGGGCCAGCTCCTGCAATGTCCCAGGGTGCCCACACCCGGGACATTGCTGTTTGCTATGGCAGGGCAGGAGCAAACACTGCTTCCAAAAAGCAAATCAAAATTGTTTTTGGGCAAAGGGAGCTGAAAGTTAGCAGCTCTCCTTGCCCAAAAGCAATGCCGGCTCCCACAGGAGGCAGGAGCCGGCTGGGACCGTGGGGGCATTGGGGCTCCCCCCACGGTCCCCAATGCTAAGGGCCGGTCCCAGGGGATGGGGTCCCAAGGGCCAGAAGTGGCCTGGGAGGGGGGCCACTAGCCCTTTAATTAAGATATTTTAAAAAGAAATGGAAGGTTGTCCCCGGGGTATGGGGTCCTTGGAGCCATAATTGGCCTGAAGAGGGGGCCACGCGGCCCCCCTCCCAAAAAAGATAATACAAAAAAGAAGGCTGGCCAGGCCCTGGGGGGTGGGGTCCCCGATGCCATAATTGGCCTCTGTGCCCAAAATGTTTTAAAACAACATCAAGGCTGCCAGGCCACAGGGGACGGGGTCCCTCCCAGAAAATAAAAAAAATTGTACAAAAAAAAAAACAGCAACTCACTGGAGGCCCGACCTCTCCCTGCATGACATTGGGGAATTAAGTCCCCATTGCTAGTGAGGTTCCCTGGTGGCCAACTAGGCTACCAGTAACCTCCAGTAAGCCCCACACAGTGGGATTGCTGTGAGGTGGTCTGGGGCCATGCCCCTTTTTACATCACACTGCAAACTAGCCTCTTACCGCACTGCTGGTGGGGCAATGAGGGCCTATTGTGTCCTGAGGACCTCAGGACACAAGTGGACTTCATCCCCCAAGCAGCAGTGCACCAGGAGGGGCGTTTGCAGAGTGGAGTAAAAAGGGGGCATGGTCTCGGACCACTCTCAGCAATCCAGCTGTGTGGGGCTTACTGGAGGTACCTGATGGGCTAGTTTGCGCCTAGGTACCCTCAGGAGGCAATGGGACTTCATCCCCCAAACAAGAGCACGCATGAGGTGTGTTTGAAGAGTGGTGGACAAAGAGAGCATGGCCTGTGTCCATCTATCAGCAATTCCACTATCTGGGGCATATTGGAGGTATCAGGTAGGCTAGTTGTCCCCTAAGGACCCCCAGCAGTGAAGTGGACTTTAATCCACATCCAAGAGCGTGGCACGGAGCGCGTTTGCAGAGTGGTGGGGAAAGGGGGATAGCCTGCAATGAGAACTTATCAATGCTGCTGTGTGGGACTTACTAGAGTTAATAGGAGGGGTAGTTGGTCTCCAAGGTTGTCCTTGGGGGCCAACTACTTCTTCTGTTACCTCTACTAAGTCCCACACAGTGAATTTGCTAAGAGGTCTTCGTAGGACACGCCCCCCCTTTCTCCACCACTCTGCAATCGTGCCTCCTGTCATAGTACTGGTTGGGGGATGAAGTCCACTTTACCCCTGAGGGACTTTGGGGGCCAAGAATCCCTCCTGGTAAGTCCTTCACAGCGGAAATACTGAGAGCTGGTTGGAGGCCCAGCCCCCTTTCTCCACCACTCTGCAAATGCGACTACCAGTCAAAGAAGCATTTGTAATGTAAAAGGTCTCGCATTTGCATGAGTTAGAGCTATTGGAGTCGTAAATGTAAAAAAAATTTACTAACGTTTTTTGGGAGTGTAGTGGATGTAATTTGTGTGTAGTACAATTATGTGGTATGTTGTGCAGTGAAATTATGTGGATAGAAAGTATGTGGTATTAAGTGTATAGGAATTATGTAGAGTGGGATTATGTGTTATGGAGAGTAATTATGTAGTATGATAGTCTGTGTTGTGGAGTGGTAACCTCAGGTTTAGTCTTCCTCGTTTCCATAGAAGCTAAACTATGAAGTAAATGAGACAAATAAAAGAAGGAATCATTGAAGTGCACTTCTGGACCTAGTCAGAGGTATGAGCAGGGCCACTGGAATTACGCGACTGTTTGGCTGCACCGACTTTCGCACAATTAAACATTTTCTATATTAGCCACATAATCCATCATCTGCTGCCTATTCTGCAGATTTGAACAAAAAAAGCCTTGTTTCTAGCTCAAGCGGCTCAAACATTACCAAAAATGCAGCGACAAGTGTGACAGCGTGCTGGAAGGTCCTTTGCAAACCTAGCATGGTCACCTGTTACTTATTGCCAAATGTGGGTGTTAAATTGGTACTAATGGTGTGCAAGCCACTCTTTCTTCTTTCTGCGCCTCTCTTTCCTCTTTCTGCATTTCTGTTGCTTCTTTATGCACCTTTTTCTCTTTTTCTGCACTTTTCTTGCTTCTTTGTGCAGTGCACCCCTGTTTCCTTTTCTGCACCTCTCTTGCCTGTTTCTGCAACTCTCTTGCCTCTTTCTACAGTTCCCTTGCTTCCTTCAGCACCTCTGTTGCTTCTTTCTGCACTTCTCTTGCCTCTTTCGGCATCCCTGTTGCTTCATTCTGCACTTCCCATGCTTCTTCCTGCACCTGTCTTGCTTCTCTATGCACCTGTCTTGCCTCTTTCTGAACCACTCTTACCTCTTTCTGTACCTCAGTTGCTTCTTTCTGCACCCCTCTTGCCTCTTTCTGCACCCTCTTTACTCTTTGTGCAACTCTTTTGCCTCTTTCTACACCTCTCTTCCCTCTTTCTGCACCACTCTTGCCTCTTTCTGTACCTCTTTTGCTTCTTTCTACATTGCACTTGCCTCTTTCCACACTTTTCTTTCTTCCATCTACCCATCTGTTGTTTCTTTCATCAATTCTCTTGCCTCTTTCTGCACCTCTCTTGCCTCTTCCTGCACCTTTATTGCCTCTTTCTGCACATTACTTGCTTCTTTCTGCACCACACTTGCCTCTTTCTGCACCCCTCTTCCCTCTTTGTGCAACTCTTTTGCCTCTTTCTACACCTCTCTTTCCTCTTTCTGCACCTCTCTTGCTTGTTTCTGCACCCCTGCTGTCTCTTTCTGCACTGTTTTGTCTCTTTCTGCTCTTGCTTCTTTCTGCACCTCACTTGCCTCTTTCTGCACTTCTCTTGCTTCTTTCCACACATCTGTTGCTTCTTTCAGCATTTCTCTTGCCTCTTTCTGCACTTCTTTTGCTTGTTACTGCACCTCTCTTGCATCTTTCTGCACCTCTGTAGTGTCCTTCTACACCTCACTTGCTTCTTTCTGCACCCCTCTTGCCTCTTTCTGCACCTCTCTTTTATCTTTCTGCACCTCTCTTGCCTCTTTCTGTACCCATGTTCCCTCTTTCTACACCTTTCCTGCCTGTTTCTGTACCTCTCTTGCCTCTATTTATACCTCTGTTTTTCTGCACTTCTCTTGCTCTTTCTGCACCCTTTGCGCCTCTTTCAGCACCTCTGTTGCTTTTGTATGCTCTTCTCGTCCTTCTTTCTGCACCCCTCCTACCTCTTTCTGTACCTCTCTTGCCTCTTTGTGCACCTCTCCTACCATTTTCTGCACCCCTCTTGCTTCTTTTTGTACCTCTGTTGGTTCATTCTGCACTGCTGCTGCTTCTTTCTGCACCCCTCTTTCCTCTTTCTGCACCCCTCTTTTCTCTTTCTGCACCTCTCTTGACTCTTTATACAGTTCTCTTGCTTCTTTTGACACCTCTGTTGCTTCTTCCAGCAATTCTCTTGCCTCTTTCTGCACTCATCTTCCTTCTTCCAGCACCCCTCCTGCCTCTTTCTGTACCTCTCTTGTTGCTTTCTGCATTTCTCTTGCTTCTGTTTACACCATTGTTGCTTCTTTCAGCAATTCTCTTGCCTCTTTCTGCACTGTTCTTGCTTCTTTCTCCACCTCACTTGCCTCCTTCTTCATTTCCCTTGCTTCTTTTTACTCCATTGGTGCTTCTTTCAGAAATTCTCTTGCCTCTTTCTGCACTTCTCTTCCTTATTTCTATACCCCTCCTGCCTCTTTCTGTACCTCTCTTGCCTCTTCGTGCACCTCTCCTACCTCTTTCTGCACTCCTCTTGCCTCTTTTTGCACCTCTGTTGGTTCATTCTTCACTGCTCTTGCTTCTTTCCGCACCCTTCTTGCCTCTTTCCGCACCCCTCTTTTCTCTTTCTGCACCTCTCTTGCCTCTTTCCACAGTTCTCTTGCTTCTTTCTACACCTCGGTTGCTTCTTTCAGCAATTCTCTTGCCTCTTTCTGCACTTCTCTTCCTTCTATCAGCTCCCCTCCTGCCTCTTTTATGTACCTCTTTTGCCTCTTAGTGCACCACTCTTGCCTCTTTCTGCACATCATTTGCTTTTTTCTGCACCTCTCTTGCCTCTTTCGGCACCTCTGTTGCTTCTTTCTACACTTCTCTTGCCTCTTTCTGCACATCGGAGTTAGAGGTAGTTTTAATCCCCCTGACCTATTATGTACTTGGGCCTTTCAGGGGAGGTCATTCGAATCACAGGGCTACCCCAACCTGTAGTGTACCCTTGTATATGTAGGTGTTTTCACTGTATTTCAGCATAGCACTGGCTCTAGGCCTGGTTAGTCAGAGTTAGTTACCACCAGTACTAGTCAGCAAAAAGTTCGGGGCACAGGATGACTTTGCAACAAGGCCTCCTTCTGCACCTTTGTTGGTTCTTTCTGCATATCTCTTACATCTTTCTTCGTCTTTCTGTACTTCTGTTGCCTCTCTCTGCATTTCTCTTGCTTCTTTCTGTGCCTTCCTTCCTCTTTCTGCACATGTCATATCTCTGTAGACATAGTTAGAAATAAGCATCAGTGATGTCATGAGTGATGTAATATGTGACGTCATCACCAGTGCATTATGGGCGCGCAAGTTAGAGTTAGCTCAACTAACTATAACGGGCAAATTTCTGTGGTTTTATATGAGTCAAACGTCCAACTAACTATAATGTCTCTGAAACCTATATTTTTTTCAGTGGATTTCAAAAGTTTTTTAAATGCTAATTCCTCACTATAACGTCTGTAAAACCTATGGTTTTTTTAGTGACTTTCAAAGGTTTTTTAAATATTGAACTACTGTTGTGCAATTTGTCATTAGTACTGTATTTTCTAACTTTTCAACTACATAAAATAAACTGCAAAACTGCTAAGTAATGTAATATATTTCACAAATTACAGTGAGTTTTTAAATAATACAAATAATTTAACATTCACAAAACAATTTTTCTCCCTTTTTTTGCTGTCATCAGCTTATACTTAACTTCACTTTTCACAGTGATGTCAGTGTAGTTTCATCATAAACAGCAGAAAAAACCAATCAACTAGATTGTTAAAATAACCCAAATCCCTAATTCTCACAAATATAATACAAAATCAACACAAATAACACATCCAATACTATTTCCAATCTTCAAATCTTACTTTTACATTGTAGTTTTTGTTCACATTTTCCAATACGCCAAATAATGTATCAAAAATTTCGGTTTGAAATCATCCAGTATGAATTCCTTAAAGTATCTTTACACCTTCCCACTAGGCCGAATGATGTATCTAAAATCTTTGTTTCAGAAATATCAAGTATGAGTTGGGTAATTCATAAGGCAATCTCGGTTTAATTTCCCAATGTGTATCGCAGTGACTCCGACCATTATTACACTTTAAATAAACTGTATAATGTCTATTTGTTGTAATACTTCCAGCATGGAAAACAATAGCGACTGTTGCAAAAGTTCTTCCAGAAATAAATACTTGACTAGCAACAACATTTTTAATTTTGGTTTCCACTTTTCTTCCATTTGGTCTACAGCAGTGCAGCATTATAATCAAATATTTTCCATATCTTTGTAGGCATAATGTAGATAGCATTGTTGATTTACAACAAGAACAGATCATCTTGTGATCAGCTTCTTTTACTAATTTGGAAAATGGTACAGATTTGCAGTCAGGTATTGTCAAATATAGAAATCGTTCTCTGTCAACTATAGTGCTTGAAGTTAATGAGCACTGTTCACATTTATGTTCCCATTTGTAACTGAGTCCAAATAAACTCTCAATCTGAATTCCTTCATCTTCTAGTACGCCAAGCATAACCATCAGACATTCTTGTGCATCTTGTTGTATATAAGCACTGAACAATAAAAATCCAGTACATGTATCCAACAGTTGGCGAATACCAGAAGCAGAATGGATCTTACTTCTATCAGTTCTCAATTCTTGAAATAAAGTATAAAGTGACGAACATAATCTTTTTTCCTGACTTTCCATAATTTCACCATAAACATCTTCAAGATAAAATATAACGTTTAGAATAACATTACCATAGCAGTCGACACCAGAAGCATTTTCTAATTGGTATCCGACAACATCATCACATGTTTGTATTTTCTGCTTCTTTACATCTTTTCTTTTCTCTTTATTTTGTTTCTGCTTTTCAACCATAGTTGATTCTTCAACATGGTTGTGTTTTGAACACACAACACGTTTCTCATAAATAGGATATTCACCAAAACTTGGTGCATAAAGCCTTCTCAAACGATTATAACCAAAATCAATTAAATACAAACCAGACAGCGTTCTAACTCGAGATAATGCAACATATTCCATTCCCTCTTTAAACACAGTTCTTCCTACATTTACTAAAGCATTATCTACACTTATACCTTGAGATTTATGAATCGTTATTGCATATGCTAAACAGAAGGGAAACTGTTTTCTCCGAACATACAAGTCTTTTCAAGCAAAAAACGTACAGCACAATCTGTCTTACCTCTGTAATCTCATCAAATTTAACTTTCAAGAATTCAATTCCATTTCTATTTTGATATTTCGCAAAATCAACAATGTTCCCCATTGCTCCATTCACTAAACCTTCTTCTACATTCAGATTACACCTCAAAATTACCCGACAGTTTAAACATACATCTACATTTTTTTCTAAGCCAGCAGTTTTTGATAGACTTTTCCAGAAAATCCAATTTTGTCTGTAGTTTTTCTGAAAGAAGAATTGTTATTCCTTGATGCTCGATTTTATCAATAGCTTCAATGTGAACTTTTTCTTGATTTTCTAATTTCATAAGCTCTCTATTAGATGCATAACACTCGTCCACTGTAGGCATTAAGCAAACTATAGACTTTTTTTTCTTTCATTTTCTTGTACATTACTTCTGCTGGTGTGTTTTTATTTGTAAACAAGTTCTTTAGTAGACGACTTTGAAAAGCTTGTTTACCATGTTTGCTTAGAACACCAATTCTTACATCTTTTAGAATATTTGCATAATCTTCATCTGTTGCTTGTCGCATACTCTGAGCGAGTTCTTTATATTCAAAATTTAACCACAGATTCACATTTCCAATACTTCCCAAAGATTTCTTTGTGTCTTTATGTAGAAGAGTTTTAAACACTGGTTCTCCTTTTACAAGGGTTAGTTGTAGCAGATCTCCAAATACAATTAAATGTTTTCCTCCAAAGAGAATGTCGTAATCTGTCTTTAATACCTGTTGCAATCTTAAGTGTAAAAAAGCGAGCATTAAGTTTGAGACCATGCTCACCTCATCAATAATTAATAGTTTCATTTTCTTCAGCACTCTTGAAACTTCATGAGAAGCTTCTCCAGACAACTTCTGATATTGTAATTTATTATCATGCTTAACTGGTAACATCAGTAATCTATGCAAAGTATCTCCTTTAACATTGCGTGCAGCTAATCCAGTTGGAGCTGTTACCACAGAACATAAAAGTGAACCAGTAGTTTTTTTAAGATAACTGGTCAAAACTTTAATTAAAAAACGTTTACCTATCCCAGCTTGACCACTGATATACAGCAGAAGAGGTTTAAAAGATGAACACACACATTCTTTTTTTTATGCAACAAACCATTTTCTCTCTGTTCTCTCACTTGTACATATATTTCTTTCTGTTCAACATTTAGTTGTTCTTCTAACTTTTCCAATGTAATATTCTCCTCGTGTGCTTGTTGCATTGCAATTTCGACTTCATGCATAGCAATTGCCGCTTCATTTTCCAGTACTGGTTGTCCAAGAGGATCTTGACTACATTGACCACTACTTTGACTATCTTGAGAACGATTGCCAATTTGCTCCCATTTAGATATATATCCTTTCCCTTTTTATTACATCACATACGTCTTTGAGACATTTATCTTCAAGTCAATGTCTTGCATAAAATTATTGTAGGACTCCAATGCCTGCTGGAGAGCCAATGGTGTCCTCGCTAGAATAACGGCATCGTCCGCATAAAGCAATGCTGGGATGCGTCTGATAGCCGAATTTTGTTGCACTTGGGGAACGTCCTGGCTTCCTTCCAGTAATGCCTTCTCAAGTCCATTAGTATATAGGGTAAAAAGAAAGGGAGCCAGGACGCACCCCTGTCTTACCCCTCTGTGCACCCTAAATGGCGATGTGCATTCGCCCGTTGAACCAAATCGGACGCACGCCGAGGCGTTACTATACAGATCTTTCAGAAAATCAACTAAGGATTCCTCTACCTGCATTTCTTTTAGAATACTCCATAATTTCCTGTGGGAAACACAATCGATGGCCGAGGAGAGATCCACAACTGCTAAGTATAGTTTTCCTCTCCTCGCCTTCGTGTATTTACCCATCAGGATAGCGAGATTAAGGCCCTGGTCGATTGTCCCCCGGCCTTCCCTGAAACCAAACTGTAGGTCAGATAGTATGTTCTTTTCTACGGCCCATGTTTGCAACCTCGTGAGGAGTATCCTTCCTGCTACTTTTCCTAATGAATCTAAAAGTGAAATAGGTCTGTAGCAGGAAGGATCCTGTCTGTTGCCTTTCTTATAGATAGGGACCATGATAGATTCAGTCCAGCTTTTAATTAGGCCATGCGAAGAGGTTGCATTAAGAACACGTGTTAATAGCGGCACCCACAAGTCTGTATTATGTTTATAAATATCGACAGGGACCCCATCGGGTCCTGGGGCCTTAGAGACATTACTTTCATTCAATGCTACCAACACTTCTTTTAGTGTAAAGGATATCTCAATTGGGTGGACCACAGTATGTTCAGAGAGAGGGAGTGTTGAACTGGTCATAATTGAATTCACCTCCGGAGAGCCAAAAATGTTTGTAAAGTGGCTCACCCATTGGGATTCATCTATCGTTACCTCTACAGAGGGAGAATTATCAGGTAGGAGAAATGGTGATCTAATTACTTTCCAAAATGCTTTGCTATCTTTTTTAGTACTGGCCCTGTGTAAATCGTTCCACAAAGAATGTTTCATTGTCTTTTTTCTATTCTTAATAGCCTGATTATATAGTTTTCTTGGTTGTTGGACCGCATGTTTATCTCTTTCCTTATTATGAATTGCTTTTTTTAATGCACGATGGGCTTTCGTGCAATTGGTATCAAACCATCTAAATTTCTTTTGATCTCCCCTTTTTTTCTCTTTAAACAAACAATTTTTTATTGTTGCCGTGATATGTTTAAAACTTTCTAGAACCAACGAAGGGGGGGAATTCTCATTTAAGGTTGTCACCTTGTGACCTAATGCAATAACAACTACAGAAGATGTAACAGAATCAGGGTCTGCAAGTTCCCATTTCAAAGAGTAACCATTCATGCTATCAATGGCCAAATTAGCACAGGTATGTTGGCGTTTTTCCAAATTACTTTTATTATACAAATTAGGGTTTTTACCTGTCACTGTTACTGTTTGTGGAAAATGGTCACTAATAGCAATCTTATGCTTTATAAATTGTTTTACCCTACTGCCAAGATTGTTTGAGACCAGAATGTAGTCTATTACAGAACCTACGCCTCTCCCATTATATGTTGGTAAAAAAGAAATGGGAGGGGTTACCATTTCGTTGGCGAAGGACAGGTCTAGCGTAAATATGGTCTCGTTCAGAGCTCTACCAAAGGTGTTGTGGGAGAAGTGGGTTAGATTACTGTTTTCCTCGTCACTCAAACCACATAGCTGGTTGTTGTTATTAGAGCACAAGTTAACATTAAAATCTCCTCCCCAGACAATCAAAAAGTAATTAATTTTCACTACGCCATGGTTTTAAGAGTTGGAGAAGTGCTAAATAGTAAAATTCTCGCTTATCTGAGTTTCTTGTGGTTTATAAAATTACCCTTTGCATGTTTCACTAAACAACCATGACAACCAGGTGCTGCAAACTTTCCTTCTTTTAAATTCTCTTTAACATTTCTTTTGAAGCTGTACTGTTGAAGTACTTCATACAGACATAGCTGTTCCAGATGTTGACTCCTTTTCGGATAGTATGTGTTCAACATATTAGTTTTAAGAAAGTCTGTACTGTCTGGGTAATTTACTGCTAAGTATTACATTTCTTCTAATGATTTCAACACTCTATTCCGTGAGCAGGCAAGACCTAAACTTACCCAAATGATTCCTCGTGACTTTGAATATAAACTTGAAATGCGAGGCAAGATGGCGGTCGTTGAGACCGTTGGTGCACACTGAGTGCTGAGAGCTGAGAGCTAAGGTCATTATGAGACATGGTCTCTGCTAGACAAGGAAAATGAATGCTACACTGGCCAGGCATGACTCACATAGCCCTCCCAAAATGGGCAACGAGTATCTGCGGATTCTGGGAACTATCATTGGACTCTCCGTTATACGACACTTTTTAAAGCTTACCACACACAGTTTCAAAGAAAGCTCATACCTGTCAGGGTCCGTGGGTGATTCTGGATTCATAGAGAGGATTGAGAAGGTTGAGACTGCCGCGATGGGTCCTAAGACAGCGGCAGGCGCTGCCAAAGTGAAGGCCACTGGAACAGTAGGAGCTTTGGCAGTACCGGGAAGCGCTGTTGTGGAGCCCCCGACGATAGCTATGGAAACTCCGGCTCAGACTCCCCGTCGAGGCCGCCGTGGGATTGCCGACCCGGATCCGGAAAGGAAGGGAAGAGGCAGAGCGATTCTGCGAGGACGCCCGGCCGGCCCCACAGTCGTAGATCTGCTGAGAGGCCCGGCTGCTGGATTAGTTCCGGGTCGCGACGGGAAGAGTAAGAGCAAACCTCGGCTGGACCCCGCGGTAAGCGCTGCTGGTAACACTCGTCAGGATGGAGAGTGCCCCCCCTCACAGGATGCCACAGCTGCAATCGAGCTGGGACAGCAGGACCGTAGCGGGGGCTCAGAGGTGGAGATTGGGCATAGCAATGGAGGTAAGACCCCTTTACCTCAAAGCTTGATAGAGGGTCCGCAAGACTCATTGTCAGTTGCCGTAGCAGGGCCAGTGGCTGAAGGGTCCTCGCAGTCTGTGGAAAATATTTTAAAGAAACCAAAGGACAGAGTGGGGGCTATCACTCAAGCTGTTGATCAGCTTAATGTGGCCCCGCAAGTACTAAAGGGTGATTTCAACCCTGTATGTGCGCTTCACCTACAAGGTAACCACTCCGGCAGCCAAATCGAACTGGAGAAGGAGCCCAGTGACTTTTTTTTTTCAGTATCAGACGGGGATGACGGAGACTGGTCAGAGGGGTCATCAACAGATAGCACTGATCTGAGCTATAAAGGCTGTGAGGAGACAGGGAGTGTTAAGAGCAAAACGGTGCAGAGAAAGAAAAAGAAAATACAGGGGGGAAAAGACCTGGCCTGGGATTATACCCCGACAAACCAACTTACTCACTCCCTGTCCATGTCCCAATCAGGCACTGACCCCCCCGAACCGGCTGCACCTCCTTCCCCAATCCTGGGGGCTATCTTCCAAGCTATTTCGATGCACCGTGAAGAAACTCGGCAGGATAGTCGCAAGGCGCAGCTCGCCATGCGGAAGATGCAGGGGGTAGTGCGGAAGCTAACTAAAACATGTAGCTCATTTGGGGAGCGCTTAACTGAACTTGAGTCCAGAACTGTCACTACAGAATCTGATCTTGCTGCAAACCAAGTATTGGTCGAGGCGCACGAGGCACAACTGGTTGATGTAAGATGGAAGTTGGAGGAGTTCGAGAACTGCCAACGGAGGAATAACCTGCGGGTTCTTGGGGTCCCGGAGGGGGCCGAGAAGGCCGATACACGTTCATTTATTGTTGAACTGCTGCAAGAATCACTGCCTGAAATTATTGGTTGGAACTGGTCTTTGGAGATTCAGCGGGCCCATCGGGTCCCATTTGTTCAAAAACAACCAGTAAAAGCGGGGACTTTGCCTAGAGCTATTTTGGTATATTTTGGTAATTTTTTGTTACGTCAGGCGGTTTTCGAAAAGGCATGGCCAGACGCAAAAAGGTCCATTAATGGGATATCCTATTTTGTTCGCCCTGACTTCTGCCATTCCACCATTGAAAGACGGTGGCAGTTGCGGCAACTCATTAAATCATTTCAGGATAAAAAGGCGTAAGCCTTTCTTAACAATCCTGCTACACTAAAAGTGATTTTTGAGGGGCAAACAAAGTTCTTTACATCAGAAATAAAAGCCAAAGAATACTTGGAAGGGCTACCCAGTTAGGAGTAGGCCCGATTCTAGCATTCTCTAGCAGTATCTAGCTTGGGTACATGTGGAGGTCATTAAGGGGAAACTACTATTGAGTTAATTATAATAAGAAGTGGGGAGCACGGCTCTAGGATGTAGTAGGGCCTGATATATAGTAGCTCTCAGACTCGTCATGTGGTGCACGTCCATTGCGATCAGACTCATGATTGAGTCTGCAAGCCTCATGTGGGGAGGTGCGGGTTCTCGAGGGGTGGGTGGGCAGCTCAGTGGGTGGGATGGGAGCGGGAGGGGCTGGGGAAGGGGGGTGATGAACTGGGGGAAAAACAACATATCTAGAAACGTTAAGAAAGGATTGGAACTGCTAAGGAAGGTAAATAGAGAGCAACAAGAGAAACAAGAATCCAATGTGGGAAAGAATCCGAATAGGTGTCAGGGAGGTGTTTGGGAATGTGAGCTCAAGTTAAGATGGGGAGGTTAACTATATGTTCATGGAACATTGCTGGGTTGAACGATAGGGTAAAGAGAGCTAGATATGCTGAATTGGTAAGGCTTAGCCATGCTGATGTAATATGCTTACAGGAAATGCACATCCCCTGGGGCAGGAGAGATTTACTACGAATAGCAGGCTATAGCCTACTTGTTTGCACAACCCAGACATCCAATATTCGGGGTGTGGCAATTCTAGCAAATACCTCTTTGAGTGTCATCAAGCGTAAGTTAGCAGATACCCTGAGTAGATGGGTGATTGTAGAACTTCCTATGGGTGGTACTGTCTGCGCAATTTATGGATCTAATCAAGACGATCCCCAGATAATGGAGGCCCTGGAGGTTGAGCTGGCCTCCTGGCCAACCCCTTTGATTCTTTGTGGGGATCTCAACATTTCCCTGGATCATACTATTGGCAACTGGGGGTCAGGAGGGTATATTGGTAGAAAGCCACGAGTCTATAGGGCATTTAACTCTTTAAAAGTCAGCCATGGTCTAGTGGATATCTGGGCCACGAAGAACCCGGCTTATCCTGGCTTTACATTCTTTTCATGCCCCCATAAAAAATATGTCAGGATTGACTATTTTTTTTGTTCTAGAGATTTAGCAGGGCTGGCTCGGATTAAGAAACTCCCTAAAATTATCTCTGACCACAACCCCCTATATATCGAATATATGAAGAAGTGGGCGCAAGAAGTTTTCGATCTAAACAGGTTCAGCGCCAGTAGGGGGTTGGTTTGGGACTCTTTTAAAGCCGCTCTCCGAGGGGAGACTATCTCATTTGTTAACAGAGCCTGGAAGCTTCAGGAACAGGAGAATCGCCAATTAATGGAGGATTTGGCCAGGGCAGAAGAGCTGAATACTTTACAGATAGCACAGGGGCAGGTGGGAGAACAAACACAGTGGCGAATAATTGCACTCCGAGCGGAGCTAACAAACTGGCTTACAAAGAAATCTGCTGAGGAATATCAGTCTCACCGGAATAGCGTCTATGAAACTGGGGAACAAGTTGGTAGAAGGCTTGCCCTCCGCACTAGGCAGAAGATCTCGCTTAATGCTATATCTACGATTAAAATAAACAGGCATGTCTACACCGCTCCACAGGAGATAACTAGGGGGTTTCAGGACTACTACCAGGAGCTGTATCGTGACGATATTAATAAAAGCCGGGAAGAGGTTTCTCAGGGCCTGGCAGGGCTGGTCACTGATATTATTGTTGAGGAAGGGTTGGATGGGCCAACCAGACAGGAGCTAGAGGCAGAAATCTCGCTCGAGGAGGTAGAGCTTGCATTGTCAGGAATGGCTTTAGGTAAAGCAGCCGGTCCTGACCGGATCCCCCTTGAATTATATAAAATCTTAGGCATAGTTACTACACCTCTGCTCCTAGATTTATTTAAGGGTGTACAACACAATGGAATCCCCCCCAAGTCTTGGAAAGGGACTACAATCATAATTTTCCCTAAAAAAGGGAAGCCGGTCGATGATCCATCTTCGTACCGGCCAATCTCCCTGATTAACTCAGATACAAAAATGTATTCTAAGATCTTGGCTAATCGGCTGGGGAGGGTCATAGAACGCCTTGTTTCCCCGTGGCAACATGGGTTTATCCCTGGCAAGGGAACAGCAGATCATACTCGAAGAGTAGTCTCTCTTTTTGATATAGTGGCCAGGGAGGGGGAAAGGATGGCTATGATCCTCCTCGATGCCGAAAAAGCTTTCGAACGGGTGTCCTGGGAGTACATGTGGCAGATACTGGAATTTTATGGGTTTGGCCCTAAGCTTATAAAGGCTGTGAAGGCTATGTATTGCCAGCCATATGCAAGACTGCAACTAATGGGGGGAGAGTCTGAAAATATTAGCATTTCAAGGGGGACTAGGCAGGGTTGTCCCTGCTCCCCTATTTTATTTGCGTTGTATATTAACCCCCTAGTGGTTGCGCTGCTGCAGAGCTCGAAAATTGAACCGATAATAACTAGTGGATTTGAGACTAAAGTATTGGCCTATGCGGACGATATTGCGGTCTTAACAACAAACCCTGCTGAGGCAATTGAAGAAATTAATCAGATTGCAGCAGGCTTTGGTTTCTTCTCCGGATATTCACTGAATGCGGGGAAAACCATAGTTTTATGCACTGACAATATTGTCTTTAATGATCCCAAACGAGCAATCTCAGCAGTCTACTTGGGGGTTTGTATTAGTGCAGAAGTGGAACAAATTACTAGAATCAATTTTGAGCCTTTGATTAATAATATAGGAAAGGAATTAAGGAGGGTTAATGGGATACATCTATCTATTATTGGTAGAGGGAATTATCTAAACATGACTATTTTACCAAAAATACTATACTTGTTCCGGGCAATTCCATTGCTAGTAGAGGATAATCTATTAAGGGCATTGGAATCTATTTGTTCCAGTTTCCTAAGGCAATATGGGAAGATCAGAAGAGCTTTGAAATATATAGCACTACCCCACAATAGGGGTGGACTTGCAGATCCTAATATTACTTTATACTTTTGGGCAGCTTTTCTACAGCAAATGACCCCCCTATTATCTGAAAATAATATTCGGGAGCTACCCCAGGGTTTGAGAATACCGACAATTTATGAGCTCTCCATGGGGAAGGATGCGCGTGGGCTCTTATTACGGCAATTGGAACCCAGCTACTACAAGAAGATCCGGTTCAAAGTTATTTTTAGCTCATGGAAAGTTTGGAAGCAGATTGCTAAATTCATGGAGATTCCGAGATTCTCCAGATACACTCCCCTCTGGCGCTCGCAACTGCTGCCCCGTCTGATTAATGATGATATGGGGAAAAATTGGGAAAAATATGGGGTAAGAACAATAGGTGATTTTTGTGGGGGAGGACAAGATTTCCAATTCCCTAGACTACAATTGATGTTTGGAATCTTAGACAATCAATACTTTAAATTTATACAGATTAAGAACATCCTTACTTTACGGCGCCCCAAAATTAGTCTAGTTAAGTTACCACTTTTGGAAACAGCAGCAAGGGATTCCTGTAGGATTAGAGATTTTTATACTTTACTTCTTGACAAAAGCCCCGACGATTTGGAAAAGACAGAGGCTTCCTGGGCAATTAAGCTGGGGAACCCAGATGTGGATATTTATAAGTGCCTTTCCCTATCCTCAAATATTTTGATATCCTCGAGCTTAAAAGCACAAGTATATAAAACACTATTTAATCTTTACTTTACCCCTGCTAAACTATTTTTATGGGGAAAAAGGGTCGATGACAAGTGTCCAAGATGTGGTTTAGGACCTGCTACCCTGCTTCATATGTTTTTCGATTGTGAGAGGCTGGCCCCTTTGAAAGAAGGTTTGCTGCGCTTTTGGGAAGCTCGGTTTGGCTGTAGGCTGGAAATAACACCAACTCTGCTGGTTCTTGGCTATGATAGCTCATTGGCTCTTAGTACCGAACAAGAATACGGTCTGTTTCTAGGGGCTGCGGTATTTAGGATATTACTAGCTGCAAGATGGAAAGATGCTGAGCCATCAAGTTTCCATATATTGCTTGCCAGAATTTTAGGAATATATAAACAAGAGCTATATCTATATGCATGCCGAGGCAGACAGGCCAGAGCCCGGGGGAGGAAGATCTGGGAGTATTTGGCTGAATGGAGTAGGGAAGTAAGGATGGAGTAGAGGAGGGGATATGGGTAGGGTACTAAGTTAGGGAAAAGTACTTTGAAGCTGTGGCATTGTAATTTTTACCGCTCTGGGAAACTCTTAATTTAATTATTTAATTCTTCATTGTCTTTAATTTCTAAGTTGGTTGCTTTGCTGCTCTGTGTTTCTTTTGTTCATGTCTTTGAAACAGTACAAATTTGTTATTGTGTCTTTCTAGATATGTTCCAATAAAAAAAAAATATAAAAAAATGAATATAAACTTAAAGAGCACAAGCGGTCTGAACATTCATAGGATCCAATTTCTCGGTGGGAAAGCATTTTCAAAGTAAAGCTGTACAATTTTTTGCTATGGCTTTTCTCTTGTGCAATTTCTTCCCATATTTGTTTCATCTCTGTTTTTTCAGATTTTGTTATGTACGATGTAACATAACATGCAACAGCAATTGAGTTATCTGCAGCATACTGGATGTCAATGGTTGCATTCCACATTGTTAAAATGACTGGATTGTAGTCATTGATATACTTTGAAACTTCTGTTCTTTTTAAGTTGTAGGTACTCTTTGGAGATTTCCGAGTTATTGTGTGCCTTACAGAAGAAAAAAAATAATTTACTCTTCCTTTACAAATGACTGGACGTGGAAAACCAAACCGACATTTGGTGTAAAACTTTCCTTTAGACTTGTATTTTCTTCTGCAGTTCTTTCCACAACGGTGACTTTGGAAATGTAAAACTTGCTGTCTCAACCTTCTATCTCCTTCTTCTCTTGGAATCTCACATGTCACATACTGTTCAATGAAAGACAATACTGTTTCATCAGAATCAGTTCCAAATTTAGGTGCATCCTTGATCCATAGTAGCATATGCTTATGAGTTGCACCTCTTGCTTCGTACTCCTTTCTCCGAAAGAAATCGGTAACTTCTCCAAGAGGTGGATTCTTTTTATAGCAGATAAAAGACATCATAGCTTGAAACCTATGATTAAAATATCTGCACACATTAACATGATCCAATGAACACAGTTCACCAGGAGTCTTTATTTCAACATTATTTATATTGGAATTCACTTCTCTTAGAAACTCAAGCAAATCTTCCCATGCATACTCTGCACAGCTAAGTGTGACAAACCATGTTGGTGTACCTAAGTTAAGTAACATACACTTGAGTTCTCCATGACGACGATACCAATACTCATTTGTTCCACGTTGACATGCCATCAAATTGATTAACTGTGCTTCAAAATTTTCATCTGTTTCTTGAACTTTCTCCACAAATTGTTTCTCAGAAAGAAGTGATTGATGAACTCCAGTTTTAAGAATGTGGTTCACTGCATACGACAGAGAAGATAGATTACTTTCAAACAAAAGGTGAAATATGTATGGAATGCACTGTCGAAATCTAGGATCTTCAGAACATAATCTTGTTCAGCGATATTCTGAAGCTGGAATCCGTACAGGTCGGTCATCATATCATCCACCTTCTCCAGTAGGAAAAAGCTGTGGAAAACAACAACCTTCCAAGCTTTTCTCCCATACACTTTGGAGTTCCCTGTGCTTTTTTCATTTGAAATAACTCAATGCTGCATCCTATTACTTCTTTTGAATGCAAAGGACATATTGTGTAATGTTCATAAATCTCTTCAGCCCTTGACTTATCCACTTTCTCTATTTGACCACTTGAAATTTCACATTCATCTTCTAAACTTCTCACCTGTTCATCCACATTTACAATTTTGTAATAAATATTGTTCTCTATAAGATATAAGGTAGCCTTTTCAACTTTATTGCCATGCACAAATTCTTGCCATATTTTCCGACTCTTTGTTGGTACACCATTTACTAGAATGACTACTGCCTCATTTTCCTCTTTCTCTCTAGCAATAGTTTCAATATTTTTCTTAAAATCCAAAGGTAAGTACACCACTCTTCCTTTCAGCCCTCTTTGCAAGTCTGTTGGTGGCAGTTTACCTGTTTTAGGCTTCATCCGAATTATAGTTTGAAAAGGATGAACAGATGGAATTAGAACCGACTCATGTGTATTCAATTCTGCCAGTTCCTCCGGAATAGCTTCTAATTCTAAGTTATTATGTACTGCTCTAGCAGACATTTTGTTCTCTTCTAATTTGTTGAAACAATATTTACATATACTTTAATCACTACCTAACTCAAATCAACCTTCCACCAACAAGTAAGTTGAAAATTCTTCCCACTTACTATTGTTCTCCTTTTCACTTTTCAAATACAAATCAACATTCCTAGTTTGACTTTTATAATGAGTACGTCAACAACAAACACAAACATAGTTTGGTATTTCAAAGCACACTATATTAAACATTCCAATTTCTTCTTCAAACTGATCAGTGCTAATCACTTTCCCATCTCCTTCAACATCTGTAATTGTCAAACTTTCACTTTCTATAGACTGCTCTTCTGAACCAAAATATTGCATTTCAATATCATCACACTTTTTTGAACTTCTGATAAAGAACCATGTAAAAGACCTGTATTCAGTTCACTTAAACATAATGCAGGTCTTTTTACATAGTACAGTTTCCTTACAAACTTCAGCATTTCTGAATGGTGTACTGCTAATATCCTCAAGAGATGAAACACACTTTTACACGCTTTTTTTGAAAGACAAGCCAGAGAATGCCCATGCTTCTCAGTATATTTTCTTACATTACATGGATCTAGTCCTTGTAACAACTTAATCTTCTGTTTAGAACTTTTCTGTGTTTATTCTCGTAGCAAATTTCGCATTATATCAATAGATTCCTGTTGAATACTACAAATACTGCTACAACCCCACTTATACACAGGAGCTTGTATAGATTTCCCATGCACTTCTTCACCTATACTGCACTTTTACCAACCAATTCCTCTTTTGAAAGGGGACAACCATCCTGAACTTCGTAGCAACGTCCTCCAGTATCAACTGCAAATGGTAAACTATTTTCCTGGAAGTAACTTTCCTCATTAAAAAAAGGCTCACTAGTAGAAGTATGTTTCCAATGTCCATCAAAGATTTTGCAAAAGTTGGTTCTATTGACAAGTCTTTTTCTTCTACTTTTCTCTTTCAACACTTTGATTATTTTATCCAACACTTTAATCCTCTTCAAAATCACAATGAATAACTTCTATTTTAAAGAGAAAGCAGTATCCACTATACTTTCAATACGCTGCTTCTGTTTGAATTGCAGCACTTTCTTTTTATATTTGCAGCATTGTTTCATTAAATTCTGAATCACTCTAGTTTGAAAGAGTCTCTAACGAATTTCTTGAAATTGTTTTTGTCTCCGGGTAACAGATACTGTTTCTTTATCATGTTTTGTTCTCCTGGTATTTGAAATTGAAGTCTGCTTCTCCTTACTTGAAAAATTCTTCTTTTTCCTTTGTGTGATGTTATTTTCATTAAATGTTTGTGATATTTTTTTCAAAACTTTTCTAGTGTTTTTACCAGAAGAAACTGTTTGTGAAGTACTCACATTTTTTTCTAATTGTAAATCTTTCCTTTTCTTCAAATATTTATTTTTTTCAATTTCCTTTTACTTTCAGTTCTTCTGGGCATTTTCAAATTTTAATCCAAACGAAATAATTTTCTGAAAAAAAAATAGATTAAATAATTTTTTACATCTGTTCAATATATTAAAATATTACTATTCAATTACATAAGTTCTACTGACGGATTCCAGAGGCAACGTGATGGAGCAGGGTAGAGGATGACGGGTAGTGCCATAGAACATACAGCAAGTATTTATTTAATTATTTACATACACCTTTACAATTTATATGTAACTGCACTACCACATACTTTTTACCTCTCTGCTGCACCCCACCACCCCACCGCACTCCCTCTGCAACCCACCGCAGACAACTTTTTAGATCGTATATTAAAAAATTGTAATCTATGTACTTAGGATGATATTATCAACCAAACGGCATACAGAAAAATTACCATTATTAGCCTAATAATTGTATCTACAACTTCACAAACATAACACTGCACCCAAAGCTTTAAGTGGGGGGGGTCTGCAGGGGTCTGAGCACCGGCAGTTTATTTTTGGGGGACTCTATGGGGCTCTATTTTCGGGCCTCGCAAAGGTAGTCCGTTGTTTTTTTTTTTTATTGGACTGCATTGAGACAGTGAGAGCATGCACATTGCTCACTAGTGAGAAGTGGAGACATTATGCCAGGTGAGTCGCGTTGTAGGAGAAGGGAAATCCTTTAAAGAGAGCTATTTTCTCTCAGGATTTCCCTTCTCTTTTTGCAACGCAGGAGCAACATCATTGTGGCGTGATTAGCAGAGAGACCACCAGGCGTGCAATGCACATTGCCCTGAACTCCCTGAGACAGCTTCCCAGGCGCAAACACAGAGCCGCACCCGAGTACTTCACAGGTGTTCAAAAGACCATTTGCTTGTAAATGAGGCTTCTTCATTTTCACACCTTTTTAGAGCCCCTACATCCCCACTCTGCTTATTGCTGAAAGAATTAGCCTCCCCTGAAATTTCGCTCTGGTTGCGCCTTTGGGGACGACCACAGGCAGCCAACTCCAGCACGTCCCTGCTCTGACCTTTCACAGTGTCTTGTTTTAGTGCTACGAAAACACACGCTTTGCCTGGCTCACTTTGTTCTCACACCCCCTCTTTAATACGAAGATAGTAGCTTTAAAATTACCTTTATATTCCTATACTGTGCTTCACATGAAAATAAAGAAGTGCAGGTTCTCACCACCCCAAATTAGCTGTCTGGTATACTCTCTCAAATGTAAGAACTACAGGTATTCAGTATCTGTCAGTCACAGCCAGTTTAAAGCAGTGTTACTATATAGAAATGGACAAAACATTATGTTTCTAAATTAACGTCTTACACTGAAAAGCTGCTTTACATTTCTTTTGTTGGATCAACCTTTGTTTAAAACACCACTAGAGAAAAGTGGTGAATTATGGTCCACACAGAGCAACTCAAAGCTTTCTTATTCTTTATCAGAAACATCTGCCTGTCAATGCTTATCGCCAGCCTTTTCGACCCCTTAAGAGGCTGGGTGGATGAGCATAATACGCGGTATTTAGGATCGGGGGTGGAAGGTGCACGGAAATAAGGGCGGATAGTTGAATAAAGTGCGAGTGGATGGATGGCCAGATGGATGAATGGATAGCTAGATGGATGGATGGATGGATGTGTGAATGAATGGAAGGATGAATGGATGCATGGAACAGTACTTAGGATAGACGGGTGGGCTGATATATGCTTAGGATTGGTTCTGGGACAGATATATGTATGGATATATGGGCGTATGACTGGATGAATGGCACAGTGCTTACCATAGGTGAGTGGGCTGATAGATGCTTCGAATAAGTGCAGGGACAGATGTATGTATGTATGTATGTAGATAGGAATGTATGAATGAATTGAAAGATGGTTGGATTGCGCAGTGCTTAGGATGGATGGATGCAGGGCTTTAAGTGGGCTGGGTCTGAGCACCGGCAGTTATTTTCAGGAGGCCTCGAAACAGGTCTCTATCGGGCTCTATTTCCGTCCCTCGCAAAGGTAGTCAGTTTTCTTTTTTTTTTATTGGACTGCAGTGAGAGCATGCACATCAATGTGCACATGCTCATTTTGCTCACTACTGAGAAGTGGAGACATCATGCTAGGTGAGCCATATTGTAGGAGGAAGGAAAATCCTTTAAAGAGTGTGTTTTCCGAACGTAGGATAATTGGAGGGGATTTTCTTAAGCACACAATGCTAGTTATCTTGATTTAGACCACACCCCTACTTGGATAGCCCACACCCCTTTAAGAGGTTTGCCCCTCCCCTTTTAGAGCACTGCCATCTTTTTTCCCATTTAAAGCCCTGACTGCACCATAGTAACAAAGAAATGGTCCAAGCTTCCATTTAAATCTACAATGGCACCAAGTTTCATAATTTGCCATCAACCCTGGCAGCCTTCTACGACAGTGCAAGAGTGTCTATTAGCACGAAGATTTGTTATCCACAGAAATGTTGTGTGATTTGCGTAGCTGTCTGCTGGAACACTCATCACCAAAAGGTATTAAAACATGCATATTTGCGAGAAAAACATATACCATACCATAAAGTGGTTCATAAATGGACCCAGTGCCACTACACCACCCTCATCTCCATCCTTGCTTAACCTTACGAAATCAAAGAAAGAGCCCCAGCAAACCTGGTAGAGTCACTATAACAATACAGGAACTTAATTTCAACAAGTCTCTGCCGGAACGCTCAGCAACAAAAGGTATTAAAACATGCACATTTCTGGATAAAACATATACCATGCCATAGAGCGCTTTATAAATAGACCCAGTGGCACTACATCGCCTTTACTAGCGACACATGTGCACGTTACAAATGTCCATGTTATAATCAGCAACATACCCACCTCTCCCACCCCAACCCCTTCCCTTGCTTAACCTCACGAAATCAAACAACGAGCCCCGGCACTCCCGTTAGCGCCACTATAGCCATACATAGACTTAATTTCAACAGATGTCTGCCGGAACGCTCATCAGCAAAAGGTATTGAAATCTGCAATTTTGCAAGTAAAACATACACCATACCATAAGGCGGTTTATAAATAGTCCCAGTACCACTACACCACCCTCATCCCCATCCTTGCTTAACCTTACGAAATCAAAGAAAGAGCCCCAGCAAACCTGGAAGTGCCACTATAGCCATACAGAGGCTTAATTTCAACAGATGTCTCCCGAAACGCTCATCAGCAAAACATATTAAAACATGCAAATTTGCGGGTAAAACATATGCCATGGGGATCTTTATAAATGGTCCCAGTGGTACTATATCACCTTTAGTAGCTAGACATCTGCACGTTACTAAAGTCCCCTTCTCCCTGCCAAATTTGGGGTAATTCCGTTCACCCGTTCGACCTGTAGCCTGGTCTAAAGTTTCCTATGGAAATGAACATGGAGAAAGCATGTTTTGGGACCCCTCTTTTTCTTGGCCCCCCCTTGACGAATCTCCCCCAAACTTTCAACATAGGAGCTGATATGAACACAGAATTAGTTTGGAAAATTTCATGAAGATTCATCAAACGACGCCAAAGTTATAACCAAAACAAAAGATGCTCTTCCTATGGAAACTTGGTCCTAACCAGGGGTGGGCGGAATTTGCGAAATTGACTTTCGCAAATTATCGCGAAATTGTGAAAATCTCCGCGAGCATGCGAAACTTTCGCGAAGATGTGGAGATTGCTTTTCCCGCCCGTTCGCGATGTGTGTTTGCGTGCTCGCGGGGAAATATATCGCCAACTTGCCCATGCGGTCGTTAATGGACGTGGCCATCTTGCTCGCGATGCTTATTTCCTGTTCGCGATCGCAATCACGTGTTCACGATCGCAAACTCTCACGGGATAGCGCGACAGGCTACCAACAATCCAACATCTTGTGGCACGCGCGAACGGATAGGAAAAATCCGGTAAGTTGCGACCGCACGCGCAAGAATGCATTTTTAAAGTGCGAACAAGAAAAATACTCCCATTTTGCTGAAGGTTGCGAAAGTTTTGACATTTTCGCGCTCTCCGCGGAACGCGAAAATGTCAAAATATCGCAAATTCCGCGAGTGGAACGAAATTTACTGTCGAGGCCTAGTTCTAACTATAACTTCCTACTGGCGACTGCCAGTAGGTAATATCCAAAAGCACTCCACCCTTCGCTTGGCTGTTACCACAGGAACTGGAGAACGGACCACCAATCAGTGCAATTCAAAGTTTATTTAGCTCGTCAAACAGCACCAACAGCCATGACGCGTTTTGACATTGGAGGGTCTTGATCACATGACGTGCATCACGGTAACAGATTTATTTATATACCATTTAAAAAAAAAGTTTTTTTACTTTTAAAGTGACATCAACCACCCGTACGTGAGGTAATAAATAATGGACATGAACAACAGACTCCTGGTCTATGTGGGGTCTGGTTAATGGTTTGTAATTCAATTTGGGTATAAATACCAAAATGATGCAAAAAAGGTTAACGCTTAAAGCCATACATCGTTAAAACCGTAAAACCACATAAATACCTCAGACTGTAAAAAGGAATTTAAGACCTATTTACAAAACATGAAAAACTTTTTTTTTTTCAAGAATCCACTGCAAATGCTGCCTGATCAAGCCGTCCAGGGTTTAATACCTTAACTGTATTTTACATTATAATCATTGTCCCAGTCTGGTCTAAAGTGCTAGTGCCTATTACAGTACTAATGATGTTAACATTCCACTTGACAACCTCGTGACCGTGCCTGACTAGTGCCAGTGCAAATTGAATGATAGAAAGTGGTATGTGCAAATTCCACCTCAAGTGTAGAAATAATAAAACCTATCTAAAACCGTGTAGAATTATAAAATTAATGGGGCTGACGGCGGTTCATAATCAAATCCTGTGATTTCATGATGGATGTTCTTTGATGAGTTATTGTCTCTAACTTATATGATTACAAACTCCTTATGTAAATTTAAAGACATGTGTATAATTCCTCTGTGGCATTGAGGGCCCCCGGATGTTTGGAATCCAGGTTTAAAATATACTGTGTCTCCAAACGTCTAAGGGCTTTTTCCCTATCGCCTCCTCTCTTGCTAGGTGGAATAGTGTCAATCAGAAAGTACTTAAGATCTTTAGGATCTGCATTATGTACTTCACTGAAATGCCGGGCCACTGGGTATGTCTTGTCTTGGTTCTTAATTGCCCTGATGTGCTGGAGTATCCTCTTGTGCCCTTGCATAATCGTACTGCCTACAAAACCAGGCCACAAGGACACTCCAGCACATAGACCACATACTCTGATTTGCATGTCAACACCTTATCGATAGATCATTCCTGATCCCCGAAAGGTGTTTTGTAAGATGTTTTACTGACTCCATGTTGACATGCCTTGCACACCTTGCATCTATGGAAACAAGTGGAAACAAGTGGATCCCGACCAAAACAAGAAGAACGGTGACACAGGCCCTCGTCAGCAGCAGACTGGACTATGGCAACGCAGGAATCCCAGCTAAACACCTATGACGACTACAACGCATCCAAACCACCTCCGCCCGAGTGATCGTCAACGTCCCCCGCCGCAGCCACATCACCCCCCACCTGAGAGACCTACACTGGCTCCCCGTCGACAAGAGAATCACCTTCAAGCTCCTCACCCACGCACACAAAGCACTCCACAACACCGGACCAGCCTACCTGAACAGCAGACTCAGCTTCTACACCCCCACCTGCCAGCTCCGCTCTGCCAGCCTCGCCCTCGCCGCTGTCCCCCGCATCCAACGAACTACCTCCGGTGGCAGATCCTTCTCCTACCTTGCCGCCAAGACCTGAAACACCCTCCCCACCCACCTACGGCAGACCCAAGACCTACTGGCCTTCATAAGACTTCTCAAGACATGGCTCTTCGAGCAGTAGCAGCACCCCCCCTTCCCCTCATCGCCGTGGGACCCTCACGGGTAAGTAGCGCACTTTACAAGTACTCTGATTGATTGATTGATTGATTGATTGATTGAAACCCTTTTTCTGGGACAGTCACATGCCTTTAGCCTGGCTCTCTGGATCATTATGGAAAACAGTGTCCTTCATAGAAGGTGCCCTACTATAGGTGATGGCTGCTCTGTTGGGTAATGTGTGGCCTATAATTGAGTCACCAAGGATCAAAGCCCAATTCTTCCTTATGATGTTTCTAATGGCTTTTTCCTGCCTGCTGAAACCCAAAAGGAACCTGAAGGTTTCAGTATTGTCTCCCTGTGTTTTTCAACATCCAGGGGTTTATTTAAGGTCTCTCTCCTGACTATGCTGCTTTTCTTGATGGCCATTTTGATGCATTTCAAGGAGTAGCCTCTTGCTAAAAATCTGATCCTGCTGGCTGTTTGAGCCACCTCCAATTCTCCAAATCTCCCCATAAGGAATACTTTGGATTAAATGTTGGGGATGAGAACTTCCGGCATGCAATATTGAACGGCCAGCGGTTGGTTTCCTGTGCAGCTTTGTCTCCAAATGGCTGTGTCTGATATAGATCTGAACATCAAGAAAATTGACCATTTCAGAACTTATTGAGGCTGTAAATTGCAGGTTGAGGTTATTTGTGTTGAGGCTCTCTACAAATTTGTCACCTTCTGATTTGGTACCCTGCCAAATTAAAAAGAGATCGTCAATAAATCTCAGCCAAATTTTGATGTTATTTGTAATCTGAGTTGCATATTCTCTATGTAGGATCAGCTCCTCCCACCATCCCATGTGTAAACAGGCATAGCTGGGGGAGAAGCTGGCCCCCATAGCTACGCCTCGTTGTTGCTGGTAAAGGGCATTGTTTAATATAGATATGATATTGCATAGACAAAACTCAACCATATTTGTAAGCATTTTGTTTTGTTGTACAAAATCAGGTGATCTCATCCCTAGATAATAACGCAGCGCCCTTAGTCCATCTTGATGGTTGATAGATGTATATAATGATGTGACATCTAAGGTAATAAGTAGATGCCGCACAAATTTTGCATTTTTGATAAAAAGTCCCCAGTGTCCCTGATGTAAGATGGGAGCTGTTGCACATGTTCTTGCAAGTAAAACTCTAAATACTGCGATGTCTTATGTATATATATACATATATATATACATATATTCACTGAAAAAAACATGGGTTTCAGAGACGTTATAGTTACAAATTAGCATTTAAAAAACCTTTGAAATTCACTGAAAAAACCACAGGTTTCGGGGACGTTATAGTTAGTTGGACATTTCACTCTTACAAAACCATAGAAATTCCATCGTTATAGTTAGTTGAGCTAACTAAAACTCGTGCATCGCAATGCACTGCCGATGACGTCACATATTACATCATTCATGACATGGTCAGTGACATCACTGATGAAATCATTCATGACATCTCAAATGAGATCACTGATGACATCATCCAGTGACTGTGTGTTTGTATAAAGTTTAAATATGTTTTATATATATGCCAAGGTGTATTGAAGAATGACTGGGTGTCTAAGTGTGTGTATGGATGATTTAGTAGATGTGTGACTGATTGTATAAGTGACTGATTAAGTGTATCTTACTGAATGCATGGGTTAGTGAGAAAACTGTGTAAATGTCTGTATCAGTTTCTTAGTTGGTGTGTAAGCGGCCACATTGGCTGGTGAGTAGCTACATGAGTGTCTATATCGGTTATTGTTTGGTTGTCTGAGTATCTGTATAGGTGCCTGAGTGTCTGTGTGGGTGTGTGGGGGGTGTTACTCTATGCATAGATGTGTGAGTGGGTGATTCACTGGGTGTATGGGTACAAGAGTGTATCAGTGAAGGGCTATATAGGTGGGTGGGTGTGTGTATAGCTGTGTTGGTGAGTTAATGGATGTCTTAGTTGTACATCTGTGAGTAACTACATATGTGAAAAGCAGTATATTTGAGTGTTGGAGTATATAAATGATTATATGTGAGAGTGAGTGAATGTGAAAGTATCTGTATGGATGAGTGTGCTTGTGTCAGTGATTATAGAAGAGAGTAAGTATGTGTTAGTATCTCTATGAATAAGTGAAATGGTATGTGTATAACTGTATAGGTGAGTAAATGGAAGTGTGATTGATTATTTGCATGAGTGACTAGGTGTGTGAGTAACTGTGTGGGTAAGTGGTGGTGTGTGAGTGTCTGTATAGTTGTATCAGTGCATATGATAGAGCTCTATTGATGAGTGCATGTATGAGTAACTGTATGGGTGAATGAGTGGACGTGTGTATAGCCATAGGAATCAGTAAGTGGGTATATAGTAACTGGTATTGGTGTGTCTATGGTTTCGAAGATGGTAGTCTGCATTTTTAAGTGGGTGTATCAAAGGTTATATTAGGGTGTGAGGAGGTGCATCAGATTTTCACGTGGATGAACTCATCAGTGATGTCATCAGTGATGCCATTTGCGATGTCATCAGTGATGTCACTAACCATGTCGTGAATGTTATAATATGTGACGTCATCAGCAGTGCATTGCTGGGGCGCGAGTTATAGTTAGCTCAACTAACTATAACAGCGGAATTTCTATGGGTTAGTATGAGTGAAATGTCCAAGTAACTATAACGTCCCTGAAACCTATGGTTTTTTCAGCGAATTTCAAAGGTTTTTTAAATGCTAATTTGTAACTATAACGTCCCTGAAACCTATGTTTTTTTCACTGAATTTTAAAGGTGTTTTAAATGCTAATTTCTAACTAAATCCTCACTGAAAGCTACTATTAATAATAATAGCGAATACTTGTGTAAGAAACTAGTCCATTCCATCAGTACATGATTAGTAACTGGAATAATTACAGTGCTGCAAACAGAGTGCATGGTGAATTTATAAGTGCTTATGTATTGCCTGGATGGGTGATTGGAGAAGTGCATCGGACTCACAGGAGGATTCCTATACTGTAGGGTAATAACTTCGTATTTTGGGGAGTTTATTAATAGTATATAGGTGGTTAGAGATCTGCATGGATAGTGTATAGAATATTGTAGCTGTAAGTGTATTACTAATTAGGCCATTCCATAAGTACGTGACTAGTACCTAGATGATTATAGTGCTGTAAAGAGAGTGCATAGTGTATTTATAAGTGCTTGGATATTAGTGGACAGATTGCATTAGTATATAGTACTGGCTGGGTGACTGGAGATGGGCATGGGCAATGACAGTTTCTTTGATAGACTGCAAGGGTTGTACCTGGGTGAACTAATCTTACCTGTTTTCAAGTAGATATCAAATTAATAGTAAATTATATTCACTTCTTTTTTTAATGCAAATTTAAAATATTTTAAACTTTAGTAATAAGGTCTGTAAAAGAGAAGAAATAAATCCTGTTATTACATATAATTTTATAGTTTTTGCAACAAAACATAAGTATACAATTACATCACATATTCAATTTGCCTTTTTTTGCCGTCTTCAGATTGTATTGAATTTCACCATAAACAGTGATTTCAATGTTAATCATCAGATGACAGCAGGCAAACAAATACAATCAATAAGATTGTTAAAAAAAACATATTTCTCTTCAAAATATCTACAACATACGCAGATTGGTATTTACATTTTCGCAAATGAACATCCTTAATAACATAGTATATAATACAAAGATCAAATATATGACCACCTTCTCTCGAGCACAATTTTCCAAATGCAATATGAAAGAACAGAATCAATAATTGAATCCGTATTTACCAATTTCTTCCCAACTGGCTGAATGATGTTTTTGAAAATATTTCCATGAAGTATATCGAAAATAAATTTTTTAACCCCTTCGCTGCTAGGCCTTTTACCCTCCTGTGCTAAGCCTTTTTTGGGCTATTTGGGGTAGTGCGCGCTTAGGCCTCTGTAACTTTTTGACCACATTAGGTATCCACGCCAAATTTGCGTCCTTTTCTTCCAACATCTTGGGGATTCTAAAGGTACCCAGGGTTTGTGGATTCTCCTAGAGGGTTCCAAGAAATTAGTCAAAATACAGCACATTTTTTTTTTTTTGTTAAAAATGGGAAAACGGGCTGCAAATGAAAGCTTCTGGGTTTTTCTCTGCAAATGGTATCAAAAAAGGGTTTGTGGGGCTGAAATCACCATTTCTCCAGCTTTTAGGGAATGACAGAATTTTGTTAGAAAACCAACATTTTTTACACAGTTTTGGCATTTTTCTGGGACATACCCTATTTTTGCTATTTTTTGTGCTTTCAACCTCCTTCCAGTTAATGGTAGAAATGGGTACAAAAACAATAATGGATCCTGGAAAGCTATACATTTTTGAAAAGTAGACAAAATTCTGAATTCAGCAAGGGGTCATTTGTGTAGATCCATCAAGGTTTCTTTATAGAAATTTACAGGTAAATATAGGAAAAATTAAACATTTGTTGAAAAAAGCAGCCTTTTGAGTCAACGTTTTCACCTGTAACTTCTTCGAATTATGACATCTCTTTGAAAGCAATGTACCGTTACATCCTGTAGACCTTCCTGATTGTGGGGACATATAGGACTTGTAGGTTCACCAAGAGCCCAACGAACCCAGAGTAGAAAACTGAGCAGCATTTTGTAATGTTTTTTTTTTTTGGTCCGGGTAAATAGCAATTATTGTGGGAAAATGTATACATGGAAAAATTGGTATGAAAGTCACCTATGTATTTCTGAAATGGGAACAAATTACAGAGTTTAGAAACAGTGCATATTTGCACATTTTCGAAATTGGGAATACTCATATTTGCATGACAATTATTGGTCATTTTTCAAAATGACTTTTTTTTTACACAATGTCTTTCATTTGGAAGGGAGAAATGCATCAAAAATCAATAGGTAATAACAGTTGCTTTACAAATTTGAACTACCCTAAGTCTCCCGATAAAAATGGTACCTCACTTGTGTGGGTAGGCATAGTGCCCACGACAGGAAGTGGCTCAAAACCTAAGGTGAACGCACCACATTTTCACACTGAAAATTTACACTTTATTTGCGAAGAGTCTAGCTGTAGTTTTTGAACCCTAGCCCTGCCGGCACCTAGGGAAACCTAGCAATCCTCTACATTTTTGAAAACTAGACACCCAGGGGAATCCAGGATGGGGTGACTTGACTGCCTCCCACCATGGTCTGTTACCCAGAATCCCTTGCAAACGTAAAAAATTGACAAAAAAAACACATTTTCCCCACATTTCTGTGATGGAAAGTTCTGGAATCTGCGTGGATCCACAAACTTCCACCCACCCCGCGTTCCCCAAAGTCCTACGAGAAAAATGGTACCTCACTTGTGTGGGTCGGCCTAGTGCCCGCGACAGGAAACGGCGCAAAACGCAACGTGGTTTTGCAGTGAAAAATGACCCTTTTTTTGGCAAAGTGACTAGCTGTAGATTTTGAACCCTAGCCCTGCCAGCACCTAGGGAAAACTAGCAAACCTATACATTTTTGAAAACTAGACACCCAGGGGAATCCAGGATGGGGTGACTTGACTGCCTCCCACCATGGTCTGTTACCCAGAATCCCTTGCAAACGTAAAAAATTGACAAAAAAACACATTTTCCCCACATTTCTGTGATGGATAGCTCTGGAATCTGCGTGGATCCACAAATTTCCACGCACCCCGCGTTCCCCAAAGTCCTACGAGAAAAATGGTACCTCACTTGTGCGGGTCGGCATAGTGCCCGCGACAGGAAACGGCGCAAAACGCAACGTGGTTTTGCAGTGAAAAATGACCCTTTTTTTGGCAAAGTGACTAGCTGTAGATTTTGAACCCTAGCCCTGCCGGCACCTAGGGAAACCTAGCAAACCTATACATTTTTGAAAACTAGACACCCAGGGGAATCCAGGATGGGGTGACTTGACTGCCTCCCACCATGGTCTGTTACCCAGAATCCCTTGCAAACGTAAAAAATTGACCAAAAAAACACATTTTCCCCACATTTCTGTGATGGAAAGTTCTGGAATCTGCGTGGATCCACAAATTTCCACCCACCCCGCGTTCCCCAAAGTCCTACGAGAAAAATGATACCTCACTTGTGCGGGTCGGCCTAGTGCCCGCGACAGGAAACGGCGCAAAACGCAACGTGGTTTTGCAGTGAAAAATGACCCTTTTTTTGGCAAAGTGACTAGCTGTAGATTTTGAACCCTAGCCCTGCCGGCACCTAGGGAAACCTAGCAAACCTATACATTTCTGAAAACTAGACACCCAGGGGAATCCAGGATGGGGTGACTTGACTGCCTCCCACCATGGTCTGTTACCCAGAATCCCTTGCAAACGTAAAAAATTGACAAAAAAAACACATTTTCCCCACATTTCTGTGATGGAAAGTTCTGGAATCTGCGTGGATCCACAAATTTCCCCCCAACCCGCGTTCCCGAAAGTCCTACGAGAAAAATGGTAACTCACTTGTGCGGGTCGGCCTAGTGCCCGCGACAGGAAACGGCGCAAAACGCAACGTGGTTTTGCAGTGAAAAATGACCCTTTTTTTGGCAAAGTGACTAGCTGTAGATTTTGAACCCTAGCCCTGCCGGCACCTAGGGAAACCTAGCAAACTTATACATTTTTGAAAACTAGACACCCAGGGGAATCCAGGATGGGGTGACTTGCCTGCCTCCCACCATGGTCTGTTATCCAGAATCCCTTGCAAACGTAAACAATTGACAAAAAAAACACATTTTCCCCACATTTCTGTGATGGAAAGTTCTGGAATCTGCGTGGATCCACAAATTTCCACCCACCCCGCGTTCCCCAAAGTCCTACAAGAAAAATGGTACCTCACTTGTGCGGGTCGGCCTAGTGCCCGCGACAGGAAACGGCGCAAAACGCAACGTGGTTTTGCAGCAAAAAATGACCCTTTTTTTGGCAAAGTGACTAGCTGTAGATTTTGAACCCTAGCCCTGCCGGCACCTAGGGAAACCTAGCAAACCTATACATTTTTGAAAACTAGACACCCAGGGGAATCCGGGATGGGGTGACTTGACTGCCTCCCACCATGGTCTGTTACCCAGAATCCCTTGCAAACGTAAAAAATTGACAAAAAAAACACATTTCCCCCACATTTCTGTGATGGAAAGTTCTGGAATCTGCGTGGATCCACAAATTTCCACCCACCCCACGTTCCCCAAAGTCCTACGAGAAAAATGGTACCTCACTTGTGCGGGTCGGCCTAGTGCCCGCGACAGGAAACGGCGCAAAACGCAACGTGGTTTTGCAGCGAAAAATGACCCTTTTTTTGGCAAAGTGACTAGCTGTAGATTTTGAACCCTAGCCCTGCCGGCACCTAGGGAAACCTAGCAAACCTATACATTTTTGAAAACTAGACACCCAGGGAAATCCAGGATGGGGTGACTTGACTGCCTCCCACCATGGTCTTGTTACCCAGAATCCCTTGCAAACGTAAAAAATTGACAAAAAAAACACATTTTCCCCACATTTCTGTGATGGAAAGTTCTGGAATCTGCGTGGATCCACAAATTTCCACCCACCCCGCGTTCCCCAAAGTCCTACGAGAAAAATGGTACCTCACTTGTGCGGGTCGGCATAGTGCCCGCGACAGGAAACGGCGCAAAACGCAACGTGGTTTTGCAGTGAAAAATGACCCTTTTTTTGGCAAAGTGACTAGCTGTAGATTTTGAACCCTAGCCCTGCCGGCACCTAGGGAAACCTAGCAAACCTATACATTTTTGAAAACTAGACACCCAGGGAAATTCAGGATGGGGTGACTTGACTGCCTCCCACCATGGTCTGTTACCCAGAATCCCTTGCAAACGTAAAAAATTGACAAAAAAAACACATTTTCCCCACATTTCTGTGATGGAAAGTTCTAGAATCTGCGTGGATCCACAAATTTCCACCCACCCCGCGTTCCCCAAAGTCCTACAAGAAAAATGGTACCTCACTTGTGCGGGTCGGCCTAGTGCCCGCGACAGGAAACGGCGCAAAACGCAACGTGGTTTTGCAGCGAAAAATGACCCTTTTTTTGGCAAAGTGACTAGTTGTAGATTTTGAACCCTAGCCCTGCCGGCACCTAGGGAAACCTAGCAAACCTATACATTTTTGAAAACTAGACACCCAGGGGAATCCAGGATGGGGTGACTTGACTGCCTCCCACCATGGTCTGTTACCCAGAATCCCTTGCAAACGTAAAAAATTGACAAAAAAAACACATTTTCCCCACATTTCTGTGATGGAAAGTTCTGGAATCTGCGTGGATCCACAAATTTCCACCCACCCCGCATTCCCCAACGTCCTACGAGAAAAATTGTACCTCACTTATGCGGGTCGGCCTAGTGCCCGCGACAGGAAACGGCGCAAAACGCAACGTGGTTTTGCAGCGAAAAATGACCCTTTTTTTGGCAAAGTGACTAGCTGTAGATTTTGAACCCTAGCCCTGCCGGCACCTAGGGAAACCTAGCAAACCTATACATTTTTGAAAACTAGACACCCAGGGGAATCCAGGATGGGGTGACTTGACTGCCTCCCACCATGGTCTGTTACCCAGAACCCCTTGCAAACGTAAAAAATTGACAAAAAAAACACATTTTCCCCACATTTCTGTGATGGAAAGTTCTGGAATCTGCGTGGATCCACAAATTTCCACCCACCCCGCTTTCCCCAAAGTCCTACGAGAAAAATAGTACCTCACTTGTGCGGGTCGGCCTAGTGCCCGCGACAGGAAACGGCGCAAAACGCAACGTGGTTTTGCAGTGAAAAATGACCCTTTTTTTGGCAAAGTGACTAGCTGTAGATTTTGAACCCTAGCCCTGCCGGCACCTAGGGAAACCTACCAAACCCACGCATTTCTGAAAACTAGACACCCGGCGGCTTCCAGGGAAGTATGGCTTGCGTGGATCCCCCAACGTTTCCTTACCCAGAATCCCCTGCAAACCTCAGTTTTTGCTCAAAAATTCACTTTTTTCACACATTTTGGGGTGGGAAAGTAGTGGCATCACCGGGCTCACACAAATTTACCACCATCCAGCGTTCCCCCAGGTCTCCCGGTAAAAATGGTGCCTCACTTGTGTGGGAGGCCCAAGTACCCGCGGCAGGCAAGGGCCCAAAACGTAGTGAGGTGACATCAAAATGGCCTATCGCAAAACCACCTGGTTTTGCAAGGGGGGTCACTTTGGTTTTTGGCCCGGTGCTCGGCGGCCATCTAGGGAAACCTACCAAACCCACGCATTTCTGAAAACTAGACACCCGGCGGCTTCCAGGGAGGTATGGCTTGCGTGGATCCCCCAACGTTTCCTTACCCAGAATCCCCTGCAAACCTCAGTTTTTGCTCAAAAAATCACTTTTTTCACACATTTTGGGGTGGGAAAGTAGTGGCATCACCGGGCTCACACAAATTTACCACCACCCAGCGTTCCCCCAGGTCTCCCGGTAAAAATGGTGCCTCACTTGTGTGGGAGGCCCAAGTACCTGCGGCAGGCAAGGACAACAAACGTAGTGAGGCGACATCAAAATGGCCTATCGCCAAACCACCTGGTTTTGCAAGGGGGGTCACTTTGGTTTTTGGCCCGGTGCGCGGCGGCCATCTAGGGAAACCTAGCAAACCCACGCATTTCTGAAAACTAGACACCCGGCGGCTTCCAGGGAGGTATGGCTTGCGTGGATCCCCCAACGTTTCCTTACCCAGAATCCCCTGCAAACCTCAATTTTTGCTCAAAAAATCACTTTTTTCACACATTTTGGGGTGGGAAAGTAGTGGCATCACCGGGCTCACACAAATTTACCACCACCCAGCGTTCCCCAAGGTCTCCCAGTAAAAATGGTGCCTCACTTGTGTGGGAGGCCCAAGTACCCGCGGCAGGCAAGGACAACAAACGTAGTGAGGCGACATCAAAATGGCCTATCGCCAAACCACCTGGTTTTGCAAGGGGGTCACTTTGGTTTTTGGCCCGGTGCGCGGCGGCCATCTAGGGAAACCTACCAAACCCATGCATTTCTGAAAACTAGACACCCGGCGGCTTCCAGGGAGGTATGGCTTGCGTGGATCCCCCAACGTTTCCTTACCCAGAATCCCCTGCAAACCTCAATTTTTGCTCAAAAAATCACTTTTTTCACACATTTTGGGGTGGGAAAGTAGTGGCATCACCGGGCTCACACAAATTTACCACCACCCAGCGTTCCCCCAGGTCTCCCGGTAAAAATGGTGCCTCACTTGTGTGGGAGGCCCAAGTACCCGCGGCAGGCAAGGACAACAAACGTAGTGAGGCGACATCAACATTGCCTATCCCAAATGTCGCCTCACTACGTTTGTTGTCCTTGCCTGCCGCGGGTACTTGGGCCTCCCACATAAGTGAGGCACCATTTTTACCGGGAGACCTGGGGGAACGCTGGGTGGTGGTACATTTGTGTGAGCCCGGTGATGCCACTACTTTCCCACCCCAAAATGTGTGAAAAAAGTGATTTTTTGAGCAAAAATTGAGGTTTGCAGGGGATTCTGGGTAAGGAAACGTTGGGGGATCCACGCAAACCATACCTCCCTGGAAGCCGCCGGGTGTCTAGTTTTCAGAAATGCGTGGGTTTGGTAGGTTTCCCTAGATGGCCGCCGCGCACCGGGCCAAAAACCAAAGTGACCCCCCTTGCAAAACCAGGTGGTTTGGCGATAGGCCATTTTGATGTCGCCTCACTACGTTTTGGGCCCTTGCCTGCCGCGGGTACTTGGGCCTCCCACACAAGTGAGGCACCATTTTTACCGGGAGACCTGGGGGAACGCTGGGTGGTGGTAAATTTGTGTGAGCCCAGTGATGCCACTACTTTCCCATCCCAAAATGTGTGAAAAAAGTGACTTTTTGAGCAAAAATTGAGGTTTGCAGGGGATTCTGGGTAAGGAAACGTTGGGGGATCCACGCAAGTCATACCTCCCTGGAAGCCGCCAGGTGTCTAGTTTTCAGAAATGCATGGGTTTGGTAGGTTTCCCTAGATGGCCGCCGCGCACCAGGCCAAAAACCAAAGTGACCCCCCTTGCAAAACCAGGTGGTTTGGCGATAGGCCATTTTGATGTCGCCTCACTACGTTTTGGGCCCTTGCCTGCCGCGGGTACTTGGGCCTCCCACACAAGTGAGGCACCATTTTTACCGGGAGACCTGGGGGAACGCTGGGTGGTGGTAAATTTGTGTGAGCCCGGTGATGCCACTACTTTCCCACCCCAAAATGTGTGAAAAAAGTGATTTTTTGAGCAAAAATTGAGGTTTGCAGGGGATTCTGGGTAAGGAAACGTTGGGGGATCCACGCAAGCCATACCTCCCTGGAAGCCGCCGGGTGTCTAGTTTTCAGAAATGTGTGGGTTTGCTAGGTTTCCCTAGATGGCCGCCGCGCACCGGGCCAAAAACCAAAGTGGCCCCCCTTGCAAAACCAGGTGGTTTGGCGATAGGCCATTTTGATGTCGCCTCACTACGTTTGTTGTCCTTGCCTGCCGCGGGTACTTGGGCCTCCCACACAAGTGAGGCACCATTTTTACCGGGAGACCTGGGGGAACGCTGGGTGGTGGTAAATTTGTGTGAGCCCGGTGATGCCACTACTTTCCCACCCCAAAATGTGTGAAAAAAGTGATTTTTTGAACAAAAATTGAGGTTTGCAGGGGATTCTGGGTAAGGAAACGTTGGGGAATCAACGCAAGCCATACCTCCCTGGAAGCCGCCGGGTGTCTAGTTCTCAGAAATGCGTGGGTTTGGTAGGTTTCCCTGGATGGCCGCCGCGCACCGGGCCAAAAACCAAAGTGACCCCCCTTGCAAAACCAGGTGGTTTGGCGATAGGCCATTTTGATGTCGCCTCACTACGTTTGTTGTCCTTGCCTGCCGCGGGTACTTGGGCCTCCCACACAAGTGAGGCACCATTTTTACCGAGAGACCTGGGGGAACGCTGGGTGGTGGTAAATTTGTGTGAGCCCGGTGATGCCACTACTTTCCCACCCCAAAATGTGTGAAAAAAGTGATTTTTTGAGCAAAAATTGAGGTTCGCAGGGGATTCTGGGTAAGGAAACGTTGGGGGATCCACGCAAGCCATACCTCCCTGGAAGCCGCCGGGTGTCTAGTTTTCAGAAATGTGTGGGTTTGGTAGGTTTCCCTAGATGGCCGCCGCGCACCGGGCCAAAAACCAAAGTGACCCCCCTTGCAAAACCAGGTGGTTTGGCGATAGGCCATTTTGATGTCGCCTCACTACGTTTTGGGCCCTTGCCTGCCGCGGGTACTTGGGCCTCCCTCACAAGTGAGGCACCATTTTTACCGGGAGACCTGGGGGAACGCTGGGTGGTGGTAAATTTGTGTGAGCCCGGTGATGCCACTACTTTCCCACCCCAAAATGTGTGAAAAAAGTGATTTTTTGAGCAAAAATTGAGGTTTGCAGGGGATTCTGGGTAAGGAAACGTTGGGGGATCCATGCAAGCCATACCTCCCTGGAAGCCACCGGGTGTCTAGTTTTCAGAAATGCGTGGGTTTGGTAGGTTTCCCTAGATGGCCGCCGCGCACCGGGCCAAAAACCAAAGTGACCCCCCTTGCAAAACCAGGTGGTTTGGCGATAGGCCATTTTGATGTCGCCTCACTACGTTTTGGGCCCTTGCCTGCCGCGGGTACTTGGGCCTCCCACACAAGTGAGGCACCATTTTTACCAGGAGACCTGGGGGAACGCTGGGTGGTGGTAAATTTGTGTGAGCCCGGTGATGCCACTACTTTCCCACCCCAAAATGTGTGAAAAAAGTGATTTTTTGAGCAAAAATTGAGGTTTACAGGGGATTCTGGGTAAGGAAACGTTGGGGGATCCACGCAAGCCATACCTCCCTGGAAGCCGCCGGGTGTCTAGTTTTCAGAAATGCATGGGTTTGGTACGTTTCCCTAGATGGCCGCCGCGCACCGGGCCAAAAACCAAAGTGACCCCCCTTGCAAAACCAGGTGGTTTGGCGATAGGCCATTTTGATGTCGCCTCACTACGTTTTGGGCCCTTGCCTGCCGCGGGTACTTGGGCCTCCCACACAAGTGAGGCACCATTTTTACCGGGAGACCTGGGGGAACGCTGGGTGGTGGTAAATTTGTGTGAGCCCGGTGATGCCACTACTTTCCCACCCCAAAATGTGTGAAAAAAGTGATTTTTTGAGCAAAAATTGAGGTTTGCAGAGGATTCTGGGTAAGGAAACGTTGGGGGATCCATGCAAGCCATACCTCCCTGGAAGCCGCCGGGTGTCTAGTTTTCAGAAATGCGTGGGTTTGGAAGGTTTCCCTAGATGGCCGCCGAGCCCTGGGCAAAAAACCAAAGTAACCCCCCTTGCAAAACCAGATTAACTATTGTTACTGCAGCGTGAGAATTTAGGAATAATACTGCAAAGAAAATGTGGCAGACAGTTTGAGGTTTACAGGACAATGGGGATAAAAAATATTTTTCAATTCACTAGAGAGACATCACCATGAACTCCCAAGGGTTTTCGACAATATCTACAGTTGGTGGGTTATTCTTACATGGAAAGTGTACCTTGGCAGAGAAACTAAAGACAAAGATTCCTGCACAACCATCTATTCCTCAAACACACACACATACTGGTTGGATTTGGCACGAGGGCGAGTCATGGTTCAGTGTATTAAATTTTATTAACAAGAGATTTCACAAAAATGAAATGCACTGTCAATAATTAAATTCACAAAAAACCAAACCAATGACTCGCAGCTCGTGAGCTGTAAAGCCACGTCAAGGCACCAACCACTTTACAGGCCATTCACACACCTTTCATACGTGATACAAACAAGACCATTCGCACCACCAGGTACAAAAGCAACACAGTACAAAAATCACCAAAAAGGGACAAGGTACACCCTGCTTCAGAAAGACAAATATTACTGCACAGCCATCTAACCCGCAAGCACACACACATACTGGTTGGATTTGGCACGAGGGTGAGTGATGGTTCAGTAGATAAAATTGTATTAGCAAGTGATTTCACAAAACATGAAATGCACTGGTAATAATTGAAAGGGCGAGAAACTGAACCATTGACTCACAGCTCGTGAGCTGTAAAGCCACGACAAGGCACCAACCTCTTTACAGGCCATTCATACACCTTTCATACGTGTGAGACATACAAAACCATTCACACCGCCAGCCGCGGGCCCATCACATAACAAAACTCACACCAGCACACAGCGCCATTCAAGGGCCCATCACTTTCACACGCCCACAATCCAGACACAGCAACTACACAGGCTGAAGGATTGCGTGGAGTGGCACTCAGCTAGCAGTGTGTGTAGTGACCAGCAGAAAGTCACTACTCACACACAGCCAGCCAAGCACCAGTCGACACACACCGCTAGCCAAATGCCAGTCCACGCACACCGCTAGCCAAGCGCCAGTCCAGGCACACCGCCATCCAATCGCCAGTCCAGGCACACCGGCAGCCAATCGCCAATCCACCTACACCGCCAGCCAAGCTCCAGTCCACGGACACCACCAGCCAAGCACCAGTCCGCACACACCACCAGTCCACGCACACCGCCAGCCAAGTACCAGTCCACGCACACCGCCAGCCAAGCACCATTCCACGCACACCGCCAGCCAAGCTCCAGTCCACGCACACCACCAGACAAGCTCCAGTCCACGGACACCACCAGCCAAGCTCCAGTCCACGGACACCACCAGCCAAACACCAGTCCGCACAGACCACCAGTCGACACACACCACCAGCCAAGTACCAGTCCACGCACACCGCCAGCCAAGCACCATTCCACGCAAACCGCCAGCCAAGCACCATTCCACGCACACCGCCAGCCAAGCACCATTCCACGCACACCACCAGCCACGCACCAGTCCACGCACACCGCCAGTCCATGCACACCGCCAGTCCACGCACACCGTCAGCCAAGCACCATTCCACGCACACCACCAACCAAGTGCCAGTCCACACACACCAACAGCCAAGCGCAAGCCTACACACACCGCCATCACATTTTGGATTTTTTTAGAAAAAAATAAAAACACAAACAAATTGCAAATAGATACAAATCTTCTAACAGAAAATCAGCAACTAAATACATTGCACTAACACCAACCTTGAAACAGAATCATATTTTCCAAAGAATACAGACCAGGCAGTTCACTTTACCACTCATGAATGTTCCCAGAAATTTTTACGCGTGTGGTACGCTCTGAAACAAGCAGAGAGACACAGTGCAGGATGAGAGGGACAATCGGGGCAGTACATACGACTCTCCTTCCGCAAACCTCTTCGCCAACAGACTCTACATCTCCTACTGGGAAAATCTTTTGCGGGTGTGGGAGGAATGTGATCTGGAAAGTGGCGTTCTTTCAATCTAGCAACATCCTCCACCAGTCCAACTCTAGGAACACTTGCCTGTTCCACTACAACAAGGCTGCCTATTACAGACTCCTGAAACTTAGCAAAAGTCATCTTTGACTCAGGGCAAGAATCCTGGAACACAACAAAAGCATTAAACATTGCCAAGTGGAAAAGATGGATAGCCAACTTCTTGTACCAAATGTAAGCCTTACGAAGAGCAGTGTAAGGTTCCAACCTCTGATCTACTCTGTCAACACCACCCATGTGCCTATTATAGTCTAAAATGCACACAGGTTTGCGCGCTTCAGCGACCTGACCCCAAACAGTCACAGGTGCAGTGCTTTCATCATGGATGGAAGTCAGCATGTAGACATCTCTCCTGTCTGTAAACTTCACAGCAAGAAGCTCCTGGCAACGCAACGCACTGCACTGTCCCCGCACAAGCTTTTGACAAACAGGTTCTTTCGGAAAACCTTTACGGTTACAGCGGATTGTGCCACAAGCAAAAGTGTCCACTTTGGCCAATTCCCTGAACAACCGCACACCAGTGTAGAAGTTATCTACATATAAATGGTGGCCTTTGTTAAAAAATCCTCTACCAAGTTCCCAAACAATTTTCTCAGTCACTCCAAAAGTGGACGGACAACCAGGGAGGTTAAACCTAGATTCCTTACCGGTGTACACCCTGAAATTAGAGACATATCCAGTCCTACTGTCACACAGCATATACAGCTTTATTCCATAGCGTGCCCTCTTACTAGGAATGTATTGACTAAAAACCAAGCGGCCCTTGAACAACACCAAAGACTCATCCACTGCAATTTCTCTACCAGGGGCATAAATCTCAGAAAATCGATCAACAAAGTGATCAAGGACAGGCCTAATCTTAAAAAGACGGTCACAATCAGGGTGATCTCGTGGCAACGCTAAACCATTATCAACAAAGTGCATCATCCGAAGCAGAAGCAAATACCTGTCACGAGTCATGACTGCCGGAAAAATAGACGTTGCCATCAAGGGACTGCTAGACCAATATGAAGCCAATGATGGCTTCCTTAGCAAGCCCATCAAAAAAGTTAAACCCAAGAACTTCTTCATCTCTTCAACATTTGTGGGAGTCCACCGGGTAGCTCTAGAGTGTGGCTTAAGACTGGCACTGTTGTCCCTCAAAAACTGTTCGGCATCCAAATTAGTCTGCTCAACAATCTCTGCCAAAAACACATCGTCCATAAACAACTGAAAAAAATTTACAGGCAAAAAGTTCTCAGTATTCACTGTAGACCCTGGAACACCAGTAAACTCTGGAAATTCCGGCTGCACCATGCCAGGGGCAACCCAGAGGTCATCACTTTCAACGGGAAGACTTGCAGCCCCAGCCTGCAGCCCAGATGCCTCTTGCCGCACTACACCAACGGGAAGCCTTGCAGCCCCAGCCTGCAGCCCAGATGCCTCTTGCCGCACTACACCAACGGGAAGCCTTGCAGCCCCAGCCTGCAGCCCAGATGTCTCTTGCCGCACTACACCAACGGAAAGCCTTGCAGCCGCAGGCTGCAGCCCAGATGCCTCTTGCCGCACTATCGGCACATCAGTCTCCTCCTCTAACACAGGCACTTCATCCGCACTAAGAGTATCTTCATCATCCGATGACCCCATACGGAGAGAAAACTCACTGCCAGAATCGTCCCCTGCCTCCTCTCCCTCAGAAGCAGAGTCAGTCTCTGAACCAATATCAGAGGAAGACTCAAACAGCAAACCAACAACCTGCTGAGCAGTCATCCTGCGGCTAGCCATTATACTTACTAAGATAGAAGACTGCACAAACAAGTCAACAACAACCAACAATGTGCAAACCAAGTAAGTAAAGAAATGTGTACCTTTTATCACAAAGATCAATGTACTCAAAAACTATACAATCCAATTACAAGAGACAGCTGCACTCACCAGAAACAAACTCTGCAGTGACACAGCAAAGACCAACGATATCAAACTAGAAAGAAGAAAAAAAACCAAATTACTCACAAGACAACAAAATACACATCGAGCACCAATGCAAAAAGTTTTTGACACTCAAAAACCAAACATACTGCTATTATTACACCATTTGCAAAAAAAAACAGGCAGAGAAATCAAACACATTTACATTGTACAAAAAAACAGTCTCTTACCAAACTACACAAACAGCAGAACCACCACTAACAAAACGTCAACGTGAAAAGAAGAAAAGCCTTCACCTAGAACAAAAAAGTAAACAAAAAAAAAAAAATTACAATTGGAAATCACAAAAAATATAACAATAAACATTATAACATGCCATGTCACTACCCAAATGGTCAATCGGGTTGTGTGCCAGGTGGGGCAGAAAACAGCAGGAAAAAAAAGGCTACTCAGTCCCGGGGCGGGTGAGCCAAATACATATAACAAATTGCACCCTGGAAGCGAGGGGTCACTTCTATTTTTAATTGAACTAATTCCCTGGTGTCTAGTGGGCTTTTCTGCCCCCAATGGGAGCAGAAACGGCAAAAAAATAAAACCGATCTGCCCCCAGAGGGGGCAGAAAAGTCTTCAAAAAATTTAGGGGCCCAAGGAAGCGACCCTTGCCCAAGGGGTCGCTTCCTACAATAATATTTATATCCCTGGTGTCTAGTGGGCTTTTCTGCCCCCCCCCCCTGGTAGCAGAAACGGACAGAAAGACGACCCCCAGGGGGGGCAGAAAAGTCTTCTAAATAATTAGGCCGCAAAGGAAGTGACCCTTGCCCAAGGGGTCGCTTCCTACATAAAGAAAAAGACATCCCTGGTGTCTAGTGGGCTTTTCTGCCCCCCCTGGGGGAATAAACGGGCAGAAAGAAGACCGATCTGCCCCCAGGGGGGGCAGAAAAGTCTTCGAATTATTTTGCCCCCCAAGGAAGCGACCCTTGCCCAAGGGGTCGCTTCCTACATAACGAAATAGACATCCCTGGTGTCTAGTGGGCTTTTCTGCCCCCCCTGGGGGCAGAAACGGGCAGAAAGAAGACCGATCTGCCCCCAGGGGGGGCAGAAAAGACTTCGAAAAATTTTGCACCCCAAGGAAGCGACCCTTGCCTAAGGGGTCGCTTCCCAAATTCCAAGAAACAAATCCCTGGTGTCTAGTGGGGCATCCCTACTCCACGATCGCGACGCTGTGCGCGATCGTGGAGCAGGAATGCCCTGTATTGAGACATCAGGGGAGAGGAAATACTCTTTCCTCTCCCCCAATGCCTCAATACAAAATAAATCACCCCCGCGGCCCTACCGGACAAGGGAACCTACCTGCTGCTGCCTTGGACGCGCTGGAAGAAATGGATTCCAGCGCGTCCAACGCTTCCTGATGACGCCGGCGCGCGCTGTGCGTGCTGACGTCATCAGAAAGCGTGGGGGGGCTCGGGGGTGGCAGCAGAAGCTCTTCCGCTGCCACCCCCGTAAGTGGGGGCACGATCGATGCACAAGGGGGGAGCGCCAGCGCTTCCCCCAGGGGCTGTCCTCATGACGGAACGGTTCCGTCATGAGCACAGCCCAACCGATGCTCATGACGGAACCGTTCCGTCATGAGCATCGAAGGGGTTAATTCATATACACACCTTCCCAATAGGCCGAAGGAAGTTTCTGAAAACATTTGCAATGAGGATATCCAAGATAGACTTCTAAAATCATATTCATATGCTTCCAATCGGGTGAATGATGTATCTAAAATCATTTGTAGTGGAAATATCCAAAATATAGTCAGTAATTCATGTTGATATCTTCTCAGAATTTTGGCATCAAAAATATTAAATATGTATTTAGTAATTCATTAGGCAACCAAAATGTATACTCTAAATGTGCATCATTACAAAGTGTCGACCCTTTATTGAATTTTAAATATTCAGTATAGTGTCCAGATGTTGAAGTAGTTCCATTGTGGAAAACAATACCACTGTTTTAAAAGTTCTTGAAATTGAATCTTGACCTGCCACAAAAATTTTAATTTTGGTTTCCAATTTTGTTCCATCTGCTCTACAACATTACAGCATTAAAATAATATATTGTCCACATCTTTGTATAAATAATATTGACAACATTTCTGATTTGCACTGAGTACATTCCATATGTTGATTAGCTGATTTTACTAAATAATTGAAAGACACTGTTTTCAAATCTGGCATTGTCAACTTTATGAATCGTTCAGTGTCTATTTTAGTAGTAGATGAAAATGCACAGCTGTCACATGTATGAACCCATCTGTAACGTAGTCCAAACAGATTTTCAATTTGTATACCTTCATCTTCCAATACTGCAAGCATAAACATAAGAAATTCCTGAGCACATTCCACATCTTTAAAACTACTGGATTGTAATCATTGATGTATTTCGGTTCTTCTGTTCTTTTTATAAGTTTTTTGGTGATTTTCGAGTGATAGTATGACTCACTGCAGACATAAAACTGTTCACTCTTCCTTTGGAAATTACTGGACTTGGAAAACCAAATCGACATTTTGTGTAAAATGTTTCTTTTGACTTGTATTTCCGTCGACAATATTTTCCACATCGATGACTTTGAAATAGTAAAACTTGCTGTTTAAAGATATTTTCTCCTCCTGTTTTTGGAATCGCACAGGTAATATAATCTTCAATAAAAGATAAAACAGTCTCATCCGAATCAGTTCCAAATTTTGGTGCATCCTTGATCCATAAAAGCATATGTATATGAGGAGCACCTCTAGCTTGGTATTCCTTCCTCCAAAAGAAATCAGTAACTTCACCAATAGGTGGATTCTTTTTATTACAGATGAAAGACATCATAGCTTCAAATCTATGATTAAAATTTCTGCAGGCATTTACAGGATCTAGGGAACACAGTTCTCCAGGTGTCTTCAATTCAATATTTCCTATATTTGAATTTGCTTCTCGTAGAAAATCCAGTAAATCCTCCCATGCGTATTCAGCACAGCTAAGGGTAACAAACCACGTAGGGGTTCCTAAGTTTCTTAACATACATTTTAGTTCCCCATGACGTCAATACCAACATTCATTAGTGCCACGTTGACATGCTATCAAATTAATTAACTGTGATTCTAAATGTTCGTCTCTTTCTTCAACTTTGTCCATAAATTGCTTTGCAGAAACATGTGAAAGATGCGTTCCAGTTTTTAATATATGGTTGACTGCATATGCAAGTGCAGACAGATCACTCTCAAATAAAAGATGAAACAAATATGGAATACACTGACGAAATCTTGGTTCTTCTGAGTAGAGTCGTAAAGTACGATATTCTGAAGCTGGAATCTGAACTGGTCGTTCATCATAGCGTCCACCTTTTCCAGTAGGGAACAGCTGTGGAAAACAACGAGCTTTCAAACTTTTTTCCCGCACACTCATGGGAGTTCCTTTTGCTTTTTTCATCTGGAACAATTCAATAGTATCTCCTATCAGTTCTTTTGAATGTAGAGGGTGTATAGTATAATGTTCATAATTTTCTTCTTTTATTGAATTCTCCACTTTTTCTATTTGTCCACTTGAAATATCTGTTTCATCTTCTAAAGTTATTTCTTGTTCTTCCACATTTACACTTTTATAGTAAATATTGTTTTGCACCAGATATAATGTAGCCTTTTGGACTTTCCTCACATCTACTAACTCTTGCTATATTTTCTGACTCTTTGTGGGTACACCGTTAACAAAAATGACTACAGGTTCAGTATCCTCTCTTTCTACACCAACAGTTTCAACATTTTTCTTAAAATCTAAAGGTAAATACACAACTCTTCCTTTTAAACCTCTTTGTAGATCTGTTGGAGGCAGCTTACCTGTTTTAGGCTCTATACGAATTATAGACTGAAAAGGGTGCATAGATTGAATAAGGATGGCCTCATATGTATTTAAATCTTTAAGTTCAGGTGGTATAGCTACTAATTATAAGTCATTATGGACAGCTCTAGCTGGCATTTACAAATACATTGTACAGTACCTAACTCAAAATGACCTTCCACAAACAGATAAACAGCAAATACTTTCCATTTTTCATTGTTTTCATTTTCACTTTTTAAAAACACATCTACATTCCTAGTTTGAATTTAGTAATGAGTACGTCGACAACAAATACAAACATAGTTGGGATTTACACCAGACACTACTTTAACCCCTTGCATGCCCGCCCCTTTCCCCGCCCAGTGCCGCGCCTTGCATTAGCGGGCGGAGTTCATGACGAGCTGGACTCGTCATGGGCACAGCGCCACCGCAGCCCATGACGAGTCCAGCTCGTCATGGGCACTGATGGGGTTAAACTTTGTTATTTCTTCTTCAAACTTTTTATCACTACTATCTTCCATCTCTTCTTCAACACCTACACTTATCAAACTCTCACTTTCTCTACACTCCTCTTGACCAGCAAAGAAACGTAACTCTATATCATCACAAACATTTTTTACATCCAACACTGAATCATGCAAAAGAGCTGTATTAATTTCATTTAAACATTATGCAGGACTTTTCAAGTGGTATAATCTTCTAACTAACTTCTGCCTTTCGGAATGATGTACTGCTAACATTCTTAAATGATGAAAACGACTTTGACACTTTCCTAGAAAGACAAGCCAGAGAATGACCTTGCAACCCTATATATTTTCTCACTTTGCATGGATCCAGTCCTTGTAATATCTTAATCTTCTGTTTCACAGTTTTTCTTCCATATTCTCTTAAGAAATCAAGTAAAATATCAATAGATTGTTTACGTATACTACAAATATTACTACAATCCCATGTAAACACTGGAGCCTGGGTACGTCTCCCTTGAACTTCTTCAGCTATTACTTGTTCAACATTTCTAGGAACTATCTTTTCTTTTTCAATTGGAAAGCCATTTTTCACTTCATAAGAACGACCACAGGTATCAACTGCATGCAGTCATCTATTTTCTTGAAAATAACTTTCTTCATTAAAAAAAGGTTCCGTAGTAGAAGTATGCTTCCATTCCCTGGAAAATATTTTACAAAAATGAGTTCTATTTACAATTCTTTTCCTTTTACATTTTTCCTTCATACGCTGCATTATTGTATTTAAAATCTTCAATCTTTTTATAATTAAGATAAATAATTTTCTTTTCAATTCAAAGGCTTTTTCAATTTCACTTAGAAGCACCTTTTTTGTCTGTAAAATGCTGATCTCCTTTTATATATTTTATATTTTTTCAGTAAATTCTGGAGTACTCTACTTTTATAGATTCTTTTTCGAATTTCTGAAAATTGTTTTTTTCTGCTTCCAACAAAATTCTTTTCCCGATAATCCAATTTTCCATTTTTTTGTACATTTTTCATTTCCTTTTGTTTCACTATCCTTGTTGTATCTGTCTGTTTTTTATTTTTAAAATTAGAAACAGTTTTTACAAGTTTAAAAAAAAAAATCTTTACTTCTCTTACCAGAACACTTTTCTTTAAAGATCCATGTTGTAGATTGTCTAATTCCTCTTTTCCTTTTTGTTTTAAATAAACCTCTTTTCTGTGTTCTCTTTTTCTTTGCTCTTTTCTTGTCATTTTTACTCTTTCTTCAAAAGTTTGCAAAATATCTGTAAAATAAGAAAAGTTTTGAAAACAATTTAATATAATTAAAATAATTATACATAAATATTCACATATATAACTATAAAAATACATAGAAAGAAACTAGATTAATGATTTTAGCAATGGAACAGTGCTACCTGCATAATTGTAGTAGTGTATGAGTAGTGTGAAAGATACTAGAGCACAGCATTAATAGTACACATCTAATTATGGATCTTCTTTGTAACAACCTCTATCATTCCATGAATACATGGCTAGTGACTAAAAAATTACAATACTACAAGGAGAGTGCCTGAGTGCATTTATAAGTGCTTAGGTATTGGCGGAGTGATAGGATAAGTAGATAGTGCTGCATGGGTAACTGGAGAAGTGTATAAGACTGACAGGACTACATAGGTACTAACTGGATATTTACAGAACTGTACCAATAGAATGTAGCTGGTTAAAGCTCTGCATGGATAGTGCATAGAATATTATAGTTCTACTTGTATTAGTGGCTAGGTAGTTCCATAAGTACATGACTAGTAACTGGAATGAATACAGTGCTGCAAAAAGAGTGCATAGTGAATTTATAAGTGCTTAGGTATTCGCAAAGTAATAGGATAAATAGATTGTGCTGGACGGTTTATTGAAGAAGTGCATGGGACTGACAAGAGGATTCCTACACTGCATAGGTACTAACTGGGTATTTACAAGACTATATCAATAGTATGTACCTGGTTAGACATCTGCATGCATAGTGCACAGAATATTGTATCTATAGCAGTGTTAATGGCTAGGCCATTCCATAAGAACATGACTACTAACTGGAATGATTACAGTGCTGTAAACAGACTGCATGCTGAAAATATAAGTACTTAGGTTTTGGTGCAGTGATAGGATAACTAGATAATGATGGATGGGTGATTAGAAAAGTACATGGCACTGACAGCATGATTCCTACCCTGCACAGTTATTAACTGTGTATTTATAGCAGTGTACCAATAGTATGTAGCTAGTTAAAGGTGTGCATAGATAGTGCACAGAATATTGGTAGTTGTACTTGTCTAACTAGCTACCCAATTCCATAAGTACACAGCTACTAACTAGAATTATTAGACTACTGCAAACAGAGTGGATGGTGATTTTATAAGTGCTTAGATATTACCGGAGTAATAAGATAAGTATATAGTGCTGGAAGGGTGATTAAAAAGTGCATGGGACTGGCAGCATGATTCCTAGACTGCATGGGTACTAACTGGTTATTTATAGGAGTGTACCAATAGTATGTAGCTGGTTAGAGGTGTGGATAGATACTGCACAGAATATTATAGCTATACTTGTCTTAGTGGCTAGGCCATTCCATAAGTACATAACTACTAACTAGAATGATTACAGTGCTGCAAATAGAATGTATGGTAAATTTAAAAGTGCTTACGTATTGGCAGAGTGATAGGGTAAGTAGATAGTGCTGGATGGATTATTGAAGAACTACATGACACTGACAGCAGGATTGCTAAACTACATGGCACGCAGAGGGAGAGCTGCGTGCCGGCTAACAGAGGAACAGCTGTGAGCCAAATACTATAGCGAAAAGTATGGGCTGTCACCTTGCAAAGAGATAGCTACGACCGCTAATGTTGGAAGAGGGAGCATGAACGAGATTTCGCGCAGACAGAACTACAATATATTTCCAGTGTTGGCTTGCAGAGGTACAACTGCACCTGCCGGCTCGCAGACGAAGAGCTGCGAGCCCAACAATGGTTTGCAGAGGGTCAGCTGCGAACTGGCGGGCTGGCTCGTAGAGGGACATCTGCAGCCTGTGGGCTCACAGAAAAAGAGATGCGGGCCAGCTCGCACAGGAACAGCTGCGGGCCGACTGCTATAAGAAAAGTTGCATGCAGGCTGTCGGCTTGCAAATCATGCATGTGGGAAGGTGATATGGGGAGAGGAAGCGTGAAGGTGGTATCTCGTAGACACACACCTGCGGTATATTTCCAGTATTGGTTTGTAGAGCTACTACTGTGGGCCCGACGACTCACAGACGAAGAGCTGCTAGCCGACTAGTGGCTCACAGACAGAGAGTTGCGAGCCAGCGGGCTAGCTTGTAGAGGAAGAGGTGCGAGCCCACCAATAGTTCGCAGAGAGAGAGATGCGGGCCGGCGGGCTGGCTCATAGAGAAAGAGCTCCAAGCACACTGACTGACTCATACAGGGAGAGCTGCGGCCTGTCGGGTCACAAAGTGAGAGCTGCGGACTGGCTCGGAGAGGAACAGCTGTGGGAGAACTGGTATAGGGAGAGGTGCAGGCTTCCAAACGGATAGCTGCGGTACGGTGATGTGGAGAAAGGTATCGTGAACGTAGTCTCTTGCAGACAGACAGAGCTGCGCTATATTTCCAGTGTTCGCTTGCAGACAAACAACTGCAGAGGGGGAGCTGCGGGCCGGCGGGCTGGCGGGCTGGCTCGTAGCGGGAGAGCTCCGAGCCGACTAGCTGGCTCGTAGACGAACAGCTGTGGCCCGTCGGCTCGAAATCAAAGAGCTCCAGGCCGGCTCGCACAGGAACAACTGCGGGCCTACTACTATAGGGAAAGATGCGGGTCGTCGGCTTGCAAATGCATACATGCGGGACAGTAATGTGGAGAGAGAGAACGTGAAGGGGATATCTCGTAGATAGACAGCTGCGGTATATTTCCAGTGATGGCTTGCAAAGGTACAACTGCGGGCCCCATGACCCACAGACAAAGAGCAGGGAGCCGACCAGTGATTCGCAGAGGGAGACTTGCGAGCCGGTGGACTAGGTCATAGAAGAAGAGCTACGAGCCAACTGGCTGGCTTGCAGATGGAGAGCTGTGGCCCATTGGCTCGAAGAGGGAGAGCAGCGGGCTGGCTCACATACGAACAGCTGTGGGCCTACTAGTATATGGAGAGGTGGGGACCGTCCAGTTTTAAAGAGATAGGTGTGGGACAGTGATATGGAGAGAGGGAGCGTAGCGGGGGTATCTCGTAGAGAGAGAGCTGCAGTATATTCCAGAGTTGGCTTCAAGAGGTACAACTGCGGGCCTGAGAGCTCGCAGAGTGAGAGCTTATTCCTAAAACCATGTAATCTTTCAAACACGTCACGTCACTTTTGTACCATTGAAACTGTTGACGACCTTCTCTTTACACTACACATCCCACGAACCTGCCAATAAAAGTATAACTACTATTTTCATACTAGATACAGCTCTATCACTTAATTTTTACAAGCAATACTGTTGGGTGCACAAAATGGGCGTGGAAGATAAGGAGAGTAAACGGAAGTGTAATTCCTAAACTTTTATTGTACCATTCCTTTAACATACGTATATTCATGGCTTTAAGTGGAATGAAAAAAATGGCGGGTGTCTGAAAGGGGTAGCAGTGTTCAGCACCGGTAAGACCGGGTCCACTTAAAGGCCTGCATATATTCACCATAGAGACACAACCTAACAATTTTCATCACTTATAATCACAGTTAGTTTACTAGTGTGAATAAATCGTACAGAAAATTTACTAACAGCATTTATTTTATTTTTTATCTCTCACACATTTATAAAATATCTCTTGAAAGAAACGCCCCTCTCCACCTTTATTTTGTAAGAACGAGCAATAAATAATCTCTTTAGCAGCATCTAGTCACTAACTACTAACACGGTGCAGTGTACCCAATTATAAACCACAAACACTGTTTAGATTATATCTCAAAATATCATCAAATGATTCTAACCATGCATACATACAGAAAACAACGTGCATGTTTACTTTGTCCATTTACTCTCCATGTAATCTGTGCACATTCTGAACGGGTATAACACCTGTTTTCACTTATGTTCAAATGTACCTCACAGTATAAAATATAACATCACAACCTATACATATGTAATGTTTCCAACATAACACAGTGCAGTTTTATACCATTAAAACTGATTACAACATTCTCTATGTAGTACAAACCCTACCAATATGGCAATAAATTTAGAACTGCTATTTTTATAATACGGAGAACTGTATTAGATTATTTTTATAAACAGTACCGCTGGGGGCACAAACTGGTGGTGGGAGCTGGACAGAATAAATAAAGGTGTAATTCTCAAACTTTTTATGTATCGTCCCTTTACTATACGTATATTAACAGCTTAAAGTGAAAATAAAAATTTGGCAAATGGCTTAAATGGGTGGTGGCGCACAGTAGCGACAAGACCCGGACCACTTAAAGGCCTGCGTATATTCAGCAGATAAACACACTCTGACAATTACCTTCACTAATAATCACATTTACTTTAGTAGTCTGAACAAAATTGTACTGAAAATATACACAGAACATTTTCATTTATTTTTTATCTCTCACATATTTACAAAAAAAGTCTTCTGAAGAAACGCTCCTCAACAAATTCCATTTGATAACAACACCAAAATCCAAAGCCTCCCAGTAACACACCAGTCTTCACTGATATTGAAATCTACCTCTCAGTATAAAAAATGAGACCACAAATTGTTCAAATAACATTTCTGGTTTTTGTTCCATCTCTGTTAAGTTAATTACAGATGAATGTTCTACTCTTGCCCCTTCCCCATTATTTCCACACTAAGTATAATTTAACTTACGTTCGTAGTTGGTATGCAGAAGATTCCAAATGTCACAAATGCATGTAATTCTTTCTTTGTCAAAAAGTACATGTAATGCACCGCTCTCATCAAGAATGGAACCAGTAATGGCGCAATTTCCCAGTTGCTCCACACATAAATACATTTAAAGAACAAATCAGAATAGTTCCTTGATTTTTTCAAATTGCAAAACTTCTCTCTATTGGTTATTTTTCCACATTCCATCTAAACAGTTTCTTAAAAAATTTAGAATACATACAGAAGGTATTCTATCAACACAATTTCTAGAACATTCTACAACACCTGCAGGTCAAAAGTTCATCATTTTTTCAAACCTACCGATACTTTTTTGCAACAGTTTCTTGAACATTTAACACACCTGTCGTTTAAAAGTTCACCATTGTTTTAAGTTCGAACAGTGCCTTCCAAATGCAAGTAGCAGGTGTGGTTGAACTGAACAAATTTTATCCTATCATATGTACTCCGCGTTGGAACTGCTTTTTATTAACCAATGACAAAGATGCTTTTTGACAAACTAATATGCACCCTACTTTTTAGTAAACAATGCTTTTCATCACCCAATCAGTTATCCTTTTGTATGAGACTAAAAACTAGTTCAACATCTTTAAACATATCTCTTATTCTACAAATGGACTGCATGAGCCACAGACATCTATCCATATCTTCCAGCTATACCTTCAAAATGCTAGTATGGATTGTAGGACATAGCTATGTTTTCTGGTGCAAGAGGTATACAGAACAGAGACGTATTGACTTAGACCTAGGTTTACAAAATGTGGACATTAAATGGTTTGGACAAAGAGGATTAAAGTGCCACCAATTGCTCCCTTTGGTTAAAGCCTCTTTGCATCTCCAACACCCTGACCTCATGATTGTGCACTGTAGTGGTAATGACCTAGGTACATTGACCGGGGTAGGTTTGGAAATGCTAATGACAATTGATGTTGCTTTTGCCTCAAACTGTCTTTGTATAGTCAAATATATGCCAAAGACAGAAGTGGAATTGGTCAAACCAATTTTGTCCTCAGATTGAAAAATCTAGGAAGAATGTCAACAAAGCTGTCTCTGCATACCTCAGAGACCATAGAATGGGATCGATCTATAACAACAACATACTTTTTCATATGGCTGATATCTACAGAAGTGATGGAGTACATTTCACAGATCAGGGAAATCTAGTTTTTCTGAATAAGCTGAAGCTGTGCATCCACACTTATATGTAGCTCAAACGAATAAACACACAGGCTCTTTTTAGAGCTGCCTTAAATTCCCAATATCGGTTCGCAGAGGTACAGCTGCGATCCGGCTACCACAGGGAGTCCTGCGGGCCGACGAGCAGCCTCGCAGAGGGACACCTGAGGCCCGTGGGCTTGGTTCGCACACAGAGAGCTATGGGCCGTCAGCTCCCAAATGCAAAGCTGTGAGCCGACGGACTGCTAGTGTTTAGGGTAGTGGTCTATCGTTTAGGGTAGTGCAGTGCTTTTCGGGTAGTGTAGGGGGTCGAGCTGGGGGTAGATTTAGGGTGTACAGCAGTGCAGTGGTGTTTCTGTAGTGTAGGGGATCATCCTGTGGTTACTGTTTTAGGGTTTAGGATGGTGCAGTGGTGTTTGGGTAGTGTACAGGATCGAGCTAGGGATAGCGTTATACGGTTTAGGGTAGTGCAGTGGTTTTTGTGTAGTGTAGGCGATCGTGCTGGGGTAGTGTTTTAGAGTTTATGGCAGTGCAGAGGTGTTTGGGTAGTGTAGGAGGTCGTGCTGTAAGTAGTGTTTTAGGAAAGTGCAGTGGTATAGGAGGTCGTGCTGGGAGTAGTTTTAGTGTTTAGAGTAGTGCAGTGATGTTTCTGTAGTGTAGGGGATCATCCTGTGGTTATTGTTTTAGAGTTTAGGATGGTGCAGTGGTGTTTGGGTAGTGTACAGGGTCGTGCTGGGGATAAAGTTTTACGGTTTAGGGTAGTGCAGTGGTGTTTGTGTATTGTAGGAGATCGTGCTGGGGTAGTGTTTTAGAGTTTACGACAGTGCAGAGGTGTTTGGATAGTATAGGAGGTCGTGCTGGAAGTAGTGTTTTAGGATAGTGTAGTGGTATAGGAGATCGTGCTAGGAGTAGTTTTAGTGTTTAGGGTAGTGCAGTGGTGTTTGGGTAGTGTAGGGGGTCATGCCAACGGACTGACTCACAGAGCTACAAGCCGGCGGACTGGCTTCAAAAGGCATAGCCGCGACCTGGTGATGTCGGTAGAGGTAGCGTGAAAGGGGTATCTCACACAGACACAGATGCCAGTGTTGCCTCGCAGAGGTAAAACTACAGACCCAATGGCTTCTACACAGAGAGATACGAGCTGATGGACTAAGTCAAAAAATGCCTGCCAACACTTCCTAGTTTCAACCATTCACAGCCAATGAGCAGCAACCTCGTGTTCGTAACCCCTCAGCCAATCAGATGTCAGAATTCTCTAATATCAATATCTGTAAAATTTGTTATTTTTCAAAAACTATTGAACGGATGTACACAATTTCAACAAAAGCGCACTTTTTTCCATTCAGTAGTTTGACCTGTAGCCTTGTCTAAAGTTTCCTATGGAAAATGCAATGAGAAAACACGTTTTGACACCCCCCTTTTTTCTCAGCCCCCCTTGACCAATCAATCAATCAATCAATCAATCAATCAAGGTACTTATAAAGCACGCTACTGACCCGTGAGGGTCTCAAGGCGCTGAGGGGGGGTGCCGCTACTGCTCGAAGAGCCAGATCTTGAGGAGTCTTCTGAAGGCGAGTAGATCTTGGGTCTGCCGTAGGTGGGTTGGGAGGGTGTTCCAGGTCTTGGCAGCGAGGTAGGAGAAGGATCTGCTGTCGTAGGTCGTTCGTTGGATGTGGCGGACAGCTGCGAGGGCACGGCTGGCGGAGCGGAGATGGCGGGTGGGGGTGTAGAAACTGAGTCTGCTGTTCAGGTAGGCTGGTCCGTCGTTGTGGAGTGCTTTGTGTGCGTGGGTGAGGAGCTTGAAGGTGATCCTCTTGTCGATGGGGAGCCAGTACAGGTCTCTCAGGAGGGGGTTGATGTGGCTGCGGCGGGGGGCGTTGACGATCAGTCGAGCGGAGGCTTTTTGGATGCGTGGTAGACGCCGTAGGTGTTTGGCTGGGATTCCTGCATAGAGTGCATTGCCATAGTCCAGTCTGCTGCAGACAAGGGCCTGTGTCACTGTTCTTCTTGCTTCGGTCGGAATCCACTTGTAGATCCGGCGGTGCATGCGTAGGGTGTTGTAGCAGGAGGAGGAGACGGCGTAGACCTGTTTGGACATGGAGAGGGAGGAGTCGAGGATGAATCCTAGGTTGCGTATGTGGTCGGTGGGTGTCGGTGCAGTCCCCAGTGTGGTCGGCCACCAGGAGTCGTCCCAGGCTGAGGGGGAGGGTCCGAGGATGAGGACCTCCGTCTTGTCCGAGTTCAGTTTCAGACAGCTGCTCCTCATCCAGTCGGCGATGGCCTTCATTCCCTCGTGGATGTTGGTTTTGGCGGTGTGCGGGTCTTTGGTGAGGGAGAGGATGGGCTGGGTGTCGTCGGCGTAGGAGATGATTTCGAGGTTGTGGTGGCAGGCCACTTGTGCGAGGGGGGCCATGTAGATGTTGAACAGCGTCGGGCTGAGGGATGAGCCCTGGGGGACGCCACAGATGATGTCGGTGGCTTCTGACCGGAAGGGTGGGAGGCGGATGCTCTGAGTTCTGCCGGAGAGGAAGGACGTGGTCCAGTCAAGGGCCTTCTCTTGGATTCTGGCTTCTTGGAGGCATGTCTTTAGGGTGCGGTGGCAGACCGTGTCAAAGGTGGCTGACAGGTCCAGGAGGATGAGGGTTGATGTTTCGCCGTTGTCCAGTTGGTGCCTGATGTCGTCTGTGGTGGCGATGAGGGCTGTCTCGGTGCTGTGGTTTCACCTAAATCCGGACTGGGATGGGTCCAGGATGTTGTTGTCTTCGAGGTGGCGGGCCAGTTGCATGTTGACTATTTTCTCAATGACCTTCGCCGGGAACGGGAGCAGGGAGATGAGCCGGAAGTTCTAGAGGTCCTTGGGGTCCGCCTTGGGCTTTTTGAGGAGGGCGTTGATGTCGGCGTGCTTCCAGCTTTCCGGAAATGTCACTGTTTCGAAGGAGATGTTGATGACCTTCCGTAGTTGGGGTGCGATGACTGCGTCTGCTTTGTTGAATACGTGGTGTGGGCATGGGTCTGACGGAGTTCCTGAGTGGATGGAGTTCATGATCTTGCGTGTCTCGTCATCGTTGACGTTGGCCCAGGAGGTCAGGCGGTTGGCGCTGTTGGTGTTCGCAGGGGAGGTGGGGTCTGGCATAGTCGGTGCGGGCGTGGTGTTGAAGCTGTCGTGGATGTCAGCGATCTTGCGGTGGAAGAAGATGGCTATTGAGTTGCAAAATTCTTGTGAGGGCGGGATGTCGTTGGCATTGGCGTCGGGATTGGAGAGTTCTTTTACGATGCGGAAGAGTTCTTTGCTGTTGTGTGCATTGTTATCCAGGCAGTCTTTGAAGGAGGATCTCTTGGCTAGTCTAATGAGGTGGTGATGTCTGCGGGTGGCGTCCTTGTGGGCAGCGTGGTTTTCTGGCGTTAGTTTGTGGAGCCATTTCTTCTCCAGCTTCCAGCAGGCGCGCTTGGAGGTCTGGAGCTCATCGGAGAACCAGGTGGCTCTCTTGCTGGCCTGGCTGTTGAAGGGTCTCTTGAGTGGGGCGAGGGTGTTGGCGCAGTCGTTGATCCACTGTCTGAGGTTGCGGGCTGCGGCGACAGGGCAGGTGGGGTCGATAGGTGGGTTCTGGGTGAGGGTGGTGATCAGCTGGTCTTCGGTGACTTTGTTCCAGCAGCGGCGAGGCAGCTGTTGGGTGCGATGGTGCGTGGTTGGTTTTTTGAAGGTGAAGTGGATTCAGCGGTGGTCGGTCCAGTGGGGTTCGGTGGTGTGGTCGAAGGCGAAGTGGGTGCTTGTGGAGAAGACGACGTCCACCGTGTGGTCTGCAGCGTGGATGGGTGCGGTGATGAGTTGTCTGAGGCCGAGGATGGCGAGGTTTTCGATCAGAGTGGTGGAGTTGGCGTCGTTGTTGTTCTCGAGGTGGAAGTTCAGGTCCCCGAGGAGGATGTAGTCCGTGGAGGCGAGTGCGTGGGTGCTGGCGAGGTCGGCGATGGAGTCGCTGAACTGAGCCCGGGGTCCGGGGGGTCTGTAGATGAGTGTTCCTCTGAGGTTGGTGTTGAGGTCGGTGGGGATCTGGAAGGGCAGGTGTTCGGTGGTGCTGAGGGGTCGTCTGCGTGGGTGGTGACCTTGAGGGTGGACTTGTGGACGATGGCTATTCCTCCTCCGATTCCGTTGGCGCGATCCCTGCGGGTGATCTTGTAGCCGTCCGGGATGGCTATGGCGATGTCGGGTGCCGAGGAGTCGTTCCACCAGGTCTCGGTAAGGAAGGCCACGTCTGGGGCGGAGATGTCGAGCAGGTCCCAGAGCTCGACTGCGTGTTTGCGTGTGGAGCAGGTGTTGAGCAGAATGCAGCGGAGGTGGTTGGGTCCAGTCCTTGGAGGTTTGGTGGGTCTGTCGCAGGTGAAGCTGCAGGTGCGGCAGGAGAAGGGTCTGTGGGTCCGTTTCAGGGTGGCCTGGAAGCAGGTGTTGTGTCGACCGGCATTGAGTGCGTGGAGGGAGTCGGCGTCGTATCTCAGTCTGGCGTCGTGGCGAGCGTGGGGTCCAGGGGTTCTGGCACTGGGCGTGGTCCAGGTGCGGACGGGCGCAGACAGGCTTGCCTTTGGCGTGCCTTTGGCGCGCCGGCGGCGCGGCCTCCATATGAGGGGCTGAGGGAGGGAGGGGCAGCTGGGAGGCGGGAGTGGGGTGGCGAATAGGATGCTAGGGGGGCGGGGCCGCAGGGGAGCAGTGGCGGGAAACCAGGCAAACAAGGGAAGGGGGACAGGAACCAAGGCAATCAGGGGAAGGGGAGCGGGAAATCAAGGCGATCAGGGGAGTGGGAAACCAAGGCAATCAGGCAACGGGCGAATCCTGAGCAGGCACACAGGGGGGCAGCGCAGTGGCTGGGGAGCAACCTAGCAGGGCAAGGCACCACCAACCTTTCAAGATAGGAGCTGATTGAAAAAGAGAAACTTTTTGAAAATTTCGTAAAGATTCGTCAAACGACGCCAAAGTTATAGGTACATGGAGGGCTCCAGGAGAGGAGCCGCACAACCCCCCTCCCAACATGAGTGAAGCCCCAAGACTGAGGGGACCCTAGCGGGCCCCCGCAGCCCCAGAGAGCACCCATTATTATTTTTTAAGAAATGCCCCCGGGACCTAGCCCACCCCAGGGTCTCATTCAAATAAAACACAGGAACCCGCGACCCCAGCGCGAATAGAGCCAATTTTTTTTTAATGCTTTTTTGGGCCCTGGGGGTCCTTCTGGGACCCCCTAAGCAGGCCTAGGGGTTTAGGGTGTTTCTGCCCTGGCCCCTTCTCTTCTTTTCTACCTTTGTTTCTCTGTTTTCTAGTGACTCGTTTCTACCGAGCCACAAGATGGCTGCCAACACGTCCTGGTTTGGAGTGTTAACAGCCAATCACAGTGAAGCTCGTGCACTGGACTTAGGCTCTGCTCAGATACCAAAACTTTTATTTTTCTAATTTCTCAGCAACTACTGAATGGATTTATACCATTTGAAAAAAAGGTCGCTTTCTGACCCATGCACTACCTTTGTGCCAAATATGGGGTAATTCCGTTCAGTAGTTTCAGCTGTGGCCTTGCACAAAGTTTCCTATAGGAAATTGATTTTTTGACTCTTATTTTTTGAATTTCTCAAAAACTACTTAACGGATTTACACCATTTAAAAAAAAAGGTCGCTTTCTGAACCGAGCTCTACCTTTCTGCCAAATTTGGGGTAATTCCGTTTAGCAGTTCGAGCTGTAGCTCGTCGCACAATTTCCTATGGAAATTAAGATGGGAAAAACGCGTCTTGGGACCCCCCTTTTTTCTCAGCCCCCGCTTGACGAATCACCCCCAACCTTTCAAGATAGGAGCTAACCTGGAAAGTGCAACGTTTAGCAAAATTTCATAAAACGCCGCCAAAGTTATTAGAGAATCAAAAAATGTTTTTCTTATGAAAACTAGGTTGTAACTATAACTACCTACTGGCGACTGCCAGTAGGTAATATATATGTATACACCAGATTGAGGTTATAGTATGGTGCATAGGGCAGCATGGAACTTTGAATCAACCCACTGGGGTATGTTACAATTCAAAGGATGTTTTAAGTTACGGACTTTGCAGAAAAATGCTGATACCATGATGCACTTGCCTAAGCCCACGTGGGGCGGGACTGTTGGAGATTTAAAGCAGGTGTGCTGCAAGGTTTCTGTTTCTCGATTCTGCCTGTGAACAAGGACGGGGAGTCCGAAACCGGTCAGGCTGTGATGATTTTTTTAAACAAAGTCAAGTGCTGTTCCTTTTCTCTGACATCAATAATGAGAGGATTACTCACCTTTTTGAAGCGTTCTCACTGCAAGGGCAACCTTTTCTTCTCATATTAGCGGCCGGCCCCGGTCGCGAGAACGCTCTGCCGCAATCAACAGCGGATCTGTTGCGTCTAAATCAAGGCGCGGTCGGAACAAGTGAGCCCAGATTGAGGTTATAGTATGGTGAATGGACAGCATGGAACTTTGAATCAACCCACTCGGGTATGTTGCAATTCAAAGGATGTTTTAAGTTACGGACTTTGCAGAAAACTGCTGATACCATGATGCACTTGCCTAAGCCCACGTGGGGTGGGACTGTTGGAGATTTAAAGCAGGTGTGCTGCAAGGTTTCTGTTTCTTGATTCTGCCTGTGAACAAGGATGGGGAGTCCGAAACCGGTCAGGCTGTGATGATTTTTTGAAACAAAGTCAAGTGCTGTTCCATTTCTCTGACCTCAATAAAGAGAGGATTACTCACCTTTTCGAAGCGTTCTCACTGCAAGGGCAACCTTTTCTTCTCATATATGTGTGTATATATATATATATATATTCAAACTCCAGATTGCTCGGACCCAAGGGAGTTGGCGCACACACCGGCGGAGCACGCCGGAAATCCAATGTTCCACAAATATCCAATAACGTGCGCTCTCAATACCAAAGAATCCACGAAAAATGCGGTGAAGGGGTGTTTATTCACAACGCGTTTCAACTACAAGAGTCTTGATCACGTGAATAGTAGTGCTCGTGTTACTGGCTGAATAAGTACTCATGGGCTATGAACATAAACAAGGGACCACTGCACGTCATGACTGGTGACAAGGGCAGACATCTTAGAATGGTCTCAAACATCACTTCAATGCAGTGAATAATATAAAACAAAACGTAATGGAGGTGTAACAAAATTTGCAAATGGCAGACATGTAAATGAAACACATTGCAACATAATACATTTGTCAAATGTCAATAATTGATGATCCCATCAGTTCGACACATTCGAATAATAAGCAAAATACACAGCAGTGTTCATCAATGTGCAGGGTGTCAGGACCCACATGTAAATAAATGCAAATATAGATAACCCAGAGGAATAATCTGGGCAATCCTAGCCAAACATGGTCACCACAGGTATAATCACGACTATGAGGGATGTACGGGCAAGTGCCCCTATATCAAATTGAAGCCTCGCAAGAGCATGGCAAATAGTCGCAGGGGAAGAGATACAGATACAGAGTATGTGTTCCCCAAGTGGGGCTGACCGTGTTGATAGACAGGTGGTGGTCCAAAGTTCTCAAATGCCCATACTCACAGTACTAGTGGTGATGACAGTGATGAAAAAGGGGGAAAAGGGTAGGATGCCTGTGCAAGGTGAGTGCCGGTGTTGAGGCCCCTTCCTTTCCTCCTAAAATAAAATATACAGAAATATACAAAATATTAAAATTTATCAAATACATGATCAAATGCTTAAAGGTTACATTCACAACCCACTTGGGCGGAACTGTGTGGGTTAGCGGCGAAAAAATGCCCACTGGCGCGAACGGCAATACTACAATTACCATCATGCAATTCACTTGAAATGAATATAAATTGTGTCATGTGACTGCTTCCTAGCGACTGACTCCTGAGGCCTGTGAGCAAGGGCGCAAGGCCCGAAACGCGTAAGGCCACTGATGTTTCCTGGTTTCCTCCTTGTAACGCTGCAGCCCTCAATAAATGTGTGTTAACCTACCTGGTGTACGGATCCACTCGAGGGCAACCCTTTCTTTCATATTTGCGGCGCATCCAGCCGCGGAGCCGCACTGCCGTGAAAAGCGGATCCAAGACGACACGGCGTGTTGTCAGCTTTGGACAGTTGGGACCGTTTTTGAGGGGTCAGTATATGGCAACGTTTGTGAGGAGGTGACTCTGCAAGACAATCCCACTTGGGCGGAACTGTGTGGGTTAGCGGCGAAAAAATGCCCACTGGGGCGAAAGGCAATACTACAATTACCATCATGCAATTCACTTGAAATGAATATAAATTGTGTCATGTGACTGCTTCCTATCGACTGACTCCTGAGGCCTGTGAGCAAGGGCGCAAGGCCCGAAACGCGTAAGGCCACTGATGTTTCCTGGTTTCCTCCTTGTAACGCTGCAACCCTCAATAAATGTGTGTTAACCTACCTGGTGTGCGGATCCACTCGAGGGCAACCCTTTCTTTCATATTTGCGGCGCGTCCAGCCGCGGAGCCGCACTGCCGTGAAAAGCGGATCCAAGACGACACGGCGTGTTGTCAGCTTTGGACAGTTGGGACCGTTTTTGAGGGGTCAGTATACGGCAACGTTTGTGAGGAGGTGACTCTGCGAGACAATCCCACTTGGGCGGAACTGTGTGGGTTAGCGGCGAAAAAATGCCCACTGGGGCGAAAGGCAATACTACAATTACCATCATGCAATTCACTTGAAATGAATATAAATTGTGTCATGTGACTGCTTCCTATCGACTGACTCCTGAGGCCTGTGAGCAATGGCGCAAGGCCCGAAACGCGTAAGGCCACTGATGTTTCCTGGTTTCCTCCTTGTAACGCTGCAACCCTCAATAAATGTGTGTTAACCTACCTGGTGTCCGGATCCACTCGAGGGCAACCCTTTCTTTCATATTTGCGGCGCCTCCAGCCGCGGAGCCGCTCTGCCGTGAAAAGCGGATCCAAGATGACATGGCGTGTTGTCAGCTTTGGACAGTTGGGACCGTTTTTGAGGGGTCAGTATACGGCAACGTTTGTGAGGAGGTGAAAGAAAGGGTTGCCCTCGTGTGGATCCGCACACCAGGTAGGTTAACACACATTTATTGAGGGTTGCAGCGTTACAAGGAGGAAACCAGGAAACATCAGTGGCCTTACGCGTTTCGGGCCTTGCGCCCTTGCTCACAGGCCTCAGGAGTCAGTCGAAATGCGCTATTTCCCATAGGAATCACAATTATAGCATATAATGGTCCATTCAAGGAACAAAATGAATTAATAATGAAGTACCCAAAAACATATATCAATATATTATTAAAAAATATATATATATATATATATATGTACAATACTCAAATACACAATAATACAATGGTGCTCACAAGGTTACACAAACATAAACAACTGAAAAATTTAAAACTTAAGTGTAAACAAAAAACACTGGCAAAGGAAAAGATACGAAGACAAGTTTGTCAGATGACAAAAACAAAGCACAATATATTCTTCTTGCTTTTTCCCCAAGGAAGGTGCAGACGACGTTTTGACCTTGCTAATTTATCAGGTCATCACCAGGACATAATCAAATGTATAGAGCAACCATCAAATATTCAAGAAATACTGATCCAATCTCAAACAAGAAATCAATAAGAGTCCTGCAATGCGATCAATCTAAATATAATTTAAGCAAAAACAATTAGTGCTGTATGGCCACTAGTAGCATTTAATTTACAAGTCCTGGACTCTCTTTATAAGTCTATCTTATCTAAATATAAAAACCTCCATATCGAGGAAAACAGCAATTACTACTCACAGCTAATAGCGGGAGTCCCAAACTCCATCAAAGAACTCTTTCAGGTGGTATCTTAACTTACTACATACCCCGCAATGCCGTAAGCACTCCCAAGCCTTAATTCACACATTAGCACTCGATTTCCAGGACAAAGTGGAACAAATCTATTCCAATGTTAAGGTAGCTTCCACTTCTGCCGCCAGGGAGGTTAGTGTCCATTCTAACTAAATTCTACCCTCCTTCTCTGAACTCTCTCCGGTTACTAGAGATCAGATAGCCACTATGATTAATCTGGTGAAATTGGGCTCCCCCATGACCCTTTCCCTCCTTCGGTTCTCAAACAGGCCCCTGACATCATAGGCATTAGTCTTTCATCCATCTTCAATTCCATGTTTAATACTGGAATCTTCCCTTACATATGGAAAAAGGTCTCTATATTGTTTCTCCTAAAGAAGCACAACCTGGACCTAGTATAACCCAATAGCTACGACCTATCTAATGCCTCCCACTTCCTGCTAAGATAGTGGAAAAAGTGGTAAGCACTCATCTAGAAAACTATCTACATGACAACCAACTTCTTGATTAGATTCATTTTGGCTTCAGGTCGGGCCATAGTACAGAAACAGCGTTGATCAAAGCCACTGAGGAAATTAGGGCAGTACTAGATGGCGGGGGAGCGGCAGCACTCATTCTTCTTCTTCATCCTTCTTTGTCGGCAGCATTCAACACTGTAGACCACAAGCTGTTAATTAGCCACTCTTGCTCCTTTGGAATGAAATACAAAGCCCTAACATTAAACTTGTCTTTCCTCCCAGGAAGACAACAATCAGTGACCTTTGGCCAATATTAAACTTTCTCCTTCGCACTTCCATGCAGGGTTCATCCATCAGCCCAGCATTATTAAATATATATGTAACAGAACTAGCCAATCTGATCAGATATTTCGGCCTGTCTCTGACTTCCTATGCCGACGATACTCAAATCATCCTGTCAGCCTTAAAAAAATGCACCGAAATTGCCACTCAATTCCATGACTGCATGCTAGCTGCCATCTCCTTGATGAGTATGCACTGCCTAAAACTGAACTCAGGAAAGACCTAGATAGTCTTGTTTGGAAACCTCTCCCCTATATGGTCTCTGGCCTGGTAGCTGGACAAACTGGGCCCTTTACCCACCCCAGTGACCAAGGCTAAGAACTTAGGAGTGATAATTGATGAAAAACTGAACTTCAGCAGCAGATCAATGCTATCACCTCCTCCAGTTTTTATTTACTTCAATCACAAAAATAAATCTTGCCCTACATTCCTGCCCATACCAAAAAGACCGTAATTACCACTGCAGTCTTATCTAAGTTAGACTATTGCAATGGCCTTTACTCAAATATAGAGGAAAAGCATTTGAAAAAGCTCTAGACTGTGGAGAACGCAACAGCTAGGCTTCTCCTAGACATCCCTAAACTCCAATCTGTGGCTAAGGAAATTCAAGATCTGCACTGGCTTCCGGTAAGAAGTCGGATCAAATCAAGGCCTTATGTCTCACCTATAAGGTGCTTCATAACACAGGCCCTCCGTTTTTGAGTCAGTCCTTGAAATGGTAATCCCTTAATAGACCCCTTCGCTCGGCATTGGCAAACCTCATGCAACTTCCCAAAATCCGAGAGGCGAATAGGGGTGGCCGAAGTTTTATAATAGGATCCATCCAACTGTGGAATAGATTACAGAACCGCATAAGGGCCCTGTCTACTTTTAACGGCCTTCAGGAAGGATCTTAAAATGTGGATATTTATTAATTGAGGCTAGGTTGTTTTGCTCAGGACTCCTAGCACCAAGACACCTCTGGTATTCATTCACCCAATAAATTGTTATAACATAAGATAACACAACATGTAGTGCACTGTACTGGGGACTAATAGGTCAATTAAATCTTTCAATTGTTGATAAGTCAATGTGACCATGTTTTAAGCAAAGTACAGGAATACAATGGTGGATATACTCTCAGATCTGCACATCTATGAGTCAGTATATATTATATTAGAACATTCAATTTGTAACATGTCAAGGTACAAGGGTGCTCTCGTGGATCCGTATTGGATGAGGCATTTCAGGAATACGGTGAATGCTCTGCTCCAGGGAGCCAAATGCGATAACATGACATGGTTCAAGTGCCTCCACGACTTTTCACATAAAGAAACCGTTTGTAATTAACTAACTGGGACTGATTAACTGCCAAATTTACTTTGCCATGACTCCAAGAATGTTACTTATGGTGTGGTATTACTAAAATTCGGGTCGGCATTTAAAAAGGAAAAAAAACTCATACTTCTTTCATGCTGGGAGTCTTGATTTTTATTAGACCAGAAAGAACGGTTCATCTTTGAATCTTGAGATAAGCCTGGAGAAAGTCCAGGAGGATGAAACACGCATCTGCTGCCTTTGTTTTGTCTATAATGGAATAAACTTAATTGATCTTAAAACATCCACAACTATGATTCACTTTTTGGAAAGTTGGATATAGAAGTCTATCAACTGGATGTGTTCTTTTGGATTGCATGACTTTTTGAGGGTAAAAGTAACAGTGATTTGGTATGCTTCGGTGCATTTGTTTTATAATTTATGTTTTAAGCAAAGACCACATGCACTTTAGCACTGTTAGCAGTGTTAAAGAATCCAGAGTCCAAAAGCCAGCAAAAATGAATGCGGCAAAACAGGAATTCTAAAGGCAAAAAGTCAGGGGAAACCACACCAAGGATGCCAGGTCTTACTTTAGCTAAGATCCTACTATGAATAGCCTTTGCCCTGCACCAGACATTTTTGCAGGTAGGCGACCCCTTGTGCACAATTAATGTGATGCAGGTGTCCAGCACCTACAACGCACAGCCTCAACCTTGTACAGAAGTCTTCAGGGCAAGTATACTCCCTGTAGGCACCCAATCCCTAAAAGGGGCAAAGCCCCTACTATACACAGCCTTTTCCCTGTAACTTGCCCTTTACAGGTAGATGACTTCCTGTGGGCAATCAATGACATGCTGGTGGTCCGGTACTTACTACCCAAAGCCTTAATACTGTACTAGCCCCTGTGAGGGTATTCAACCTCTTGTGTGCAATCAATGGGATGCAGATTGCCAAGCCCCTACAATGCACAGCCTTTGCTTTATGCATATATCTTCACAAAGAGCCCAGTCCCTCCAGACACGGAAGCCCCATTAGGTGGCCAAGCCCCTACTATGCAAAGCCTTCACTCTGTACCAGACCCTTTGAGGTAGGTAACCTCTTGTGCACAATCGTTGAGACATGGCTGGTCAAGTCCCTACCACCATAACATTTGCCTTGTATATAAGTCATTACTGAGAGCCAACTCCCTCCAAACACCAAAGCTCCATTAGGTGATGAAGCCCCTACTATGGACAGTTTTCACATTATACCAAACTCTTGTGGGTAGACAATCTCTTGCCCACACTCAATGAAACTTGGGTGGTCAAGTTCCTACCATGCACAGCCTTCACACAGTATCACAGCCTTTGCAGGTATGCGACCTCTGGTGGGCAATCAATGAGACGTGGATGTCCTAGCCTCTACAATCCACAACCTTTGTTTTGTACAAAAGACTTCATGGAGAGCCTGTTGGACTTGGCCCTTTTTGCGGAGTCATCCCTAAACTTTTTACCTTTTTCCAAGCCTTTTTTCTGACATGGTGTTGCTGGTTTTAGGACTCTGGGCACTTTAGCACTGCTGTCCAGTGTAAAGTGCATGTACTTTCTGTGATAAACATGGTAAGATTGGTCTGATCCTGTTTGGCCCATTTAATTTACCTGTCAGTCCCTTGTAAAGTGGTATCTCATATACCCAGGGCTGGTAAATTAAATGCTACTGTTGGACTTGGAGCGCTGATTGTGCCACCCACCAAAGTAGCCTTGCAAACCTATCTCAGACCTCTGCCATTGCAGGGCCTGTGCACGCAGTGTTACTGCCACTGTGACATGGCACCTAAAGTGTGTGCCATGTCTGTGACCCCCTTTTTACTACATGTCAGTCACCCCTAAGGTAGGCCCTAGCTAGCCCTATGGGCAGAGTGCATTGTAGGTAAAAGATAGGACATGTACCTTAAGTGTTTGACATGTCCTGGTAGTGTCAAACAGCCATTTTGGTTTCTCACTACTGTGGGGCTGCCCTCCCATAGGAATGCATTGGGGATTCCCTGATAAGTGTTTCGGTGGTAATTCCTGATATGAGAGGAGCAGCATGGTCAGGTTTGATATGTTTGAAATAGTAATAATAAGTACTATGCAATGGTGTGCACAGTTTATTATAACTATTTTAGAAATGCCACTTTTAGAAGTTGGCATTTCTGTATGCTATGTGTCTGCCTGCCTGATGTGAATTGCATGTCTGGCTTTTGAGTGACAGGAGCTGGTGAGGTGTGTGTGGCTCCAGGAGGGGCAGGGTGAGTCAGCGCTAGGCTGAATGGGACATCTGCATTTGGAGTGGTGGAAGGAGTAGTCCCCTGGCCCTGAATAGGATTGTGCCCGCCTACGTCAATGATGGATCCGCCCCCTGTGGTGTGTCTGATGGTCGAGACACCATCTCCCAAAGAAGGGAGAGAACACTGTAAACAGAGTGCTCCAGAACCAATTCTAGCTGGTCCCCCAAGCCCTGTGCTCTGCAGACAAAGGGAAATGGAGTATAAATGTAGGGGCTGTGACCCCATGTTTTTTGTGCTGTTCCTGGACGTGCTGGGGGCTTGCTGCTGCTGGGGACCCAGGAGGAAGCACCACGAGGGCAAGAGCCCTGCTGGAGGGCCCTGTGTGCTGGCCTCCCGGGGTCCAGCTATGCCCCATGGACCCTGAGGGACCCTTGCGCCCTGTGAGCGCTATATTTTAATTTTTCAGGAGAGAGGAGCACTGGAGCTTCGCAGCGCCGAGCTGCACATCGCTTCTGAGGGAATCCCCAGCATAGGTATTCCCCCGAATTGCTGGGAGCGAGTGGGAGCTGACCCTGCTTTATGCTGGTATTTAGGGCGGATGCCCGCCCCGCTTATGTGCGTGTTGTGGCGGGTGCCCACCCTGCTCTTATCTTTAATTTGAACGCGGGTGCCCACCCCGCTTCTGGGATAATTTTTGAGCAGCGGGTGCCCACCCCGCATTTTGCCGATCGAACAGGTGCCCACCCCGCTTATGTGCTGTGTTGGCTGGTGCCCACCCCGCTTCTGGGATTATTTGAAGGCGGGTGCTCATCCTGCACTGCATCGCCAAAACAAGAGTCACCGCTGTGGCCCGGGTCAACCCGGAAGTCAGGCAGGACGAGCCTGATGGTGGGCGGAGCCTCACACCATCTGGGGCAGAAGCTGTGACTGGTGAACAAGTGGAGCTCCCATGTGTGAGGGAGAGCCCCGCGTGCAGCAGCAGTGTGGTGATTGCGGCAGAGAAGGCCCGAGGCCCATTGTTGGTGCCTGCCCCACCGCACTGAAGGAGAACTGCCCAGAAGGAGTTTGACCAGAGCCTCGCAGGCTCCATGCTGAGTCCCGGTGAGTGGGGGTTCCCCTTGGTGCAGTTTAAGAGAGGTCCCAGCAGCGGGACCTGTCGAGGCACATTGTCAGTGCCCGGGGATTGTATGCAGAGTCCTCTCCAGAGCCCCGGTGAGTGGGGCTCTGTTGTGAGCTTGGTGGGAGTGGTGAGTCAGGGCACATTGTCGGTGCCCACCCCCCCACCCTGTGGTCGCTCTTAGGGCACTGTGAGAGTCCGGGCTGTTTTCACAGCTGTCCCACATGACAGTGGGCTGCTGCAATGTGGGGCAAATTATTTGCAGAGCCCCAGTGGGGGCTCAGTGGACACGTTGGTGCCAAGGTGGTTCCTCACCTGCACCGTGAGAGCACGGGCAGCTGCCACAAAGGGGGTCACTTCTTTTTGATAATTAGGAAGGGGTGAGTGCACCCTGCACACCCAGCGCGTTTGCACACCCAGTGCTTTGGGACACATTGCTTTTTGCTGCATTGGCAGCCAGAGGGCACAGTGAGTGCCCATGGCCACATTTGGCTTCACAGCTGCACAACAATTAGTGGCAGCTGCAATGTTTAGGCCTGCGCAGTTGCGCACATTTGGGATTCTGCTGCATTGGCAGCCAGCCCTGACACTTTGGGACAGAGGGCATTTGAGCCCCAGCAAAAGGCCAGCTGGCTAAGGGGTCAGTTCTATGTTGGTAGGGCGCAAGGCCCTAATGTGATTGTGTAATGTGATTTATGCTTGTGATGCCTATGACATAATGTGTTTATGTTTAGGATGTTTACGCGTAATGTGTTTATGCTGGTGAGGCCTAGTGCGTAATGTGTTTATGCTAATGAGGTTTGGGCCTAATGTGGATACGCCTAATGTCTTGCTATGATATTAGGATGGTGTCTAATGGGACTGTGATAATGCTTAGCTCATTATTGTACCAGTAGTTACTGGTTGTGGTTTATATTTACTTACCTGTTCTGATGGTTCTGACAGTGGCCCAACTGGCCCTGTCCTGTATATAATCCCCTATGAATATTGCCTAGTGCCAGTTAGCACAGTGTAAATGTGTGATTATGTTTCTAATGTGTTTATGATAATACAAAGGCTATTTTTTCTATAACCTTGTGTGGAGTCTCTTTTATAGTGTGTTGCTGCTGTGTGTGTGTTGCACAAACGCTTTACACATTGCCTCTGGGATAAGCCTGACTTCTCGTGCCAAGCTACCAAGGGGGTGAGCAGGGGTTATCTTCAGCGTGTAACTCCCTTGCCCTGACAAGAGTGGTGGTTTCTGCCTGGCTTTGGTGCAAGCCCTAGCCAACCAGAAATCTCATTTATAACAGAGCCCACTTATACCAGACACTTTAGCCCAATTAGGTGGCATACACGCTGCACTATACCCTTTTCAATGAAACACAGATGGCCCCGGCCCTACAGCACACAGCATTCACTGTGTGCAGATGTCTTCATTAAGAGCCCACACCTTTGAGACACTTAAGCCCCTTTAGGTGGTCAAGTCCCTACTGCACATTTCCTTTGCCCGGCACCAGACCCTTTGCAATTATGTCAACTTTTGTGCTCAATCAATTAAACGCAAATGGCCAAGACCCTAAAAAATGCAGCCTTTGCCTTATACAGAATTCTTCACAGACAGCCCACTCTCTGAGGACACAAAAAACACATTAATATCCCTTCTATGCACAGCCTTCACCCTGTACCGGACTCTTTGTTGGTACGCAACCTCTTGTGTGCAATCTATGAGACGTATGTGGCCAATCACCTATAATGCACAGCCTTTGCTTTATAAAGAAGTCTTCATGGATAGCCCACTCCCTCCACACCCAAGCCCCATTAGGTCGTCAAGCCCCACTATGCACTGCCTTTCCCCAGCCCTGGACATTTTGCAGGCAGGCAATCTCATGTGCATCATCTCTGAGATGCCAGTGACCAAGCTCCTACAAAGCACACAGTTTTTCATGGAGAGCCCACACCCTCCAGACACTCAAGCCCTGGTAGGTGGCAAAGCCATTACTATGCAAAGTCTTCACCATGTAATGGACCCTTTGCGGGTATGCAACCTTTCCTGCCCAATGAATGAAACATTGGTAGCCAAGCCCCTACAAATCACAGGCTTCACCTTGTACAGAAGTCTTGTCAGGAAGCCCACCCCTAAAGACACCCAGCTTCATTAGGTGGCCAAACCCCTACTACACACAGCCTTTGTTCTGTACCAGACCCTTCCCGTGTAAGTGACATCTTGTGAACAATATATGGAAAAGAGGAAAAAGGAAGGAAAGATGAAAAATATTTCGCTCAGAAAAGTAGCACAAAGCAGAAGCAAAGTATTTTTAAAATTGGGTGCAAATTGATTTTTAAAAGTGTTTGCATTTTTCTAACAATTATAACAGTGGACGTACCTTTAATTTTTATGAATCAACTGCTATAGCAGATTATTATGATATATTAACATAAACAGACAGAAGTGACAACAGCATTACTTTTTTCTATTTTTAAACCAGTGAAGGGGGTTCTAAAAAGATCCTTTTTTGAGATTATTTTTAACTTTTTTGAGGGGGTAGTTTTTCAATTTTTTGGGGGGATGGGACACAAATATGGGCACCTGAACATGGAGATTCAAGCAAAAGAAAACTATTCCCTCTGGTGGCACTGATGTTCTCCCACAAATTTATATCTTGCAGACACATTCTGCTTGCCCTCATAGACCACCATTGAACACCAGCAGCAATAGAGAAGCATGTGGTGGTATGTAGGATTTAAGTCTTATTGTTGATCCAGCAGTACGGAAGTGACACTTTCCCCAGGTCCAACAGGTGGTCCAGTGCTTGAAGCTGGTGTCTCTTCCTCATCCTTCTTCTTGTGTCAGTGCTCATGTTATAGGGGGCCCATGTGCACCACCTTCATGTGCTCACTCATTCCTTAGATTCCAAATTAAGACTAATTAGCAGTCTGTCAGCTAAAATTGCAAGTCACAATCTATGTAAATACCTTTTTTCCATCAGGAGGGATTTAATGAACTGCCAGACAACTGACTCCTTGGGTGACCTCTGCTTGTGCAGCTCTTTCTGTAATACAGATAAGGCTGGCACACATATAGCACCAGCCCGATCACCAGAGGGTGTTCTCTCATTTGCATGGGGGCGTTGCCCCCTGCAAATGAGGAAATCCCTTTGCCTCCATGCCCACACCATATTATAGACCAAAGAACCAAGCTGACTCAGCAGCACATATTATAGACCAGTAGCCGCTCGTGGAGGGAGTGCTGCGGGGCGGTGAGGTGGGGAGTTGCAGGTTGGGGGGTAGTAAACTCCGACTCACTGCCTACCGGAGTAATGTAAATAAATAAATAAATAAATAAAACGAATTTCATTGCGCGCGATGAAACGCAAATGGCAATGCAGAGCAAGCAATGCCATTTTTTAATTAATATTTTATTTACATTACTCCGGTAGGCCTTGAGCTGGAGTTTACTACCCCCTACCCTGCCCCTCCCCCGCCCCAAAGAACTGCAGCACTCCCTCCACAAGCCGCTACTGTTATAGACACAAGTGCAGAGTCAAAGAAGCTTTCAGCGTGCTCCCTTATGTCGGCCCTCTGGAATGGGGAAAGAGGGTCCTATAGACCCCCCAAACATTCCCTTGTAGGCAGGTGCAGTCACTCACTGCACCCACCTTCAAGGGGATCTCTAATCCCCTTTAAAAGTCCAGGTGGGTTTCCGCCTGCACACTGAAACACAGAGAAGTTGCTTCAAAGCCATACTGTATTTCACTTGAATGCGCTGCCCCAGGGCAGCATGAATTCACAGCTGCCATAGGGGCAGTGCATTCAGTGTAATACTGTACACTCTCCTTGCTAGTGCCAAGCGCACCTTTTGAAAAAGGTGCTTGGAGCTAACAAGGAAAGGGTGCCGCTTTCCATAATATGAGCCATTATGTCATTTTTGTGTGTCGTAGGTCCCACAGTACCATCTCCAGATAATTCTGTAGTATGACACACAAAACTAAGAAACTACACAAAAATACACAAGGCATCCTTGAGAAAACAGCTAGGCTCATAGTTGAATCAAGATCATACTAAATACATTTCTTACGTTTTTCGAGGTCTTGCGGTGCCCTCTTGGCACCCAGAACAAGTAGTAGAACCCACCCAGAACTCTATCTCAACCTTTCCATTGGTTCTAAATTCACAGAAAAAAGCAAAGGTTAAAATGATATTAAATTTAGGTATGGTAATAATATCTTACTGTATGCTAATAAGGCCTCTGAAATGCACTCAAAATATCAACGGTTAAACTGTTATTATTGTTCGAGATGGAAAAAAGAGCTCAACTTCCATTAAAAATGCCCTAGAAATTTACTTAAAAATCAAAGACTATAGCGTCATTATAGTTAGGTGACAATATCAGTAATAATGTTTTATCCATAAAACCCACTGACATTTGCCAATTGTACTTTTGTGAGCTAACTATATCTTGTGCCCATGCAATGCACTGCTTATGCCCTCATCTATTTCCTCTCTCATGACATGGTCAGTGACATCATTGGTAACATCACTGATGACATCATCCATCCTACTGCAGTTCAAATTAATCTTTAAACCAATAGAGCATTTCAGGTATTAAAGTGAGTACTAAATGGCACAAAATAATGAAAAGCATAAATTACCCTTCAGACACACAAAACCCTCATGTGAACCATGCTCCTCATATGCACAACCTTTGCCCTATACTGAATAGTTTGTGGATAGCTGATCATATGTGGGCAATCAACCAGACTCAGGTAGGAAAGTCTCTTTTGCACACAGTCTTCATCCTGTGCACAACTCTTATTTGCTAAACCACTCCATCCAGGCACCCAAGATCCCCTAGGTGACCAAGCCCCTACGACACACAGCCTGTGCCTTGCTCCGAACCCTTCACACACAGCCGACCTCTCATGGGCAATGAACAGATACGGGTGTGAAAGTACATGCTGTAAACAGGCTTCGCCCTGTGCACAACCCGTCCACAGATAGCCTATTCACTCAATAGGCCTAAGGCATTGTTGATGTTGAAGCCCCTACTAGACACAGCCCATGCCCTGAAGTGAACACTCTGCAGATAGCCAACCTTTTGGGGGCAATCAAGCACATATGGGTGGGCAAGTACCTGCTGCATACAGTCTACTCTCCTAAGCACAACTTCTCATGCAGAGCCCATTCCCTCCAGACCCTCAAGCTGATTTAGTAGCTCAATAACCTACTACATGCAATCTTTGCCCTGCATCAAAGCTTTTGCAGCTAGTTGACCTCATGTGAGCAGTCAAAAACATACAGGCCATCAAGTCTCATCTGCACACTGTCTTCACCTTATGCGCAACCGTTCAGTTAGAGCTCACTCATTCGGACAACAAGACCCATTAGGAGGCTGAGCATTTTGCAAAAGCTTACACCCCTTAGCAGTTAAGAAGCAATAGAAAATTAGAGCAAGGTGGACCTTGATGAATAGCTTTTAGTAAAATAAGCATATACCAAACTGTCACATGCATTGGATGATGTTGTTAATGTCATCAATGATGTAATTTGGGAAGAATCAGAGATGTTCAGTGGTTTTCCTGCTTTGAAACATTACGTTATTACAGAAATTGTCACCTAACTATAATGTTCCTTTACCCTTTGTTTTTTTTCAGTGAATATATACATTGTGGGTGTCCCAGGTGGAACAGGGACATCCAAAAATACCCCTAAAAACAAAATAAAGGAATAATAAAGGATCAACAGGAGCCTCTCAGGTATTATTCACTGCTACAGGCAAGGAGTGCCTCCAAATACCCTCAAAGTCTTTTTCGTTATTTATTTTTTATCCTGGGGGTGCCCCTTAAAATGGCCAGGGGTATCACCAAGCACTTTTTTCAGTGCTGTGCAGAGCTGCAGTGAGGGCAGCAGCCCCTTAGCAAACTGTTTTGAAAAAGAGGGTCAAATCAGGTCTCTTGGGTCATTGGATCCCTAACCCTCGGAGAGCTTACTATAATTTTTAGGGCACTTTGAGCTGGAGCTGTATGCTCTTCAGTTGGAGTGCAGAGGCCCCTTTAGGTTGTTTTTATAGCTGCATTTTGATTATGTTTTTGTATAACTTTATTCGATATACAAAAATATCATAAATGTATGTACATTTACAAGCATCCCTAAAATCCATTTATATACAACAATATTAAAAGATCTAAAGAGAGTGATTATAAGCAAATGATAAAACATAGAGACAGTTCATGATATAACAGGGACCAAAGCTCATGTATCTCCAGTGCCCGGGCTCTTATGAGGTTTTAGCAGGTGGGAGCGGATCAGCCAGGCGCACCCCAAAAATTTGGCTACCCCGCAAACCACCACCAGGGACGAGGCATCGGATGAGAGGAAGCGGAGTGCCACCCTATAATTCTCAAACCCCAGATTTCTGCAAATGGGTCTGAGCCACTTCCTCCTGGCCGCCCTATACATTGGGCATGCAAAGAGGAAATGGGGAATGGATTCACTAGGAGCAGGGCATCCCGGGCAGTCGGTGGATGTTGGGGACTGACAATTCCACCCTGCAACCCGAGAATTGAGAGGGAAGGACCCAAACCTAAACTTCATGTAGAGCGTTCTGTCGCGGGGGCATTGGATATAGTCAAGATAATGCTCAGTTTTTGCCACCAGCTTATGCTCTAGAAACAAATTTGTGAGAGAACCTCTCTTGGGGTTTCTTGCTTCCTCTCCCTTTACCCAGACCCAATATGCTTTTTTGATGACTTGCTTTGGTGGTGGGGTCTGGTTAAGCCATGCCTTGCCATAGCCAATATCAGTCACCAATCGCTTAAGGTTAGAGATCCATTTGATCTTGGTGCCTGTGTTTATCTTGATGATCTCATCCAAAGCGTCGGCGTAACTAGCCAGTTCAGGGGTGCGTCTCAGGCGGACCCAAAAAAGCAGTGGACGTAATCTTGCAATGTCCCTAATGGGATGTTTACCCAGATCCATACGAAGCGGTAGCAGGGGAGTGGAGAGAGGGAGAGAAACCAAACCTCTCAAGAAGTGATTCTCTGATTTCTCCAGATCGGATAGGTTCTCGAACCCCCATAACTCCGCTCCATATAGGGCTGAAGGCAATGCTTTCCCGTCATAAATCACAAGTGCCGGGACAATTGGTCTGCTAAAGGAGAGCCGCTGTTTTCTTAAAATGCCTCCCGCCACCCTCTTGTGATTGAGGAACATTTTGGCTATGTGATCGTTCCATTTCATCGACTTATTGATCCTAATTCCCAGGTAGTCAAAGGAGTCTACGATGTCTAGTGGAGTGCCATTAAGTGAGATGTTGTTCTTAAAACGTTTGGATGCAGATAATGTCATTAGTTTAGTTTTAGAAGTGTTAATTACTAAACCTTTGGCATCACAAAACTGGCAGAACCTATCAAGCAGCTTTTGTAGGCCTCTTGGGCTTTTTGACATCAAAAGGGTGTCGTCGGCAAAAAGGAGAGTAGGTGTTTTTTCCCCTGCTAAAGTTGGAGCATCTGAAGGAATCTCTCTCAGATAATTGACCACCCCATTTATGTAGAGAGAGAACAGGGTTGGGGCCAGCACGCAGCTCTGCCGGACTCCCCTGTCTACCGCCACCCTGTCTGTCAACTGGCCCTGATTACCCCACCTGATCTTTGCGTAGTTCCCCTCATGGAGGTGCATGATGATATCCAGAATCAAGGGAGGGAAGCCCAGGTCAGACAACACCGACCAGAGTTTGGAGCGAGGGACCAGGTCAAATGCAGTCTATAGGTCAATGAAGGCGAGATATAAGCTGCCTTTCCCAATGACAACTGCTTTCCAGTAGATCGTAAAAAAACGGAAGACCTGGTCCATCGTACCCACCCTGTGTCTGAAGCCCGCCTGGAGATGAGAGAGCACGTTTGCTTCGTCCAGCCAGGTCCTGGCCCTCATAAGGAGGACCCTGCCAACCACCTTCTGGATGACATCTATTAGGCTTATAGACCTGTAGTTGGCAGGCTCCTCCCTATTCCCCTTCTTGAATATCGCTACAACTTCGGCGCCCTTCCATGAGTCTGGGACAGGATGACCTCTAGCAATTAAATTCATTATAACGAGAATGAAGTCTGACCAGATTTTTGGGGCGTGAAGAAGGAGGTCGCCCACAATGCCATCCGGGCCTGCCGCCTTCCCGGCAGACAGCCCTGAGATGGCAATAGAGACCTCATTGAGCTTGAAGAGATCCGAGTCCATAATCGAAACAGAATTCACAGCTGATGGAAGGGCCTCAGAAGGTGTAGGGGGCAAGGCGGTTGTCAGATGTGGCTGGGGGTTGGCCACACTGTACAAGCTGGTAAAGTGTGTATGCTATTGATGCGAAGAGATGTGGTTGGGAATTGAAGCCTCACCCATACGACTTCCTTTATCAATATGTTCCCAGAATAACGAGGCATCCCGCAAAAGAGCCGCGGATCGAAGATCCTGCCAATGCGCTTCCTCCCATGTACGCTTGGCTTCCACAATTGTCTTCGCGTACTCTTTCCTCGCATGTCTAAGCATGGTGATATTATTAATTTTGAGGGCAGCTGTTAGCTTGCGTCTCATCACCCTGCATTCCCTAGAATACCAAAGGTTGGTGGACCTACTAATTGGTTTGTAAGTATGGGAATCTGGGATACTGAGAAGAGAACCCATTTTATCAATAAAATCTTGATACTGATGTAAAAAGGGGGAGTTCTGTGCACCCATAGGGGGCTCTTGGAGAATGTCAAGCTCCCTAGACTTCTACTCAACTAAAGTTTTTATTTTACACAGCTTCTCTTCGTCCTGAGCGACCTTATGCCATTTAAGGCGTTTATTGCAATGAGAGGGGACTGCCTCTTTTGTTGTCAGTTTCATTGCATTATCAGGTTTAGGGACCGACCAGGAATTGGTTAAAAGCATACAGAGCGGATTGTGATCGCTGTCCTGGGAAGATAAAATTTCCATGTCGACTAAATCGTGCCAGAGTCGTAAGTCCAGTAAGATATAATCGATCCTGGACGGGCAGCTAGCTCTATTGTATGTATTGGCCCCACAGGTATCAGAGTGTGATCTGCCATTAACGGCTCTAAGGTTGTGCTCCAATGTGAGGGCGCACAATTGTGTTGCACTTTGGGACCATTTCTTAATTGGGGCCAAGCTGAAGGGAGGAATAGTACATTTAATATCTTGGTCCCCGGTGCCCAGGACATCCAGAATACATAGAGGTTCGAATGTGCAATTGAAATCGCCGGCCACAATAACAACTGATTTGGGGTTGATTTTAGATAACTCTCTCTCTAATGATGATATGGTCAGGGAGAATTGAGCCCCAGGAGACACTCTGGCATAGACATTGAAAATGTCCACGTTGGGATCATTTTTTGGGCCTTTTATCGTTAAGTGCAGAATATCAATCGAGGGGGTTGGATGAAAGGAAACTACCCAGTTAAGGTGGACCTTTATCCAGATGTGAAGTCCCCCCGCAGGACGACCTTTCTCTGATCTAGTGGCTGGGATGAAGTGGGTGGTAAACCCGGGCTTGTGAAGTGGCACCAGGCTCCACGTTTCCTGAAACAGGCAGATGTCATGATCGTCTATAAAAGTGTTCCACTCGGGGAGCAACAGTTTATTTTTTAACCCCGCAATTTTCCAGGAAAGAAAACGTAGTGGACCTTGAAGGTTGTCTAGAGTTCCGGTGCCGCCTACACTTACGTCACTAGAGGGGTCATCTGGAGAGCACCACCTCTTTGCTTGCCCCACCCTACTAGTGGTTAGAAGGTAGGTTGGGTCGTCCTTTCTCTCCCCTTTGATAGTGGTATCAGAAAGTAAAGGGGAATTTTTATGCAGTCAATCAACCGAGGATAGACCTGACTCTGTTGCTTCCCCGACTGTTGACCATAATGGAGAATTACGGAACTGAATTGTCGAATGTCCCGGTGGAGAAGTACGAAATTCAAGTGCCGCCAGGTTTTCGGCTAATTCAGCATTGCATAGCTTGATCTCAATGCAGTCTGTCTTCGAACCATGTTTTTTTATCCTTGTTACCTCTACCAGATCCTCCCGTATTACTGACCTACAACCCCTCACATATCGTATCCAATGGATAACTTTATTGAGGAGGGAATCATGGGTTTCGTGGATATGGGGGTTTAAAGGTTTAGGGACCCTGGTCATAAAGATTGTGGGAGTGGGGCCCCTTAAGTATAAATTGCCTGAGTTAGGCCCAGAATAGGGTCGGGAGGGCTGCTCTTCCCTGCTCATGGCCGTATGGTCACGTTTGGCTTCCGGGTGGAGTCGATCTATACAATCTCCTCTACTGCCCTTTCTGGAGCCCAAGACAGGGTGTAGATTAGTAGTGTGGGTGGGGGGGGATGAAGGTGGGATTGGGAGGCCCACCTTTAATCCCTTGATCTTTAACTAATCCCAGCCTGGCCTTTTCAAAGCTATTTCCCGCCGAACCCTGACTAGGTTGGTTACTGAACAATTTGGGTGCAGGGGGAGCTGTACCAGAAGCTCCACTCCCGAGCAAAACCACCTTTTCCCTCAGCGTAGCCAGTTCGTTTTCAAGGGCTTCCACTCTCAAGCGGAGGGCGTCGTTCTGGGGGCCACAAACACTACAGCATAAAGAGCTAACAAGGGGCACAACAATCTCTGCTTTACTAGAGGTGGAAATATCAATTAGCTCTACACTAGGGTCTAAAACAGCATACCTATTGGAGCAGGGTATTTGAGCAGACATACAGTCACTGTTGGTAATTGCAGGGACACTTAAATCAGCAGTTTTCAATGGGGATATAGGTCCATGGGTGCTATCCGCTAGGCTGTTCCCCTCGAGCGTAGAGTGTTTATTTGATGGTTTCTTGGAGAACATAGCTGGAATGTGTCTCACATGTGAAGGTGGCTGGACTGTTATAACCACAAGCTGGTTTCCATCAATGACAGGTGTAGTGTCAGTAGTGGTGGCCAAAATATCCTCACACTCCTCCACTATACCCTCGATCCTTGTTAGGACACACTTACTAGCAACGTGAGCAACTTTTTTGGCTCTTGCACGCCAATGGACCCCCAGCCTCTGTTGATTTCCTCTTCCCCATAGTAGGTGGTCACAAGGGCCAGTGGGTGGCTCACAGTCAGAGAGTAACACAGATGAATGTGGGCAGTGTTAGCCGGTTTGCACGTCTTACAACCACTACGGCACTTACAGTTCGTGCTCCTACTTCAGGTGACAGAGGGGTTGCCCAGCCCGGCCTCCTTCGGTCTACGACGGGCAAGGACGGGCCCGCCCTTGGCCGGGGCGCCGCCCGCGCGTGTCTCGCGCTGCGGGGCACCAGCGGTGAACAAATAGGTCCCAGGCGCTGCCTGATGACAGCAGCGGCGAGCGCCTGGGTCAGGGACTGCTGGGAAGTGTAGTCTTGCCCCGCTGGCCGTTCCCCTCACGGTGGCGCTGATGGCGCTAAAATGTGGAGGATTGAGCTCTGTTCCCAGTGGTGGCCGTTCCCCTCACGGCGGGCTCTAGCGGGCTCTGGCAGGCTCTGAGGTCGTATGTCTCCCCTCGGTAAGCGCGTCCCGCGCTGCGGGGCACTAGCGTTGAACAAATAGGTCCCAGGCGCTGCCTGATGACAGCAGCAGCGAGCGCCTGGGTCAGGGACTGCTGGGAAGTGTAGTCTTGCCCTGCTGGCCGTTCCCCTCACGGCGGCGCTGATGGCGCTAAAATGTGGAGGATTGAGCTCTGTTCCCAGCGGTGGCCGTTCCCCTCACGGCGGGCTCTAGCGGGCTCTGGCAGGCTCTGAGGTCGTATGTCTCCCCTCGGTAAGCGCGTCCCGCGCTGCGGGGCACCAGCGGTGAACAAATAGGTCCCAGGCGCTGCCTGATGACAGCAGCGGTGAGCGCCTGGGTCAGGGACTGCTGGGAAGTGTAGTCTTGCCCCGCTGGCCATTCCCCTCACGGCGGCGCTGATGGCGCTAAAATGTGGAGGATTGAGCTCTGTTCCCAGCGGTGGCCGTTCCCCTCACGGCGGGCTCTAGCGGGCTCTGGCAGGCTCTGAGGTCGTATGTCTCCCCTCGGTAAGCGCGTCCCCATTTTGATTATAGTTATTGGTGACTTTTTGACAACGTTTGACAAGAGGTCAATATGCTTTATATATTTTTATGTAATCATCTCCTAATAAAGCCAATAGTCCCTCCTTTTATATTTCCATGTATATAAAAATGAGGGTTGAGGGCCCAACCCCGTGCCACACATGGCCTTTGGCCATGGGCAGTGGGGAGATTGGCCACCAAACTGAGCAACAGTAGATAAAGTGTAGGTGTATGTGAAATTCATGTAATTTCATTTTTGTATATTATGCTAAATTCCCTTCAAAATTAAAAAAATGATGCGTATTTACACAAGAAACATAATCCATGATGTGCAGTAGTTTCTTAGTGCAAAACGTACCCTTGCATTCAAAATGGACAGAAGCATGCATTTTTCACCAATCCTTTAGAACTTCATGCAACAGAACATGTGCAGCAGTCGCTCGTGCTCTGTTTGTTCATTGCTCACATGCTTTGGCTCAGGTTTTTTCTCCTAATGATGACTAAATTTCACGAGCAGGCATAATACTGTAATTTAGGTAATGCTTTGTAACAAGAGTAACATGAAACTACCACAATTATGTGAGATTACGCTAATGCAATAAAAATTGTGCTCATCGCAAGTCAAGAGTCAGTCTTTGGCGATGTCAGATTTACTAATCTCACTCCATCTGCACAACTTTAGAGAAACTGTTGGGCTTCGGAGGAGTAAGATTGACTATTCAGACTCAATAAAATTGGAGAAAGTGTTGGCCTTTGCAGGGTACACATTTACTATTCCAACTCCAACCTAAGCTACTGTAGACAAAGTGTTTGACTTTGGAGGTGTGAAATTGACTATTCCCATTCCCAAATGAGCAACAGTAGGGAAAGCGTTGTACATTGGAGATGTCAGATTTACTTTTCCTATTCCAACCTCACCAACAGTAAGGAAAGGGTTGAACTCTGGAGGTAGACTTATTTACTATATATACTCAAAACTGAGCAATAGTAAAAACAAATTGTTGGACTTTGAAGGTTTCCATTTTTCCATTCCCACTCTAGACTTACCAGCATTGTAGAAAGTGTTGCACTTTGGAAAATGTAATATTCCCACTCCAAACAAAGGGGCATATTACCAAGGGCTTGCGATAATATTATCGCCGCTTTAGCATCCGTTTTCGGATGAAAAGTGGCGATAATATTATCGCACTATCTACAAGGACACGCTAGCACATGTTTCCTTGCATTAGAGCCTGGTTTCATGCCGCTCGCATCCCTAATGAGATGCAAGGTGGGCGTGCCTCGTGAAACTCCATTGTGGAATATCGCTAACGGGGCTTCGCAATATTTACAACGAAGCCCCGTCCGGCGTAGCGATATTCATTTCAGAGCTAACTCGCCCATAACGCTGCTTCCAGATGTCTGCCAAAAACCTGTGTTGTGTATGTTTTAACATTGCTGGTGGATTATGCTGATACGACCACATGGTCGTATCAGCAAGATTATCTCCATATCCCTGAGTTCATCGCATGTTTTCAGGCGATGTTGTTGCCATTTCTCCCCTATCGCTGGAAATGTATCGCCCGGGAGAAACGCGTTGTAAATAACGTGCTAACCGGGTGATAAATTTCAGCGATAGATGGCGATAAATACAAAAGCGCTAAGCGTTCTTTGCAGTATTTATCGCCGTCTATTGTTGATATGCCCCTAAGTAAGTGTTGAACTTTAAAGGTAATTTTCCATATTCAATCTGTAACCTAAGCTTGTCCTATTAGTTTTATTTCCAGGTCTCCTTTGGAAAAGAATCTCACTTGATACCTGGAAGTTAAGCTGGCATGTTGTCTGTTTGGGCTTTCTCGTCACATTAAGTGTTGAAATCTCTTCGTAAATTTGGGGCTAGGAAGAAGCACAGAAAGCCAACAGCATTTACCTTCGGTAGGTTGGTGAAATCAGCTACTGTCTTTGACTAATCCAAGGCCCTGCTGAGTTTCCTGGTCAGATTTTACCCAGATGTACTGTTGAATATACCTCCTAGCTGAGGCAAAGGGGGTTTCTCTGCAAGGTATTTTATTTGCCTGTGTAATGCTGGCCTACTCTTGACTTGTATTTCACATTACATACTGGATGAGGCTGACCCGTTGCTGTTGATTAAAATTGCAGCTCACTTTATCATGTGTGTTTCATGGTGGAAAGAAGTTAAGGTCTTTGTGGTATATCTTAACATTGTTATTAATAATTGGAATAAGGAAGAAAACAAGGTGGAAGTGATGGAATACACACCCGTGATATTCATTATAGTTAACACACTCCTCATCCCAGTGCTCACTGTCCTTCCTTCCTTTGCAACAAGCTGTGGCTTTAGAATTCCGGAGGGCTTTTTTACTTGCTCAGGGTGAGTTTTGAGAGAAAGGTTGGGATTGATGGTTCTTCTATGGATGAAGGCGGAGCCTTTGGCTATGGACCCGTGCGTGAGTTTTTTGGGCAGTTTTAACGGGGCAGTAAGTAACATGGTGAAGTTCGGTGGTAAATAATGCCAGCACTTCACAATGACACATGAATGTGTGCATGTTCTTGTTTTTGTTTTTAGGGTTTTGCTCCCAATAGCAGCTCGTTTTGTGACTTTTTTCACCGAACATTTTCTTGGAATCCATATGTCACGCTGCAGCCATTCACAAATTTCTAATTGTGCTTAACTGGGATCCAATTTGGTCCAAATGATGAGGCGAAATCTTTGAATAACAAGGCTACATCAGTATTTCTCAGATGTTCTCAATTCCCTCGAGTCTTTCATCGGAAACTTGTGCTCCTTTCGAGGAAAGCTGCAGGGTGCTTGGGAAAACTAAACAGGAGGCCTTCCTGTTTTCTTTCATGAGTGAATCATTCTATATGCCTCGAGTTTTCATCTTCCATTTATCTATTATTTAGACAGCTCTTTAAAGGGAAGAGACACAGAAAGTGGAAGAATGCCAATCTTTAAACTGGAACTTATTCATATTTCACCGTTACACCTTTGTCGGCTTGACATTGTACCCGATGGCCGAATGGGTTTCATTTATTTTCATGATATACAAGCAATTTCAGAACTTTATTACTTTCCTGTTTCATGAGGTAATGGGCTTTATTAACCAAACGATTACATTGACATCGCGGTCAGAAAATGATATTTGCAAGACTGTTTACATAGCAAGGAATATCACAAAATATCTTTATATAGCAGTAATTTATTGCAAGGTATGGCTCAGCACGGAATTTGAGAAATTACAGTCATTTCAAATGGATCTGTTAATGCTGAATGTGGTGAAATAGCTGCTGTCAGCGCTGGAGATTGTGTTTTTTTTCTCCGGTTGACTTCAAAATCCATCATGGAAGATTTTGCATAGGCCAGTGAGTAATTTTGCTACAGTGGCGTAACCTTGTGTAGATCCCAAATTTCTCAAAATAATAAATGTCCAAAATTGTCCCCATTTCTCATAAAATGATAATTTAGATTGGTTCGAATGGAAAATGTCTTGGAAAGAGACATTTTCTCCTCACAAGCATATTCTGCTGATATATGTAGCTTTGTTGTGTGAGATATAGGTGGTATTTTGTGTGAGGTATACCCGTGAGAATTAGTGGTTGTTGTTGGACATATCCCCTTCTGCAGGGTTATCCCCTAACGTTTTACCTTCTTCCTCCTATGTTTCTGACTTTCTGATAGTTGGTTTTAAGACTGGGGACTTTACCACTGCTAACCAGGGCTAAAGTGTGTGTCCTCTCTCTTCTAAAATATGGTATGATTGGTTTGCACCTGTTTGGCATATTTGATTTACTTGTAAGTCCCTAGTAAAGTGTTATTCCATATACCCAAGGCCTGTAAATTTAATGCTAGTGGGCCTGGAGCACCGCTTCTGCCACCCATATATGTAGCTTTTCAAACCTGTCTCAGGCCTGCCACAGCAGAGTTTGTCTGCATAGTTTACTGACACTTTGATGTGGCATTTAAGGCTACTTGTCAAGCCTTAACCTCCACTTTTATTACACATAGGTCACCCCAAAGGTAGGCCTAAGTTAGCCCTATGGCCAGGGTGCTTTATATTTCAAAGGTAGGAAATGTGCCTTTATGTATGGCATGTCCTGATAGTAACAAACAGACTTCTTTTTATTTCCCGCTGCTGCAAGGCCTACTCCTCTCAAAGGCCAACATTGGGAATTCCTTATTTATTTTTAAGTGGAAATTCCTGATCTGAAAGGAGTGGTGTTGCACTATGTGGGCATTTTTCTGTGCTTATGACTCTTTGTGCTTTGCAGCCTGATCCAATCCACGTCTGACCTGGATGACAGTTACACTTGGTGCATACTTTCCAGATAGCCACAACACCGGAAAGGCTGGTTGTGACTGGATTGCATCTGCATTCATCTGCATACGGATGATCTTTCTGGACTGGGAGAGGGTGAGGGCATTCACACTTTATATGTGTATTGGTTGTGTCCTGCCCTCACACAAAGGTCTAACTTACCCTCTGCTGATGTCTGGAGCCATAACTGGGTTGCAAGGGAGTGTTGTGCACTTTTAAGGCTTCTAGTGAAGTCACCCCCTACATCAAATACATTTATGAGAATAAGTACAGGGGCTCTGGCCCCGTGGTGGAGACACACTTTTGGATATGGAACTGATTCTCTGTCAGAAGGACTGCTGCCTTATATAGTGGCGTGCTGCCTGTTACCTTCCCTTGTGTCCCCCCATCAAGTGTTCTCCAACGAATCTCAGCATGTGTTAGTGCTAATTACTGCTTCTTGTCTGTGTTTTCCACACACTGTGTGTTAAGCACTTTCGGATCCCCCAAAAACAGCATTCAGTGCCTTTTTAGTGAGGAGCACTCTATCTCATGGGAGCGGGGTTGATCACCAGTGGGGCTCTTCAGGATTGACCATGGGGCACAATTCCACCCCCACTCACGCTCCACTGGGAGGATCACTGTGTGCAAAGTGCTGCAAGCTTTCCTCATGCAGCATGCTGGACAATGTAGAGATAGTCCCATCTGGCCCACCTGCAGTACCAGTGTGAAGCCGTGGACTATGGGTCTGAGAGCGGTGCCACAGGCTGGGGAGAGCGAGTTTCTGCTTTATAAAGTTGGTGGCCTCATTGCCTGGGCAGCGTCCAGGAGTCCGGTGAAGATTTTCCTTCCTGTGCAGTCCAGCGAAGACAACAATGCCACAGCATCTCCAGCCCTGCATGTAACCCCGGTCCCAGGATAAAGACTGCCACATCAGAGCTCCGACATTGGTGACCCACATTAGTCCCCCCTTGGAAACTACACGGAACAGGGTGCTGCACGTCTACAGCTACACTGTGCACTAGCCGGCGGCTGAAGCTGTAACCAGAAAGTAGGGGAGCTGGTAATGAGGTTTCCTGTGTGACCCCTGAGTCTTGTGCATCCTTCCCTTACTCTGAAGGTCATACCCGGAGGGCACCCCATCTCCAGGGAGTATTGCGGGGTAGAGCCTCAATGGGGGCCCCAACTTTGCTGATTAAAGGACTCCTCAGTGAATTACTGTATCACATATAGTAGGTGCACCGGTGCTCCTGTGCCCTGCATGCTATTCTGGACATAATCTATGTAATAGAGCTCACCAAAACAACCACATAACAGGTATTAGGAGCGCTGGTGTGCTACACCTCTGTGCCATTGTAAGTGATTTATCCTAAACATCTTGCAATATTGCCCAGTATACCTGAAATATGTTGCTTTTTCCTTGTTGGGTACAGGTTAGCAAGTAATGTTGGTTTATGTGCATAACTTGGAAAGCTTACAAAACGGAATGTGTTCCATGCATTTATAGAAACATATGCTCCATTTGTTTGGTCTCCAATCAAGGTCACAATACTTGCACTAATGTGGTGACTTAGGTATCTTTTCATACTCTGCTGCATTTCATGCCCTGATGATTTCTAAGATATGTCATTTTGATTCTTGCCTGGCCAGGATAATGAGTACTATCTCAGTATTGGCCTAATATGGACAGTACTTATGATACATGTCATTTTGGTTTATGTTTGATGTACAATACACTATGGGCCACATGTACAAAGAATTCATTTTATGATTTCCTAGTTGCGACTTTTTGCGACTTGCAATTAGAAAATGTAACAAACAGCGATGTACAACAGTGTCTCAGACACTGTTTTCAATTCCCAATGAGGTCAAAAGTGACCTGCTTTATCAATATTCATGATGCATGTCACATTTTGCTATCCTTTGGGAATAGCCTGTAATCACAGGAATGGTGGTCTGCTGGGATCAGCAGACCACCATTTAAGTAATTGCTTTTTAAATAAAGCATTTGGTTTAATGCAGCCCATTTTCCTTAAAGAAAAACAGGATGTATTAAAAAAATTAACAAGTTACCTTTCATTTTTTAAGAGTAGGTAGTTGTCCATGGGACCACTGCCTGCTCTCAAAGACTGTTGGTGCCCACATTCACGAAGAGGACAGGGTCCCTTTGGGACCACTGCCTGTTTAAGAAGGGTTTACCACCTCCCAATAGTAATGTTTCCCGACCGGATTACCGTTGCAAAATATTCATGCATGCTCCTGTGACTTGCTATTAGGAAGGGACACCCTTGAAACCCCCTTCCTAATAGTAACTTGAAAACCCTATTGTGCAAGTCAGTAATAGGATGCAGACTCATAAAACAGGGTTAGTACATGTAAAAAGACTCACTAGCAGTCGTAACCAGCCCAATTCTCCATTTGTGACTGCTAAAACGGGTCATACATGTGGCCTTATCTTAAGTATTCTATATAATCTTGTGTGGAGTCTCTTTTGTGGTGTATTCATTGCGTTATTACATGAGTGTGTTACACAAATGCTTTACACATTGCTTCTGATGATAAGCCTGACTGCTCAGCGCATAGCTACGAGAGCGTGAGCACAGGTTATCCTCAGGGTCTAACTAACTTGCTCTGACTAGAGGGGTGGGTTCTGCCTGACTCAGGTGCATACCTTAGCCAACCAGAACCCCTATTTCTAACAGCAGTAAACTGTATTTGAATGACTGAATGGCTGTGTAGATCAGCTGGATTTTAACATGTGACTTGCATCTTCCGTACACTATGAGCTGCAGGTGCATTCATCCACTAAGCTCTACTACGGTTACTGAGATGCTCTGTTGTTGTTGCATGGCTGTGGTGTGTTTACTGACCCATATGCCTTTAGATTGAACATCTTTCCTTTTTTATGTGAAAATTGCTCTGAAAGAGAGCTATGGGTCCATGAACCTCAAACATGTATTTTTCCTGTAAATACATTTGAGTTACATGTTTATGACCCACTATCAGTAAGCTATAGTTCACAACATTGTGAATATTGGTAAGGGATATTTTTCTACTAGACATTTAAATGTATGGTCTGCCATCTCCCATTCTTAGGAGGTCAAAACTCTAATCCTGGATTCTGAACTGGGAACAAGTCCCCTAGGATCCATGTTTTATGACAAGACAAGGTTTTTTTGAGATTTGCAGTTTAACAAGCCAACCTCACTATGAACTCTTGGGGTCTCATTAAGACTTGGCCATAGCAGTATCCCAAGGAGGATTGCCTTAAGTGCAACTATAAGCCCCCCAGTTTCTTTGGACCTAGACCTGCAAGAGGAGCTGTGAGGGGCTATGGACAGCTACTGCGCTTGCCCCCCACATACCTGAATAGTACAGAATGGAGGAACCAGAAAAAGCTTCCTGCAGCTGAAGTAAAACATGCAATATCCCTCACTATCCTGGCCCTAACACCAGCCAGGAAAAAAAAATCCGCATAAAATTAGCACCTGCTATGAGCAAATGGTAAATGTATGTACATGTGCATGAATTATTTTGAAAGGGTATTTTAATTTTAATTACACTCAGTATTTCCCTGTCAATGTGTGATTGCCCTATCTAGGGAAATAAATCGCAATTCCTCCTTGTATTGACTTTGATTGCTTCAGATGTTGATTTACTACTCTGTTTCTAGTAATTTAATTTTTCAACTTATTTTTTTTAATTTTAGTATCTGTGTTAGAGTTTTTGTACATTTATATGTTTGTGAGCATTAATAATGCACAGAATTACATTGTATTCTCGGTTTTACATGTATACATAGACATGGTGATTTTGTCTTTGGAACAAATTTTCTATGACTTGTAGAAGTGTGTGTTTCATAACTCTTGTTAACTATGCCCCAATTAGGCCTGGTCAATATTTTTTTCATCATGGATGTTTCCATAATTTTTTTCTGTTCATTATTTCTGAAGCATACAGTCAAGCAGAGTCATGTTTGTTTATGTCCATTTTCATTGTTCTCGCAATAATGTAACGTTTCAAGGACCTTCCACTGGATCACAGTGTCCTTTTTATTCAAAATAGTTTGCTGTTGTTAATCTAACAAGTTGGTTCAGTTTTCTCTAGATGACATTTTAACATAGAGTGGGTAGAATCAATATTCATATAGTGGGATAGTTCTTAGGTGTCAAGGAACTATGATGTTTAATAAAACTGGACTCTGATTTGCTGACAATGTAACACTTTTCATCATACCGCAATCATTTTGAAGTTCTAAAGATTAAAGATGCAAAAATAGTGTATTTAACCCCATGATTTTGGGGCAGAGCTTCCCTGAGAACTTTCCTATGTTGCTAGAGATGCTGTAATTTTTCTATTAATTTTGCTGCTCACTTGGGACTTAAAATATTTCTGATTTAACTCTATTCTTTGATGCTCTATTTGCTGAGAGCCTTCATAGCAATGACGTTATGCAAACTCTGTATCACATCGTTTGAGTTTTTGTAATAAAACCTTTGAATTGATTCCACTGACGAGAACTCAATTATTGAGTGAGCCCTTACTCAGTCAAACTGTATTTTTGATTTGTTGGGAGGTGCTTTACCTCGAGGGCACATTGCCTCATGAAACTGAGGTTTAACAGCATCTCCAATTCATCAGCCTGTGGGTATTCTGTTGAAGTAATATTTTGGGATTTAATATTTTTGGGGTCCCCCGCATCCACATCCGTAGCCTTGAACTGCCAACATCTGTGGGGTAGACTGAATATGCTTCATTAAGTATCCATTTCATGCAACATGCTGCCTTTATTTTTTTACCTACATTCTGCACAGTAGCAACACTCCAATAGTTAATGTATTTGTCTTACTTTGCTTTGCATTCCAGTGGTGTCTTTAGTTACATTATTACCAGCATTTAATTCTCCCACACCAAATATTGCTTTACTGATAATAGATTTAATTGAATTTTCAGAGTAGGTTAGTTGCATCACTACTACCTCAGTGAAGCTTAGAGGTGCTTGAAAAATCTGAAAGAGTTGCAAGAGATCCCCGTTGTACCACCCAGTTAGATAGAAAACAGTAGATGCACCGTGCGGGTAAGGTTACTGCCATATGCTTGGCCCCAATGAGGTATGCACGGTGTGCTGCGACAGATAGAAAATGCATGTGGGTACTGCGTACTGATGTTTTTTTTATAAATTCATATATAAACTGATTAAAATAACTATTTATTACCTTCAAATTCATTTTAATATTATTGGCCGTGGTGCCAGTGTCTATATGTCTATATGTTGGACAGAACATGAAGGGCCTGATTCACAGAACTAACTTAAGACAAAATCCTAAACTTACTACCATTTTGGTATTCACAGAAGGCACTTACTCATTTTGGTATTCACAGAAGGCACTTACTCATTTCGGTATTCACAGAAGTTAGGAGTCCTAAGTTTAGGACTCCTAAATCCCTTCTGTGAATACCGAAAGCCTTAAAATTAGGATTTTTCTCAGTTTAGTAGTAGTATAGTTAGGACTCCTAACTTTAGGACTCCTAAATGCCTTCTGTGAATGCCGAAAGTCTTAAAATAAGGATTTTTCTCAATTTAGTAGTAGTAAAGTTAGGACTCCTAAGTTTAGGACTCCTAAATGCCTTCTGTGAATACCGAAAGCCTTAAAATTAGGATTTTTCTCAGTTTAATAGTAGTAAAGTTAGGAGTCCTAACTTTTGGACTCCTAAACTGAGAAAAATCCTAACTTTAAGACTTTCGGTATTCACAGAAGGCATTTAGGAGTCCTAAAGTTAGGACTCCTAACTTCTGTGAATACTGAAGTGAGTAAGTGTCTACTGTGAATACCAAAATGAGTAAGTGCCTTCTGTGAATACGAAAATGGTAGTAAGTTTAGGATTTTGTCTTAAGTTAGTTCTGTGAATCGGGCCCGAAGTCAGCAGATTCTTCCAACCCAGTCCAGTGTTGGATTTGTTTCATCCATGGATGTATGTGACATATAATGACCAAACCTAGGAACAAATCATAGGGAATCTTTTGCAATACAGACAGTCAAAGGGTACAGATGTAGTTTGAGAGACGGGAGGAGGAGGGGAAGCAGACACAGTAAGTAGGTTTCTGGTAACTAGGCTGGGTGAGAGGGGAAAGAAAATAAATTGGGTGGGAGAGAGAGGTGCAGTAAACCAGTATTCCATGTTCTTGTGCAATTCGATTCAATACTTTTGTATAGTATATGTTTGATTAAAATCATACTGTAAAATAAATCTTAAAATCGCAATCAAATATTGGGGTTTAAAGCATGGCTAAAGTTTCATGTTTCAGTCTTATCAATGAGGAAGCCTGCATTTTTGCTCTGCGTCAGTTTAAAATGTGATTGTGTAACCAACAGTTATATTCAATTGTCAATAGAAACATACACCAATTTCTTCTATAATAGATCTGGTCAAATTTAATCAGAAGAATAATTGAAATAGTTCTTCTTATTTCTAGTACTTGGGACAGGTTATACCGTGGCAAGATGACAAAGGCTCCGGTTAAATATTCAATGTTAGTGACTCACTATACTCCTTCAAACTACCAGAAGGGAATGCAGAGATTTCTCTGTTAAGAAGGTTTTCATTACAGCTATATTTACAGAGTATTTCAGTCTTTTGACCGCATATTTATTTTACAGGTAAGTGTTCTTTTACTTCACTGATTGATCCAAGTTAAATTTAGAGTAGTTTGACCTTATTGATGTTTTTATTTAATTCCTCAGCTCGAGTTTGTTCTTTGCATACAATTCCGTTATTGGCCATAGGTCAAAGTTTTGTAGCACTGTAGACAGATTTTGATTAGACAATAAGATTCAAAAGAAAAAGATACATAGTTCTGTAAAGATCAAAACGTTGAAAGTAGATTTATAAGCCATACAGCAATTGCAGACATAGTTAATTAAGTTTCTGTCAGTAATGGTTGTTATATACCTGATAACAAAAAAGGATTTTGGCCCTTAATCAGTAAGGCTGAGCCAAATATTCATCAACAACAAAAAGCCAATACTGATGTTTCTGTCATCTATTCCTTCAATAAGACACACGTGAACAATTCAATGTGACCCAGAAATGTCTATTGCTATTTCAAATTTGTTTATTCCTTTTAAAAAATTTTTATACATTTGTTTATCAAAAACTCATAAATTCATACAATCATTACGGATAAATTATTATCAATCCACACCCACAATTTGCCCCAAAAAATATCATCTACACAAAATGACCTCAAAACATATTTTGTACACAAAATGACCCAAACCACACATATAACTTCGAACAATTAGTGACAAAATTTGTACAATGACAAGACAATAGAAACACATAAATGCGACAACAAGACAATGAAACAAAACAAGGCTCCATTTTTTAATTAATCTATTCAACCTTTCATTTGAACAACTAACCAAACAGTATACTTTTCACATAATCCCTGTGTTTCATCCATCGCAAAAAATTAATAAATATTTTGTATTCCTATGTTTGACAACGTCTAAGGGGTAATAATTTTTTGTTCCACTTGTTTGGACAATAATGTGTGGTCAACGCGTTTCGAACCCAATTGCACATTCATAGGGTTCTCTTCAGGACCAAAAAAGCTGGAAAAACAAGATTTAAACTTATGTTACCAACTGCGTCATGCCATTAAAACCTCTTATTAACCCTTTCGATGCTTGTGACGGAGCGGTTCCGTCATGCGCGTCGGTCGCGCTGTGCGGATGACGGAACCGCTCTGTCACGGCCCAGCCCGCGCACGAACCCTTCAGCACAGCGCCGTAATCCGCGCCGCGTTGAAGGGGTTAAACACACCCTCCATGCATGATTGATTAAGCATAGTTATCTATTCGTGAGATCAGCCGATCTCATCTACTCACAATGAATCATATTCTCTGTTCTCATTCAAATGACTTGGGAGCTATCAAAATTAAAAAGAGCAAAAGAGAAACACAAAAAGGAGTTCGGTTTTGTGTCCTATTTATTTGTGTGTAGATCTTTTCGAAACGAAAACAACTTACTTCTAAATAAAGCCATGTTCTCTCTTGCGGTCATTGGCATTCTTTTTTTGGACATATATCTAAAATAAACGAAAAATTGAAAATATAGGTCTTATTTTCAAAAGCTATAAATGGTCAGTTGTAATCGGACTGTCTTTAATTCTCGTACCTTGCATTTCTTCTTGGTTCAGACTGGGCGCCATAATTAATCTTCATGAAAAGCCTATACAAAAGATAAACAAGGAATACATTATCCTGAAACGTAATTCAAAAGGAAACGTTTTCTTTTCAACTTGAGACTTGAGTGTCACGCTGTCTTTTAACTTTTACAATTGCTCCCTTTCAAAAAATGTGCTGCTTGATAAACCTAATTTTACTGCGTTAGCGTTAACCCGCATAAAATAGAACGCCCGCGCTAAGTTGTACGATGTTGTTACAAAGTATCTAGCAGTGAAATGCTGTTTTTTTAGAGAGGGAGAACATTTGAAAGCCTTCGCTTAATTGCAAAGTGCGTTCTTCTTGCCTGTTATCTCTAACGTGATTATTAGAATCCCTTTTTCTTGCTCTTACCAGTCAGATAACTTCCGTGGGCATAGCGGCGTCTTTTTTCTCCGACTCTGGCGACCCTCGAGGACTTCCAAATAGTGAGTTTCTTTTCGATGACGTATTTAAGCTTCCGGGTGGCAGTCATGCTTTGGTAAGGGGGATACACTTCTAAAATAACCCCTGCTCACCCCCTTGGTAGCTTGGCTTAAGCGGACAGGCTTAACTGAGAAGGAGTGTGTAAAGCATTTGTGAACAGATGCAGAAATACAGTCAAAACACTACAAATGGATACAACACCAGTTTAGAAGAATAAGTAATCTTTATCTAAACCATACAAGACCAAAACGACAAAAATCCACAATACAGTTATCAAGATATCCTTAAAAATAGGTGATTACCTCAATTAAAGTATGTAGCAACAAATAACTCCACCTGGAGGTATTATGATATCGTGATGGATGAAAAACCCAAAGGTATGGCGCCAACCATGAAGTGTGTGGTGTCAGACGCGGAGTCAAGCAGACACAAAAAGAACAGTACCTTGGAAATTATGAAAGCAAAGATAGAGCACAGCGTTGGGGAGGTGAGGCTTCATTGGTGCCCTCGGCGTCACTTCCTTATGACGCCAGGGGAGGTAAAGCCTCTGTTCCTTAATGCATCGCAGGGAAGGTGAGACGTCGGTTCCTTACTGTTTCGGAGAGACGTCGGTTCCTTACGACTTTGCAGTGTCAATGGATTCAGGAGTCACCTTCGTCGAGTATCGGGCCTGCAGTGCAAGTTGGGCGGTATCTTGTGCTCTTCATGAGCGATGCCCACAGCTTCGGTGCAGGTTACGGCATCGGTCTGCAGCGTCAGTGTTTTAATTTCCTTCCGTGGCAGCTGAAACAGCAGTTCAAGTCTTTGTGTCCCTGAGACTTTAGAACAGGAGGCACGCTCTATTTCAAGCCCTAGGAGATCTTCCTCCAGCAGGGAACACAGCAAACAGCAAAGTCCTTCTTCTTTCCTTGGCAGCAAGTAGCCACTGCAGGCCAACCCCAGACAGCAAAACAGCACAGGGGCAGTATTCCTCATCAGCTTCTCCGACTCTTCTCCTTGCCGAAGGTTCCTCTTGATTCCCAGAAGTGATCTAAAGTTCTTGGGTGTGGGCCCCAATATTTATACTACAAAATCCTTTGTTCTTTGGTGGCAGAGAAACTCTGTGCTTAGTTAAAACTAGTTCTGTCCTCTCTGGTATAACTTCCTGGCAGAGGAGACAAAGACAGCATTGTGTAAGGCAGACCAGGCCCATTCAGGTGAAAGGGAATCTCTTCCCCCTACTTTAAATGCAGCCCAGGTCTAATCAGCCGAGCCCTGGCTCATCAGACTCTCTGGAGCCACTGCACCTCCCCAGCCCCTGACACTCCAAACCCAGACAGTCAATCCACATCCCAGTAGAGGTACACTGGATGGCTAGGCAAGAAAATACCTACTTTCTGAACGGGTATTTTCAAATCTAGAATGTAAATATCACCCTCACTAAAATATGTATTTTAACATTCTGAGTCAAGGCATATCAAATGTTATTTTCCTATCTTGTTCTCAGATATAGTCAGGCTGATACGATGTTATAAGCAAACTCCCCAATCTATCCTGTGGGAACAGATAACCTTGCAGTAGTGAAAAACGAAATTGGCACTATTTCACTATCAGGACATGCCACACACACCAGGGCATGGCCTACCTTTCACAGACACTGCACCCTGCCCACAGGGCTATCTTGGGCCTACCTTAGGGGTGACTAACATGTAAGAAAAGGGAAGGGTAGGGCCTGGCAAGTGGGTGCACTTGCCAAGTTGACATGGCAGTACTGGACTGCACACAGATACTGCAGTGGCAGATCTGGGTTACAATTACAGGCTGCTTATGTGGATGGCACAATCAGTGCTGCAAGCACACTAGTAGCATGTGATTTACAGGCCTGGGCACACACGGTGCTCTGTACTAGGGACTGACTAGATAATAAAATAGCCAATTATGGAAACACCAATCCATACCAAGAATTTGCAAAGGGAGCACTTGCACTTTACCACTGAGCAGCAGTGGCAAAGTGCCCAAAGCATCTGGACCAGCAAAACGGATTCCAACACACAGCAAAAACATGTGAAGCAAAGACAAAAAATACAGGGAAGACCCACGCCAAAGGTGCTAGGTCTAACAACTAGGGAATTTTACACGCAGCCAGGGTGCCGTATGATCTTTAACTTGTAATAGCCCCAGTCTGTATTTTAAAAACTGCGGCTTGATAAGAGCTGCGTAACCAGTGGCACAATCATCTTGAAGGGCAATAGTTTTATAATTATTGAGTGTTATCCACCCATGTGCTCTTTTTGCTAGTCTAGCTTTGTCTTCTAAAACAGAATGAATTTTAGGCGACTTTATGACAAGAGGCTTGAAGGTCTGTAAATAGGGTGGAATTTCGCAAAGTTGTGTGAGACTTGCAATGACGAGAGACTGTCAGATTATTTCATGTTTAGTGATCTACTGGCTAAATCTGTCAGTTCGTAGATGTTCTCAACATTGAAGCATCATTGTTGAAATGCCATTACTTTGAATAAAATGATATTCTTTCCCTTTGCCCAGTTAGTCATAAAGGACAAGAGGTGTTTCGCGTATATTTGTCCTTCCCTAGTAGGACTGCCAGTCGATATTTATATGTTTCGATTTTAGTCCTTGTTTGTACATGAACTAGTATTGAGCCTTTTGGATGATGATAAAATGTGTCTGGAAACAAATATTTAAATGAAGCTGTCAGAAACTTGTCCAAGTATACTCCATCCTCCTTTATAACTGCTATGGGAATTGTATTTGGACCTGAGGCGCGGGATGCCTTACAAAGTCAAGATTAATGTTTCCCAGACCCTGCGTGTTTTTGTTTATTAATAAAACTAAAACATTTGACTCTTCAAGGTTTTCATGGTTGCTAAAATGTTGTTAGCAGGAAATGGAAAAGGACACTTCCCTCTCTCTCTGTTTCTGGATTGTTGCACTGTCATTGCTCCTTTGAGACGCAAATATGTTCTTATCCCAGAACGATCAAGAATCGCTGTTGGCGAAATGTGTAGAACTTGCAATGATTTCCTGTTTACTTTCCCAGGTGTGGGTATCACCGAGTGTGTCTTTTTGTAAAACATTTTTTGTTCGTGTTACTGGGCCCGATTCACAGAACTAACTTAAGACAAAATCCTAAACTTACTACCATTTTGGTATTCACAGAAGGCACTTACTCATTTTGGTATTCACAGAAGGCACTTACTCATTTCGGTATGCACAGAAGTTAGGAGTCCTAACTTTAGGACTCCTAAATGCCTTCTGTGAATACCGAAAGTCTTAAAATTTGGATTTTTCTCAGTTTAGTAGTAGTAAAGTTAGGACCCCTAACTTTAGGACTCATAAATGCCTTCTGTGAATACCGAAAGCCTTAAAATTAGGATTTTTCACAGTTTAGTAGTAGTAAAGTTAGGAGTCCTAAACTGAGAAAAATCCTAATTTTAAGACTTTCGGTATTCACAGAAGGCATTTAGGAGTCCTAAAGATAGGACTCCTAACTTCTGTGAATACCGAAGTGTGTAAGTGTCTTCTGTGAATACCAAAATGAGTAAGTGCCTTCTGTGAATACGAAAATGGTAGTAAGTTTAGGATTTTGTCCTAAGTTAGTTCTGTGAATCGGGCCCATTGTGTTTATGTGGTTGGTTGCATTGAGCCTTTTCATTAGTATTTCCTGTTAAGTTTTAAGTTTTATATCGGTGTGGTTGTTGTACTTGCTTCATAACTTTGTTTTCGAGGAAAGATGCCTATTTATATTGATGGAGCGGGTAGAACAACATTTTGTATACCACCCCCTATTCTGCATGAATATACTAATTAAATAATCTATTAATTGTAATATTACTAAATAAGTTTGCTTGGTTTTAATCAACATTACTAATATATGAAATATACATGGGATTCACATTTCGCATGGCTAATTAACTTCTATAACTAAAATATGTACGCATATTAACAGTAGTATATGTAGCAAATAGAATACTGCATGATATATGTTGCCTTTGTGACATTTTCGTTATGTTGCTCCAGATGACATCAAATGGGTGAATATAAACGATTTAAATGTCGCTATATGGTAGATAATTACAAGCACATAGAGGGATTAGTAAGGGGTTAACATTTTATTCATTATTTCTATGTATTAATTACTTCTTGTGTTTGTTTCGCTTAAGTTGTCCTTTCTGCCTAAATACAAAATGGCCGCCAACGTGACACGACGTGATGGCCACCATTCCACAAGGTTTTCGGGCGAAGTGCGCCTGCGCATCAGTTTGTTCCTGTGGCCTCGTCATGACCCTTGCCACGCTGTGCACGAACAAGGCCACGGTGGGAAGTCATCCAAGTATTAAAACAAAGGACATTTACAAGAAACCAGAAAAATCGAAAACTATTACGTAACCTCTTGAACTGTGTGACACCTCACCCGATGATCCCAACCGACCAATTAGAAAAGCCCAAACCCTGAAAAATGTTACATCTTGACATTACTTTTATTCTAAAAATGACGGTAGAATAGAGAGTGTTGTTGCGCTTTCCCTTTTCCTTTTGCTGACAGAGACGACGGTGACGCTACACGACATGACTGCTGCGTTCCTGAATCTTTGACAGATTGAATGCTGCCCATTTCCTTGATGAACTGCGAACTTTATAAAATTTATGGGTACTGATAGATGCTTGCACGTCTCTGGTACTTGTCCATTCTGGGAACTGTAACGTGCTGCATAAAGAAAGTTTGAATTCCGACTGATTGACAGCTAATTTGATGACTTAGAGGACGCCCGGTAGCCAGCTTAGGTAAATTTTTTTTTTTAATTTTTTTTTTTATTGAGAATACATGAGTCAGTACATCCGAAATAGTCAATATAGAACATAATGTACATACAAACCGTACGTATATGGTCCTTTTAAAAAACAAATAACATATACAATGGCAGAATAATATACAATTAAAGAAAATGTCACCACTTCATACACCAAAAAAAAAACAAATCGTGATTATAAACACTAAATATAATTTATATTCAGAGATCTGAAGACAAATATTGCTCAACTGAGCCCCAAATTTGACATCCCAGTTTCCTCTTACGCTGGCCTTTAATAACATATAAACTATGCTCCATATTATAAACCTGATAGAACTGAGCCCGCCATGCCTCGAATGTGGGCGGTTCTTTCTGGAGCCAGTACGAAGCTATACTTAACCTAAGAACTGCAGTAGCAAGAAATATTAGATATATCTGCTTCTTTGGTATCCCTTCTACCTCCGTTCCCATTTCCACCCCTAACAAAATCTGCACAACTGTTAATTGTATAGGAGCACCAACAATTTTTGTTAAAAGCTGCTGCACCTGATGTAAAAGTCTAGCTAAAGAAGAACAAGAAAAAAAGATATGTATATCATCTGCGGGAGAATGCCCACATCGGAAGCATTCCCCTGTATGAGCCCCACTCCATTTTGAGGTTTTATCTGGAGTATAGTATAAATTAAAGAGTGATTTGAAGTGTTGAGCCGACAATTTAGCAGATAAAAATAGTTGGATTGCCAAATTAATAGAGACCTCTAAATTTATGTCGGATCTTCCCAATCTGTTCCCCCATTTTTGATTTTGCTCTTCTAAATCATCCAACTTAGTGCTAAGCATTAAGCTATATAAAGTGCCTATTCTTGCCGATTTCCGATTTGCTTCCACCAAAGGATTAATCATTATATTACCAGGCAGCTGCATTAAATACTGTCTGATTTGTAAATACTTGTAGAAATCTGCCCTAGGCAAGTGATAATGCTCACACAATTGATCGAATGACTTCAGCCCCTCTGTAAAATATAAATCGCCCACCAAACGTATACCTTTTATTCTCCAATTATAAACAACCCGGTCCCAAAACACCGTTGGAAAAAAAGTTGTAGCAGCTAGTGGTGTATACCAAGAAATTTTCCCAAAATGATACATTTTCCTAACGGCTTTCCACACTTTATAGGCTGCCCCTAGGACCTTAAATCTAGTACGCTTGTAATAGCTCCAATCCAAATTTAAAAAGAGACAATTTTTTGCTTTAACACCCAAGAGCATCTCATAAATAGAAGGACACTCCGCCATATCTAAGGATCCCACCCCTATAAGAAGTATATTCATTCTTTGTAGCATACATGCATAATAGTACAAGGTAAAATCCGGTACCGACCACCCTCCTACCGACCGTGGCAAAACCATATATCTCATAGCCCGCCGGGCCTTTCCCCTAGACCATAAAAAACGCATACAGATAGATTGTAATTGCATTAAACTTATATGGGAGATTTCTAAAGGTAAGCATCTAAACAGGTATAAAAGTTTAGGGAGAATCATCATTTTAAGTAAATTACATCTCCCTACAAGGGAGAGGTGTAAACATTCGGCTCTATCTAATTGTTTCTGTACACCAACTATAATACCATCCCAATTTGCCTTAACAAGATCTGTCGATGAAGCTCTGATCTTAACACCCAAATAATTAACCTCTTCATAAACCCTCGAGTCAGAGTAATCCGGTAAGTTAGTGCACAAGATCTGAGTTTTGGCTGTATTCAACTTATATCCGGAGACTGCGCCAAATTCCGAAGCTAAGTATTCAATTTCCTGCATTGCGGCCAGCGGTCTAGGGGAAACAATAGCTACATCGTCCGCATATGCTAGGGCTTTAAACTGATAATTTTGAATATTTACTGGCTGTATCTTGACACTTAAATCAAGCATCTTCAAAAACGGATCAATATATAAAGAAAAAAGTAAAGGAGAGCATGGGCACCCCTGCCTAGTACCGCGTTGAATCTGTACAACCTCCGACTCGAGTCCCATGGTGCTAATTCGGGCCACAGGTTGGCGATATAAAGTCTGTATCGAAGCAATGAACTCCTGGCCAAAACCCCGTAGCTTCAATAGTTTCCCATAAGAAATTCCATGAGACTCGGTCGAAGGCCTTCTCGGCATCTAGCAAAATTAAAGATAGCGGTTCTCTTGATACATTAGCATAGTCAAAGAGTGTAATTACTCGATTAACATGATTAGTCGTACCCCGGTGTGGAATAAATCCATGTTGAATATTAGGGACTAATGGGGTAATGACTGATGATAGCCGAGCGGCCAATATCTTTGAATAGATTTTCCCATCTACATTTAAAAGTGATATTGGGCGGTACGAGCCAGGGAAATTTTTCGGCTTATCCTTTTTATGAAACACAACAATTCCGGCTTCGTCCCAAGACTTAGGGGCACCCTGCTTCTGGGCGGCTATAATTGTAGCAAGGAAATCAAGTTTCAGTACACAAAAAAAACTTTTATAGACTTCCAGTGGTATTTTATCTGGACCTGCCGCCTTTCCGTTAGCCAACCCATTCACCGCTGTTTCTAATTCCTCATGTGTGATTGGAGCGTCTAATCTTGCTGCCTCTTCATGAGAAAGCTCTGATATGCAGTATTGTCGAAGAAGGTTATTCGCTTTGTCATCATCATGAGCCTCGCCTTGGTAAAGGTAACTATAAAATTGTCTAAACACTTCTAAAATACCACTTGCATCTTCAACCAAGATTCCATTCTGATCTATGATATTATCAATTTTTTGGGCGGCTATTCTTGCTCTAAGTTTTAGGGCGAGGCACCTGCCACTTGCCTCCCCATACTCATATTGCAATTGTCGTTTAATCATAAACTTTTTTGCAGCTTCCTAAGACCACTGGAGATTGATTTTTGCTTTATAACGAGCTACCTCTGCTGTAAATTGACTTATATCACTCCCAGTACGGACCCCCTGCATTAGCGATTCCTCAGCCCCAATCAAGGCCTTATAAAGGGCTTGAAATTTCGCCGCCTGTTGCTTTTGATTGTATAACCCGTAGCTCAAGACTTCTCCCCTAAAAGCAGCCTTAAAAGCATCCCAAACAAAAGCAGGTTGGGTGCTTTCTCGATTCACTCTGAAAAAATTGGTGATCCATTCCTTCATTTGTTCTACAAATAACTGATCAAATAATAGCTTTCGATCAAAAGAAAAAGGCCTAGGCTTCCTAACTAGGTAAATATGGTGTTCTGTGATTTACATAAAATTTGATACACTTTCTAGATGTAAACTAAACTCTTTGCGATAAATAGATAAACAAATATTGATTAACAAACAAATGTATTTGTGGTTTATTGAAGGAGGGAAGATCAAAATCATAAATGTGTTTTAGCTGGTTCTAAATCACCAATAACTGATCCAACTAAATGATCCATTGATCACATGGGAGGAGTATCTTGATGTTTAGGATTGAGATCTGTAGAGGTAAGAATATTAGTGTATACATGTGTAAAATAACTTTTCTTCCTATAGGTTATAAGGTATTCCTTTCATGTCAGCGCATGGAACACTCATCTCTCCTGTAAGTGCAGACCAGTGTGAAGTGATGTGTGAATGTTGGTGTTATGGGCCCCACAAATGACTGCATGAGTGAAAGTGTCAAAGTGATATTTGGTCTGTGACGAATGGAGGATATTTGGTATGGGTTTTGTCCTGTTCCCCGTTACTTACGTTTCCGCGCTGCATCAATATCATAGTATGTCATATTTCTTATTTTTAATATATACAATATATTTCCACATGGTATATATTAGAAGCCCTGACTTGCTAAATCATGTGTTCCTTTGTTATCAATATTTTACAGCTATCCAACATTTATGTATTCATGTGCAGGACGACAACCAAGTGCTTCATCTGATGTCCTGAGGCCTTAGGAGCCTCATTGGCAACAGAAGGGAGTCCGGCATTACACATTTTAAAAATCTTTAGCAAAGAAATCAGATGGCTTTGCAGCAAATGTTCAGTGTTTTACTCCGTTGTAATTAATTCTTGGACAGCTGACATCTCATTCGGCACCTGACATGAATGACGTGTCCTATGTGACTCATTTTAGAGGTTGGTGGTAGTATCTAATTGGCTGTAAGCAAAACATGTATCATATTCAATTTCGAGTGCCTAAATCTGGAGCATGTTCTGAGGCATACTACAGTACCCAAGCTTGATAAATGGAATGCTTGAATTAATCTCAGACACTGGTAATTTATTGAAACTCATTACATTCCATTTCTCTTTTTCAGAGCAATATTTCACATAAAAAAATAAAAAATGTTCAAGCTAAAATTATATGGGTCAGTATACACACCACAGCCATGCAACCACAGCAGAGCATCTAAATAACCATAGTAGAACTTAGTGGATGAATGCTCCTGCAGCTTATATTGTACGGAAGGGGCAAGTCACATATGTAAATCCAGCTGCTTCACACAGCCATTCAGTTAATCAAAATACATTTCACTGCTGTTAGAAATGGGGTTTCTGGTTGGCTAGAGTATGCACCTAAGTCATGCAGAACTCACCCCTCTAGTCAGGGCAAGTTAGTTTCACCCCAAGGATAACCTGTTCTGACTCTCTGGTAGATAGGTGCTGAGCAGTCAGGCTTATCATCAGAAGCAATGTGTTAAGCATTTGCATAACACACTCATAGAATAACACAATAAATGCACCACAAAAGAAACTCCACACAAGATTACAATGAAAAATAAATATAGGGCCACATGTATTATCCGTTTTAGTAGTTGCAAATGGAGAATTGGGCCCTTTGCAACTGCTAAAGAGTCATTTTACACGTACTAACCCTTTTTGTGAGTCGGCAACCTATTTGTGACTCACAAAATTTGGTTTGCAAGTCGGCTTTAGGAAGGGTGTTCCTTCCTAATAGCGAGCCACAGGAGCATGTATGAATATTTTGCAACCGGAATGCGGTTGCAAAACATTCATATTTTACTGACTCCATGAAGGAGGTGGTGGCCCATTCTTAACTGGGAAGTGGTCCCCAAGGGATCCTTCCCCTTAGCGAATGTGTGAGCTGACATTTTTTGAGAAGAGGTATTGGTTCCACGGAACACTGCCTACTCTTAAAAATGAAATGTTGCTTTTTTATTTTTGAAATACATCCCATTTTCATACCCATAAGCTGCCCATATTTCTGCTGAATATTATCCTTATAAAAGGCTAGAAACCCCTATCTGATGTCAACCGTGTGTTTTTCTGGACACTTACCACACATAGCACACATAGTGGAGGATGTTGGAATGAGGCAAACACAAAGAGAGGATGGATGGAGCGCTGAACATTTTCAGACATTCACCCCCACTCACAAATCTGTGTTGAATCCATCATCGTTCTTTAGCTCACTTCACCACCCCAGTTCAGACCCAGCTATATGCAAATCAGTCTTGAACCTGTGCCTCATGGGATCAGTCCAGCCCGAACTGCAAAGCCAGGTCTTCCCTGGAATGGAAGGAAGCATCCTAAGACCAGTTCTGGGGTAACACCACTCATCAGCCAGGCTAGCTTGAATCCAGTGGCAAAGTGAGCAAGGGACCCACGTCTGGGCATACCGTGCCACTTTAGGTGGAACAAAGCAAACACTAGGAGATGATGGACAGAATGCTGAAACTTTTCAGATACGCACGCCAATTCACAGATCTGGGTTGAATCTATCATCGTTCTTTAGCTCACTTCGCCACGCCAATTCAGACCCCGCTATATGGAAATCAGCCTTGACCTTGTGCTTCATGGGAACGGTCCAGCCCGATCTACCAAGCCAGGTCTTCCCTGGACCGGAAACAATCATCCTGGGACCAGTTTGAGGGTAACACCACTCATCAGCCAGGCTAGCTTGAATCCAGTGGCAAAGTGAGCAAGGGACCCACGTCTGGGCATGCCATGCCAACTGAGGGAGAACAAAGCAAACACAAGAATTAGGTCTTTAGGACTTTCATGAGCTACTTGATCCATGTTAGCTGGTTATGCTCCTCATTTAATTGCAAGAAATTTGACCACTCTAGAATTAAGACATGTGCTAATGGAATTAGTGACTATAGAAAGACGACTTTGCCAATATGTACAGCCTGGTATTTTAGTTTCTGCTTCTGCTCAGCCACATGCTCCAGGTCAGACATTTAGACCACAGACTTTTAATGTAGGTATTCGCAAAGCACCCACAAAGAGATCTCATTTTAAATTGCAAGGAACGCTAAACAAATGGAAGTGGTCTGTCCTCATAGTACACCCCAAGGCAAACATGGAACGTTAACTAAGTGCTTTCTACTTCATATGCTACTAAATATTTGCAAGTATATATCCTACTAAGCATGACATGCCCTCTTTGGTGGATTTACCAGAGGTATTAACACTAAGTTAGAGCAAAATGTAGAACCAAGCCAGAGAGAAATTCGGGTAATATCTGTCATTTAGTGTTCCCTAAATTTCGCCACTTTACCATGTCAAATAATTATTTTCCGTTCATGGCAATATTTTACAGCAAGTGCACAGGAATAATGTGATCAGGTAGGACACAACCAGCTCTTGCCCATGACACTTGCATTTTTTACTCTTATTTCTTTTTTTGGAGCAAAATGCATCTTCATGCCAAACATACATTCAGGTGCATTTTGTGCTAAGTGATGTATTCATATTCCATATAATTACTTGTAAACCGTAATTTCCCCCACAATTTGCATAAACATGTGGAAGCAAAGATTTGCACGCATCTTATTAAATCAAAAAAAAATACTGAACATAGAGCTGCTCCTGCAGTTTTTTTAATGTATGAAGTTCCCTGGCAACTTGGAAACTGTCTGCTCAATAATTATCCTTTGCAAGGTCATGAACTTGCAAAATTATTTTGCAATTATATTCCTCTGTAGGATGAGAACCTTTAGGTATTTGTGCTTCAGAACCACAATTCAAAATGAAAAATGAATCTGAAGTTTCATGAAAGACAAGAGCACCGTAAAATTAAGAAAAAGCAGTAAGCTAAACAGAAAACCAGGACTTGATCTCCACAGCAGGAGTCTGTTTAGAGTGCATACAATTTGAGGGACCATGAAAAAATTAAACAGCAGGATCAGTATCCGTACACTGATTGCTATTCTTCCTGTTCTTTGCAGGACTCTGGTGGGAGTAGAAGAACATAAAGGAGCGGATGAGCTGATTATTGAAGAAAAGAAGAGCTTGTCAGAAAAAAGAGTGATGGGGAACATGCATTTGATGTTGAAGTTAGCATCAAGAAAGAAGAGAAAGGATCAAATTCAAAAGCTCATTTTCAGAAAAAGAAAGCGGCTGGACTGACAAAGTAATGCGTGCTTCAGAAATCGTGATTATTTTTGCAGAACTCAAGATAAAATATGCACCTGAGTGTGCTTTAAAGTTGTGCAGAAATCAAGCAGGGGAGGGCAAGGACTCTGTACCACCAGTGATGTCGTTTTGGATTTAGCCACAGATCCAGGTTCACTACAAATTAAAACCAGAAGTGAAGTGCGACATTAAGGCCATTCTATATCAATGACAGCATCAGGGTATAATAGTGCTTTTTCATCCAACCATAAACAATCCCCTTTTCCTGGTATTGAAACCAGGCAACTCAAATAGAATTGTGAGATCAAGTAGCTGGAGGAGCAGACCACTGGTCCCAGCGGGGGCAAGGCCTACAACCCCCAGACTGCCCTGGTTTCTGCCACATCATATCTGTGCCCAGAGTTGCTGAAAATCAACAGCAGGACTCCCACAGTGCGGGATCAAATAGCTAAAGAAGATGAGCGCAGGTCTACAGCAGGGGCAAGGCCTATAACCCTAAGACTGCCCTGGTTTCTGCCGCATCATCTCTGCACGCGGAGGCACTTAAAATCAACAGAAGGGCTGCCGCAGAGCGGGCACGCATGAGTGGCACCAAGGTGTGGCTCAGATGAAAACCTGGCAAAGAGTGGGCCCATCTGCACCCATCAGAATCTGGGCTGGGTTCCATTCAGAGGTACTTTAGACCAACTTGCTACTATCTGATTTGTATTATCCCCCAGACACCTTAAACTTCTGGTATTCTCTCTACTTGATTTTTAATATGATGAGGAAAAAAAGGCTGAAGGTCCTTTGAACTTAATAACTCCCCTCACAACCTCAACGTTAATTGACAGAATGCTAATGAGTGCGGTAAATCTTATAAGCAACAAAATTGACCTCACGGAGAGAAGACTCTCACTTAGTTCAATGTATATGGCTTTACCATCCGACCAACACCCCGCTGTCCCAGGCTTGGGCTCGTTAGTTGCAGGGCCATCAGACTCCTTTTCTGACTCCTTGGTTTAGACACCACTTGTGGTTAAGAAAAAGGCCATCAGACAGATGATATCCCATGGCTGAAGTATGTAGAAGATATTCTTTCTAATATTGGTTTAAGTCAGCTCTGGGATGCCCCTTCAGAGGCCAGCAACATTTCTAAGGCTCAAGTTAAGAATGCATACTGGTGATGTAAGATGAGCTTGCTCCAAAGCCAGACTAATGTAGGATTCTTGACCTTGGCATTTCTTCAACAGAAAGATAGCTATGAGTGGGAGAATTTGTGGAATGAAATTGAGCTGGTAACTTCAAGGAAAAATGTACTGCACTTTAGATATGGGTTTCTCCCTCTCTCCTCTTTCACAGCTAGATGGGGGGGTTATCAAACCCGATCCCAGCAATGTGCATCTTGTTTAGCAGTAAAAGAACCACTTGAGCACGTTTTATGTTTTTTCCCAGTGTAGCAAGGTTCTAGAGACTGTATATTCGCCCACTATGTAGGAATCTTGGAATTAGGATTTACAAAGAGGCTCTGAAACCTTTAAATATTGGCACTTTTTAAAGTGTAGTCTTTACAGTCTCGCAATACTTGTTGACCCTGTGGAGGGCTAGGCAAAATATAAAAAAGGACACATTGTCCAGTATTGACCAAGGTGGAAATAATTTGATTAATGTCAGAGATTGTCTTATGATAAAGTTTTACACCGTTTTACATTCTCTTAATGATTTTAACAATGTAGTTAGGTTTTAATGGACCTATGCACTTTTATCTTGATTTTAATTCTTGATTATTGTCACTCCTATGGGATTCTTTTTAATTGTATGAACTTATATGACATAAATGCTGAATAAAATTTTGTATGATGAAAGAGAATTGTATTGGATTATAAAAATTTGAATACACACACACGTATGCAGTACAAACTGCTAACAATACTGGACTGATGACAATTTAGGTAGGAAACAGTTCAATACGACATTGGATATCTCTAACATACTGTTTAGTCATCTTTATTTTGCACTTAAATCAGAGTTCTTAACAGCTTTCTCGTTTAGCAGATTTTAGTATGCTTATGTGAGATCATGGGTATACGATTAGCCCAAGGCTCTTGAAGGAAGAGTTATGGAGATTTCACAAGAAGGTCCTGAAGTGTGAATGTACATTGATAACATATATATTACAGATGATGTCTAGACAGGGTGGACAAAATGTGAGTGTTTTAGCACAACATCGATTTGAAATACATTTTGTAATTCTAGGATCGAGTATTTTAACATTATCTTCCTTGGATATGAATTATCCAGTGAGGGTAAAGGATTGGCACTGGGCTTCTTACAGAACTGTACTACTATATAGCCTCCAAATTTGCAGGGAGATGCAAGCCTTAATGGGGTTCTTCTACTTCAAAAGAGCCTACTTGCCTCAATCAGTACACTGAGTGAGTGAAGCCCTTATATGAATTTATAACCCTGACATTTTCTGAGAAAATTTAGAAAGACACATATCTTAAGTGGACTGCAAGCATGACGGAGAAAGTGTGGCTCAATGGTTAGAGCGGCAGACTCTGATGCAGAGGTCTGGCCCGGACCAGGGTTCAATTCCTGCCTCGGTGGGTCTTGGGCTCAATTTCCACGGTCCTGATAATTCTTACCTTGGTGCCTATTCTAATCATGGGTCCCACTCTGCAACTCTGGGCAATAGCTTGCTTAATCTCCACATTGGCCCCAAAAGTGCTAGGATGCCTGGCTTCACTTTGGGGGTGCCCAGGAGTGGGCACTTCACAGGGAAAGGCCAGGAAGGGTTCCACAGCAGTATGTGTACAGCGCCTGAGAGACCCTTTCGGGGGTGTGCGATGCACTACATTTACATTTACATTTTGATAGAGACAAATTATTTCCAGATGTGGGACAACAAGACAAACCCATTAATTAGTATTGGTCCATTCCCTTCAGGCTATGATATTTAGTTTGCCAAGAAGGACAGATGACCTCCACTGGATATAGACCATGTCTTATATTCTATTGAAGAGGGATGACTCACTCCAACAGAGAAAATTCTCAGAGATGTGCAGATGGCCATTTTGAAGGGGCGTCCACTGGCACAGGGAAACAGGTTAGCAAAGTTTCTCCTATACCTAAACTTGAAGCAGCAAATAAGGCAAGTACCTCGAATGCTTGTGCACAATATCAACGTTGTATGCAGAGATCTACATTGCAAAATGCAAATGAAGTAATGTTTTGAGTGCAATCCTATACTCACAACACATAAATTATCTCAGTATCAAGAAGTGGTCCTGAAAAAGTCCATACATTTTACTCATACAAGAGTATAAGAGCAAGTTCTATGCAGATGGCTTTACGCAACCTGCAATGGGCAGTAGGCAAAAATACTCTGTGGCTTGTGGCTCAGTGCAGGCAAGATAGCGACTTCAAGGAGCTATGTGCACATAATAAAGGCTTAGGCAATTCCAATGCACAAATAACTGTAATCAATGCCCTATTACTTGCTCCTCAGTTGATTTATCAGTTCTCACACTATTTGTGGTGGATTCAGCAGTCTGTGTACAAGGTCACAATGTTGGTTTACCAAATTGGTGCTTGAATGGATTGAGAGATTCAAAAGCTAAATGAATAAAAACAAATCAGCTTAGGTGGAAAGGTAGCTGATCTACATGACAAGCTTTTTTTGGTGTGTGTGCCACATAGCATAGCCACAAAGTGAAGAAATTCATGCTAAAGGGAACTGACCCACTGATATAGCTGCAAAAAGAACTGTGCAAAAATGTAAGGTCGCTGCTTTAACTCTATAGGAAATGAAGATTAATGAAGGAATAATTGGGTCTATTGAAAAAAGGCAACATACTTGTGATTAATTTCCATGTGCAAGTTTACTCTTACACTTTTGAGTTTCTTTACTACTTTTACTATTCACCGTTTATGTGTGTTAAGTTACTAAAAAGTCTAGACTTATATGTCTCCGTTGCCTGAAATAGGGGGTGGAGCTAAATTTACAAGTGTAAGTTACTACAGCCAAAAAGGGCCTATACAGAGTGTAGCACCACACATGGTCACCACTGATTTTCCCATAGAAAATAATGGAAGTAGGGACTTAAAATTGATACCCCAGGGAAATAATGTTACATTGAAATAATTTTTTTTGATTTTTAATAACATATACATAAATGTAACTGAATATTACAAAGCTATGGAAAAAAGAAAACATATGTATTTATACTATTTGATGTTGAAACTGTTTAAATATATTTATAAGTTATGCCATTTAAATTTGAAATCTTTTTATGACCTTTTTCATATTAAACTTAATGCAAAGTTATTCTTTTCTAAAATATGATTGCATTACTTTTAGTTAATTCTACACATCACTTTTATTAGTTCTTACTACATAAAAAGATCCTTCGGTGATTTTTCTTTTTATTTTGACTTCAGATTTTTTTTTTTTTAAATAGTTAAAGTAAATACATGTTTAACTCAAAATTAAGTTAGTAGTTGTGTATCAACTTCTAAATATCTAAAAAGTATGTTAATTTTTTTTAAAGATTAATAAACTGTTTTACTTTTCTCTATAATTTTCCAAAGGAAGATCACTGACTTTGAGTCCCTATCTCCATTGATTTACATTTGAGGCTGTTGCAGGACCAATGTTTTGCCATGTATGGTGCTGGACTTACTACAGCTCTAAGGTGAAATACCTTTACTACTGTTTTGACTCTAGTAAACTTAGAAGTGTAGTGTGTGAATAGAAATCTGCTTTCTCTTTTATAAGTTAGGACATGTCCCCCTCAATCCTCCCTAAACAGGTTCTTGCTCCTCACTTAACTGCACTCCTTTACTCGTATGAATTCCCTATTTTTCAGCCACCACCGCCTGTCCCTCCCATATTTACTACAAAATGTATACTATGAGACTCAGGAGTTGAAGGTGGGGAGTTGTCCACACAGAAAATGATAGGAGAAGAGGAGGAGCTTCTGCACATAGGTTTATCAGTAGCTTTTTGCAGTACCTTAGTAGTGCTATTGTAGTAGTATTACTAAATATACTGGAAAGCTCAGTTTGTGAAGAGGCCCCAATGTTGACAATGCAAGCAGCAATGAAGGAGGTAAAAGCGTCCTGATGGTTACCTTTCAAATATTTCTGTAGGCTAACCAAAGACAATATTCCTATGTTTTTTATATGTGAGGTTGGGTATTGGGATATGTATCTAATGAGCAAGCTAGATTAGATATGATTAGAGTAACCAAGGAATTTTTTTTGGGGTACATTTTGTCATCAGTGCTAGTGTGTCAATGCTACAGCAGAGATACCGGTGGCCTTATGTACCAAAGAATGTCCCAAAAATATGTACAGGAAAATATTGCTTCAACAAATAAAGCATTCTACCAATGCAATACCAGCGCCTATTCCCCTCTCAATAGCCAAAACATCCTTTAGTGTAATTTCCCTTCACCCTGTTAGCCCGCTTCCAGTAGTCATAGGTTGCAGTAGATAATGCTCTTTATTGATTTTGGTCTGACCACAAGTGACTGCCACTAAACAAGCTGTCATAGAAGACATGTGATGCCTAATAGAAAGGGGAGCAGTTCACTATTTCTGTTCAAGCATTGGTCCTGCATTCACTGAGTATTTATAGATATTAGGCCTACTGCTAGGTCTACTCTGGGAGTATGACTACTATACTTGCATCCATTCTATATTGAATCAAACAATTTGTTTGAACAAGTCATGGTATGCTAAAGCAAGCCTTGACTGCTAGTGTATTGGATTCAGGATTGACATGGTACCATAACCTGTATAGGGATCAATGACGTGCAATAGCTGGCCTAAAGAAATATTAAGAGGCCAAACGTCTTCTAAAATATTCTTTGCCATTCTAATTTATACACCTGATATTGATCTCCCAGGAAAGATGATGAAGTCTAAATTTGATTCACCTGATCCTGCTTTATGACTGAATTTGTTAATGAACATCCATGAAGTTAGAGAGCCCATTTGTAATAAAAAATTCTCTGACACACCGACTGAAGATAAGGCTGCTGAAGGGTGGCTCTCGAAATTGGTACCGCTAGTTCAGGTGCACAATCTTGATAAAAAGACTGGAGATAATCTTACAGACCACCTATTCCAGTTCTTGGTGGAGACACACATGCCATAATCCTTCCACTGCTCCCAGGTGAAATGAAAAACAGAAAGGGTTGATCAATCACCTCAAAACGTCTTATGAGGACAATTCTGTTCAGTAGCCCACCGCTGATGCCAAAGTGCCTCCAGATTAGTTCAGTACATCCCACTCCCAATTTATAGTTATCCAAGAAGATTAAAACGTAGTTGAAATCATTGCCCCATTTTGAGGACTAATTAGCCTGTTGTGTCTTCAGTCTAACACCAGTTATTATGTACTGATACAGACATAGCAAGCATCATCTTCAATAAGTTAACCTACTGCAATCTTTATAATGATTGCTACAAATGCAACTTCAACCTTTTGTGTACCACAGAAACAATATATACCAGTTGATATAATACCAACACAAACAAATTGCACTATTGAGGAATAATCCTCATTCGGTCTTGAAATTAGATTGGATGAGGATTATTCCTCCTTTCTTCTGTCTCATCAAGAAATGCTAGAAAAATCCACGTCTACAATTAGTTGATGCTACAGGTGGAGTCTTGCCTGTTCATGACAGGTACATCCACGCACCATAGTTGTACACTTGAGTCTTTGTTGCAATATCATCATTCCTTTTGTGTTGATTATTATTTTGTTGGGTTTTCCATGCTGTCAGTATCACTGCACATCCACTATCTGGGGAGTTTTGTGGGAGAGAGTTCTATATCAAATTGTGGACACTACAGAAATGATTTAAATTCCCTATGTTTGAGAATATTATTGGAAGGCATTGCCACACAAGGTTCTTTTCCAAATTCATATGACAGTAATGTTTCTAAACAATTAATAAGTGACTTGAGTTTGTATTCTTCTTTGGAAAATTAAGGTTTGTATCTGGAGACAGATAATCAAGAGCTTTTCTGTTTCCTTCATTATGGACACAAATACATTCATTGATCAAACAGCCAAAGGGAGGTATATAATTACACACATTGAAAGAATTGTGAAATTCCACAAATTAACAGTCCCAGAGGTTTTCAAAAATGAGTTCTCCATTTTAATAGTGATGACAGAGTAGACCCACCTGTGTTTTATTTTTTCCAAGAGCCTGAAAAGTTTAAACAGATTTTGATTACTTGTCATAAATTTATAAGTTCACCACAATATATTGATATATTTGTAGTACAAGCTTAAGCTTCTTCAAAGAAAATATCAGTGAGAAAGGTGCTTGGGGAACCAAGATTTGACAGGTTCAGGGAAATGAAAACTATGTAACAAACTATTTGTATGAGTTTTACTACTCTTTCAGATTTATAGATACCACCAATTGTAAAAATTAAATTGAGTCATTTTGCAGAATGGAAATGGAAAGAAAACATTACTGATAGACAATTGAATGAGATTGTTCAGAACTGAGCCTTTAATATGACATTGTTTCGCTCAGCTGGGACACCTTTATGGCAAACATATACTAATATGCATGTGTATAGTTCTCTGTCTAAAGAGAAAGGTCTACAAGGAAATCGGCCAGGTCATAACATATTCTTCTATGGCAGTGACTATCTATAGTGTAGGAAAATTATGTCAGTGTTGATTATCATGATTTAGTCTGAATGCTGTGAAGAAACATATGTCAAAATGTAGGTGATGAATTAATGACTTTATGTGCATATTAGTGATTTTCATTTAGGACAACCTCCTATGAAAAACAAAAGTTTTATAGCTACAATAATGTATTGCATGATAAAAGAAGAACAGGTATATTTAGTGAGAAAAGCTTAGAAAACAATGAAACAGCAAGCCTATGTAGCCGTCACACCTCCCTTCTTATTCTCCAAAGTGAGTCCAAATATACAATATAAAGAGCAACGTTGCGTGCACATCCACTGCACCCGCGGTTTCCAAGGAGCAATCAGAGGATCCGAATAATTCAACATGTAATGTGAAGGGCACCACACATTCAGAATTCCACAGAGAGTTAATCCATCCTTTCCATATTGTGTCCAAAGTAATCTTTATTTTTCATAGGAATAACACAGAACACAGAACTGCAAAAGCGTTTCGTCCACTACAAGTGTACTTCATCAGGGATGTAAGACATACAAAGACATATAATGTATAATACTAAATATAAAAACAAACAAACAATAACACATATATACAATTAAAATTCATATAAAAACAATTGTCTTATAGGTGCACAGGGACTTAGTGAGAGAAGCTGTAGGATGAATTGAGGAAGCTGACATTGAAATGATGCAAACTACAAAGTAATTGATGATGGCTTTCAAACTTTACATAAACACATGTATACTATATCTTCTTTCACATATTATGTTTTATCCCCTTTGCTACTATGCCCCACCCCATGCTGAACCTTTTTTTGGGCTATTTGGGGTAGTTCTCAACTTCTCACTTAGGCCCCTGTAACATTTTTGTCAGCATAAGGTATCTGTGCCACATTTACGTCCTTTTCTTCCAACACCTTGATGATTCTAAAGGTACCCAGGGTTTGTGGATCCCTCTGGAGGGGGACCCAGAAATTAGCCAAAATACAGCAATTTTGTTTTTGTAAAAATGGGGAAAAAGGGCTGCAAATGAAAGTGTCTGATTTTTTCACTGCATATGGTATCAACAAAATGTTTATGATGTTGAAATCACCATCGTCCCAGCTTTCAGGGACGGGAAGGCTTTTGTCATAAAACCAACTTTTCAACACAGTTTAGACATTTTACTGGGACATCGACTATTTTTATCATTTTTTGTGCTTTCAACCTCCTTCCAGTTAGTGCTAAAAATGGGTGTGAAAGCAATAATGGATCCCGGAAAGCTATAAAGTTCAGAAAAGTAGTAAAAATCCTCAATTTAGCAAGGGGTCATTTGTTTAGATCATTCAAGGTTTTCCTTCAGAAACTAACAGTAGAAATAAAACAAAAATTGAAATTGAGGTGAAAAAACTGCAATTTGTGCCAATGTTTTCACCTCTAACTTCTTCTATGTATGGTTTTTTAAAGCAATATACCTTTAAATTTGCTGGATCCTTCTGGTTTTGGTGATATATTGGACTTGTAGGTTCACCAAGAACCCGAGGTACCCCTACCAATAACTGAGCTGTGGTTTGCAATGGGCATTCATTGTGTACCAGGTATATAGCAATTCATTTGATAAAACATAAAGAGTGGAAAATAGGTATCAAGGACACCTATACACCTATGCATTTCCAAAATATTGACTTCTTTTTTACACATTGTCTAATGTTTGGATGGCAGAAAAGCATAGAAAGTCAATAGGTAACAACATTAGTTCTACAGCTCTGTATTTCCCTAAGTCTCCCGATAAAAATGGTACCTCACTTGTGTGGGTAGGCCTAGTGCCTGCGACAGAAAACAGCCCTAAATGCGACATGGACATATCACATGTTTCTAGTGAAAACTGACCCTTTTTTAGCAATGCGTCTAGTTGTGGTTTTCGACCCTAGCTCAGCCAGCACAATGGGAAACCTAGCAAACTTGTACATTTTTTAAAGCTAGACATACTGGGTAATACAGCATGGGGTGACTTGTGTGGCTCTCACCAGGCTCTCTTACCCAGAATCCCTTGCAAATCTCAAACTTTGGAGAAAAAAAACACTTTTTCCTTATATTTCTGTGATGAAAAGTTCTGGAATCTGCAGGGAGCCACAAACTTGCACCCACTCAGCATTTCCCGAAGTCCCTTGATAAAAATGGTACTTCACTTGTGTGGGTAGGTCTAGTGCCCGCAACAGTACATGGCCCAAAACACAATGTGGACACATCTCATTTTTCCAGTGAATACTGACCCTTTTTTCACAATGTGCCTAGCTGTGGATTTTGGACCCTTGATCGGCAGGCACCTGGGGAAACATAGCAAACCTGTACATTTTTTAAAACTAGACATCCAGTGGAATCTAAGATGGGGTGACTTGTGTTGCTCTCTCCAGGTTCCTTTACCCAGAATCACTTGCAAACCTCAAACTTGTTAAAAAAAACTCATTTTTTTCACATTTCTGTGTAGGAAAGTTCTGGAATCTGTGGGGAGCCACAAATTCTCCTGATACAAATGGTACCTTACTTGTGTGGGTAGGCCTAGTATCCACAACAGGAAATGGCCCAAAACGCAATGTGGACACATCACATTTTTCCAGTGAAAACTGACCCTTTTTTTCACAATGTGTCTATCTGTGGATTTTGGACCCTAGATCAACTGGCACCTGGGAAAACCTAGCAAACCTGTACATTAATGAAACCTAGACACCCTGGGAAATCCAGGATCAGGATGGGGTGACTTGTGTGGCTCTCACCAGGTTCTGTTACCCAGAATCCCTTGCAAACCTCAAACTTTGTATAAGAAAAAACATTTTCCTCACATTTCTGTGAAGGAAAGTTCTGGAATCTACAGGGAGCCACAAACTTCTACCGACCCAGCATTCCCCCAAGTGTCCCGATACGAATGGTACCTCACTTGTGTGGGTAGGCCTCGTGCTCGCGACAGGAAACAGCCCAAAACGTTACATTGGCACATGATATTTTTCCAGTGAATACAGGCCCTTTGTTTGTAATGTGTCTAGCTGAGTATTTTGGATCCTAGCTCAGTCAGCACATAGCAAACCTGTATATTTACAAGCCATACCTCCCTGGGCTGCCCCGGGTGCCTAGTTTTCAGAAATGTCTGGGTTTGGTAGGTTTCCCTAGTTGGCCGCTGAGTCCAGGGCCAAAACCAAAATGCCTCCCCATGCAAAACTAGGTTATTTTGTTATAGGTAATTTTGATGCCTCCAAAATAAGTTTTGGGCCCTTACCTATCGTGAGTACTTGGCCCACCCACACAAGTAAGGTACCATTTTTATTGGGAGACCTGGGGGAATGTGGGTGTTAGGAAATATGTGTAAGCCCTGTGTTCACAGGACTTCCCAAGGACTTCCCATACAAAAACGTGAGAAAAATATGCTTTTTCAGGAGATTCTATGTAGGAACGCTTTTGGGATCCACACAAGCAATACCTCCCTGAGCTACCCCAGGTGTCTAATTTTTAGAAATGTCTGCGTTTGGTAGGTTTCCCTAAATGGCCGCCGAGCCCGGGGCAAAAAACCCAGGGGACCCCCCTTGCAAAACCAGGTTGTTTTGTGATGGATAATTTTGATGCCTACACAATACGTTTTTGGCCCTTCCATCTCACAAGTACTTGGGCCACCCATGCAAATGAGGTACCGTTTTTGTCTGGAGACCTGGGGGAATGCTTGGTGGGGCTGCAAGTGAGGTTTTTCTGATTCCAGAAGATTATGGCACCTGGGGGAATGCTTGGTGGGGTTACAAATGTGGTTTTTCCGATTCCAGAAGATTATGGCACCGTAATGCAAGGAAAATGTGTGACTGTAGTCACATTTTAAGGTTTGCATGGCATTGTGGGTAAGAAAAGTTGTTGGGATCAATGAGAGGCACGCCTCCCAGTACTCCCTGTTGTTTTCAGTTTACAAAATATCTACAGTTGGTAGATTTTCCCCAAAGACAAACTACACCTTGGCAGAGAACGACAACAAGACAAATATTACTGTCTAGCCAACTGTTCCTCCAGTACCCACACATACTGGTTGGATTCAGCACAAGGGTATGCGAAAAGCTCTAAATGAATACTTTATGAACGATAAATTCCACAAAAAGGATTTGCATTGTTAATAATTAAAAGGTTAAAAACCTGAACCAATGACTCACAGCGTGTGAGCTGTAAAGCCATGTCAAGGCACCAACCTCTTTACAGGCCATTCACACACCTTTCATACTTGACACAAACGTTTACACCACCAGCTGTAGAACAAGCACATTACAACACTCATATCAACAGACAATTGAGAGACAATGTACACCCTGGCAGAGAAAGACAGGAAGGACACATATTACTTCACAACTAACCATTTCTTAAGTGCACACACATACCGTTTGGATTTGGCACTAGGGTGAGTTAAAGGTTTCAAAATGTATACTTCATTAACAAGAGATTACACGAAAATGAATTGCACTGTTAATAATTAAAATGTTAAAAACCTGAGCCAATGACTCACAGCTCATGAGCTGTAAAGCCTCATCAAGGCACCAAACTCTTTAAAGGCCATTCACACACCTTTCTTACTTGACACACACGCTCCAACCACCAGCCACAGACGCAGCACATTGCAACCCTCACATCAACAGACAATGTACACCCTGGCAGAGAAAGACAGAAAAGACAAATATTACTTCAGAACTAGCTATTCCATAAGTGCACACTGTTGGACTTGGCCCTTTTTGCAGGGTAATCCCAGAACTTTTTGCATTCCTCTTGTATTTGTCTGACCTGTTGTTGGTGGTTTTATGGCTCTGGGCACTTTATCAATACCGATCAGTGCTAAAATGCATGTGCTCTCTCTTGTAATCTTGGTAAAATTGCTCTACATCTGTTTGGCATATTTAATTTATATATTAGTCCCTTCTACAGTGGTATCCCATATACCAAGGGCCTGTAAATTAAATGCTACTGCTAAGCTTGCAGCGCTGCTTGCGCCACCAGCCGAAATGGCCTTTCAAACATACCTCAGGCCTCTCTGCCACTGTAGGGCCTGCACGTGCAGTTTACTGCCACCGTGATGCGGCATATAAAGTGGTTGCCACGTCTGCAACTCCCCTTTTACTGCATATCAGTCACCCCTAAGGTAGGCCCTAGCTAGCCCTAGGCATGGTGCAGTGTAGGTAAAAGGTAGGACATGTGCCTTAACTGTGTGGCATTTCCTGGTACTGACAAATAGCCTAATTGGTTTCTCACTGCTGTGCTCATAGATTTGCATTGGGGAATCCCCTAATATGGGTTTCAGTGGTAATCCCTGACATGAGAGGGGTAGCATGACCATGTATGGTAAGTTTGGAATACATCCTGCTTTTTGGTGGAAGCAGATTTATTATTACTATTTTAGAAATGCCACTTTTAGAAGTGGGTATTTCTGTGTGCTGATGTGTCTTCATGCCCTGCCTGGATGTGTATTTACCATCTGGTTCTAACTGACAGGGGAGAGGGGATGTGCATTTACTCCATTCAGTCCCGGGGGGGTTGAGGTGTGTCCTGCCTTTTCCTGGGTGACTCAGTGCTAGGCTGAATAGACCTGGGCTGAATTTAGAGAAGCGATGGGAGTTTCCCCTTGCACCTGAATAGACCTGGTCTGCATTTGGAGTGGTGGGGGGAGTAGCACCTGCACCTGAAGAGGGCTGTGCCTGCCTTGCACAATGCTGGTGCTGCCTCCCTGTTGTGTGTCTGGGGACAGGACTTAAAATGTGAATGGGGAGTGTTGTGCACTTGTAAATGTGTTTTAAAGTGCCCCCAGAAAAAAGACGCTAGCTCTATAAGTACAGGGGCTATGACCCCATGAGAAGACAATGTCTGGACTTTTAACTGGAAGGCTGCTGGACTGCCAGGAGGAACCGCCGTTGGACTTGACCCTTCTAAAGTATGGACTTAAAACCCTGCGCTGAGGTCCTAACGTGCTGCCCTGCCTGCCTGCACCTTGCTGATAAAATCCAGTGCTCTACATACAGTGCATGGTGAAGAGCTCTGAATTCTGGAGGTGCACTTTTCTTAGGAGGAGCACTATTACTTTGATTGGTCCCAGTGATTTCCTGAAGGAGCATGTGCTGTGCTGCATTTTTCCCCACAGAGGTTGAGCAACGGGAGGGGAGAGCTACAACCACGGAGGTGCTCGCCCTCTCCCTCAGGGGTTCCAGGCTCCCCTGTTAGCTTGCGGAGGCTGGGACTCTGCTACATGGCCCCAGGCTGCCAAAACCCTGCAGAGATGATGAGAAATCCCATTGCAGGTAATACTCTGTATGGCCCAGTAATGCCCATGTGGCCGTGGGTGGGGCCCAGCGGAAGTGGAGGGCCAGGCCGAAGAGACCGGACAGAATAGAAGGAGACAACGGAGATTTTGCCTTGTGTTCCTTCCGGTTACCACCCCCTTTCCATCCCAATGCGCAGCGGCTGCACCGTGTGGTTACGGGCAGCCACGGATCAAAGAGTCAGTGTGAAAGGCCCTGGCTCAACAGAGGCTTTTTGCCAGCACAAGAGTGATGAGTCTGCACTAACAAAGGCAGTGTCCCTCCATGAGGAAGCCGGAACTGTGGTAAGAGGGTAGGCGGCAGATGCAGGAGGGGCTGTCTCACCACAGCCGCCTGTTGATCCGCTGTGAGTAGGAGGGACCCGTGTCTGCCTTGCTTATCGGCAGCTGCCTGGTACATTAGTGGGCGGCTGTCATCCAATTGTGGACACGCGGGGTGGCTGAGGGATGTTGCCCTGCAAAATTGGACAATGTGTTCCCCCACATACAGCTGCATACTTGGGGGCACTGGTTCTGAATGCAAGGATGGGGTAATACCTCAACAGAGGCCACCGATCCCCGTATTCTAAGGAAATCCCTATGTAACCGCATTACCTATACGAGGCATGCCCGTATTGCTGCACCCGGCACCCTAATGGGTATTACCCAATAATGTGTACAAGGAGCGCAGGAGCACGGCCCTAGGTCGTCGCTGCACACTATATGCCCTGATGTGAATATGCATGCAATGTTATGTTGCCAGGGTTTTGCACCATGGGTTTAGTGATGTAATGGTGGTATGCCTAATGTGGGCATGATGCTTTTATGAGGTGTGCACTTGACAAGTGGTTACTATAGTGCACTGCTGATGATGTTTGTGCCTAATGCTTTACGCTAAGTGTCATCCTACCAGTAGTTACTGGTTATCCTGCTGATGATGTTTGTGACGGTGGCCCGATTGGCCAAATGATTTATAAAACCCCTGTGAAGTCATGAAAAGTGCCTAGTGGCACAGTAATATATGTGATTGTCATCTACTCTGTTTTCATTTATAATACAAAGGATATTTTGATATAACCTTGTATGGAGTTTCTTTTGTGCTGTGCCTAGTATGTCACTGCTGTGTGAGTATGTTGCGCATATTCTTTACACATTGCCTCTGGGATAAGCCTGACTGCTCTGCCAAGCTTCCAAGGGGGTGAGTAGGGGTTATCGTCAGTGTGTAACTCACTTGCCCTGACTAGAGTGGTGGGTTCTGCCTGGCTTAGGTGCATACCCTAGCCAAACCAAAAAACCCTTTCTTAACACACACTCATACTGGTTGGATTTCGCACGAGAGGTGACATTTTATTAACAAGCGTAACAAGCGTAACATTTTATTAACAAGAGATTTCCCAAAAAGGAAATGCACTGTTAATATTTAAAAGGTTAAAATCCTGAACCAATGACTCACAGCTCGTGAGCTGTAAAGCCACGGCAAGGCACCAACCTCTTTACAGACCATTCACACACCTTCCATATGTGACACGCACAAGACCATTTACATCACCAGCTGCACAGCCAGCATATTACAACATTCACATCAACAGCCGTTCAAGAGCCCATCAGTTTCATACGCCCACATGACTGACACAGCAATCACACTGGCTGTCGGTTGACGTAGTGTGTGTAGTGGTGTTTGGCTAGCAGTGTTTGTAATGACCAGCAGCAAGTCACTACTCACACACCACCAGTCAAATGTCAGCCCCTCACACCACCAGCCAAAACCCAGTCCACACACACTGCCAGCCAAGGGTCAGGCCATGCACACCACCAGCCAAACACCAGTCCACATACACTGGCAGCCAAACCCCAGTCCACGCACATCGCCAGCCAAACGCTAGTCCATGCACACCATTAGCTAAATGCCACTCCACGCACTCTGCCAGTCAAGTGCCAGTCGATGCACACCGCCATGCTAAACGCCAGTCCAGGCACACCATCATCAAAAAAAATTTAACAAGAAAGAAAACGTTCTGCGATTTTATTCAGTACACGAAGAACGACGGTGCAGCACTTATGCAGAGTTTGCAGGTGGAGATGGCAACCTTCTCGACCTAAAGACCTGGCAGAGTTTCGAATCCTCTCCTAGCCCTTTCGAAAACCACTCTACACTTCCTAAAGTATCCGGTCAATGAATTTTTTGATGGTGTCGAACCCTTCAGCATAACGGGAACTACGTTTTTACATAAATCCAGTAACTACCTTCGAGCTGCCCGTTACAGAGACCCCCCACCAGTATATACATCAGCTGGACTTCCTATCAGACTATGTGATGTAACATCACTACAACTGTTGGAACCTATTGAAGAACCTTCCTGTCTCTTCCATAGTTGTTGGCTATCCTGGAGAGAAATTTGAGCATCGCACTTTCGCATCAAGTCATTATTTACCTTGAAGCACAGTTCCAAATTTAAGAGGTAGAAGATATATCCATGGACACTGTCAGCCAATATTTTAAGCTTCTCAGTTTGAAACCTCTTTGAATGCATCTCGTAAGACATATATGGCTACCTGATGAAGGCGTTCCGCCAAAACACGTGTTGATTGTAAACCATGTTAGCCATGACGATATTGTATGGTAGTCTGTTACTAATATTGTATTGATCTGTTTTAATGTATTTGTCGTTGTTTAGCCTATGAGTTATTTTGTGTTTGATCTAATACTGATATAACACAATGCAACGTATATAGCTGTGTATGATTAGATACGTAGGTACAAATTATGGTTGCACCAATTTCCTATTCTCTATATGTACCAAATTTCATTGGCCAAATGAGACAATCCGTTGGTTAATGCACTGTGTTGATTGTATTACATTTCAGTAAACTTCACTGATTCTTTATTAATAGTGAAAATATTTTTCTAAGATTATCTCTTTTATACCAAAACCAAATAAATAAAATAATATATTTTTGAATAATTATTGGTTTCTGGCTACATATTGTTGTTAGCATAGATCCACCATGTTTATTTTCAAATAACACCACCATCTAAATGCCACTCCACGCACTCTGCCAGTCAAGTGTCAGTCAATGCACACAGCCATTCTAAACGCCAGTCCACGCACACCGTCATTAAATCTTTTTTAAGAAGAAAGAAGACACTAACCAATTGGAACTAGATACTAAACTATAACTATTAAACACATCAGTGATATCTAAATACATAATATTAATGCCAACCGTGAGAAGAACCACAAATATAATTCAATACAGACTAGGCAGTTCACAATTAAACTAACGGTTGCTCTGAAAAACTCTTTTGAGTGTGATACAATCTCAAATATGTGGGCACAGTATTAGAAGAAAAATCAGCACAGTGCATACAAATCTACATACCTCTTCGCAAACAGACTCTACATCTCTTACAGGGATTGGGGATTTTGGGGCATGGGAGGAATTAAATCAGGAAAGTGGCGATCTTTCAATATAGCCACACCCTCCACCACTCCAAATCTAGGAACACTTGCCTTTTCAACTACAAGGCTGATTATCACAGACTCCTGATCAAAAGTCATCCTTGACACTGGAGAATACAACAACAGCATTACAAGTTTCTAAGTTGAAGAGGTTGATGGTCAACGTCTTAAATCAAATATGAGCCTTATGAACAGCAGTGCAAGATTCCAACCTCTGATCTAGTCTATCTATTTCACCCATGTGCTTATTGGAGTCTACAATGCACACAGGTTTGCGCACATCAAGAAGCTGACCCCAAACAGTCACAGGTGAAGTACTTTCATCATGGATGGTAGTCAACATGTAGACATTCCCCCTGTCCACAAATATCATAGCTGGCATTTCATCATTACTCAAGGCACTGCACTGCCAACTCTCAAGCTTTTTGCAAACAAGCTCTTTTAGGTAACCTTTACCGTTAGATCGGATTGTGCCACAAGCAACAGTGTCCACTTTGAACAATTTCTTAAACAATTGCACTGCAGTGTAGAAGTTATCTAGGTACAAATGGTGACCTTTGTTAAACATTCTTCTACCAAGTTCAAACACAATTTTCTCTGAAACTACAAATGTGGACGGACAACCAGTGGGGTCAATAGTGGAATCCCTACCAGTGTATACCCAGACATTATATACATATCCTGTCCTACTCTCAGACAACATATACATCTTAAATTCCATAATCTTCCCTCTTTTAAGGAATGTACTATCTAAAAACCAAACGGCCTTGAACAGGACCAAATAGCTATTTCTTTCCCTGGAGCATTGATCTCTGAAAATTGATCTACAATGTGATCAAGGACAGGCTGAATCTTAAAAAGAATCAGGGTGATCTTGTGGCAACGCTGAAGCATTAGCAAGAAAATGCCGCATCCTAAGCAAAAGTAAATACCGATCACAACCTATGTTCCCTCTAACGTGCGCGCCTGAGCGCCCATGCATCTTTAAGGCACCGAGCGCGCAGTGTCCCATGTGAAGCGCGCACACATTCTCGCCGCCGCCCGCGTTTAAAACGTGAGCGGCGAAAAATGGCAATTTACCGGTTTCCTGAGGCCTTTGTGAAAGGATTCCTGTTAATCCCAGCGACCGTCATGCGCTGCAATTAACAGGAATACTTTCACAAATGCCCACAATTAGCACCCAGCCGCGCCCTATTGAGAAAAGACATGCATCAAGTCCAACAGCACGACGTGTGCATGGATGTTCGGGCACGGGCAGAGAAGGAATAGGACTCGGACAATGTCCTCTTCTTTTTTTGTGCTGGCAGCTGCCCCCCCCCCCCCCTCTTCCTATTATTCCCTCTCTTTCTGCCTTGCTCCTTACTTACTGAAAACCGTGAGTTGAAGAAACGGTTCAAAACCTCTCTTTCCTTCTTTCATTTAGTTGCTTCCCTGTGAAATGGATCCAAAAAAGAAAAACACTCTTGCGGGCAATGCCCTTTTTCTGACATTTTTCTATTCCAAAGTGCAGCGGGATGGAGAGAAATAGGTTTTAAATATGAAAAATAAATACATACCTAAATAAAGCAAGACAGTTGCAAAGTGGCCAGATTGGTTTTATTCACATCCAAATACATCAGCCTCACTTTACAGAGTTTGCCAGTGAAGCACTACTAGTCTTTCCTTGAACAGCATTGTTGTTCTCAGGTGGGAAAGTGTACCATTCCTGGAGGGACTGCAATACCTGGTTGATGGGTGGATTGGAAAACAAAATGTGTACCATGGCTCTGTGTTTATGGATGTGGTCTTTTTAAACCATACTGCTTACGTTTTGTAAGGATATAAGCAATGGACTTTGAAACGGTTCCCTTCAGGGCCCTGTAGTCATGTCCTTAACTTTTCAGGTAAAACCACTCGCTGATTTCTGAATAGTGAGTGAGAGATCGTTAAGGTAACCATGTTGTTTCTGCTTACATTTCACATGCTTTACTTAATCTTGCATTCCCAATGAGTGTTTGCTTTTACTTTTTTTTTTAGGCAGCATATTACTCTTATGAAGTGCATAATTTGAGTTGAGCCACATCCAAGTGTTTATAGCGGGCACAATTAGGTTGTAGCTGGAGAGAGATCCCAGTTTTGTCTAGTGGAAGGGTTGACTCGTAGAAAGGTAGCACAGAGGGTTAATGTGCCTGCTGCAAAGAACATGTACCATGCAGATCACAAAGTGCACTGCTTTAATGGGTGAACCATGATGAATGGTCATTTAATGTCAGCTATAGATGATGGATCCCTGAACAGTGTCATGTATGTGCATGTTTGCATTGTGCTGAGGGGATTACCAGGTAATTGTTCACGCAGCTCTCTGATGGATGTCACATGTGGTCTTTCTGAGTCCCCAGATAGATCATGCAGTCTGTGTGTTCTCTTTTGTACTGCCAGTCACTGCCAGTCACCGGTGTATTCAACTGTGTAGCCTTGGACGGTGTCATGTATGTGCATGTAACTTGCATTATCGAGGTAACTATTAGCGGCAATACTACGTGTCTCTCGGTCCTCTTTCAAGTGCTTGCCGTCCTTTTTCCCCAGCAACCCTCCCTCCCAGGGGCGGCAATCTGAGGGATAGCCCCGGTCGCCACAAGCTGTAGCTACGCCTCTGCAAAGGCCCACAATCAGCCGCAGCCAGGATCCATTACAAATGCAGCAAGTCCAAAAGCACGAGTGTAAAGCACACGTCGTAGTTCTGGACTTGATTCATGTCTTTTATCAATAGAGAGAGGCTGCGGGCTGATTGTGGGCATTTGTGAAAGTATTCCTGTTAATTGCAGTGCATGACGGGCGCTGTGATTAACAGGAATACTTTCACAAATTCCCACATAATTCACATGCAACGTCCATGTACATAGCTGTCAAGGTGTCAGATTGCTGTGTGTGACATTTTCCTAATTTTAGTATATTTGAGTGACATTTCAACGACAATGTTTGACACTTTTTGCGAGCAAAATTATGCAGTGATGACCAGGGAAACCTATAACTATCAGAAATTACACTCTGTCCTCCCTAGAAGAGGTCCTGTCATCCCTCCTATCTATTAATCTCTCCACCCTTTCAGCCTTTCATCCAGCGTCCATTTCACCTGTCTATTTATGCTCCCATCCGTCAGTCTTTTCATCTAACCCATCCATCCTTCCTTTACCATTCCATCCATCCATCATTTCACCCACCTTTTATCAATCACCCTTCCTTTCACCCGTCCAGCCAGGTTTCCATCCATCTATCCAAACATTCATCCTTCAATCCATTCTTACGTGCACCCACCCATGCAAATATAACTTTATTCTTCCATCTCTCAAACCTTTTACCTTTGTATCCATTCTTATATTGACCTCTCCTTCTTGTCGCAGTTTCTTCCTTCTTTTCATATTTCCTATATTTCATTCTTCATATCTGCCCTCTCTTTCTCTTTCCCTCTATTTCCCTCATTCTTTCTCCATCTGTTATGGTTTCTACCCCGCATTTAGAAAAGAAATGCAGCAAGTTTTTATATGGTGCGAACTCAACCCAAAGGTATTGGAGCGCTTTACATGATTTATTATTATATATTTTTTTGTATGCATGGGGAGATTAATTGATTTGCCCAGAATCACAGGATGTTAGGCTGACCCAAAACATAAAACCCATCTCCTAAACTGACAGCTCGAGCATTAAGCCCCAACCCCAACCACAAGAGCAGAAGCATTTTCAATATTATATACAACTTGATACAAAAACAACCATTGACAAAGACAATAGTCTTGGCTTCTTGTAGGTTTAATGTTACTTGTATTATATATCTGGATGCAATGACAGAAGCAACAAAATATCAGTAGGGTGGCACACAATGCGATGCACAAATTTTTAGCGTAATTGCTTCAAAGCCACACCCTTAATTGCATTGGTTACACCCCTTTGAAAGATCCCCGAGTATTTTCATCCCACTCAAAGCCTTGGTCTACACGCGTGGTCAGGTTCTTGGCGTACATAGCCTTGGCTGCAGCGCACAGAGACCTTATTCTGCCGCACACAGAGGAAAATAATTAGAGGGAACATTGATCACAACTCATAATTATAGGAAATATGGCCGTTGCCATTAAGGGACTGGTAGACCAATGAAAAGATAGGGACGGCTTCCTTATCAAGCCCATCAAAAAAGTTAAACCCAAAAACTTCTTCATTGCATCCAGATTTGTGGGTAGTACACTGGGTAGCTCTGGAGCTGGGCCTAAGTCTGGCACTGTTGTCCCTCAAATACTGTTCAGCATATAAATTAGCCTGCTCAACAATCTCAACCAAAAATACATCTTCCATAAACAACTGAAATAACTGAGTAGGCAAAAAAAATCACAATTCACTCAACATCCTGCATCACCCCTAAAGGCAGGAAACACCGGCTGAACCATGTTTGGATACACCCAGAGTCTAGCACTTCCAATGGGAAGCCGTGCAGACCCAAGCTGCAATCCAGATGCCTCTTGCTGCACCATCAACACATCAGTGTCCTCTAAAACACGCACTTCAACCTCAATGAGAGTAGGTTCAGATGATTCCTCTTGGACAGAAAACTCACTGCCAGAATCTTGCACTTCCTCCCCTGCCTCAGATGCACTTCCTCCTCTGCCTCAGATGCACTGTCAGTCTCATAATCATGGTCAGAGGAAGATTAAAAAACATACCAACCTGCTTCTGAGCAGTAATCCTGCGGCTAGCCATAATCCTTACTAATAAAGTTAACTTGACAAACATGTCAACAAAAAAAACTTTGTAAAATAAGTAATAAACAAAATGTGGCTTTTTCACAAAGACCTATATACTCCTAAATGAGACCATTCACTTGCCGGAGACAGCTAGACTCACCACCACCTACTCAGCACAGACGCAGCAAAAACCAACAATATCCACTAAAAAAGAAAAAGAAAAGGAAATTACAAACAAGATAACGCAATACACATCATGCACAAATCAAGTGGTGCAAGTTGACGTCATTGGATGACGTGGAGGGTGAGTGGTGGAGGCAGCGGAAGGGCTTTCACTGCCATCACTGGTGGGGGAAACAGGAAGGGTGACCCAGGGGGGCAGCACCAGCGCTTTCCCCATGGGTGGGTGCTAGGACGGCCAGGAGCCATCCGAGGCACATGCCAACTGTGTTTGCAGGCAGCTCCTGGCCGTCCGTTGCACACAAGGGGTTAACACTATATGCAAGCTCAAATGCATGCACTGACATAATTAGGTTTGGCTCCACAAATACTCACATTGCATATGGCGCCTAGGTCATTGATGAATGAAACAGCCATCTTTCTTGAATAGATCGTGAGTATGTTTTTTTCACTTGCCGGGGATTCACATCTCCTGCATGGAGTAATGTGTTTCCGATCTCTGCTTTTCCTTCAACGATAATCAGAAATATACGTTGATTAGATGGTATGAGCACATTCAAACTACATTTCTCCAACACCCCCAGAGTTTCTCTTTTGAATGCCATTGCTTGACTAACACTAATCATACTTTCATTAGCATAGCTTCATTTACTAATCCGTTAGGATAGCACTCCTTTATGAGTCTATAGCAATTCGTTTGTAACTCTTTAAAGTCTAGCCTTGCCTATAAACTCTTTATGACAACTGCTTCTTTCATTACCTCCCGACACACTTAATTTGAATTATATAGCTATCATTATTTAACAAACTTTTCCTGTTGGCGGAATGCTCAATCATTGTATATCTGTTAACTCTTCTACTCTGTTATTGTAGATGTTTTTTAAAGTATTTTATGGCCCATAATTTATATGACAAATATGACGTTTAATAAATTAAATGCGCTCAAAGAAATACAAACTCAGAAAGAGAATCCATTGACCTCTGAAGCCAAGATATTTGCTCTACAAACAGTCCATTCTGTTTTCTGAGATTTCACAACTTCTGTAAACTCAGTTTTCGATTTCAGTTGGTGATCTATTGTAGTGTGTTCTATGAATCAAACATCAATTGCATTGTGCACCTTTTTAAACAATTGGACCTAGCTCTTTGACCAGCTTTAAGTCTATTTTTGGGGACTGTTCCTACATTTTTAGTTCTTTGTTTTCAAGCTTGTTTGGTGGAATATCAACAGCCATTCTCACTGTGGAATGTGCATTTTTCATGTTTGTTTTGCTAAAGCAATGAAGGTCAACATGAGCAGCAACCCATCTTATCCAACTGAATGGCAATGTTTGCAAAAGTATGTCATCCATCTCGGTGTAGAACTGCTTGCCAATCTGAGTGCAGACTGTTTTCGCACACTTCATCTTCCTTGCGTAAGACTCTTGTTTCAGTGCTTGAATTGTTTTCAGACCGTCAGCTCAGAGTCAGTTGGAACAAAGCGCTACAGAGTAAGGCTGCTACTTCTTAAAATATACGCTTATCATATTGGTTGATTATTAGCTGTTTTCAAACTTTGTATAAGAAAAAACCTTTTCCTCACATTTCTGTGAAGGAAAGTTCTGGAATCTACAGGGAGCCACAAACTTCTACCGACCCAGCATTCCCCCAAGTGTCCCGATACGAATGGTACCTCACTTGTGTGGGTAGGCCTTGTGCTCGCGACAGGAAAGAGCCCAAAACGTTACATTGGCACATCATATTTTTCCAGTGAATACAGGCCCTTTGTTTGTAATGTGTCTAGCTGAGTATTTTGGACACTAGCTCAGTCAGCACATAGCAAACCTGTATATTTACAAGCCATACCTCCCTGGGCTGCCCCGGGTGCCTAGTTTTCAGAAATGTCTGGGTTTGGTAGGTTTCCCTAGTTGGCCGCTGAGTCCAGGGCCAAAACCAAAATGCCTCCCCATGCAAAACTAGGTTATTTTGTTATAGGTAATTTTGATGCCTCCAAAATAAGTTTTGGGCCCTTACCTATCGTGAGTACTTGGCCCACCCACACAAGTAAGGTACCATTTTTATTGGGAGACCTGGGGGAATGTGGGTGTTAGGAAATATGTGTCAGCCCTGTGTTCAGAGGACTTCCCAAGGACTTCCCATACACAAACGTGAGAAAAATATGCTTTTTCAGGAGATTATACGTAGGAACGCTTTTGGGATCCACACAAGCAATACCTCCCTGAGCTACCCCAGGTGTCTAATTTTTAGAAAGGTCTGCGTTTGGTAGGATTCCCTAAATGGCCGCCGAGCCCGGGGCAAAAAACCCAGGGGACTCCCCTTGCAAAACCAGGTTGTTTTGTGATGGATAATTTTGATGCCTTCACAATACATTTTTGGCCCTTCCATCTCACAAGTACTTGGGCCACCCATGCAAATGAGGTACCGTTTTTGTCTGGAGACTTGGGGGAATGCTTGGTGGGGTTGCAAGTGAGGTTTTTCTGATTCCAGAAGATTATGGCACCTGGGGGAATGCTTGGTGGGGTTACAAGTGTGGTTTTTCCGATTCCAGAAGATTATGGCACCGTAATGCAAGGAAAATGTGTGACTGTAGTCACATTTTGAGGTTTGCATGGCATTGTGGGTAAGAAAAGTTGTTGGGATCAATGAGAGGCACACCTCCCAGTACTCCCTGTTGTTTTCAGTTTACAAAATATCTACAGTTGGTAGATTTTCCTCAAAGACAAACTACACCTTGGCAGAGAACGACAACAAGACAAATATTACTGTCTAGCCAACTGTTCCTCCAGTACCCACCCATACTGGTTGGATTCGGCACAAGGGTATGCAAAAAGCTCTAACTGAATACTTATTGAACGACAAATTTCACAAAAAGGATTTGCATTGCTAATAATTAAAAGGTTAAAAACCTGAACCAATGACTCACAGCGTGTGAGCTGTAAAGCCATGTCAAGGCACCAACCTCTTTACAGGCCATTCACACACCTTTCATACTTGACACAAACGTTTACACCACCAGCTGTAGACCAAGCACATTACAACACTCACATCAACAGACAATTGAGAGACAATGTACACCCTGGCAGAGAAAGACAGGAAGGACACATATTACTTCACAACTAACCATTCCTTAAGTGCACACACATACCGTTTGGATTTGGCACTAGGGTGAGTTAAAGGTTTCAAAATGTATACTTCATTAACAAGAGATTTCACGAAAATGAATTGCAATGCTAATAATTAAAATGTTAAAAACCTGAGCCAATGACTCACAGCTCATGAGCTGTAAAGCCTCATCAAGGCACCAAACTCTTTAAAGGCCATTCACACACCTTTCTTACTTGACACACACGCTTCAACCACCAGCCACAGACGCAGCACATTACAACCCTCACATCAAAAGACAATGGAGAGACAATGTACACCCTGGCAGAGAAAGACAGAAAAGACAAATATTACTTCAGAACTAGCTATTCCATAAGTGCACACTGTTGGACTTGGCCCTTTTTGCAGGGTAATCCAAGAACTTTTTGGAGTCCTCTTGTATTTGTCTGACCTGTTGTTGGTGGTTTTATGGCTCTGGGCAATTTATCAATACCGATCAGTGCTAAAATGCATGTGCTCTCTCTTGTAATCTTGGTAAAATTGCTCTACATCTGTTTGGCATATTTAATTTATATATTAGTCCCTTCTACAGTGGTATCCCATATACCAAGGGCCTGTAAATTAAATGCTACTGCTGGGCTTGCAGCGCTGCTTGCGCCACCAGCCGAAATGGCCTTTCAAACCTACCTCAGGCCTCTCTGCCACTGTTGGGCCTGCACGTGCAGTTTACTGCCACCGTGATGTGGCATATAAAGTGGTTGCCACGTCTGCAACTCCCCTTTTACTGCATATCAGTCACCCCTAAGGTAGGCCCTAGCTAGCCCTAGGCATGGTGCAGTGTAGGTAAAAGGTAGGACATGTGCCTTAACTGTGTGGCATTTCCTGGTACTGACAAATAGCCTAATTGGTTTCTCACTGCTGTGCTCATAGATTTGCATTGGGGAATCCCCTAATATGGGTTTCAGTGGTAATCCCCGACATGAGAGGGGTAGCATGACTATGTATGGTAAGTTTGGAATACATCCTGCTTTTTGGTGGAAGCAGATTTATTATTACTATTTTAGAAATGCCACTTTTAGAAGTGGGTATTTCTGTGTGCTGATGTGTCTTCATGCCCTGCCTGGATGTGTATTTACCATCTGGTTCTAACTGACAGGGGAGAGGGGATGTGCATTTACTCCATTCAGTCCCTGGGGGGGTTGAGGTGTGTCCTGCCTTTTCCTGGGTGACTCAGTGCTAGGCTGAATAGACCTGGGCTGAATTTAGAGAAGCGATAGGAGTTTCCCCTTGCATCTGAATAGACCTGGTCTGCATTTGGAGTGGTGGGGGAGTAGCACCTGCACCTGAATAGAGCTGTGCCTGCCTTGTACAATGCTGGTGCTGCCTCCCTGTGGTGTGTCTGGGGACAGGACTTAAAATGTGAATGGGGAGTGTTGTGCACTTGTAAATGTGTTTTAAAGTGCCCCCAGAAAAAAGACGCTAGCTCTATAAGTACAGGGGCTATGACCCCATGAGAAGACAATGTCTGGACTTTTACCTGGAAGGCTGTTGGACTGCCAGGAGGAACCGCCGTTGGACTGGACCCTTCTAAAGTATGGACTTAAAACCCTGCGCTGAGGTCCTAACGTGCTGCCCTGCCTGCCTGCACCTTGCTGATAAAATCCAGTGCTCTACATACAGTGCGTGGTGAAGAGCTCTGAATTCTGGAGGTGCACTTCTCTTAGGAGGAGCACTATTACTTTGATTGGTCCCAGTGATTTCCTGAAGGAGCATGTGCTGTGCTGCATTTTTCCCCACAGAGGTTGAGCAACGGGAGGGGAGAGCTACAACCACGGAGGTGCTCTCCCTCTCCCTCAGGGGTTCCAGGCTCCCCTGTTAGCTTGCGGCAGCTGGGACTCTGCTACATGGCCCCAGGCTGCCAAAACCCTGCAGAGATGATGAGGAATCCCATTGCAGGTAATACTCTGTATGGCCCAGTAATGCCCATGTGGCCGTGGGTGGGGCCCAGCGGAGGTTGAGGGCCAGGCCGAAGAGACCGGACAGAATAGAAGGAGACAACGGAGATTTTGCCTTGTGTTCCTTCCGGTCACCACCCCCTTTCCATCCCAACACGCAGCGGCTGCACCGTGTGGTTACGGGCAGCCACGGATCAAAGAGTCAGTGTGAAAGGCCCTGGCTCAACAGAGGCTTTTTGCCAGCACAAGAGTGATGAGTCAGCACTAACAAAGGCAGTGTCCCTCCATGAGGAAGCCGGAACTGTGGTAAGAGGGTAGGCGGCAGATGCAGGAGGGGCTGTCTCACCACAGCCGCCTGTTGATCCGCTGTGAGTAGGAGGGACCCGTGTCTGCCTTGCTTATCGGCAGCTGCCTGGTACATTAGTGGCGGCTGTCATCCAATTGTGGACACGCGGGGTGGCTGAGGGATGTTGCCCTGCAAAATTGGACAGTGTGTTCCCCCACATACAGCTGCATACTTGGGGGCACTGGTTCTGAATGCAAGGATGGGGTAATACCTCAACAGAGGCCACGATCCCCGTATTCTAAGGAAATCCCTATGTAACCGCATTACCTATAAGAGGCATGCCCGTATTGCTGCACCCGGCACCCTAATGGGTATTACCCAATAATGTGTACAAGGAGCGCAGGAGCACGGCCCTAGGTCGTCGCTGCACACTATATGCCCTGATGTGAATATGCATGCAATGTTATGTTGCCAGGGTTTTGCACCATGGGTTCAGTGATGTAATGGTGGTATGCCTAATGTGGGCATGATGCTTTTATGAGGTGTGCACTTGACAAGTGGTTACTATAGTGCACTGCTGATGATGTTTGTGCCTAATGCTTTACGCTACGTGTCATCCTACCAGTAGTTACTGGTTATCCTGCTGATGATGTTTGTGACGGTGGCCCGATTGGCCAAGTGATTTATAAAACCCCTGTGAAGTCATGAAAAGTGCCTAGTGGCACGGTAATATATGTGATTGTCATCTACTCTGTTTTCATGTATAATACAAAGGATATTTTGATATAACCTTGTATGGAGTTTCTTTTGTGCTGTGCCTAGTTTGTCACTGCTGTGTGAGTATGTTGCGCATATTCTTTACACATTGCCTCTGGGATAAGCCTGACTGCTCTGCCAAGCTTCCAAGGGGGTGAGTAGGGGTTATCGTCAGTGTGTAACTCACTTGCCCTGACTAGAGTGGTGGGTTCTGCCTGGCTTAGGTGCATACCCTAGCCAAACCAAAAAACCCTTTCTTAACACACACTCATACTGGTTGGATTTCGCACGAGAGGTGACATTTTATTAACAAGCGTAACAAGCGTAACATTTTATTAACAAGAGATTTCCCAAAAAGGAAATGCACTGTTAATATTTAAAAGGTTAAAATCCTGAACCAATGACTCACAGCTCGTGAGCTGTAAAGCCACGGCAAGGCACCAACCTCTTTACAGACCATTCACACACCTTCCATATGTGACACGCACAAGACCATTTACATCACCAGCTGCACAGCCAGCATATTACAACATTCACATCAACAGCCGTTCAAGAGCCCATCAGTTTCATACGCCCACATGACTGACACAGCAATCACACTGGCTGTCGGTTGACGTAGTGTGTGTAGTGGTGTTTGGCTAGCAGTGTTTGTAATGACCAGCAGCAAGTCACTACTCACACACCACCAGTCAAATGTCAGCCCCTCACACCACCAGCCAAACCCCAGTCCACACACACTGCCATCCAAGGGTCAGGCCATGCACACCACCAGCCAAACACCAGTCCACATACACTGGCAGCCAAACCCCAGTCCACGCACATCGCCAGCCAAACGCTAGTCCATGCACACCACCAGCTAAATGCCACTCCACGCACTCTGCCAGTCAAGTGCCAGTCGATGCACACCGCCATGCTAAAGGCCAGTCCACGCACACCATCATCAAATAAAATGTAACAAGAAAGAAAACGTTCTGCGATTTTATTCAGTACACGAAGAACGACGGTGCAGCACGAATGCAGAGTTTTCAGGTGGAGATGGCAACCTTCTCGACCTAAAGACCTGGCAGAGTTTCGAATCCTCTCCTAGCCCTTTCGAAAACCACTCTACACTTCCTAAAGTATCCGGTCAATGAATTTTTTGATGGTGTCGAACCCTTCAGCATAACGGGAACTACGTTTTTACATAAATCCAGTAACTACCTTCGAGCTACCCGTTACAGAGACCCCCCACCAGTATATACATCAGCTGGACTTCCTATCAGACTATGTGATGTAAAATCACTACAACTGTTGGAACCTATTGAAGAACCTTCCTGTCTCTTCCATAGTTGTTGGCTATCCTGGAGAGAAATTTGAGCATCGCACTTTCACATCAAGTCATTATTTATCTTGAAGCACAGTTCCAAATTTAAAAGGTAGAAGATATATCCATGGACACTGTCAGCCGATATTTTAAGCTTCTCAGTTTGAAACCTCTTTGAATACATCTCTTAAGACATAAATGGCTACCTGATGAAGGCGTTCCGCCAAAACGCGTGTTGATTGTAAACCATGTTAGCCATGACGATATTGTATGGTAGTCTGTTACTAATATTGTATTGATCTGTTTTAATGTATTTGTCGTTGTTTAGCCTATGAGTTATTTTGTGTTTGATCTAATACTGATATAACACAATACAACGTATATAGCTGTGTATGATTAGATAAATAGGTACAAATTATGGTTGCACCAATTTCCTATTCTCTATATGTACCAAATTTCATTGGCCAAATGAGACAATCCGTTGGTTAATGCACTGTGTTGATTGTATTACATTTCAGTAAACTTCACTGATTCTTTATTAATAGTGAAAATATTTTTCTAAGATTATCTCTTTTATACCAAAAACAAATAAATAAAATAATATATTTTTGAATAATTATTGGTTTCTGGCTACATATTGTTGTTAGCATAGATCCACCTTGTATTTGTTTCCTACATGTTTATTTTCAAATAACACCACCATCTAAATGCCACTCCACGCACTCTGCCAGTCAAGTGTCAGTCAATGCACACAGCCATTCTAAACGCCAGTCCACGCACACCGTCATTAAATCTTTTTTAAGAAGAAAGAAGACACTAACCAATTGGAACTAGATACTAAACTATAACTATTAAACACATCAGTGATATCTAAATACATAATACTAATGCCAACCGTGAAAAGAACCACAAATATAATTCAATACAGACCAGGCAGTTCACAATTAAACTAACGGTTGCTCTGAAAAACTCTTTTGAGTGTGATACAATCTGAAATATGTGGGCACAGTATTAAAAGGAAAATCAGCACAGTGCATACAAATCTACATACCTCTTCGCAAACAGACTCTACATCTCTTACAGGGATTGGGGTTTTTGGGGCATGGGAGGAATTAAATCAGGAAAGTGGCGATCTTTCAATATAGCCACACCCTCCACCACTCCAAATCTAGGAACACTTGCCTTTTCAACTACAAGGCTGACTATCACGGACTCCTGATCAAAAGTCATCCTTGACACTGGAGAACACAACAACAGCATTACAAGTTGCTAAGTTGAAGAGGTTGATGGTCAACGTCTTATATCAAATATGAGCTTTACGAACAGCAGTGCAAGATTCCAACCTCTGATCTAGTCTATCTATTTCACCCATGTGCTTATTGGAGTCTACAATGCACACAGGTTTGCGCACATCAAGAAGCTGACCCCAAACAGTCACAGGTGAAGTACTTTCATCATGGATGGTAGTCAACATGTAGACATTCCCCCTGTCCACAAATATCATAGCTGGCATTTCATCACTACTCAAGGCACTGCACTGCCCCCTCTCAAGCTTTTTGCAAACAAGCTCTTTTAGGTAACCTTTACCGTTAGATCGGATTGTGCCACAAGCAACAGTGTCCACTTTGAACAATTTCTTTAAACAATTGCACAGCAGTGTAGAAGTTATCTAGGTACAAATGGTGACCTTTGTTAAAAATTCTTCTACCAAGTTCAAACACAATTTTCTCTGAAACTACAAATGTGGACGGACAACCAGTGGGGTCAATAGTGGAATCCCTACCAGTGTACACCCAGACATTATATACATATCCTGTCCTACTCTCAGACAACATATACATCTTAAATTCCATAATCTTCCCTCATTTAAGGAATGTACTGCCTAAAAACCAAACGGCCTTGAACAGGACCAAATAGCTATTTCTTTCCCTGGAGTATTGATCTCTGAAAATTGATCTACAATGTGATCAAGGACAGGCTGAATCTTAAAAAGAATCAGGGTGATCTTGTGGCAACGCTGAAGCATTAGCAAGAAAATGCAGCATCCTAAGCAAAAGTAAATACCGATCACAACCTATGTTCCCTCTAACGTGCGCGCCTGAGTGCCCGCGCACCTTTAAGGCACCAAGCGCGCAGTGTCCCATGTGAAGCGTGCACACATTCTCGCCGCCGCCCTCGTTTAAAACGTGAGCGGCGAAAAACGGCAATTTACCGGTTGCCTGAGGCCTTTGTGAAAGGATTCCTGTTAATCCCAGCGCCCGTCATGCGCTGCAATTAACAGGAATACTTTCACAAATGCCCACAATCAGCACCCAGCCGCGCCCTATTGAGAAAAGACATGCATCAAGTCCAACAGCACGACATGTGCATTACACATCGTGCTTTCGGACTTGCTTAATTTCTTTTCTAAATACAGCGCAGCTGGGTGCTGATTGTGGGCCATTGTGAAAATATTCCTGTTAATTGCAGCGCATGACGGGCGCTGGGATTAACAGGAATCCTTTCACAAAGGCCCAGTGGCGTAGCTAGGGGGTTGTTTCGTGGATGTTCGGGCACGGGCAGAGAAGGAATAGGACTCGGACAATGTCCTCTTCTTTTTTTGTGCTGGCAGCTGCCCCCCCCCCCCCTTCCTATTATTCCCTCTCTTTCTGTCTTGCTCCTTACTTACTGAAAACCGTGACTTGAAGAAACGGTTCACAACCTCTCTTTCCTTCTTTCATTTAGTTGCTTCCCTGTGAAATGGATCCAAAAAAGAAAAACACTCTTGCGAGAAATGCCCTTTTTCTGACATTTTTCTATTCCAAAGTGCAGCGGGATGGAGAGAAATAGGTTTTAAATATGAAAAATAAATACATACCTAAATAAAGCAAGACAGTTGCAAAGTGGTCAGATTGGTTTTATTCACATCCAAATACATCAGCCTCACTTTACAGAGTTTGCCAGTGAAGCACTACTTTTGTTTTCTAGTCTTTCCTTGAACAGCATTGTTGTCCACAGGTGGGAAAGTGTACCATTCCTGGAGGGACTGCAATACCTGGTTGATGGGTGGATTGGAAAACAAAATGTGTACCATGGCTCGGTGTTTATGGATGTGGTCTTTTTAAACCATACTGCTTACGTTTTGTAAGGATATAAGCAATGGACTTTGAAACGGTTCCCTTCAGGGCCCTGTAGTCATGTCCTTAACTTTTCAGGTAAAACCACTCGCTGATTTCTGAATAGTGAGTGAGAGATCGTTAAGGTAACCATGTTGTTTCTGCTTACATTTCACATGCTTTACTTAATCTTGCATTCCCAATGAGTGTTTGCTTTTACTTTTGTTTTTTTAGGCAGCATATTACTCTTATCAAGTGCATAATTTGAATCGAGCCACATCCAAGTGTTTATAGTGGGCACAATTAGGTTGTAGCTGGAGAGAGATCCCAGTTTTGTCTAGTGGAAGGGTTGACTCGTGGAAAGGTAGCACAGAGGGTTAATCTGCCTGCTGCAAAGAACATGTACCATGCAGATCACAAAGTGCACTGCTTTAATGGGTGAACCATGATGAATGGTCATTTAATGTCAGCTATACATGATGGATCCCTGAACAGTGTCATGTATGTGCATGTTTGCATTGTGCTGAGGGGATTACCAGGTAATTGTTCACGCAGCTCTCTGATGGATGTCACATGTGGTCTTTCTGAGTCCCCAGATAGATCATGCAGTCTGTGTGTTCTCTTTTGTTCTGCCAGTCACTGCCAGTCACCGGTGTATTCAACTGTGTAGCCTTGGACCGTGTCATGTATGTGCATGTAACTTGCATGATCGAGGTAACTATTAGCGGCGATACTACGTGTCTTTCGGTCCTCTTTCAAGTGCTTGCCGTCCTTTTTCCCCAGCAACCCCCCCTCCCAGGGGCGGCAATCTGAGGGATAGCCCCGGGCGCCACAAGCTGTAGCTACGCCTCTGCAAAGGCCCACAATCAGCCGCAGCCAGGATCCATTACAAATGCAGCAAGTCCAAAAGCACGAGTGTAAAGCACACGTCATGGTTCTGGACTTGATTCATGTCTTTTATCAATAGAGAGAGGATGCGGGCTGATTGTGGGCATTTGTGAAAGTATTCCTGTTAATTGCAGTGCATGACGGGCGCTGTGATTAACAGGAATACTTTCACAAATGCCCACATAATTCACATGCAACGTCCATGTACATAGCTGTCAAGGTGTCAGATTGCTGTGTGTGACATTTTCCTAATTTTAGTATATTTGAGTGACATTTCAACGACAATGTTTGACACTTTTTGCGAGCAAAATTATGCAGTGATGACCAGGGAAACCTATAACTATCAGAAATTACACTCTGTCCTCCCTAGAAGAGGTCCTGTCATCCCTCCTATCTATTAATCTCTCCACCCTTTCAGCCCTTCATCCAGCGTCCATTTCACCTGTCTATTTATGCTCCCATCCGTCTGTCTTTTCATCGAATCCATCCATCCTTCCTTTACCATTCCATCCATCCATCCATCATTTCACCCACCTTTTATCAATCACCCTTCCTTTCACCCGTCCATCCAGGTTTCCATCCATCTATCCAAACATTCATCCTTCAATCCATTCTTACGTGCACCCACCCATGCAAATATAACTTTATTCTTCCATCTCTCAAACCTTTCACCTTTGTATCCATTCTTATATTGACCTCTCCTTCTTGTCGCAGTTTCTTCCTTCTTTTTATATTTCCTATATTTCATTCTTCATATCTGCCCTCTCTTTCTCTTTCCCTCTCTTTCCCTCATTCTTTCTCCATCTGTTATGGTTTCTACCCCGCATTTAGAAAAGAAATGCAGCAAGTTTTTATATAGTGCGAACTCAACCCAAAGGTATTGGAGCGCTTTAAATGATTTATTATTATATATTTTTTTGTATGCATGGGGAGATTAATTGATTTGCCCAGAATCACAGGATGTTAGGCTGACCGAAACTAAAAACCCATCTCCTAAACTGACAGCTCGAGCATTAAGCCCCAACCCCAACCACAAGAGCAGAAGCATTTTCAATATTATATACAACTTGATGCAAAAAACAACCATTGACAAAGACAATAGTCTTGGCTTCTTGTAGGTGTAATTTTACTTGTATTATATATCTGGATGCAATGACAGAAGCAACAAAATATCAGTAGGGTGGCACACTATGCGATGCACATATTTTTTGTGTAATTGCTTCAAAGCCACACCCTTAATTGCATTGGTTACACCCCTTTGAAAGATCCGCGAGTATTTTCATCCCACTCAAAGCCTTGGTCTACACGCGTGGTCAGGTTCTTGGCGTACATAGCCTTGGCTGCAGCGCACAGAGACCTTACTCTGCCGCACACAGAGGAAAATAATTAGAGGCAACATTGATCACAACTCATAATTATAGGAAATATGGCCGTTGCCATTAAGGGACTGGTAGACCAATGAAAAGATAGGGACGGCTTCCTTATCAAGCCCATCAAAAAAGTTAAACCCAAAAACTTCTTCATTGCATCCAGATTTGTGGGGAGTACACTGGGTAGCTCTGGAGCTGGGCCTAAGTCTGGCACTGTTGTCCCTCAAATACTGTTCAGCATATAAATTAGCCTGCTCAACAATCTCAACCAAAAATACATCTTCCATAAACAACTGAAATAACTGAGTAGGCAAAAAAAAAATCACAATTCACTCAACATCCTGCATCACCCCTAAAGGCAGGAAACACCGGCTGAACCATGTTTGGATCAACCCAGAGTCTAGCACATCCAATGGGAAGCCGTGCAGACCCAAGCTGCAATCCAGATGCCTCTTGCTGCACCATCAACACATCAGTGTCCTCTAAAACACGCACTTCAACCTCAATGAGAGTAGGTTCAGATGATTCCTCTTGGACAGAAAACTCACTGCCAGAATCTTGCACTTCCTCCTCTGCCTCAGATGCACTTCCTCCTCTGCCTCAGATGCACTGTCAGTCTCATAATCATGGTCAGAGGAAGATTAAAAAAATATACCAACCTGCTTCTGAGCAGTAATCCTGCGGCTAGCCATAATCCTTACTAATAAAGTTAACTTGACAAACATGTCAACAAAAAAAGCTTTGTAAAATAAGTAATAAACAAAATGTGGCTTTTTCACAAAGACCTATATACTCCTAAATGAGACCATTCACTTGCCGGAGACAGCTAGACTCACCACCACCTACTCAGCACAGACGCAGCAAAAACCAACAATATCCCACTAAAAAAGAAAAAGAAAAAGAAAAGGAAATTACAAACAAGATAACGCAATACACATCGTGCACAAATCAAGTGGTGCAAGTTGACATCATTGGATGACGTGGAGGGTGAGTGGTGGAGGCAGCGGAAGGGCTTTCACTGCCATCCCTGGTGGGGGAAACAGGAAGGGCGACCCAGGGGGGCAGCACCAGCGCTTTCCCCATGGGTGGGTGCTAGGACGGCCAGGAGCCGTCCGAGGCACATGCCAACTGCGTTTTCAGACAGCTCCTGGCCGTCCGTTGCACACAAGGGGGTAACACTATATGCAAGCTCAAATGCATGCACTGACATAATTAGGTTTGGCTCCACAAATACTCACATTGCATATGGCGCCTAGGTCATTGATGAATGAAACAGCCATCTTTCTTGAATAGATCGTGAGTATGTTTTTTTCACTTGCCGGGGATTCACATCTCCTGCATGGAGTAATGTGTTTCCGATCTCTGCTTTTCCTTCTATGACAATCAGAAATATACGTTGATTAGATGGTATGAGCACATTCAAACTACATTTCTCCAACACCCCCAGAGTTTCTCTTTTGAATGCCATTGCTTGACTAACACTAATCATACTTTCATTAGCATAGCTTCATTTACTAATCCGTTAGGATAGCACTCCTTTATGAGTCTATAGCAATTCGTTTGTAACTCTTTAAAGTCTAGCCTTGCCTATAAACTCTTTATGACAACTGCTTCTTTCATTACCTCCCGACACACTTAATTTGAATTATATAGCTATCATTATTTAACAAACTTTTCCTGTTGGCGGAATGCTCAATCATTGTATATCTGTTAACTCTTCTACTCATTATTTTGTAGATGTTTTTTAAAGTATTTTATGGCCCATAATTTATATGACAAATATGTCGTTTAATAAATTAAATGCGCTCAAAGAAATACAAACTCAGAAAGAGAATCCATTGACCTCTGAAGCCAAGATATTTGCTCTACAAACAGTCCATTCTGTTTTCTGAGATTTCACAACTTCTGTAAACTCAGTTTTCGATTTCAGTTGGTGATCTATTGTAGTGTGTTCTATGAATCAAACATCAATTGCATTGTGCACCTTTTTAAACAATTGGACCTAGCTCTTTGACCAGCTTTAAGTCTATTTTTGGGGACTGTTCCTACATTTTTAGTTCTTTGTTTTCAAGCTTGTTTGGTGGAATATCAACAGCCATTCTCACTGTGGAATGTGCATTTTTCATGTTTGTTTTGCTAAAGCAATGAAGGTCAACATGAGCAGCAACCCATCTTATCCAACTGAATGGCAATGTTTGCAAAAGTATGTCATCCATCTCGGTGTGGAACTGCTTGCCAATCTGAGTGCAGACTGTTTTCGCACACTTCATCTTCCTTGCGTAAGACTCTTGTTTCAGTGCTTGAATTGTTTTCAGACCGTCAGCTCAAAGAGTCAGTTGGAACAAAGCGCCACAGAGTAAGGCTGCTACTTCTTAAAATATACGCTTATCATATTGGTTGAATATTAGCTGTTTTAAATCACTCGACACTTTGTTATTCTATTATTTGTTATTCTGTCATTTTAACTCACCGGCTACTCTTTTACTCGATGTGTGGAGGGAGTTAGCGATGGTGCCTTCTTTCACTTACGGACAGGGGTGAAGCCACAGGGTTAGCAGTTTAGATGCTTCCTGGGTCTATTTAAACCTATGCCCGCCTCAATATGCAGTGGACGCACACAGTGGGCACGACACCGGCATGCTAATTGCAAGCTCGTTGGTGCCCGTCCGCGCCCAGCCGTCGCCAGCAGCCAGGACCCTTGCTCCTTTTAAACCAGGGGTTAGCCACAGACAGAAACACTCCTATACGCGCACAGAGCTTTTAGCACTAAGATGGGTAAGCGCTTCCAAATGTACTTCCAAGGACCTCCCAGAGATGGAGGAACCTTTTGCATGTAGAAACTGTCAATTCCACAGCCTGGAATTGCGGCAGGAAAACTTAGGTCCGTCGCTATCCGCCCTAGGAAAGAGCCATAATCTCCCTCCCCCAACCCCTCTATCTGCAATTCTAGCCTGGGCTGGCACTGCTTCCTGGCTAATGTCAGATCTTTGCCCAAGCATGCAAACGAAATCTAGGAATTGGTTTCCTTAGAACACACCGATATTTGCTTTCTAACGGAAACTTGGCTCAAACCCAGTTCCACCCCGGCTATCACGGTGGCGATCCCTGATGGCTAACACATTCAAAAGCTTGATAGGCAGTCTAAGGTCGGCAGAGGTGTAGCCATTGTTCATAAGGATTCTTTTAAGGTATCTATACCTGAACAATGCAGTGGCAATAAACTAGGAATCCTTGTTTTCAGAATTGACTTCCAACCTCACTATTGTTGGAATGGTGCACTTATATAACAGCCTCCAGGGTTTCTCGCTACAACTCTTGGAACTAATTGCCCCCCACATTATCTCCACTAAACACTTCTTCATAGTAGGAGATTTTAAAGTACATAGCAAGATCACCTCTAATGTGGATACCTCGATGCTCTTGGTGGACCTAGCCACCTTGGGACTAGTGAAGATCAATGCGGGTCCCACACATCTTGCAGGACACACTTTAGATGTTATCCTGACCACTTCTTCCAATATCTGCTGTGAGGTCCCCTGCCCACTCACATGGTCTGACCACTCTCTGCTCAGTTTTCAAATAAAAGGACCTAGTGCCACTCCCGCTTCCGCCAAGCCTCCTAAAGTCTTCGAAGACAATGGCATAAAATCACGCCCGATCGCTTTGCAGACATATTTCTTGTCAATGCCAATTTGGCATTAGGAAACATCAAGGATTGTTTGGCTAGCTATAACACCATAGTAGAAACAAATCTAGATCAGTTGGCCCCTTTAAAATCCTACTATAATTTTAGTAGACGCACTCACGCAGCACAGTTCCCTCTAGATCTACTGAAGGAAAAAAGCCACTGTAAAAAGCTGGAAAGAAGCTGGCGTCTCTCCCATGACGCTAACAGTAAAGAAATGTACAAGATCTCTCTAGCCCACTATCATAAGAACCTAAATAATGCGCGCAGAATCCATATTGAGTCACAACTTAATCAGGAAGGAAAATCCTCCAAAGAAGTCTACTGCATCCTCAACTCCTTCACAAATCCTAAGGCCTGTCACAATGAAGTAACTCCATCACAAGAACTTTGTGATAAGTTAGCCACCAACATCATCCAGAAAATCAAGAATATTTACGATAATATCACCAAAGATAGCGTCCCTCTAAATGACATTTCTACCCTCTGTCCCTTTTACTCACTTACTTCACATTCATTGGATTGCGTCCCCCTCTCACAACTGATACTGTGGAGTCTCTACTGAAAATTGGCAAATCAGGTTCCCCTCAGGATATTCTACCTGGTAAAGTTTCTTCATTACTCTTTAAACAGTTGTCACCTGCTATCTGCTCAATTCTTAATCTTTCCTCGAGCAAGAGCCATTTACCACCCGAATGAAAGGCCGCCGAAATAATTCCCATCTGGAAGAAACCTAATGCCCCATGGGCCGATCTGTCCAACTACCAGCCTATTTCTCTGTTACCTTTTTTGTGAAACTCTTGGAAAAACACATTAAAAAACATCTCTCAGAGTACATTGAAGGAACAGGTTGTCTCGACTCTCAGTCTGGGTTTCGACCTAGGTTTATTGCAGAGTCAGAATTGATTGCTGTCACAGACAACCTAAGACACTCCTTGGATAACGGACAAGCAACACTATTGGTGCTGCTGGATTTTTGTTATGTTATGTTATGTTATGTTATATTATGTTATATAAGCTTCTATAGCACACGATTCACCCGGGGGCATCTAGGCGCTTAGCTAGAGTTATTCCTGAGACTGAGAAGGACAAGGCATTTTAAAATAAAAAGGTTTTCAGATGTTTCCTAAATGTGCTATACATTGTGATTTTACGAAGGGAGTCTGGAAGCTCATTCCAATATCTTGGTGCTAAATACGAAAAGGATTTTCCTCCAGAACGACATAGCTTTATACGCGGCACTTGTAGGAGAGCCCGCGCGCCGGACCTAAGATTTCTATTAGGTACGTGCTTAAATAGTCTTTTTTGGAGATATTTGGGGCCTCTACCATTAAGTGCCGTGTACGTGAGACAACAGATCTTAAAAAACAATCTTTTTCTCACTGGTAACCAGTGGAGTTCTCGCAACAGGGGCACCCATGCGGAGCCCGCTGGGTGATTCATTACCATCCTAGCTGCAGTATTTTGAATCACTTGGAGTTTACTCAACAAGGTCTCTCCTACCCCGGCCAGCAAGGCATTACCATAGTCCAGGCGACTGATGACCATAGCCTGGACCAAGGTTTTGCGATGGGTTGTGGGCAGAAAGGGGAAGATTTTACGCAGCAGACGCAGGCTATAATAGGATGAGCTGGTTGTCACGGCTATATGGTCTCTCATAGATAGAGACTGATCTAATTTTAGCCCTAGATTTATAACACATTGGGTCGGGACAGGGGCAGCTCCCAATTGGACCGGCCACCAGTCATCTGACCAGCTGACTGTTGCTTTACCTATCAACATTAGCTCGGTTTTGCCAGGGTTTAACTGGAGACAGTTCCGCGTCATCCAGTTTGAGATTTCAAGCATTCCTCTGGCAAACCGAGCTTTCTCTGCTATTAAGTCAGAGCAAACTGAGAAGGTAAGCTGAGTATCATCAACATAAGAGATGATCTCAAAGCCCAGTTGTTCCGCTATCCCATCTAACGGGGCCATATAAATATTTAATAGGGTCGGGCTTAGGCACGAGCCCTGAGGTACGCCTTCATCTAGGTTGATTGAGTCTGACAAGTGTGGACCAAGCATGATCGTCTGTGTTCTCCCAGCCATGAAGTTACGTAATCATTTTAAGGCTCTTCCCTGGATACCACAAGATTCCAATCATTCCGTTCGCACTTTGTGAGAGATGGTATCGAAGGCTGCGGAGAGATCAAGTAGTATCGGTATTGCTGAACCCCCTGCATCAATTTGTAGCCTAAGCGAATCCGTGACTGCTAAAATGGCAGTCTCGGTGCTGTAGCCCATTTCGGAATCCCGATTGTGAAGGATCCAACATTTCGTTTAGTTCTAGATATTGGCTTAGTTGTTTATTTACCATGCCTTCAAACGCTTTTCCCAATAAAGGTAAAAGAGAAATCGGGCAGTAATTTCCCAGTTCTCGCGGGTCTGCCATTGGTTTCTTCAGGATGGGACGCACGTATGCTTCCTTCCATGTTCTTGGAATATTCCCAGATTGAATAGATGAATTATATAGTTGGAGAATAGTTGGCGCACAACTGGTAGCTAAAAGAACCATCGTCTTAGAAGGACAGAGATTAGTTGGTGAGACTGATTTAGCTGAGGCAAGTGCTTTAGAGACTTCCTCAAGAGGGATTGGGGCGAAGCATTCCAGAGTACTTCCTGTCCTTTTTTCCAGATCCCTATATCTGAGAGCGTCAGGAGCAAACGCATTTTTAGATGGGAAATTCACGTAGATTCTAGTGATCTTATCTTGAAAATAACTGGCTATCCTGTGTTTCCACGGGAGATTGCCTGCAAGCTCGAGAAGATACAAATTCCTTTACTATGCTGAAAAGTGCCTTAGGGGCATTCACAGCACCTTCAATTTGGTTAAAAATAAATTGGCGTCTTTCCAGTTTTAAATTGAGGTGGTAGCAGGTCATGGAATGTTTGTACTGCATTCTATTTTGCATTGCTTTGCTGACACGCCAAACTCTCTCCAATCTTTTGCATTTGGACTTTTCCGTCCTAAGGTCGCTGGTGTACCAGGGGCCTGACGGGCGGTTTGGCCGCTGAGCCATGTTCTTTTTAGGAATGACTACATCCAAGGCAGTTGAAAACGCCTTGTTGAAGTCCTCCAACGTTAGCTCATTTGCTATCTCCATTTTCCCTTTCTCTAGTTGAAAGGCCTCCACAAAGAGTTAAACTGTAAGATTGCACCAAGGCCGAAGCATTGTATGTTTCTTCATCAGAATAGGGTTAGTAGGCTTAGGGCAGAACAGCTCAATGGCAAAACTGACCATCGCATGGTAAGCGGCTCTGGGGAACTACAGGCTAGATTATTCATATTAGAAAAAATAAGATCTAACATGTGCCGGGCACTATGAGTTGGACCAGTCACTCTTTGGGTCCGGCCAAGCATATCGAGGGAGGACATGAGTTTGTTCACCTCCGAGCTCATAAGGTCTTCCCAATGGAAGTTAAAATCCCCCAATAGGAGGAACTTATTTGCAGCGAGCACATGCATAGCAATTAGTTCGCTCAGTTTGTCTGCGAAGTCAGTCTTAGAGCCCGGCGGGCGATATAATAAGGCTCCGTTCCAGCTATCTGTAGCAGAGGTGGCAATCTTAAAAATTCCTATTTCCATACTGTCGTTTCTTAGTGTGGATAACCAATTTATTGTAAGGTGCGTTTTATATCCTATAGCTATCCCACTGCCTGTCTTTCCCTCTCTGTCCAGATGCAACAAGGTATACATCTCTGGAATGGCCATTTCAATCAGTGGATAGTTAGTGGGGGTTAACCATGTTTCCATAAAAAAACATATATCTGGGGTACGCAATGAAATCATGTCCCAGTTTTCGAAAGGGTGCTTTGCAAATGAGCTTATATTGAATAGTATGCATTTTAGCCCACTGGCCTTTTGCCCCATTAGATTATTCCTGATCCCAGGGTCCACTAATATCTGGACCCCTTGAAATTGACAGTGACTGCAGGCCACTGTGCCCTCCAATATACTAGGGAATTTCTGCTGGCAACGCAGATGGTTCTGATGATTAGCTGACTCCCTTCTACTAAGCTTCGGTAGGAGATTGCCCGAATAGGAGATACGAGAGGCAAGGGGACAATTTACCTCAATTCGGGCAGAGTGAGCGGCCTCTGGGCTCGGCCAGGTACCGACGGGCGCAGACGGGCTTGCCTTAGGCATGCCTTTGGCGCGTCGCTGCGCGCGCGCATTGACGCGTTCATTTATACAGGAGTATTCCCACAACTAGCCCGCCAGCCTTCTTTTACCTGCAAGATGGCCGCTCGCTCCCCTGGCTGCCTCTGAAGTAAACCGGCTCCTTCACCGCCGAGCACCTCAATCGGCTGGAAGCGGTGAGTGGGAGGGAGGTGTGGAACAACCTGGCAGAATGTGGCAAAGTATTAAAAACAATTAATTTCCGTAAAGGTAATGCAGCAGTGCAAGATTATTAAGCAGTGCAGAAGTTTAAAAATGCGCTTCTCCTTGCTTCCGCCTCAGGAGAATCTAGTCTAGCGGCGTTTGACACTATATCCCACTTCATCTTTCTCAACACACTGAGAAACATTGGAATCCACGGCCCAGCCTTTCAGTGGTTGTCATGTTTCTTAACTCACCGTACTCAAACCATCAACCTCGGTGCCTTTTGATCTTAAACTTCAGAGTTGACTCTTTATGTGGCTCCTCTAACGGACTTACTCAGGGAACTGGGCTTCATTCCAATCTCATACGCTGATGACACCCATCTTTTAATGGCTTTTGACAAAAACTCTCCCAACACCCAGTCGACCTTCTCAGAAGGCAAGATAGCCATTGCTGCTTGGATGAGGAACAACTTACTGCAGATTAATGCAGGATAAACGGAGATCATGCTATTCAGAGAAGCTCCTCTACTCTGGTCCCCTGATTGGTGGCCAACTGAACTGGGTGCCACCCCGGTCCCCAAAGCCGTGGTAAAAAACGTAGGTGCACACCTGGACCAAAGACTTACAATGAAGGAACACGTTTCTATCACCGTAGGCTCCTGCTTTCATACGTTAAGCCGTTTAAAGAGGGTTTTCCCTTTTCTCCCTATGACAGTTCGTAAACCACTCCTTCAGGCATTATTAATAAGCCGTCTAGACTACTGTAATGCCCTCCTGATTTCAGCCAGCAAATCCTCCCTCAACAGACTCCAGGTGGTTCAAAACACTGCGGCCTGTCTAGTTTCCAACTCTCCTGCAAGGACCATCTCTCTGCCGCTTCTTCATGGACAACACTGGTTACCAATCCGCAAGCGGATGCGATTTAAGATCTGCAGCACTGTGCACAAGGCACTAAACAGCAACAGCCCTAGCTACTTAGCAGTTAGACTCACCCGTTATCAGCCTTCCAGAACACTCCGGTCAGGCTCCAAATCGCTACTTTTGGTGCTCCATTTTAAGAAATCCTGCACAGGTGGGAAATCTTCCTATTACCTAGCCCCTTCTTACTGGAATCAACTCCCCAGCCACCTCTGGAAATGCCCTGACTATTTACTCTTCCGAAAGCTCATCAAAACTGAACTTTTTTGAAAACCTCTTCTGTTCCTAACTTTAGCACCTCCATAGCATGGAGATACCCCTTTGGGGGTAATTCAGGCACTTTATAAGACACAAAATAAATAAATAAATATATAATTTTGCTTTCTGTTGTTTTCTTGGACCTGATTTGTCCTATCAGAGTGCATCATGTCCTTTCAATGCAGATCTACAAAGTTGCTTCCTTTGAAATTTCACCCATGCTAACACATGGACCGACTTACACAGGACTGTTAATATCACCATTTTTGGATGCATTGTCACTTCATGTACCGATGCAATTGCTGTAGCTACACCTTCACTTTCACCTGCGATATCACATTCATCTGAGACTTCCACATGTTCAGTCTTCAATTGCCTTCAGGCATTATCACAATCTCGAATTGGTGAGTTCCAGTATCACTTTAACTAGTTCCAACATCTCCAACGTTCCTGCTGCATGTGAGACTAGTTAAACATCATCATACCCACCTATGGATTAGCTTTTCAATTATTCAAATTTGAACGATCTGTTACAGAATTAAATAAACTTTGTAAAATAAGAGAAAGGCGATCCGTAGCTGCTGATGATTTTATAGCCACCTTTAATTCCTTGTAAATAATATTTTAGATTTTGTATCATGATGCATAGTTGAATGGGACTCAAAGCTTTAAGCCTGGCTTTTATATTTACCAATGATAATCGACATACGAACACACATATATTTATTAGTGTTGTTGCCCTACCAATCTGGGATTATATGTGCTTTACATTGTCTGCTTATGTACCTACCTACCCCCTCTGCATTTTATATATCCATATATTTGAGTGCCCATTTTTTCATTTATAAATGCGCGCTTCGTTTAGTAGTAAATACACACGTACAACATATAACATTTTGCTTTATCATAGGCTGACAGAACATCAATTATTGTATATGTATTCATGTGATTCATAATTTGAAATAGAATTTAGTGAAAGTGCAACAGAATTCATATGCAAATTCAGGCATTTTATATCATTCATAGCGTGATCTGTTCATAATAAGGAGGCCTGTGTGAAATTTTAATTACTCTGAAGTAATTAAAGTAACTTTGATAATTTCATGTATGAGTAACTTGGCACAGAAATGCTACTGCAGGAGCCTAGGAAAAACAAATTTAGCGAGTTCGACCAGCTGCTGGCTACTGCTGTTTGTGCGCTGTTGCATTTAGCACTATTTTCTCAGTGCAAAATGCATCCTGGTGTCCATTTTGGACGCAATGGTGCATTTCCTGCCAAGAAAATAGTGCCAAATACAGGGTCACATTCCTTGCGTAATTCTGAGTATTCTTGCATAATTGTGCTGTTATTTAGCATAATTATTCTACAGCAAATTATGTGAGTAACACCTACCCCTAAAAATAATCAGAAACGTGCATTTTGGCCTTGCGTGACAATATATTCGACAGAGAGACGTCTTCAATTTTTCCTGAGAGATCCGTGTGAGCTGAGCTGCAAACATCCTTAATTGAAGCCATCAGCTCACTAACGTCTACCCTTAGCTTGCTTGGGGACATCATAACTGGCAAAGAGAGCAACCGTCTCGAAGTACAGGAGGGACAACAATTCTGTTGTTCAGCTAATATATGCAGGATAGAGGTCAACGTAGAAACTTTAATTGGCACTTTGGAGCTAAGAAAATTTAGCAAGGATATAAGGTGGCGTGGTGGGTTATTAAAGACTGATTTCTTATTTAATGCTAGATTTCCAGGAATGTCATCAACAATGTTGCAATTCTTTGTGATATATTTTGTATCAATTGCTTTTAATGCTGTTGTTTTGTTTATTGTTATAGTTATATCTATTCAAATAATCTACACATGATTAATGCATTCATTAAAAAAAAAGTATTTTAAATATATACTGTGCATTACTTGTGTGTGCCCATCTATGGTTAAAAGAAATTCGGAGTTTTCTAAGACAACAAATATTCTTGCAGTCTCACCGGAGTGATCCGTACATACATCCTCAAGTACTGCGAAGGAGGTTTGTGGATTACAGTCCACCAGATTTCCTGGCTCAGGTTGGTAAATTGGTTTAGACACTTTTCCAGAGAATATAACCTTTCTAAACCTGGGCTGTGTTTACATCCAAAGATGCAAAAATGTATCAGGTTGACTAAAGTCCCGTCTCCACCAGCCAGTCAAATGACATGTTTCAGAAAAGATGCTCCTGACAACATTTAGTAAATCACTGCTATTCATTATTATTTTTTATTTTTTTTAGAAACAATCCCCCAAAGCACTGGGAGGTTTCGCTTAGAACACATTTTTTATATTTATTACTCTTTGTGGTTATGGAATTTGAAAAGATAAAAGTGGATGGCCATTGTTGGATGGGCCACTGGAGTTTGCGTGGTCTAGTGGCTGTCCTAGTCTGACCTTTGCTACATCATTGATCACTTCTATCCCTCAACGACTATATAAAAAACGAACAGAAAGTGTACAGCTTACATTACTAAACACAACCAAGCGCTTCTACCCTCCTACTAAGTTTCATTTCATAGTCCAGGCCCTAGTTCTATGTCATCTCGATGAAGCAAACTCACTATCTCACAGTTTTCATTGACACTAATCCAAGCCATTCTTCACACAGTGGCTCAATTAATAGACAGCCAAAGAAATGTTAACATGTTCTCCTAGATATTGAAAGAATCAAATAGCCCCCCACTCCTTGCCAGTGCCCACTTCAGCATCACTTGAGTGATCTATAAGACATGCATGCATTTCAAGTGAACTTGACTACTTTGACTTTTAATTAAACTTCCTGTAGGATCAGCTTCATGTTTTTATGACAACAAAATCTTGTTTGCATCCAAGTTGATGGATATTGTGCCTTTTGTTAATTTTTTGTTTATTCAAGGTTTATTACATAATTTCCACATGGAGGAGACTGGTTCAAGTAAAAACTGTATTGAAGATGACCATCCAAAATATTGAATGGATATTGCATGTAAAGTTTTCCTACCAACAGCCTCCCAGTACATTGACCAGGTGACTTGCTCAAAATTTGTATGTGAGGTCATACCTCATGTACAGTTTTCCCTCACACAGCCACCCAAGTGGAAAACATGTATTTACACCTAAAATGCATAGAAAAGTGCACGTCATTTTGCCTACTTATACTTACACAGTGGCACCAGCACTAACTACAACACATCCCAAACCAAGCTGGAAATACAAACGACTGGGAAAGAATGCACACACCAACATGCCGTCTCAGATTATGATGCAAGAACCTGGAATGCCCTCTATGTTCACCTTATACTTGTTTCTTCCTCTTTTCAATTCATAAAAGGTGTCAAAAATTGGTAGTAGTGTTGAAAGTTGCTGGGTTTATCATCTTATGCATTCCTGCTTTATTATCCATCATCCTCATTCATTGAAAGCTATCCTGTGCAGAAGACATGCATCACAAACAGCTCTGGGTGTAATTCTTATTACTGTGTAACTAGCCAAATTTGGGTAACATGGCACTTCACTAAAAAAGTAGGAGGTCCACAAATCTGCCCAAGGCCAGGGTAGGTAAACTTTACCTATCCTTTTATCTGATTATCCTGCACAACATGATTGGGACATCAGGTTGCAGGGATGTGTGTTTACCCACTGCCATCTGTTAAACTTGCCATTCTTGGCATGGTTTCCCCTGACATTTTGCCTTCTGGCTTAATTTTTGCTGGCTTTAGGATTCTGGCCACTTTAGATCTGCTAAACAAAGCTAAAGTGCATATGCTTTGTACTCAAAACATGGTAACAGTGGCTTATCCACATTGGCATATTTAATATAAGTCCCTAGTAGAGAGCTCCATTTGTTCCCAAGGCCTGTAAATTAAATGCTGCTAGTGGGCCTGCAGCATTCACTGGGCCACCCACTTAGTGGCCCTTTAAACATGGCTCAGGCCTGCCACTGCAGAGCCTGTGTGTGCAGTTTTAAACTGCCATTTCGACCTGAGAAGTTAACCTAATTGTTAGGCCCAAACCTTCCCTTTTATTGCATATAAGTCACCCCTAAGTTAGGACTTGGCAGCTCTATGGGCATGGTACAACCTATTTAAAAGGTAGGACATATACGTTCGAGTTTTATATTTCCTGGTAGTACAAAATTACTTTTTTTTGAGTGAGAGACAAAGATAGCAATTTTTCTCCCCCCCCACATGTTGATCCCAAACCCTGTCCCCTCCCCCTCCCCAACCCACACGTACATCACCAACAAAAGTGTATTTCCTGAGGCGGTGTGTGTAAGATCCAAAAGTAAAAAGAAAGGCACTAAAGATTCTTAATAAATATCGTCCATAAACCTTTTCAATGACAGGTTTAAAGTACGAATAGTGCAAAATGTGCATTAATGCAAAGCTAATCAAACTAGCATTTTTTTGGGTTCTAGATTTTATAATCCCATTACATAGCAGCATAATAGATCCACAAAGTGCCTATGGATTTCCATAATTTTACCTCTTATTTCGGTTCATTTTTTAAATATTTTTTTTAAAGCAATAAGGTCAAAGTGCAAAAGTGCAACATATATTACAGATACCATACAGCTGGGGCTAATAACCACATTGGCTTAGTTCTAGTTGCAACCTCTAATTAAAAAGAAAACAACACAAAAAATCAACTTGTGTGATGATAGGCTTAAAATGTACTAGTGCGCAATGTGCAATAAGGCAAGATTGAAGGTGCTAACAGGAACATATTCTTCATTCTAATTTAATCATAACCTCAGTTAGCAGCATAATATTTCCACAATGTACATCTACATTTCTCTCATTTGATCTCTTATGCAGTTCATCTTTTAACAATACGTTCAAATTGCAAAGGTGCAATGTATTATACAAGTCCCATAACGCTAGGACTAATAGCCACACAGACTTAATTCTAATTTCAAGCTCCAGTTACAAAACAGCATGTTAAAAGCACACAGCACAACATATTGGTGAAATGTAAGTGTCCGACTTTTCAACCCAATTGGCTAAATACTTCCAAATTCTTATACCCTTCTTTCTCGCCTTGTATCCCTTTCGCATATATGTTGCTTTCTCCAGATTATATGTAACCAACAAATGAGCCAGCACTCCATATAGCTATCTGATACGGTGTATAATACAGTTCAAAAAAGGTCTTATAATACTCTGCTTGGAGGTTAGTGGGTATTAAAATATCCTGGGTGTTTGAAAAGGCACTTTGAAAGGATGCATCAGTAATATCTACTTTCTCCTGCCACTTAATAGAGCATCTTTCCAAATCATCTTTCATAAATCCTCTCACCTGTGGGGTCCCGCAGGGCTCATCATTGAGCCCTGCACTGTTCAATATTTACATGCGACCGCTGGCTGAGATCGTCCGCCCATTTGGCATCAAAATAGTTTCTTACGCGGACGATACTCAGCTAGTGGTATCCCTTGCACAGGAGAACAACGGCCCCATGCAAAAAGGACTAAGGGACTGTCTGGAAGCTGTGAAAGTGTGGATGACAAGATCTTTTCTCAAACTCAATGGGAGCAAAACAGAGCTGATGTTTCTGGGACCTGCTGTCCCCACTTCCTTCGACCCTTTTTGGCCACCCTGCCTTGGCACCCCGCCTGTCCCTAAGGACAATATAAAAAGTCTGGGCATTTGGCTGGATAAGGCTCTAACACTCAACACCCAAGCCACGAAGTTGTCTGCAACCTGTTTCGGCCTGCTTAGGATGCTTAGGAAAGTGCTCCCATTACTACCCATGGAGGCCAGGCAAGTCACCATTCAGGGCTTGATACAGTCTCGACTTGACTTCAATAATTCTCTATACCTAGGCTCCCCCGAATACACCCTCCGCAAGCTGCAGACAGTGCAAAATTGTGCTGCCCGCACACTACTCCAACTACCCCGGAAAATATCAGTAAAACCCGGACTGAGGAAACTGCACTGGCTCCCGGTCCGTCAAAGAATTTTTTTTAAAGCGCTGTGCATTGCTCATCAGGCCTTCTGGGATACTGGCCCGGCAATCTGCCGGAACCTCATGTCTCATTATCATCCCACAAAGCACCTCCGATCCAGTCAGGCCTACTTAGCAACTGTACCAAGAGTTAGAAGAATGCGGTCTGGTGGCAGGATGTTTTCATTCAATGCCGCCAAACTTTGGAACCTCCTGCCCCTTCAACTCAGATCCAACTCCAATCTCTCTTCATTCCGTAAACTCTTGAAAACTTTTCTTTTTACTTTCCAAAATTAGCTTCCCGAAGTGTTCCCGGTCAGCCCTCACTCCTTTCTTCAAGTAGCGCTTGGACGCCTTCTGGCAGCAACTGCGCTTTATAAATCCACTTTTCATTTCATTTCATTTCATTTCATTTCATATATACGTTAAGCAATTTATACACTCTTCCCATCCTGGAAGGAATAGGCTGCATTATTTTATCCACAAGTTTGTTCTTCCCAAGTCTCTTCACCCCTCCCCCTTTCTCTGTAAATAGTCTCTAATTTTAAGATATTTAAAAATGTCCCTTTGGGTAAGACAACATTTCAACCTTAGTTCATCATACATTTTTATGCCACTAGGAAAATAAAAACAGCCTATTTGCTTAATTCCACACTTTATCCAGATCTTAAAATAAAGATCGTTAAAAATATATAGTAGGTTTCCATTACACTACACAGGGATATAGTAATTCAGCCTCAACATACCTACTAGATGCCGTATAGGTGCCCATACCTTAAAAGCTATAAGCAATGTCTTAAAACGTACCCTTTTGTAGTAGCAATGATCTAGCTGGTGCCATAGGCACCCCCAGGGTTTAGAGCCAATCTTTAGTTCCCAAGGGGTGGGGTACTTTGTTCTCCCCCTGATGGTATCAACCCTCAAAAGAACTGTATATTGTATCAGTGAGGCAGCCCACCAATATAGCTTTAGGTTGGGAAGGGCCAGTCCACCACGCTCCCTAGGTAATGATACAAATGTAAACGATCTTCTTGAACTCGAATATGCCCAGATAAATTGTGCAAATATGCTCTCAAATTTCTTAAACCAAACATTTTAAAAGACATGGGGGATTGCTCTAAAAAAATATAGTAGTTTAGGGAGGAATTCAACTTTAAATAAATTGCTTCTGCCAATATGTGTTAAATGTAGGGGGTCCATCTTTTTTTAGCGCTTTTTTAGTCTCTTCTGCACATGGCCCCAAGTTCTCCTTTACCACCTCTTCAAGATCAGAGCTAATCGTAATCCCTAAATATACTGCTTTCTTTACTACCTGATAATCATCAAAGGATACAAATTCATTAGTAACTATCTGGGTCTTATCCCACAGCTACATGCTTCTTCCTCTACCACACCAATAGCCTGTTCAGGATGAGAAGTAACTAAAGCTATATCATCAGCATAAGCCAATACCTTACTCTCACACTCAAACCGTACTATGGGCCAATTCCAGGTATTTCCAAAGAGGATCACTGTGTCATGCAAAAAGGAGTGGTGAGCAGGGACACCCCTGTCATGTCCTTCTCGCAATTTTAAAGGACTCGGTCATTTCCCCATTTTTAAGAACTCTAGCCTCAGGATCCTTACATAAAGCTTTAACTGCTCCAATAAACATAGTCCCTATCCCTTTCCTCTGCATTGTTGCCCAGAGAAACTGCCAGGAGTCCCTATCGAAAGCTTTTTCAGCGTCAAGGAAAATTGCCGCCATAGGGTTTCCTGACACTTGACTAACATCAAGCAAGGTAATGACCCTTCTGATGTGATCAATTGTACCCCTACTGGGGTTAAATACATGCTGTCCGACAGAGTCTATCCTGTGAATAACCTGCGATAGACGCGTGGCTGAAACTTTGGAGTATATTTTGACATCCCCGTTGATTAAGGTTCGAGGGCGATAGGAACCCAGCTCAGACACCGGTTTGTTTTTCTTTGAGAAAACTAGATCTTTGCAAGATCCTAGGAGTTTGGCAGAACCACTCCTTCCGAGGTCTGTAAAAACAAAGTTGTCACAATTTCTTTTATTTCCTCCCCAAAGATCCTGTAGAATTCTGTGGCGATTAGATCTGAACCAGCCGCTTTTGCTCTGGGTAGGTTTGACATTGCTTCTATAATTTCCTCCCAGTTCAATAGGTAGTCTAATACCTCCCTTTCTTCCTGTGACAGTACCTCCGCCATGGATGGATCCAAATATTTAAGTATTAAATCCTCACATTGACTCCCTTGTCACCCCAAGTCTCCAGTGTTAAGGGCCTGGTAAAACTTATGAAAAGCTGCTCGAATTTCATTTGTTTCAGATACCAGCCCTAGTGTGGGATCTCTCACTGACTCAATTTCGCTACGTGTAAATTCTTGCCTCATTGTTATTGCTAGTAGGAGGCCAACATTTTCCCTTTTCACTATACTCATACATTTCCTAATGGTAAGCTGTTGTTTTATCTAATGCTTTCTTCAGTAACCTTGCCCCAATTACTGCCTTGGCGAGGGCCACTTCTGCCTGGGCTTCCTCCACCCCATTATTCTGTTTTAGAGCAATAACCAGACTTTCTTATGCCTGGGACAAATTTTGTTGGTTAAGCACAGATGAACCTTTTCCTTTTTCTGATTGAAAATTGAATTGTTTCTCCCCGGATACCTGCCTTTAAAGTGACCCAAACTATTCCCAGTGAAGCAGCACCCATATTCCTCCACAAAAAATAAATCTGAGATCCACTCCTTCATGTGTCCCACGTAGGCCTCATTTAATAATAGCGCCCTCTCAAAAGTTCAGGTGGAGATGCCCTCCACCATCAATTCTAATACTAATGGGCTATGATCTGAAAGGAATCTTGGAAATCGCTCAATTGTAATTATATTCAGAATCATAGATGAAACAAAAAAAGAATCCAACCATACATGTTTCTGGTGCGGGGCAGACTAGTGAGGAAACCTGTGTTCTAACGGTCTCTTTATGGACTATGCATCACACAGTCTATGTATCTGACATAGATTGCATAGTGCTTGGATCACTTTGCGCTTCCTCCCCTCGTATTTTTTGATCCCATCCCCATTTACATGCAAGATTTATATTAAAATCTCCGCATAAGATGATTGGAAGTGGCCAATGCACTAATTTATTATATACCCATTCTAATAAAGCAGGATCTATATTGCTACCATATAAGGAGCATAAGGTCAAATTGGACAACCCTGGGGTTCTGCAACCGGCTATAACCCATCGCCCTGATACATCCCCTCAAACTTGGGTGAAATGTATTGACTTATTCCAAACTAATATTGCAACCCCCCTTGTATGAGTTCCCTAAGTCGTTGCCCCCGCAATGCTATAGCCCAGATATTTAAAAGACCTTGCTGTACATCCTCTAAATGAGTTTCTTGCAGGCAGACAATGTCTGCCTGTAATGAATGGAACCTTGTGACACCATCTGCCTCTTTTTTAAATCATTTAAGCCACAAATGTTCACCGTAGCTATCCGTAATCTTCCCATTCAGTTGATTTCTTTAGCCTACAGTGTATTTTATACCTCATCTATATGCATAAATGTCCCAAAACAAATGAAAATAAATGAAAACCCTGCACAAACAATTGCCTTCCTTTGTCCTATCACATCACCTTCCATGTGGCCACCAAAGCCTTGCCCCCCTCCCTCCCCATCCCCACCCCCCAAACACACAGGCAATCAGGCATAGCCTGAGCGATGTACGTCAGACACCCTGCCCCGCCATCTCTCTCTTCATAATATTAATTCATAATCTGTTTCCGATTACTCAGCCCTCCTTATAATTGTTACAGTCATAGTATAAGACATAGAAGTCATCTATTCATTTGGGGGGCCTTTCCCTCCTTCTTGTTTCCTGATTTCTTCCAAGTATTCCTGTGCTTGCACCTCAGATGTAAAGAAGCGTTTCATTCCTTTAAAGTAAATTTTAAGTCTTGCTGAGTTCTGGACCGCTTTGTTCGCCATAAGTTGGCAGGGTATGCTCAGACGTGAGTCCCTTGCTCACTTTGCCACTGGATTCAAGCAAGCCTGGCTGAAGATGGCTGAAATGCCAGAAACCGGTCCTAGGAAAGCTTGTTTCCGGTCCAGGGAAGGCATGGCTTGGCAGTTCGGGCTGGACTGTTCCCATGAGGCACAGGGTCAGACTGATTTGCATATGGCCATGTCTGAACTGGGGTGGCAGAGTGGGCTAAAGAACGGTGATGGATCAAACCCAGATCTGTTGACTGGGTGTGAGTGTTTGATTGGTTCTGATGCTCCGTCCATCACCACCCCCTTTTGTACCGCTGAGTTCTGGAGAAAGACCTCAGCCCCTATTTTTTGCAAGGGAGCGAACAGTTGCCCTAGGCGCCAACATCCTTCCACTGTTTCATGAGCAAAATCCGGTCTAGCGAAGAATAAAACACCATTACAGGATTTTGGAGCATTGGGACAGGCTTGATCAAACACTAATTGCCTCAGTAAAAAGTTTCCGGAAAAAAACAACATAGCTCTAGATTTTTCTCTTGTATATTGAGGATGTTTTTTCAAGAATAACGAAAAACGATGAGCCCTCTGTATTTCAGGATCCAAATCACAGTTCACTTGGTCATGGATGCACTTTTCAGGAGGTTCACCATGTAGGTTCAAGGATTGCTACCTTCCAGTCCTTCCTGAATCTCTAAAAAATGCAGGTTGTTTCTTCGCTGGCAATTTTCTTGGTCTTCAAGTTTAAGCATAACATCTGACATAGCCCCACCTTGGCCGGTACTTTAAAGCTTCAGAGATTCCACCTCAACTTCTAGTGCCTCAGTCCGCGTTTCAACAGAAACTAAGGGTTCAAAATTTCTCCACATGTTTTATCCAACTTGTGGATACTTATTTGAACCTTTTTTGCAGCAACTCTTGCCCTGCATCCGTTGCTTCTACTTTCTTCTTGCATTTGTTTAATAGACATGAAGATAGTGGTCAGAGAAGGTTCCTTATTCAGTACAGCCTCATCAGAGCCTTCTTCCCTTCCCTCCTCCTGAGGCAATATCTGAGTGTCGAAACAATCTCATTTTAGCTGTTTACTGGTGCTTCTTTTCAAGCTTTCTTTGCTTTTTTTCTTTTTATTAGTGGAAATTTTCTTTGTTGAGCATCCTCAATCGAAGTACTGCTGCAAGAGTCAGAGAGAGCCTCACCACTTGAAGGAGTATCCTCTTGACCTGTGACATCTGAATCATCTGTCAGTAAGAAAACCCTCTCACCTGGGAGCTCGAGTGAGAAAGCCTCTCCATGCTGGCGTATGAAGCTAGAGGGCCCTGCGCTTAGGGGTGTTGCGGGCTTTCTTTCCCCCAGATCTCTTTTCATCTAGCTGGTCTCCTTGTTTAGAAAACAAAACAGTTCAAAGAAGAGGGTCCAAGGGAAAAAGTTTAAAGACCACTAAGGATTATATCCCCAAATAACTGTTATCAAACATAGAAATCCTAGGGTCTACAGTAACCCTGAACTAAAACTACATATATAAATAGATAGGGTAAACAAACAAACTATTAATTAATAATTAATAGTCAAAGGTTACATATAAGGGCAGATCCCTTTAAAGGACATAATCCCTCACTCATCAAAGGTAACATGTTTCATCATAGGGATTCTCCTCCCAAAGGAAAATCCTAGTTCCTTTGAGGGCTACAACCCCCTCTCTAAGAGGGAGGAGCTCAGAGATGTTTTAGTTAGGATATGGAGGATTTACTAAATCCACATATGGCGAGCAAAGATGTATGAGTGAGGTCGCAGCGCAAAAAAAGGGGGGAAAATTGTGAAAGAAATGTGAAAACTAAAACTGGCTAGGAGGCATCAAAGCAACACTTTAATAAAGATATGCCTACTGTCAGAGTTAAAATAGCAGTGCACCAGCGGTATGGATTTGGACCGCTGTAGTGTGATGGTTAGCGGTCAACATGTTTGAGCCCTAAAGATCCAAATTGGATCAGGCTTTCGTCAGGACCTTGCGGAAAGATGCTGCTGCTTACAATGAAGTGAAGATAAACAAAAAAAGGATATCAGACCAATACAAAGTCATGGGTCCGTCACTTATCAAAATGTGCTGATACCCGCCACAGCTGGGTACAGGACCCCACCTCTACCTGGCAACCGCTCAGGAAGGGGGCACCGCTCTATCCGTCAGTACCTCTAGTCCGATAGAGCCTGCTGCCGAAGGTGGTCTCCTTGGTGTCTGCACCTTGCACCATGGGCACCGGTTCGCTCTTACCTTCACTCCTTGCTGATTTCTCTATGGGTAAGTCCAGCGCGATAGCTAGGGACGCCGAGTCATCAGTTTCACCAACCATTAATCACGCATCCTCCTCCTCTTTCCCAGCAATTGCTTCATACCCAGACACCTTTATCAGGGTTTTATCTCCCAACCTCCACTAATGATATATTGGTTTTCTGTGAATCTCCTGATGAACTTGTAAACATAGAAGCAACAGTGAGTTGTGCCAGCCCCCCTTCTACCTGTAGCGTAGATTTTACTGCAACATTTTTTTTACCTCCTGTTTCCAATTTCACTTTACCAGGCCCATCACGCTGCCTCAAGTTGGGTACCACTCCGCATGTCTCCAATGGCTGGTTGCCCCCAGTGGATACTAAGATATTGCTGGGTATTCCTGTGGTCCGCAACTTCACTGCTTTCCCGCCTCTGAGGGCCATCCGATAAGTCCACGGTTTTCTTTGGAGCCAGAGTAACCGCGGATCCCAGCCAGGCAGTAAAAAATAAGAAAGTGAAGGACCCGTGAATCAGCAGTAAACTTTCCAGTGCTTCCCACAGCAGGACATACTCTGAGCATTTCACAGAGCTTGCTCCTAGACTGAGCCATTGACCACCGCACCGTAGATCCAGCGAGAGAGATTGATTTGGAAGTAGCGGCAGTTAGTCACACGCCATCTCTGCCAGTTTCCTGCGTCTTTCAAGTGTCATTTACAATTGGGAACAAATAGAGATTTAGAGTTTGCTGTCTCTGGGCTTACAATTTAAAATAACAACTTAAGGTGAATTTAGATTTCAAATGGTAAGTCTGATGATAATGCCAGAAAGTTGGTATTTTCTTACTTTAATCTTTCTGTGCCTCTAACTGTATCTGAATACAAATCTGGGTTGATTGTCAGCTGGGCTTTGTGCATTCCCTCTGGACAGTCACACTAAGGGAGAAGAGGTGTTACATTTGCACCCTGATGGCCCATCACCAGGCTGATGGGCCTTCCTGAGGTGGATTGCCTGCCCCAGCACAAAGATCTGCATACTCCCTGTAGTGAGTCTGGAGCCGGGGCAGGAATGGCAGGGTATGTGTGATCTTAAAAGGCCTATGTGATGTCTCTCCCACTTCAAAGGTACATTTGGCTGTATGTACTGGATCCCTGACACCATGAAATCAGAACTTTGCTGGAGCCAAGGACCTTCTGCCTGAAAGAAAAGCTGCTGTGCTGTAGGAAGGGCTGTCACTTTCCTACCCACATTGCTGTGTTCACCTGCTGCCTACTGATTGCTCTGCTGTGCTGTAGGAGGAACTGCCACTTTGCTACCCGCTGTGCTGTGTTGGCCTGCTGACTGCTGCTTCTTGCCTGGGAGTGAGGAGGACTGGACTTGCTATCTACATCCTTGAACCCAAGTTTCTCTTAGGGCGTGCTGGCTTACATACTGTTCTATGAAGTCTCATGGTAACAAAATACTTCTTGCAAATCTGCTGGTGCTATCTGTGAGTCCAACACTTGCCGGCTGTGCCCTTTTCAGACCTGGGCCTCAGAAGAGGGTTCTGTAGATGTGTTCTGTAAGGATCGAGATATGATCCCTTTGCACTGATTGGAACTGACTCAGTGCCCTCTGATGCAGTGCTGATCCGACACTAACTGTGAGGCTCGACATAAATGCATTTAATTGGAACCAACACATCAAGCCTTCAGCTACGACACTTGCTCCATACAAAGGTACTGTTTCAGTAGGCCCTGTGTGGGTCCTGTTGCCGGCCTGCCCTCCATCATGATCGGCCTTAACTTTTGATTTACCTCGGTCTAGCGCAACTGCAAGTAACCCTTTAGCGCTATTGACTTCTAAGCACTCTTTTTGGAATTAATCTTTAAAAATTCATATCTCAACTTCTATTGATTGGATGTGTTACTGTAATTTAAGTGTTGCACAAACACTGCACACATTGCCTGACTGCTCTGTGCCAAACTACAAGAGGGTGAGCACAGGTTAATTTAGGTTGTGTATCTGACTTGCCCTGACAAGGAGGATTGTGGTTCCTACTCGGACAGGGTGCAATCCTATTACAACTAGAGACTCAAGTTCTAACATCATCCAAGTATCAGCAAGAAAACACAAAGGCCGGGATTAGCTGCATCATCTCCTTTTCTCATTGATGAATGTCCTGCTCTGGAGCTCCTGTCATTGGAAAAAAAACATGGAGTGCTGTGCTGCAAATACATAAAATTCAAGCAGATTGCTCTTAGAACAGAAAAGAGAAAATGTTTTTGCAACACAATAATCCTTGAAACACTTACATTCTGCAAATAAAAGTAGGAATTGCAGGTTTTTTCCCTCCAAATCCTATTTTAACAAAAAAATTCAGCTGACAGGGAATCACTACGATCAGAGGGTCTGTGGTGTGCCTAATGTCGCGCTATATTTGAAGTGCCGAGTGAAACAAAAGAGTAGCTTATCCAGGTTTTAGTAAATCCCCTGTTCATATTTTCAGTTTAAGATATGATGTGTTTAATGCTACTGTTATTATCATCTAACACTAAAATCGTCTGCCATTGAAACCTGTAATATATTGGAAAGCATGCCCTCAGTATCTAGAGTGCTGCAATGCCTTTCCATTTACCAACTGTACATTATAGAAATGCCAGTTAGCAACAATAAGATATCCATTCATAACAAGCCTTGGCAAAGCCACTAAGACCCTCAAACATTCTGGACTTGCCAATGCTTTTATTCTATTAAGCCATTTAATGGATTTAAAAAGAGGGCAGCTCTTGTAGAAGATTTGACGTCAGTGATAAGAACTGTCTGAAGACTGGGCAGGACTCTCATGACATCTTCCTGGGCCGGCAATTTAAATGGCGGGACCTGGAAAAATAAAAGCAGATTAGATCGGAAAAAAGGACAAGTACAGGGAAGAAAGGAAAGAGCTAGACTAGTGGGAAATTAAGTGTAATGATAGGACTGTAAAAAGACAACATGCCCTCTGACCCACTTTACCCAGGAGCACCATGCACCAGGAAGGATGCTGACCAAGTAAGATGACATGGAGGATTCTCCCAACAGGAGGACTTCATAGATGTCTAAATGGATGGTAGAAAAAAGGGAACCATGACTGCTGCAGGCCTTTGACCAAAGGATGCTGACCATCTGAGATGACGATGCATAGGTTGGATGGTGGAGCAGGTATAGTCAGAGGATCTTGCCAGTATTTAATCCGGCTGGAGGAAGAAGACATTGCCCAGGGGGTGGTGAAAGGACCGAGAGAAAAACAGTTTTTCCCTTTCTCTTTGATAGGGTGGTGTTTCTTTTTCAGTTGTTTATTATTGTTATTAATTTTATATTCCTATTTTGGTAGTAGTCAAACGCTAAAGACAATCCCATAAGGCAGATCAAAAAGAGTTTACAAAAGAGACTTGTGGTCAGTGGAGGCAGGTGACATTTGAAAGTGGTGGGTGAACTGACTGGCCCAGTGAGAAACTAGCAATGCCTTTAGGCTCAATGACAAACCTCTCAATCATGACTCACTATAAACAGTGGGGCAGATTTGTCATTCTTTCACGCAGTGCAAGACAGCAAGCCACCTTGCTGCGTTGCTTGAAAGGGAAAGGGTGGGACTGTTCCGTATTTACTATTATACGGTGCATTCCTGTCCTTTCCCAGCGCTGGTGCACTTTTGGCTACCCAGCGCCACGCATGTACTCTTGCGTCATGTTGCAAGGGTGTCTGCAACATGAAGCAATCCTCAGAGGGTTTTTCCCCTTTCTAATTGTGCTGCAGAATGCAGCACACTTAGAAAGAAAAAACAATGTGGGCAAAGAACAATATTTCTCTATGTTTCACCTCTCGTGGTGAGGCGTACAATTCTGAGGAATTCTCAGGTCTTACACTGTTGGTCTAGCTGGGAATGTGTCAAAATGCATGGGAAGAAGCGTGGGAACGCCCAGTCTCCACTCATGGACTGCCTCTCTGCTGCAGAGTTGTGCAAGGCAGCGAATTGAGCTGACTTGCGTTACTCTAGATTTATCAAGCCACTCAAGGCCACTCAACATGTGCACTTCAAAGTAGAGTTGGCACCACTCCTCCCTGCTGTCAATCAACACCAATGCTCCGCCCTCGAACTCAGCTTGGAATGGCAGCCGTAAAAAATAAGATGGTAATAAAATAATTTTATTACCATTTTATTTTTCACGTTCGCTGTGCTCGCAGCAGGCGGGATAATGGTCCTCCCTCTAATGGAGAAGCAGCCACTGCTTGTGGGGCTGGGAGCTGTAAAATGCAGTCAGGCAAGAGGGGTGCGAGTGCAAGTTATGAACCAGTCCCAGGGCAGATATAGCGCTGATAAGAGGTTGACACAATTAACACCTGAGTGAGGGATCCACAAAGGAAGCAAAAGTTATATTTATGAAGACAGCCAACCGCAGGAACCAATATGAGAAATAAAGACGAATAGTGAGGTTGAACCCAAGCATCTTGCTTATTTGTGAATAACCAGGAAGAAAGGCAGCAGAGAACCCAAGGCAAAGGACTCGACAGAGAACGCTTGGAAGAAACTCCTTTTTATTGGAGTACATTTTTTTTACTTATTCTACCTTTTGTTCATTCCGAGGGGCTGGATGGTGGAGGATACCATAGGAGAGAAGAAGGAACTGAGTAAATCAGTTTCTGGCAGTTGTATACTCTACTGGATGTGAGATAGGTCCACTTATGTTTTGTGTGCTGAACCTATTTAGCTCATGCAACAGCATCCTTTATTATTTGGAAGTGATTAAATGACTCGTATTTGCTTGACATCCAGAACAGAAATGACTGAGATCCAATAAGTTAACACAATGACTTTCCAAGATTCTAGGGGTTTTGACAGCTTTTTTTTAATGAATTGCTATTACCAAGTAGACTTAGTTTATCCACTTATGGAGGTTGAAAGACTGAGTATGCCCTGCTAGATATAAAACATTTAAATTCAGCGAGATTGACAGAATATACTTCACTCCTGACTTCTAATGTTGCTGTTTAATTGCATGATATGAGCACATCAACGGGAGGTATGGTTAAAGTTTGCAAGGCCAGACTCTGGCCACTTCTGGTTAACAATGTATAAAAAACTAGCAATTACACTCGAACTGCCACAACTGAATGAGTAAAGTGACGAAATATGATGCCACTCTTTTAAGTGGACATGATTTCATAGGCCCTGACTTTCAGTTGCTATATTTCACCTGGAGAGACAACTACGGGTGAAACTCCACATCTCTGACTAACACGTCTCTCTGGGCTACTTGAAAATGTCACCAATCACAAAAATTGGAGTTCTGAAAAGCATGAAGTGTGCCAACGCCCTACGTGCCTATTGTTCACTTTTCTTTTCTTGATTCTCATAAGACATACCTGGTCACAGAGGAACATCCACTTTAGTAGACAAAACAGGAACAGGAACAGGAGTGGTTAAATCACGAACAAAGACTGCAAGAGATTAATTTGAATCAGAAAGAGAAGTCAGAAACGTTTATTTCATAGGCGAAGACAAAAAATTCCGACTCTATGGCTTACCAGAGAATACTATATAAAAAATAGGAAAGCAGCTCATATGCTACTTTTGGAACACTTTATTAAAGACATTCGGTGTAATTAACGTTAAATCAATTAATAAACTCAAGCATACCATATAGCAGTATTTGCAGTGGTTTGTAGCAGAACACTAGGAAAACTGATACCTCTAGCAGAATGTGTGTGTAGTAACTCTCTGCAGCTTTAATGGTTTTTCTCCTTCTTGTGTTAAGGTTTTAACCCTTGAGTGTGGCTTTCCAGTTTTTTTATCCATTAATATCCCATCCCATCAAAACAGTAAGTGTTACAATCCCTCTCAGCAGTCCATCAATCAGTATTCTAAAATCTACTACAGTCCAAAGCATCATATCAAAGATTTGCAGCTTGAAAAATAATTCCAGCACCAAATAAAGCAGAAGGGCAACAGATATGGTTAGTAACAGACATTTATTCACCGGGTCAAATCAGAGATATGTCCCTCGCTCTGTTGGCCTCTTTCCGATGCTAGAACTGGGCGGTCATACAGCAGTCTGACTTAATCTTCCAGAAAGTTGGAAGATTCATCCTGTGTTTCATGTTTCTATGGCCAAACCAGCACAATGAAAACGACAGATCTGATCTGCTCCAGAGATAACAGAAAGGTGGCAGAAAGAATTTGAGGTAGAGGAAATTCTAGACTCTACAATCAGAAAAGGTGTTCTTCAACAACTCATAACATGGAAGGGATATGTTGTCTTGGGTAGGTCATGAGACCCTGACTCTTTCATACAAGCTCCCAACTGATCAGAGAATTTAATTAGAGATTTTCGGTCAAACCATTACAGAAAAGCTGCTGGGGAATCTTGGACTATGTGTGTTTGCTGTCACCTCTCTTACTAGATGGAGAGTGCTGATTAGCATATGAGACTGCTCATCAAACCCAACAATATGACTCTCCTATCGTTTGCGCCATAGTGGTGAAGAGCTCTGAACACGTAAACATACTGCTTTGTAGTAAATGCAGATGTGTCCAGGCAGAGTGTTGGAAAATGGGGAATAATTACCCAAAAGTGGATTTGATTAAGGGATATTTAAAGAGGGGGTTAGGAGGGACATGCTAATACAAAACACACATCTCCAAAAAGTAGGACTATTGAAATACACAAACTACATTTTTAAGGTCAAAAAGCCCTACAATGTCAAACACAGGCTTAAATGTACTCCAGCCAAGCACTGGAGTAAATCAAGCCCCACAATTGGGTAATCACTGGAACTTCAACATACTCTGATGGAAAACAATGGAAGCAGGTAATATGGAAGCCTTATCTGGCATATTGTTTTTTTATTAAAAATAGACATTATCCTTTATCCAAAGCACTTGTTGGCAAAGAAAAACTTACAGCTGCTACTTACCAAGGGCCGTGGCCACGATTTACTGGCCATCATGTCCATGGAATCGCTGGTGAAATCTGTTCCAGAGGTTTTTGTATTTTTTACCATCCAGTTAATTCCTCACTTTAGGAAGAAGTCATAATTTCTTCAAGGTATTATAACTAATTCTTCTCGTTCATTTGTTGAACCTTTTCTATTTAAATAAGCCTAGGATTGTCAACCGTATGTCACAATTCTGTTTTCTGTGTTGTTAACATTGCACTTTCCCAGTTCAGACATTCTTCAGCTACTGTGTTTCCACTTGTCTGCTCATGTTTGCTTGGTTCTCCAGTCTGTGCTCAGAGGATTTCTTTTATCTACAAGTCAGATTTTGTTTTCTCTGAAGCTTGTTGTTCCACTTAGCTTGTATGAGTTTCAAAGTGCCAATGTGGACTCTGAACCAGGGGAGTTCAGTTCTGGTCACATCCTAATTTAATGGATGGAGCGGCCGAATAATAGTCATGATGCAAGAAATATTAACGACAGGAATATCACAGGTAAGAATTTCATTTTTCTAGGTATGTTCCATATATTGTTGTTACATATATTGTTTTAAGAAATATCGTTAAAAATAACAGTAAAATGTTTGTCTTTAAAATTGTTAAATATGTTCATATATTTTTCCAATGATTTTGAAATTTAATTTAGAATATAAATTTGGGAATGTATTTTCATTTTGTTTTTAATATAAATGCATTTTAAATACAGTATATCTATTTGTTTTAAATAAATTATGAATGTTTTCGTTAAAAAAATTAAAGATATTAAAATAAATACTTTTTTTTTATTTACGTTTGAAATGTTTATATTTTACTTTGTGTATTTTTTTAGGGATGTGAAGATATTTAGTATTGTGCCATCTTGGACTCTGACCCCAGTGAAGTGCAGGCCATTTCTCAATGGAAAATAAAGAAAGGAATTCCTGGAGTCTCGAAAGCAGTCACTTGAAAATAACTAATCATAGGAATTAATGTTAAATTAGTTAAATTAGTGATATCTATTTATATATGTATATTTTAATGATAAAACATATGTATATATGTTTATGTTTTTCAAATAAACTTAAATAATGAATAAGGACATCATTTTCATCTTATCAGATTTATAGTTGAGGAGAATGGGTACTCTGTTGCAATGATGCGCCGTCTCCATGATGTTTGAACAAAATACTGAGGGCCTCATTATGATGTCAGGCGGAAAGCCACCCGAAAGCTCATCAGAAGGCTTCCCCTTAGACATCATAGGTTTCCATCTAGCCGCTGTGTTAGATCTGGGTGTCTCTAGTTGGCAGGGTATATACCACTGTCCAAGTTGGGACCCTTGCTTCTAGTCAGGGAAAGGGGGATAAACTGTTAAGATAACCCCTGCTCACCCTCTAGGTAGCTTGGCCTGAGCAGTCTAGGCTATCAAAGGCAATGTGTAAAGTATTTGTACCAACACTCACAGTAACACAGTGAAAACACCACAGATTTACTCCACACCAGTTTTAGAAAAATAATGTATCTTTACTAAAAACTTCACAAGACCAAATACTACAGAAAAACCAACATACAATTAAAAAGGTTACATTAAAGATAGTTCAAGAGTTTGTAGAAAGTACTCCAGGATGTAAAAATTAGTGTCCTGCACAATGCGACTCTCAATGCACAAAATGCGACACTCTCGTGCCCAACAGTACCTGTAGTTGCGCTAAGGTTCCCAAAAGCTATAACAATGAAGATGGCAAAGGCGATGCAATACTCCTGAGACCTTGGGGAGGCTTTGCAGCAGCCCTGCTTCACGCAGCAGAGGTGGATGCGCCGGCTCCGATCTGTAGGGGGAGGATGCGATGTCTTTGGCTTTTGTTGCATAGGTTTCTTAGAGGGAAGCTTCACGCACAGGTACGCTGCGACACTATTCGATGGGGCGCGATGCGCGGTGTTGACTTCTGGGGCCGCAACCCTCGATGCGCCACGGGACGGGACTCTGCATCGACGCACGCAGCGACTGGATACTTTCACGCACCGGCAGTGGTGCGGCCCGCGATGACCTTCGCAGTGTCAGGAATCTTCACGCACCGGGACGATGCTCGACGCACTTGGCGATGCGGGGACTCCGGGTGCTGCGATGACGCTGCAATGAAATTCTTCTCGCACTCTCGATCTTGCGACTTGCAACCAGATGATACGACCCTCAAACAGATGATGTGATGGGTACCAGTTACTCTTGTTCACACTTTCTGCTTTCCAGCTCCCAAACACAGCAAAACGACCTCCTGAGGCCCCAAGACTAGGCAAGCACTCCAAGGCAGGTCAGAACTCCCTCAGCAGAGTTCCAGGGGAGCTGGTGGAGAAGTCCTTTTGTTCCTGGGACTTCTTAACAGGGAGCCAGCTCTCCTCAGGCCCTTGGAGATTAGAATTTAAAGAAAGGGACCCAGCAGAGTCCTTCCCCTCTCCTTGGCAGCAAAGCAAAACAGCAAGCAGGTAGTCTTCTCCTCTTCAGTTCCTTCCAGCTTTCTCCTTGGCAGAGGTTCCTTCTTAGTTTGTGGTTCCGTGAATTCTGAACCTGTGTTTTAAATGTCATGATTCTGTTATGATTTTGGTAACAGCAAACCGTAAACAGTGAAGTTCAGCAAATACGAGTGTTTGCGTCATGTTACACCAATGGATTCACTGTGTATTTGAAGGTTTTGTTCTGAACCCTTGGGTTCCATTTTGTGCATGGCAGCCATTTTGTGGTTGCCCTTTACATAGGCCCTGACTGTGGCTGAACAAGTATTTAGGACACATTAACCTTAGCTTGGGTTTGTGCTGACTCCTGCATGACCTGGCGAAAGCTGACTCTATTGCCTGAGGCCGACCTTGCCAAGCCAGTTCCTGCCCTTTAGCTGATCAAGATTAAGGATCAGAGCACAGGACATTGTAAATATTTATTACACACAAACATGCCTTATCCTATTCCTATCTGTTTCTGTTCTTGTTTTTATGGTCTATTTACGATGGGGAGGTGACCATTTTTATTATGGGTTTGTCCAGCTTGTCTAAAGAAGAATGTTGGTTTTGTCCGGTCTTTTTACCTTTGTCAACTGTAACCTTTATGAAACCCTGTAATTATAATGTTTTGCCCATATCCTGCTAAAACCCCAAAGGCTACTCACCTGTTGCCTCTCTAACTTTTTCATTTGTTTAGGAATGTGACTGGTACAACTCCCTTGCATGCCTAGGGCATAATAAATGGTATAAAAGGTCTGAGCTAAGACCATTCTGGAGACTGCCTCATTCAGTTGCTAAGGCTTCTGTGTGACGTAGTCTCACTCATTTAAGTTTTATTAAAGATGTCTTTTCATATTTCAGCTTCTTTGCCAAGTTCTTTGTTATATTACCCTGAGAATGAAGATTTCAGTTCTTCAAGTTCCACAGTGACCTAAAGTTTAGGTGTTTGGGGTCCTCTTCTTATACCCCTCCAAGTCTTTGTCTCTCTTTGTTTCAGTGGGGGGATTCCCCTGCTCAAACCAGTTCCTTTCAGAGTGAGGGGCAGGGTCGTTAGAAGCTCAGCAGGAGGTGGAGCCTTCTTTGTGCTGGCAGAGGCAGAGTCCTCAGCCTGGCCAGCAGGGGGTGGAGCCGGCATTGTGCTGGCAGAGGCAGCCCTACTTAAACCCAGGGGCTACTCCTCCCACCCATCTAGAGCAGATCTCCCTATTCACCCTGCTGCTGACTCATCCAGACTCCTGGAGCCACCTAGCCCATCACATGACACCAGTCAGCCAATCTGCACACAGGCACACAGGAAGGTTAAACAGGAGAATAGCTACTTTCTAAAAAGTGCCATTCTCACACAGTGAATTTAAAAACAATCTTTCTAAAAAGATGTATAATTAAATTCTGAACACAAAGATACCAAACTTGGATTTTCCATCTAGCCTTTAGTGGAAGATAGGCATGTAAACAGCCTCCCCCATTCTGTCCTATGGGCAAGTTAGCCTCTCAACAGTGAAAAACGACAATGGCTGTAATTCACTACCAGGGCATGTTACACACCACAGTACATGCCCTACCTTTCAGATACACTGCACCCAGCCCAAGGGGGTACCTAGGGCCACCATAGGGATGCCTTACATGTACAGAAAGGGAAGGATAAGGCCTGGTCAGTGGTTGCACTGGCCAGGTCAACATGGCAGTCCTGGACGGCACATAGGCACTGCAAGCAGGCCTAAGACATCATTTTAGCGCTACCCCTGTGGGTGGCACAATCAGTGCTGCAGCCCACTAGTAGCATTTGTACTACCAGCCCTGGCACTCTCAGTGCAATTTACTAGGGCATTGCAGGTAGCACAAATATGCCAAACATGTATAGCCAATTACATCACAGTTTCCCTAGGGAGCACTTGCACTTTGACACTGATCAGCAGTGGCAAAGTGCCCAAAGCATCTATACCAGTAAAAACGACATCCAAAAATACAGGAGGTAGAGGCAAAAAGTCAGGGGTAACCACGCCAAAAGATGCCAGGTCTAACACGCTGTATTATGATACTGGCGGTCGGAGGAAACGTGTGTGAATTCCGCTCTGCTTCCGAAGGACTCAGGGACGGGTGGGGAAGGAAAAGTGATCCCAAATGGGCAGCAGAGCCAGCTCGGCTCCGCCGTTGGGATTAAAATGTCGCTTTCTGCCTGCCTTTTCTGCCTGCCCTTTCATGGCGGTCCGACCGCCATAAAAAGCTATTTGGAAATTGACTTTGGGGACCCCTAGCAGGGCCCCCTTCCCCACTGGTCCTCTGCTATGGGGCCTGGGGAGACATGTGGTGCCCCCATAAACATCCCTGCATCATGTGGCAGGCACCGCATGGTGCCTACCACACAAGGCAGGAATGTTTGAAAACGTTCATTGTTCTTATACAGCTTGTGCTGCAGCCCTTTTCCAGCTGCCGCACAAGCTGCAATGGAAAAATTGATGTTTCTGGTCACATCCTAATTTGGCATGTGGAGCCGCCAAATAATAGTAATGATGCAGGAAATATTCCCGACAGGAATATGGCAGGCAAGAATATAATATTTAGGTATGTTCTTAATATTGTTGTTACATATATTGTTTTAAGAAATTTAACAATATTCCTTTAACCTTTGTTTTTTCAGTGAATTTACTTTTTTTAACATAAAATTATATTTTATTACCATTTTATTTACCACAAAAATGTTTTACCCCACAAAGCCCAGAAGGGAGGTCATTTCTTTATCTATATTTATATATTTAAATATCTATATATATCGATATATATATTCACTGAAAAAACCATAGGTTTCAGGGGCGTTATAGTTAGGTTTTGGCATTTAAAAAACCTTAGAAATTCACTGAAAAAAATATAGGTTTTAGGGGCGTTATAGTTAGCTGGAGATTTCCCTCGTACAAAACCCTGGAAATTCCCCCGTTATAGTTAGTTCAGCTAACTATAACTCGCGCCCCCGCAATGCACTGCTGATGACGTCACAAATTACATCACTCATGACATGGTCAGTGACATCACTGATGAAATCACTGATGACATCTCAAATGACATCACTGATGACATCACTGATTACATCATCCAGTGAGTATGTGTTTCTGTACAGTTTTAATATGTTTAATATATATAGGGAAAGGTCTGTTGAAGAATGAGTGGGTGTACAAGTGTGTGAATGGATGATTTTCTAGGTGCGTAACTGACTCTATAAGTGAGTCATTAAATGTATCTTACGGCAGACTAGTGACTAAACTGTGTGAATGTCTGTATGTGTCTGTGTGTAGGTGTATAAGTGGCTGCATGGTTTTGTGAATAGCTATATAAGTGTCTATATGGGTTATTGATAAGTTGTCTGAGTATCTCTATGGGTACCTGAGTGTTTGTGTGGGTAGGGTGTGTGTGACTCTATGCATAGATGTGTGAGTGGGTGATTCTATGGGTGCATGGTTTTAAGAGTGCATCTGTGATGGACTGTATGGTTGGATGAGTGTATGTATGGGTGTGTTAGGGATTGAATGTATATCTCAGTGGTACATGTGTGACTAACTACATATGTGAAAGGCAGTATATATGTGTGTAAGAGTATATAAGTGGGTATATGTGAGAGTGTGTGATTGTGAGAGTGGCTGTATGGATGAGTGTGTGCTTGTATCAATGATTGTATAAGAGTGTAAGAATGTGGTACTATTTTTATGAGTAAGTGAACTTGAGTGTGTTTAACTGTATAGGTGAGTAAATTGGACTGTGTTTAATAACTTGCACGACTGACTAGGTGTGTCAGTACCTCAATGGATGATTGGCGGTGTGTGAGTGTCTATATAGGTGTATAAATGCATATGATACTCTTGTACGGAGTGACTGTAAGTATGAGTGACTGTACAGGTGAGTGAGTGGAGGTGCATGTAGACCTAAGAGTTAATGAGTGGGTATGTAGTTATTGGTATTGGAGTATCTATGAGTTTCAAAATGGCCGTCTGAAATTTTGAGTCGGTGTAACAAAGGTTATATTAGGGTGTGAGAAGATGCACTAATTTATCACATGGATGATGTCATCAGTGATGTCATCAGTGCTGTCATTTGAAATGTCATCAGTGATGTCACTGACCATGTCATGAGTGATGTAATATGTGACGTCATCAGCAGTGCATTGCGGGGGCGCGAGTTATAGTTAGCTGAACTAACTATAATGTGGGAATTTCTAGGGTTTTGTACGAGGGAAATGTCCAGCTAACTATAACGCCCCTGAAACCTATGGTTCTTTCAGTGAATTTCAAAGGTTTTTTAAATGCCAATTCCTAACTATAACGTGCACGAAACCTATAGTTTTTTCAGTGAATTTCAAAGGTTTTGTAAATGCTAATTCCTATCTATAACTTATCTCTAAAGATATCATGTTTAATGATTTTCATTGGATTTCTATATTTTTCAATTTCAATGTGTCAATTTCATTAATTATGTTTTTTTGAAATACTATTTTATCACCATTTTTTTAACTTATTTTTTCAATTAATTCTTTTATAAATTAAATAATATTATTTGTTTTTATTGGGTTTTAAAAAAATATTTTTGTATATTTTGAAAACTCTTTTTAAACTATATTTTCAAAACTTTATGTTTTGTTTTTTTTTCCATTTTTGGGGGAATCGCACACCCTATGCGCACCGTTCTCGATCCCTACGTGAAAGCATCCGCGCACGGTATGCGTTGGGTACGTGTTTCCAATGCGACCGGTACGCGACTCCAAGACTATACGCGACACATGCGATGTATGTAACACGACGCATGCGCGCTTCCGTGATGCGTCATATACGTGTATGACGCGATGGGTGCGCGGATCCGGCGAAATATTTAACATTTTAAAAAACATGCATATATGTATTTCATGTGAATATTAATTGAAGACAAACTCTAAACTAGTCTTAAAAGTAATATATTTTTACATCTAATCCTATATTTCTTTTTAATTGAATTTCGCGGATGCGCGCAGGGTGCGTGATGCGTAAGCGCAGGGTGCGCGGATCCCATGTGACCTGCAAAAAAAGAGATTTGATTGGTTCATTACACTTCCTATTCTAACAATTGAAAGACCCACCCATTTCAATCATTCTTCTTTGAGCTTCTTTGGAGGAACATCTCAACCTTAGAACTAGAAGAAACTTTTTGAGGAAGATTTCCACAGCTGCAATGTTTCTGAAGACAATGGCGTGGAAATTTTTTACCTTCCCAGAAGGACAAAATAAAACTAATTCAACTAAAGTGACATGTAAAATATGTCAAAGAGTGCTTTCCAGAGGAGATCCATCAAATAAATACTCTTGTGGGACTGCGAGTATGTTAAAACACCTGAAGACTCTGCATCCCGTGAATCTGGCCAAGCAGGAATGCAGAAGACTCCGACAGCAGCCTCAGCCAGCAGTGGCAAGCACTTCTGCAGCATCACCATCGAGCACTCACCCGGACATACATTCAGAATTTGGAAAACAAACAATTAGTTGCATTAAATGCAACAAACTACTATGTTACGGCGAGCAGTCAATTGAACTAATCTGCCGAGCGCAGCAAAACCACAAGTGTTAAACTTGTGTTAAATTTTTTTTTTTTGCAGAAGTTGACTGTTTTGATCCTCCTGTTGTCTTTTTTTCCTTTTCAGAAAAACAAAAAAATAACAAAATTGTTCCAAAAAGTACAAAAAAATTGAAAAACAAAAAAGAAGAAAAAAAAAAGTTCTTCTAAGAACTAACTTTCCTGGTTTAAAAAAAGAGCTATATTTGTTTGTTTGTCTGTGAAAGTTTAGATGAATGTATGTGTAGTACGTAATTGACTGAACGAATGCATTAGTAGCGTATGGTGAATGTATGAGTGTAGAACTATGAGGAAGTGCTGCAGCATCACACAGTAACCTCATTAACTACAGTGAGCTGTAGTAGTTCCGAAGCACAGGGATGCAACATATGTACATAAATATGTTGCAAATCTATGCTTCTCTCTGCACGGCTGCTTAAACTGCAGAAATGTGGTGACACAGGCACCCTTGCACCATAGTGCAAGGATATCTGTGTCATGTGCTGTTTGTTTTTGTGCAGGAAACACACCTTCCTGCTCAAAAACAATCAGAAAAGGCATTTTTCTCCTTCAATGTATGCTGAGCATTTTAGCATGCATTGAAGATGTAAAAATGTGGAGGAATGAAAACAATTCTCCTTGTTGTGCTTTCCTACATCAATTTTAGAATGGTGCAGCATTCACACACAAATCAAGTTTTATGATTTCTGACAAATCTAGACATGTGTCTTGTTCTATGAGTATTCAGTGCAATCATGTACAACAACACTTAAAGAACACCCTTTCAATGCAAACTGGTGTGCATGATGAGGTTGTATTTACATGGAGTATAAAAAGTGTACAGAGGGCCTTTTCCTCTCTTGTAAATATGAAAGAGTGTCTTGCGCAATAACTATGTTACAAAAAGTGACATATTTCCAGTTTAAAAATTCCTTGCGAATGATAGAAGGTAAGCACAGAGTTTTGTCTGCAAAGATGTTCACAAAGAAGAATGATTGAAATAATTGCGGTCCTTCAATAGCTACAATGGGAAATATTATGAACCCCTCAAATCTCTTTTTTTGCAGGTCAGATGATATCTGATTATGGTCAGATTTCAAAACTACATAGGTATAAACAGAGTATTTTTAAGAAACGTGTTTCAACTTTGTGGCTTCTTGCAGACCTCCTCATTCTGCATATTGAGACTTAGTTAAACTTACCTTCACAGTAATAGCAATAAAAAATGGTATACATTTTTTTCAGATTTTCATTGCAATCTAAATTCATATAAATTGCTTTTTTTTAAATTTGGATCTGTGAAAGAAAAGAAAAGAAAAATTATAACATGTAATAATAATTTTTTTACAACACAGCATATTTTCCACAAAGTAATTTGTTTGCCTTTTTTGCTGTTCTCAGAAAATATTAAATTTCACTAAAAATAGTGATTTCAATCGTACTCATCACTTAACAGCGGGCAAAAAAAAAACAATCAAAAAGATTGTTAAAAAAACAACAACATGCTATTCTCAACAAAATGCCACAAGATACAAATCACAGATATATAAAATGCTTACAGCTAACAAAATTTGATAAGTTTAACTTACAAAAACTGTAAATGTTGTCGCTTTAAAATATTCACCGAATCTAAGGATGAATTTTTGGAGGACGCACCATGCCCACAACGTTTTCCTTCAGTGGTGTGGAAATTTGTTACTTTTCCCGAGGGGCAAACAAACATCAATGCCACCTTGGTCACGTGCAAGATATGCAAAATAGTTTTATTGCAAGGGGATCCTAACAAGAAACACTCGTACAGCACGGCAAGTATGATGAAACACCGAAGGACCCGTCATCCAAACAATCTTGCACGAGAAGAGTGCAAACAGATGAGAAACACTCCTGTTCTGTATGTGTAAAAAAGAATCACAAATAAATGTATATTAATAGCTTTCAAATTTATACTATTCCATTACTGTACAAACACATTTTATATTAAAACTGACTAAGAAACTATAGCCCTGATTCACAAGTGTGACGATGGTTAAAACACTACCAGGCACATGCATCATCATAGGGTTTTGCGATTCCTTAATAGCGATTATTAAGGAATCGCAATTAAGGAATAGCAAAACCCTATGCATGTAGGAATCGCTAAAGAAATAGCGATTCCCACAAATTCCTTAATTGCGACTAGCAAATTGCGAGTCGCAATTAAGGAATGTCTTCCCATTCATTCCTATGGGCCTCCAGCCCCATAGGAATGAATTAGAGATTGCGGGAGCAATTTGCGAGTACCAGTAGGTACTCGCAAATTGCTCCCGCAATTTCCATGGTGCAAGGGTGTCAAAATGACACCCTATTGCACCCATGTATGTTCACTCTGCACAAATGTTGCATACACACATGCTCTAAGGGCATGTGTGTGGGCAACATGAAACTTATAAAAATGCAAATAAGTGCATTTTTCTAAGTGTTCGCAAATTACCATGAGGTCCAGCCTCATGGTAATTTGCTCACGCTAATAGCGAAATCTGCTATTTTGGAAACTGTAATGCATTGCATTTAAGGAATCTCAATTAGGGATTCCTTAAATGCAATCGCTATTTAAGAAATCACAATAATTTGCGATTTCTTAAATTGCGAGTGGCAAGTTGTTTCATGCATCGCAAAAGCTATTTTTGCGATCGCAAACGGCCGATTTTTGCGATTCGCGCCGTTTGCGATCGCAAATAGCTTTGATGCATGTGCCTGTACATGCTTAGTGCATACTACTTTGAAGCAGTTCATGCCCTAAAGCCTACCTCACTAAAAGACTACGTGCTAACTGACTGAATGATTACAGTACTATAAGGAGACACACTGGGTTAGTGACAGGGTCTTTGCTGGACTGTATGGAAACTGACTAGGGAATTGAAGATGTGAAAGACAAGTGTATAGGTTGTTAGAAGACTGCATGCATACTGCACAGACATTTGAAGCAGTCCATGTGGTAATGTATGGTTCACAACATGAGTACTTGGAAACTGACTAAATCATCAGACTACTGCTAGGACAGTGCCTGGGTAAACATTTTAAATTTTCAGTTCTGGCACAGTGAAGAGAATAGTACATGGTACTGCACTTTAGTGTCAAACCCTGACTCATTTTATCAATGCATAAGCAAAGACTAGCTTCTAATGCTACTAAAACTTGACAACATGACCGATTTTAAAACAGTTATCTGTCAGCAAATACACGATGTTTCCAAACACTTCTATCACAATCCTTACCCAAATGTACACAGACTCACAGTGTGATCTTAGACAAGCAACACTATCCCTAGCAGTTTACCAAAACTCATTCACTAGTCTAGAAGAGGTAAGGGTACTGCACACAATCTACATATTTAAGTACAGCACATTAGTTTCAAAGCATGACTCATTTAATCAACGCATAAGCAAAAACTGGCTTCTAATGCTACTAAAACTTGACAACATGACAGGTTTTAAAAGAGTTATCTGACAGAAAATACACGATGTTACCAAATGCTTCTCTCACAGTGGTTCCCAAATGCACACAGACTCACAGTGTGATTCTAGCCAAGCAACACTATCCCTAGCAGCTTACCAAAACTCATTCACTACTGTGCAAGGGGTAAGGAGACTACACACAATCTACATATTAAAGTACAGCACATTAGTGTCAAAGCATGAATCATTTTATCAATGCATAAGCAAAGACTGGCTTCTAGTACTACTAAAACTTGACAACATGACAGGTTTTAAAAGAGTTATCTCTCACCAAATACACAATGTTACCCAATACTTCTCTCACAGTGGTTCCTAAATGCACACAAACTCACAGTGTGATTCTAGACAACAACCACTATCCCTAGGAGTTTACCAAAAATCATTCACTACTGTGGAAGTGGTAAGGGAACTGCACACAATCTATATATTTCAGGACTGCACTTTTGTGTCAAAGCCTCACTCATTTAATCAACGCATAAGCAAAGACTGGCTTCTATTGCTACTAAAACTTGATGACATGACAGGTTTTTAAAAAGTTATCTGTCAGAAAATACACACTGTTACCAAATGCTTCTCTCACAGTGGCTCCCAAATGCACACAGACGCACAGTGTGATTCTAGACAAGCACCACTATCCCTAGGAGTTTACCAAAACTCATTCACTACAGTGGAAGTGGTAAGGGAACTGCACACAATCTACATATTTCAGGACTGCACTTTTGTGTCAAAGCCTGACTCATTTAATCAAAGCATAAGCAAAAACTGCCTTCTAATGCTACTAAAACTTGATGACATGACAGGTTTTTAAAAAGTTATCTGTCAGAAAATACACAATGTTACCACATACTTCTCTCACAGTGGTTCCCAAATGCACACAGACTCACAATGTGATTCTAGACAAACAACACTATCCCTAGCAGCTTACCAAAACTCATTCACTACTGTGCAAGGGGTAAGGAGACTACACACAATCTACATATTAAAGTACAGCACATTAGTGTCAAAGCATGACTTATTTTATCAATGCATAAGCAAAGACTGGCTTCTAATGCTACTAAAACTTGACAACATGACAGGTTTTCAAACAGTTATCTGTCAGCAAATACACAATGTTACCAAATGCTTCTCTGACAGTGGTTCCCAAATGCACACATACTCACTGTGTGATTCTAGACAAACAACACTATCCCTTGCACTATACCAAAACACATTTCTTCATCTAGAAGGAGTACTACATTTTAATATAGAAACATAACTCATTTCACAAATTCATAAACAATGACTGGTTTCTAATTCTACCAAAATATAAAAAGAGCAGTTATCTGTCTGCAAACACATGAAAAACACAAATGCTTATCACAGAATGGTTTCTACATGCACACACACTGTCAATAAGATTATAGAGAAAAAAAGTATTCCCTACACTTTAGCAGGAGAAATACATTAGTCTGATTAAAATCAAAATAGTCGACATACATCCCCTCACAATTAAATAACTCACCTTTCAAGTTGTTTTGTAGATTAAGATGTATATCAGTCACACAGCAGATTTTCTTTTACAGAATCTCTGTACTGTGCACCTCTCAGCAAAAACAAAGAATGGAAAAGTTTCCCTTTCATTTTCCACACATATACATGTAAACATCAAATCACAATCCTTCACACATAAATTCAAAAGCAAACACACATTTCTATTGGTTAACCATTTCAACCCTTTCCAAATGAAATACATTTCAACCCTTCCCCCAATCTGCCTTCTGCCTATTACCAGAGAAACAGGTCATGGAACACTGCACTGAGCACACAGGTCACAAGTTCAGCACACAATGTTGCTAAACAAGACAGCGAGTGTGCTTGACTTTTTAACATATCAGCTTATCATATACAATGTTCCTTACAATCAGTTTTTGTTAACCAATAAGAATCATGCCTTTAAAAAACAGAAATATACACCCTACCTTTCAGTGTAGAAAGTTGTCATACAACCAATGATTTCTTGTCAACGCGGGAGGATCCGTGCACCAAACGCGATAGAATGCGCGCACCTTGGGCGCATTTCTCTGTTTTTTTTCTTTAAAAAGGGGGCCCCAGGGGGTCCTTCTGCAACCCCCTAAGCACCTCTAGAGGGTCAGAGTATTTCCACTCTGCCCCCTTTATATGTTTTACACACTTATTCCCCTTGCTTCTTCGGCCTCGCTTCTACCGAGGCAGAAAATGGCCGCCAACAGTTCCTGGTTTCAAATGTAGACAGACACTCAACAGCCAATTAGCATTCAGCGTGTGATCGGGAGGGTGCGTGCTTGGTTCGGGGAGGGAGCGCTTACAGTGCGTGTAGGGTCCGCGGATCCTCCCTGGTCATAGATATATATGTACTTTTAACTCTAATTTTCTCAGGAACTACTGAACGGATTCACACCATTTATGCAAAAGGCACGAGTCTGAACTGAGGACTACCTCTTTGCCAAATGTGCTGTAATTCCGTTTAGCGGTTCAGGCTATAGCTGCGACAACAGACCCTATGGGAAATTGAATGGGGAAAACGTGTTTTGGGACCCCCCTTTTTTCTCGGCCCCTGCTTGATGAATCACCACGAAACTTTCAGGGTAGGAGCGGAGCAGAGCTGGCCAAAAGTTCAGAAAATTTTGCGAAGATTCGTCAACCGGCGCCAGACTTATTTGGAATAGAATGTTGCGGATTTCCTATGGAAAATAGGTCCTAACTATAACTATCTACTGGCGACCGCCAGTAGATAATATATATATATATATTTATAGATATAGATATATATATTTGCCACCAACGGAGAAATACGCTGAGATTGGTATCTCTGCTCCAACTTCTTGACAATGTTTGCCCAACACCAGGCGCTGCATAGATTCAAATCTTGTTCAACAAAGTGGTCTACACACGGCGCGCTGTAACTGCCGGTGCAGTGTTGGGGGTAAAAGACCACAAACCCCATTAATATTTGCCACCAACAGAAAAATATGCTGCACTCCCAGAGAGAATTTGACAAGTTAATTTATTCCAAAAGCAATTTTCTCCAATGAAATCCCACGACGCGTTTTGACAATTCATCTTTTTCAAGTGTGTGTGTACACTCTAGTGGTGATGACCATGTATTTGTAAAGTCACGGGCATTATTGGAGATGTAGTATCATAATATTTGGTATAGTACGTTTTGTTATTCCTCACCACACCCTACTACACACATCAGTCATCAGAGAGAGAGAACTGAAAACAGAGGCATGACTCTCCCCAAACTATATTAATTACACCAGTCATTTGAGAGAGAAGTCTGAAAAGAGAGGCCAGTCCCTTCTACTAATCACACTCTTCATCTGAGAGAGATCTCTGAAAGGAGAGGCCAGTCCATCCTTACACCTTACTACACACACCCATCATCTGAGAGAGAGGTCTTAAAAGAGTGCTAGTCCCTCCCCAATCCCTACTATGCACACCCGTCATCTGGGACAGAGTTCTGAAAGGAAAGGCCAGTCGCTCCCCACACCGTACTACACACAGCTATCATCTGAGAGAGGTCCGAAAGGAGAGACCAGTCCATCCCTACACCCTACTATGCATACCCATCATTACAGAGAGAGGTTGCAGCAGAGATGTCAGTACCTTCCCACATCCTACTATGCACACAGTCATCTGAGAGAGAGGTTTGAAAGGAGAAGCCAGTCCTTCCCCACACCCTATTACATACACTCATTGTTAGAACTGGGGGTCTCTAATTGGCAGAGGTAGGTGGTACCTTTGTCAAAGTAGGGACCCTTACTTCTAATCAGGGTAAGAGGGATGCACACTTTAGATAACCACTGCTCACCCCCTTGGTAGCTTGGCATGAGTAGGTAGGCTTATCCCAAAGGCAATGAGTAAAGTATATGTACTCAAACACACAGTAATACAGTAATAACACCAAGAATATGATTTTTCAAAGGTTTCAAGCAAACTTGGTCCATAGAAAACTATGGGTGTGTGATTTTACACAAAGTACCTGCAGATGCATAAAAATTCACAAGGCCAAACAACCACCGAGAAGGTAAGCGTTGAGAAACAAAGGAAGGCATCAGTTCCTGAGTCCTTGGGGAAGCGATGTAACAGTTCCGCTGCACACAGCAGTGATGTGTGGAATCCAGACTGTAGGGGGAAGTCATGCAGATGGTTCTGGTCTGCGGGTAATGCGTCGGAAAAAACTTACCACACAGGTGCAATGCGTGGAAATCCAGGACGTGTTGGTGGCAAGCGGCTCTGCGTTGGTTTCTTCAGCCGTGATCTTACGATGCGTCAATTCTTGTAGTTGCGGGTAGGCACTGCGTCGTCCCAGCAGCAGCACAGTGGCAGTGCATGGAGATTCTTCCTGCACAGCTGTGCTGCATCTGAAAAACAGCCGCACAGTTTCTTCTAGTTCCGAACAGCAGTAACAACCTCCACAGTCACAGAACTGGATCATGCACCTCCTGGCAGGTCAGAACTCTCAGCATTATAGTTCAGGGGAGCTGGAGGTGAAGTATTTGTTTCCCTGAGACTTCAGAAAAGTAGGCAAACGCACACAAGCCCTTAGAGATTCTTCTTCAAGCAGTTTTCTGAGCAAAGTTCTAGCCCTTGTCCATTCCTTGGCAGAAGCAGCAACTGCAGGCCAACCCCACACCGCACACAGCAAAAGGGGTAGTACTCTTCCTCACAGCTTTTCAGCTCTTCTCCTTGGCCAAGGTTCCTCTTGAGTCCAGAAGTGAGCTAAAGTTATAGGGTTGAAGGTTCACTACCTATAACCCATTTTGTCTTTGTTCTTCTTTGTGCAAGTGCTTTGAGTCCAGTACAAACCAGTTCTGTCCTCACTGGTGCAGTTTGCCCACAGGGGTTGTTGGAGACAGCATTTTGCAAGGGAGACAGACCCTATTCAGGTGCAAGGAAAACTCCTCCCACTACTCTAAATGCAGCCAAGGTCTATTCAGCTCAGCTCTGAGCCATCCAGGAAGGGCCAGGCGCTTCTATAGTGAGTTTACATCCCCAGCCCCTGTCACTCCAAAACAGGCAAAGGAGCACAGAATAGTTAAACAAGAAAATGCCTACTTTCTAAAAGTGCAAAAACAACAATTGATGGGCAGAATGCAGAAAAATGTCATACTTTCTCCCCAGGGCAGAGATCTAGGCCTAAGTCCTTCGTTTTTTTGCTCACAGTTTGAATCCAGCCATATGCAAAGAAGTCTTGACCCTGTGCCTCAAGGGAACAGTCCAGCCCGAACTGCCAAGCCAGGTCCTCCCTGGACTGGAACAAGCATCCTAGGACAGGTTTCGGGGTTTCACTCCTCTTCAGCCAGGATTGCTTGATTCCAGTGGCATGGAGAGCACGGGACTCACGTCTGAGCATACCCATCCCACTCGGGGTGACAAATGCAAAAACAACAGTTGATGGAGAGAGTGCACAACAATGTCATATATTCACCCCAGTACAGAGATATAGGACTAAATCCATCGTTTTTTGGCTCACCATGCCATTCCAGTTTGAACCCAGCTATATGCAAATCAGTCATGACCCTGTGCCTCATGGGACTAGTCCAGCCAGAACTGCCAAGCCAGGTCCTCCCTGGACTGGAACAAGCATCCTAGGACCAGTTTTGGGGTTTCATCCCTCTTCAGCCAGGATAGCTTGATTCCACTGGCATGGAGAGCACGGGACTCACGTCTGAGCATACCTATCCCCTTGGGGTGACAAATGCAAAAACAACACATATGGACAGGATGCAGTACAATGTCATACATTCACCCCAGTACAGAGATCTGGGCCTAAATCCATTGTTTTTTTACTCACCGTGCTATTCCAGTTTGAATCCAGCCATATGCAAATCAGTCTTGACCCTGTGCCTCAGGGGAACAGTCCAGCCCGAACTGCCAAGCCAGATCCTCCCTGGACTGGAGCAAGCATCCTAGGACCGGTTTCAGGGTTTCTCCCCTCTTCAGCAAGGATAGCTTGATTCCAGTGGCATGGGGAGCACGGGACTCACGTCTGAGCATACCCGTCCCACTCGGGGTGACAAATGCAAAAACAACGGTTGATGGACAGAATGCAGAACACTGTCATACATTCACCCCAGTACAGAGATCTTGGCCTAAATCCATTATTTTTTTGCTCACCATGCCATTCCAGTTTGAACCCAGCCATATGCAAATCAGTCTTGACCCTGTGCCTCATGGGAACAGTCCAGCCTGACCTGCCAAGCCAGATACTCCATGGACTGGAACAAGCATCCTAGGACTGGTTTCGTCGTTTCACCCCTCTTCAGCCAGGATAGCTTGATTCCAGTGGCATGGAGAGCACAGGACTCACGTCTGAGCATACCCATCCCACTCGGGGTGACAAATGCAAAAACAACAGTTGATGGACAGAATGCAGAACAATGTCATACATTCACCCCACTACAGATATCTGGACCTAAATCCATATTTTTTTTGCTCACCATGCCATCCCAGTTTGAAACCAGCCATATGCAAATCAGTCTTGACCCTGTGCCTCAAGGGAACAGTCCAGACCAAACTGCCAAGCCAGGTCCTCCCTAGACTGTAACAAGCATCCTTGGAACGGTTTCGGGGTTTCATCCCTCTTCAGCCAGGATAGCTTGATTTCAGTGGCATGGAAAGCATGGGACTCACGTCTGAGCATACCCATCCCACTCGGGGTGACAAATGCAAAAACAACAGTGATGAACAGAATGCAGAACATCGTCATACATTCACCCCAGTACAGAGATCTGGGCCTAAATCCATGGTTTTTTTGCTCACCATACCATTCCAGTCTGAACCCAGCCATATGCAAATCAGTCTTGACCCTGTGCCTCATGGGAACAGTCCAGCCCGAACTGCCAAGCCAGGTCCTTCCTGGACTGGAACAACCATCCTAGGACAGGTTTCAGGGTTTCACCCCTCTTCAGCCACGATAGCTTGATTCCAGTGAGATGGAGTGCACGGGACTCACATCTGAGCATACCCGTCCGACTCGGGGTGACTAATGCAAAAACAAAAGTTCATGGACAGAATGCAGAACAATGTTATACATTCACCCCAGTATAGAGATCTTGACCTAAATCCATCGTTTTTTTGTTCACCTTGCTATTCCAGTTTGAACCCAGCCATATGCAAATCAGTCTTGACCCTGTGCCTCATGGGAACAGTCCAGCCCAAACTGCCAAGCCAGGTCCTTCCTGGACTGGAACAAGCATCCTAGGACCGGTTTTGGGGTTTCACCCCTCTTCAGCCAGGATAGCTTGATTCCAGTGGCATGGAGAGCACAGGACTCACGTCTGGGCATACCCGTCCCAGTGGGGGTGACAAATGCAAAAACAACAGTTGATGGACAGAATGCAGAGCAATGTCATACATTCACCCCAGTACTGAGATCTGGGCCTAAAACCATCGTTTTTTTGCTCACCATGCCATTCCAGTTTGAACCCAGCCAAATGCAAATCAGTCTAGACCCTGTGCCTCATGGGAACTGTCCAGACCGAACTGCCAAGCCAGGTCCTCCCTAGACTGGAACAAGCATCCTAGGACCAGTTTCGGTGTTTCACCCCTCTTCAGCCACGATAGCTTGATTCCAGTGGCATGGAGAGCACGGGACTCATGTCTGAGCATACCCGTCCCACTCGGGGTGACAAATGCAAAAACAACAGTTGATGGACAGAATGCAGAACAATGTCATACATTCACCCCAATACAGAGATCTGGGACTAAATCCATTGTTTTTTTGCTCACCATACCATTCCAGTCTGAACCCAACCCTATGCAAATCAGTCTTGACCCTATGCCTCATGGGAACAGTCCAGCCCGAACTGCCAAGCCAGGGACTCCCTGGACTGGAACAACCATCCTAGGACCGGTTTCAGGGTTTCACCCCTCTTCAGCCAGGATAGCTTGATTCCAGTGGCATGGAGAGCACGGGACTCACGTCTGAGCATACCCGTCCCACTCGGGGTAACAAATGCAAAAACAACAGTTGATGGACAGAATGCAGAACAATATCATACATTCACCCCAGTACAGAGATCTCGACCTAAATCCATCATTTTTTTTGCTCACCTTGCTATTCCAGTTTGAACCCAGCCATATGCAAATCAGTCTTGACCCTGTGCCTCATGGGAACAGTTCAGCCCGAACTGCCAAGCCAGGTCCTTCCTGGACTGGAACAAGCATCCTAGGACCGGTTTATGGGTTTCACCCCTCTTCAGCCAGGATAGCTTGATTCCAGTGGCATGGAGAGCACAGGACTCACGTCTGGGCATACCCGTCCCAGTCAGGGTGACAAATGCAAAAACAACAGTTGATGGACAGAATGCAGAACAATATCATACATTCACCCCAGTACAGAGATCTGGGCCTAAATCCATTGTTTTTTTGCTCACCATGCCATTCCAGTTTGAACCCAGCCATATGCAAATCAGTGTTGACCCTGTGCCTCATGGGAACAGTGCAGCCCGAACTGCCAAGCCAGGTCCTCCCTGGACTGGAACAAGCTTCCTAGGACTTATTTCGGGGTTTCACCCCTCTTCAGCCACGATAGCTTGATTCCAGTGGATGGAGCGCACAGGACTCTCGTCTGAGCATATCCGTCCACTCGGGGTGACAAATGCAAAAACAACAGTTGATGGACAGATGCAGAACAATGTCATACATTCACCCCAGTACAGAGATCTGGGCCTAAATTCATTGTTTTTTTTGCTCACCATGCCATTCCAGTTTGAACCCAGCCATATGCAAATCAGTCCTGACCCTGTGCCTCATGGGAACAGTCCAGCCCGAACTGCCAAGCCAGGGACTCCCTGGTCAGGAACAACCATCCTAGGACCCATTTCAGGGTTACACCGCTCTTCAGCCACGATAGCTTGATTCCAGTGGCATGGAGAGCACAGGACTCACGTCTGAGCATACCCGTTCCACTCGGGGTGACAAATGCAAAAACAACAGCTGATGGACAGAATGCAGAACAATGTCATACATTCACCCCAGTACAGAGATATTGGCCTAAATCCATAATTTCTTTGCTCACCATGCCATTCCAGTTTGAACCCAGCCATATGCAAATCAGTCTTGACCCTGTGCGTCATGGGAACAGTCCAGCTCGAACTGCCAAGCCAGGTCCTTCCTGGACTGGAACAAGCATCCTAGGACCGGTTTCAGGGTTTCACCCCTCTTCAGCCAGGATAGCTTGATTCCAGTGGCATGGAGAGCACGGGACTCACGTCTGGGCATACACGTCCCAGTCAGGGTGACAAATCCAAAAACAACAGTTGATGGACAGAATGCAGAACAATGTCATACATTCAACCCAGTACAGAGATCTGGGCCTAAATCCATCATTTTTTTGCTCACCATGCCATTCCAGTTTGAACCCAGCCATATGCAAATCAGTCTTGACCCTGTGCCTCATGGGAACAGTCCAGCCCGAACTGCCAAGCCAGGTCCTTTCTGGACTGGAACAAGCATCCTAGGACCGGTTTCGGAGTTTCACCCCTCTTCAGCCAGGATAGCTTGATTCCAGTGGGATAGAGCGCACAGGACTCTCGTCTGAGCATAACCGTCCCACTCGGGGTGACAAATGCAAAAACAACAGTTGATGGACAGAATGCAGAACAATGTCATACATTCACCCCAGTACAGAGATCTGGGCCTAAATCCATCATTTTTTTGCTCACCATGCCCTTTCAGTTTGAACCCAGCCATATGCAAATCAGTCCTGACCCTGTGCCTCATGGGAACAGTCCAGCCCGAACTGCCAATCCAGGGACTACCTGGACTGGAACAACCATCCTAGGACCGATTTCAGGGTTTCACCGCTCTTCAGCCAGGATAGCTTGATTCCAGTGGCATGGGGAGCACGGGACTCACGTCTGAGCATACCCGTCCCACTCGGGGTGACAAATGCAAAAACAACGGTTGATGGACAGAATGCAGAACACTGTCATACATTCACCCCAGTACAGAGATCTTGGCCTAAATCCATTATTTTTTTGCTCACCATGCCATTCCAGTTTGAACCCAGCCATATGCAAATCAGTCTTGACCCTGTGCCTCATGGGAACAGTCCAGCCTGACCTGCCAAGCCAGATACTCCATGGACTGGAACAAGCATCCTAGGACTGGTTTCGTCGTTTCACCCCTCTTCAGCCAGGATAGCTTGATTCCAGTGGCATGGAGAGCACAGGACTCACGTCTGAGCATACCCATCCCACTCGGGGTGACAAATGCAAAAACAACAGTTGATGGACAGAATGCAGAACAATGTCATACATTCACCCCACTACAGATATCTGGACCTAAATCCATATTTTTTTTGCTCACCATGCCATCCCAGTTTGAAACCAGCCATATGCAAATCAGTCTTGACCCTGTGCCTCAAGGGAACAGTCCAGACCAAACTGCCAAGCCAGGTCCTCCCTAGACTGTAACAAGCATCCTTGGAACGGTTTCGGGGTTTCATCCCTCTTCAGCCAGGATAGCTTGATTTCAGTGGCATGGAAAGCATGGGACTCACGTCTGAGCATACCCATCCCACTCGGGGTGACAAATGCAAAAACAACAGTGATGAACAGAATGCAGAACATCGTCATACATTCACCCCAGTACAGAGATCTGGGCATAAATCCATGGTTTTTTTGCTCACCATACCATTCCAGTCTGAACCCAGCCATATGCAAATCAGTCTTGACCCTGTGCCTCATGGGAACAGTCCAGCCCGAACTGCCAAGCCAGGTCCTTCCTGGACTGGAACAACCATCCTAGGACTGGTTTCAGGGTTTCACCCCTCTTCAGCCACGATAGCTTGATTCCAGTGAGAAGGAGTGCACGGGACTCACATCTGAGCATACCCGTCCCACTCGGGGTGACTAATGCAAAAACAAAAGTTCATGGACAGAATGCAGAACAATGTTATACATTCACCCCAGTATAGAGATCTTGACCTAAATCCATCGTTTTTTTGTTCACCTTGCTATTCCAGTTTGAACCCAGCCATATGCAAATCAGTCTTGACCCTGTGCCTCATGGGAACAGTCCAGCCCGAACTGCCAAGCCAGGTCCTTCCTGGACTGGAACAAGCATCCTAGGACCGGTTTTGGGGTTTCACCCCTCTTCAGCCAGGATAGCTTGATTCCAGTGGCATGGAGAGCACAGGACTCACGTCTGGGCATACCCGTCCCAGTGGGGGTGACAAATGCAAAAACAACAGTTGATGGACAGAATGCAGAGCAATGTCATACATTCACCCCAGTACTGAGATCTGGGCCTAAAACCATCGTTTTTTTGCTCACCATGCCATTCCAGTTTGAACCCAGCCAAATGCAAATCAGTCTAGACCCTGTGCCTCATGGGAACTGTCCAGACCGAACTGCCAAGCCAGGTCCTCCCTAGACTGGAACAAGCATCCTAGGACCAGTTTCGGTGTTTCACCCCTCTTCAGCCACGATAGCTTGATTCCAGTGGCATGGAGAGCACGGGACTTATGTCTGAGCATACCCGTCCCACTCGGGGTGACAAATCAAAAACAACAGTTGATGGACAGAATGCAGAACAATGTCATACATTCACCCCAATACAGAGATCTAGGACTAAATCCATTGTTTTTTTGCTCACCATACCATTCCAGTCTGAACCCAACCCTATGCAAATCAGTCTTGACCCTATGCCTCATGGGAACAGTCCAGCCCGAACTGCCAAGCCAGGGACTCCCTGGACTGGAACAACCATTCTAGGACCGGTTTCAGGGTTTCACCCCTCTTCAGCCAGGATAGCTTGATTCCAGTGGCATGGAGAGCACGGGACTCACGTCTGAGCATACCCGTCCCACTCGGGGTAACAAATGCAAAAACAACAGTTGATGGACAGAATGCAGAACAATATCATACATTCACCCCAGTACAGAGATCTCGACCTAAATCCATCGTTTTTTTTTGCTCACCTTGCTATTCCAGTTTGAACCCAGCCATATGCAAATCAGTCTTGACCCTGTGCCTTATGGGAACAGTTCAGCCCGAACTGCCAAGCCAGGTCCTTCCTGGACTGGAACAAGCATCCTAGGACCGGTTTATGGGTTTCATCCCTCTTCAGCCAGGATAGCTTGATTCCAGTGGCATGGAGAGCACAGGACTCACGTCTGGGCATACGCGTCCCAGTCAGGGTGACAAATGCAAAAACAACAGCTGATGGACAGAATGCAGAACAATGTCATACATTCACCCCAGTACAGAGATATTGGCCTAAATCCATCATTTCTTTGCTCACCATGCCATTCCAGTTTGAACCCAGCCATATGCAAATCAGTCTTGACCCTGTGCGTCATGGGAACAGTCCAGCTCGAACTGCCAAGCCAGGTCCTTCCTGGACTGGAACAAGCATCCTAGGACCGGTTTCAGGGTTTCACCCCTCTTCAGCCAGGATAGCTTGATTCCAGTGGCATGGAGAGCACGGGACTCACGTCTGGGCATACACGTCCCAGTCAGGGTGACAAATCCAAAAACAACAGTTGATGGACAGAATGCAGAACAATGTCATACATTCAACCCAGTACAGAGATCTGGGCCTAAATCCATCATTTTTTTGCTCACCATGCCATTCCAGTTTGAACCCAGCCATATGCAAATCAGTCTTGACCCTGTGCCTCATGGGAACAGTCCAGCCCGAACTGCCAAGCCAGGTCCTTTCTGGACTGGAACAAGCATCCTAGGACCGGTTTCGGAGTTTCACCCCTCTTCAGCCAGGATAGCTTGATTCCAGTGGGATAGAGCGCACAGGACTCTCGTCTGAGCATAACCGTCCCACTCGGGGTGACAAATGCAAAAACAACAGTTGATGGACAGAATGCAGAACAATGTCATACATTCACCCCAGTACAGAGATCTGGGCCTAAATCCATCATTTTTTTGCTCACCATGCCATTTCAGTTTGAACCCAGCCATATGCAAATCAGTCCTGACCCTGTGCCTCATGGGAACAGTCCAGCCCGAACTGCCAATCCAGGGACTCCCTGGACTGGAACAACCACCCTAGGACCGATTTCAGGGTTTCACCGCTCTTCAGCCAGGATAGCTTGATTCCAGTGGCATGGAGAGCACAGGACTCACGTCTGAGCATACCCGTTCCACTCGGGGTGACAAATGCAAAAACAACAGCTGATGGACAGAATGCAGAATAATGTCATACATTCCCCCCAGTACAGAGATCTGGGCCTAAATCCATCGTTTTTTTGCTCACCATGCCCTTCCAGTTTGAACCCAGCCATATGCAAATCAGTCTTGACCCTGTGCCTCATGGGAACAGTCCAGCCCGAACTGCCAAGCCAGGTCCTCCCTGGACTGGAACAAGCATCCTAGGACCGGTTTCGGGGTTTCACCCCTCTTCAGCCACGATAGCTTGATACCAGTGGGATGGAGCGCACGGGACTCACGTCTGGGCATACCCGTCCCAGTCAGGGTGACAAATGCAAAAACAACAGTTGATGGACAGAATGCAGAACAATGTCATACATTCACCCCAGTACAGAGATCTGGGCCTAAATCCATCATTTTTTGCTCACCATGCCATTCCAGTTTCATCCCAGCCATATGCAAATCAGTCTTGACCCTCTGCCTCATGGAAACAGTCCAGCCCGAACTGCAAAGCCAGGTCCTCCCTGGACGGGAACAAGCATCCTACGACCGGTTTCAGGGTTTCACCCCTCTTCATTCAGGATAGCTTGATTTCAGTGGCATGAAAAGCACGGGACTCACGTCTGAGCATACCCGTCTCACTCGGGGTGACAAATGCAAAAATAACAGTTGATGGACAGAATGCAAAACAATGTCATACATTCACCCCAGTACAGAAATCTGGGACTAAATCCATCGTTTTTTTGCTCACCATGCCATTCCAGTTTGAACCCAGAAATATGCAAATCAGTCTTGACCCTGTGCCTCATGGGAACAGTCCAGCCCGAATTGCCAAGCCAGGTCCTCCCTGGACTAGAACAAGCATCCTAGGACCGGTTTTGGTGTTTCACCCCTCTTCAGCCAGGATAGCTTGATTCCAGTGGCATGGAGAGCACGGGACTCATGTCTGGGCATACCCGTCCCACTCGGGGTGACAAATTCAAAAATAACAGTTGCTGGACAGAATGCAGAACAATGTCATACATTCACCCCAGTACAGAGATCTGGGACTAAATCCATAGTTTTTTTAGCTCACCATGCATTCCAGTTTGAACCCAGCCATATGCAAATCAGTCTTGACCCTGTGCCTCATGGGAACAGTCCATCCCGAACTGCCAAGCCAGATCCTCCCTGGACTGGAACAAGCATCCTAGGACCGGTTTCAGGGTTTCACCCCTCTTCAGCCAGGATAGCTTGATTCCAGTGGCATGGAGAGCACGGGACTCACGTCTGAGCATACCCGTCCCACTTGGGGTGAAAAATGCAAAAACAACAGTTGATGGACAGAATGCAGAAAAATGTCATACATTTACCCCAGTGCAGAGATCTTGGCCTAAATCCATCGATTTTTTGCTCACCATGCCATCCCAGTTTTAACCCAGCCATATGCAAGTCAGTCTTGACCCTGTGCCTCATGGGAACAGTCCAGTCCGAACTGCCAAACCAGGTCCTCCCTGGACTGGAACAAGCATCCTAGGACCGGTTTCGGAGTTTCACCCCTCTTCAGCCAGGATAGCTTGATTCCAGTGGCATGGAGAGCACGGGACTCACGTCTGAGCATAAACGTCCCACTCGGTGTGACAAATGCAAAAACAACAGTGATGGTCAGAATGCAGAACAATGTCATACATTCACCCCAGTACAGAGATCTAGGCCTAAATCCATCGTTGTTTTGCTCACCATGCCATTCCACTTTGAACCCAGCCATATGCACATCAGTCTTGACCCTGTGCCTCATGGGAAAAGTCCAGCCCGAACTGCCAAGCCAGTTCCTCCCTGGACTGGAACCATGCATCCTAGGACCGGTTTTGGGGGTGAATGTTTTGCCAATGTGCAACATTCCGTCCATCATCTTGTGTGTTTTGCTGTTCTTTATATCAGGCCGTAAGTGGCCTACCATCTTCTATGTACTGTGATTAATTCCTTTCAAGACTGAAGAGATGCCAGTCTTTATAATGCCTTTTTGTATATTATTTAACAACACATTGAAATGCTTTCAGAAATTTGGCCCTAAATAACCATAACAAAAATGGTCATATGACGGTACCATGCATGCAATTACCATGCATGCTTTTTCAATGCCGTCAATACAATGCATGGGTCATTACCAAGCATGCCTTTTCTACAAAAGTGTTTTCAAAGTATATGCCTTTACCACACATGCCTTTATTATGAATATTTCATTGTAAAGGCATGGTTTGTAAAGGCATATGCGTGGTTAACATTTGGCATGCGTGTTAAAAGCATTAGGCAGTAGGATCAACTCAGCACGTTCAACCTTTTTAGTTAAGCCGAACGTGGCATATGCGCACTCGTCTGATTAAATCAGGGTCTGTTTATTTTTGGATACATTGGGTGCTCATCCATCTACAGTTTGAGGCATTCTAGTTTACCACAAAGCCATTATTTACCACAAAGTGATTACCAGACATGAGCCTTTATCATTCGTTGTAAAGGCATGCGTGGTAAATGCATATGCATGTTAAAGGAACGGGTGCTAATGGCATGCGTGGTAAAGGCATATGCGTGTTAATAGCTTTGTGGTAACAGTCACACTTGATTGTGACTGCATTTTATTGGCTGTTTCCCAAAATAAAAAAATGTAAACAAATAAAAGAGAGCTCACAATGTAGGAGGATGTTTAACTTATCACTCTTTACTCGTCATCAGCTGAAAACCACTTAATTGGAATTAGTCAGTTAGAATCTGTCCAGGAAGCTTCAGCGCTGGCATGCGAGGCTAGTTCCTGGCATTTGGTTGCTTTTGGCAGATGTCTCAATGATTCCCCTGTACTCCATATTTAAAACTATATTTTAAACTGGAAATCAGATCACATGTCACCAGTTTCAAGTCTACAGGTAGAGTTCTTGGATTTGCACATTGACTGAATTGAGTTTGTTTTGTTCTGCTTGATACACTGTGCAGCCTTGTGGTGTCACCAGTGCTGCCTGATTGAAATGATAGTGAGAAACATTGCAACATAATTTCAAGACATATAGTTCATGCCTCTATGTCATTTCTCATTTGGCGCAATGAACCCCAATGCACTGCAAAAAACCAAATAGGAAGGTCTATGTAATTGGCAAAGAATGAGATAGATAGTATGTTTGCAATAGGTGAAATTTGTTTATCTTCATAGTTTCCCCTCCATTCATCATTCATCTTGGGAAGTGTTCTTCTGATATAGTGAGAAGTGGTAAGGTTATCTCTCACTGGACTGATACCTGGGTCTACAGTTAGGGTCTCTTCATAGCAATGTGGGATTGGAGAGGGGAAGCTTGGGGTGGTTGACCTGTCTGTTAGCTGAAGGGATTTGTGTTCAAATCTTGTGATGCTGGTTTCTCTTTTGTCACACATGGTTTGACAATTGAAGGCTGGGATAGCAGTCTCCGACTAATACCTCAAGCAACCAAGTTTTCTTTCTGAAACAAGTGATGGGTGAAGAGAGAACAACAGTTTTTCTGAAATTTGCCATTAGATTAATCCTCATTCATCCCACCCCTAATGGCTTTCTCTATGCTGTGCATCATCCCCATTCCATGCAGTGAATATAACTGAAGTACTGCTATTTTGTGTGCATGTCCTTGCTGACTTCATGGAGACACGAGAGAGGTCCGGTGGTTCTGAAAGAGACACGCTGTTCATTTATCTGAGCAATCGAAGGTACATTGGCAGCAGCTGCTTCACCTTTTAAGCAGAAGACCTGGATGCATTCAGTACAGTGAGCACATTAGCTTGCATTACATATTCTTATGCATTCCTAATTAGAATGGTAAACTGCCTAAATCATTGTTTTGGACTATCATACGGATATGGGCTTTGGAGAGATTGGCAGTGCAAGTTGATATCCCGTTGATAGAATGGTGATGCTTCTATTTGATGTGCACTTGCTCTCAGTCATGGAGATATACCACTGTATATGAATATCAACAAGGGGACTAAGTTGACACATGTAGTGTGTGTCTCAAAGACTTGAACACAGACTTGATTGATCAATCAATCAGATTTCTTGTATAGCCCATGAGGGTCTCAAGATGCTGGAGTGGGGAAGGATCTGCGGTTCCATTGAAGAGCTAAGTCTTGAGGTTGTTCCTGGATTGCGGCAGTGATGGTGATTGCCAGAGCTGCAGATAAAGGGAGATCCAGATATTTGCAAAAAGGCAGGAGAAGGATCTTCCTTGAGCCGTGGTCTTGTGGATCCATGGTATTTTATTTATTTATTTATTTATTTTTATTTATTTTATTTATTTATAAAGATGTATATAGTGCAAACAAGATCCTGGGGGATATCAAAGCGCGTTACATTAGGATGGAAGGAAGGACATAAATGCAAAGTCGACAACAAGTAGTAGTAAAAAAACAAAAAAAAACAAGCAGGAATTGTTACAAATTCAGGGACAGTTGCACCATGGAGGGGAGCGTTGTGCATGGAAAAGAGGAGCAGTAACAGATGATGGTACAATGGAAGTAGGAATAATGGCTTCGAGTAGGTGAGGATGGTGACCAGGGTCAGTTTAACAGTGGTTGAGGTATGTAGGTCCGGCATTGTGGAGAGCTTTGTAGGTGTGCGTGAGGAGCTTCAAGGTAATTATTTTGTTGATTTTATTGATAGGTGGCCAGTGAAGGCCTCTCAAGTGGCCAGTGATGTGGCTGTGGAATGGGATGTTTCGGATGAGTTTGACGGAGGTGCTCTGGATGTTCTGCAGTTTCTTTTGTAGTTTCTTAGTGGGGCCAGCATTCAGTGCATCGCCGTAGTCGAGTCGCTACTGATGAGCGCATGGGTGACTGTTTTCCTGGACTCTGTGGGGATCCACTTGAAGATCTTATAAAGCAGGCAGACTTGATGTTACCTTCCATACCCTATCCATGGGAATTTGTTGTACCTTAGACTTGCATCTGAGCATAATGTCTGCAGAGATCATGGGGGTAGCCAAATGTGTTGGCGATGACCCCAAAGGAATTTTGAGGAACAGTTATCTCTGATATTTAGCACTGACTTAAATATTGATGTGTTTTATGTCTACCACATTTGTATTAAAGTATTGTTTGGACCCACAATCTTTGCAGCTTGCTTAGAGAAATATATGCTTGTGATACTGAAATATGGATTTTGTGTTTCTGGATAAATGTGTTTCTGGATATATTGGCTGTCAATGATATTAACAGTGATGTGCAGTGTGCACAGGTTGTGATAAAAAGGGGGACGCGCTCACCTGTTGCAGGCTCTGCCGTGAGGGGAACAGCTTCTGTCACTTGCCTGCTCTACTTCCTGACCAGCCTTGAGGGAAACGGCTCCTGCTACTTGCCTGCTCTCCTTTCTCACCAGCCGTGAGGGAAACGGCTCGCCAGTTGATTGCTCTGCCCTCCCGGTCCCACATCAGAAGGACTACAAACCCCAGCAGGCATTGCCAGACGCCTGCTGAGGGAGTCATCGCGGCGCCAGGAGGCGCGTTAAATTGCAAGCGGCCCTCCCGCAGTGCAGGATGCGCGCGGGCATGCCCGGGCCAAGAGCGGGCCCATCCGAGCCCGTCAGAGACCCGAAGAGGGTGGGCTGGGCCAACCCCCTTGGTTTTCTACACACCTCCTTGCAGATTCTTGGAATTAGATCCATCCTGACGCAGATGCAAGGTTAGTGATTCCTGTATTGTGAACCCCCTCTTCGGCCACTAGCCTCAATATGGGTAGGCGAATTGGTGCGGGGAACTTCAATGTCTCACTCCAACAATCTTCCTCTTTGAACAAACCAACCTCCATAAATAGAATGCTTCAGAAAGCCATTGGAGTTGTCACCACTGAAATTGAACTAACTGAAAGACGACTGTCTCTCACCCCCGATTTAGCACTACCCATTAGTCTGCACGATGAAACAGGTTCATCACCACCCACACCCCAAGAACCTCCAACTTCCCCTCCTAGGACCCGGGCAGCGGGCTCCGTGGATGTGGTTTACCACGAAGGTGCTCGCCCCAAAGTCAAGAAAACCAAACCAGCCGCATTACTCGGCCAAAAGCGTAAGAAACAAACAATGACACATCAGACTCCTGGAATCCAAAGGGACGCGACACTGGGAATACCCCTACAGCCAGATCTGGAACAGCCTCCCTGGGCTTTGGACGTAATGGCAGACCTGCAGGTCCAAGTAAGGACTATTGTGAAGGACGAGATTAAAAACATACGGGAAAGGATAGATAAACTTACTAAAATGGTCGAGTCATGGGTGGATAAGTTTGATGCAGTACTAAGGGCAAAGGAACCACTGAATCTTGTAAATACAAATCAGGACCCTCAAGCATTAACCCTGATCTCCTAGTGATCACCAACACACCAACATCAATCCTAACAAATCATCCCAACCAGGAGGGCGGGGGTCAGAGCCCGAAAAATACAGTGGGGATATGAAAAGGAACCAGCTCACTCCACCAAGAGCCCAACCAGGGCACGCAGTCAGGAAAGGAAAAAGCCCAAACTCCAACCTGTCTTCAGACAAACAACACTTGCAGTGAGAGAACAGGGAATAAAAAAGCTTCATACAAGGGTAGACATGACATAGGGCCATCCCTCCCAGTAATAAACCTCCCCCTGGAGTCGACCACCTATGTAGTCATCTTAACAGGTGTCCCCGAATTGAAAAAGGAGGCCAGAGAGTCATATCTTGATCTAAGAAATAAATGCTCGAATTGGCTAACTAATAACAGATTTTTTTCAGAGACATTAATGAAATCATCATGGCCCGCAGGGTGAGCTGGGAGGGATGGGGACCAAAAAACACATGGGGATTGTGTTGTGATTAACTTTAAAAATCCAGCGCTTGTAGAATCCCTTCTAGATTGCTGTTACCAGAGAGGCAGGGGGGCATTAGTTGTCTACCATTAGGCCATTTTTACCCCCCACACACATTCCATCTGCAAGAAGAAGACAAGGCCAATGGAGGAGGGAATGGCCACAGGGAAATTTATTTTCCGTACTAGGCCAGGGCCAACCTTCTCCCCTACTCTTTAACCTCTTCAGTGCCCATGACGAGATAGTCTCGTCATGGAGCACGGTTGCGCTGTGCCCATGACGAGACTATCTCGTCATGAACCCCACCCACTAATGCAACGCCCGGCACAGGAGGGGGAAAGGGCGTGGCACTGAAGGGGTTAATATCCCAGTACAGAATAGATATAACCCCCTAGAATCAGTAGATTGACTCTTGAGAGAGATTCCCCCACAAGAGTTCCATAACCAACTAGGGGACATATTATCAAGAAAGGGCGTTAAAATTGTCACTGCTTTAGCGGCAGAAAACTGCTGCTAAAGCGGCGATAATGGGCTTGATAATATGCCGCAGAGAATTACCATAGAAGCCCATGTTCTGGTGTCAACATGGGTTTCTATTGGAATGCTCTAGTGCAAATTATCGAGCCCATTATCGCCGCTTTAGCCGCAGTTTTCTGCCGCTAAAGCGGCAATAATGTTAATGCTGTGCTTGATAAAATGCCCGAGGAAATGTGGGGACACAGCAAAAGACAAGAGAATAGAGGAGAAAACCCTCAATACAGAGCTTGGGGACAGTAATAGGAAGCGAGACAAACATATCGAAGCCACCAGGGACCACATATATGACAGCAATCACGATCTCTCCAACCCCTGATCCCCCCACCATGAAATGCAGACCTCGATCACACCCCAGAGGGATATAGTTACCACCTTACACTCTCTGAAAGGCATCCATGATCCAACCAACAGCACATCGAAAGGAGCACCGCCAACTCCCATTGGGCAGCCAAGACAATGAAATTATAATTCTCCCCACTTCAATTGACAAAATAGGCCCTGCCACCCTCCAAATTCTTTCTTGAATTGTAGCTGGACTACTCTCTAAATTGGACTGTCCGTAATGGGGTTCCTTTATTCCTCGTTGGACACAGGCATCGTCCCCGAGGACTGGAAACTTGCACTGGTCAAACCCCTTAAAAAGAAGGAAAATATAGACGCATCAGTCCTCTCTAACCTACGGCCGATATCACTGCTCCCAGTACTGGGCAAAATAACGGAGAGGTTTGTACTTAAAGAACTTTCTAATTTCATTGAATCAAATAACATCCTCCACTCGCAGCAATCTGGTTTTCGCCCTAGGCACTCAACGGAGTCTGCCCTCTTAGAAATTACAGAGGTGTTAAAGACCCTTGCTGACTCTGGAAAAAAAAGCAGTACTAATCCTCCTGGACCTTTCCACCGCGTTCGATACCATCTCCCACGATATCCTTCTGGCTAGACTCGAACGCGGCGGTATCACGGGTTCTGTACTGGCATGGATTAGATCCTTCCTCACCAATCGCAGACAAACCGTGTCACTAGGTCCCTTCCTTTCCACAGGGAAGACTATTACCACAGGGGTCCCTCAGGGCTCCTCCCTGAGCCCTCTGTTGTTTAACGTTTATATGGCCCCCCTCATTTTCCTGATAAAATCATTCGGAATTGAAGTCACCTCTTACGCCGACGATACTCAAATGATCGTCTCCCTGGACAAAAACAATAATGAAGCCGAAAGCAATTTCCAATCATGCCTCTCTCAAGTCATTCAGTGGATGAAGAACAATCATTTACAATGTAACACCGATAAAACAGAAATTCTACCCATTGGCACGAATGTTACTTTCATCCCTAACAAGTGGTGGCCGGAAGGTACTCCACCCCCACCAGATACAGTTAAGGTGGCCAGAAACCTGGGGGTCAAGTTTGACTCTTCCTTATCCTTCCTCCCCCATGCTCTGGGCATGGCAGGCACTTGCTTCAGTGTAATAAGATCCTTGAAGAAATTCTTTGATCTGATCCCTTTGGCGGCCAGGAAATCTGTAACAGTTGCCCTAGTCCTCTCACGCTTGGACTATTGCAACAGCCTGCTGGCCGGGGCTAACAAATCCACAATCAAAAGACTACAAATAACACAAAACGCTGCGGCCTGCCTGGTTCTCAGGCTCCCACGTACTTCATCAGCATCCTCTGCTCTAAACACTCTGCATTGGCTCCCTATTCATAAAAGGATTCTCTTCAAGATGCTTCTGATCACCTTTAAAGCCACTTGCCGGACAGGCCCCAGATATCTTGCAGCTCGTTTCGCACCCTACATTACTACCAGGACCCTCAGATCCTCTTCGGCCAATTTACTAAAACCACCCCATTTCAAACTTGCCACCAAAGGCGGAAAAACGATCGCCTATCTTGGCTCTAAGGCATGGAACGTACTTCCGTCTGACCTACGTACGCAACAATCAGAGACGTCGTTCAGGAAAGCACTTAAAACCTGGGTTTACAAATGTCCAGATGACCTCTGCTTTGCACTAATCTAGTTTTCCCTGATATTCTTCCCATTTCAGTTTCTTCACTCAGTCCTTTTAGCGCCAGGAGGCTCCTTGCGGAGTGACAGTTTGCGCTCTACAAATGCTCTTTTACATTACATTACATTACATTATAGAGCAGCATGAAATATACATGTTCCAAGAAACATGGGCCAAAGATGACCTATGTAGAATGGGCTATGCATCGTTTAACATCTCAGCTACTCATGGGGGAAAGGGCAGACCCTCTGGCGGTGTACGTACCTGAGTCGCAGCCCACCTGGGTTTTGAGGCAAAACAGCTGGAGTTTCTCGCGTGATATTCTCTGTGTTCTCCTTACCTTTCATAAGGGTCTTGACATAGCACTAATTAATGTATACTCTCGTCCAGTAGCCAAGGGAAGGGAGTCCTCTACACTAAAACAACTAACTACTTGTCTCTCAACCATACCCGCAAACTTTGGGGTAGTCATCGGTGGGGATTTTAATTGTCAATTTGAACCTCTGAAAGGGCTGGTCACGGGCACTCTCTGTGAAGAGGATAGCTACTGGTCCACCTCAGAGCCCACTATACCCCACACAAGGGCATGGACCCCACTAGCTTTACAGTCAAGCACACACACACTAAACTTCTCAATGAGAGCTTGTAATGGCTGCACTCCATCTGACATGCCCGGGAACCACACGTTTAATAGGAAAGGGCATCCCTCTATCATTGACTATATCATGGTAGACACAAAATCATGGCATAGAGTACTAGATTTTAAAATCAGCCCCCATCTAGATAGTGACCATAACACCCTCATTTTATCACTATCAATAGCACAGGCCAAGAAATCACTTGATAACTTGACACCTGCAGACACATGCTTAACCCAGTACAACGGAGGGAGAAGACTGTACTGGAGTGAACTTTCCCAGTCAGTAGAAAAATTGGCTAAGTTACACCAACACATCCTTCCATACCTTAAGCCTGTACTTGAAGCTACAGAGACAGAGGGCATACCCAATTGCAATTCAATAATCTTTAAAAACAATCAAGAGCTGTTTACGTCTATGGCAGTTTCCTTCTACCAAAATAAAAAACCTAGGGGGACTAAAAAGTCTCAACACCCGTGGTTTAACCCTGATTGCCGTATGGCTAAACAGGCCTTAACCACTACCATCAAAAATAATGACAGGCCAGTGATCAAAGCTCCAAGGGCAAAATACAAGAATGACATCATAAAGGCCAAAAAAAGCTGGGAATCGCAACAATGGGCCGAGCTCAGAAGTGCTCTACTAAATCACGATCTTAGGTCCTTTTGGAACATTATCAACTCAGGGTCTAAGGGGGGCAAATCAGCCATTGAACCTAATATCAGTAAAGAGTTGTGGAAGGCTCACTTTGAAACATTTTACTCAAGGGCTGCAGCCGGGGAAGGGCTAGCCAACAGACCCCTACCGTCCCCTTGCATGACATCCATAGAAAGCCCACCGATCACACTGAGAGAGGTACGCGATGCCTTGGTCATGATTAAACCAACAAAAGCTGCCGGGCTGGACAAGATCCCTGGAGATCTTTTTCATTCTGAGCCGACTGTATGGGCCCCTTATTTATTAACACTTTTTAATGCAATCCTCCTGGGCATGGCAATTCCAACTACTTGGGCCGGGGCTGAAATAATCCCAATATATTAAAAGGGCTCCCCGCTCCTACCTACCAACTATCGCCCGATTAGCTTAATAGACGTAAGTCCAAAAATCTTTGCTCAGGTCCTCTTGGGGCGCCTGCATATTTGGATGGAGGAGCATAACATTCTTACTCTCCTCCAAGCCGGGTTATGAGCAAGGATATCAACAACTGACCAGATTTTAAGGCTACAGATGATTCATTGGAAAACTGTGAGTATAGAGGGTGGCAGCCTCTATCTCATCTTTGTAGACCTTAAATCAGCCTTCGACCTAGTACCAAGGGACAAGCTGTGGGCAACCCTATTAGACATGGGAGTCCCAGATTATCTTTGTCATCAGATAAAAGATCTTCACGAGGGCAAATTTGCTCGAATCAGATTTGGCAAAAATGGTAAACTTTCATCCCCCCTGCCTGTCAACTCTCTTCAGCCTCTTCATCAATGGCTTGATCGAATCACTGAGCGTTGGGACAAACATTGACGCCCCAAAGTTAGCGAAACGATTAATAGCTTCCCTTATGTTTGCAGATTACATGCTTTTGTTAGCCAAATCCCCCATGGGAATCCAGAGGACGCTGAATAACTTCAGAGCCTTCTGCAAACATAGGGGTCTAGAAATCAATGCGCAAAAAACCAAGTACATGGCTTTCAATGAAGGCAGTTCCACCCGCCTAAAACCCTGTCTGGATGGTAGTCCTCTAGAGGGGGTACCCATTTTTGACTATCTGGGAATAACATTGAAAGAAAGAATGGACTGGGGAGCGCAAATCAGTAAAATAGGTTTAAAATTATCCTAGACCACGGGTGGCATCTTACAACTATATAGGTTCTGCTATGATAAACTGGTGAGTCCGGCTGTGGAAATTTATAAGGCCCAGGCTAGGATGGCTGCACTCTATGGAGCAGAACTCTGGGGGCACTGTCCATCTGGCCAGATAGCCCGCATTGAGAAGTCATTTGCCAGGCAACTCATGGGGTTACCACCTAGCACACCTCTAACACTTTTACGTATGGACCTAGGGATTAGACCCATTGAGGAAAAAGCTGCACTTAGGCCCATATTATACTGGCGGTGCTTGTGGTCTACCCCTGAATTGGTCTCCTATAGAGAAGAACTGACTGATGTCATGGGGCTATGAGGTGCAGGGAAGTGGTCCTGGTTATCGTACATTAAGAAAACATGTGTGGATTTGGGCAGGTGTAGCCTCTGGCATAACGCTGAAGCAACCTCCCAAATAACCTCTAGAAAACTTCTGGTAGAGAGTTTCAGAGAACATAAACTCTCCCAGCTAGAGAGGAGACCCTCGCTAGGGAGACTGACGGCCGAGTTTCTAGACATAAAATCTATATATGTTTTAGAACCAGTGCTAGATGACATACAGCCGCTTCTGGCAAAAAAGCTCTAGCTGCAATGGAGGCATGGAGTCTTACCATTACACTCATTTACAAAAAAGTGGGAGGGACACACAAACGCAGACTGACCAGTATGCCCCAACGTAGAAGAGACCGACCTCCATGTGATATTTTTCTGTCAGGGGTATAAGAAGGTAAGATCACGATGGCCACAGCATTTAAAAATTTGATACACGCATCCCCATTGTTTTTTCAATCTCACGTTATTTATTCTCCATGTGGCATACACGCAGAGCCATTGTAAAGAACCAGTAAATAGGATACATAAGTGTACATGATTATCTTTTTTTTTTAACAAACGATGAATTTGTGATAAAATGTTGATTTTAAAGCTTTTTATTACTTGAACTAGAATGTACATAGAACTGGATCTTTAATGTATATGGCTCTTACTCTATTTTATCGTAATCACCCTGACAATTGGAGATAAATATGCTGGCAGAGTAAATGCACACATGAGATCTAGTCATCTTCTGCACCTCCCATAAGCACTTTATGTCCTGTTTTTAAAGTTGGTTGATGCCCAGAAATGCTGCTACACTGTGTGGATGTGACTCCCTTTATATTTTCCATGTAATTGGATTTTAACCATTTTACACTATTGTTTTTTAACTGTGCTTTTATGGCCATTTGAGCTGAAATAAAGTTTTTATGATGATGATGATAAAAAGAATGAAAATGGATTACAAGAAGGTTTTACAATAACACATTATTTGAATTTTAAATGTGTCTATTTACAACATATCTACAATAAATTGTGTTCATCATATTCCTTGTAAGATTCTCAGAAAATGAGGTAACTTGGATATTGGATTTGAAAGTTGAGATTGGCCAACAGTTGTTTAGAGTAACTTTCCATTCAACAGTACATGGGTGGATAGGAAATATGAGGTCATCAGGGGGCATATGTATCATCATCTCCATTTGCGATTCTCAAATAGCGATTTTTTGAGAATCGCTATTTGAGAATTGCAAAACGGGATGTATTTAAAAAATCGCACAAATTTTGCGATTTCTTAAAATTCCTTAATTGCGATTAGCAAATTGCGAAATCGCAATTAAGGAATACCTTCCCATTCATTCCTATGGGCCAGGAGGCCGATAGCAATGAATGGGAAGTCCTTCTCAATTTGCGAATCGCTATTTGCTAATTGCAAATTGAGAATATTTTCAAAGGTGCAAGGGTGTCATGATGACACCCTGATGCACCCCTGAAATCAGCATGTGTGCACATATGGCGCATATACATGCCCTAAGGGCATGTATGTGCACCACATGGCACTTTGAAATATGCAAAAAAGTGCATATTTCAAAGAAGTCGCAACTTACCACCAACGTGAAGTTGGTGGTAATTTGCGATTTCTTAAGGAGAAATCGCACAACTTGGGTGCGTGTTACATTGCATTTAAGAAATCGCTATTTGCGATTTCTTAAATGCTTACGCAAACTTAAGAAATCGCAAATTTAGCGATTCCTTAAGATTGCGAGGCTGAAATGCCTCATACATCTCCTTTTGCGATTTTGTATTTGCAAACGCTGTTTTTTTGCGATTCGCAGCGTTTGCGAATACAAAATCCTTTGATACATATGTCCCCAGGTGTGTTAGGAGAATGGTCCAGATAATCATAAAAGGATATAAATGTTTGGACCTCGTGGAGGTTGGTTATTTTGTATTGTTCTCAAATGGGCCTGATAAATGTCCTCTCCATCAGACCACTGGAGCAACCTGAGTGGTAAGTAGGCCCGGATGGCAAATTCAGCTCCACTCTCTGAGTTTTCAGAATTTGGGCACTCCATGCTCTGCGGAACAGCGTGGAGTTCCTAAAGTTTGAGTTTCCTAGGCACAAAGCAGAGTTTTTTCCGTTTGTGTGCTCAAATTTTTTTTTGCCGCTCGCAAGTGAGCACCATGTTATTGTGTCTTATAAAGCGCAATGGCTACCCCAGCAAAGGGACGTCCCGGCGCTAGTACAGGAAAGACTGACAAAGCAAAAGAAGTAGGCAAGGACTAAGATGCAGGGAAAAGATAAGTTTTAACGGCCTTTCTGAATGCTAAATAATTATCAAGGCCACAAATCTGCCCAGGGAGTGTGTTCCAAAGAGCGGCGGCTCTTTAACGAAAAGAGCGGCCACCGGCCCAAACTCTACGACTCCAGGGACCACCACCAAGTGCTGGCCCTGTGAGCGGAGAAGCCGTGTAGGGGCATATGGCAACAGGAGATCGGCCAGGATGGGAGGAGTGGCCAGTTTCAAAATCTTGAAAGAGATACATAAGGTTTTGAATTCAATGCGCCTAGCCACAGGTAACCAGTGAAGACGGCGGATGGTGTTTGACACAGAGCAAGATTTGCGCAGGCCTAAGAGTGTTCTTGCTGCTGCATTCTGTGCCCTTTGCAACCTCGAGACCTCCGCCTTATTGGACCCTAGATAGAGGGAATAGGCATAATCAAGTTTTGACACACTAGCGAGTGTGGACGATACTTCACTCCCGCTCGCACGGTTTCTGACCATGACGGGGCCAATTAAGTGGCAATCGCGGCCGTGAACGCACTGCTCAAGTAGCTTTTGGGCTTGAGAAGCAGCTGAGAAGTGGATTTTCTTCTTGTGCGTGAAACCTTTTTTTTAAACTTTCTTTTTTCCAACTGGAAGGAAGTGCTCCAGATGCTCTAACTTCCTGTTCCTGTCCAACAGGCTCCTCCCAGGGCTTTGTCAATCTCCTGGTCACTTTTCATCTGGATTTGGATCTGGAAGGATCACTCTTCTTGGCTGCTGCAGATATACACTTGAATTTAAGGACTTTGTATTTGAGATTTCACAAGTTGTTTGATAGAGGGCATGCACCAGAATTTGTTTGTACTTTTATTCAATTTTGTAAAGTTATTGTGGTGGGTGGCCTGCATTTTTTCAGTAGTGGACTACTTATATTTTCGCATTTAATTTTTCTTCTTTTCTAAAGGAACAAACAGTTCAATATATTTTCTCCATGTTTGTTAAATTAGCAATATTTATTTATTTTACTATGTGGCCTAGTCTGCCTAAAGGCCAACGAGTAAGCCCAGGCTTGTGCTAGTCATGGGTGCATGAAACAACTGTTTCTGTGGTATATGTTGTTGTAAAACAATATTTAGGGCCATTGAATTGAATTAAAAATGTGGTATTTTGGGGTGATTTTACAATGTTTTTGTGTGCAAAAAGTATATATGTGGCGTAATATTTGATACCTTGGAAGGATGGTTGTTGTTTTAAATTGTGTATAGGTTAGTTAAATGTCAATTTCGGAATTGCTGAATTAATGGTAGTGTTTTCTTCAGTGTTACCATGCCTCCTTTATCTGTCCAGTGTGTGTGTGTTTTCCATAGGCCATCATTAGTTTATCATTGTTCTCCATGCCATGTGGCTGGGAGGCATTTTGTGGAGTCTGTGTCCTTAGGCCCAAATGTCTCTTTGGTCCCCATGCCTCCTTGCTCAGTGTTGTTGTTAGACCATGTGGCACTGGCTGGCAGAAATTTTGTGTCTCCAGCCAGTGTGATTTTGCCATAGGGTTGCATGTGTTCTTTGTTTCCCATGCCAACTTTCTCAGTGTTGTTGTTTGACCATGTGGCATTGGCTGGCAGCTATTTTGTACGTCCAGCCAGTGTGCCTTTGCCATAGGCTTGCATGGATGAATGTGAGATATCAGATTAATGATTTACGTGAGGATCATTACAGTATGTCTATTAAGAATAAGATTTTGATGAAAAGAGCTTATATATTACATGTATTCTTAAAAAATATATATTTTGCACCTCCTTGTCTCACAATAGGTTTATTGTCATGCTGTCATACAAACATCGTGAATTTTTTCAAACAAATTACATTTTATTCTTTTTTTATTTCACTGTTTAAAAAAATATAATTTTTTGTAATTTTAATTAGATTTAAAAACGGTTTAATTGTTTATTTTTTTATTTTGCCTCAGTTAATCTACCCATCCATCCACCATAGGCGCACAGCTGTGCAACAGCATTCAGTTTTCTTTGTAGGTATAATTCCATTCCCTCTTGGACACCCTGTCTGCGGTGCACTGCAGATACATCAGCATCATTCACGTGTGTAATGATTATTCCATTTCCCCCTGAACCACATTGCCTGCAATAGGCAAACACCAACCTCCATTTTTGGAAAGATTTCTATTCTATTTACCCATTGCTTCCAAGTTAAGCCTGACTGCTCTGTGCCAAGCTACCAGAGGGTTGAGCACAGGTAAATTTGGTCTTTGCTTGTGCCTCACCCTGACTAGGATTGGGGTTGCTGATTGACCTCAGTCAACCACTAGCCCAATTTCACTGGTGTTTAGCGATGAGGATAAGAATTGTGCAGTGCCATACAGTGATTTGGTGTACACTACCATTCCACATCTAAGTCCAATTTGAGTTTAAATTCTCCCTTAATTAGCCTTTCTGATTTTTAAAAGGTCTCTCTCTGTCTGTTGTGCCTGAATCCACCTTTATAAGCATGCATGGAGATGAGCTGGTAAACATGGAGTCCTACACTGTGACCCAGCTCAAAGAGTTCTGTACACTGTGGCCCAGCTCAAAGAGGTCTGTAAAGAGAGGGGACTTCCAGCCCAGAGCACCATCAGGAATGTGGAATTGCAAAAGGCACTGATGACCTGGGCAGAAGTTCGCCAGTCACTGGCTACAGCCACTGAAGGAGATGAAGGAGGCAAGAAGGTCAGCGTTAAGAGTATGGTTTGTTATTTGTTCTTGTCGCTGATTATGAACAGGTGCATTGGTGGGTTTAGATAAGTCTTTGTTATTGCAACTAAATGTTTGTCCTGTACAGACCCAGTTCAGGTTTTGGGGAGAAGGGAGGAGAGGGAAGTCAGAGGGGGAGTTTCAGTAATAGAACAAGACAACCACAGTGGGATAGGCATGAGGTTGAGATGTGGAGAGTTGAATGATGACAGTTGTGATTGAATTTTGTTGGTTTGGTTGTGAAGGGTTGTTTGGGGGGGTGAGGTAGCGTTTTAGGACAGTTACAAAATGTATAGTGAGGACAGATTTTTCAGTGTGTACAGCTTTTGAGCCAAGGTTTTCGTCATCCTTTGTGCACCTGTCTCATTAAAACAGCCTTTCAAAAGTAGTCAGTCATCCTTGGTTGCACCATCCCACTCAACAGCAAAATTGGAGAATAAACTGCAACACAGATTTATCTAATTTTGTCAAGTGGAAAAACAATATGAACCATTTAGTGTTTACGGGTTCTATCAGCATCATCAACATGGCTTTGTTTGGTAAAACTGATGTTAGAATTCGATTTGGACTAAAATGGCCCATCATCTTTGTTTTAGTAGGGTGATTTCATTCCTTCACATTACTTAAATACTGGTATTGTTGGCTAAATGACAACATACTGTCAATGCCACCAAAGCACAGCCCCACCGACATACAGTGCAAGAAGAACAAATGTAAATTGATATGCTGCAAATGCTCAGAATTAGAAGTAAACTTTTGGGAAAGGGATAAATGGTATTGGTATTTGTGTCAAAGAAAATAATAAGCCAGGAGCATCCTTCTCAGTTGAATCAGTATGACCTAAGCAAGCTAGCAATTTTTTACCGTGAGTAAATAGTTTGGTAATATCATATTTAGTGATGCATCATTTTATATGGAAGAAATTGTTGAAAGTATCCATCAGTTAATGTTGAATAGCTTCAAATACATTTCTGAGAAAATCAGTTTTCTTTCTTTTAAGGGAGTCAATGAGTTGTATCACTTCCAAATTAGTCTAGGAATTACATTTTAAGTAACCAGAACCTATTTTTCTAAGCATGACATGCAATCATGAAGTTTTAAAGTTCATTTGATTTAGAACTGCGAAGCATGAGTTGTGTATTGTTGTTGTTCTCCAGTTTGATTAGTGTTCTTTTTTGCTTTTGTAGGGATAAAATCTGCATGCGATCTTGTTTTGACAAAGGATTCATTATTATTTCTGAAATAGAAATCGCCAACTTAATATCATCATCATCATCATAAAATCTTTATTTGGTTGACAAGAACAACAATAAAAGAATAAAAAAGACATAAATATAAAATCATTTCAGTGAAACATTTCCACATAAAAATGACAGTCAATAAAACAGAAAGCCCCAGTCCGCCAGAAAAGTACAAGAACAAATCGAGTCTCGATCTCCTAGACAACAATGCAGCTAGCAAAAAGCATAAAACATAAAACAAATTCATTGGGGAGCATTTGCAGGTAAACCAAAGCTGGCCTTAATTGGGAAAAATTTGAGGTCTGCAGCCGGGGGACTGAAAATATCTTCCTGTACCTACTCAAATAGCAACAAAACATAATAATGTGTAGGGTGTTCACTGGAGACTTAGTGTCCTAACCACAGGGCAGCCTACAATCAGGCAAAGCCCAGCCATTTAGAGAGGGCAAAAGATGGTGAAGTGAGTTAAACCTGAGCCTGGCCAGGAAAAACCTATCTCGCTGATGGTGAACATGCATGCGTCCCTGCACCGAAAGTTTCTGCACCTCACGCTCCTCTTTATCCAGCAGGGCTTGATCCAAGAACAACCTCTTAACATGTCAAATTGCGAGAGGACTAAAAAATTAGATCAATCAAAATATCTGCTCTCACAAGAGAGGTAAAGGCTGCCTTCACGTAGGCTATCCATGGGATTTTGTGCACCAGGTAAAGTGCCTGAAAATCCACAAGGATCAAACGGTTAAGCTTTAGTTCCTCCCTGGTCCCGGACAGTAGAGGGCTGAGAGCCACTGTGTCCATCACATGACCAAGCTCCATGTGCATTGAATGCAGATATGGACCCTTCTCTACCTGTCGTAAAAATTTGTTTGGATCTTGCCCAAGTTTGAATATCCCCAGACCTTGCTTTGATGCCACAGCTGGGACACACATTTGGCCTGATACATTTTTAGGAGGAACCTCAGTGACCAGGAACCTAGCCTACATGTAAAACTGGAAACCACCCCCATAGTTTTAATAAACTCAAATCTTTGGCCCTCAATGAATGGCTTCCAGTTGTTTTTGGCATCTAATAGAATCCCAGATAGGGAAAAGCTGAGACTTTATCCAAAGTGTGGTTAGCCACATTAAAGGTCTTACTACGAATGGACTTTGGACCGACAACCATTATGTAGGACTTAAAACAATTTACGGACAGGTGCAGATCCCCAATGAATGAAACACACTTGATCAGGAGCAGTTCCAGCACCTGAGCTGTGTGAGCCATAAGGACCACATCATCAGTTTATAACAAGAATGTGAGGTATCTAGCTCCAGCCCTAGGACAGTCTGCCTGAACTGAGAGGAGAGCAGACTCTTGCCCATTCACATATAAAGTGAACAGGAATGGAGCAAGTATGGACCATTGGCGTACACCACTACTAATGGGGAATGACAGGGTGCGAGCAGCGCCCCGTGAGAAACGAACCGAGGTGGAAGTGTCAGAATGAAGGTTAGCTAGAAGGGACACGATATTTGGGTCAACGCCCATTTTGAAGAGCAAGACCCAGAGTTTAACACAGTTTACCCTGTCAAACGCGAACGTTAAGTCCATGAAAGCTAAATGCAAAGATTCTGACTGGGCAACCCTGCATTTATTGATGATAAGATGGAGATTAAGGCAAAGGTCAGAGGTGGACCTACCAGACCTGAAACCATATTGGACATCGCTCCTGATATTATTCATCTCCGCCCACTTCTGCAACCTGTTTAGAATTACGCTCCCCAAATGCCTTTACCACTGTGTCTGTTAATGAAATGAGGTGGTAGCATTGGGCATTGTCCTTGTCACCCTTCTTAAAGACCAGGACAATCATGGCTGTGGAACACAAGGGCATCACCCCCTCCCGAGTGGCGGGGTTTAAGACCTGGGTTAGAAGAGGCCCCCAAACCTCCCCCTCTATCCTGAACAGATCCAGGGGAATTCCTTCTGGGCCTGGGGTCTTGTTGTGGGACAATGCCATGATGTCCAGGGTAACTTTTTTGTAGGCAAAGACCACAGGGACACTTGCTAAAACCTCTACTGCCATGTTATTATCCCCCTGCACCCTTCCTGATTGTAAACACCATCAAAGTGGCTGACCCATTGTTGTTACAAAATATAACAACATATTGCCGGGCCAGAGACTTCCGCAAAGCAAGGATTATTAGGCACTTTCCAAAAGAGTGAGCTAGCCCCACTATCACACGACAGGCATAGCTCCTCCCAAGCTAACTCCTGCAGAGCAGATTCATGAGTATCTAGGGCTTTCAGTTTTTTGTAAATGAAGTAAGGCCTTTGTAGGTAATCAGTCCAGTAGCCAGTAATCTAGATTATAACAATAGGTTTATTCAGTCTCAGTTACATCAGTTCCAAGTAACTGATAAGATGGCAAGTATGCCCACCAGGAGCGGCATCCTGCTGATCAGCCGCACTCATTCCAACTGACCACCCATAGAAACTATGCACTCATGAACATTCTATTACTTCAAATACACACTGGCTGATCAGCAAGGAACTATGAGATAACAGGATAAAACATATCTTCTCCCTTTATAGAAACAATGGAAAACGACAGGACGCTGCTTAGCAAAAACACATACACAATACATGCTGTAACTTTATGCACCCACTCCTTAAATTGTAAAGAAAGATCACATTACATAAATTGATACATCTTATAAATATATCCTTCAATCACCCTTTACAGGTCAAAGGAACCAATGCACTACCACATATACTGCAGGACAAAAGAAGTGATGCTCTCCCTCTACTGCACATATTACAGGACCAAAGAACTTACACGCTCCCCCTACTACATACCTTTCAGGAGACCACTACTGCAACGTAGCAGGACAAAATAAGAGATGCTCTCCCACTATTGCACATACTGCAGGACAAATAAACTAACACACTCCCACTACTGCATACTTTGCAGGACACCACTACTACAACATTGCAGGACAAAAAAAATGGCACTCTCCCACTACTACACATACTGAAGGACAAAGGAACTAGCACACTCGCACTACTGCATACCTTGCAGGACAAAGGAAGTGACGCTCTCCCACTACTGCACACACTGCAGGACCACGGAACTAAGGCATTCTCACTATTGCACACCTTGTAGAACACCAATACTGCACGCTTGCAGGACAAAAGAAGTGATTTTCCTACTACTGCACATACTGCAGAGCAGAGGAAATAATGCACTCCCACTACTGCACACATTGCAGGACAAAAGAAATGACGCTCTCACACTACTACACATATTGCAGGACCAAGGAACCAAGGGGCATATTATCAAGACAGGCGATACAATTATCGCCACTTTAGCGGCAGAAAACTGTCGCTAAACGGCGATAATGGGCTAGATAATATGCTCTATGGAATTCCAATTGAAGCCCATGTTAGATGTCCTTCATATCTAACATGGGCTTCAATTGGAATTCCATTGAGCATATTATCAAGCCCATTTTCACCGTTTTAGCGGCAGTTTTCTGCCACCAAAGCGGCGATAATTTTATCGCCTGTCTTGATAATATGCCCCCAACACACTCCCACTAATGCACACCTTGCAGGACAAAGGAACTAACACTCTTCCACTACTGCACATTATAAGTATCTTACAACCACAGACATCCCCACTAACAGGAAACCTTTGCTCAGGGTACCTTCCAACCCAACCAATTCTCAAACACAAGGAATTATGCAATGAGTATCTACCAACCAACACACCACACACAGTCTCAAAAAAAGAACACACCCCTACACATAAAGAAATTTCACTGTGCACCTCAAAATGTTGAACACACTCCATACTGCAAAAGACTCATGCACTAATCAAAAAGTGCAACAACACCCACTTATTACTCACATGGATCATGCACCACAGCAGAAAACAGCCCATTAATTATGGTAAACAATCAATACAACAAAACCAATATGTATAGGCATAGCATTAGGAATACAGATAGTGCCCACCGGAAGCAGCATCCTGCTTGCTGCTCAGCCCGACTCATTCCAACTGGCCACTCATACAAACCATGCACTCATGGACACTCTTTTACATCCCATACACACTGGCTGAGCAGCAGGGAACTAGCAGATTACAGGATACAACACGTGTAGAGCCGCCTTCATCCTGCTAATATCAGTTCTTTCTCTTCTTACTAAAGTGATGTCAGATGTAATTCGTTCTGTTGTGTCACTAGTCACCAAATCTTCTGCATAAAGGTCTCAAAGGTTTGGAGGTTGAAGGTGAAGTGTCAGCTGGTTATTTTTATGAGAATGCTGCATCTTTCCTCTAGATTCTGTTGCCGACATTTTAACTTTCTGTAAGGATGTGCGGGTGAGGAGTGACCCAACAAACCGTAATAATGAAGGTCATTGAGAGTAGAAAAAGTCAGATACTTTCAGAGATTGTAAAGTCGAGCCGGACATGAATGAAGTAAATTAAGTTCCTTTATTCATAAAAAAATCACTGGTGCAGCAAGAAGGGGGAATCCTTCATCCTTAGTCTTGCTCCTAACATCCACTTGAGGGATCTAAAATAGAATCACTGCTGTGGCAAGGAGCTGAGCTCTAAACATGTGCAAAGTATGGAACACATACGCAAAAGTAAACACAACACATCTTCCTCCCTAAAACAAAACAAAAAGAAGAGAGAATGAAAACAACAACAAAAAACATATTGGATGAATACTTATTTACATGTGTCATTACAAATGAAGTCTGACATCCATTTAGGTTTGGTGCCGACATGCTTGTCAAGCCCCTCTGTGCGCTTGCCCTCTTCACCAACCACACCTCCAGAACACCCTTCCATACCTAGCTCCTCCACTGCATCACCACCATCTCCAAGGGCAGCACCCTCTACTCCTTCCCTCCTGTTTTCCGCCAGATCCTCATTATTGTTATTGATGGCACGATCATTCAAACCAGAATGCGTTCAATATCATCTGCACACACAATCCAATCCAAATGAGTATTCCAAGTAACATTATTATTGCAATTGCTTCTGTTATCACAATTTTTCATGGGACTCAGACCATTGTGAAAAATAGCAACACGTGTGAAATTCCAAACCTTATCATCACTTTATTGAACAGCTTTTCGCAAAACCTTTGTCACTTCCAGGGGTTCAGAGAATTGACTCTCACCTTTCCTTACTTTCCAAGGTTTTTTAATCTTGACCCAGCATCCCACATTGGTAGCAACTCCCTTTGAGCCACGTTTACGATCAAATGTCTCCTTATATTCCCTGTGCTTATTCACAATTCTGGATCTCACAACTTCCACGGGCACCGTACTGACTGCAGCTTCTAAAATCCACTCAGGGTTACACTTGGTTCTTCCACCACAACCTCTCATGACCTCAAACGGGGACACTTCTAAAGCATCATGAGGTGTAGATCTGTACCTCCATAAAGGCCTGAAGACCTGAACCTCCCAATCACTGCCATTCTTGACAGCCATTTGTATCGCAATCTCCAGCAATCTGTTAAATCTCTCAATCATGCCATTACCGCTAGGATTATATAAAGGCACCATCCTGTGTTTGATCCCCACTCTGTCAAAATACTCCTTGAAGACATTAGACAAAAATGTAACCCTGGTGTAAAACACGATTTGTGCTGGTAGCCCTTCCTCATTGAACCCGTGTCAAGAAACTTCAAAACTTAATCTGAAGTTATCTTGTTCACAACTTTCAGAACAGGCCACCTTAAAAACACATCAATGAGAGCAATGATATAATTGCCTCAATTCCAATGTGTCTCTGGGCAATAGCTTGCTTAATCTTCCCGACGGCCCCCAGTGCCTGGATGCCTTCGGGTAGCTGTTCGCGCTTTACAAATACTGGATTTACATTTACAGCCACATTGTGCAATGGTTGGTAGGCACAATTGTTTCACACATGTTTGGCCTTAAGGTGACTAATGACTTATCAGAATTAGTGCACCACACACAATCCCTCACAATTCTTTAGATAAACACATCCATGCCAGGCCACCAATACCATTGCTTCACTCTCTGTTTGACATTAATGATTCCACAATGATCATCATGACAGAATGTAACAATGTTCTGTCTCAAAGAGGTAGGAGGTACTCTCTTAAGCAAACTGTATGTCGTTCCAGTCATGACCATCACATTCTTGCAGATCAACTGGCAACCTTAACAAAAAATCAGCAACAAATTTTTTTTTCCCAGAAACACATTCAACTTTGTAAATAAAGGCTTGCAAATACATCGACAGTCTCACAATCCTGGCAGGTGTATTGAAAACTCCTTCTAAGGTCAGAAGTTTGACCAAGGGCTTGTTGTCACTACGTACTTCACAGGGTTCCCCCACACAAATAAGCGGAAATGCTCCAAAGCTAAGACGCATGCATGGGTTTCTTTCTCATAAACTGAGAATTTCTCCTCAGTGAGAGAAGAGCACAAGAAGCGTATGCCATTATGTTCTCCTTACCATCAACGTCTATCTGAGACAAAACACCACCAAGTACCTTATTACTCGCATCTACAGTAACAATGTTGTCCAACTCAGGATCAAATCCTTTAAGTGCAGGAGCTTGGACAATTACATTCTTAATATCCTCAAATTCTCGTTGACACTCCTCACCTCATAAACATTTTACTCTGCTTTTAAGTAACTGCCTAATGCAAAAAACCTTGCTAGAAATATCCTTTACAAATTTGGAATAAAATTCCAGAAGTCCAAGGAAAGATCTCACTTCCTCTCTATTCTTTGGACGAGGTGCATTTTGAATGGCATCTATTAGTGCAGGCTTGGGGGAAACACCTTCACCAATAAGTACATGTCCTAAATACATGATTGTAGAAACACTAATGGGTTCTGGCCCTAATCAGCAAGGCTAGGCCAAGTATAATACTTGAAAAGCAACACAATTGCCAATGCTGATGATTGCTAAAGCATTATTTCTTCACAATCACAAGTGACTGTAAAAAAAAATATATATATATATTTTCTCAACATTTTTGAAATTCACTTTTTTCTTTAGTTTATTTGTTTACTTTTCTTCCTTTATTTCGTTTTTTTGGTTCATGAGAACCACAAAACAATAACATTACACATTTATATGAATAATAAACAGTTCACATAAATGGGATTACAAAACATCACATTACTTGTCTAACATAAAAGTGTCAAAGAGTGAACTAGTTCTAGTTCCAAAGCATGAATTGTGTTAGTGGAAAAAGAAGGGAAAAAGGTGAAAGAAGAAGAGAAAGCCCAGGTTGCGGAAAGTGCAGATCTAGACTGTTTACAAAAGAGCTTTTCAAAAAACAGCAGTACCCCAATGAGGGCCCTTGCCAAACATTGTATAACTCAGGTAACCAAAATAGCTCAACAGGTATATATTCTGCAAGGAAATGGGTCAACCGGTTAAGTTATTTTAGCAAACATTTGTTTGGACAAGAAGTGGTCTACCCATTTTGAACCCCATGTTAAATTTTAGGTGGTGTTCTCCACAGGACCAGGAACGAGCTAAGAACTGGATAAAAAAAGAAAAGAAAAGTGCTTGTGTTAACATCCATTCGTGCATTCAAACACTCCATTTGTTTTCTTTTCTTAGTTTTTTATATCTTTACCTTGTGTGTGAACAGTTACACCACAAGGTGTCTCCTACTTTCGTTTAGGACTGGTGGTTTCCAAACACTGCTATTTGCACTTTAAAAGAAAAGATTGAAGAAAAAAGACGAAAACAGGGAAGGACCTAGTCATTTTTGTAGTTTCAAAATACTGATGTGGCAAGGAGTTGGGCGTGGACCATGGAACACATATGCAAGGTGTGGAACAATATGCAAAATGAAACATAGCAGAGATTGTATAATCCTGTTTCACTATCACTAGCAAAGGGATGATAACCAAAAGAAATTTGACATAATCAACCGCACACAAGCAGATGGCATCACTTGGACTTCCATAGCAATATCATTAATGAGGACATGCATACTTTATCACAGGCCCCACAGCCACCCCAGGGCCGGAAACATGAAAGTGTCTATTAAACAACCTGGATCCACTAATGATATATGTAATCCGATAATTAAGTTGTAATCAAACCTCATGAAGAAAGTTTGTGTATTCACAAACAACTAATGAGCGCATCAGCAAGAGCTTGTACTTAGTAAAATGTGCATCAGGGATAAAGGGTTTTTAGAAAAGCTAATGAAAAAATGAAATAAAATAACCACAGTATTTTAGCAGCATGTAAATCTTAAATTATAAGCCCCGTCTAAAGCTTGATGCACACCAAGAAACAGGCATGGCTAGTACAGTCCTCATATTTCCCAGGCTGATCCACGAGAAATGTGTCCAGTCCAAAATGTGGTTTTACATTCTGGGACTTATTCCTGTTTATTGCATTTTAACAGCAGGACGATGAGTACTAGAATGCCAAGAGAAAACATGTACTGGAGGATCTATTCTCATAGGATGTTGATAAAGTAAAAACATTCAAAATATAATGTAAACAGTAAACATTAGGGTCCTCAATCCCAGATCCTAAGAGGTGGAGACCACTTCCAATTCATCTCTTCAAACAACACTGAAAATCTTCATACCTCCCTTCTTTTCAGCAATCACAGCCTCTCACTACCCTCCTCTGAGTGCTCCTGCTCCACTGCATGTTACTGCCTGGTCTGTCATCCACTCAACCTAGCTCTCTTCTGCACCTACTTCTTTACTATACACCCCTTTCACCTATACTGCATTCAGCTATTTTGTAACTAGATTTCAACTATATGAATTGTACACGTGCATACATGCTGGGCTGTAACCTCATCAAAGTTCAAACTTATTTCCCCCATTCTCAGGGAACCTCATCAGGGAGCCACTGTTAAACACCAGAATCAACTTCAAAATGTTGTCTGGTCTAAAAACAATTCAAAAAATCATCCCTACCTCTCAAGTCTCCTGTCCCGGGGACAAAAGACACTACAAAAGCGTTAAACTCTACGAATTGAGGTGCCAGGTTCAAAAATGCTCCTTCACAGTGACAGCAACTGCAGCTGGGAAGTATCAGAACCCAATCCTGCCTCTTTTCCGGAAAGACATGCCCAAGATTAATTGAAAAAACACGTTTCTTTTCTTACTCTCTTCCTGCACCTTTATGGTCACATGTAGCAGCTTGATCCCCTTTCTCTCTTCAGTTTTAAATATTACTTTAGTTGCTGTTCTAAGATCTGAGAAGTGCCACGAAGAAGAGGGATGTTACATAGAGAGCTAACAAAATAGTCATGTTTCTAGAATCTCAGGAGTAAAAGAGTGATTTACGGAATGCCAGTAAAGATTTATTAGCTTTTAAAGTGGAGGTGTCTGTCTTATAACCTACATATATATAGTTTCCATTCAAATAAAACACAACATTTACCCAAGTGAAAGCAGCCAGAGGTTTTCTGGAGGACATATAAAAGAGGTTTCCCATAAAACTAATACTGAAACTGGTTGACCTTCCACACTATTGACTATTTGGGTAATGGAAAACATGTCATATGAGATCTATCTAACGAGATCTATCTACAAGTTGCAGGATCCACTGGCACTGTTAGAGATTAATATCTTAGGAGGAGAAATAAAGTGAGTCCTAAGTATATTTGCCAATTTCCCATGTTATGTTATATAAGTATTTATTTATAAAATGTTCGTACACCTAAGCTTCTTGGCACTGTAGAATGTACTAAAATGAATAGATTGCCGGAATTAAAACTTAAGAGTGACAGAAACAGGGAGGCAAGGAAGTGGCTGAGTGACCCCCAACTCAGGTCCATCTGTGGAGTTTATCGAATAAAAGAACATGTTTTCATCTGCTTCCTAAAAGGATTCAAATTTAACGTTTGACAGAGATTTAGAGAGAGGGTATTCTATGTTTTTTGATGTTGCCACTAAGAAGGAACATTGATCAAAAGTGACAGTTTTAGATACATGAAAGAGTGTTGTCTCCTCCCAGATTGGTGCTATCTGAACTTTGCTGCTAGTAAATCAAAGGTTTTAGAACAGACATCTGTCTGCATGATTGACATAGCCCTGAACCGTATTCTGCTATAAGAGCACGTTAAATAAGTGAGATGTGATCACGATGCCGACGCCATTAATGAAGTGTGCTGCCACATTTTTGACTAATAGAAGCCTGTGCAGAAGTTTTTCAGCTGCGGCCAAATAGATAATGCTGTAGTAGACCAGGCGAGATCAAATCAGACCATCAAGGAAGAGGGACAATAAATAGGAGAATACATACCGTAAAACCAGGAGAGGGGAGAGGGGGGAGGAGAAAAAATAGACTAAAACGAAGGAGTACTCACCAGGAATCAGAAAATGAGACTGAACAAACAAAGGCCAAATGTATTCCTAATGATTTTTTTTCTAAACCCTGTATGTTATGTTATGTTATGTTAGCCAGATTTATATAGCGCACAGCTGACCCAGCAAAGGGGCGTCCCGGCGCTTTTGAACAAGAAATCGGCACACAAACAACACAGTGAGCAGGCTATGCTAAGCGTCCAAGGAAAACAGGAAGGTCTTAATAGCTCTTCTGAAAGTCAGGAGCTCATCAATGGCCCGAATGTGGGCAGGGAGTGAGTTCCAAAGCTTGGCAGCAAGCACACTAAAGGAGCGGCCCCCAGCTCTAGCCCTTTTAAAGCGTGGAACTGAGACCAGATGGAGCCCTGAGGATCTGAAGGTTCGCGCAGGTGCATATGGTGAGATAAGATGTTCCAAAATCTGACGGGAAGAGTGTTTCAGAATTTTGAACGAAAGACAGAGAGATTTGAACTTAATCCTCTGAGATACTGGGAGCCAATGGAGTTCATGGATGGATTTTTTGGCCGAGCAAAATCTTGGCAAGCCAACCAGAGCCCTGGCGGCAGCATTTTGAACTCGCTGGAGTCTAGAAAGTTCGGCCTGATTGGCTCCGAGTAGAAGAGAACTCGCATAATCCAACCGAGACAGGATCGTAGCCTGTACGATTAGTTGTCTGATTGGAGCATCAAAAAATTTGAGAATAGGCCTGAGCCTGCGAAGGATCCCGAAGCACAAGGCGGCAGTTTTCTTAGCATGGGAGACAAAACTGAGTTTAGTATCTAGCCAAATGCCTAAGTTCTTTACCTCGGTGGCAGGGAGAGGGGTAGGTCCAAGCTCAGATGGCCACCAGTGGTCACCCCACAGATGGCTCTGATTGCCGACAATGAGCACTTCAGTTTTTTTTGCATTCAATTGCAAGCAGTTATCTGTCAGCCAACAGGCCACTGACCTAATTCCCTCATGAAACTTTGTGGCCTCTAAGTCAGAGGCCCCACTTATGGCAACCGCCAGCTGCGTGTCGTCAGCATAGGACACCATGGTCAGATTACAACGATTGACGACCGCAGCTAGCGGCTGGACATAGATATTAAAGAGTGTGGGGCTGAGAGCAGACCCCTGCGGGATAGAATGGGGGTTAGACTGGTAAGGAGGGGTAACGACCCTGAAAGTACGACCAGATAGAAACGATCGAAACCACGTGATCGACACCAATATCAACCAAACGCTGTAATAGAATAGCATGGGAAACGGTGTCGAACGCGGCACTAAGATCTAACAACACTAGGGCTGCCGTTTGACCAGAGTCCACCAAAGTTCGAAGGTACTCAACCATAGATAGAAGTGCAGTCTTGGTACTATGGCCGGGTCGAAAGCCATTCTGAGACAGATCTAGAATGTTGGCAGCATGGATATAACTACAGAGAGTAGAATTAACATGAGCCTCAGTCAGTTTTGCCACCCAAGGAAGGAGAGAAATGGGGCGATAGTTCTCAAATTTTAGAGGATCCAGAGCGGGTTTTTTTTAAAAAAGGCATCACCTGCGCTTGTTTCCAGCGTTCAGGAACAGAGCCAGATTTCAAAGATAAATTGATCAAATCACGGAGCGGAGGAAAGCAGAGGATCGCAGACTCTCTGAATTAGACAGGTCGTAAAGGATCCATGGGTGAACCAGATTTAACTTTCACCGCGATTTTGTTAAATTCCTCCATAGAGTGCTCAGGAAAGAAACGCAGAGACAAAGTGGTTTCGGGCCCAAATCCAATTTCTCCAGAGATAAAGATGAGGCAGGGAAAGAGCGGTAGATGGCCTCCACTTTTTCCACAAAAAAGGCTGCCAAGCCCTCACAGTGAGTGGCCGAACAGATGTCAACAACTGGGGCTCTACTGGCTGTCAGATCCTTAAGCAACATAAATATAAGTTTGGTGGGATTGGTACTGGTATTAATTTCCCGAGAGAAGTAGGCGGCCCAGGCTTTACAGACCGCCTTATGATAGGTTTTTATTCTGGCAAGATATGTAAGTTTTTTATCAGACAGGTATGATTTACGCCAAGCTCTTTCTGCTTGTTTGCAGGATTTCCTTTGGAGCCGAAGTGCGTCATCATACCAGGGACTAGGTCCAGCACGTCGGCGCTTACTCTTAGTCATAGGGATCAGGCAGTCTACGGCTCCCGTCAGCCAACCACAGAAGTGGGCATAACCCGTCTCAGCGTCTGTAAAAGAGCCCAACGGATATAAACCAAGAAGCCTATGAAAATCGGCTAACTTTAGTTCTTTCCACGGGCGTTTGAGAGACGTGGGCGCAGCTACACTGAGAGGAGAGTATTCAATCCGAAGATGAAGTTCAATTAAATGATGGTCAGTCCACGCCATAGGCCTTGGGGGTAGCACTTTCACCATAGATAAATTGGTGAAAACAGGGTCCAAAATGTGCCCACCAATATGAGTGGAGTATTTGACCAACTGAGGTAGCTGGAGGGCTTCTAGATCGGTAAGAATACTAGCTGCCGCAGAGGAGTGACAGGCATCGAAATGGAGATTTAGATCTCCAATAATACTAAAATTAGCAGCCCTTAAGGCTAAAGCTCTAACAACTTCAGGGAGAGCTGCTCTAAATGCCATGTCCGGCCCTGGTGGTCGGTAGATAAGTAGTCCAGAGAAGGTAAAATGCGGACTAACAGATATATACGAAAGTGAGCACATTCGCAGTCAACTATATCCAGGACCGACCATAGACATGAGTAACAGGATTTGATCACAGCCGCAATGCCACCAACTCGTGAATTGCGATTATGTGTGTGAATCACATATTCAGAGGGAAGGGCTAAATTGACCACAGCTAAGGCTTCGTCATGCAACCACGTTTCAGACATAAAGAGAATGTCAGGGCTTTCCTCCATAAGAAGGGTGTGGATGTCCAAATGATGTTTCACCAACGATCTCACATTAAGATGACAGATCTTAAAGTCATCAGTAGCCTGTGGAATCGCTAGAGATGGAATTTGGCAGTCTGCGCACTCAGGGGAAATTACCCTATGGCCAGTAATATGACCAGGAGATGTCAGCCTAAAGGTACACTCCTGACACTGATAGGGGCCAGAGAGGGGATGTAAGCGTACCTGAGTGCAGCAAGACGACTTACGAAGGCTGAGCAGATCCTCACGCGAATACATTTCGAAATAACCGATCCGACCACAACTCTGCTAAAGTCGAACTCTAGAGCCCTCCTCGGGCCCTGACTCGGCGCGGACGAGCGCAGACGGGCAGGACTCTGGCACGACTCAGGCGCAGGGAGGGCGCTCCCACTGCGCGTAACCGCTGTGCGCTTAAAGAGCTGGCTTATATAAGGTGGCAGCGTACAGGCATCACCACCAGGACGCTAAAGATGGCGCCCAAAAAGCGTCACGACGGCTCCCAATCTAAGATGGCCGCCAATACCCCAGTTCACAAACCCCAATGACAGGACCCGCTCTAACAGCGGTGGAGCAACACAATTATGGTGCAGGTAAGAGGGCAGCCCCGCAGCATTAAAACAGGGTAGAATAAATTAACTGAACGCAAATACAAAACGTGGTGGTTTTAAAAATTAAGTATGCACAGCGCGCCTTCAGCAGGACTGAGCGCGCGAGTCCACTAGCGAGCAGGTGACCAGGATAACTTGTCAGGGCTGACCCCCTTAAAGTACCGCCTTATATAAGGTGGCAGCGTACAGGCATCACCACCAGGACGCTAAAGATGGTGCCCAAAAAGCGTCACTACGGCTCCCAATCTAAGATGGCCGCCAATACCCCAGTTCACAAACCCCAATGACAGGACCCGCTCTAACAGCGGTGGAGCAACACAATTATGGTGCAGGTAAGAGGGCAGCCCCGCAGAATTAAAACAGGGTAGAATAAATTAACTGAACGCAAATACAAAACGCGGTGGTTTTAAAAATTAAGTATGCACAGCGCGCCTTCAGCAGGACTGAGCGCGCGAGTCCACTAGCGAGCAGGTGACCAGGATAACTTCACATCGGTTGATCTCGTTGTCAATTTGTCTAATCATGTACTTACTGATTCTGAAAGATCAGCCTTAAATAAAGGTCTCAGTTTTTGTCCAATGAATAATGGTTGCTTTTCGGACTTAAATGTTGATGTTTTCAAATTTGTGAGGAATTTGAAATTAAAATGTCATTTTCATTTAAACATGCATAATAGACTACATACAGCAAGTAAACCTCAATTGTCTGAGCTATCGGTCTCTGAATTAAGAGACATTACACTTTTAATGTCACTCAGTGACGATACTGGTTTTACTATTGACCACCATCGCTCAAGACGTATGTATAGAACAGGACTACACCCTTGATAGCGGCCTACGACCTCGTAGCAAATTTGTCCCCCATGGTGGACATCTCACTAGTATCGATACATTTTATCAGTTAGTCCTGGAAGATCTCCAGGCACTTGAAGACAAGGAATATATCTCCCCAAGAAAATATATCACAGACAACCTAACTAAATCTGAAAGGTTGTCACTCACTGGCCTTGCAACAGATGAATCTCTGATAATCAGAGAAGCAGACAAAGGAGGAAACAGTGTGCTGATGAATAAAGTAGATTATGATAGGGAGGCGTATAGACAGTTGAATGAGACCACCTGCTACAGAAAATTAGAACAGAATCCCTATATTTCGGCTACCTCCAGAATCAATGAGAAACGTAATCATTGGAAGGAAGTTAATCTTCTTTCTGACACTGAACACAAGTTCCTGGTAGCTGTCAACCCTAGGTTCCCTTGTCTGTACCTCCTACCAAAGATTCATAAGAGTCAAACTTGTCCACCTGGCCGTCCCATTATTTCTGGGATTGGCTCGTTGACAAAACGTATGTCACAATTTGTTGATTCTTTCCTCAACCCTCTGGTTTTGGAACTTCCGTCTTACATTAGAGATACAACTGATGTACTCAACAAATTTGATGACTTGGTATGGGATGACAGGATGTGGTTGATCACATTAGACGTAGAGTCCCTCTACACATGCATCAAAATGGAGTTTGGTTGCATGGCAATTGATTTTTTTCTGTCTAAATGTAGAGCCAACTATTATGAACATAATTCCATGATTCTTGAAATGGTGACACTAATCCTCACTAACAATTTTTTCTTATATGAGGATAAGTGATCCAAGCAGCTCCAGGGAACAGCAATCGGCTCAAAATTCGCTCCATCCTACACATATTTGTTCATGGGATGGGTGGAACACAGACATGTATGGGTGGCAGTTGCTGCACACTGGTAGAGGAATGTCCACTATTAGGGACGCTATATAGACGATATTATTATCGTCTGGACAGGAACAAAAAATGCATTTGAAGACTACTATAAGTATCTCAACGATAATCCATACAATGTCAGATTTACCATGACCATGTCCCAATCTAGACTACAATTTTTGGATGTAGAGTTCTATGTCAAAGATTCAAAGGTACATAGCACTCTATTTTGAAAAAAGACCTCTGTAAATAGCATAGTACACTTCCAAAGTGCGCATCCACCGTGCACCAAGTGGGCAATTCTGTTTGGTGAACTCACATGTATGTGCAGGAATTGTAGTGAGGACAATCAATTCAAAGAACATGCTGGTCAAGTGGTCACCAGACTAAAAGAGAGGGGCTACAATGATGATCTTCTGAAACAGGCACTTAAAAAAATATGTGAAATCAATCGTATAGATACATTGAGGGTGAAAGAAAAAAGGAAACAAGAACGTCTGTTTTTTATTACCACCCATTCTAAACTGAACCATGAGTTTTATAAAATAATGAACCGCCATTGGGCAGTGTTAAACAATGTGCCTGGTATCAATCATCAGATCAGAGACAAACCTGGCATCACATACAGGAGGAGTCGTACCATAAAAGGTATGATCTGCCCCATTTACACGTTCAAGAAAAAGAAGCCACATGAATCATGGTTACAATGCCCAACGGGCTTTTTCCCGTGCAGTAATTGTAAAATTTGTCATCTGGGACATAAAATCACCGAGTGATTAGAACGCCAAAAAGAAGTACAACATTAGACAACTCATCACCTGTCAAACCACATATGCCATATATGTTATCAAATGCGTATGTGAAAAAATACATGTAGGTAGCACCATCCACCCATTGAAACAACGCATTATGGAACATCGCGGGGCTTGTATTAATGGTGACCAAACTTTCTCATTGGTGTCGCATGCATGTACCTCTAACTTAAACAGAGCTAATTTCAGTTTCCATGGGATTGATGTGGTTTCCTTGAACCTGAGAAGAGGTAATAGGGAGCTTTCACTACGCAAGTTAGAGGCTAAATGGATTTACAACCTAAGGTCTGTGTCAGAAGGTTTAAATCATGACCATGAGCTACACCATCATCTTTGTTAACCTCTCTCTTGACATTGTTTATCATGTATCTCCCTTGATATGCTTTAGCTTATCTGAAGAAAAATATTTTCTGTAAATTTGTAATGATTGTGATGTTGTTGATGGCCCAATTCATTATGTATAACAATCTCAAAATACAAAATAAAACAAAAGGGTATAGATATATATTTTTTAATATTACGAAAAATGGTGTGAATTATGGCTACATTTTGTGTATATAACGATCTTACATCTTACCTGGGGGTGACCTAATTCTATTGAAAACATTGCTTGTCACATTTAGGCCTGGGCAAAAATTTCCGTCCGTTCGCGGAAATTGCGATAATTTGACATTTTCGCGTTCCGCGGCGAGCGCGAAAATGTCAAAAATTCCGGTTTCCGCAGCTTGGCGATAATTTGTTTCTTGCTCGCGCTGTAAAATAATACATACTCGCGCACGCGCGATCGCCTTACCTGAATCCCTGCGTTCGCCGACAAGTTTTCTTGATCCGGTCGCGTTCTCCATGAGATGTTGTATTGTTTTTAGCCATTTGCGCTGTCTCGCGACAGTTCGCGCCCGCAGTGACGTCATGCGTCGCGCGATCACGTCTTTCTTCTCGCGATCATGCACCGCGAGACAACTCAAAACAAGATGGCCGCGCCCGCAAGCAACCACTTGGGTAAGTTGGCGACCCGCAACCATGCAGAAAATCTCGCGAACATGCCGGAAAAAAACTTCCGCATCTTCGCGATATTTCCGCTTGTTGCGATAATTTTAAACATTTTCGCGATAATTTGCGAAAGTTAATTTCGCAAATTCCGCCCACCCCTAGTCACATTGTGTTGCTTTAGCACTGATCTGTGTACTTTATATTTGTATGGACCTCTTTTTGATTATCTTTCATGATTTTTATTTTTGTATTTTTTTTATTTCTACCAATGTTTACAAATGGTTTTGTATTGTGTTCATTGCAGACTTGCTCCCCGCGCTTCTCGGCAACAATTAAGTGTACTCTTGACTTTTACACTATTGAACTACACAATTCTATTTTTATCTCTAAAAACGGGTTAAAATAAATAGTTTTTTATTTTTACAAGGACTTTTGTTTGTTTAATAAAGTTCAAATTTTCTTTAGTGATAACATTCGAGGTAAACCGGAACTGTGTATGCCGTCGTCATTTTTCTAATACTGTTTGCTTGCCTGCTCTAGCTCTAGTTGCTGCTATTAATTTGATTTAAACTGTCTTCAGTGTTTAACAAGGAAATGGGAATGCTGGTGGCCGTTTGGCGGACCGCGTTTCCAAGTTAAGCATTCTAGCTCTTTTTTTCGGCAGAGTACTTAAGGACGTCTGCCAATGGCGGTCTGCGCTGACACTTTTGAATTGAAGTGACTCTGCCGTGTCGTGGTGCCCGAAAACTTGACGGGTAAGAATGATGGGGTACTACTGCACGTTTGTGATCAGTGGCGGGATTTTTGTGTCTGTATCGCTTTGTTATACTGCATTAGTGCAAATTAGATTGAACATTATGTGACTGTTTTTGCACATACTCGTGTCAAATGTTATAGTTCTGTTAAAAGGTAATTCACACATTTGCTTAGGGGCATTGCATACGGGCATTTTGCCTCCGCTTTAACAGATATCGAAAGTGTTACTACTGCTGTTTGGAGGTATCTGCAATATCTCTTTACCCATTTCTGCTTAACTGCTATATCTATAATAACTTACTTGTTTTTAATGCTAGCGTTTTTGTATATTCTTCGGTACTTACTAGTTTTTATCTTTGCCGAAGTGGCAACTTTACCTCAGCTAATTGAGAAATCTTGTCGTGAAAATATTCTCACAACAAGAATATTAGGTGTTCTACAAATGATCTCAGCTCATAAATGTTTGCACTAACTTTCTCTATTGAGCATAATATAAAGTCATACAACTTAACCTCTAACGAGATATTCTGAATTGACCCTTTGTTTATGTAAGCACACTGGCTTTTATGCTGTTGGCACCCAGTGTCATTTTATTGTGGATATTATTCAGTAATTTGAGAGCAACTATGAGATACAGGTTATTTCTACAATTATGGGCCTTTCCACTTTTTTATTTCACTCTAGGTGTGGAGGACGGTTCAACATCTTTAATGCTGTTTTGGGCCACTCTTCAGCCAGAACAGGTATCGTCATTTTCTCCTTTTGTGTAGTTTATATTGTTTTAGGAAATTTACCTTACTTTTTGGGATTTTTTCTAACGTGCTCACATTTGGACACTTTTTTAGGGCAGCCATTTTGACTCTTTAATATAGCCTTATAGCCTGCCCCGTAGCGGGCTATACCGGCTGTTAAAGGCCCGCTGCAGCGTTAAAGGCCCGAGCCAAAGGCGAGGGACTTTAACAAAGCAGAGGGACTTTAAAGGCCGGTATAGCCCTACTACGAATGGCTATAAGGCTATTAGAACATTCTGCCACTAGAGGGCAGAATGTTCTAACAAAACAAAGCCTTCAGGGAGCGCAAGGGGATTGAAATCCCCTCAGGCTCCCTGAAGTCTTTGTTCACAGCCAGAGCTGTGAACAAAGACACATTGGAATGTTGGAGCTCCGAGCTTATACCAGCCATTATAAGCCCTGAGCACTCCATTGTTTTCAATGGAGCTCCCAACATCCCAATGTTCTAATAAACTCTATAAATATAAGGAGCATTACCGGCCTTCTGAGACACTGGTCTCACAGTATTATCTTTGTTGTTATCGTTCCTCTAGAATCCTGTCGAGGGATTTCCTCCTCCAGTCACTGGTTTTTGCACTGCTTTTTAGTTTCCTACGTGTTCTTATATCAATTCATTATTTCATATAGGCATTCATGACTTTATTCATACAACTCTTCCCTCTGTTCTTCTGTGCCTTATTTTATTTAGGCTCTCTGCTTGAAAATCTGCACTACTGCAGCACTATCGCGAGGTCCCTTATTGAAAATACATCCACCATAAGACTGTTTTGTCTGGATTGGTTCATACTAAGGACTTACCCTGGCACATACAGGTATGAGATATTAGTGCTGTACTTTCTGTTCCTTTGCTAGTGAGAGGATGCGAGTTGGACCTTTTATGTCTTATTATTTAATTTTGAATGTTTATTCTTCTTTTTGTTTTTCTTTCCTTCTTACTTGTCTTAACTACACAATTAGTGAGTTGTTCGTCTTCCCCCACTACCTGCACGAAAATAGAACTTGTATCTCCAGAGGAGCATTTCTCCTTTCTGGATGGTAAGTGGAGGCTCCTCTATATTCATGATAAATTGGGTCATAACGAATAACAACAATATTTTGGTCAATTATGTCTTGTCTTATCAATTTAAATCTAATCTCACCACTCAATGAAATGTGATATGCTCATTTATAGTTTATACATAATACACTTTCTTATTTTTTGTGAGTGTTTCCTTTGCACTTGTAAACCACATTCTTAATTGTGTAAATGTCTAGTTTGAATAGTTTGTATTTGTACTGAAAACAATATTTTGTTTTAGTGGTTTGTTGTCCTGTTTATTGTGTGTACATGTTTGAGTCTAAAAGTTGTGTCATCTGATAACCATGTTGACATATGCGATGTCTGTTTTTTATGTCTGTTGGTAGTTTTTTTGTAATACAAATTGTATTCATATGTATTGCAGCCGTGAAGAAGCCCGCCATGGGTGAAATGCGTTGGCTGTATTGGCTTTTCTCTTAAACATTTAAAATAAAGGATAAAAAAAACTCAAAGATTTCCTCTCGTCCTAAGTGCTCTGTGTTTGGCATTTTTGCTGTTCATACTTTGATTTCTTGTTTATGTTGCCTCTTAGAGCTTTCGTTTGATACATTTGAAGATCTTAACATAAACAAAACAACTCTTTGAGTCGTTGGTCACCTGCATGTCTAAGGACAGAGTGGTAGCAATGTAGAGGTCACGATATAGCAGCATGAGGTGAAGGGCACATTATCTCTTGCCAAAGGGTGGGCTTCAAGATGGCAGTGGATTGTTTGGTCTTCAGAAGCTCTGTTTTCAAGGGGTTGGTCTTTAGGGGGTCCTGGGTCATTAACCAGCTGGTTAGCCAAAGACAGTGTGTTAAGCTGGTGGAGGTGTCCCGGGCTGACTGTGAGTTTGTTGTGAGAGAATAAGATAATTTAGTAGTAATCAGCACAAATGTAAAATGTGGCCCTAGGTTTAGATAGTAAATCAGTGAGGGGCTTGTATGCAGGTTGAAAAGTAGGGACAAAAGAATGGACCTTTGGAGCACCCCATGGGAGTTAATGTTACGATTAGAGCTGACTGGGGGCAGAGCCATGACATGCTTTTGGTTGATAGAAGCAGGTGAAAGCAATGACTCTTCCCCCTGTCTCCTTAAGTTTTGATATAAGACTGGCATGGTCAATGAAAGATCAAGCATACGCAATATTCCAACACCACCGCCATCCACTGTCCATCTTGGACTCTAATTGTACTACTTGGAGGGAAGGAGAAAAATAGGAGTGCTAAACAGGTATGATTATCCTCAACTATTGACAGTCTCCTCTTCATTTCTAAAAACTATTGAGTTCCTTTTTGTACCCTGTCAATCTAATGGCCTTGCTACTCTTTTCTATCATAACACTGACACTTCAACAATTCATACTGTGACTACGAGTACAGCTGCTGAAACTACTGCTAGTAGTAGTACACTAAGTGATTCTATTAATTTTACAACTAATAATGCTGCTACTACTATATGTATTATTATTATTGTTATTATTATGTTGTTGTTGCTGTCCTTGTTGCCAAACTCTCCACTGCAAGAAGCATCTCTATGTGAAAACCCTCCATCTCTTTGAAAAGATAGTGCACTGAGGTTTAAGAGACTGAATAACCCCCTCTCTTTCTCATTGGTAGGCAAATTCAGAAGTGATAGATTTTAACTAGGTTGACTAGATTTTTTGCATATAGTACCATAACAGAGTCCTGAGGAAGTGACTTGGTTATATGCTTAATTGACGAAGCATGTGCAATGTATAAGGAAAATGCTATTAGGAATTGATTTGGATTGGACTTTACACTTTTAAAAACTCTTGCAAACATGCAATCAGAAAAAGGGTTGAACTTTTCTGATGTTCTGCAAACATCTTTGTAATAACTTATATTATTATTACCACCAGAATTCATGTCTGATGTATAGAGTTAGTGTGCTAAGTACTACTACTAGCACTAGTAATGCTATAATGTTAATATGCCTATTCTTCTTTTATTATTACTACTGGAACCACTGACACTTGTCCAACTTTTACTACTAATACTATTACTATTGAGTTGGCTGCCAGTAGTGGTGAGCATTCATAATATTAGGACAGTTTGCTCTATTTCTACAAGTGCTGCTGAAAGTACAACAAATACTACTACATCTATAGTTACAAAATCTGCTTATTCAGCTCACACTTCTGCTGCTACATGTCACACTACAGCTTTTAGTATTACAAAATTACGGTGGATATACAACCACCATTCAAGTTTGTAAATCCCCATATTACCTCATAATGTTTAATTCGGTTCTTTTTGACACCTTTTTTCAAAAAAGCACCCAGTTTCTGTGTGTGAGTAGAAATGAAGGTGGTGGGAGCAGACCACGTTTATTAGACGTTTTATGTAGATTTTAATAAAAGTGTAAGCTAGCCCTTAAGGGTCTCTGCTTGCGGCATTAGGGATAGGGGAGTGGAGTTCTTCCATTCACATGCTTTGGATGTAATACTCAGAGAAGTACTTGAAACATTGTATAGCATTGTTTAAGGTCTTGGCAACTATAGAGCGTTTGTGGCATAAGATGTGGGGTGCTGTATTGAAGGCAGCCAAAATGTCACTTAGTTTCAGCATTCTCCAAGAACCCTTATTTATAAAGTCAAGTTTAACATACTACATTTTAACTAGAGGGCATCTGTCTCATGTTTGAGCCTGAACCTATACTGGTACATGTTTAGAATGCACTGTGATTTAATGTGTCTTATGAGATGGGTTAGTATGTGGTTTTCATGTATTTTGGAATTCCAAGGGAGGCCTGTGGCAGTGCAATGTTGGATGGCTCTGTGGGTCAAGGATGGATTTTTGAGCAGCAGTGTGATGTAAGAGTGCGGATGGGAGCCAGTTACTTTGCCTGCAGTGAGGCTGATATTTATAGATTTTGTCATGTGGGTGACTAGCATACGTACATGGGCAGCTGCAATGGCAGCAGAGCAGGGATAACTGCATCTTTTCCAGGTTTGAAGCCTTTGAGAGAGAATAAGGTTTTTGTGATTGGTTGTTTCATTTGTTGGTGATATTCTGTCTTGATGGTTGAGGTATGGGAGAGGGGTACTGTAAGAATTTGGGTTACTGGTTGAGGGGATTAAAACCCTCCTCAAACAGTAACTCAGAGTGCAATCACTAGCAAACCCTAAATTAACCTGTGCCTGACCCTTGTGTAGCTTGGCACAGAACAGTCAGGCTTAACTAAGGGGCAATGTGTAAAGTATTTGTGCAGCACTTCAAACAGTACATAGGGAAATCATACTACAGAAGGTACCCACAACAGAGTTAGACAAATAGTGATTTTTAATAAATAAAACAAGACTGAAATGACAAAAATCAAATCAGTAGAGCCTGAGATATTCAATTTAAAGGATTTTAGTAAAAATAGCACGAAAAAGGTGTAAAGTGGCAATTGTGAATATCTTATCATACCAGACTGAGACAAAGTCACAAGTTCAGACCAACCACGATGGAGCATGTGCAGTCCTCCCAAGAAGTACAGCATTGGGTTTTGCACAGACGAGGAGAGGAGACAGCCAGGAGGAGGAGGACAGCCTGGGCATGACAGAGAATGCACCAGGTAAGTCAAGAAGGTGGCAGTCTAGAGGTCAGGAACCCTCCAATTCTACTGCCTGCATCATGCTGCATGCACAGGGCAGAGCGGAGCAGAATTCCACAGAGTTTTTAGGCAACTCCATGGAATTCCACGTAGTGGCACTCCTCCAACTCTACCCACTCCTACTTCAGAGCAGCAGTCCAGCAGAGTGGCAGTCCTAGTAGCAGCACAACAGTCCTTCTTCCTGGCAGAGTATCCACAGGTCCAGAAGTGTACTGAAGTGGTGGTGTCTGAGGTTCAGTATTTATACCGAGTTGTGCATTTGAAGTAGGTAGAGGTTTTAGAAGCATGCCTTTGAAGTACACAGCTGCCCTGATTTCCTGGCCATAGCTCCAGACTCACTACAGAGGGTATGCAGTCCTTGGTGTGGAGACAGGAAATAGCTTATTCAAGTTTAAGTGAGGTGGGGCCCAGCTCCTCCCTCCCATCATATCAGTGATGGCCCATCCAGTCACACCTAAGATCCCCATTGTGTGTGGCTATCTAGGAGGAATACACAAAGTTCAACTGTCAGCTACACCAGGGACAGGCTGCAGGCGCCAAGGCAAGGAAATGTAAACTTTCTAAAGTAGGCATTTTAAACATTGTAATTTAAATTTCTGACTTCACCAAAAGTTAGTGTTTTATATTCCAATTCCAGAGACACCAAATGCAAACTGTGAACCTGTTCCCATTTGGAAATTACACTTATAAAATGTATACTACAAGAGGGGGGATGGAGGGCCTTTTTCCACTCAGCTAGGAGTGGGGAGGTCCAGCATAAAAGGGAGGCCCCAACGACCGTGTTCAAAAGTGAGTTTATGCTGTTCCTCTGGGATAGGTGTTGGTAGAGTCCCGAGTGACTCGGTCCCACTATTCCCTGGATGGGTCATAGATGGGAATCCATATGTTGGATTCTAATGCCCTCACACACCCTTTCAGGTGTCTTGCTTCATCATCTGGGCTGCTCCTCGTTGGGTCGGCGGTGCAATACCCAAAGGGCTCCCTAAAATAGGGGTACTTTATCGGAGATCTTTTATCCAACAGCTGTTTGGTGAAGTGCGGGTGTGGGGCCAGAACTGTGTAGATGTGGTGTAGTGATTAAAATAGGATTGTGAGTACCTAGAAGGACAAGCTTTATTCTGGGGGTCTACTACTCTAAGTAAAAACAGTGAAAAAGGCACTCGCCCGAGTATTATGTCTTGCGTGGTGGTGTCCTTGTTAGAGCGTGTGGGTCAACATGTTGCTCGCTGTAAGTTCAGTCAACTTGCGATTCTTCAGGAGCAAGGTAAGTGAACTATCTACATCTAGGGTTGGTGGCGTACAATATTGCTCACGACATTGATGTCTATTACTAAATGTACCTTTTTACAACCTGGAACTACCCAATTAGTATGGTCCCCAGGCATCAACAGTACACGATGGATTCACGCACAAGGCTTTGCTCCTGTATGTGAAGGAGGTTGTGGCGTTATGCGCATACTTCTCGACCTGCCCAATCCACCGGGTCCGGACCCTTATAAAATGTAACAATGTAACTCCAGGGTGAACAAAGCAAACACAAGGAGTTTTTCACTACCAGGACATGTAAAACATAAGAGTACGTGTCCAACTTTTTAAATATACTCCAGCTTGCCCTTAGGGCTGTCCAGGGTCTATCATAAGGGTGATGTATATGTTTTAAAAAGGAAGGCTTGGGCCTGGCAAAAGGTTCATTTTACCAGGTCGACATGGCAACTTAAAACTGCACACACACAGACTGCAATGGCAGGTCTGAGACATGTTTAAAGTGCTACTTCAGCAGGTGGCACAATCAGTGTTGAAGGTCTACGAGTAGCATTAAATGTACAGGCCCTGGGCACAGTCAGTACCACTTTACTAGGATTTAGCTGTAAATTAAACCTGTCAATTGGGTATAAGTCAATTTTACCATGGTTTAAGGAAAAAACAAGCCCTTTAGCACTGGTTAGCAGTGGTAAAGTATAAAGAGTCTTAGTGCCAGCAAAAAGAAAGGCAACAAAAACAGCAAGTTTGAAGGCTAAAGGTTAGGAGAAAACCATGCCAAGGATGCCAGGTCTAACAGCAATACACCCATGAAGAGACATTTTTTAGCTGCTTCTGTCTATCGCTCTTTGATGCTGTTTGGATGCACAACAGGCCTGACGCACATCAGCCATCTGTTTGCTACCATTGCATGTTTTAGTGGTGCAGTCCCGGTGACTTGTCTATTTCTGCTTTTTGGGGTGCCACTGACAGTCAAGGTAAGGGCATGGCAAGCCTATATTTCAAAGATTCTGAATTGCTGCTCTTGGCAGAAATAACACTGGACCCAAATTCATCACCTTGGAGCACGTTCTCCCACAACCTCGGATATCTCTCTGCTTGCAAAAGACTCCATCACTCACAAGCAAAAGAATTGAGAGGGGATTTCATTAAGTTCAGTTAGTAGTCTAAGTTACAAGTCATTAGAAAAATGTATTAAAATATGCCTCGTCCAAAATAGAAGCTTACAATCAGAATAATAATGCTGGCAATGTAAAAAGTAAAAACGTGTTATCAGCTTGGAATACGTTTGTAAAACATATTTTATGTTAAATGTCATTTTAAAATATTGTTATATATTTATTTTAAATGTAAAACTAAATGGAACAAGCATTAGAAATGCAATCGGTCTCGCTTTTATGTAAGTTACAGCTATTGGCATTGTAAATGGCAATGTCTTTTCCCTATGTGTTATGGAGTGTATGTATGTGGTGTGTAGTGGAATTATGTGGGTTGGATTAGTTAGTTGTGTAATTGTGTTGTGTGTAATTGTGTAGTGTGGGGTGTATTTGTGTTGTGGAATTATGTGGCATGGTGTGCAGTGAAAATTTGTGGATAGTAATTATGTGGTATTGAGTGTACTGGAATTATGTGGAGTGGGATTGTGTGTTATGGAGTGTAATTATGTAGAATGGTATTTTGTCTTGTGAAGTAGTATCTAGTTTAATTATGTTTCGTGCTGTTGAATTTTGTGGCACAATGTGGATTTGTGTGATGTGGATGTGATGTATGTGGTATATTGTATAATTGGGTTGTTGAGTTGTGACATGTGGTTGGTGTTGAATAATGTGGTGTGGATTGAAATGGAAATGTGTTGAGTTGAATTGTGTGGCGTGAAACTGTGTGGATAGCTTTGTATTTTTGAGAGCTATTGGCATTGTTAATATCTATGTGTTTTAGCCATGTGTTATGGAGTGGTGTGGATCTATGTGGCGTGAATTGAAATTATGTGGGTTGGACTGGAATTGTTTGTATGTAATTGTGTGACGTGGGATTGTGTGGTGTTGAGTGGAGTTCTGTCTAGTGGAGTTATGTGGCATGGTGTGCATTGTAATTATGTGGACAGCAATTATGTGCCATTGAGTGTACTTGAATTATATGGAGTGGAACTGTGTGTTATGGAGTGTAATTATGTGGAGTGGTATTGTGTGTCATGGAGTGGCATTTAATTATGTGCAGTGGTAGTGTGTGCCATGGAGTGGCATGTAGTGGAGTGGAATTAGGTGGTGTTGAGTTTTGTAGCACAATGTGGAATTCTCTGTTGTGAATTGGATAAAAGTGGTGTATACTGGAACTGTGTTGTGTAGTTGAATTATGTGGTTTGATGAGGAATTATGTGGTGTGGAATTACATTTTGTGGATTTGAATTGTAAGGCATGGAACTGTGTGGCATGATTGAAATTATGTAGAGTGTAATTATGTGGCATTGTGTAGACTATATGTGGATTGTTATGTGGCATTGAGTGGATTTATGTGGGATGTTTGTATGTAGTATTGAGTAGAGTGTAATTAGGTGGAGTTGAATTGTGTTGGTGAATGGTGTTATGTGGAGTGTCAATATGATGCCTGGTGTTATATGGTGGGCTGGTTGAATCATGGTTGCATTGTTACGTACAGTCCAAGTCAATACCACAGTGCTGTAGGCTGTAAGAAAGGTAGGAGTACAAGCAGAACTGCCCTGCGTGTCGGCAGTACACAAGAGGTTGGCCACCATTTCTAGTGGAGCCATCCCTGAACCGAAGATGGACCTAATGCCCTAGTGATGCTGCCCAAGGTGTTCCTTTTATGTAGATATTTTTGAAGTTGCAGGGCGAGAGAGACTGAAAGGGATCGCTAAACTTGGAGCATTTTAACACTAGCTGTACTTAAAAGTGGAGTTAAATAATCAGAATTCTGCCCTCCCGCTGCCATTAGTTTATTTATTCTCTGTATTGTATGGCTGCCAAGCTGCTGTTTCTGTTCAATGTATAAGACGCAAACACAAGGAGATGATGTACAGAGTACTGAAACTTTTCTTTTCAGGCACTCCTCCCTAGTCACAGATCTCGGTTGAATCCATCATCATTCTTCAGCTCACTTTGCCACCTTAGTTCATACCCAGCTTGGTGCAAATCAGTTTTGACCCTGTGCCTTATGGGAACAGTCCAGCCGAACTGCCAAGCCAGGTTTTCCCAGAACCAGATACAAGCATCCTGGGACCGGTTTCTGGGTAACACCCTGCAACAGTCAGGCTAGCTTGAATACAATGACAAAGTGAGCAAGGGACCCACGTCTGGGCATACCCTGCTAACAAAGAAAACACAAGGAGATGATGGACAGAGTGCTGAAACTTTTCAGACAATCGCCCCCAGTCACAGATCTGGGTTGAATCCATCATCATTCTTTAGCTCACTTTGCCACCTCAGTTCAGACCCAGCTATATGCAAATCAGTCTTGACTCTGTGCCTCATGAGAACAGTCTAGCCTGAACTGCCAAGCCAGGTCTACCCTGAACCGGAAACAAGCATCCTGGGACCGGTTTCTGGGTAACACCCTTCATCAGCCAGGCTAGCTTGAATCCAGTGGCAAAGTGAGCAAGGGACCCACATCTGGGTATACCCTGCCAACTTAGGGCAAACAAAGCAAACACAAGGAGACGATGGGCGGAGTGCTGAAACTTTTCAGACACTCACCCCCAGTCACAGATCTGGGTTGAATCCATCATCATTCTTTAGCTCACTTTGCCACCTCAGTTCAGACCCAGCTATATGCAAATCAGTCTTGACCCTGGGCCTCATGGGAACAGTCTAGCCTGAACTGCCAAGCCAGGTCTTCCCTGAACCAGAAACAAGCATCCTGGGACCGGTTTCTGGGTAACACCCTTCATCAGCCAGGCTAGCTTGAATCCAGTGGCAAAGTGAGCAATGGACCCACTTCTGGGCATACCCTGCCAACATGGGGTAAGCAAAGCAAACACAAGGAGATGATGGATAAAGTGCTGGACTGAATGGCATGCTGCACAAAAAAATATGGTTTTAGGCCCAGATCTCTGTACTGGGCTGCATGTATGACATTGTTCTGCATACTGTCCATCAATTGTTCTTTTTGCATTTGTCACCCCGAGTGGGACGGGTATGCTCAGATGTGGGTCCCGTGCTCTCCATGCCACTGAAGTCAAGCTATCCTGGCTGATGAGGGTTGAAAGCCCGAAACCAGTCCTAGGATGCTTGTTTCCAGTCCAGGGAGGACCTGGCCTGGCAGTTCGGGCTGGACTGCTCCGATTGAGTGCAGGGTTAGGACTGATTTGCATATGGCTGGGTCCAAACTGGAATTGCGAGCAAAAAACAATGGATTTAGGCCCAGATCTCTGCACTGGGGTGAATGTATGAAATTGTTCTGCATTCTGTCCATCAATTGTTCTTTTTGCAATGTATAAGGTGGCCTTTCATAGGTACTGCACTGCTGTCTATGCTCTATCCATCCAGTACGGTTCCACAATATCATCTGACAAATATTGTGGTGCTTAAACTATTGCCACTTTAGCAGTAATAAATAAAAATCGACACCTAATAAGACATTAGACAGACTGATAAACAGGATTTTCATGCAAGGTAAGCTTGTATTATAGCTGTCAGTGCTGTACCTGTTTTTAACATATTACCGACTTGTATTCAGTTCCCTCCCGTTCCAGTCTATGGATGATTGCACATATTATCCTATACAACCCTGGCCTGCTTGCCTGCCTTTTCGTATTAAGCCCTTCATTTAAAAGCCCTGATCCCCAATTTCCTGGATACCAAACTGGGATTTGCCATAAATATGACGGTTGCTAGTCACCAATATTTTAGTTTTTCCTTTGTTTCAGTTTTATTTTTGCAAAAAATAAATAAATAGAAAAACGTGTGTGTGAGTGTGGGGAGGTAAAGGGGAGGCAGGCACGTGTTAATTGGAATGCAGAACATTTTGTCTTTTGATGAGAAACATGTGTAAAGCATCAAGGGAGGAGGTCAAGCTGTGCTGAGAGCTCAGTATCTGGGTTTAGGAATGAGGGCACACCCAGGATCAGGAAGAGGGGGCCGAGTAATGAGGGGCACAGACTAGATTAAAGAAGAACAGTCTGCTTCAGCAGGGGGTTAAGAGGGTCTGAGGGAGTGCCAGTATTGCCAGCACCAACTGCACTCTCCATCATCACAAACAGCTTGTGATTCTAGGATGCTACCCATGCATGAAGAGGGGTTTGACACCAACTCAACTTATTAGCCCTGTTAGAACCACGGACTGCCAAACCCAACAAACCAACGTCTCCAAGTTAAACCTATCCACATGTTAAGCTGTAATACTTCTTTGTGGGCATTTGTTTGACTGCAAAAGATGCAGAACATTCCCTGATCATTGGTCCCAGAGTGCCAAGTGGGTGGGTGAATTGAAAAAAAAGCACAGCTACCATGGTAAAAGATAAAGCGTTTTACACTGTGTTTGCTGATAAAGCAGCCCTACTCTTCCCCGCAGCCTCCATGCATGTTCACAGCTACCCTGGCGGGAGTGAGCTCGAGGCAAACAAAAAAGAACATAAATAAAACAAGCATTTGCAATGCAATAGGACTTGCATTTACGCGAGACCTATTGCATTGCATCACGGACAACGGGAGGGGGGTGGGGAGCACGCACAACGGGAGTGCCTGCAGAAGGTGGGGGGAGAAGAGGGTGAGAAGGCATGGACAAAGTAGTGCTCACAGTCTAAATAACACCTACAGTACTGTGTAACACTCGATGTAAAAGGGCAAGTAGCCAAGGAAGGGTACAAATGACAACATGGCCATAATAAGGAGGAACTAACAAGCCTCATAATCAGACTGCAGAATTTACGAAAGACAATGACACAAGCCAATTAAAAACATGGGCGGAGAGTTGGCGGAGCGTCAATGGAACTTCCACTCCATACTGCAATACTGCATGCCTCGCAAAGCGTGTAGCGCATGCGCGCAGCCGCTATAGGCTCGACCTAAAAATGATACAGTACTAATAACTACATTTTCATTAAAAATAAATTATTTAAAATATATTAAAATTATTTTCCCAAGGTTACAATAAAATATAAATTCTCACCTAAAATATTTTTTCTTATGCATTAATAGTAGAATAAATTAAAAGTAAGTTAATTATTTTAATTTTAAAAAGTTACATTAATTTTCCATTAGATTAATTTTTAGATACAAAACGGTTATTACATATTTCATAATTAATACATTTTTAATATTAAATCATATTTATTTACTATGTGAAATAATTTAATTTAAGTTTAAATTAACATTATTTCCTAAGGGGTTACATTTAAGTGGTAGGGTATTGCACTATCAGGCAATGGCAATGTGTTGTGATAGACATGCTATTTTTTTAGGAGCAACTTACACTTGTAAGAAATAATTTATTTTAAATTTAAATTAACATTATTTCCTATGGGGTTTACATTTAAGTAGTAGGGAATTGCACTATCAGGCATTGTCAATGCGCTGTGATAGACCTGCTGCTAATTTGATTTTATTTTTACTGGCATTGTGTTGGGCCACGAAGTTGTGTCCAATACTCCGGGTGGGTGGCTGACATTTTGGATAGGTTAGCGCTTCAGCTGTTTGGTCGGCACTCTTGCCCCTCACTCAAAAGGGGTGGTTGAAGCGCCGCGCGCAGAACCAGGCTCAGAGGTGACGCGTGCAGTCCGAATCTCGGCTGCAGTGCACAGCGCATTTTGTTTTAAAAAACTTTACTGCTAATTTGCACAAACATATTTTTAAAAACCTGCTGCTAATTTGATTGTATTTTTACTGCATTGTGTGGGGGACGGACTTGTGTCCAATACTCCGTGCGGGTGGCTGACATTTTGGATAGGTTAGCGCTCCAGCTGTTTGGTCGGCACTCTCACCCATGACTCGAAAGGGGCGGATGACACGGCCGCGCAGCGGACGCGCGAAACGGGCGCGCTGCTGGCGCCATAGGCGTGCCTAAGGCAAGGCCGTCTGCACCCATCCGTGCCCGACTGGGGCCAGGGGCCACAAACCCTGGTTCCCCGAAGTTGGTATCCTGCTCTTACACGGCCGCACAGCTAATCAACCTCAAGGGTACGCATAGGTGCCGCCATACTCTGGGGCCGCCCTTTGTAATAAACAAGTGCCCGCATTGTTCTCTTGTTCTTGATTCATATTGTACAGGAAGTAAGGTCTTCCCACCTAATGGAGATTATAAAATGTGCCTGCTTAACTGTCGTTCACTGGCTAAACATGTCATAGAGATCAGACTACTATTGGAAGAAAATACCCCGGATATAGTTTTTCTGACGGAAACCTGGCTCACCAGTGGGTCAGACCCAGATGTGGTCAAGGCACTTCCACCGGGCTATGTTATCCTTAAACAAGATCGGACGCTTAGCAGAGGAGGGGGCCTGGCCATCATCTATAGGGATTCCTTTAGCTATCGGACCTTTCGGCCGCCTTCTTTGACATGGTCCACCATGAAGTATTGTTGGACCGGCTAGGCAAAATGAGGGTTACTGGCAAGGCCCTTGCTCTTCTACGATCCTTCCTCTCTAACTGAATTCCAACAGTTGACATGGGTACTGACTGCTCAAAACCTTTCTCTCTGCCCTGTGGGGTTCCACAGGGCTCAGCGCTCAGCCCCACGCTGTTCAACATATATGTATCTCCTTTGGCAGCCCTTATTCGATCTTTCGGCTTCCAATTGAGCTCTTATGCTGATTACACTCAAATAGTGTTATCCATACAAAAAGGCAAAGAGGCTGAGACTGGTCGGGACTGCTACAATTGTATGCAGTCCATTGCCGGCTGGATGTCAGCAAACTGTTTCAAGCTGAACGCAGGGAAGATTTAGGTGATTATTTTTGGTAATCCCTCAAATCTCTGGTCAACCAATTGGTAGCCAGAATCTCTGAGCTCACCCCCAGCTCCAACTGGTAAGGCAAAAAATTTGGGAGTGATGGTGGACTCCAGACTGTCCTTTGTGGATCAGGTGGGCAAAGTGGTATTATCCTGTTTTCATCTGCTAAGGATTATGAGAAAAATTAAGCGTTTTCTCCAGGATGATAGCCTCAGGACAGTGATAACTGTGCTTATTCTGTCTCGCCTAGACTATTGTAACGCCTTATACCTCAACATCCACAAAAGGCAGCTCAATCGATTGCAAGTAGTGCAAAACGCAGCCGCCAGGGTCCTTTTGGGTATTCCCAAGTTTGTCTCCATAAGGAAGGGACTCCGGGACCTTTATTGGCTTCCAATGAAACAACGGATAGAATTTAAGGCTCTATGCCAGGTTTTTAAAGCCCTGGAGGGGCATGGGCCTGTCTTTATGAGTCAACACTTTCAATGGTATACCTACCCCCCAGGGTCCTACGTTTAACCAAGGCAATGTTGGTAAAAGTTCCACGCGTTAAAACAGCTAGTTGGGGGTGGGGGGGGGCAGGAGCTTTTTCTGTTGTGCCGCAAAGGCTTGAAATGGCCTCCCCTTGCAGCTCAGAGCAGCAGTTGGGCTCCTAGAGTTTAGGGGGGGCTTGAAAACTTGGCTCTTTTCTTAATTGAACCTCTTATCTGACCAGTAGGCAACGCTTCAGCGCCAGGACACCTCACGGTAACAGTGCGCTTTACAAGCTCTATTAACATAACATAACATACCATAACATTAATGAGGGGTTGATTTGCGACTGTGAAAGTATTTCCTTCGCAATTAGTTTCTCTCACACCTGCACATTTTCTGGGGTTTTAATTTATCGCCCCCCAGGAGCCATCGGCCATTTTAATACTGATTTACCGGAAAACATAGCTAATTTGGTTAGCTCCCTGTCCAATTTCTCTGTTTTGGGAGACCTGAATATCCATTTTGATGAGGAACTTGTTGACAGCTTAGGGGCTTTGTCCCTTAAACTGAAAGTGAATGGTTCTACCCACCTTAAAGGTCACCTTCTTGACCCGATTTTTACTAATACTAATTCATTAGTGGATAACCCCACTCCATTATCTTGGAGTGACCACTATTTGATTTCTTTTTCCTCGTCCACACCAACCAAGGCCCTTCCGGCAGGGCCAGTCAAGAAACTTAACCGGAATTGGTCCAAGATCTCTACTGAGTCATGGGCTACTATTCTTAATAATACTCGCCCATTGTTAGAAAGTGACCCAGAATCAGCGAATCATGAATTTAATGAATGGATTGAAGCTTCTTTGGACTTGGTGGCCCCTAAAAAATGGAGACTTAATAAAAAGGGCCAAAAGAGTATAGCATGGAATACTCCTGGTCTCAGAGAACTGAAATGAATGTGCAAACAGACAGAGAGACAGTGGAAGAAAGATTTCTCAGATGAGAAGAAGCATGTTTACAGGGAAGCTATTAAAAAGTATAAATTAGAAATTAGCAAAGCACAATCTAATTATTATGCCGCTAAAATCTCCTCAGCATCTAATGCTCCGCGGGAAATTTTAAAGATTTTTAAAGCACTAACCACCCCTCTATCGCCAGCCTTACCTGCGGTTGATAGTATAGGACGTTGCAATGATATAGCAGAGTTCTTTCATACAAAGATTCAATCTATCTAATTAGCGTTCCCTTCTGCTACTATCATGCCAAATGTGACCCTTCGCTGGAAAACAGAGGAGATCCACCAGAGACTAGATTGGAGATCTTTCCGCCTTTGGATATTAAATCTCTTAAAATTTATCTTAACAATTTAAAATCAGGTCTCCTAGGGACATGGCCCCTCCTACTGCCTTGAATCAAGTTTTTCAAACAGTGGCCCCCACTATTTTAAAACGAATTATTATATCCTTTGGTACAGGGATTATCCCCTCGCTATGGAAACAAGCCATGGTGAGAGCTCTGCTTAAAAAAGTAGGGGTGGACCCTAATGTGTTCTCCAACTATCGCCCTATCTCGTTGCTGCCAGGGATCACTAAAATTGCAGAAAAACATGTCAACTCCATTCTATCCTCCTTTTTGGAGGAAAATTACTGTTTTCATCCAACACAAACAGGATTTAGGTCCAACCAGGGCACAGAGACAGCTTTGATTGCGGTCGTTGAGGAAACTAGAAATATCTTAGACTGCGGAGGTTCGGCAGCAATCGTCCTCTTAGATCTGAGCGTGGCTTTCGATACCATGAACCATCAACTGCTGATCTCTAGGACCAGAGAGGCAGGGATGTCAGGAACTGCGATAATGTGGCTGGAGTCTCCGCTCATTTCAGGTCTTCGATGACAACTCCATCTCCAAGAGTATGCCATTGAGGTGTGGGGTGCCGCAGGGCTCATCCCTAAGCCCCACTCTTTTTAACATTTACATGAGCCCTTTGGCCAAAATTGTTGAACCCTTTGGCATACAAATTGTTACATATGCTGACGACACTCAATTGATAGTTTCCCTCAATCATCCTGGAAACAAGTCAAACAATCTAGCTAACTGTTTGGAAAAAGTATCGGCGGGATGGAGTGCTCCTTCTTACAACTAAATGGAGCAAAAACAGTTGTGATGTTTTTTGGGGAAACCTTCTCCAGTAGATTTTACTCCCCTATGGCCAAAACATCTGGGCATTATACCACCACCCAAAGAACAAATAAAAAGTTTGGGAGTCTGGTTTGACCACAACCTGGACATGAAAGTACAAGCCCAGAAGGTAGCAGGTTGATGCTATGGATTACTTAGGGTGGAAGGAAAGTCCTATCCTTACTCCCATTTAGTGCAAAGAAATTGCTGGTCCAGGCTTTAATTCTTTCCCGCCTGGACTATGCAAATGCACTTTATCTGGGCTCTCCTCAATTTACTATGAAAAGACTTCAGACGGTCCAGAATTGTGCATCCAGACTGCTTCTACATACTCCCCACAGAGAATCGGCGCGAGCGCCTATAGCCTCTTTACATTGGCTGCCAATTGCAGAGAGGATTCAGTTCAAATCCCTCTGTATTACCCACAAGATTATGGCCTCCAAAGCTCCACTAATTCTACAGTCTATTATTTCTCCTTACCATCCCAGCAGAGCTCTTCATTCAGAAAACAAACGGATGGCCATAATACCTAGAATTCATAGAGCCAGAAGTGGAGGTCAACGGTTTTCCTACATTGCCTCCAAGAGTTGGAATGCTCTTCCAGCCCGCATTCGCTTGGAACAAAACAACCTAGTTTTCCGCAGACAGTTAAAAACGTTTCTGTTCCCTACCATCTAAAACGCTCGTTGATTATCTCTGGTTCTTAGCTCTGGGAGGCCTTAGGGTAGCCATGCACTTTATAAGTGCCTTTTTCATTTCATGCTATTTTTTAAGTAGCAACTTACACTTGTAAGTTAGGCTCCACCACAAGACGTGTAAGTCTACACTTTAAGTAAGTTTACACTCAGATTTTGTGAATAGAAAAATGCTAAAGTAACCTCAAAAGTGTAAGGCTAAATTTACATGTGTGAATTACTCACAAGTGTGACTTACCTTTGTGACCAGCCCTGCTAGGGTCCAGTACTGGTATGGACAGAGTGAATACAATGCACATGTGTGCTCTGGAGCTCGGATGCAGCTCTGCCACTGGTGTTTTATTGGCTGATGTAAATGTGCAGTGTGAGGAGAGTGGGGCAGCATTGATCAGGGAGACCAGGAGCTCCAGGTGGCTTGAGAAGAACTTACTTTCTCTTGGAGGAGGAACATAAGGGAAGTCTTTTAGGGAAGCACCAGAGGTTTTTCCTTCTTTTGACCATGTCCTGTGTAGGGCAGCAATACAAGCTACTCACTAGCTTCTACGCAGTATCCATCATGGTGTCATCTGTCCAGAACGAGAGTCAAGCATGGGTGTAGGTGATATAAGCCCACACCCAAGCCAATGGAGCCCTGCATGGATGCAGCCCAGTCATGCTACTGTTGTTTGAAATGTGGTGGGAGCTGGTAGTTTATAACATGAGTAAGTACAAATTAGCCTAGCCTCTTTGTACTTAGAGGAGTACTTACTTAGGGATTTGTTTAATGAATTGTAGTGGTTCTGTGCATAGCAAACACAAGGAGATGATGGACTGAGCACTGAAAATGTTCAAAACTCGTCCCCAGTCACAGATCTGGGTTGAATCTATCAACGTTCTTTAGCTCACTTTGCCACCCCAGTTCAGGCCCAGCCATTTGCAAATCAGACTTGACCCTGTCCCTCATGGGAACAGTCCAGCCCGAACTGCCAAGCCAGGTCTTCCCTTGACCAAAAACAAGCATTCTAGAACCGGTTCCTGGGTAACACCCCTCATCAGCCAGCAAAGCTTGAATCCAGTGGCAAAGTGAGCAAGGGATCCATGTCTGGGCATACCCTGCCAGCTAAGGGCAAACAAAGCAAACAGAAGGAGATGATGGATGGACTGTAGAAACTTTTCAGACACTCATCCACAGTCACAAATCTGGATTGAATCCATCATCGTTCTTTAGCTCACTTCTCCACCCCAGTTCAGACTCAGCCATATGCAAATCAGTCTTGACCCTGTACCTCATGGAAAAATTCCAGCCTGAACTGCCAAGCAGGTCTTCTCAGGACCAAAAACAAGCATGATAATCAGTGTATCTCCTCTTGTATGTATGTCTATAGGAGTGTCTGCACGTACTTGTCTTGTAAAAAATACGACAGGAGCTCTTATGCTACTGGTACATCTCACCAAGATGTACCATTGTTCTCTGTGAGGATGCCAGTGATCAAATATGACACAAGACAACCGTGGGTGAAGACTTCTTTCCAACTCTAGTAGGTTGTTCTGGCAGGGTTATAGAAATAGACAATGTTGGTTGTACAACACCTGTATGAAGGTTGCCCGGCTTTATTTGGGATCACATTACTACTATAAGGAAACAGTAAGGTTCTCCTCAAAATAGATCTTGATAGGACTAAAAGCAGTTATGCCATTCAGCGGACTTCATTCCAAAACTTCATATCCCATAAGAGAGCCAGCATTGCTGACCTGAGAATTGCAGCTGTATATTGTGGTCAAGAGTTGGACACCCAGGCACGTTTATGCTTCTTCTACTTCTCTGGCTTCAGTCCAGCAGCATTCCATAAAGCTTCATATTTTCTGACCCTGAACCTTCATAGAGCTTTTGTCCATTGTCTTTCACTTTGGATGGACACCTCTCAAGTAGTCTCACTGGCTTACATTCAATTGCAATAATCTTAACTTAAGGTCTCGGCAAACGTATTCGAATTACATTATTTCTGATTATGTGCAGGTCTGAAAAGTGTCAAACCTTCTTTGTCTTATAGAGACAACAACTTGTCCAAGTACAATTTAAATTACAGACAATATCCGGACATGTTACAAACACTTGGAAACCATCCCAGATTCCTGTACCAAGAATGTTCTAGAGACATGCCCTTGACCAGCATATTGGCAAGCATCCATGATGCCTCTGCTTGAATAGTAGCCAAAAGCAACAATGAATATCAGCAAACAGGTAACCTGGCTCTGAGCTTTAATTCAAGCAAAGTCATGAATACAATGAAAATAAATAAAACTTGGCTACAATTTATGAATTCTCACTCCAATTAATCAATTTCTGATAATGTTTTAATGCCTCACTCATATATTAGTACAAGGTTCATGCTTCGAAAAAATACTAAAGCATTCAAAAAAGTGACTGATAGAATTCTTGAATTATTCTCCCCCAATGGTAATTGCTCTGCCCGCATCTGATGTAGCGCCTAAATGTATTGAAAATTGTAGGGGTGCATCATATTCATTGTTAGTTGGCACCCGCATATAATGAACGTATTTTAGTTGTGCTGTGCGAAATGTAGTAAGAAAATGTAGTTATGTCGCAATGTAGAAGCATTAGGAGGTGCAGAAAACATATAATGAATGTATTTAAGGAAATGTAGAATGATAAGTTTCTGTTTAATGCAATGTGCAATTCGATTGAATTAATTCATGTATGGCGTTTATTCAGGTATGTGAAAGTAGAAGCATGAACGTTAGAATGTAATTTAATAGTGTGTTTACCCCAGTAGAGGCCCGAAGTCACATATATCGTGGACGAGAAAGGCCTGGTATTTTCTTATGTTAGCTGTATGTGGTAGGCCGCAAGTGATTTATTTTAGCAGAGGTTTTAGGCTGCAGTAAATTGTAGAAGAAAGGGATGCAAAGTATTTCTTCACTCTGTGATCTCACCGCAGGTGCAAGGACAGTTGGTTCGTTAGTAAAAAGGTCTTTGTTTAACAGTTGAATTATGGAGAAAGCCAGACATGGGAGTGCATTGGAATGTGCCAATCGTAACTCCTAGTGCCGACGCTGTCTGGGACTCAAGGCTAAGCTGATGGACGAGGGAAGATGGACGGAGCTGAATGGAAAATTACTGGAAGAAGACCTGGTCGAGGAGGTGTGCCAGAAGGCGTGTTCTGTGATTTGGGGTTTCGTATTAGGGACAGTGCCCCGAGGGTTGAGCAGAGAGGAGATAGGCGAGGAGCTAGAAGGAGCGTTTTAGATCGAGCTCTCCAAGTGAAGACTTCTTAGGAAGTTCACTTCTGACACCTTTTCACGAGTTCTTGGGTCTCAAGGGAATGGTAAGCAGGGATGTCATCCAGCATAGAGTAGGGACAGAAATGCTTTGGTTTAATGATTCCTAATATCGACATTAGCTTGGTAGTTATCTACCTCATGCTTTTAGAAGCTGTGCTTTTGTTCATATTCAGCCGTATGCGGATTCTTCGTAGAGTGGCATTTGTATTAGTACCGATTTATTTGCTGAACCTTGTGCTAAGGTGCTTGTATCTGCAGATGTTTTTCCTGATAATAAAATTCCGAAAGGAATAGAAATTGACTTCCGAGTCTTCAATTATGTCAAATTGCGGAAGGAATTCTTTGATAATTGTGTTTGCTCCCTCCACGCTATTGGGCAAGTAAAAACGTTCATTCGACCAGAGTGGGTTCTTGAGATAACTGGTTCAAGAAAATTGGGCCCCAGCAGTTGGTAGCAGAGTAGGATGGTTACTTCCGATAGCGAGGGATGATTAGATAAGATAAGTGATCCTTGAGATCCATAGACGATAAGTAATGGTGAATCATCAGATGGTGAGCAGCGGACGACGGCGGATGATGAACATAGACGGCGAGTAGCAGTACGGCAGGAAGCAGCAGTTCGTGGAGTGACTATCAACAGGATGAGATGTTGTAGATTGCGGTGTTGATTTGTTGTGTGATGTCTTGCGGAGTTAGAGCGAATGTTGAGTAATTGCGAGATCAGGCTGTGAGCGCGCGCAGCCCGGGAAGTGTGGTGTAGAAGACACCCATGGTAGATTTTGTTGACCACCCAAAGGAGATCGTGAGGTACCATCGATCACCTGGACCGAGATAGGGGGAGTAAATGTGTGAGTGTATGGCAACTTGACGCTGGCCGTGAGTTGCTGCATGTGGATTTGAGTATTTGTAATCTATCAGAGGCGACAGATAGTTGCCAGCCGAGGTCAACAATTTCGAGAGACTGTGGACGAACAGTCAGAGGCTGTGGACGGACAGCCAGGCAAGTAACTTGTATTTAGGGTATGAATGGGACGAGTGCGGGTGTGAAAGGTAAATGGTGAGGAGAGGGAACTGCTGCGAACGAAGACAGGTGACGTCAGAAAGTGTCGCGCTGTGATAGGAGGATTTGATATCAAGAGGTAAACAGAGCGTGAGACCGAATTTGTCAATCATGAACTGTTTTAAGGTTTTTCGAGAAATGTGTAGAGGAGATAAGCATGTGGTTACTCGAGAGGGGGAAGAGGCCCTCCCGAGGACACTCCAGCACATTACATGGCAAAGAATGTGGGTTTGCACACGATTATTTGGCTCGAGAATTGGCATAAAATGACCCAAAGTGAAGGGGAATTAGCATTCCCGAGATAAGGCTCGTTCAGGCTAGCCGTGTTGTACCAGTTGAAATCTGTAATGGCGGGGTTACGACCTTTGCCAAGGCCCACACAGTTTGAAGCGCAACATGCGTGGATTAGAGCAGCGCATGATAGAGATAGAGGGAGGAATCAAGAGAGAGTGAAGAAGGCGATCAGGGCTTATCAGGATGCTAGATGGGACGCAGCGGAGAAAAGATGGAGGGTGCAGGCGATAGAAGAGGAGAGACTTTACCCCTTGTTGATTAAAGGTAGAGAGAGAGGGGAGGTTACCGGACGCCTTTAAGGTACCGGTTACCATTGGACCCATAGTTTCGATTTACCACCCAGATACAGGAGAGGGCGAAAACCCGGAGCGGACAACCGAGGAGGTCAGGGAAGAGGTCGCAGAAAGTGGCCTGGCGGGTGCAATGACCCGGAATCCGAATCCTATAGAATGGAGTACACCTTTGCCAGCTGTGTCAGATTCCTCAGGGGATCAAAGAGAGCAGAGATCAGAGAGGCCGAGGTCCTTGATGGAGTCGCGATCAGATTTACGATCATGGGTACCGCCACAGAGAGGCCAGGACCCGAGGGTCAGAATGGCAGAGAGAGAGCAGGTCAGCTTCGGGGATCGGTCCGCCTCAAGGGAAATTTTTCGAGAAGGGAGGTCACGGGATCAGGAATGTGAGGAAGACGGTAGAGGAAGGATGGTCTGCCGAGAGGTACTGAAAGGAGCTCTAGGAGCTGAAATGATAGATGTAGTAAGGCTAAAAGCAGAGGTGGATGAGATGATAAGCGGAAGCTTATCTCTTGAGACAGTGGTAACATATGGACCGGACGAAATACTTTTTGTGGCGAAGGATGTGACTCGGAAGGCACGAGCGGCACATGAGAAATTGTCAGAATTGGCTAGGCGATATGAGGTAGATTTGTCTAAGACTAAAACCTTGCAAGGAAGCCATAGGTTGCAGTACAGTGACCAGGAACTGGAGGAGAAAAGGGTCGTTGGATTAAGGGCTCACAGTAGAGAACTGATCCTGGCCATTCGAATATGGATGACGCTTGATAAATGGGAGGAAAAATGGTCCAAAAAGAAAAGTTCTAGAGGAATGATAGGAGGGACCCTACCTCCGGGTGGAGGCCAAGTAAAAATAGGAAATTTCCCTTTAAGGGAAGTGCAGAATGGAGGTTACGTGTACGTACCCTGGAGTAGGGGTGATTTGGCGGCGTTTACCAATGATTTTCCCCGGCTTAGGGAGAAGCCGGTAGAGTGGTATAAGCAAGTTGATCGGTTTGTTAAGATCTCAAAGGTATTGTGGACCGATCTGAATACTTTGTTCGACATCGTGGTCCCGGGAGATCTGTGGGCGGCATGTAAGACTGCCATTGATTGGCCAACTCAAGAGCCTGAGAGAAATGCGTACACGAATGGTCCATCACCGGCAGTAATGAGGTTGTATGAGCGAGTGATTGCCTGGCTGAATGAGAAGGTTTCTCCTCAAGACATCGATTGGGTAAAAATAGACAGGACAGTGCAGGAACTGAAAGAGACGGTGCATGAGTTTTATGAGAGACTCTTGCAGGCTTTTAAGCAGTACAGTGGTCTAGATGCGTTGGGCACAAAGGATATGGGACAGTTTGTCTCAAAATTTGTGTTGGGATTGAGGCCAGAGGTTAGCCTTATGATACAGCAACATTTGATCTGTTGGCAGAATAAACCGGTTGACGAAATTTTGCGGTATGCTAGGTACTGTGCTGATGAGATTGAATCTAAGCATAGGAAATTGAAGGACAATCTCATGCTTGTTCAGATGCAAACCGCTCAGGGACAGCCTAATGGTGGAGCAGGGGTAAGGAGACAGGGGAATTATCAGGCAGGAAATCAGAACGTCCAGGGGCAAGGAAGGCCAAGACCAATAGACCCTAGGACGGGAATGGATGTGGCGATATTGAAAAAGACCACAGCTTGTCACCAGTGTCATCAGATTGGACACTGGAGACGCGAGTGTCCCTTGAATCCATGGAATCAGACGCAGCCGGAAGGGGAGGTAGTTCAGGTCCCTGGGACGGAGGTGGTACAGACAGTAACCAGACCTAGAATGGTGAAAGGGGGGACTGGCGTACCACAGATGCAGGTTCCCCAGCCACCCAGAATACAGACTGTACAGCAGGGAGCTCGCACTTATTTGCAGATGCCAATGTTTGAAGTGAGTGAGGGAAATGAGATAAGCTTGTTGGCCCGACTAGGGTCTAACAAGGACCAGGACTGAATGCTTAGGGCCATTCTAGAAGTGGACCAGGCAGGACCCTTTGTGGAAGCAGATCTTGACGGTCATCCTACGACCTTTTTGGTCGATACGGGAGCTACTAGATCGACTATAAGGTCGGCCGTGGTTCCACGGTTGGCCCTTTCTGGACAGAGTATCCAGGTCGTAGGAGTGGCAAATAAGAAGCTGGTTAGTCCGTTGACGGAGCCAATTCCGATCAGGATAGGAAATTTCAGTGATCGGCACCAGTTCGTGGTGTGCGACTCTAATCCGGTTTGCCTGTTAGGAAGAGATTTACTGTGCAAACTCAATTGTACGATCTACTGTACCCCGAAAGGAGTGGAGGTACAGACGAGAGACGATGATGCGACCTTTAAGGTTGCAAATCAGAGCGCGTGCGTGGAAATGTACCCAGCCTTAACGGTGGAGGAACTTCCACTTGATCTGAGAGATTCAGTGTCTATTGATGTATGGGATCTTAGCGGCGAGGAAATTGGCCTAGTCAAGGGAGCAGATCCTGTGAAAATCCAGGTTAAGCCAAACGCAGAATTCCCGAGGACACCCCAGTATAAGTTATCCCCGGAAACAGTCGCAGGGATTAAACCTGTGATTGAGTCCATGATTAGACAGGGAATACTGATGGAGATTATGGGTAGCCCATGTAATTCGCCCATTATGGGGCTACAGAAGCCAAGCGGGAAATTTAGGATTGTGCAAGACCTGCGAAAAATAAACGAAATAGTTGTTCCATGTTGTCCAGTGGTACCGAATCCATCCGTGATCCTATTTCAGATCCCATGTGAAGCTGAATGGTTCATGGTGATTGACTTGTGTCAAGCATTTTTCTCGATTCCTCTGCATGAGGAGAGCCAATTTCTTTTTGCATTTAGGCTGGAGAATCACGTGTTAACGTGGTGTCGTATCCCACAGGGGTACACGGAGAGCCCATCTATCTTTAATCAGATCTTGAAGAAGAATCTCGAAGGTCTTGTGTTGCCACAAAACTCTGTTTTAGTGCAATACATCGATCATCTGCTTGTTGCGTCGGAGACAGAAGACGCCTGCAGAATTGACACAGTTGCTCTGTTGAATTATTTGGGAGAGAATGGTCATAAGGTGTCTCCAAATAAACTGCAATACTGTTTGAGAGAAGTACAGTATTTGGGGCACCGGATCGAGAAGGGAAAGAGGAAGGTGTCTCTAGATCGTATTGATGCGATTTTGAGGATGCCAGTTCCTTCGACTCAGAGGGAGATCAGAATGTTTTTGGGAATGGTGGGCTAATGCCGCCAGTGGATCCCAAACTTCTCCTTTGAAGCGAAGCCTTTACAGAGGCTGATGCGAAAGGATGTGAGTGATCCGGTACCATGGGACGAAGACTGCTTAAAATCGTTCTTGAGACTGAGAGAAGCTTTGTGCACCGCTCCAGCATTGGGGATGCCAGACTATAACAAGGCGTTTGCCTTATTCTGTTGTGAAAAGGAAGGTTGCGCATTAGCAGTGTTGACTCAGAGTCACGGAGGTGTCCGTAGACCAGTTGCCTATTTTTCAGCTACTCTAGATCCAGTAGCTTCTGCGTTGCCCGGATGTCTTAGATACGTTGCTGCAACGGGTGTCAGTATCGAAAGATGTGAGAGCATTGTGATGGGTCATCCGCTTACTGTTCATGTGCCACATTCTGTTGAACTGTTGATGACTAGGACTAAAACACAGCACCTCACGAATAATAGGTTGACTAGTTATGAACAAGTTATCCTTGCTGCAGATAATGTAACGTTGAAGAGGTGTTCTGTTTTAAATCCTGCTACCTTGTTGCCTATTCCAAATGTAAATGATGATGAAGATTGTGAGGACCATGATTGTCTCGATGTGACGGAACTATGCACCAAACCGAGGCCTGACATTGTCGATGAACCACTCCCAGTTTCAGATGAGATTTTCTTTGTGGACGGTTCATGCTTAAGAGACAGTGTCGGTCGACTGAGAGCAGCGTTTGCTGTGTGTACCATCACAGGGGTGGTTGAAGCCGCTTGTCTTGAAGGAGTACACTCTGCACAGGTGGCTGAGCTTATTGCGCTGACCCGTGCCTGTTTGGCCGCTGATAAGATCCGTGTAACGATTTACACAGATAGCCAATATGGGTTTGGTGTAGTTCACGACTTCGGACAGCTATGGTCCCAGAGAGGGTTTATGACATCTTCTGGTTCACCCATTAGGAATGGGGATTATGTACGACAATTGCTGGAAGCATTGCAAAGCCCAGATGAAATTGCTGTCGTTACATGTTCTGCACACACTATGGGAACTGATTTTGTGTCATTGGGAAATAGTAACGCAGATGAGGTTGCTCGATTTTGTGCAGAACAGGGATGTAATTATACTGAAAATCATGTTGCAGAAAGCGAAGAGGAAACAGATTATATTGCAATGCTAGCTATGGCAGACTCATGGGAAGAACTGAAGCAGTTGCAAAATAGGGTCACCGACCAAGACCGGGACAGTTGGATACGAGCGGGATGTGAGAAAGGAGAGGTGGATATATGGGTTTCGGGTGATGGACGTGCTGTGTTACCGGAATGTTTGTTGAGTCCCATGGCGAGACTGATACATGGCGCTGTGCATCTTGGCAGGGATGCGATGATGCGATGATGCGAGTGTTTCGCCAAACGTGGTATAATCCGAAGTTTCGAACAGTAGCTGAGGCTGTGTGTCAAAGGTGTGTTACCTGTCAGCAGATGAATGACGAAAAAAGAACCGCTGTGACATTGAGTCACATAGGTAGGTCCGGTGGACCTTTTAATAGGATGCAGCTGGATTTTATTGAAATGCCGAAGTGTAATGGGCTGAGGTACATATTAGTTATAGTATGTGTCTTTTCCAGGTGGGTGGAAGCTTACCCAACACGTAGGTGTGACACACTCACCGTAGCTAAGTTGCTATTGAGGGAATTGATCCCGAGGTACGGGTTCCCGACCTCTTTTGAATCAGATAGAGGGACTCATTTCCATAGTGAAATCATGAAGCTGCTTTGTGCTGCCTTAAACGTAGACCAAAGATTGCACTGCAGCTACCGACCAGAGGCTTCCGGGATTGTGGAGCAAGTTAATGGAACTTTGAAGGCCCGAATCGCGAAAGTATGCTCCTCGACATCCTTGAAATGGCCAGATGCATTACCTTTAGTTATCATGAGTCTCCGGAGTGTACCCGATAGGAGGACTGGATTGTCACCCCATGAGATAATAATGGGGAGGGCGATGCGCTTGCCAGCAATACCTGCTACTGCTTTGATTAACATCACTGATGACATGATTTTGGACTATTGTAAAGGCCTGGCTGACGTGGTCCGTTCTGTGTCTCAGCAGGTGCAGACAGCAACGGTTACCGCCGCAAGCGACCTGTGCCCAGGCGACTGGGTATTGGTGCGCAAACACGTGAGGAAGAGTTGTCTGGATGCTCGCTGGCGCGGGCCATACCAGGTTATCTTGATAACGAATACAGCAGTGAAGTGTGGGGGACTGCCGAACTGGATACACGCCTCCCATACCCGTAGAGTTCCAGCACCCTTGGAAGAAACAGCCCCTCTTGAGAACGAAAACCCAGTTGAGGTGGCAGGGCCATCTGAGAGGGCAAGTCAAGCTGTAGGGGTTGCTGACGCAGCTGGTTGTGCACTGAACCAAGGACTTGAAAATAACGCTGAAAGACTCGGAAGAAGAAGAAGAAGCTGCAGGGGGCAGTACTCAGTCAGATTCTGCCGAGGAAGAAAACAGTGCACAGGGTACCAGAAGGGAGCGCGGAGGTGCCACAGAAGCAGGAAAAGTTTGGCCCGTGAGTCAGAGGCTGGAGAACTTGAAACCAGCACCCAGAACCGATCTTGCCCCAGTCTCTGAAGAATCTGAAGCAGAGCAAGAGGACGTAGATCGATCCCAAGGTGCTCTGAGAAGATCGAAGCGAATCAGAGTGCTGAGCCAAAAGTACGCCTCACCAGAGTGGGCATACACAGTGACTGATGCCAAGCTTACTGAGCACGGGAAGATTGAGATCGATCACACTGGTCAACAGTCTCCCGTTTCCGAGAGTGGAAGTGTTGTTGAAGATTCCAGGCTTGGAGATCGAAGGAGTACTGACCATCAATATTCCGAATCCACCATTCCTGAGTATCCTTCGTGGTCTGATTTTGGAAACACTAGACTTCCCAACCTTTGCAGTTATACCCGCACCGCAAGAACTGACCACCCTTAAGCTTGAAATACTGCAGGCGGTCCTAGAACTGTTGGGACCGGCAGTTATTCTGGACTGATTGTGAGGTTGTTGCACAATAAAGTTGAGAAGAAGATAAACTAGGCCCGAGTGGAGGCAGAATAAATTTAGGGATTTTCCGTTGAAGGACAAAGAAGAGTTAGGGAAGCCTGGTTGATCGGAAGAAACGAGAAATTGATCTTTGCTAAAAGTTCCCTGGGTTGAGAGAGCAGTTGTATTGAACTCCTTGGATGAGGAAGAGATTTGTGTCTGCAGAGACTGTACTGAACATTGAAAACATTTCAGAGATGGCAGAGCCTGGGTTTACGCATCGTAGAGCCAAAATAGTGATAGGCACACTGTTAGGAGTAGTGATAGCGGTCATATTTGCAGTAGTAGTGACTTCATATATGGTGGCCCATAGACAGGAGGGGGAGGTTCAGGGAGCACCCACACCTACCACTTCAAGACAGGGAGGGGTCACTGACAGGGATCAGAGAGTTCAGACGCTCGAGGAGAATCGTATGTTCCACATAGATTTGTCCAGCGCCGACTTCAAACTCAATGCTTATGCGAAACTGTTGTACGAATATGTGGATGCGATGGATGCGAAAGATTGCTATGTGTGTATGCAGTTGCCTGCTTCGGTAGATGAGGGTATTAGGTACCATCATCTCCCACTGACATATGGGATCTCTTGCAGCCTATTGCTTAGTTTGTTTTATGAAAGGAAACAGTTTGAGTATTTCTTCTCAAATTATGACACAGTACTTCCCGAAGTTCCGGCATACAAGCATTGGAATAAATATGACTATTATAAGACAGAGGATAGGCTTCGGAAGTATTTTAAGCCGACTGCGAAGCTAGATACTGCTTATGCTCATAGACATAATTTGACATGCTGGTTGTCCGAAACGGAAAAGAAGTTCATAGGCCAGATAGAAGATAGGTATAGAAAATTGACTCAGACACGAGATACAGGAGATAGTCCAGTGGATTGGACGGATGAGGAGAGATGGCATAAATCCAGGGAAGTTCTGGACCGATTGCATTGGATGAGGTACAGAGGGGAAAGTTGTGTGTTGCCCGGCCCCACACTCCTAAGGAGAAGGTCTTAGTGGGGCATAGTACGTGTGAACATACTTTTACTATGGAGGACTCGGCTAAGGATTTCTTACAGAAGTCTATACAGGTGATTCTGACTGTGTATTATGTGTGTGGAAGGAATGCATATGTGATATTGCCTGCAAATTGGTATGGTACGTGTTACTTGGCCATTATATTCCCCAAGATTTACCATACGGAAGATTTGAAATTGTTAGATACGGGAAGGCACTCCAAGGTGCGAAGAGCTGTGAATGTAGGAATGGTGATTGGGGACATATACGGAGTGACAATACCTAGTTTGGGTGTGGTCCTGAATGATGTGAAGATAAGAAAGTTGGCGACTGTGGTGGATGAATTGTCGATGAATTCGGCGAGGTCATTGCTGTTGGTGAATGGAGAGATGTTGTCGATACGGAATATGGTTTTGCAGAATCGACTTGCGTTAGACGTATTATTGGCAAAAGAGGGCGGTGTCTGTAAATTGTTGAAGGTCCAAGAATGTTGCACGTATATTCCAGACAACAGTAAGGACCTGGCGAAGTATATCGTCAACATCACCACGATCCATAAGGAAATAGAAGATTTGACAGAAGAGAATGTGTGGGAAAAGATTAGCCAAGGATTTGGTCGAGTGGGGACTTGGTTTGCGAACTTCGGAATAGGATTCCTGGGTTCTGTGTTGAAGCCAATCATAATTGCCGTGGTATGTGTGATCTGTTTGTGGGGACTCTTAAGGGCCTGGAAGTGGTATAGAGGGAATAAGGCCGAAAGAGCCCTCAGAGCAAATGAGCAGCGAATGGAGAGATTGCAGGATCGTCAGTATCAGAATCTTAAGAGAATGGAAGGGATTCAACATGGTGGGATGGTAGCAACTGCTGTTTGAGTCAGCCATAGTCCAGGAGGAATGAGAATGATGGTGTGATGACAGTTGTCATCAAAGGGGGGAACTGATGTAGCGCCTAAATGTATTGAAAATTGTAGGGGTGCATCATATTCATTGTTAGTTGGCACCCGCATACAATGAACGTATTTTAGTTGTGCTGTGCGAAATGTTGTAAGAAAATGTAGTTATGTCGCAATGTAGAAGCATTAGGAGGTGCAGAAAACATATAATGAATGTATTTAAGGAAATGTAAAACGATAAGTTTCTGTTTAATGCAATGTACCCAACTAAATGTGTAATTCGATTGAATTAATTCATGTATGGCGTTTATTCATGTATGTGAAAGTAGAAGCATGAACGTTAAAATGTAATTTAATAGTGTGTTTAACCCAGTAGAGGCCCGAAGTCACATATATCGTGGACGAGAAAGGCCTGGTATTTTCTTATGTTAGCTGTATGCGGTAGGCCGCAAGTGATTTATTTTAGCAGAGGTTTTAGGCTGCAGTAAATTGTAGAAGTAAGGGATGCAAAGTATTTCTTCACTCTGTGATCTCACCGCAGGTGCAAGGACAGTTGATTCCTTAGTAAAAAGGTCTTTGTTTAACAGTTGAATTATGGAGAAAGCCAGACATGGGAGTGCATTGGAATGTGCCAATCGTAACTCCTAGTGCCGACGCTGTCTGGGACTCAAGGCCAAGGTGATGGACGAGGGAAGATGGACGGAGCTGAATGGAAAATTACTGGAAGAAGACCTGGTTGAGGAGGTGTGCCAGAAGGCGTGTTCTGTGTTTTGGGGTTTCGTATTAGGGACAGCGCCCCGAGGGTTGAGCAGAGAGGAGATAGGCGAGGAGCTAGAAGGAGCGTTTTAGATCGAGCTCTCCAAGTGATGACTTCTTAGGAAGTTCACTTCTGACACCTTTTCACGAGTTCTTGGGTCTCAAGGGAATGGTAAGCAGGGATGTCATCCAGCATAGAGTAGGGACAGAAATGCTTTGGTTTAATGATTCCTAATATCGACATTAGCTTGGTAGTTATCTACCTCATGCTTTTAGAAGCTGTGCTTTTGTTCATATTCAGCCGTATGCGGATTCTTCGTAGAGTGGCATTTGTATTAGTACCCATTTATTTGCTGAACCTTGTGCTAAGGTGCTTGTATCTGCAGATGTTTTTCCTGATAATAAAATTCCGAAAGGAATAGAAATTGACTTCCGGGTCTTCAATTATGTCAAATTGCGGAAGGTATTCTTTGATAATTGTGTTTGCTCCCTCCACGCTATTGGGCAAGTAAAAAGGTTCATTCGACCAGAGTGGGTTCTTGAGATAACTGGTTCAAGAAAATTGGGCCCCAGCACATCCAAGTCCTTCATTATTCTGCACATTTTGCCACCTCAGCCATACGAAAACAGTTTTGACCCTACTCCGATGGTAACAGTCCAGCCCAAGCTGTAAGGCCAGGTCCACCCAGAACCAGAACACAAGAAACCCAGGTCTGGTTTCACCCTAGTTAGGGCTCATCAGCCAGGTATAGATTGGCTCCAGTGACACAGTTTACAAGGGCTCCACGTTTGGGCATACCCATCCAACTTTGGGCACACACTAAAGTGATGGATGGAATGCTTGAATTAATCTCAGTCATTGGTAATTACTCATGTCATACCCAAGTCCATTGTTATTCTGAAAATCCATGCCACCTCAGTTTGGACCACCCAGCGATATGCAAATCAGTCTTGAACCTGCTACGAGGGGAAAAATCCAGCCCAAACTGCCAGGCCAGGTCCTCCCTGACCCGGAAAACACGCAACCAAGGACTGGTTTCACCCTAGTTAGGGCTTATCAGCCAGGTATAGCTTGGTTCCAGTGAGACATTGTGCACGGGACCCATGTCTGGGCATACCCATCTCACTTAGAGCAAAACACTAAAGTATACATAAAAACGACGGATGGAATGCTTGAATTAATCTCAGCCCCTGGTAATTACTCAGAATTGCATCCCAGTCAATTGTTATTCTGCACACCATGCCATCTACGTTTTTTAGGTCGAGCATCAGCGGTAGTCAGTATACGACGTGTAATTCCGCCTTCTGGTTACCATAGGCTGACTGCTGAGTCAGTCTGTTTTGCTGACTCCTTATTGGCTGGTGCTCCCGATACATCACTTCCATTGTATCACAAAGAGCACTGACCAACTACAGTTTTGTTACCCGGTAAGTTTTCCTCTGTTCTGCTTATGGACTACTTCATTTATTTTGTATTCTGCCACCACGGTGCCTAGCATGGCACTCAGTTTCACTGATTTTTTTGTTTTATTATCTCCAAGCTGTCTGCATCACGGGCCGCCATGCACATACCTTAAATATGCACGGGTGCTGAGCTTTATATTTGAGCATGGCACCCACTTTTTACATTTTTTTTAATTGTTTCCTGCCTCATGTTAGTTTTTTTTGTTCTCACCATGGCACAGGCACAGTGCTTCATATTTTAGCGCAGCAAACACAAGGAGATGATGGACGGAGCGCTGAAACTTTTTAAACACTCACCCCAAGTCACAGATCTGGGTTGAATCCATCATCATCCTTTAGCTCACTTCACCAACCCAGGCCAGACGCAGCTATATGCAAATCAGTCTTGTCCTTGTTCCTTATGGGAACAGTCCAGCCCGAACTGCCAAGTTAGGTCTTCCCTGGACCAGAAACAAGCAACCTGGGACCGGTTTAGGGGACACCCCTCAGGCTAGCTTTAATCTGGGTATGCCCAGACGTGGGTCTTGTGCTCTCCATGCAACTGGAGTCAAGCTAGCCTGGCTGATGAGGGGTGAAATCCCGAAACTGGTCCTAGGATGCTTGTTTTCCAGTCCAGGAAGAACTTGGCCTGGCAGTTCGGACTGGACTGTTCCCATGGGCAACAGGGTCAAGACTGATTTGCATTTGGCTCGGTTTGAAGTGGATTGGCATGGTGAGCAAACAAACAATGGATTTCTGCCCAGGTCACTGTACTAGGGTGAATATTTGACATTGTTCAACATTCTGTCGATCACATGTTCTTTTTGCAGTGGGACCAGGCTCTCCATGCCACTGGAGTCAAGCTAGCCTGGTTGATGAGGGGTGAAACCCCTAAACCGGTCCTAGGATGCTTGTTTTCCAGTCCAGTAGAACCTGACCTGGCAGTTAAGGTTGGACTGTTCCAATGGGGAACAGGGTCAAGACTGATATGCATATGGCTCGGTTTGAACTGGAATGGCATGGGGAGCAAAAAAAACGATGGATTTAGGCCCAGATTTGTGTACTCATGTGAATGTTTGACATAGTTCAAATTCTGTCCATCACATGTTTTTTTTTAATTCATATTTTAGCATGGGCCCGCTTTTTAAATGTATTTTAATAGTTTCCTGCCTTGTGTTGCTTTTTTTGTTGTATTCATGGCACAGGCACTGTTGCTTTATATTTTAAGCACAATGCCCGTTTTAGTGGTTTCCTGCCTTGGCTCCGGAGTTTGCATAACTTAAATGCACGTACTCCGGGCTCACCAGTTCCTCCTTAAACCATCAGGACAAATTAAGGACTGCGTAGAAGTCTTTCATGCTAAAGTGATGTCTGATTTCTATCTTCTCGAAACATTTAATTACCCATCTATTTTTCTTCTGCCGCGTCTTTCCAGGGTAAAGAAGAGCAGGAATAAGTTCAAAGACCTTTGTTTTCATGTTTCTTTTTCAGAAGTATTCACGACAGCGAAGCAGTTGCTTATTGGCTTTTCTGGCCGGTAAAGGTTGTCAATTGTTTAAACAGACAATCGTGTTGGATTGTGCTGCACGTAAGGCTATGTTGTGAGCTGACACTGGATAAACTACCAAAAGTTATCCAAGCCCAATCTAGGAAAGGCGATGCCCTTGTTCTTGGTGAGGAGCATACCAATTCTATATTCCTGGTGAACTGCACTCTGGGACTTTCAACATTTTATCTAGGCAATTAATAAACGAGCTGAGTCATGTCTCTTTAAGGCTTTATTTCATAACGATCAAACAAAGCACTAAACCAAGTCATTTTAAGATGTATCAGTTTGTGGTCTGCTTCTGTGTTTTTTCCGTACCCCCTGCTGTGATTTCAGGTGCTTCTTGGACGTTCCATGGCCCTATTGATTAGAAGCATACATAGGGAAACGCCTGCCAGGAACACTATATTTAAATGGATATGCAGTAAAATTAGGCTTTAAAACAAAAGGAGAGCTTCAGAGATTGCTCCTTCGTGGGTTGCTTCAATAAAGATATTTCTGTCCAAACGCTGTGGTATTAGAACAAATGGAGAAGTTTTTGACAAGGTGTCTACTTTAAAGATACATTTGACAGAGTTCCTTTCTATTGCATCTGATGTGTTTCACCCTTTGTTCTGGAAATTTGCTTTGGGCTGGTGAGGCAGACTTGTGCGCTTCTTTTATTTAAATAATCACTTCACTGCAAACAAAACAAGCATTTGCAAGGCAATAGGTCTCGCATTTACGCGAGTTTAAGCTATTGGCATTGTAAATGACAATGCCTTTTATTTATGTTAAAAAAAAAAGACATTTTCATTTACAATGCCAATAGCTTAAACTTGTGTAAATGTGAGACCTATTGCATTGCAAATGCTTGTCTTTACTTGAAACCGGATTTAAGGGATATTTCAACAATATCCAGGTTCTCACAGGAGTAGCCTCCCAAAAATGTTTTCCCACCTCAACGGAGAAAACAGGCAATAAGCCATCAGAAATGATTTGGACTCACAGAAATGCAAGCCTTTTTTGTTTATCGCAAACAGTAAATATCTGGGCTCTAGAACTTCTAACGCGACACTAGATGCAGCTCACGTCTGCAAAAAGTTTGCTAAGCAAAGGGGTAGAGGGGTCATAAACCCCCCGCCCCCCACTACACTTCAAAAGCAAAGACAAGGAATTCTTCGGGTCGAGCAAAGGGACCCCATAAAACTTGTGCTTATCTCAAGGAAGCACATTCCTCAAGACAAGCAGAACAGAGCAGGGAGTCCTCAGCAACAACACAGATCGTTCATTTACTATTACCAGGGCTCTCAGAGTGAGTCCAGCCTCTTTCCCAGGAGAAGAGCACGTGCCGCCCTTTCACCCAGGTCAGGTGACTAGAGCCGACGAATAATTCAGAGTGGCTTTGTAGAAATAAATGCACCATTAACTGCACGATAGATGGTAAAATACAATACTAGTAACTGGAAAACCAAAGCTTCTGCCGTTTTGAGCCAAATATGTTAAACTCTAACCCTGTCACCAGCCTTACCCCCTTAGTATTGCTGTTTCGTGGCAGATAATGTCCAAAACACGAAAACGACAATTTCCAGTCTAATTGCACCATAAACCGAAGGCTGTGACTAAAAGCCTGCTGGCTGGTCTACAAATTAATTTTTAGTACCAACTTTATGAGGGGGGAGGGGAAGGACAGGCGATGCACAAAGAAAGAGCTGAGCAGCAGAGTGAGAGCATAAAATGTTTTCGTTTCCATATCTTTCTAAGTTGACAATTTCCACAGCCTGAGTTGAAGGGACAGTGTATTGAGAAATAGCACGCATGCTTGCGAGTACCCGCCTGGCGCGATTGGAATAATTTTTGTCACTATTTAAAAAGAAAAAAGCTGCATCCATGAATGTTTTGGTCATTTAAAATATAATCTACAGAAGAATGGTGGCTATGTTTAAGTGCCAATTGCATATGCTTGCAACTAAAAAAAAAAATACCCATGGGGTAAGCCTGCCTGCCATTGGCTATGCTAATGTTTGTTAATAGTGGTGTTTTTCTTTGTGTGACGGTATTTTGTGATACGGACGGTGTTGTTTGGTCTTGTGCCTCCTTTTGTGATGGTGTTTGTGCACTGTGTTGTGTTACTGTGGTGATATATTGTTGACTGAGGTTGCAATGCGTCGCGGTATTGAATTGTGTTGGCAAGTTATTGGCTCACACATCGTCGTGGAAACGTGAAAGTTTAGTTTATAACTAAAACAAGCAGGAAGGGGGTGGCAAATGGTGTGCACGTTTGCGGCCGCTTTGATGTCCTCAGTGGCCGCGCGGCTCACTGAGGACATCAAAGCGGCCGTGAAAGTGATCAGGTAGTGCTTTTCAGGCTGCCAAATGGTGCGCGTGCCCGGCGCACATGCACTGTATTTGGAGGCCTGAAAAGCACTAGTTTGCACTTCCAGATCCCCCTTTTACAAAAGCTCTCGGGAGAGCAGCGCTAAAGCGCTGGCTCAGGCGAGACCTAAAACCATAAATAAAACACATTGTCAATTACAATGCCAATAGCTCCAACTTCACCAAATGCGAGACCTATTGCTTTGCAAAGGCTCGTTACTTTAGTGTGAAAAGGTTTGTTGTGAGAGCAAGTATTGCCACGACACAAAAAAATTGTCACTGGGGTGCTAATATTCACCACTAGAGGGAGCTGGGGGTCTGAAATAATTCAGCATCCAGTCATTCCATCCTTAGCCATAAGCCACCCAACCCAGAGCACAAATATTTCTAGCTGTCCGCTAATCTAGCCGGCCAACACACACCCTACCTGCACATCAGTAAATGCATACCCCTAACTGATGAAAATTTTACATAACCACGCATAGACATTGCTTTTGTCTTTAATGTTCAATACCAAATGAACAGGTTTGCGGTTTCAATAAAGCACAAATGATACAGATATGTACAGCCACTTTAGGAAATTCCTCTGCAATATTTCCATGGCTTTAGTACGATTAAAGCATCAAATGTTCACACAACACAACATTTACAAAATGTCGAGGTCCTCCTTCCGCCCAAACAGTCTCATCTACCCCCCTCAACACTACCTGCTTCTGGTCGTGGGAGAGCACACAATCCACAATCAAAATTCTTGAGCAGAAAACTGTTATAAAAAAGTGGCTAAATAAATCTCACCAAATTGTATCAGGAGTGAAAACTCTGGCTGCAACCTGTAGGGCGGAATTTTAAATTTTTCTAGATTATGTGGGTGTAACTAAAAATGCACAAATCCCCAATTAAACGATCACAGCTTAAATGTTTTTAGATATGATATACCAGTTTGTTGCTCCAGGGACATTTTACAGCCTCCTTTCGAGTGCAACTCTACTTTCTCAAATTTGAGGTCGAGCACAGCATGGTTTTGTGGTCAGTTGGAAATGGATGACAGAAAACAAGATTTTATGGGATAGTGTTAGACCCAGGATCCCTGGTTGGCTGAGGTAGGTACCTTAGGCCAAGTAGGGACCCGCGTTCCAACATCAAGGAAAGGAAGGTCATCTTAGATGGCCCTGCTCACCCCCTCGGTAGCTTGGCCTGAGCAGCCAGGCTTAATGCAAAAATGACAGTTGATGGACAGAATGCAGAACAATGTCATACATTCATCCCAGTACAGAGATCTGGGCCTAAATCCATAGTTTATTTGCTCACCATGCCATTCTAGTTTGAACCCAGCCATATGAAAATCAGTCTTGACCCTGCGCCCAATGGGAACAGTCCAGCTCGAACTGTCAGGCCAGGTCCTACCTGGACTGGAAACAAAGCATCCTAGGACCGGTTTCAGGGTTTCATCTCTCATCAACCAGGATAGTTTGATTCCAGTGGCATGGAGAGAACGGGACCCAGGTCTGGGCATACCTGTCCAACTCACGGTGTAAATAAAAAAACAACAGTTGATGGACAGAATGCAGACAATGTCATACATTCACCCCAGTACAGAGATCTGGGCCTAAATCCATTGTTTTTCTGCTCACTATGCCATTCCAGTTTGAACCCAGCCATATGCAAATCAGTCTTGACCCTGCACCCAATGAAAACAGTCCAGCCCAAACTGCCAGGCCAGGCTTATCTTCAAGGCAAATGTGTAAAGTATTTGCAACCACGCTCACAATAATCCAATGATGACACCACAAATAGACTCCACACGAGTTTTATAAAAACAAGTATAAACTTTATGTAAAAAGATATACGATAAGACCACACAATATGAATCCAACATATGAGGTTGTGTAATATTTCTCCTGGCCAGTTGTTAGGCCAACCAGCCCTTGTAAGTTCTGGCGATATTAATGAGCACTTCTAAACCTTCACCTGTACTCCTAATATCATGTCATACAGTTTGTAATGTTAGAATCAGGCATTTTTGCAATGTAAAAATATTGTAATGCGTAACGTAGCAATCAGACACTCTGCAATGAAAAGAATGCAATGTGTATGTGTGATGATGCTGGAATAGAATGTTAAGGGTATGATGCAATGGAGTTATGGTATTCCAATGTTCTGACTGGAGCCAGTATCAGTGTAATGCTGGAGGTTGTCATGAAGACTGATACCAGTAAAGATCTCTATCTTTAAACTTGGAACTGGACTTATTTATTACAAATTGGCGACGAGGATGGGATTATGGAGAAGGTTTTATGTAGGGTTGAGAAGTATAGATTGACGATAAAGAAAGAGAAATGTCAAATTAGATTGGGAACGGTTAATTATCTGGGTCATCAGATATCGGCGGAAGGTATAAGACCGAAACTGACGATTTTACTGCATATTTGAACTGGAGCACTTGAGCAGTTGTTGTTAACCGCGTTACGGGATATGAGACAGTTAATAGTTTGGTAACGTTTTGTAAGCGTGCCTCGAATGATGAACAAGCCGGTGTAAGGAAGTTTGGAGCACGGTAATTGGAAGTACTCGATTCCTTAAAAGTAATTAAACAAAGTGCGTGCTGACAGTGCGCGTGTAGGAGGATTAGCGCGACTCAAGCTGTGCCTTCGAAAGTAAACACATGCGCGCGAGTCAAGCTGTGTCTTCGAAAGTAAACACATGCGCGAGTTAATGCAGCGCGTGTTGACAATATCCTCGGTGAAGGAACTCAATGAAGATTAGCGCGAGTCAAGCCGCGTCTTCAAAGATAAACACAGCGCGAGTTAGCGCAGCGCGTGTTGAAGGAGCTCAACGCATGACAACAGTGCGCGCGCGTTAAGGAATTCATACCACGATTCAAGCAATTAAATAATTACCTGCTCTGTTACTAAGGTCAAAGATCGGCGGAATCTCGGATAAGCTGGAAACAACAACGCTGGTACGAACAAGGAACTTGTAGATTCGTGGAAACAGCAGAAGGACTAACAGTAAAAGCCAGATATATGGAAAACTGAAAAAGGACTTGCGTGCAAATTGCTAAGAGGAAAGAAAACTGAATTTCACGTTGCAGTGTATACAGTGACTATCATGATTGATTGTTTTAGTTAATTATTTTAATTAATTGTTTTAATTAATTGTTTTAATTAATTATTTCAGTCAATTGTTTTAGTTATATTTTATTCCTATTCATACTTAGAAAATGTCTGATGATTCAATGTCAGCTCCACCAAAATTTTTGCCGGTGCCTGGTGATCCCATTATTCCGTGGAAAAGATGGAAAAATATTTTTTTCACTTATTTATTGGCCATTGGTGGAGATAAATATGGGCCTGTTAGGAGGCAAGCCATATTATTACATCATTTGGGTGTTGAAGGGAGGCGCATTTATGATGATTTGCCAGAAATTTCTCTGGGGATGGGTGATGGGCAGCCGGTAAACATTTATGAAATGTCATTGCAAATGCTAGAGAAACACTTCTTGCCAAAAATTAACGTTGTGTTTGAAAGACATAGGTTTTTTTCTAGAGGACAAAAGTCTGATGAGGGCGTTGTATCTTATGTAGCGACTCTTCGAGGGTTAGCTGTCACGTGTGAATTTGGAATATTGTGTGATTCGTTAATAAGAGATCAAATAGTCAGATGCACGAATAATAAGAAGGTTAGAGAAAAGTTGCTATCAAAGAATCCTACTTTAGAAGAGGCTATCCAGATCGCTAGAAGCATGGAAGATACAGACCATTGGATCAGAGAGATAGATAGTGAAAAAAAAATTTCAGAAACTCCGTCAACAGTGATGGTGAAAGAAATAGCAGCTGAGGTAAAAGACATAAAAAAAGATGTTAAGAAAACAATATATAAGGGGTATGGAAGCACATCGATGAAACAGGTAGAGCGAAGGCCAATAATCTGCTACAGGTGTGGATGTCCTGGGCATATAAGTTCAAGCTTTGCATGTGGTGCCAGGAATGCTACGTGCAGGTCTTGTGGAAAGAGGGGTCATTTGGCTAAGGCCTGTAGGTCCAGAGGGAATGTTCCGACAACAAGTGTGAAAGAAATAGAAAATGAGGAAGAAAATTGTGGAGAGATATTTTTAACTGTTGATGGAATTGAACTGGGAGATCGCCAGTTGATGGAGGCAGGCGAGAAAGATAATGTAGATGTGATTTTGAAAGTCAGTAATAATCCGATGAACTTAAAAATGGAAAGCACAGGAAAACTGGAAAAGCCACATTGTGAAATTACTGTGGGAAAGGGTATTGTGAAATTATTGGTGGATTCAGGGAGTTTATTCACTCTCATTTCAAAAGATGCTTTTGTGGGAAACTTGGGTGGAGAAATGTCTGAACTTACAACCCCGGATGTGAAGGCAGTAGGATACGGGGGTTCTAAAATCAACATTGTGGGAATGCAATGGACAAGCATAGTTTTTGAACAAAGAGGGGTATATGGAAGAGTATATATCACGGATGAGGGATCTAACTTACTCGGGTGGAGACACCAGAAAGATTTGGGGATAATTTTGAATCCTAATGCGCTAGAACCAGTAATGACAGTGGAAAACAATGTTGGGAGCAAGTCTTGTGATGGAGATACAAAAAATGATTGGGGTGAAAAAATAATGAATAAGTACTCCAAAGTGTTTGCTGAAAATCTGGGTATGTTGAAGGGTTTTACGCACAAGATTGTGTTAAAAAACAATGCGAAACCTGTGGTACATAAAGTAAGGTCTGTACCTTACATGATGAAGGAAGCCTTGCAAAAAGAATTGGAAAAATTATTGCAAGCTAAGATTATTGAACCGATTGAGTCCTCAGAGTGGTTATCTCCGATTGTTGTAGCTCCTAAGGAGGGTAATAATATTCGTTTGTGCATTGACTTACGAGATTTAAACAAAAATATATGGGTAGACAGGCAACCTTTGCCCAATATTGGAGAAATGTTAAGTGGGATGGGTGGGGGTTGTGTTTTCAGTGTTCTGGATATGTCATCGGCGTACCATCAGGTGAATTTACACCCAGATTCACGACATTTGACCTCATTTGTCACACCACTAGGGGCATTTCGCTACCGGAGGATGCCATTCGGTCTGGCATCGGCTTCCGCAGTTTTCCAGAGAGTGATGCACAACATATTGAAGGGTTTGGAGAGAGTGATGTGTTTTCAGGACGACATCTTGATAGTGGGGAGGTCACACAAAGACCATGATGAGATTATGGAGAAGGTTTTATGTAGGGTTGAGAAGTATGGATTGACGATAAAGAAAGAGAAATGTCAAATTAGATTGGGAACGGTTAATTATCTGGGTCATCAGATATCGGCGGAAGGTATAAGACCGAAAAATAGTATTGTGAGAGCAGTTAAAGATGCACCTTCTCCGATCAATAAAGAGCAGTTAAAATCTTTTCTGGGATTGGCGGAATATTGTTCAAAGTTTGTTCCCAATTTCAGTGAGATAGTGGAACCTATGAGACTTTTGTTGAAAAAGGGAGTAGTTTTTGATTGGAACTTGGATTGTGAAAGAGCATTTGAAAATTTAAAATCTTATCTTGCAAGAGCACCCGCGTTGGGGCATTTTGATCATAGGAAAAGAACTATTGTGGTTAGTGATGCAAGTAATGTGGGTATTGGTGCTGTGTTGTTGCAGGAGTCTGATGGGGAAGAGAAAATTATAGGTTTTGCTTCCAGGAGATTGCAGGGTGCAGAGAGGAATTATTCCACGATTGAGAAAGAAGCCCTTGCATGTTGTTGGGCTGTAGCGCATTATAGGTATTATCTGTGGGGTATACCTTTTGTACTGAAGACAGACCATAAACCTTTGATTCATTTATTCAAGGGTGGTCGGGGTTTAGATGGTAGTGTGACTCCCCGAATTTCTAGGTGGTTGACATCAGTATTGGATTATAATTTTATTGTAGAGTATGTGCGGGGAGAAAAAAATGTCTTGGCAGATTGTTTGTCCAGAATGCCAGTGGAAGGAGATTCTGGTGTTGTAGATGTGGAAGAATTGGTCGAGGAAGTTGATGGTCAATTTGCCATAAGTCAAGATGAATGGAAGGAAGCGGTGGAAAAAGATGAGGAATATAAAGGATTGAGAGAAGTCATTATGAATTGCTGGGGTGAGTCTGATGTGTTGCTTAAGTACAAACAATATTTACAAGTTAAAGACGAATTGAGTCTACAAAACGATAGAATTTTGCGTAGAAGTAGGATTATTCCACCGAATGTGTTGAGAGTTAAGATATTGAAGATTGTACATGAGGGTCATCTTGGAAGAAGTTTAACCAAGCGGAGATTGAGAGAGTCGTTTTGGTGGCCAGGGATGGACAAGGATGTGGAAAACATGGTGAAAGAGTGCTATGCATGTAGCAATAGTGACAAGATGAAGATTACTAGGAATCCTCCTTTGAGGTGCATGGAGCATCCAATGAAACCATGTGAAAAAATAGGTTTGGATATTTTAGGCCCAGTTGATAAATTGGGGAGTAATAACCGATTTTTGGTGGTATTGGTGGATTACCATAGTAAGTGGTTCACGTGCAAATCTATGACAGATGTGACTTCAAGGAATGTGATAACGTTTTTGAAGGAAGTTTTTCTTGAAGAAGGGGTGCCTAAGACGCTTCTGACTGACAATGGTGTTCAGTTGGTTTCAGTGGAAATGGAAAACTACTTGAAAAATATAGGAGTCTGTCATGAGAAGGTTGCTTTGTTCCATCCTCAGGCTAATGGGTTGGTGGAAAGAGTCAATCGTATGATTATGGAAAATATTCAACTTTCATTAGCAAATGGGTTGTTTTGGAAAGATGAGTTAAGAAGAATGATGTGGGGTCATAGGATCACTCCTCATACAGTAACAGGGGTTTCTCCTTTTGTTGCGTTAAGAGGTAGGGAGCCCGGAACGAAAGAGTCACCAATGTGGTTGCAGGATAAAAAACAGGTTTGGATTGATAGAGAAGGAATGAGGTTAAGAGTGCAAGAAAGTCAAAAGCGGAATAAAATGGAGTATGATCAAAGGAAGGCAGTTAAGGAATTGGTCTTTAACAAAGGTGATTGGGTGGTGGTAAGGAGGTTTGGTTTTATAAAGAAAGGTGAAAGCAAATTTTCTCAACCATGCAAAATAATATCGGTGGAGGGTTCTGTAGCTCTTCTTGAAGATGGAAGGAAGAGGAGTGTGGGTGATTTATGTAAGGTAACTCATTTATGAAATGTTATTAAGAAGAGTTGTGTAAAATATTTCATGTGTGTAACGTCATTAAGGGGATTTATGTGAGTCTCCATTGATGAAATTTTAGTTAAGGAAAAATTAGCAAAGGAAAACATGTATGTTTATTTGTATGTTTATTTTTTTAGATTGCATTGTTTAATTGTCTATAGGGGGGAGATGTGTGATGATGCTGGAATATAATGTTAAGGGTATGATGCAATGGAGTTATGGTATTCCAATGTTCTGACTGGAGCCAGTATCAGTGTAATGCTGGAGGTTGTCATGAAGACTGATACCAGTAAAGATCTCTATCTTTAAACTTGGAACTGGACTTATTTATTACATTAACACAACAATCAGGCACTTTCCAAGGTAAAATAATGCAATGCGTGATACAATCACCAGATATGCCGTTAGGCAAAAATAAGGCAATGCGTAATACACTAATCAGGTTATTCATTATGCTGGAATAATGCAAAACGCAATACTCTAATCAGGTAGTTCGCTATGCAGAAACAAGGCAATGGAACCTACGACAATCAGGTAGTTCGGAATGCAGATAAAATGCCATGCGTCATACATTAATCAGGTAGTTCGTTATGCATGAATGACCCAAAGCGTAATACTCTAATCAGGTACTCCATCATGCAGAAATGATGCAATGTGTAATACGACAGTCAGGTATTCCGTTCTTCAGAAATGGAATAATGCATAATACACTCAGGCCATGATCACTGGGCCTTAGGCGGTCTCTCAGCCTCTCCTTCTGACTTGCAGTCATTCTCTCACAGTTGCCCCTAACACGGTACGATGTAATCAAAAAGTGCAGCTTCGCACTCCGGCCCCTGTACCGCCACTCCCTTGACAATACGGGCCCCGATACGAGCCGAAGCAGAGGATCGCACTGCCAATACGAGAGAGAGGCCGAGATCGTCTCCCTCCAAGCCCGCGCCCTTCCCCAGGAGTCGACACACGTTACCTGGTGGGCGCAACCTCACTCTCCTCTCCCGGTCCAGTGGCTGGGCCTCCAATGCAGCTTTGTGAATTGGCAACGGCGGCTCGGGCTGGCAACTCAGCTCCTCTGGGACTGCTGGTCCGGGCCGCTTCAGTTACTAAGATCTCAGGCTGCCACAAAACACACGCACACAGTGTCGCTGAATCTTCCTTACGCTTCGGGTGCATGATCACTGGGCACTCCACACACGGGTCTCAGGCTGCATGAAGATCACGCGCACATCGTCGCTGATACTCACTTTACTCCGGTGCACAGGATAACAAGGCAAATCCTCACGAAGATCTCACGGTGCACAACGCACCCGCACGCAGCATCGATGAGACTCACTTGGATTCCGGTGCACACGATCACTGGACAATCCTCACAAAGGAGTTCAGGCTGCACATAGCACACGCACACCGCGTCGCTGATCCTTGCTTGGACTCCAGGTACTCATGATCACAGACCGATCCTCATGAAGGTCTCAGGCTGCACAAAGCACATGCACACAGCGTCGCTAGGACTCACTTGGACTCCAGGCACCCATGATCACTGGGCAGTGCTTATGAGCATCTCAGGCTCCAACAAGCATGCATTCACAGCGCTGCTGAGACTCTCATGGAAACTTTTGTGTTCCTGTGTTTCCGCAACAGGGAGCCAGCTCACCTCAGTCCCTTGGGAATAAGTTACTTCAGGACACAGCACACAGCAAAGTCCCTTTAGCCTTTCCTTGGTTAAAACAGCAAACTGCAGGTCAGCCCCAGAACACACAGCAAGGGTCAGTCCTATCCTTCAATCTCTTCAGTTGTTTCTCCCTTGGCAAAGGTCCTCTTGACCACAAAGTAGCCCCAGTCTTGTTCACACTTGATCAAGTCATTCTCCAAAGTTCAGGGGCTTCAGGTCTCATAGTTATACCTCTCAATGGCTTTGAAGTTTTTGTGTTTCAGGGGCACTGACTACTGTTCAAACCAGTTCTGGGTTCCTCCCTGCCAGTGACACCTTTCTTCCATTGATTAGTGGGTGTCTGGGTTCTCAGTCACTCAGCAGGAGATGAGCCAATTGTTTTATAGCAGCAACCCAGGCCTCTTCACGTCTAGGGGCTTCTCCTCCCCATAATTCCAGATGCAGGTCAGCCTAAACAATGCACACACTCTTGCACCATGGTGCATTCCAGACCTTTCAAATTGGTATAGGGCAGTGCAGCAAAAGTACTTGCGGCACTGTCCTATGCCACTTTTTTGTAAATGATGCCCTCAGTTTGGAGCATCTTAGAAAATGCCTTCTAATATGATCTACTGAGCAAGTAAGAATGATCGAATGTTCTGTTTTTTTCTCACCCCACCTGCACCTATTTATTTTACGTTTACTTCATCCTGTCTGCCTTTTGGGATGATCATCTGCTGCTGGAACTTGAACTATAATCCATTTTGTATTCCAACTTCGGGGCTTTGTTGGCATGCCATCTGCAACATCATGAGTTCCCAGATAACCCCAGCTGCTGTTTCTTTGTTGAGCTGTGGCCCAGTGTTCTCCTTTAACCCCTCACATTTTTTTCCTAGTCATATCTGATGGACAGCTGCCTCAAGGACACTAGATTATCCTACAGCGGCCCCAGCTTTGATCACTGACATACCAAAACACTAGAAAAGGGTAGACCACTGTTGGAGAGGCAACTGAGTACTTACGGACTGCAGTTGGGCACTGTTGTACTAACCATTGCCTCCCCAGAGGTGAAGACAATAAACAAGCTTTCTCCATTCTTCTTCTTCCTGTGTGCCCTGTTCAGTTGGTTTGATTAACCCATGTGTATTATACCAGGTGCAGACTTCCCTTTCAATGTTCTACTGATTCTTTTGATTTCAACTCTCCATCTCTTCATATTACCAATAGCTTAGTTAGTGACACATTGTCATCATGCATCCAAAACCGGAGTTTGAAAAAGTGTGCAAACTCTTCTGACATTATTCCTTTTATTACTTTTTCCATGACTCAGGTTGTCTATCACACTCTGTAAGATGGCATAGCTCCAGAGGCAAGAAAAACAATGGGAGAGAAAGAGATTCTGTGTTTGGGGTACTCCTACTCCCCTGGAACAAATTTAACAAACAATGGAAGGAGTACACCCACAAAGGTAATTTAATACCTCAAAGATAAAGAGAGGTGCACTGAAAGGAAAGATGTATCCTTTCTTATAGAAGACCCCTCACTCACCAACCTAGTTGGTGACATGCTTCATCATCGGGGTCCCACCCGGATAGCCGAGTGCCATCCGGGTGTGCTGCGACACCTGATTACAGTGGAGCTGGTATTTTTTCTTTTTCGTGTGGTGCAGGTGCAGGAAGTGGATTAAAAATTGGTCAGATTTAACTCTCTATCAAAAATTATTTAATTCTGGAGCAACTGAACAATGTTAAAAGTATTGGGGGATACCATATGAGGTTAAATTGACCTGAGGAATCAACAAAAATGTGAAGTGAAAGAAATTATGTGAAATAGGTCTACATGTTTCAACCTTAAGGGAAAATTCTCCAGGTTTTCGTCAGGACCGATGTTGCTAACCAGGGCAGTCTACACACGCTAAGGTGTACCCTACCCTTGGTTAGAGGGAAAAGTCCCCTCCTGTATTTATAGTGGGGTAATCCTTACTTGTAATTCTTAAGGGAATGTACCTGTAGAAAAAAGAAGGAAAACAATATATACACAACATGGTATGTTCTGTAAACTGCTGTCGTTTCAGGCTCCTCTCAGTCGTCAACCAATAGTATTATAATGTGGTTGTAGGTGACTAACTCAACAGTCATACTGTTTTGCCAACTTCAGTGAATTGGTATAATAGTGCTCCGTTGTGACTTACAAAGCGTGAACACTGAATCGGGCTTACATTCACCCGTGATCACTCCATCTATCCAAATGAAACAGACAAGTGATATTGTGCACTCACAAGGAAGGTACCGGGGTGCATATTTCAAGCGACGAGTGGTCAGGTGACTAGCACGGGTGCCATTCGTCCCACATGAGAACACACATTGCCAGTAACTGATTCATACCGACGTGGGCGTCCTTAATAACAACTAAATGAAATCAACAACATAAAAGCGCTCTCAAAAGCATGCGTGCGTGGACGAGGGAATATGAAAAAAAGCCGTAAGGGCCAGCCTTACTAGCGTTGCGGGAAAAGCGTGCCTCGAGGATGCCGAGGTCACGTTGCCAGGTCCTACCACAATCTATAAATGGAAGACGTGGTAGGTGATTAGATAAAGCGGCATAAAGGGGAAGGACAGGCTCAGTGGTGCCCACCCACATGAAGTGGAGTTACTTACTTCGTGGAGACACGGATCCGCTGTTCAGCCTAAAACCGTGACCCACAACCGCGTCTCGACAATGGCCGAGATACAGTGAGTACCGGTGCGGAAGTCAAGTAATTCCGGGGGGATGACAATTGGAGAGAAGGGAGCCAATCGGAATTGACGTGCTCCGTTAGGACGAACCAATGGCAAACGCTCATAAGAAAAGAAGTAACATCCCACAAATAAAGGGAGAGCATGATTGGTATCCAGGGACGCTGTTAGTTCACAGGCACAGGAGCACCCTTGATGCCACCAACTGGACGTATCGAACACCCAAGAATTTCATTCTGGAATGTGCCAGACTGGCCTTAAAGAAGAATTTCTTTGAATTCAAAGGTACCGTCTATCTCCAAACGGGGGGTACTTCGATGGGAAGCACATTTGCGCCGAGTGTGGCTGGACTCTATGTGTTCAACTTTGAGAAGAAATTTATACTCACTGAACAGAATCCTTTTTTCAGATATATCACCTTCTGGAAACGCTATATTGATGATGTCCTTGCGATCTGGCAAGGACCAGAAGACATCCTGTCCGAATTTTGTCAGTGGATCAATACCTGTGATCAGAATTTGAGATTTACTCACACCAAAGATCAAAATACCATGATCTTTTTGGATGTTGTGATCACGAAGGAAAACGACCGTCTTGAGACTAGAACTTATTACAAACCCACAGCTAAAAACAACTTATTGAGGTTTGAAAGTTTCCATCCTAGGCCTCTGAGAGAAAATCTTCCATATGGCCAATACTTAAGATTACGGCGTAATTGCAGCAAAACCCAGGATTACAATAAACAAGCCCTGGATCTCACCATCAAACTTTCATCAAGAGGCTATCCTGAAAGAATTCTCAACAAGTGCCAGAAAAGGGCACGAAACCAACCAAGAACGGCACTACTGGAAAATAGACTCACTAAAGAGGTTACATCAACATTGACTTGTGGGACTACATACAATACGGTATCTAACCTGGTTACTAGGTCTATTAATAAACATTGGACAATTCTTAACACCGGTAATCTTAAATGGGAGAAACCACTATTCTCTTACAGGAAATCCAGAAGCTTAAAGGACACTCTAGTGAACAAACGCCCCAAAATGGTAGTTCAAGCACAACAAACTACTGTCCTCAACGCATGGGGTCTACCGGACATCACTGGACACTACAAATGTGGCAATTGCAGCGTCTGTCACCTTACAGACAACGTGAAAACTTTGGAACTAGAACCTGGTAAGGTGTGGACCTTGAGAACACATACCAACTGCAACAGCACTAATGTAGTTTACAGGATTATCTGCCCCTGCCAACTTCAATATGTGGGCATGACGAGCAGAAAAATTTAACAGCGAATTTGCGAACACCGCAGCACCATCAGGTGCCAAAAATCAATGACGAAACTCACGGAACATTTCCTTGTGAAAGGCCATACAACCAATGATCTGAAATGGACCGTCATAGAGCAAATTAAGACAGGAGAGAGAATGCAAGAACGATTGTTTGAAAAAGAACAACACTGGGTGTATAGACTCTCCACTCACAAAAGCGGATTGAATGATAATATTCCATGGAACTCTGTCCTTCCAAAATAGAAGATCACTCATCTGACTATCTGTTAATAACACCGTTTTTGATTTACCCATTGGAACGCACCATCATGGCATGGGTGTGACTGTCCTGGCTGTATGTTGCTTTTCTTTTCCTTCCCTGTATGAGTGCTTTTTTGTACTGGACTTGAATTTGGTCACCGAGGTTTATTATCCCCATCCGATTAATGAACCGGTTTCTTTCTTTTTTTGGGACATTTATCCCTTATCTTGGTTACTGGGACCCTTTGCCCTTCATTATGCTAATTTTAGATTCTTTATTTTTCCTCTTGACTAATAGGTTCATTTGCTCGCTGTTTATCAACGCGCGCATGTGTTCCTTTTAATTTTTTTCCGTTCACATTACCATGAGATGGGCGCTTCCCTTCTTGCCTGTGAACTAACAGCGTCCCTGGATACCAATCACGCTCACCCTTTATTTGTGGGATGTTACTTCTTTTCTTATGAGCATTTGCCATTGGTTCGTCCTCACGGAGCACGTCAATTCCGATTGGCTCCCTTCTCTCCAATTGCCATCCACCCGGAATTACTTGACTTCCGCACCGGTACTCACTGTATCTCGGCCATTGTCGAGACGCGGTTGCGGGTCGCGGTTTTAGGCTGAACAGCGGATCCGTGTCTCCACGAAGTAAGTAACTCCACTTCATGTGGGTGGGCACCACTGAGCCTGTCCTTCCCCTTTATGCCGCTTTATCTAATCACCTACCACGTCTTCCATTTATAGATTGTGGTAGGACCTGGCAACGTGACCTCGGCATCCTTGAGGCACGCTTTTCCCGCAACGCTAGGAAGGCTGGCCCTTACGGCTTTTTTTCATATTCCCTCGTCCCCGCACGCATGCTTTTGAGAGCGCTTTTATGTTGTTGATTTCATTTAGTTGTAATTAAGGACGCCCACGTCGGTATGAATCAGTTACTGGCAATGTGTGTTCTCATGTGGGACAAATGGCACCCGTGCTAGTCACCTGACCACTCGTCGCTTGAAATATGCACCCCGGTACCTTCCTTGTGAGTGCACAATATCACTTGTCTGTTTCATTTGGATAGATGGAGTGATCACGGGTGAATGTAAGCCCGATTCAGTGTTCACGCTTTGTAAGTCACAACGGAGCACGATTATACCAATTCACTGAAGTTGGCAACACAGTATGACTGTTGAGTTAGTCACCTACAACCACGTTATAATACTATTGGTTGACGACTGAGAGGAGCCTGAAACGACAGCAGTTTACAGAACATACCATGTTGTGTATATATTGTTTTCCTTCTTTTTTCTACAGGTACATTCCCTTAAGAATTACAAGTAAGGATTACCCCACTATAAATACAGGAGGGGACTTTTCACTCTAACCAAGGGTAGGGTACACCTTAGCGTGTGTAGACCGCCCTGGTTAGCAACATCGGTCCTGACGAAAACCTGGAGAATTTTCCCTTAAGGTTAAAACATGTAGACCTATTTCACATAATTTCTTTCACTTCACATTTTTGTTGATACCTCAGGTCAATTTAACCTCATATGGTGTCCCCCAATACTTTTAACATTGTTCAGTTGCTCCAGGATTAAATAATTTTTGATAGAGAGTTAAATCTGACCAATTTTTAATCCACTTCCTGCACCTGCACCACACGAAAAAGAAAAAATACCAGCTCCACTGTAATCAGGTGTCGCAGCACACCCGGATGGCAGTCGGCTATCCGGGTGGGACCCCGATGATGAAGCATGTCACCAACTAGGTTGGTGAGTGAGCGGTCTTCTATAAGAAAGGATAAATCTTTCCTTTCAGTGCACCTCTCTTTATCTTTGAGGTATTGAATTACCTTTGAGGGTGTACTCCTTCCATTGTTTGTTAAAATAGCTCCAGAGGCGCCTGCTTGCCCTGAGGGCCCAGAAACCTGGAACTCTCGCTTCACAGAGGCTAGGATCTCTAACAACACACTGCTCAACACCAGTAAGATATCCATATAAGAATATCCACATACCAGTCACAAAACAGACCCTGTCTTTCATCTACCTGTGATAACAAGCACATGCTAACCTTATTTTAAATGTATTGATTTTTCATTGCTTGTGTTACTTGTATTCTTATAGGCGCTAGACCCTAGGCCCACATGTTACTAAAATAATGCACACTGGGTGATAGTTGGTTAGCTGGCCAAGAGCGCGTGCACCCGGGCCCTTTCATTTGCAGAGTCACGTCACTCGTGATGCCCGTGGTAGATGGGTGTGGGGCGCAAGTGTTTCCAGCTCTGAAGGGAGTGGCTGGTAAATTCAGTTCCTGTTGAGACAATAGAACGTATCCTGCAGTATACTACATTCCTCCCCAAAAATATTGAAAAACAAAATAAACACCAGTCCAACCTGTGAGGGTAGACAACAATCAAATAAACACCACAGGGTCAATCAGCCTCTAGAATCATGCAGTGGGAAGCCAGCAGACGGTGCTGGTGACTCGGACTGCAGAAGGATATCTTTGCTTGCACTCATAATTTAGCCTGAGTGATTCAGGACACGAATGCAGGCTTGGAGACGTCAGCTAAACTCTGACTGGTTAACAGTGGAAACATGTCCTATGGTCTGAAGTTACTCTGCTCCACTGACCTTGATGATGATGTTTTGTGGTTGGTTTTAACAGTTTATAAAACAGGGTGCATTATGAGCACGGTTGGAGTCCACGGTATAGGTTTCTCAAAGGTGATCAACTGAAGTCTCCTTTAGATGACCTTGATGTATCTTGGAGTTCGTCGGTAAGACAATATCAAGTCTAACTCTTCCACCTGGGGGAGTCCCCTTATCTGGGTTGCCACGGGACTGCTTGCGGGCTGCACTGGGGCTGCATGTGTGCCTTCATGGGGGCATCTGCAAGACCATAAAGGAGCCAGTGCCTAGTCACTAGCACAAACCCCAGGGGTGGATGGGTCTTGGTCAAGACATGCTCTCACTGCCAAAATTCAGATGCAAGCCAGGTTAGCGGGTAGTCACTGGTTCTTGTCAGCTGGTGTGGCAGTGGTGTAGGACTCCAGTCCGCGCATCCGGTACTCTAGGGATGGTAGTGCTTGACGCACTTGATAATGACTGCCATGATGGTATTGTCAGCTGTGTGGTGAATCTGGAAGACATTTGGTAACGACTTGCCATAGTGGTTGCAGGACTTTGTTCCTGAGTCGCTAACCAGGAGTGGGGGTGCCAGGTGCTTCAATTTTTCTTTGGAGAGGCATCTACATCCTTGTGCTTGGATGTCTTGGGTTACTGAGCCGTCTGTGACAGTGGAATGATGGACATGTTGAGAAGCGTGAGGTAGAGAATTTATTTGTGCATGCTTGCGACTTACTCTTAGTCTCACGCTGTGCAGTCACCAGGTTGTTCTTGTGTTGTGTCACCTAGTTGTGCAAGGACTTGTTTAAAAGAGGCTTGTTTGAATGCAATCTTCTCAGATAACTCGTAATACCGTAATAATTGTGTTTTGTAAATACTAATAATACATCAAAAATTCATACATTTAAGCTCAGGGGAAGCTTGCCTGTGTCTCATACTAACAAGTAACCCGAGAGTGACTAAAAATGGCTGCTAACGCGGGAATGTTTACTGCGCCTGCGTCAACTAAATTTACGTAGTAATGAGGTGCCTATGCTTTGGAGGGAAATCTTTGCAGCTGCGCAATCACTTTCAAGATGGCCACTTGGAACTTACATGTTAATGCGCATGCTTTTGCTGTAACTAAACTATGCAAATTTAATAAAATGCTAATGCGAAAGATTTATATAAGTAAAGGGGGTTAGAGAAGAGATAGGTGGTATGCAGTGAAATCATTTTATTTTGAATTTAATATGTCTCTTTCTGACTTCTTTATTAGTTTGTATTTTGGATCTCAAAGGATGACCGATGTCCATACCCCACATGGCCTCCACACTTGCGCATTTGTAACCCGTCAGGGACCATGACAAATGAATTTGAAACTCAGCCAAGGCCAAGACCTCTACATGTCCTGGGAACAGAATTGTCTTCCTGACCGATGAATGAAGAAATTATTAAATTGTATAATTTTGATCGATAAAAATGTGAATTCGGGTGGGAAATAAAGCATGGGTAAGTACAATTAAGGGACGGGAACACAGAACAATGAGCTTAAAGAAAAATATAAAGCTTAGCATGGTGTGATGATCAAAATCCTCTTTTTCTGTCCAATCAGAGTTAGGAGTTTCATAAATTTGAAACATTTGGGGGTGGTACATGCCATTAGAAAGGTATAATTGAGGTAGTTTAGTTAGTTAGTCAGTTTAGAGAGATTCACAGATCGCAGACCGCAGCGAGAACAGAATGCTGAAAGACCAAGATGCTGTCCGAGAATTAAAAGAATACTGAAGAAGATCCATTTCCAGACTTAGAACTTTGAGCCAATTAATTAGAAGAACATCGCAGAAGAATCGAGGAGGCACATAATAGAAGAAGACTGCGGAAGAATCGAGGAGGAAGATAGTGTCCGAGAGGGGTGTGACGCAGGCGTCGTATCTAGAAGAGGTCATCTATCCTGTCCTTGAATCCTGCCCTGAGCCTTTGTCACTTGATCTGTCCCAGGGAACCCATTCAAATTTCTTGGCCAAGGGGTTGGTTTCCACACCATTCTAGGTAACTATAATGCTGTGTAGTATGTCATTGTACTGCTCTCTCTGTTTTCTCCCTATTCAGGTTCTGTCATCGTAATAACTTTGTTTAACAATTATTCTACTTAAAGTTTATTTCCTTCCTCTCCTTAGAGAAGACGGTGTTCTAGCTGTATTTTGGTTCTTAGCTCACATGAATTAACTAGATAAACATCTAAAACTCTCCTGAGTCTGTGGTTATTTAGAGAAGGTTTATTCAATGTCAATTTTTACTTATACTGTTAACTAAAAGGTCCATTGACCAGAGGAAAGTACATTTCGTCAAAAGGTTTGGTAAGAAATGGTTAGATAAATTTATCTTACAGGTATTAGTACAATTGACCCCAGCGGTGTCTACTAGCCTATGTGAATGTGTGTGTGTCATGGGCCCAGGTGAGTATGTGGTAGTTGAGAACCTGAGGTTAATAACCCACTGGATCAGTTGGCTTGCTGTTTGTGTGTCTGGATGCACCCCTTCTGCAGCTCGAGTTTTCTTCAGCTTCAGGCCTTGCCTCCCACAGCTTTCCCTCCTGAACTTGTTTGGTTGTCAGGTCCCAAGTGTAGACCAGCGGGTTACACTTCCATATCTTCTGCAGGGTGCTGTGGCATGCACATGGCAATGATGTTGTGTTTGCTAATAGACCTGGATGAAAAGTAGTGATGATTCACTTGGAGTAAGGATGATTAGGGGACTTCACAGCAACGTGTCTTTGCTGTGCCATTCTTCTCCTGTGGCATCTGTGGTAGCAAGCAGGGATGCCATCTAACTCAATGTGCCAACTCCCAGGAACTGCTTCTCGCACTGGGAAGTGTAGGTGGAGAGACGCGGGTTGCGCTTGCTGGAGGCTTGATGCGGTGCTGGCACTTCTCATCATGTGGTGCTGCGGCCAATGCAGGAGGATACAGCAGCTTTCTGATGCTGTGGGCCGTGTTGCATATGTGTGAGGTCTGGGGCACATTTTCCTGATGATGTTGACCCCAGTAACTTCTCATACTGACTGCAGATTCCTTCAGCCACCTGTCAGGCAAACGGCAGTGGGGCATAGGACTGTTGGAGGTTAACAGTCTTTCCTCTCCCACCTCAGGTCCATTCAGTACGGCGAGCGGCTGCAGGGGTGTCGCCTGTGAACCCTTGGACTCACTCTCTTGGTGGCTGAAGTCCTGCCCAGTTCTGCCATATCCATAGTCATGCAGGCAGAAGGCCTGGGTACACCTCAGTGTAGGATTCCCTCACTGGGCACAGCAGTGACAGCGAGCAGGCATGCGGGGTCGGACCCCTGGTCACCAATGTAGTTTTTTGGGCCTCGGCCCACATGCTACTAAAATAATGCATAAAGACACTGGGTGATAGTTGGTTAACTGCCACGAGCATGTGCACCCAGGTCCTTTTATTTGCAGGGTAATGTCACTTGTGACACCTATGGTGGATGGGTGTGGGGTGCAGTCATGTCCAGCCCTCAGGGAGTGACTGGTAAATTCACTGCCTGTTGAGACACTAGAACGTGTACAGCAGGGCACTACAATATTAACCCCGCCATCACCAAACATCAGATATCTGCCATCAAAAAGCAGCTCTGACCCATTTAACCTGACTTCAGAGTGCCGCCATCACCATTACAAATGAAAGGCTATTACTCTGTCCCAGTCTATACACCTCCTGTGCAGGGTGAAATGTCAGGGTTGGGGTGTTAATAGTGGCTCATTCAGCATCTGCAATGAAGGCCTCTCCCAACCTTCGGGGAGATGGAGGGGCATGTGTTCACACGACTTCACACATCTAAGAAGAGGCCAGCCTAACTACATCTTTAGATGAGACTCATCATTCTGCATTAGTCCACACTGAACAACATGCCTCAGTGTCGACTAGAACCATAGACGTCTGGCTAATAACTGCTCGATTATCTCCACCAGTTCATTCTTTAATCCTTATGGGTCTACTATGATCAGCACCCTGGGGATCGACAGCAAAGCAATAACATACAATGCTTTGCAATTAATTGGCTTGGAAGTCACACAAGGCATGTCAAGTAAATACATGGGATGAAAATAATATAGAACACTGCAGGTTCTCGATCAGGGGTTATCCAGCTTTCACGTTTTACTGAGCTCTCTGGCTTGAGCACTGTATCCCTTTTGGTGATATGCATTTTGCTGTGTACTCCAGAGTCTCCAGAGGGTATACTTGTTTATGGGACAATTTTTTTCTTGTTTTATCAGTAAAGGTTTACTTTACCGTAAAGGATGCATGGATATGAGTGACCCAAATGCCCCTGGTTCTGAAAAGGACTTTTTTTGGCATCTGATTAAAATCCAACAACTCGGAGAATTTATCGCAGAATCTGAGTTTTGGGGGAATAACATGCTAATTTGGTAATTACTGCACTAAAATCTTCATGTCCTGATTATTAATAGGCCATGCTAAATTGCAGCAGGCTTGACCTGATGAAATTTCACAAAGGATGCCATATAGCCTGCTGCTGAGGGCTACACCAGTTGTTAAAGGCCCTAAACCTGATTTATAGGCCTGAGTAGCAGGTGAAGCCCTATAATGAGGAAGAGGGCCTTTAATAACCAATATAGTCTAAGGCAGAAGTGCAAAAAGGCTATTGGAACATTCCAACCACTGAGGGTAGCATGCTTTAAATTAAAAAGAGAGAAACAGAAACAGTGGAATGTTGATGCAGAAGGCTGACACCAGCCATTATAAGCTCTGAGCCACTTCATTGTTTTCAATAGAGCTCTTAACATTCCAGTGTTCTAATATAGCCTACCAGCCTTTAAAGGGCCGTCCAGTGTTAAAGGCCAGATCCGAAGGTTTGGGCCTTTAGCAAGGGAGCGGGCCTTTAATGGCCTGTACAGCCTGCTGCGGAGGGCTCTAGGGTCCAGATGTACGACACGTTTTTGAATGCGCAAACGGGTTTGCGACCAGTTTGCGCATGCAAAAACATACAGGGCCATGTACTTTAACAAGTCGCAATTTATTTGCAACTTGCTAAATAGGATTTGCGACTCGCTATTAGGAAGGGGCGTTCCCTTCCTAATAGAGACTCCAAATGCCATGTATGACTGTTTTGCAACCGCAATTGCGGTCGCAAAACAGTTGCAGTTTACCACCCTTGACATGAATATGCATGAGGCATGTAATTTGCAACCCCATTAAGAATCGTAATCAGTGTCGCAGAAACTGTAGTACATACCAATTTGTGACTCGCAAATTGCGAGTCGCTATTGCACCACAATTTGCGACTGAAAAATTCCTTGATTGTACATCTGACCCTAAGGCTATTAGAACATTCCGCCCCTACAGGGCAAAATGTTCTAATTTGTAAAACAAAGGGCTCATGGAGCCTAATGGGGTTGGGTATTTCCTTGGGCTCTGTGAGGCCTCAGTTCACAGCAAGAGCTGTGAAACAAACATTAGAATGTTGATGCTCCGGGCTTCTACCAGGCATTAGAAGCCGGGAGCACTCCATTGTCTACTATTATAGCCCACTGCCAAAGGCTATACCGGTTGTCAAAGGCCCTGAACCTGAGTTATAGGCCCAAGCCGCAGGCAATCTCTGTGTAAACATTAGTTTGTGCAGAGATTATAATTTAATTGGCCACTTGTAGTTGGACACTGCAAGCGGGGTAGCATAGTAGGACCTGTCTCTAGGCCTCTACATCTCACCCCAGGGAGTACGCAGTCAGAGATGTTGCTAAAATGTGTCAATTTTGTGGATGGGTGAGAAGTGAATGGCTTCATGTTTTTTCTACCTCTACTACTACCAGATACCTGGGTGGTAGTCACTGTTATGCAGACCTTGTAGTTGTGATGCAAAGTCAAAAAGACATGTTTTTGGAAACATAGGGGCATATTTACAAGATAATGACATAGCTTAGTGCTGCAAGTCATCTTGCTGCACCAAGCTGCTTCATTAGCAAAGTGCAGGGATGCATTGTATTTTCAACAATACGATGCATCCCTGTACTTTCTTCTGTGCTGGTACACAATGGCCTGCCTAGTGCCAAAGAAGGCACCCTTACACCTGGTGCAAGGTTGCTCGCGTTGCAGGGAGGATTGTTTTTCTGCTGGAAGGGACACCTTCCTGCACAAAAACAATCGTTGATGGCATTTCCTTCTTCAATGTGTGCTGCGAAATGTAGCACACATAGAAAGAGGAAAAAACTAGGAGAATTAAATGTATTTCTCCCCGTTGCACCACTTTTGTGCAGGAGGGGTTAGAATCTGATGCATTCCCAGGTTTCGAAACCTTGTCAATTTGGGAATACGTCTGAATCCATGGGTGTTGCATGGGGAGATCCACAGCCACATTCATGGAAAGGCCATTTCACTCAGAGTAATGCATGAAAGGGGGCCATATTTACCAGGCCATGAAAAGCCACACTGGGAGGCATTTCGCGGCCTTTTAAATTTGAGCCAGCACACTGCACCACCAGAGCGTCAATAGAGTGACACTCCGGTGATGCAATGGGATTTTAAATATGCCCCACAATGTGAGAGAAGGCAATCAAACCTGCAGTAGCAAGATGAATTAAACCGCAGTGGGTTATTGATAGACGAACAAGTGCAGGTAATATGCTAGGCCAGACACTATGAAATCTACTCAACAAATGACTCTACCTACATAAGGCCAGGATTGAGAGAAAAACATAATTGATAAACTCTGTAACAAACTAAATTCTAAAAAAAAATATATTTTTTATTTAATAATTTTTATTGGAATTATAAAAAGAGTACCAGGAGTACAAGCAGCATAAGGAAGAAAGATAACATTATATATATATTTTTAAAACACATATCTTAAAGATAATATGATAATAAATATGTTACTGTCACTTTAAAGAAACTGTAAAGTACAATCTTATGCTATAAGGTAAGTAAAAAGAGAAAAGATGACCTATATAATACTAGTCATTTTTATAATTTTGAGATAGAAAGAAGAGCGATAGGGGAAAAGGAAAGGAATAGGAAAAGAGAACAGAGAGAGAGAGAGGGTAAAAGGCAAATAGAAGTTAGGGCAAGGATGAGTGTGAAGATAAAAAAAGTAGTAAATGGTAACCAGAGTAAATCAGTTTTGATTTTCTGAGATAACAGAGAAGATGAAACTGTTGAAATGCTATGCTCATTGCATATAAAATTCCACCTTGTTAATGCACATATTTTAGAATTATCTTTCCAACAAGTAAGAATAACTTTAACGGCAAGAGCAATAAAAAGATCAAATAACCTTGACTGTGAGGAATTATCCTGGAAATCAACAGACATAGATCCTAAGAACACATTTTGAATTGATAATGGAATATAACATTGAAATATCTTAGAACATTTAGACCAAATGGATTTCCAGAAGTTAAGAACATTAGGGCAATAATATAATAAGTGAATCAGTGTGCCATTGGAGGAAAGACATGACCAGCAAAGAGGTGAAGTGGAGGGATTCATATAATGGCTAAAAATTGATGAACGGACCACTCTACTGTATAAGAAAAATAGGGATTGAGTGATACTGGCAGCTTTAGAGATAGTACAAATTGTATGCGATCATTTATCCCATTGTTGAGTTGAGAGGGACATTGAGAGTTCTTGTTCCCATGCTGTTTCAATTGAGGATTTTAGTCTAATGGAGGTAGGAGCAGAGAAAGGTTTATAAAAAAAAGAGGCTTTAGAATTAGAATCAGAAGATATATTGTGCAGGGTAGTCAAAAAAGAAGTGGAGTCAGTAGGAAAGTTTTTGGCTAATACAATCAATTGAAGTACCTGTGCTAATTGGGAATATTGGGGTAAACAAAAAGAAGGTAGATCATAGCATTCTTGCAATGTAGTGAAGGGTACAACAGAATTTTGAGATACTAGTTGGTGAAAATATAGGATATCCTAGTCTTTCCAATGTTTGAAATAAAATGATTTGTGGCAAAATTTGATGAATTTATTGTACCAAATAGAAGAGACTAGAAAAGCTTGGTAGAAGTTAAAGCCAGAAGTGAACAATGAATGTAATCGATGATGGGTGTATTTCAAGATAGGGTGTTTTAATGTAAAATTGCAGTTGGAGATAAAGCTAACATCATTAAAAAATAATTCATTTAATAGCGAGCATTCAAAATTAAACCAGCTGGTATGGGAGAGTCTAAATATTGTCTATCTAAAGGATAAGTTTGTCTAATTAAAAAAGCAGTATGATATAGCTTAAAATTAGGAAAGCGTACCCCCATTCATTTTTTGGTTTAAATATTTGGATAAGGTAATATGGGCAGGTTTATTGTTTCAGAGAAATTTGGTGCAAAGAGTGGCATGTGGCATATGATTTAGTTTATTGTTGATTATTTAAAATCATACAATATTAGAAAAAAATCATGAAAATAATCAATGTTACCATTATTGTTAAAATCACTAGTATTGTTAAAATAGTTTTTACATATTTACATTTATAGGGCACCAGCAAGGAGCAATTTTCTCATCTAATAGATAAAAACGTTTTTGTTACATGAGGCTTTAAACTATGGTCACATAATATATTCCATTATTGTTTCCACTGCTCTCATAAATTTTACAAATATACAATTCAATTCCATATCAGATGGTTTAAGACATGCTATCACTGTTTGTCTGCATGAACAAATATCCCGCTGGATGAATGGGATCCTTAATAGTCTGCGCCTTAGGTCTAATAGAGCCGGGCATATACAAATTAAATGGGTGATGTTCTCTACACCATGTTTGCACAATCTACAGGTAGTTGATGTTGTTTGTCTCAACCACGGCATTGCATGTTTGATAGCTGGGAGAATTCCAAATTGTGCTCTTATGGACCTCCTTTTTCGTTGCGGGGACCAACCAGACTCTAAATAAGACTGAGGTTTAAGGCATTTGTATTCACTTATATTCTTCCGGCATGTGACCTTGATATGAATAATTCTTAGTCCATTAGCATGGATGTTTTTTCATTACAACATTGATAGATTTTTTTTAAATTGCTGGAGTTAAAGAATTGTCCCAAAATGAGCCAATGGACAAGTCTTCTAATGCCTCAGTTAAGTACTTCCATGTTGGTAAATTAGGATTTGTTTGAACTTCCTGCCAAAGTGCTTGATTTAACTGGTTAGATATATTTGCTTTTATTCTTTTCCAGGTTTTAACATACAATCCTTTCGTGCAATGATTTGGTTTAACAGCCCAAATTCTAATGATATCTGTGCTTGCGTTGTGTTGCATGGTAATTTAAACAGAGATCTGAATATTCTGGGAACAATTTTATTTAGTAATACTGCATCTTTACCTCGCATTGCCTCACTCCCATATTAGATAGTTGGTAAACGTTTTGCTGATATTATCTTCAGTAGTGGTCGGTGGCTGAAACCTCCTAATGATCTCCGTAGGGAACAAAAGGCCGGGAGTAAGGAATTTCCTTTCCTTTTTAACTCCAGTTTATGTTGTGTGAAAGAGCCTTTTTCATCAAATATTACACCAAGATACATATATGTTTTAACTTGTTCTAGTTGCCGAGTTTGTAAAAACCACTTATGTTTTTTATGAATCTTATTACTTACTTCGATCACTTTTGTTTTCTTTTCATTTATTATCAATTCATTAAGTAACGAGTAATTGGATATTTTATTTATCAGTCTCTGCAGTCCAGCCTTTGTTTGGCTCATCAGAATCACATCATCAGCATATAAGAGATTTGATATATATTTCTCTCCTAACCTTGGGGATGTGCGTTAATTTTATTTTGATCTTAAGTTAAGTCAGCCAAACCAAATTAAATAAGTATGGTGCAAGTACGCAGCCTCGTTTCAAACCTTGAAAAGTTCTACTTTTTCTAGACAAAATAGAACCATCCCCCATTTTTACTCTTATCCATGTATCTGAATATAACATTTGGATCGCTTTCAATAAGCAAGGTGGTATGTGCAATTTAACCAGATTTTGCCACAAAAGACCACGTTGAACATAATCTAATGCGGATTTGAAATCCACAAAACAGAAGTAGATTGGCTGATTCCTTGCTTTGTACTTATCTATCATTATTGAGAGCGCTAGGATATTAGATGATGTGCCTAGACCTTGAACAAACCCAGTTTGATTAGGAGGGATAAGTTGCTTTTCTTCTGACCAATGTAAAAGTTTTTTCAAAAGTATCCCAGCGTAGAGCTTAGCTGCAGTATCCTGGGGCGTAATAAGACAGTAGTTTTTTTTTACCACTCCCCTCCTTTATGAATTGATACTATTAAAGAGCCTTTCCAAGATTCTGGAATTATTTTTGATTGCAGAGCATTATTAAACACTTTTAATAGACACCCCACCCAGAAAGGTATATCAGGTTTATACAAAACTTGCGGGATTGCGTTCGGGCCCGTTACCCCATCTTGCCTGCTACTTTGAATTAAATCACAAACTTGCAATTCTAAGATGTCAATTACATATTCCTCTGGAACTTTTTTGCCAATACAATGTTCCTATTTTCTTCACAGATAGAGTATATTTTTGTTCCACTAGAATAATTGAAATGATTTGTTAGGAACTCTACCCATGACGATTCTGTTAGTGTTGATCTGTCCTCCAGATCTGAAATGAAGTTATTAATTGCAGTAAGGATAGAGTTACTAATCTAAAATCTATTCTTGATTGCAAGCCTGCTGCCTGATATGTCACTTTAGGTGGAATATCATTAGAGAATGGCTCGTTCAGCACCCTTAAGCCCAGGGATTCAAGATAGTTTACTACTTCTAAACTCCTTACTCCATTTCCATCCAGGGTGTAATATTGATTCAGTACAGACCATATATAGTCCTGTTGTAATATGTCTTCTTCTCAGACAAAAGGGCACAACAAATTCATATTAAAATCTCCTGATATCATGACATCCCATACCAATTCATTGTGTATTAGTTCTGACAGTATACGTATTAATTTATGGGACATCGATTTCCTTGCCTTTGTTTCTAGGTGTATATAGATATTAATCACCACAAGTATGCTCTTGGTATATTTATTCCAATTCCTTAATTTTACTATTTGGATATTTTTATCGTCTATTGCCACCTGCTCACTTTCAATCTTTAAGCCAATAGATAGTAATATCGCCAAGACCCCCATTGTTATGTTATGTTATGTTATGTTATTCGTGATTTGTAAAGCGCACGGGCACCCAGAGGTTTCATGGCGCTAGAGAAGAGAGAAGATGGTAAGCAATATCCTAACCGTGTGCTTGTTTGAACAACCAGGTCTTCAGTGCACCCCTGAAATTCATTAGATTCGTGCAACTCCGGATTGATAAGGGAAGCGAGTTCCAGATCTTTGGGGCCCAATAGGCAAATCGGCATCCGCCGAGGCGTTTCTTTTTAAAGAGGGGCAAGGTGAGGAGGGACAGGTGGGCAGAGCGGAGATTACGAGTCGGTTCGTGTTTCTTTATAAGATGGTTTAAAAACTTGGGGCTTTTTCCATGAAGAGCCTTAAAGGCCAGGCAGCCCACTTTGAAGGTTACCCGTTGGGCTATAGGTAGCCAATAAAGAGTGGCTAGCAGTGGTTTCGCCGAACCATTGCATTTAAATATTAGTCTGGCCGCTTGATTTTGCACAATCTGCAAGCGATTATAGAGAGCCGAGGGGATGCCTAGATAAATGGAGTTAGAGAAATCTAAGCGGGAGAGGACCAAGGCAATTACCACCTGGATGAGGGCGGAGTGCGTGAGCAGATGAGCAATCTTCTTAATCTTCCGTAGCTGGAAGACACATGAAGAGATCACAGTTCCCACCTGACTTTTTAAAGAGAGATCGATGTTGAGGGTGATCCCGAGACTTTTTACCGATGGGGAGGGAGGCGGGGGAGATCCCATTGAGGGCGGCCAAAAATGAGGGCCCCAGCTGGTTGCACTTTTGCCTGGGAGTACCAGCTCGGTCTTTCCAGGGTTGAGTTTTAGATGGTTCATCTCCATCCACCCTTGAATGTGCAACATAGTGGCCTGGAATTCCTCAACGGAGTCTGTGGAGTTTAGTGGGAATATGAGCTGCAGGTCGTCCGCATAGTTGTATATTATAACCTTCCTGTTTTTCAAAGAGAACTGCAACGGTTTGAGGTACAGATTGAACAGGAGGGGGGACAATAACGAGCCCTGCGGAACGCCGCAGGTGGTGGAGAGTTTGGGCGCCGTGAAGTTCTCAAGCTTGACAGCCTGGAATCGGTCATTCAGAAAGGACTTGACCCACCCGAGAGCCGTGCCTCGCAGGCCGGCCTGTTCGACACGGTGTAATAAGATAGTATGATCCACCGTGTTGAACGCTGCCGACAAGTCCAGAAGCACCAAGGCCTGATTTATGCCCTTATCGGCATTAGACCTCATTGTGTCCAGGACAGCTAGGATCACCGTCTCGGTAGAGTGGGCCTGGCGAAAGCCAGCTTGATTGGGCTCTAGAAAGTCAGATGTCTCTATAAAACGAGAGATACAGCTGGCCACATGGGCTTCTAGAATCTTTGCACCGAAAGGGAGGAGTGATATGGGTCGGTAGTTCGATAGATTGGAAGGGTCAACACCAGGTTTTTTAATTAGTGGGACCAGCGTGGCGTTTTTGAAAGAGTTGGGGACTATTCCCTGTAACAGGGACTCATTCAGGAGGGGAACTATTCCTTGGGGTAGTGTAGAATAAACTTCCTTCAGTATGTGCGGGGGACAGGGGTCGTTGGGAGACCAGGACGTTACTCGGTTCATCAATTCTGCTAACCTCGATTGATCTATAGGAGGGATAACCTCAAGTTAGTGGGGATTTCTGCAAATGTCCACTCTTTCTGCAGTAGTCAAGCTGGACTGAATACTGTCTTTTATAATGGCAATCTTATCCTTAAAGAAGTCATTGAGCTGATTGCACATCATTTGAGTGGGAACTTGTGAGGGGGAAGTTCTGACATCATTACATAGGTCATTTACGACCCTGAAAATTTCTCTGGATTTGGAGAAGAAAGCTGCCTTAGCAGATAAGATAGAGTTTTTATACTTCCTGCGGGCAGCTGTATATAATGATCTATCTTTATCAGAGTACCCGTGTCTCCATTTTCTCTCCAGTTGGCGCAGCTCTAATTTTTGATTTTTTTGGTCTGCAGTAAACCATCTATGGGCATCCATGCGGCGAGCACGTGAGAACTTGGTTAGAGGAATGTGCTCATTGCTGGCTGCCAGGAGCCATTCAGTGAGGTCTTTGTCCATGAGGTTAATGTCTGGGGGAGATGCTGGGAGGGAGTTGGCCAGAGTAGACCATATCTTCTTACTCTGATGGCTGGGTTAAAATAGCCAGACAAGCCTTTTATTACAAAAGGCTCGGTTTCCCAAGTTTCTTGTAGTAATATCATATGATAATTTCTGAATAATATGTTCAGTTTTGTATCATATTTCTTATTTTTAATCCCGTTATTATTCCATGGGCTTACTTTTATGGTTTCCTTTAGATGCTTTAATTCTTTTTCCTGTTTATCCTGTTCTTTTGTTTATCACTGAGAGGAACTGCCATGCAAGGCTGTTGTTAAATTAAGTGCAGTTGTACACTTGGCTCCTTCCTGTAGTTTTACCACTGAATTTGTTTTTCCAATTGAATTTTTCAGCACTGAGTGTACTTACGTATTACCATTATCGATACTATGCTCTTTCGGAGTAACAAAAGGACTTGGGTAAAAAATTGGTGGTGGCTTGCTAATTTGTATTCCCCACTTTAGAAAGGAATCCTTTTCGTGTAGAACTTTTGCCACTAGCTGAATCGAGACCCAAGTCACCAGGGTAGGTTCTTTACCATCCGATTGGGATAAAAACTTAATTGAGTCTATTTTGTTTGTCGAAACTTTTGCAAGAGATGGAATGGCCCTAAGAAGTCTTATGATATTTCCACGATTGAGGATCTCATGATTCCCTCTGGATTTATATTCAGGGAGAACAATTGTTTGGTTGTTTTCATTCACTGGTACACAGGCAATACCCGCATTACCAGATTGATTTATTATCCTTAGCCTTTTACAATCCGTAACCCAATTATCATTTGTCATAGCTCTCTCTTCACTTTTTTCTGGTGCACGCGTATTAACAGATTGATTTATGAAACTTAGCCTTTTACAGTCTGTTGGACTTGGCCCTTCTGGCAGGTTCACCCCTGAACTTTTTGCTTTGTGGTGGGCCTTGGGTGTTGTTGCTGGGTGCGCGCGCAAACGCTTTACACATCGCCTCAGAGATAAGCCTGACTGCTCGTGCCAAGCTACCAAGGTGGTGAGCAGGGGTTATCTTTGGCGTGTACCTTCCTTGCCCTGACTAGAGTGGTGGTTTCTGCCTGGCTTTGGCGCAAGCCCTAGCCAACCAGAAATCCCATTTCTAACACTGGTGATCAGCGGTGGGATTTGGACTTGCGTTTGCGCTGTACCGCAGCGGCAACTGGCCGCACTACAAAACTCTGCATTTAGACAAATCACATGGTATAGGGATTATTGTTTTAAAGTTTGTTTTTAAATGTCATTTCTTTGGAAATGTGGTTCTTGTGCTCTGTGAGTTAGGTGTCCCTAGCTCGGGAGGGTAGATCATCCCCCTTAGTGCATTGTGTTTTCTGGATTCACCAGAGGGTGGGATCCAGTGGTGGCAGCAGATGTGTGTCCAGTGCATGTATTCCCATTCCCAGTTCCCGGGGTAGTGGTACCTGTGTCACGTGGTGGTCAGGTTGAGAAATCAGGGGCGGTAGAAACTGTCTTACCAGTCTTGGGAGGGGTTTGGGTATGAATGTGTAATGCGCTGGATGAATGTGAAGTCCCATTCCCAGTTCCCAGAGTAATAGTACCTGTGTCACGTGGTGGTCAGGTTGAGAAATCAGGGGCGGTAGAAACTGTTTTACTAGTCTGGGGGGTGTGTGTATGTGGTTGATTGGGTGTGAGTTCTCTGGGATAGGGAACTTGCATTGGGGAGTGATTCCAAAAGTAGTGGCTGAGGTGTCTTCCAGCCCAGCGTGGTGGAAGAGGTTCAGAGTAGCCCAGCTAGGTCTCGGTGTAGGGGCTCACGTCCTGTCTCTGCGGAGAAGGAGTGGGTGGGACTGCGTGTCTCCAGGTGCCCGAAACCCAGTGTCAGGGCCTGGATGGTTTCTTTAGGGAACATCAGGTCAGGGGCCTAGGCTGTACCAATAGGTCATTTGAGGAGGATCTCCCAGTGTCTAGAGGACATGGAGCGTTTGTAATCAGAGCTCCAGTAGTCCTGGTGTCTGGCGGTACCGCTCCAGTTGGGAGGGTGCGGAAGTCCAGAGGGAGGGTTGAGAGGGGGAGGGATTCCCCAGTGGGAACCAGTAGGTCAGGGACCAGCCGGGAGGGCTGTGTCGCCACTGAGTGACCGTGGTGTCGCCACTTCTGTCCTGGGGGGTCTGCACGCACTGTCAGATGGGCAGGAGGTCGTGAGATCAGCGCCAGGCAGACTGTCACACGACCCATTAGGTATGTGTCACCCTCGTTAAGTCCTGGTTCGCCAGGCATCTGACCAAAGGGTACGTCCCTCGGTTGGGGAGCCAGTAGTCGGTGTTTCCGGATCTGGACGTAAGGGCAGCTGTAGTCCTGAGGGCAGGTGGGGCTCATCTTAGGTGAAGAGACCCTGCTCTACAGTGGAAGGGGGTGCAGAGGGAGGGAGTCCTCGCCTCTGACCCCTTGGATCCCAGGTGGTAGACCAGTTGGTGGAGAGAGGTCCTGAACTGGTGGGAGAGTTGTGTTCTGGTGGGTGCTTCCCTGGGAGGGTGCGGAACCCCAGAAGTAGAGGTAGGGTGGGGCATTCTTGCCCGTGACCTCTGGTCAGCCTGAGGGTGCGGACCCTAGGTTGAAGGGTCAGTGGTAGTTGGGAACTACACTGAGAGGGAGAGTGGAGAATGGCTTGTATGCCAGGGGTTACTACCCCCCACTCTGGGTTTGGCAAGGACCAGTGGTATCTGGGTGGCCTAGGGCCTGGTCCTGGCCGTGGACAACTAGGTAGTACCAGTGGGGTAGCCTAGTTGGGCCTGAGTTCTTTTCGGTTGTTTTTTTCAGATGGAACCATGTTGATTGAGAATGGCGTAGAACCGGAGAGTGTCCCTGCAGTGCGGGCCTGCGTCCGTGTTCTATCGCCCCAAGCAGGGAAGACCATCACGGTGGTGATTGGTCTGCCCTGCGTTTTGGCTGGAAGGGGGTTGTGTTGGACTTGGCCCTTCTGGCAGGTTCACCCCTGAACTTTTTGCTTTGTGGTGGGCCTTGGGTGTTGTTGCTGGGTGCGCGCGCAAACGCTTTACACATCGCCTCAGAGATAAGCCTGACTGCTCGTGCCAAGCTACCAAGGGGGTGAGCAGGGGTTATCTTTGGCGTGTACCTTCCTTGCCCTGACTAGAGTGGTGGTTTCTGCCTGGCTTTGGCGCAAGCCCTAGCCAACCAGAAATCCCATTTCTAACACAGTCCACAACTAGATTATGGTTTTCTTTAGTTATGGCCCTGTCTTCCCTTTTTTCTAGTTTATTTGAATGCATTGTTAGCATAGTTCCGGGAGCAGGCTGTGTTAATACACAGTCTGATGACGGGCTATTTGCTTTGTTCTCCCCCATGTTTTCAATATCCCACTTCTTTCCCATTTGTACCCCATTTTGCTTTTGTAAATGACAACTCCCCACTAGACCCTCGGCCTTTAGCAAGTTTATCTCATCAGAATAGACAATTGTTTGTACATTCTTCCATTGTTTTTTATCAACTATAGGATAGGATACTTTCTTTTCCAGTTTAACTATATATGTTTTAGTTTGAGCGTTCCCAATCTCAATTTGTTTCTTCCCTCGGTTTTCAAATTGGCATCATATTTTGCTCATTTAGGTTTAATTTTATTTCTAGATTTAAGTTGTTTTTTCTTCAGTTTTTGTTTTGTCAAAATGTGCGTGGTAGAGGGGGATTAAAGATTGACCTGCATATTTTGGTTTATGTCTTCATGCTTACCCTCCTTGTGGGGTTTTTCATTGTTGACTATTAGTTACTAAATGGTTGTTTTTGTTTGTACTGACCTCTCTTTAAACCATTTTTGTAATAATTTGCTGGGACATTGTAGGTATTTTATTACAACCAACATTAGTTACTAATATTTTTAGATCCTCAATTAAGGTGGTCGGAACTTCTGGGATTGTCACTAATTTGTCAATTGTTGGGCAGCAAGCACACTCCGTATTTGTTGTAGCTGCATAAGATTGTGCCTGTGTTAGTAACATATTCAAATTGACCAATTTTTAATCAATCCCTCATATTGCTTTTGCCATAATATTAAGCATGTCTACTTAGACATCCATTCTATTTGATTGATAATTCAGTTCCTCTAATATAAGTTGCGATGATTTAAAGAAGATATCCCATGTAGTACCTGGGTCGGTTGCAGCAAAGAGAATTAATTTGGTTAAAATAGTAATTAGGGACCTTTAAAGGTAACATAGAGAGAAAAAAAAGAATAAGAGGTACAATCATCATTTTAACAAAATCCAATTTACCCCACCAGGATAAGTCGAGAGGAGACTATGAGGAAAGCTAGTTTTGAATCTTAAGTTTTGGTGCATTAAAATTGTGGGCAAGAGTTTGAAGGATGGTAGGTGAGAACCAGACACCTAGGTATTTAAAGTTGGATGGACACACATAAAATTAGTATCAGAGAACATGAATTGATAACATAGAGAATTTAAAGGTAAAATCGCAGTTTTAGAGAAATTCAATTTATAGCCAGATATTTTAGAATAAAAATCAATCTCCTGCAAAACGGGAGGTACGGAAGTTAAGGGATTTGAGAGGTATACCAGAATATCATCTGCATAAACAGATAATTTTGTTTCAAAAGAATTATGTTGGAAGCCTGTTATCAAAGGGTCACGGCGAAAGCATTAAAAAAAAGGCAGAGAAGAAATAGAAGAGGAGAAAGGGGACAACCCTGTCTAGTACTGCTTTGTAAGTTAAAATAAGGGGGAAAAAATCCATTAACAGAAACACAAGCATGTGATTTGGAGTATAAAAGCTTAATAAATTAAATGAATTTAGGGCCAAAACCAAATCCATGACGAGTTTTAAACATAAATTGCCAATTTATATGGTGTAATGCTTTTTCAGCATCAAGAGAAAGTGCAACAAGAAGATCCAGATATCTTCTCCCTAATGTAAGGATATTGGAGAACATCCTAGCATTATCTGAGGTAAGCCTCCCTTTAATGAAGCCAGATTGGTCAGTGTTAATAAGAAGAGGAATAACCTCATCTAATCTAGAGGCAAGAATTTTAGCAAAAATTTTGCAATCATAGTTAATCAATGAAATAGGATGGTTATTTTGACATAAAGTATGATCTTTACCAGGTTTGGGAATGATTACAAAGAGTGCATCTAAAAAGGAGCCTTCCGGCTTAGATTTCAATAGGAAGGAGGTAAATGTGGTGCAACAGTAAATGAAAAAGAGGAAAGAAGTTCAATGGAGAAACCATCAGGTCAAGGGGCTTTAGCTGTATTTAGACATTTTACGGCATTCAAAATCTCCTGAAGAGTTATATCTCTTTCAAGAAGGACCATAGCTTCTGGCAAGCTTCCAGCAAGGAGGAGGGAGAGGGGAGATTGTTAAAGAATGACTGGGTATGGTGTTCAGAAGGATGGGTATCTTTCATGTATAATGCATTATAATGGGACTGAAAAGCATTAACAATGTCTGAATCTGAGTTTAATAAATTATTAGTAAGGTAATTACGAATAGGTCCAATATTTTTCTTTTCCAATTTGACTTTTAAATAATGAGCCAATATTTTGACCGGCTTTATTCTGATCCCCATGATACTTGGATTTTATTTTAAGAAGTATATTGCAAGCATCAGTGGTAGCCTACCTGTTCAGACTGGATTTAGCTTTAATGAGGTCCTGAAGGTCAGAGGGGGATTTAGAAGTAAAGTAAGTGTGTTCAAGAGACTTAATATGTTTGAGAGTGGAAAGGTATTGAGAACTCAACTACTTTTTCCTTCTAGCAGTATAACAATGGTAAAGTCTCTAAAAGAGGCTTTAAAAGCATCCAAGGTGTTGTGAACGGAAGTGGCACTAGGTTTTTTAAATTGAAAAAATATTTCATAAAGTGGGTAGCTTCTAAAGTAAAATTTTGATCACATAGTAAGGAATTGTTAAATCTCCATTGAGCATGTTTGGGAATAGCAAGGGATAAATCAAAAGTGGATAAAACAAGGATATGATCAGAAATAAAAATGAAGTCAATCTCAGAAGACTGGATGGAAGGGAGTAAAGATTTTGAGACCAAAATGGGCAAGTATTTCAAAAAATTGTATCCAAGACTGGATTAGGAGCTGACTGTATTGGAGCTGGAAAATCATTTTTAGCTATTTTAGGTTTAGTACCAGAGGAAGATGCTTTAGCAGGATTGAGAGGGTCGCTGGCCATCTAGATGACGTGCGCTGGTCAATGAGAGATCTTTTTAGTAGTAGAGAGCCTGCCCATATAATAGATGACTGGTGAGAGGGAGTTCAATATACTTGCATAGAAATTTACACTCTATAGTGCCAAAACAATTTATATATATGTGGCATGGACACTTCCACTTAACAGGTTGTGGAGCAGAAAGATAATAATAGATCCCACTGGTTTGCAAACATGCAAGGAAGCAGTAGACCTCCTTAGGGAGCTTCCCACAACTTATGTACTCACATCCACATCCTTTCAGGCTTAGTCACATAAAAAAGCGCGAGCACCAGGATCACAATGCCATAATGGCATAAGGATTAACAATAGTGTACCATAATACATGAGCTAGGGGCATTACGCTCAAAGCAGGTTTGAAATGAAGCACCATGTTGTGTTATAGAAATATTCAAGGAAAAATGACATATCATAAAGCCAGTAGCGATGGTAGTAGTTCGGAGTGACTAGCACTAGGATATATGTGGCCAAAGATACAGAAACATTGCTGAAGAAAACAAACGCAAGGTTACCCATGCATCATGAACATCACTAGAGCGTAAAAGGTAGATACGAGTGGTGTGCTGACAAAATGGCGACCACTCGTATGTGAAGAGAAATCTTCCTCATGGCTATGATATTAAAAGGATGAAACATTAAAGTCTCTCAACAGCCCACAGGAGCGCCGCACCATTAAACAACATGAGACCAGCATAAAGGACTGAAAATGGCCGAAAAATTATTCAGAAGCTCTGTGAGGAAACGGAGCTTAGCGGTCCACCACCATCTTGTCTCAACGCGTAAGCCGAGCCCACAAAAGAAATGTATTTTATAATGACAATTGTTTACAGCTAATTCATGTCTCGCCCCTCCGATTAAAATGAATTCTAAATCTGGAAGCTGACTGCTCTGCGTGTTGCTTTCCCCTTGGCTACTGTCGGAAGCATGAAGTGACGGATGAGATATGAGTAATTTGGTGAAACAACTGCACATGTGCAAACTTTCACAAACCATTCAAAATGTAATCTGTGCTGACCATTTGAGTGATAAAGTTAACAACGTTCCATGACATCAAAATGTGCTCTCATGGGCAGGCTTTCAATATTCAAAGTAAAAGACATAGTCCAAAATCTCTGTAATTTGTTTTCGGGACATTATTTAACTGCATAGAAATTCAAGAGATGCAGTAAAAAGTATAAAAAGCTGTGCTTGAGTGCTGCAAATAATCTGCCTTAAACCACAAAACAGCATGAACTCCTGATACACAAGTTCTTATCATACAAGCTATTTTACCTGGTGCATTATACTGTAGTATAATGATAATTCCTATTGTAATTCTCTTGCTCCTTTGCTAGTGACATCAGTTACGTTCTCATCTGTGGTCCCCGTCAAAGTTCTAACACAATGAGGTTTGTCTCCTTGCACAGACAGGATTAATATTTCCTAAGCCATAAATTAAGAGTTGCCCTTTTGGTCCATCCGAAGCTACAACTCGCTATTGGTGTAATTAAGAGGGAACATTTCTCTAAATCCTCTTGTTTTTCCTGTGTTGCCTCAGACATACAAATTGCCTTTCTAAACAAGCCTTATGGTAATGGTATTAATATATGTTTCATCAATGCTTGAAATGTTTTGCCTTGTATCCCATTATAAAATGCCCTTTCCTCAATGTCCCTGTTAGGGAAACAACCATTACAATGCAATCATTACAACTCACTACCTTTACAATGCAGTCATTGCAACGCAACATCCTTTACATCTCAGGCCATTACAACACAGCCATTACAACGCATGTCACTACAACACATCAATCAATCAATCATAGCATTTCTAAAGCACACTACTCACCCGTGAGGGTCTCAAGGTGCTGGGGGGTGGGGAATGCTGCTACTGCTCGAAAAGCCAGGTCATGAGGAATCTCCTGATTGTCAGCAGGTCCTGGGTCTGCCGTAGGTGGATGGGGAGGGTGTTCCAGGTCTTGGCGGCGAGGTGGGAGAACGATCTGCTGCCGGAGGTCGCTCTTCCGATGCGGGGGACTGTGGCGAGGGCAAGGTTGGTGGATCGGAGCTGGCGGGTGGGGGTGTAGAAGCTGAGTCATCTGTTGAGGTACGCTGGTCTGGTGTTGTGGAGTGCCTTGTGTGCATGGGTGAGGAGCTTGAAGGTTATTCTCTTGTTGACGGGTAGCCAGAGTAGGTCTCTCAGGTGGGGTGTGATGTGGCTGCGGCGAGGGATGTCGAGGATCAGGTGTGCCAAGGCGTTCTGGATGCATTGAAGCTGTTTCATGAGTTTGGCCGAGGCTCCTGCGTAGAGTACGTTTCCGTAGTCCAACCTGCTACTGACGAGGGCCTGGGTGACCGTTCATCTCGCTTCAGTGGAGATCCACTTGTAGATCTTGCGGAGCATGCGGAGGGTGTTGAAGCAGGAGGAAGAGACGGCGTTGACCTGTTTAGTCATGGAGTGGGTGGAGTCGAGGATGACCCAAAAGTTGCGTGCGTGGTCAGTGGGTGTTGGGGCTGTTCCCAGTGGAGTTGTCCCAGGCTGAAGGGGTGTATCCAAGGATGAGGACCTCCGTCTTGTCCAAGTTCAGCTTCAGTCAGCTGTTCCTCATCCATTCAGTGACTGCCTTCATTCCTTCGTGGAGGTTGGTTTTGGCAGTGTGGGGGTCCTTGGTGAGGGAGAGGAGCAGCTGGGTGTCATTGGCGTAGGAGATGATGTTGAGGTCATGCAGTCGGGCGATGTGGGCGAGCGGTGCCATGTAGATGTTCTACAGCGTTGAGCTGAGGGATGAGCCCTGGGGTACGCCACAGATGATCTCGGTGGCTTCAGAGCGGAAGGGGGGAGGCGGACGCTCTGTGTTCTGCCAGAGAGGAAAGAGGTGGTCCAGTTCAGTGCCTTCTCTTGGATCCCGGTGTCATGGAGGCGTGTTCGTAGTAAGCGGTGGCAGACCGTGTCGAAGGCGGCTGACAGGTCTAGGAGGATGAGGGCCGCGGTTTCTTCGTTGTCCAGCAGGGTCCTGATGTTATCGGTGGCGGCGATGAGAGCAATTTTGGTGCTGTGGTTGCTGCGGAACCCGGACTGGGGCGGGTCTAGGATGCTGTTCTCCTCGAGGTAGCGGGTCAGTTGTTTGTTGACAGTCTTCTCATTGACCTTCGCCAGGAACGGGAGCAGGGAGATGGGCTGGAAGTTCTTGAGGTCCTTGGGATCCGCCTTGGGTTTCTTGAGTAAGGCATTGATCTCGGCGTGCTTCCAGCTCTCCGGGAAGGTTGCGGTCTCGAAGGAAATGTTGATGGCTTTCCGGAGATGAGATGCGATGGCGGTGCTGGCTTTGTTGAAGACGTGGTGTGGGCATGGGTCTGATGGAGATCCGGAGTGGATGGTGTTCATAAACTTGATGGTGTTGTCATCGTTGATGTTGGTCCAGGAGAGCAGGCGGTTGGTGCGGATGGTGGTCGTGGGGGCGGAGGTCTCAGTGGTTGTCGGGTGGTCGTGGCGTTGAAGCGGTTGTGGATGCCTGTGATCTTGTGATGGAAGAAGGGGGCCAGCAAGTTACACAGGTCTTGGGAAGGTGGGATGTTGTTGGTGTTGGTGTTGGAGCTGGTGCTGGAGATTTCCTTCACGATGTTGAAGAGCTCTTTGCTGTTGTGTGCATTGTAGTCTAGGCGGTCTTTGAAGGAGGCCCTTTTGGCAGATCTGATGCGGTGATGGTGTCTGCGGGTGGTGTTCTTGTGGGCTGCGTAGCTGTCCGGTGTTCATTCACGGAGACAGTTCTTCTCCAACTTTCGGCAGGTTTGCTTGGAGGCCTGGAGGTCTTCAGTGAACCAGCTGGCTTTTTTGCTGGTGTGACTGTTGGAGGGTTTCTTGAGTGGGGCGAGGGTGTGGCCGGCGGAGTGGGTGGGAGTTGTGACAAGTTGTCTGAGTCCAAGGTTGGCGAGGTTGTCGATCAGGGTGGTGGAGTTGGGGTCGTTGTTGTTCTCGAGGTGGAAGTTCAGGTCCCCGAGGAGGATGTAGTCCGTGGAGGCGAGGGCGTGTGTGCTGACGAACTCAGCGATGGAGTAGCTGAACTGTGGTTGGGGTCCGGGGTGGTCTGTAGACGAGGGTTCCTCTGAGGGTGGTGTTGGGGTCAGTGTGGATCTGGAAGTGCAGGTGTTTGGCTGTGCTGAGGGTGTCGTCGGTGTTGGTCGAGACTCTGAAAGTGCTCCTGTGGACGATGGCGATTCCTCCGCCTCCTCCATTGGTGCAGTCCCTGTGGGTGATCTTGTAGCCTTCTGGGATGGCTATGGCGATGTTGGGTGCTGAGGAGGGGTTCAGCCAGGTCTCCGTCAGGAAGGCGACGTCTGGGGAGGTTGAGTCGAGTAGGTTCCAGAGTTTGGCGGCATGTTTGTGGGCGGAGCAGGTGTTGAGAAGAATGCATCTGAGGTAGTTGGGTTCTTTCCAGTTCAGTGGGTTGGCGGGCCGGATTCTGGTGAAGCTGCAGTTCCGGCAGGAGAAGGGTCCTTGGGTGCGCTTCGGGGCGGCCAGGCAGCAGGTGTGTGATCATCCGGCGTTGAGTGCGTAGAGGGTGCTGGAGTTGTAGCGGAGATGGGCGTCGTGGCGTTCGGGGTCCAGGCGTGGACGGGTGCAGATGGGCTTGCCTTAGGTGCGCCTTTGACGCGCCAGCGGCGCGCCCGCTGCACGCGGCCATCATTCAAAGGGGAGGTGGGAGGGAGCAGCAGCTGGGAGGGGGAGCGGGCGAATGGGTGAGCGGGGGGCGGGGCCGCAGGGGATGCAGTGCATGGTAAAAAACGGGAGTGAGGGACAGCGAAAGGGAAACAGAAGGCAAGGGGGCACAAAGGAAGGGGAATAAAAAAAGACAATCACAAAATACAAGAAACAAAATACAGTGCAAATTGGCAAAGATACAGAAAAACTGTAAAAACAAAATACAGATCGGATACCAGAAGCAAACCTTACGGAGGGCCTCGAACTACAGTCAGCAGGAGCGGCTGCTGAACGCAGAGCACGGGCACAGACTGGTGGAGCTGTGTGGCGTGGGGAGCGAGCTGCCTCCCGGCCTCCCATTACAACGCATGTCACTACATTGCATGCCATTACAACGCATTATAAGGTAAGTAATGGGAAATAGTAATTCTTAACCATACACTATCCAACACTTACCCTACTGTTGCACTCACTGGAGTGGGAATAGTAATGTTTACCCCTACACTATCCAACACTTACCCTACTGTTGCACTCACTGGAGTGGGAATAGTAGTTTTTACCCCTACGCTATCCAACACTTACACTACTGTTTGCCCTAAAAGTATTATGGGTTGTATTGGTATGCTTTGTAATGGAATGCGTTGTAAGTGTAGTTTCTAAAAATGCGTTGTGATGACATGCGTTGTAAAATCATGCTTTGTAATGGATGTTGCGATGTAAAAACCGCATTGTAAAGGCATGCGTTGTAAAAGTTTGGGTTGTAACGTGTCCTATTCCCCTGCTACTGTACTTTAACCTGTAAAGGAATACAGTAATGTTTCATTTTGGAATAAATGCAGCACAGGGCCCACCAGAGTGGTCCCTGCCTTGTCCCCACAGCTCTGGTCTTGCTCTTGATTGTCGTGTTTTCACACCTGCAGTCCTGCACTGCTGTAGAGTTGGTGAAATCCAGTACATGGTTTTCAGAGCTGGTGCAGATCAGGAGACTAACGATGAACAGTCTCCTTTAAAGATTAGTCAATTGAGAGTGCAGGATGTCTTGCTCCCATCTGGGGAAGCAAGGGGGAAGGATGGTCCTCAATGCCCGCAGCTCCCGCTGCTCCCCTCATCTTGCAGCAGGTGCTTAATCTCAATTTGGAAGTGTTCTCAGGAGTAGGGAGATCCGTATAGTTCATTTCTTAACCACCACCCTTTTCCTTCAGCATATTTTATTTCTTCATTTGGTCTTAATTCACACTTCAATGCTGATGATTTTCAGATGTATACTTTTGATTTTTCTCTTTCACAGATTCTCTTTCTAAGCAGACCACTACTTGTTGACCTGCCATCAAAACAATTGATGCCACTGCAGTCCTTAAAACTGGATCACAAGAACACTGAGATTGCTTTAGATGCCTCATCAGCTCTAATAACTCCTCGCCCCATTCATTTTTCCATGTTTTCCTGTTCATCAAGGACTCTTGGAATTATCTGATTCATCATTGACTTTCTCTGACCAACTTTTGCTAGTTGTAAAGAACTGTCGCTTGCCTTTTCATGGCATCTAAAAACTTAAATCATTGTTGCCCTTCTCATCATTCAACTGCTTGTTTTAGTGCATGGTTTGTTCTCACATTAACTACTGTTCCTCTCTATAAATTGGCCTTCCAAAATGTCTGCTCACTCTGGTCCAAGGTATCCAACAGCCCTATGTCTGTCTTTTACTTTCTCTTGCCTATTGTACTCCTATTTTTAACATGCTCTGATTCCTGTGCTACCACTTACATCATAGTCCACATTCTGTCAGTTTTGCATAGTTTTAAGTGCCTTCACTCTCTTGCTCTACCTTACTTATGTGTTGTATCTCTCTATATACCCCAACTTGTTTAATGTGCTTTGAAATCTAACTTATTTTCTGTTTATTGATCTCTGTCATGCTCCTGTCATTCAGGAATCTGAAAATGAAAAATATTTAACTATAGTACAGTGAGTGTAAGCTTATTCAACTTCCATAGACACCTAGTTATTTTTCTTCTTGCCCTATACTGTGTGTTGTATCTTGTATGTCAATTGCCTTGGATAAAGGTGCACGAATAAATCAGTAAATAAATCAATAATAAACCTTGTGTTCAAGAAGCTGCCTATAATCCTCTATATGGAGCCATGCAGCACTCCCAGACATTTCACTGCTATTGAGAGATCTGCTCCTCTGTCTCTTCTTTCTCAAAACATAATGCAGCAAGGAACAGGGTAATGGATAACCTTTCCCTGCTGAGGTGCTACAACATTTGCTTTACCAGGCTATGGCTGCTGCACTTCAGGCTTGTGAAGGCCCTCCTACTAAACAACCTATTTGGGCTGATCTGTTTGGGCCTGAATAGGAAGCAGAAGCTCTCCAAAATCTTAGAGTGAATCATTCTGTTTCCCTTAAAGGGCAGGATGATTTCATAGAATATTAGAAAAAAAAGTTCAACAGTATTTTGGTGCATAGACCTGGTCTAAGAAGGGAAGAAGTTTGCTGGCTGCGCAGGGATCTCCAACCTTTTATGTAATAGGAGCTAATGTGTTCAATACAAATCCCCAAGAGCTACTAATATTATTAGAGATGTAGTAGTTATCACATCAGAAAAAATCACCTCCGTCCTTCAGGCACAAATGTCAGCAGTATCGTAAAAACTGCTTTGTCATTGTGGAATGCCTCTACATGGGTAATGCATAAAAGCCATAGATGCAATGCCCTAGTACTAAGGAATAACATTAGTAATAGTCTCATGAACAGTGTTTGTTTTTTATGTCTGAAATATCAGCTTTAAGTATATTTACAGTTTTCTCCAAACATCGGCTTATGAATTCTGCAAGTGGACACATTTTCATTTCAAATATATGCTTTTCAAATTTGTTATGCATATATTAAGTCAAATAGGCAAAAGCTTCTAATTTAGCTTTCTGGGCTGCACACATGAGACCTACTTACAGTTAGCTGGAGAGCTAGCAGTAGCTCACAAGCTACTAGTTGGAGAAGCCTAGTCTGGAGATTCCCCATTTTCTGATGAAAAACTATCCTATCTCTCAGTTCAATGATGAATTTCTTTTAATGGTCAAGGATGGCCCTTCGATGACAGGTTTATCACCACAGGGGACTATCATCTTTGAGGATGACTTTTCTGTGGACTCCAGTACAAGAGTGTTGATGGCACTTTAGTGAGATTATTCAGCTTCAAATTTAGTTGCATAAGGTACTCTGACAGCTCAATCTCTTATCCCAGATTTCTGGGCACTGACAGAGTAGGTGCAGATGGACAGCAATTGCATAACCTACTTTCGGAGATGGAAAAGCAGGACATTTTTTGTCAGATATTTCATTTGATAAGTCTTTGTTCATCAGCAGATACTTCTGGATCTGTGGTGACTGTTCTACTGAAAAATTTTAATGTGGTCCTTGAGGGCAGAAAATGCTCAGACATCACTTCTCCTCTGTATTCCATTTACAGGGGTCTAGAAATTTGTTTCACAACTACAGCACCCATTTAAGGAGTTGGTTGAAAACAAATAGTTGACTGTACTGGTGCAACAGCCAGGCAGGGTTCAAGGTTTTGAATCCCACCAGTTATTTGGGGTCTTCTTTTTCTAGAGGTGAGGTTAGGCCCTATTAAGGTAGAGGCCTTGGTCAGTGAGCCCCTTTCGCCATAGAATGTGGCTCTAGCCTGTTGCCAACTCTCCTTTCACTCAAAAACATGACTATATAGGGCAACTTCTGGTTCATCTGGGACACGTGGGAGTGGGTCAATTTGGATTCTTGAACTTCTGAAAATTCTTGGTCCAATATGAACTGCTTTGTAACATTATAGAGTCAGGTTTGGTTATCTGATACAGTTCCAAAAATGTTCAGAGAGTTCTTCTACACAATTCAACTACCTGATGCATGCAACATCATCAATAAATTGGACACAGCAGCTAATGAATCCTATTTGTGGCACAAAAACCTTCACGGGCATCCTAGTCTATGTTTCACTTAAAAATTATAAGCAATTTCCTTCTACATTTGCTATTCAATACAGTCAATATGGCGACTCTCTAGTACATTCAACCATTAGTCACTTCAGGGGACTATCTGTACTTCTTGGAACTTATGAATCCTTACCTTCGTGGGCCAATCCACCTGACGTCCTAAGTGTTCTTTTGACTTCAACACCATCATTGCTGAGTACTTCAGTTCGGTCTTTACTCCAAATCTAGGGTCTTTGCAAAGATCTTGGCTGCTTTAGTGCTTAGAGTTCCGTCCGAGGTTGTCCTGGAATTTCCATAGGTATGCTAATTTCTAATTAGGACATCTTCTTATTCCAAGAGGTTGAAGATGCGTGGCTTATATATGGGGTCCTTCAGACCCACAGATTCCTGTTCAACTTGGCCAAATCTCACTTGGTGCCTTCTCAGTGCACTTCATCACTGATGTTTTTCATAGGAACATGGGACTCGTGTTCCTACCCTCTACAAGGAGGCTGAAGGAGGTAGCTTCTATCAGTCCTGCTGGAGCTTTTTGAGGCTTCTGCTCTGGTTACTGGTTCAGGGCCCTATTACAGCCTGTCTGAAGGTGGTTGCTTGGGCATATCCTCATCTTCAGCCCCTAGTGCTTCATCTCTTGGTCTATTGGTGCTCATACTCAGAAGACTATAAGCCTTGGTTCCAGTTACACCCCATGATTCACTACCAACTTCAGTGGTGGTTGATTCAGATCATCTGGGCATAGGGATTCTATTGGACCCTCCTCCTACTGTGGTCCTGACTACTGATGCCATCATCAATGGTTGGGAGTGAATTTAGAAACAGATTTAATACAGCAACTTCAGTCTCCAATGGAGATCGGACAGTCCTCCAACTGGTGAGAGCTGGCTTCTGTTCATCGCGCCCTTCTTTACGTTGCTCCATTTCTTCAAATTCGGACAGTTTGCATCTGCACCTAAAAACCAGTGGCAGGTACTATCCAGCTTGGTGATCCTGCCACAGAACTTCAGGTTTTTTGGTCAGACCACAATCTTCTTTAATTTGCAGCAGTTTACCTCCTCAGTACCCCTTCATCACTTCCCTCCTGTATCAGACCATCAGAGAGCAGTTTGATCATCTTTGACTAGACCTGTTTGCTTCAGAATAATTTGCTCTCCTTCCTCAGTTCTGCTCCTCACACCACTCTCCAAGGGTTGGGAGAGTCAATGCCCTGCTCCTACTGTGGTCTCGGAATGTTAATATGCATATCCTCCCAGTCCCTTCTTGAGCAGAGTATTTTTCCAGAAGATCAAGTCCTCCTACTAACTCTTTTCAGAATAATGATGACCATTATTCCTCTGCTTCAGCAACTCTTAATCTTACCTCCGTTGATGCTTCCTATCAGTCCTTAACCCTTAAGGACATGTTGTCTTTCAGAGTCCATGCTTCTTCACCTTTAATTAGAGATCAGTAGTTTGAAAGGTTGATCCTCCAGGCTATAAGTTATTCCAATGAGATGGTACTTTGTGTTAAACAGACCAGGCATTCTTATGCTCTTGTACACACATGAAGAATGTTAAGGCTAGGTTTTCCACTGGGGCATGCAGGCTTCTATTGTAACTACTCAGGGTTCTTGCCTTTCTTCAGGATGGATTTTTGTGGTTCTTGTCATCTCTACCTTTGATAGTCAGTATGTAGCCATCCATGCTTTCAGAGCTTCAGATTCCCAGCATATCACTCTTTGGGCCTCCAGGCTTGTTTCTTTAATCATCATCCAGTGGTCCACATCAGTGTTCCTCCCTGGTCCAGTTAACTTAGTTATTTGGGGGATTTTGGGTGGTCCCTTTGAACCTCTATATTGCATAGAACTAAAATATTTGCCTGATAAAGTATTTTTCCTAGTAGCTATTTTTTGTGAACATTTGCTGTGAGAGCTTAAAGTGTTGCTGTACTGTCCGCCTGTTGGAAATGGCCCTTCCTGCAGGGTTATTCCCAAACTTTTTGCTTCTTCCTCCAATTTTTTCCTGACCTGTCATTGTTGGCTATAGAACTCTAGGCACTTTACCACTGCAAATCAGTGCTAAAGTGCATTTACTCTCTGTGTAAATTGTTATTATGATTGGTTATCCATGATTGGCATGTTTGATTTGCTAATAAGCCCCAGGTTAAGTGCACAGGGTGTGCCAAGGCCTGTACATCAAATGCTACTAGTGGGCCTGCAGCACTATTTGTGCCACCCACATGGGTAGCCCTGAAAAGATGTCTCAAGCCTACCACTGCAGTGCCAATGCGCAGTTTGTTAACTGTCATATCGACCTGGTAAGTGTACCCACTTGCCTGGCCCTAACCTTCCCTTTTCTTATATGTTAGTCACAACCCGGTGGGCAGGGTACAATGTATGTGAAAGGTAGGACATGCCCTGATGTGTGTGACATGTCCTGATAGTGAAATACTACCAATTTTATGTTTCACTATTGTAAGGCTATCGGCTCCCATAGGTTAGAATTGGGAAGTTTGCCTATAACAACTTCTAAGCATTACTGCCCCTAGGAACCAGATGGGAAAATAAAGTTTAGTATGCCTGAACTCAGAATGTTAAAATGCATTTTTTAGTGAGGGTGATTTTTACATTCTGTGTTTGAAAATACCACTTTTAGAAAGTAGGAATTTTCTTGCTTAGCCCTCCAGTGTCCTCTGCTAAAATGTATATTGACTGTCTGGCTTTGGAGTGACAGGGGCTGAGGATGTGCAGTGGCTCCAGAGAGTCTAGATGAGTCAGCGCGAGGCTGAATAGGCCTGGTCTGTATTTGGAGTGGTCGGAGGAGTAGCACCTGTACCTGAAAAGGGCTGTGCCTGCCTTCCAAAATGATGACTCTGGATGTCTGGAGACAGGGCTCACACTGACAATGGAGGTTGTTGTGTACTTGCAAAGTGCCCCAAAACTGGTTTCAGAGCCCTGGGGCAGGAGAGAACAAAAAGATTTACTGTATAAAAAGAGGGGCCCAGGCCTCAGACCAGGAATACCTGGAATTCAAGAGGACCCTTTGCCAAGGAGAAGAGCTGGAGAGACTGAGGAGAAGTATTGCCCCTTTGCTGTGTGCTGTGTGGGGTTGGCCTGCTGCTGCTGTTTCTGCCAAGGAAAGGAGAAGGACTGCTGTGTGCTGTGTCCCCTGCTTGAAGGAGATCTCCAAGGGCCTGTGTGTGCTGGCCTCCTGTTCTGAAGTCTCAGGGACAAGAAAACTTCACCCCCAGCTCCCCTGAACTCTGCTGCTGTGAGTTCTGACCTGTCAGGAGGTGCCTTTGCCAGTATTGGACCTCTGGAGGTTGCTGCTGCTGTTTGGGAGCTGGAAGAGAGAAGGAACTTGAAGAACTAAAAAACGATGCATCGCTCTACTTACGGCTGTTTTTCTGATGCATCTCCACGGCGCAAGAAGAATTTCCACGCATCGCTGTGCCGCTACAAAAACCGACGGCTTGGCAGTTCGGGCTGGACTGTTCCCATGAGGCACAGGGTCAAGACTGATTTGCATATGGCCATGTCTGAACTGGGGTGGCGTAGTGGGCAAAAGAACGATGGATTTAACCCAGATCTCTTGACTGGGGGAGAATGTATGCATTGTCAGCATTCCGTCCATCATTTGTTTGTTGTAACGCTTTTCGCCCTAAGTGGGATGGGTATTCCCAGACGTGGGACCCGTGCTCACTACGCCACTGGAGTCAAGCTATCCTGGCTGATGACGGCTGATAGCCAGAAACCGGTCCTAGGATGCTTGATTCTGGTCCAGGGAAGACATGGCTTGGCAGTTCGGGCTGGACTGTTCCCATGAGGCACAGGGTCAAGACTGATTTGCATATGGCCATGTCTGAACTGGGGTGGCGTAGTGGGCAAAAGAACGATGGATTTAACCCAGATCTCTTGACTGGGTGAGAATGTATGCATTGTCAGCATTCCGTCCATCATTTGTTTGTTGTAACGCTTTTCGCCCTAAGTGGGATGGGTATTCCCAGACGTGGGACCCGTGCTCACTACGCCACTGGAGTCAAGCTATCCTGGCTGATGACGGCTGATAGCCAGAAACCGGTCCTAGGATGCTTGATTCTGGTCCAGGGAAGACATGGCTTGGCAGTTCGGGCTGGACTGTTCCCATGAGGCACAGGGTCAAGACTGATTTGCATATGGCCATGTCTGAACTGGGGTGGCGTAGTGGGCAAAAGAACGATGGATTTAACCCAGATCTCTTGACTGGGGGAGAATGTATGCATTGTCAGCATTCCGTCCATCATTTGTTTGTTGTAACGCTTTTCGCCCTAAGTGGGATGGGTATTCCCAGACGTGGGACCCGTGCTCACTACGCCACTGGAGTCAAGCTATCCTGGCTGATGACGGCTGATAGCCAGAAACCGGTCCTAGGATGCTTGATTCTGGTCCAGGGAAGACATGGCTTGGCAGTTCGGGCTGGACTGTTCCCATGAGGCACAGGGTCAAGACTGATTTGCATATGGCCATGTCTGAACTGGGGTGGCGTAGTGGGCAAAAGAACGATGGATTTAACCCAGATCTCTTGACTGGGGGAGAATGTATGCATTGTCAGCATTCCGTCCATCATTTGTTTGTTGTAACGCTTTTCGCCCTAAGTGGGATGGGTATTCCCAGACGTGGGACCCGTGCTCACTACGCCACTGGAGTCAAGCTATCCTGGCTGATAGACAGATACCAGTCCTAGGATGCTTGATTCTGGTCCAGGGAAGACATGGCTTGGCAGTTCGGGCTGGACTGTTCCCATGAGGCACAGGGTCAAGACTGATTTGCATATGGCCATGTCTGAACTGGGGTGGCGTAGTGGGCAAAAGAACGATGGATTTAACCCAGATCTCTTGACTGGGGGAGAATGTATGCATTGTCAGCATTCCGTCCATCATTTGTTTGTTGTAACGCTTTTCGCCCTAAGTGGGATGGGTATTCCCAGACGTGGGACCCGTGCTCACTACGCCACTGGAGTCAAGCTATCCTGGCTGATGACGGCTGATAGCCAGAAACCGGTCCTAGGATGCTTGATTCTGGTCCAGGGAAGACATGGCTTGGCAGTTCGGGCTGGACTGTTCCCATGAGGCACAGGGTCAAGACTGATTTGCATATGGCCATGTCTGAACTGGGGTGGCGTAGTGGGCAAAAGAACGATGGATTTAACCCAGATCTCTTGACTGGGGGAGAATGTATGCATTGTCAGCATTCCGTCCATCATTTGTTTGTTGTAACGCTTTTCGCCCTAAGTGGGATGGGTATTCCCAGACGTGGGACCCGTGCTCACTACGCCACTGGAGTCAAGCTATCCTGGCTGATGACGGCTGATAGCCAGAAACCGGTCCTAGGATGCTTGATTCTGGTCCAGGGAAGACATGGCTTGGCAGTTCGGGCTGGACTGTTCCCATGAGGCACAGGGTCAAGACTGATTTGCATATGGCCATGTCTGAACTGGGGTGGCGTAGTGGGCAAAAGAACGATGGATTTAACCCAGATCTCTTGACTGGGGGAGAATGTATGCATTGTCAGCATTCCGTCCATCATTTGTTTGTTGTAACGCTTTTCGCCCTAAGTGGGATGGGTATTCCCAGACGTGGGACCCGTGCTCACTACGCCACTGGAGTCAAGCTATCCTGGCTGATGACGGCTGATAGCCAGAAACCGGTCCTAGGATGCTTGATTCTGGTCCAGGGAAGACATGGCTTGGCAGTTCGGGCTGGACTGTTCCCATGAGGCACAGGGTCAAGACTGATTTGCATATGGCCATGTCTGAACTGGGGTGGCGTAGTGGGCAAAAGAACGATGGATTTAACCCAGATCTCTTGACTGGGGGAGAATGTATGCATTGTCAGCATTCCGTCCATCATTTGTTTGTTGTAACGCTTTTCGCCCTAAGTGGGATGGGTATTCCCAGACGTGGGACCCGTGCTCACTACGCCACTGGAGTCAAGCTATCCTGGCTGATGACGGCTGATAGCCAGATACCAGTCCTAGGATACTTGATTCTGGTCCAGGGAAGACATGGCTTGGCAGTTCGGGCTGGACTGTTCCCATGAGGCACAGGGTCAAGACTGATTTGCATATGGCCATGTCTGAACTGGGGTGGCGTAGTGGGCAAAAGAACGATGGATTTAACCCAGATCTCTTGACTGGGGGAGAGTGTATGCATTGTCAGCATTCCGTCCATCATTTGTTTGTTGTAACGCTTTTCGCCCTAAGTGGGATGGGTATTCCCAGACGTGGGACCCGTGCTCACTACGCCACTGGAGTCAAGCTATCCTGGCTGATGACGGCTGATCAACAAACCAATGATGGACGGAATGCTGACAATGCATACATTCTCCCCCAGTCAAGAGATCTGGGTTAAATCCATCGTTCTTTTGCCCACTACACCACCCCAGTTTAGACATGGCCATATGCAAATCAGTCTTGACCCTGTGCCTCATGGGAACAGTCCAGCCCGAACTGCCAAGCCATGTCTTCCCTGGACCGGAATCAAGCATCCTAGGACCGGTTTCTGGCTATCAGCCGTCATCGGCCAGGATAGCTTGACTCCAGTGGCGTAGTGATGACGGCTGATAGCCAGAAACTGGTCCTAGGATGCTTGATTCTGGTCCAGGGAAGACATGGCTTGGCAGTTCGGGCTGGACTGTTCCCATGAGGCACAGGGTCAAGACTGATTTGCATATGGCCATGTCTGAACTGGGGTGGCGTAGTGGGCAAAAGAACGATGGATTTAACCCAGATCTCTTGACTGGGGGAGAATGTATGCATTGTCAGCATTCCGTCCATCATTTGTTTGTTGTAACGGTACAAAAACCGAAGCAGCGCCTGTCGCTGCTGCAAGAATGGATGCATCGATGGGTTGCGGCTGAAGAAATCCCACGCAGCGCCGCTGCCAATCTCCGCATCGATTACCAATGCCTCCCGAATTTCCACGTATCACACCTGTGCGACAAATTTTCCCGACGCATCACCTGCGGACCGGAACCGTCATGAAGAATCGACGCATCACTTCCCTCTACAGACTGGATTTGACTAATCACTTCTCCTGCGTGCAGCACACCTGTCACATCGCCTCCCCAAGGTCTCAGGAACTGACGTATCTCTTTGTTTTCGATGATTCTTCACTCTGCTGCTGTTTGGCCTTGTGAATTTTGACGCAACTACAGGTACTTTGTGTAAAAGTCAAGTAGCCATAGTTTTCTATTGTACAAGTTCTTGAAAACTTTTGAATGTCATATTTTTAACTGTGTATGTTGGATTTTTGGTGTTTTGGTCTTTTTAAGTTTAAATAACGATATTTTATTTTCTAAACTGGTGTTGTGTCCATTTGTGATGTTTTTACTATGTTACTGTGAGTGTTGATACAAATACTTTACACATTGCCTTTGGGATAAGCCTGTCTGCTCCTGTCAAGCTACCAAGGAGCAGGGGTTATCTAAAGTGTGGATCCCCCTTACCCTGACTAGAAGCAAGTGTCCCTGTTTGGACAAAGGTACCTATCTCTGCCAACTACAGACCCCCATTTCTAACACCCCCCCTTTCTAAATTTCTTTCCAGACAACATAGGGACTGATTATGAGTGACTCATACTATTTTGAGCCATGTGTCAACTTCAGTTGACACATGGGTTGGAAATACAAGTTTGAAGATATTGAACACAATGCCTCAACCTTCGATAGATTTCAACAGGTCAAACCTGCTGTATTTTAACAAGGGGAAATATTTGGTATTTACCACAATATGCAGATTTTGGTGCGTTAAACACCAAAATCTACATGTTATTCTTCATGAACATACCTTGTGGTATCGTTATTTATCAAGGGCGATAAATAACGCCTTCACTGGTAACCAGGCCAATAGTGTTTCGACCCAGGTAGTGCTTTCTTCCCACTTCTGAGTTCCACTATTCATAAGACTTGGATTTGACAGTACTGTTCCCACATCTTCTTTGTAGGAAAAAGCTTGGATGCAAGCTCTTGATGTGTATAGAGCTTAATGTGTTTCCCTGGCTAGGACCGCTCCTTTTATTTATCTGTTTATTTATTTGTTTATATAGCGCCTGAATCGACCCCCGAAGGGGTATCTCTGCGCTTAGGACGGTGGCAAGAAATGAGGCTATACTACAACATCAAAGACAGAAAAGAGTGGTTTTAAGCTGCTTTCTAAATTGTAGGTGGTCGGAGCATTATCTTAGATGCAGAGGAAGTTTGGTGGGGAGAGGAGTTGGCCTAACGGCTAGGGTGCTTGACCTCGGACCTGGGGAACTGCGCTCAAGTCTCGGTAATGACGCTGAACATCTTGTGATTCTGGGCAAATCACTGAATCTCCCCGTACCTAACAAAGAATGAATGTGTGTCCTAATGTAACGTAACTGGTGCTATGTAAAGCGCTCTGATACCTGATTGGATTCGGGTCAAGTTTGCGCTATATAAAACTCTGCAAAAAAAATAAAAAATAGTGGGGCTCAAACAAGAGCCCTGGGGCACTCCCTTGGCTGATTCCATAAGCGCCGAACGATACGGGCCAAGGATGATGGTCTGAGATCGAGAAGTTAGAAAACTCGTTATCCACTGCAGAGCCAAATCTCTAAGTACAGCCGCCTTCAATCTCCTGAGCAATATCTGGTGTGAAACTGTGTTGAACGCGGCTGATAGGTCCAACAGCACCAGAATCATAGATTGGCCTCTGTCTAGGGCCATCCTGATGTTATCCGTGACTGCAAGCAGAGCTGATTCTGTGCTGTATTTGGGCCTAAAGCCTGACTGGGAGGAGTCTAAGCAACCAGCCTGTTCGACATGGTTGGAGAGATGTTTATTTTTGTGCTTTTCCAATAGCTTGCTTAGGAAGGGAAGGAGCGAAACAGGGCGGAGATTAGAGAAATCCGTTAGCGGAGCCTTGTTGTTCTTGCGGATAGACATGACCTGTGCTGCTTTCCATTCTGACGGCACATGACCCTCTCTCAATGAGAGATTGAGAAGACACTGAATGGGAGGAGACAATTGTCAGGCCAAAGAGGTAACAACTTTGGCCGGGATGGTATCTAGGGGGGAACCTAATTTTACCATGCGAATAAGTGTATCTATATCTGTCAGCGTCACAGGAGGAAAACTCTCTAGCAACTAGGAGGTTGCCTGTGCTGACAGATCGGGTGACATGGTGTCCTCAGGCTGACTGCCTGATGAGACTATTTTTTCGTAATAAGCTCTATTTTCTGTGAGAAATATTGGGCGAAGTCATTGCAAAGCATTTGCGTAGGTACCTCAAAATTTTCGCAGGCCTTATGATTAATAAAGGATTGGAGTATACGGTATAACATTTTTGGAGCATAGCCAGCCTGGACTAGTTGAGATGCAATGTGGGCTTTTCACAAAGTAGTCTCTCTCTCTTTGTGGCTTATTTGCATCCATTTGAAATAACTCCTAACTGTTGGATTCATCTTACCACCTCTTCGAATCCTCAGAATTCTGAGGTTGCTCTTACAGGTACGGATAAGGGTCAGTCCAGCAGGGGCAGTGTCCACCTCTTGGTTGTCCTCTAACGAGGATTTCATCAAGGACATCTGTTATCATTCCACCTAGACTTCTCGACAAAACTTTAGGACTACTTACCTACTACAGGTGGCTGGAGTTATTTTTCTGATTTTGTTTCCCATTCAAAGGGCTTCTTTAGGCCTAGATTTAAGGCTTTGTGTTTGGTATTTACCTATGCGGTGTTGCTGTGATATATTTTTCTGAATTGCCTTTCTTACATTTCCCTGTGATTTGGTGTCGATGCTTGGTTACATCCAATTACCTTAAGACTGTGACACAGATGACAATCAAGGAAATAATGATCTTGTTACTTACTGCTCAGCTTCCTTGCTCCACATCCCAGTTCTGGGATTCATCCCTCCTGCACAGGGAGGGACTGGTTTGTATTTGGTACATGTGAGAGGTAGACTGCTGGCATCTTTTTTATGTCATCTGTGGTGGAGCCTTAGATACGAACTATGGGCAAAGGGTTGTTAGGATATGCAAATCCTCTCTGCATGACAAGGCAACTTACATTATCTTAGGCCTCTGGCAAGAAAAGCTAGGACTCAGAGAAATAAAGATTACTGGTAACCAGCCCATTCATCCAATCAGGCTAGTAGTAGGATAGTGACATTATATGTATATAGACTTTGCATTCGTTTTATGCATTCTGGTTGGAAAAGATATTGCTGCTTGTTATTCAAATGTTATTAACGACAAACTTCAATCCCCAAACAACCGGCTCCTAAAATCAGCAAAAAGGAGAAGCCTACTTTGAAAATATAATTTGTTTGTTTGCTTTTTGGTAAACGAGCTTTAAAACAGCCCTCAGGAGCTCCAAGAAGAAATGAGGGAGTCTTTATTGCTACCCGCTGCTGCCTCCAAAAAATGCTTCTGTTCAGTGCTGCTGTTTCAGCAAACTTTGTCATCAAAATATAGTTCTACTAATCAGTTTATGTATGCCAATTATTTATTTCACGTTATTTCGTTTTTATTGTACATTGTATTTATATATTTATGTGTGTTCCTATTTATATATGCGTGCATTTGTTAGATGTGTTTTAGTGCAGCACACATTTCCTTATGATCATTGCAGAACTTTTCGTTATACAGACTGTTGTATGTTTAAATCTCTCAAGTAATAGTGTGATCTGGGTTTGTGTAGGTAAAGTGAGGTTTTGGTACAGCCAGTTTGGCATTGATCGCACCAGCTTTAAAGCGTTAGCATGGTGGCCTGGCGGAGAGGGCTGGGGACGGGACAGAGAGGATACGCAGACCCATCTTTTGAGAAGCACAAGTATGAGAGAGGGATGTGTAATGTCCTAATTTCTCTTTTGTCACCCCTGCATCTCAGCTATCACAGGCTTGCCAGCGGAAGTGATTGATGTAGCACCTTGAGAGTCAGATAATACAACTGCCGATCAATCCTCAGGACGTTACGCAAATGGCCAGTGCCTTGCTGCTGCAATTATAGAACCATCACCTTTCTTCAAACATGCACATTCCTGCACTTTAAACTCATAAACAGTCGAAAAATCAATCTGGATTCCTGACAGGATATATCGCTCTAGTCCGTTTTTCTTTTCGTACAGGACAAATCAATTCAGAACATAATTCTTTTTTATTTCACGTTTCTTGACCTATCTTTACTTGATTTGGACAGAGAGAGCGCTGCAGTGCATCAGTTATCATCTGCTCTCACACAGACACATCTGATGGAGAAAGAGCCAGTGAGCTACACACTGTGCCAGAGGACTCAGCCAAGCTTTAACGACATTGCACTTTTCGTTCCCACTGCCTTTGCTCAGAGCTACAGTGGACCAGATCAACAGTTCGCATATTATATGCACTTAGAGAAGCACTCCTGTACCTTAAAGGGGAGAGGATGCGGTGTAACGTCTAGAGCGGCCGACCTTGAAGCTGGGGAACCAGGGAGTATGTTTACAAAGAAATGGTGCAGCGTTTAGCAATTTAGTTGCGCCAAGCTGGGTCATTTCAAAAACTCATAAGTGTGCCAAATTTACAAGAATATAGCTCAACTCTGTGTTTTCTCTTGTGCTGGCACTAATCGACAGAGCAAAAACAGAGGAGAAATAAAAGTATTTCTCCTTGTTGCGCTGCTCTAACACCTGCTTTTCAATGGCGTTAGTTTTTTGCTCTGCCTCAGGTTTACATATCCTTGTAAACCTGAGGCAGTGTCAAAAAGCCTTCTCCCCTTTATACCTTTCTTCTGTCTTTCTCAGAATCAAAGTCTGATGACGAAAAATACTTCCAGGGCTGATGCCGGAGATATCAGTAATTCCCAGAAGTAGATTTACCCCACCGTCATGAGATGTCCCCAATCGATTCAGGCAGTACAGTCAAAATCAATGTTGTCTCATTTATTTCCACAGGTGAGTGGGTAATTCAAGACCTTTTTCCACAAACAAGGATATCCAGGTTTGACTCGGGGTACGTGCCCCGGGAAGCAAAGGATGTAATTCTTAATCCAGAATGTCTTTAAGTAACATTATTTCTTCATTAAGCATTCTTTGTTTAACTGGTAGCAAGATGTACTGTTTGAACTATGAAATCTGAGACACTCATTCTGGGGCCTATATTGAAATAAATAAGTTTTCACCTGAGATATCTTTAATGTCACATATTCAAAACACGTAACTGCTTTCTTCCACTAATATGACGTCAATAAATGTTATTGCTACCATTGATAACAAATAACTGCTCTACAAAGTTTCAATTTCACACACAAGAGCATTCTGTCTGTTGGACTTGGCCCTTTTTGCATGGTCATCCCTAAACTTTTTTCCTTTCTCCTAGCCTTTTTTCTGGCATAGTGTTGGTGGTTTTAGGACTCTGGGCACTTTAGCACTGCTTTCCAGTGTAATGTGCATGTGCTCTCTGCGTTACATATGGTAAGATTGGTATACACCTGTTTTGCCTATTTAATTTACCAGTCAGTCCCTTGTAAAGTGGTATCCCAGATACCCAGGGCTGGTAAATTAAATGCTACTGGTGGGCTTGCAGCGCTGATTGCGCCACCCACCAAAGTAGCCTTGCAAACCTATCTCAGGCCTCTGCAGGAACTGTGCGCGCAGTGTTGCTGCCACTGTGACGTGGCACCTAAAGTGTGTTCGACCTACCTTTTACTACATGTCAGTCACCCCTAAGGTAGGCCCTAGCTAGCCCTATGGGCAGGGTGCATTGTAAGTAAAACATAGGACATGTACCTTAAGTGTGTGACATGTCCTGGTAGTGACAAACAGCCCTTTTGGTTTCTCACTACTGTGGGGCTGCCCTCCCATAGGAATGCATTGGGGATTCCCTGATAAGTTTCAGTGGTAATTCCCGATATGAGAGGTGCAGCATGGTCAAGTTTGGTATATTTGGTATATTGCTAATAAATGCTGCGCAATGGTGTGCGCAGATTTATTATAACTATTTTAGGAATGCCACATTTAGGAGTTGGAATTTCTGTGTGCTATGTGTCTGCCTGCCTGATGTGAATTGCATGTCTGGCTTTTGAGTGACGGGCTGGTGAGGTGTGTGTGGCTACAGGAGGAGAAGGGTGAGTCAGCACTAGGCTAAATGGGACATCTGCATTTGGAGTAGTGGGAGGAGAAGTCTCTGGTACCTGAATAGGCCTGTGCCTAGCCTGTACAGTGCTGGCTCCGCCCCCCTGTGGTATGTCTGATGACGACCCCCACTCGACAAAAGACCTTGTAAACAAAGTGCTGCAATTCCCCCCTAAACCAGTTGCATCTGGTTTGCCCAAAGCTCTGTACCGCAGACAAAGGAAATGGTGATATAAATACTGGGACCACATGAAAGGTGTGCTTGTTCTGGTGCTGGGGGCTTGCTGTTGCTGGGCTCCAGGAGGAACCGCCACGAGGGACTGCCTCCCTGCTGGAGGACCCTGTGTGCTGGCCAGCCTGGGCCCAGCCTTGTGCCCCTAGAACTTTGCCCTGGACTTAGGACTTAGCGCCTTGTGAGCGCTTTATTTTTATCCTGCAGAATAGCACTGCATCTTTATTTTTAAGACTCCAGGGTTAGGGGAGAGTTTCGTTTAGCAGCCCTGGGCTGTGACGATTTTGGTGGGGATTCCCCTGCAGTTTGGGCACTTTTGCAGCAGAGCAGGAGCCCACCCTGCACTGCTGCTGCTGGTAGAGGTGGGAGCCCACCCCGCGTTTTTGCAATTTGGAGGAGCGGGTACCCACCCCGCTTTTATGCTTCTTTGGGGGGTGCCCACCCTGCTTGAATGCCGGTGTAGTGGAGACAGGGTTTTATGTGCGCACATTGCTATGTTAGCATAAGCGCTTTAGCTGTGAAACACCATCTTGCCACTTTGCTGCTTTTGCACACGACGCTACAGGTAGCTGTTATAACAAGTAAAACTGCTTGCTTTTCTTTTTCTTCACATGAGAACAGTCTGTTGTTCACATCCCTAGACGTGCACCGCGACCTTAGTCTAAACACTGTGTGCAGAAGCCGTCAAGGTCAAATAACAATGTATGATGTTGAATTCAGGTTGATCGGTCCACGCTCTAGACACATCACGCACACAGCTGCAAATATCTGAAACTCGGGTGCCTTTAATATTGCATTTTGCATGCATGATTCAGACACTTGGAGAAAACCTTTCCAGACACAGAGAGCATAGCTGATCCTGTGATTTTATTCACCTAAGCTGATCTTTGAGGTTTGGGGTTCACCATTCAAACCTAGACACCTTCTATTAGTTTATAAAACTAGTTTACTAGCCAAGGGAGGGTGGTTAACAACGTATTATAGGACTTGTCTTCCACATCATTTTTATTATGATTTCTCCGTTCATTTTCCATGGTATTGTAGCAATGCTGTTGTTTTTTTTTTATCATTTGCCTGCTTATATTAGCCAAAGTACTGCACCTTAGAGCACGTAGTTAAAAATAAACATTTTAACTTTTCCGTGTCTCTGAATACTCTTGTTGTGGACTGATATGAGAATAATAACGAAAAGGTGTTTCTGCTTCCCACCATTCCTGAGAGTACTCTAAGTCGCTTGTTCTGGGTTGTCTAATCATTGGTAGCTTAGAAATGATACGGAGGACGAATGAGACACAGATGCTAGTCGGATAGGGGTTCTGGGCACCGAGGTGAGTTTTTTGGTACACAACAATTCACTGAGGTCCTGGTTTCCTGTGCATAGTTCTGTGCATGAGCAGAATCTCTGCAACACCGCTTTGAGTGGTGGGTGCCCACCCCGCATTGCTGCTTGCTTGGCGGGTGCCCACCCCGCTGTGGAGCTCTGTGGTGCGGTGGGAGCCCTCCCTGCACTTCGCCGCAAGGAGATCACCGCTGCGGCCCGAGAGGAAAACAGAAGCCGCCACTGAGAGCACCAAAACCGGAAGACAGGTGCCTGTGCCTGACTGTGGGCGGGGACTGCTGAGACAGCTTGTCGGAGCCTCATGGGCTCTATATCTGCTTCCCCCTGCCTTGGGGAAGCTGTCCAGAGCATCGCGGGCTTTCCATCGAAGTCCCGGTCCCAGGAAGGGGGACCGGGCAAAGGGAGACAGGCAGGCCTGCACTTGAGTCGAGGCGGGGCTCCCGTGTGGTGAGGAGAGACCCGCGTGCAGTCTAGAGCCGACCAGAGCCTGATGGGCTAACTAGAGCGCCAGAATACCGCCATGCCCAGCCAGGAGTCCACCAGAAAGCCAGGTGAGTGGTGGCACGTCATGAGAGGCTGGGGGCGATTTGAGGCACATTGTCGGTGCCTGTGAGGGAGACAGAGTGGCTCCCCAGGCACAGCGGTGCCCTGTTAAATTTCACAGCTGCGCAGTTGCGGGTAACTGCACCGAGGGGGTAATTTTGTTTATAGAGTCCCAGTGGGGACCCCCTCCAGGCAAAGTGAGTGCCAGTGTCTGCGCCTATTTTCACAGCTGCACCGCCAGTTGGCGGCAGCTGCAAGGTGGGGGCACATTTGTTTTGCAAAGTCCCAGTGGGGACCCCGAAGGCACAGTTGCTGCCAGTGTCCTTTATCTTTGGGGGCCAGATCATCTCCAGAAGTCCCAGAGTGGGACTTGAGGGCATTTGTGTTTTCAACAGGAAAGGGGTGAGAAGAACCACAGGCCCCAGCGCAATTGCACACTTTGGAGTTTGCTGCATCGGCAGCCAAGCCCTGACATTCTGGACAAAGGGCTTTTAGGGCCCAGGTGAAAGGCTCGATGACCTGGGGTCATTGTGGGTGAGATTGATAGAGTGCCAGACTCTACAAAGCTACATAATGTGTTTTATGCCTAATGTGATGGTGATTGCATAAAGTGATATATGTGAGGTATATGCCAAATGTGATTTATGCACCCTGATTTATGCCTCTAATTTGATTTATGCTTAGGAGGATATTGCATACTGTGTTTATGCTGGTAAGGTCTACTGCTTAATGCGTTTATGCCAATGAGGTTTGGGCCTAATGTGGTTTATTGCCTAATGTCATGCTATGATATTATAGGATGGTGACTAATGCTAATGTGATAATGCTTAGGTCATTATGGGACCAGTAGTTACTGGTTGCGTTTTATATTTATATACCTGTTCTGATGGTTCTGATGTGGCCCAATTGATTGGCCTGGTCCTGTATATAATCCCCTGTGAATATTGTCTAATGCCAGGTGGTACACTGTACATTGTGTGGTTATGATCTAATGTGTTTATGGTAATAGAAAGGCTATTTCTTTTTATATATAACCTTGTGTGGAGTTTCTTTTGTGTTGCTGCTGTGTGTGTGTGTGTTGCGCAAACGCTTTACACATTGCCTCTGGGATAAGCCTGACTGCTCGTGCCAAACTACCAAGGAGGTGAGCAGTGGTTATCTTCAGCGTGTAACTCCCTTGCCCTGACTAGATTGGTGGTTTCTGCCTGGCTTAGATGCAAGCCCTAGTCAACCAAAAATCCAATTTCTAACATTGGGTGGCAGTGGTGAGGATAGGACTTGCGTTTGCGCAGTACCACAGCAAAGACTGGTTGCACTACAAACTCTGCATTTAGATAATCACAGGTTTGGGGATTATTTTTCCTAAGTTGTATTTTTCTCCTAAAAGTGTCATTTTTAAATTGTGCACTCTTGCTTCAGCTCAGACGCAGAGGTCTCTTGTGTTGCACCTGTGTATTAAGTGCCTTGCCAAAGTGGAATCTACCTTTGACATAAAAGTCCTGTTGAACTACAGTCTAGAGGAGCTAAGGAGATCTGTGATGAGAGAGGCTTAGCAGTAAGTAGAGAGGGCACTCGGCGAAACCTTGGGTGTGCCCTGATATGCTGGCAACAAGATAGATGGAGACAGATAGAGGGTGGTTGGTCTGAGGGTGGCCCTGAAGAGACTGAAGAAGAGGAAGAAAATGACAGGGCGGAGATGCTAGTAGAGAGTGAGGACCCCATTGATAGGGAGTCCCTTGCTGGGTCCAGTGTCGGGGCAGTGCCCCATCCCTTTCCCTGTCCCCAGAGGAGTGGGTGGATAGGAGGGAAGAAAGGGAGCATCAGCTGGCTTTGGAGAAGCTCAAGTTAGAGCATGCCAAGGAGAGAGTGCAGCTGGATGCGGGGCACAGGGAGGCCCAGAGAGCCTTGGAGGAGAAAAAGGCATTGTTGGCCCAGGAGTTGAGTCTCAAGGCGTTGGGCCTTGAAGAGAAAAAGTAAGAGACTGAGAGGGTCTTAGCGCAGGGGAGGATGGCGGAGGCAGAGAGGGCCTTCGCCAGAGAGAAACTAGCTCTGGAGGTTAGATTGTCCCATGAGAGTAGTTTTAGTTGTCTGGATTCACCAGTGAGGGTGGGGTCCAGTGGTGGCAGCAATATGGAGTCCAGTGCAGGAAGTCCCACTCCCAGATCCCAGAGCGTGGTACCTAGTTCCCAAGAAGTGGGTGTCACACCTGAAGCATATAGGTTGAGGTTCAGGGGCAGTAAGAAACGGTCTCACCAGTCTTGGGGGGAGTTTGTGGATGAATGTTGTGATGCACTGGAAGGTTGGGTGATGAGTAGCACGACAAATATTTTTGAAGTGCTGTTCAATCTGATTTTCAGAGAGCACATGTTCAGCAATTGTTTTCCGGGGCTACCCCAACACCTGTTGGAGTGTGAGTTCTCTGATCCCAGGGAGCTTGCGAGGGAGGCAGACATCTGGCTGTGTGCCAATGGTTATGAAGAGGCATTGGGGGGTGATCCCAATAGAGTTGCTCAGGTATCTTCCGGTCCTGTGTGGTGGAAGAGGTTCAGAGTAGCCCAGCTAGGTCCCAGTATAGTGGGAGGGGTGTAGGGGCTCACGTCCTGTCTCAGTAGAGAAGGAGTGAGTGTGGAATTGTGTGTCCCAAGGTGCCCGAAACCCATTCTCAGGGCCTGGAGGGTTCCCTAAGGGAACACCAGGTTGGGGACCTAGGCTGTACTGGTAGGCCATTTGAGGGAGATCTCCTAGTGTCAGGAGAACCTGGAGCATCTGTAAATAGAGCTGTAGTGGTTCTGGTGTCTGGCGGTGCCGCTCCAGTTGGGAGGGTGCTAAAGTCCAGATTGAGGGGTGAGAGGGGGATGTGTTCCCTAGTGGAAGAACCAGTGGGTCAGGGACCAGCCAGAAGGGCTGAGTCTCCTAGGAGTGACCATGGTGACACCACTTCCTTCCTGGGGGATCTTCATGCACTGTCAGATGGACAAGGGTCGGGAGATATGCGCCAGGCAGACTTTCATGTGTTACCCTCAGGGACTTACTTTGTGAGTCCCCAGAAGTCCTGGTGTGCCAGGCAAGTGTTCAACCGCAGGGTTTAGTCCCTGGGTTGGGAGGCCAGGTTCAGATTTTTCCTGACCAGGAGGGAAGGATATCTGTAATCAGTGTCCTAACCGAGGGGATACTGTGTGAGTCCCCAGAAGTCCTGGCGTGCCAGGCAATTGCTCAGCTGCAGGGTTCAGCTCCAGGGTTGGGAGGACAGGTTTAGGATCTGCCTAACCTGGAGGGAGGCAGTATAGAATATAGGAGGTCGTAGTAGCAATTACTTGTAAGAAAACAACAAATATAATTACAAAAGCGCAATCCACATAGTGTGATTTATGACTGCCTTGATTCAGTTCAATACTGTCTTCATTCAGGTATTTTAGAATGAAGATTCAAATTCAAAGCATTACTTATTTTGGCAACAAAGTTATTTCAATATGTTGTGACACAAATATACAGTGCTCTTAGTGAATGGGAAAGGAAGAGAATGGGTAGGGAGTGGCGGATGAGTGATAGGAGGACAAGGAAAGGATGGCGTGACATATATACATCATTTATACATAGTATGCGACCTTCCCGGCCTAACATAGGTCAATAGTTCCTGGATAAACACATAGCTCTAATATACATGAGTATTTCACAATTTTGTCTTTAGAGTCTATGTAGAAGTAGAGCAGTCTACGTTTCGACCCCTGTAACAGAGGGTGAGTTAGTCCTCATGGTGGGGTCTTCATCAGGACAAGGTCATGTCGAGCACATCAGGTAAAACAGCAATGTGACTGTGCTGAATGTTCAAAAAGGCGACTTGCTCATATTCAGGGACGTAGTTCAGAAGAAAGCATGCTGGGGTTCAATCTCACGCAGCATGGGATTTAATCCTCTATGGATCTCCTCAACGGTCTGTGGAGTCTGAACTGGTAGCGGCTGTCAAGAAACACGCTTAAGGAGTCACAATGACACCTATATTCTGTACTGCAATATTGACCCAGGTCGGGTATTTTCTTTTGGGCTTCCCCATTGTAACCTGGAGGGAGGGGCATTTGTAGCCAGTGTGACCGGTTTGGCTTCCAGGGTTAACACTCCAGTTGGGAGGGTGCCGCACTCTGGAAGGGGGTGCAGAGGGAGGGAGTCCTCACCTCTGACCCGGTGCAACCTGAGGGTTTGGACCCTAGGTTGGGAGACCAGTTGCTGGAGAGAGATCCTGAACTGGTGGGAGAGTTGTGTTCTGAGGGTGCCTCTCAACGGAGGAGAGTGCGGAACCCTAGAAGGAGAGGTAGGGGGAGGAGAGCCTCGCCCGTGACTTCTGGTCAGCCTGAGGGTGCGGACCCTAGGCTGGAGAATCAGTGGCAGTTTAGAATTGCCCTGATGAGGGGTAGAGTGGAGAATGGTCACTATGTGCCAGGGGTTACTGCCTCCCACTCTGTGAGATGACAAGGACCAGATACATCTGGATGGCCTAGGGCCTGGTCCTGGCCTATGTGCCAGGGGTTACTGCCTCCCACTCTGTGAGATGGCAAGCACCAGATGCATCTGGATGGCCTAGGGCCTGGTCCTGGCCGAGGACAACTAGGGAGTACCAGTGGGGTAGCTTAGTTGGTCCTGGGAGCTTTTACAGTGGGAACCAGTGGTGGCTGGTGACATTTGAAAGTCGTGGGGCGTAAACGGTTGTGATGAATGGCCAGCGCTGAGCGAACTTGATAAGCCCATGAGAAAAAATTGAAAAATGAGTGTGCAAATGGTGCGTTCTCAAGCATATTTAAGAAAGCAAGAAGACTAATAAAGCAATTGCGAAAGTGCATTTATGGCATCAATAAAGAGATTACATGTGATAATGATGTAGGTAGATGCTTATTCATTATAACCACAGAACTTCATAACTGACTTTGAGATAACAATGCTGAGTCCTGACATATTTCTTTATTTGTTGATATACCTTTAAAAATGAAATCTACTGATGCTTGGTGCTTGCTTGGAATGAAATTGAGTGCAAAGTGGCCAGAATAGTGCCAAGTAATTAGGAGTGAAACACTTGGGTACTATTTATTGACACAGCTCACAAAACCCATTTTGATGTCAGATAGGTGAAGCCTCATAACTATCTTCTGAAGATAACATAAACTGTACTAATAGCAACGTTTTAATGTTTGGTATTGCTGTTTGTTTTCCTCTTCATCATCTATCGATTCCTTAAGCAAAACCATCACATGCGCAATCTAATTAGTCAACAAGTAACCTATTCCATTCGGAAAAGATATTATAATCGATAGTTTAAAGTGCCATGTTTATACATAAAATACAATCAAAACTTTGAATAATCGTAACCATATCAATAAAATTGGTAACCCTGTATTCCCTAGGCCAAGAGTAAAAAGTATGTGGTAAACTGTACTGAACTACACAGAAACTTGAAACATTATACTTGAATGTTACGGAAATAGTTTTTCTCTGTGCAACCACTTTGGTTTTATTTGAATCCAGGTGCCAAAAGCTTTGTGCAGCTGGCACGGAGCCCATTTCGTCTGAATGTGCTCTGCTGCAGTAATCTGTTCACAACCAGATTAAAATAAAAGCAAATTGGTCGCACGGAAAGAAACTATTTCCATAACATTCAAGTATATTGATCAGAATGACATTCTTGGGGGTTACGAGAGCACAGGTTCTGAAGACCCACTCAAACAAGAGTTAGCCCTATTGGCAACCCATTCCCCACCACCAGGCACCGCAAAGCAGGACAAGAAGACAAGCATTTTAATTTAAAAGTGTCACCACAGGTCGGAGATAAATTCTAGTAGTGATGCAAGCAGCAAGATGGGAAATTTGAACTCCAGCTTCTGACATGTATAGACCAAAGGAAAGGAGCTATAAACAAGACTTTAGCATTTAGTGATTTCAAGAATGCCAACCCAGGTCAGCAGTCGCAGATAGGCCCCTGTAGAGTTACAAGGCCCAAGCTTCTATCAGCAGTCTTAGAGACAAGCCAGACAGGTTGTTTCACAGCTTCCCATGCTCCAACATATTTGGTGCATTCCACAATCCTCGGTAATCAGCCGGTGGGGGGAACAGTTGAGCGGGGAGGGGGACAGTAATTAAAATAAAAAACGTACCTTCCTCGACCTCAAGATCGGCAGCGCCGCCGCCTGCTGCTGCTCGTGGCCGTGTTTTGCCTCGGCGGCCTCCCTCCCCTCACCTAAGCCAATCACAACGCTGCAACGGCAGCGTTGTGGTTGGTAAGGTGCAGCGGAGAGCGCCCCAGTCGGGCCATTTTCTCATTGTAGGCTGCATGTAGCAGCCTACATAGAGAAAAAGAGGGAGTGCACATGACAGGATTGTTCGGCCCTGGGGCCGACCAACCAGTCACTACCCACAACAGTGGGCAAAGCCACTCCCCCTGCCCACGAGCAGGACCGCCCACCCCTGTTAGACCTGGCACCATTGGCGTGGGTCTCCCTTCCATTTTTCGCTGTTGTCTCCTCTGTTTTTGCTGGTAATAGATGCTCTGGGCGCTGTGCCACTGCCATTCAGTGCCACAGCGTGAATGCTCCCTGTGTGAAGATGACATGTGAATTGGTATATCCATGATTGGCTTATTTAATTTTCCTGTTAGTCCCTAGTAGTGTGGCCGGTGTGTGCCCAGATCCAATGACTCTGAGGATCTCTCCTGAGAAGAAGAGAAATTAGAAACCTACAATGCCAAGCAGCTCAAATATTTTTGCAAACGCTTCACAGTCCCTATCACAGGTCTCACTAGAAGGGAAGAGTATTACAAGGCGTTGAAGGCCTGTTTAGAAGCCAGTGATGCCCCTAGGAATATGGAAGAGCCTGTGGAGGGGGGAGAGAATGCAGGAGAGCAGCAGGATGAAGTGGTAGATTTGGTAGGGGTTAAAGCAGTTTCCAGCCCGGGCACTAGTGTGTCCTCAAGGGGTCTGACTCCAGAAGAGATGGAGGACAGGGAGAGAGATAGGCAGCATACTATGGAGATGGCTAAGCTTAAAATGGATGGTCAGGGGGACCTAGAGAATAAGAAGCTAGAATTTGAAATGATGAAAGTGAAACTTGAACAAGAGAGAATTTTGAGGGAGCTGGAGATTAAAGCAAAGAGTATAGAGATCTCCCCCTCTGGTGGCAGCATACCAGTAGTGCATACTGAAAGTAGAGTTTATATACCCAAGGAGGTTATTAACGATTTCCATAAAAGTGAAGATATTGGGCAATGGTTTGCCGCTTATGAATTAGCTATGGTGTCCCACCGGGTCCCTGAGAAGGATTGGGGAGCAGGGTTGTGGGGACGCTTTGTGAGTGAGGGAAGGGATACCTTGTTGGACCTACCCCCAGAAAGTAGGATGGTTTATGCCCACATGAAAGAAGCTTTATTTACCAGCTAGGGTTTGACCACTGAAATGTACAGGCAGAGATTTAGAACCTGCAAGAATCTAGAGGGTACCACGTGGGTTGAATATGTATCTTTTTTTTGCAGAGCAATGGAGCGCTGGGTAAAAGGTAGCAAAGTAGAAACTTTTGAGCAACTTTATGATTTGATTGCATGGGAGCATTTATCTAGTAATTGTTTTCCTGAGCTACGCCAGCACCTGATTGATTGCAAGCGAACTAACCCTAGGAAGCTTGCTGAGGAGGCGGACCGCTGGTTGAGCACCCGGGTTCGCAAGGGTCCAGTGGGAGACTTCGCCAAAGGTGGGCTGGGTCCCCAGCAGAGAGGTGGGGGGACAGGGGTAAACCAAGGGAGTTCCACAGAGGGCCCCAAAGTAATTCCCAAGGGAACCAAGCAGTGGTGTCCCAGCCTCCCCAAGATAAGAAGCCAGTGCCCCTGACAGGTAGGCCTGTTCACAGGGGGCCCCTTAGTTGTTTTAAGTGTGGCCAGGTGAGCCACAGGTACTTTGATCCACAGTGTCCCCAATGGGATGCTCCTGCACCACCCCGTGCACCACCCCGCCAGCTTGCTAGTATAGCCATGGGAGGAGAGGAGATGGATGCCCAAGGTGGGTGGGATCCCGTAGAATTGACCCTTGTCTCATTAGGAGAATTTGAGATGGTCCCTAAGCCTGCACTGCCTGATAACACTAAAACCTACAGGCAGTGGGTGACCATCATGGCTATAGAGTGGAGGCTCTAAGGGACACAGGAGCCAGTATAACTGCTGTCAGCTCCCGGTTGGTGTTCAAAGAGCAGGTTGCTCCCCATGCATTCTACCCAGTATTGTCCGCAGACAACTCAGAGAGCCAATGTTAGGTGTCTCAGGTTCCCTTATAGTGGGGGGGGGGGGTCTCAGGAACTCTTCAGGTGGCTGTGAGGCCCGCCATGCCTGTAGACTGTCTGTTGGGCAATGATTTAGAGAACTCCCCATGGGCTACGGTGGAGAGGAGATCTCACTTGGAGATGTTGGGTCTGCCTGAGTGGGCATGTGCTACCACTCGGTCCATGGCAGCCAAGGAGGGTGTTGAGAAAGACCTGGAGCCTGAGCGTATGGCCCAGGTCCCTGCCTTAGAGAGAAGGGGCATGGGGTGCGGAAAGCCGGCCCCCTTCGTTCCCACGGCCAAGGAGGGAGCAGACCCTGAGGGGGATGACCTGGAGCCTACCGGTGAGCAGAGTGCCAACCTGGGGGACCTGTCTGAGCTGACCCATTGGCAGCAGGAAGGAGGGCCCACCAGGGAGGAGTTTTGTGAGCAGCAAAGAGTGTGCCCTTCTCTTGAGGGTATGCGGCGACAAGCTGCAGCCCAGGCAGCAGGTGACATGTCTGGTTCACATCTGATTTATTGGGAGAACAGTCTCCTGTATAGCGAGCCTAAGGCTGCTGAGCCGGGGTCAGCCCGTGTGCTGGTGGTACCCGAGTGCTTCAGAGCCTTCCTACTGGGGTTGGCTCATGACATTCCATTGGGAGGACACCTGCGGCAGACCAAGACCTTTGAGAGGCTGGTCACCCACTTTTATGGGACCCAGATGCGCAAGGGCTCAGATATGTATTGCAGAACCTGTGAGACTTGCCAGGCAAGTGGGAAGAGTGGGGGGAAGATCAAAGCCCCACGCCAGCACTTTCCAGTTGTGAGTACCCCATTCGAGCGAGTGGGCATTGACATTGTGGGGCCTCTGGACCCCAAGACAGCCATGGGCAACAAGTACATCCTGGTCTTGGTGGACCATGCCACCTGGTACCCTGAAGCCATCCCGCTCAGGACAGTGATGGCCCCCATGGTGGGACGTGCACTGATGGGGATCTTCTCCTGTGTGGGATTCCCCAGAGAGGTGGTGAGTGACAGGGGGACCAACTTCATTTCCCAGTATATGAAGTCTCTGTGGAAGGAGTGTGGGGTAACTTATAAGTTCACCACTCCGTACCACCCCCATGGTAATGGTCTGGTTGAAAGGTTCAACCGGACCTTGAAGGGCATGATCATGGGCCTAGAAGAGCCCCTGAGGCGTAAGTGGGACGTCCTCTTGCCATGCCTGTTGTTTGCATACTGTGAGGTGCCACAGAAGTCCTTAGGGTTCAGTTCCTTTGAACTGCTCTATGCCCATCCGGTAAGAGGGCCTCTGAGTCTGGTCAAGGAAGGCTGTTAGCAATCTCCCAGGAAACCTCCACAAGATGTATTTAGCTACATATCGGCCTTCAGGAACCAGACTCGGTGTTTCAGAAAGATTGCTGAGGCAAATCTGGAAGCCAGCCAGGAGGAGATGAAACGTTGGCACGACCAGAATGCCAATCTGGTCGAATTTCAACCTGGTCAGAAGGTTTGGGTACTGGCCCCAGTGGAGCCTTGTGCGCTCCAAGATAAGTGGACCGGTCCATTTGAGGTGGTGGAGCGCAAAAGTCCAGTTACCTACTTGGTGGACTTTAAGTCTCCCAGGAACCCCTTATGGGTCCTGCATGTGAACCACCTGAAGCCCCACTTTAAGAGGTCTGGAGTGGGCATGCTTCTTGCCACAGATGCTGGAATGGAGGAGGAGAGTGAGCCTCTTCCTGACTTCCTGTGTGCAGGAGAGAAGGATGGGTCAGTGGAGGGTGGTGTCCTCTCCACCACACTGCCCCTGAGCAGCAGAGAGATTGTCACCAGCTGTTGGGGCAATTTTCTGATTTGTTTTCCCTGGTGCCTGGTGTCACTGATTGGTGCGTCCATGAGGTAGACACCGGGGACAGTCCTCCTGTCAAGCACAAGGCTTACAGAGTGACTGACAGGGTCAGGGCCTACATTAAGGAGGAGGTCTCCAAAATGTTTGAACTAGGGCTGATTGAGTACTCTAGCAGCCCTTGGCCCAGCCCCGTGGTCTTGGTACCAAAAGCTGCAGTGCCTGGTGACATTCCAGAACTTAGGTTATGTGTGGACTACCGAGGTCTCAATTGGGTCACGAGGACCAACGCGCACCCCATCCCCAGAGCTGATGAGCTCATAGATCGGTTAGGGGCTGCCCAGTACCTCAGCACGTTTGATCTAACGTCTGGGTACTGGCAGATCGCCTTGACTGATGGGGCAAAAGAGAGGTCAGCATAATCCACCCCAGATGGGCACTACCAGTTCCGTGTGATGCCCTTTGGGATGAAAAATGCCCCTGCCACCTTTCAGAGGTTGGTCAACCAGGTGTTGGCTGGGCTGGAGGATTTCAGTGCTGCCTACCTGGATGACATTGCAGTGTTTAGTTCCTCCTGGGAGGACCACTTGCACCACCTCTGGGAAGTGTTGATGGCGATGCGCAGAGCAGGCCTCACAATCAAGGCCAGTAAGTGCCAGATTGGGCAAGGTTCGGTGGTGTACTTGGGACACCAGGTGGGGAGTGGCACCCCTGCAACCCAAGATTGAAACCATCCTGGCTTGGGAGCCCCCAAGGACCCAGACACAGGTGAGGGCCTTCTTAGGACTCACGGGTTACTACAGGAGGTTTGTCAAGTGGTATGGCAACATTGTTGCACCCTTGACTGAGCTGACTTCCAAGAAGCGGCCAAAGATTGTGAACTGGACTGACACCTGTCAGAAAGCTTTTGATGCCCTCAAGACTGCCATGTGTACAGCACCCGTACTCCAGGCACTCAATTTTGCTAAGGAATTTATTGTCCAAACAGACGCTTCAGAGCATGGGGTGGGGGCTGTTCTGTCACAGATGAATGAGGAGGAACTAGACCAACCTGTAGCCTTCATCAGTAGGAGGTTACTTCCATGGGAACAGAGGTGGAGTGCAATTGAGCGTGAGGCATTTGCTGTGGTCTGGGCACTGAAGAAGCTGAGACCATACCTGTTTGGGAATCACTTCCGGGTTCAGACAGACCACAGGCCCCTCAGATGGTTGATGCAGATGAGGGGTGAGAATCCCAAGTTGCTGAGGTGGTCCATTTCCCTACAGGGTATGGACTTCACGGTGGAACATCGCCAATGCTGATGGTCTGTCCAGATTTTTCCGCCTTAGTGATGAGAACTTCCAAGGGGATGGGTAGTTCTCCCCATATTTCAGCTGGAGGGGACACATGTTAGACCTGGCACCATTGGCGTGGGTCTCCCTTCCATTTTTCGCTGTTGTCTCCTCTGTTTTTGCTGGTAATAGATGCTCTGGGCGCTGTGCCACTGCCATCCAGTGCCACAGCGCGAATGCTCCCTGTGTATAGATGACATGTGAATTGGTATATCCATGATTGTCTTATTTGGTTTGCCTGTTAGTCCCTAGTAGCGTGGCTGGTGTGTGCCCAGGACTGGTAAACCAAATGCTGCTGGTGGGCCTGCAGCACTGGTTTGCGCCACCCACAGAAGCAGCTTGTAAAGTGAGTCTCAGACCTGCCACTGCAGTGTCTGTGTGCAGTCTAGAACTGCCATCTTAGCTGTGAGGTGCACCCACTTCCCAGCCCCTGAACCTTCCCTTGGCATCATGTAAGCCACCCCTATGGCAGGGTGCATTGTATGTGTAAGGTAAGACATGCTCTGATGTATGTAGCATGCCCTGGTAGTGAATTACACCCAATTTCGTTTTTCAATACTGTAAGGCTACCTGTTATCCATAGGCCAGAATGGGAAGTTTGGCTATTACATTCTATAGTCCTAACTGACCCACAGAACATGGTGGAAAAACGAATTTAGTATGCCTGAGCTCAGAATATTAAAATACATCTTTAGTGAAGTTTATGTTTATATTCTGTGTTTGAAAATACCACTTTTAGAAAGTAGGTATTTTCTTGCCTAAGCCTTCCAGTGTGCTCTGCTGTTATGTGTTTTGGCTGTCTTGTTTTGGAGGGACAGGGCAGGCTTAGTCAGACCTGGGTTGAATAGAGAGATCTGCATGGGAGTATGGGGAGGGGTAGCTCTTGGACCTGAATAGGGCTGTGCCTGGCAAGGTGAATGCTGGCTCCACCTCCCACTGTGTGTCAGACCCCTCTTTCTGAAAGGAAGGATGCAGCCTGGTAAACAAAGTGCTCCAGGGCTGGGCAGAATTGGTTCTGGCTGGGTTCAGTGACTTGTAGCTTCTGAGAGCAAAGACTTTTGGGGTAAACATATCTGTGCCCAAACCCCTACAATTTGTATTGCTCCTGGACAACAAGAAGGACCTCTGTCCGTGTAACTGAAGGAATCTGCAGGAGAAGGACTGTCCTTGTGCTTGTGTGCTGTTTCTTGGACTGGCCTGCAGTGGTTACTACTGGACTTGGAAGAAGAGGAAAAGGACTTTGAAGGTTCTTTTATTTTTGCTACAGCAATCACCCAAGGGCTAGAAAAGAGCTAGCCTCCAGCAGGAGTCTCAGGCACACCACACTCCACCACCAGCCTCCTGTTTCCTCCCAGCGAGGATTTCTATCTACAGGTCAGGCTCCTGTGAGTTCCAGGGCCTTTAGTCCTACTGTGGAGAAGAGAGTGCTGAAAATTGTCGCTAACGCCCGTTAGCGAGCCGCCGCAGCTGAAGAGCGTATGGAAAATCATCGTGCTGCTGCCGCTGAGTGCTCGCTACCGGAGATCATCGCATCACCTGTCTGCGGGCTGCCAAATGCTCGCTAACCCGAAGATTATCGCATTGCATGTTTGCGAGCCTCAAAGCGCTCGCTAACCAAAGATCATCGCATCGAGTTCATCGCTTCACGACATCGCAGCGCGGATGCCGAGCGTTCGCCATTTTCATTGCATCGCATCAGGATCGTCGCTCCCTCACAGAGCGCCATTTTCTTTCATCGCAACAAGATCCCACACGAAACGGACTCGGCGCATGCAGAAGTTTGTCGCTTTGTCCTGCACACAAATCAGCGCATCATCCTCCCTTGCGGCAAGGATTCAACGCATCGCTGGTTAGCGTGAGGAAAATCTTCGCTACAACTCCTTAGCGACATTTTGGTTGCTTTGCTACAGAATCCAGGTATCTTGTGAGTAAAAGGGTCGCAGAGACCACTGCCTTGAACTGAACTCCTCTTTGCACACCTTGAACTATTTTTGCAGCATTTTAAGAGTAACCCTATTTTTCTAGTATTGTGGGTTTTTACTGTTATTGGTCATGTGTTAAGTCTATATATAAAGATACTTATTTTTTATAACTACTTGTGTGGTGTCCCTTTGTAGTGTTCCTCACTGTGTTACTGTGTATGGTCATAAATGCTTCACACACTGCCTCTGAGATAAGCCTAGCTGCTCGTGCTACGTTACCACAGGGCTGAGCAGGGGTTATCAAAGGGTGTAGTCTGCTTACTCTGACTTAGGAAGAAGAGTCCCTACTTGGACAGTGGCCAGCCATTGCCAACCAGAGACCCCCATTTCTAACAGCCCAAAACCAGGCACTCCAGGCACTTCTGCTTTCTCGCAGAAACATAAAATGGTAGTTTTACCATTTTATGTTTCTGCCTTCTCGCACTGCGAGAAAGCAGTGGCCACGCCCCCATGCCCCTATGGAGGAGCCGCCACTGAAGGGAACCACATGGGTTCAGAGTGGCATAGAACTGGAGGGTGTCCCTGCAGTTGCGGGCCTCCGTCCATGTTCTATCGCCCAAGGCAGGGAAGCCCATCAAGATGGTGATTGGCCTACCCTGTGTTTTGGCTGGAAGGGGGTTGTGTTGGACTTGGCCCTTTTTGCAGGGTCATCCCTAAACGTGTTGCCTTTCTCCTAGCCTTTTTTCTGACATGGTGTTGGTGGTTTTAGGACTCTGGGCACTTTAGCACTGCTGTCCAACGTAAAGTGTGTGTGCTCTCTATGTTACATGTGGTAAGATTGGCATACACCTGTTTGGACTATTTAATTTACATGTTAGTCCCTTGTAAACTGGTATCTCAGATACCAGGGCTGGTAAATTAAATGCTACTGGTGGGCTTGCAGCGCTGATTGCGCCTCCCACCAAAGTAGCCTTGCAAACCTATCTCAGGCCTCTGCCATTGCAGGGCCTGTGCGCGCAGTGTTACTGCCACTGTGACGTGGCACCTAAAGTGTGCGACCCCCCTTTTACTACATGTCAGTCACCCCTAAGGTAGGCGCATTGTATGTAAAAGATAGGACATGTACCTTAAGTGTGCGACATGTCCTGGTAGTGACAAACAGCCATTTTGGGTTCTCACTACTGTGGGGTAGCCCTCCCATAGGAATGCATTGAGAATTCCCTGATAAGTGTTTCAGTAGTAATTCCTGATATGAGAGGTGCAGCGTGGTCATGTTTGGTATATTTGGAATAGTGCTAATAAATGCTGAGCAATGGTGTGCGCAGATTTATTATAACTATTTTAGAAATGCCACTTTTAGAAGTTGGAATTTCTGTGTGCTATGTGTCTGCCTCTGACACAGGCTTAAGACTGAAATCATCTTTCACTCCACCTGATTCCACCCTACCGGTCAAATTATTTGGCTTTGAGAAAGCAGTGATGGGAGACCTGGGACAGTTGACTACAGGAAGCCATACTCCCTTTCAAGATACCACCAAAATGGAAAAAGCAGCCATTCAACAACTATCAAGCAACAAAGATTTCACTATAAAACCTGCCGACAAGGGTGGGGCAATAGTGATACAGACTTCAGCAGCCTACGACAATGAATGCAGAAGACTTCTGGGAGACAGGAGAAACTACGTTATTCTACAGGAGGACCCCACAGAATCCTTATGGATCCAGATCACAGGAATGGTGGAAGAAGCTCTAGCACACAACTGGGTATCAAAGAAGGAAGCCGAATTTCTGATCCAGAAATCACCTAGGACCCTGTATTTCTACACCATTCCCAAGATACACAAAGACCTGGAACACCCACCAGGGAGACCGATAGTCTCAGGCATAGGTTCAATTTTGGAGCCTCTGTCCAAATTTGTGGATTCCTTCCTATGCCCCTTGGTTCAGACGACGGACACCTACTTAAGGGACACAAAGGCAGTACTGCAGCTGCTACAAAATTTGACTTTTGACCCTGAGAGACAGATACTCCTGGGCCTTGACATGGAGAGCTCGAACAGCCTGCCCCACGATGAGACACTCAACATCATTGAGGAGATTTTCTTCTCCAATCAATGGGAGTACCAAACACCAAAGAACCTAGTAATGGAATGCATTGCCCTGGCCCTTACGAAGAACTTCTTTCTGTATAAAAATACTCTCTACTTACAAGAACATGGGACCAGCATGGGGAGCACTTTTGCTCCTAGCTTGGCTGGTCTCTATGTTCATCATCTGGAGAGTTGCATAATTCTCCATCAGGACAACCCTTTCAGACACAACATTAAGACCTGGAAGCGATACATTGATGGCGTGCTGGTCATCTGGGAGGGGGACACTCAATCAATCGAGCACTTCATGGAGTGGCTCAATCAACAAAACACCTACCTTAAATTTATTAGCACTGCCACCCGTGACCTACTGGTTTTTCTGGACCTGAATATTTACCCTAAAGGGGGATCATTGAGGACCACTACACACTTTAAACCGACATAAAAAAACTGCCTGCTGCTGTATACAGCTTTCATCCGCGTCACCTACGCGACAATCTTCCTTATGGGCAGTTTCTTCACCTTCGGCGAAACTGCACCAAACTCACTGATTACAAGAAACAAGCCTCAGATCTAAAAACTAAGCTCTCCCACCGAAAATACCCAGCAACCATCATAAACAGGGCAATGAAGAGGGCGCGCAATAAAATAGGGAGGCCCTATTGGAAGACAAAGTTCCCAAAGATACAGATGCGTAACTACTTATAACACCCATTCCAACAAGATTTCAAAGATTGTGAATAAACATTGGAGAATCCTTACCTGTGGCGACATACACTTAGAGAAACCATTGTTCGCACACAAAAGAGGCAGAAACCTTAAGGATATGCTGGTCCACACGTGACCATGCATAGGCAAAGCCACCCATACAAACAATCTCACTCTACAGTCAGTCCGTGGCGCCTATCTCTGTGGCAATTGAAGCACGTGCCACCTGACCAAAAAGAGTAGATGGGTGAAATTCAGGAATGGCAGTGAATGGGAACAAAGGAAGTTCACCAACTGTAATAGCCGGAATGTCGTGTACATGATCACGTGGCCCTGTGGGCTGGAGGACATTGGCATGACGTCACAACCAGACAAAATCCGGATCGGCGAACATAAAAGTAATGTTCAATGTAAAAAAAGCACCACGAAAATGGCGTTACACCACTTGTCCGAAACCCATACAGTGAATGACCTACATTGGACAATCATAGAGCAATTACCATTAGAAACTGGCCTCTTAGAGAAAGAACAGCGCTGGGTGTTCCGCCTAGGCACTAATGTCACTGGACTTAATGACAGTATCCCGTGGAACCAGTTCACCTAAGCATAGTAACTATCAGACACACCCCCGCCCTTTCTGTGCAGCTAAGTGTAATGGGGTTACTAAGCATCATTTAGCCCCCCTCGGGGTGTATTATTCACCTATTACACCCCTCAGCCACATAATTCCACTAAGACTGCGGGGTCTAGCTAATTGATTTTGTCCCTTTGTGCCTTTTTTTCCCTTTATTTTAATTAACCAAACCAGACTTTAAGCGACTAACCATGCTTACTTATCCCCTCTAATAATCAGTGCAAGGAACACCGGCGGTGTTCATTCTCCCACTTCTAATTTGCCTGCATAGGGAACTATCAACAGGATCACATTTTGCGCAGATAGTCGGGCACTTCACTTCATGCAGCTTGGACCGCGCACTGTGCAGCCGCAGTTTGTTTCTAAGTTAGCGGTCCAGTTTTGAAATGCCACTTGGCCTGCGTGACCTGTTATTTCTCTGGGCGTGTCCACAACAAGCGGGTGTTTCTTGCACAGTGCAGTCGCAGTGTGTTGAGGAAGCAGGCTAATCTTAACCCCGATTCCAGTTCCGGTTCAGTTGCACACGGGATCCTTTTCTAAATTGGTGGCACATACCATTCCACACGTACGCCTTACGAGTGGCGGGAACAATTTGGCTATTAAGGAGAGTATAAATACTGAACCCTCCCGACTCCTCACACACCACGGAGCCGTGGAAGGGACGCTTGTAGGAGGTAGTACCACTACTCATGTAAGTACGGCATAGCCATTTCAGGAGGATCGCCATCACTCTAACCAAGTGAGTACCCTCTGCATCACTGAATTTTGCATTTATCCTTTCAGAGTGCAATTAAGCACGGGGTCCCCTCCATTTTGAAAGCTCATGATGCCACTGGCTTCATTAAAGCAAGTATGCAATCTATCAACATTTTTATCCCATATTACTTATTTTTTCCAACCCTAGGGAAGTACTACAGCAACCAATTGGAACAGATTAGGGTAGAGTGTGTGTCTTATGTTAAGTGTTGTGTATGTCCAGTATTTGTCTTCTTTTTGTTTTCAGGGCACTGCACTAACACTGATAGGCTGACAGTTACGTCTATACACTATGCAGTTCATCTTTACAGGTCACGTTCTTCACGACTAGAGTGTTTCCACCAATTTAATGCTCCTTTTGTACTTTTGTGTTCTTTTACAGATTGACATGTAAGAAATTACTTTGTTCCAGCCCAATTGACCATAGTAGGCACATTTGGCTACATTAGACATCAATTCTACACATGATACCACTTATGTATAGACGGCATTAGACTGTCACATGTGAGTAGGGTAGGGATCTGTGCACCCGTCCTGAAGAAGAAGCTTTAGGCTTCAAAACATGTCGACACACGCAGGAGGTTATGTACAATAAATACACCAAACCTCCACCACACTATTTTAACAATACCAGCACGGACGTATATTAAAATTCTTTTTACTCCTCACATGCCAGGTATTTTTTTAAACACACTTATCATTCACTCCTGACCCTACCACTCACAACCCTCTCACACCACACATAGTGATTACATCAGTGCTCCCGGGTACCCGCTGGTTAGTAGCACGCCGCGTTCCGTAGAGGGACGCGAAGACCCCTATGATGAAGCATGACACCAAGGGCCCTTTTGGTGTGTGAGGGGTATTTAAAGAACACAACGTGTTTCCCACCATTGTAGGGAACACATCCATCCCCAGACCTTTTTTCTTTTTTCGCCTATCTCATATGGGTGGATTCTACTTGTTTATTAATTATAGTTGGGGAGATTGAATCCACTCCCGGTGTCCACGTGGACACGTTTCCTCTCCACTCCCTCCTTTGATATGTATGCTATGCCTGAAGTGAATTGCATGTCTGGCTTTTGAGTGACAGGGGCTGGTGAGGTGTGTGTGGCCCAGGAAGGGAAGGGTGAGTAAGCACTAGGCTGAATGGGACATCTGCTTTTGGAGTAGTGGGAGGAGTAGTCCCTGGTCCCTGAATAGGCCTGTGCCTAGCCTGTACAATGCTGGCTCCACTCCCCTGTGGTATGTCTGATGACGAGCCCCCACCTGACAAAGGGGATGAGGAGCCTTGCAAACAAAGTGCTCCAATTCACCCCTGAACCAGTTGCATCTGGTTCCCCCAAAGCCCTGTACTGTAGACAAAGGAAATGGTGATATAAATATATGGGGGCTGGGACCCCATGAAAAGTGTGCTTGTTCTGTTGCTGGGGGCTTGCTGTTGCTGGGCTCCAGGAGGAAACGCCACAAGCGACTGCCTCCCTGCTGGAGGGCCCCGTGTACTGGCCTGCCTGGGCCCAGTCTCATACCCCTAGAACTTTGTCCTGGACTTTTGACTTAGCGCCTTGTGAGCGCTTTATTTTATCCTGAAGAAGAGCACTGCATCTTTATTTTTAAGGCTCCAGGATTAGGGGAGCATTTCGTTTAGCAGCCTGAGCTGTGACGATTTTGGTGGGGATTCTCCCGCAGTTTGGGCACTTTTGCAGCAGAGCGGAAGCCCACCCCACACTGCCGCTGCTGGTAGAGGCAGGAGCCCACCCTGCGTTTTTGCATTTTGGAGAAGCGGGTGCACACCCCGCTTGTATGCTTCTTTGGCGGGTGCCCATCCCGCTTGTATGCCGGTTTGAGTGGTGGGTGCCCACCCCACATTGCTGCTTGCTTGGCGGGTGACCAACCCGCTGCAGAGCTCTTTGGTGTGGCGGGAGCCCACCCTGCACTTCACCGCAAGGAGATCACTGCCGTGGCCCGAGAGGAAAACAGAAACTGCCGCCGAGAGCACCAAAACCGGAAGACAGGCGCCCGCGCCTGACTGTGGGCGGGCCTGTTGAGACAGCTCGTCGGAGCCTCGCGGGCTCCATTTCCGCTTCCCCCTGCCTTGGGGAAGTCGTCCAGAGCATTGCAGACTTTCAATCGAAGTCCCAGTCCCAGGAAGGGGGACCGGGCGAAGGGAGACAGGCAGCACTGCACTTGAGTTGAGGCGGGGCTCCCTCGTGTGGTGAGGAGAGACCCGTGTGCAGTCTAGAGCGGGCCATGGCCTCTTGGGCTAACTAGAGCATCAGAGTACTGCTGTGCCCGGCCAGGAGTCCACCAGAGAGCCAGGTGAGTGGTGGCGCGGCATGAGAGGCTGGGGTGGTTCAAGGCACTTGGTCGGTGGCTGTGAGGGAGACGGAGGGGCTCCCCAGGCACAGAGGTGTTCTGTTAGATTTCACAGCTGCCCAGTTGCGGACAGCTGCACCGAGGGGGTCATTTTGTTTATAGAGTCCCAGTAGGGACCCCCCCCAGGCACAGTGAGTGCCAGTGTCTGAGCCTATATTCACAGCTGCACTGCCAGTTGGCGGCAGCTTCAAGGTTGGGGCACATTTGTTTTGCAAAGTCCCATTGGGGACCCTGAAGGCACAGTTGGTGCCAGTGTCCTTTATCTTCGGTGGCCAGATCATCTCTAGAAGTCCTGGAGTGGGACTTGGGGGCATTTGTGTTTTCAACAGGAAAGGGGTGAGAAGCACCCCAGGCCCCAGCGCAATTGTGCACTTTGGAGTTTGCGGCAGCCAAGCCCTGAACTTCTGGACAAAGGGCATTTAGGACCCAGATGAATGGCCAGATGACCTGGGGTCATTGTGGGTGAGATTGATAGAGCGCCAGGCTCTACAAAGCTACATAATGTGTTTTATGCCTAATGTGATGGTGATTGCATAATGTGATATATGTGAGGTATATGCCAAATGTTATTTATGCGCCCTGATTTATACCTCTAGTGTGATTTATGCTTAGGAGGTTATTGCATACTGTGTTTATGCTGGGGTGGCCTAGTGTGTAATGCGTTTATGCCAATGAGGTTTGGGCCTAATGTGATTTATTGCCTAATGTCATGCTATGATATTTTAGGATGATGTCTAATGCTAATGTGATAATGCTTAGGTCAATATGGGACCAGTAGTTAATGGTTGCGTTTTATATTTACTTACCTGTCCTAATGGTTCTGACCGTGGCCTGATTGGCCTTTTTCCTGTATATAATCCCCTGTGAATATTGCCTAATGCCAGTTGGCACAGTTTACATTGTGCGGTTATGATCTAATGTGTTTATGATAATACAAAGGCTATTTTTTTTATATATAACCTTGTGTGGATTTTTTTTTGTTATGTACCTAGTGTGTTGCTGCTGTGTGTGCGTGTTACGCAAACGCTTTACACATTGCCTCTGGGATAAGCCTGACTGCTCGTGCCAATCTACCAAGGGTTGAGCAGGGGCTATCTTCAGCGTGTAACTCCCTTGCCCTGACTAGAGTGGTGGTTTCTGCCTGGCTTAGACACAAGCACTAGCCAACCAGAAATCCCATTTCTAACACTTTCCCTTAGTGGTGATAATAGGGTTTTTCCACTGCATTGAAACCAAGGAACTAAGGGCCAGATGCATTAAAGCTTTTTGCGTACTTAAACAGGCAGATTCGCAGAATATGCCCATTTGCGAACACAAAAATTGCTTTTCCAATATAGCAAACCCAATTTTGTGATTTGGTAACCTGTTACCGAATAGCAAAATGGGTTTGTGATTCGGTATTAGGAAGGGGCGTGTTTAGGGCGTCCTTTCCTAATACCGAATCACATTGGTATGTATGAATGTTTTGTGACACCAATTGCGAAACATTTGCATTTTACCACCTAATTCAAGTGACCCCTTCCCCTTTGTGAATGTTTGTAAAACCATTTTTAAGATAAGGCAGTGGTCCCATGGTCCACTGCCTGATCTTAAAAAATTAAAAGAAAACTTATCATTTTTATTTTGTAAAGCATCTCGTTTTCCTTTAGGGAAAACGGGCTGCTTTCCAAAAATAAATTGCTTTATTGAAAAGCAATTACAGACATGGTGCTCTGCTGATCTGAGCAGGCCACCATCCCCGTTATTTTTGTGAGTCCTAGGGGGTCGCAAATTGTGACCGACCGCATTAATATGCATTGGGTAGGTCATTTGCGCCCCCTAGGAATCGCAAAAGGTGTGCTATACACCTTCATACATTGCATTTTGTGATTTCCTAATTCCGAATCCTTGTGATTCACAATTGGGGAATTGCAAAATGCTATCTTGATACATCTGGCCCTTAGCATTCACTGTTAGTGCAGCACTGCTGGTTATTTTCAGTTTTGTTATTGATTTTATATTAAGCACTGCTTTCCAAAATACATGGAAGAAAGTGCAACCCCATTATACATTGACAGGAAGATGGGTTAGTGTGCACTCCAGAGTGCACACTTTCTTTTATTGTAATTTACTGTAGACTGGCATCAACAAAATAGTTTTAAAACACTAAAACACAGTGGGTCGTCCGTGTTACAAACTCTAGTGATACATAAGCTCTTACCATGTTTCCATGCAGGGACAGCGTCGGATTAGTCAAGGTCAGGGACCTCCAACTAATCGATCTCAAGCTACCAGTAGCTCGCTGCCTGCCTCTCAGTAGCTTGCCTATACTTGCCTGTCAGCTGGATATTAAGGAGCTCACATTGCAGACTACCCTCTTCTGAAAATGTTCTTTAATTCTCTTCCTTTCTCTGCTTCTTTCTTTTTCTCCTTTCTTTCTCTACTATCCCTTATCAGTTTTCTTTTTATTTTCCATCTAGCCTTTTTTTTATCTTGATTCATGTTTTCTTCTCGCTCACTCTCTTGCATTTGCTCCTTTCTCGTTCTTTCTGTCTTTCTTCCTGCGTCTTTCTATCTATACATATTCCGTATGTCTTGCCTTTTTCTTTCCTTCTCGTTCTTTCTGTTGTTTCTCCTTTCAAACATATTTCTTTTTTCTCCTTTCTTCTACATTTCTCAGTTCTCTTTCTGTGCTCCGTATTTCTGTTTCTACTTTCTTTTTTCTTTTCTTTTTATTTCTTCTTTTCTTTCTATACTTAATCCTCTTTGTTTCATTTTCTTCTTTGTCACCTTTCAGTCATTCCATTTTGTGTTTTTCTTCTTTTTTTACTCATTTCTTTTCTTTCACTTTTTTCTGCTTCTTTTTCTTTATTTGATCTGCTTCTTTCATTCTCTTCCTTAAATTCCCCTTTTCTTTCTTTTTGACTTTTTTTTTTCTTTCTTCTGTCATTTAATTTTTCAGCTGCTTCCTTTTTCTTTTTTCCTCACATTCTATTCGTCTGATTAATTATTTCTTTTTTCCACTGTTTTCCCTTTTTTCTTTATACCTTACTATTTATTTTTTCTTTTATCTACTCCTTTCTTTTAATCCTTTGTTTGTGCCTGTCTTTTCTTTTTCCCTTTTGCCCTTGGTCCTCCATTTATTTTCTAATCTCTTTTCTTTTCCTTGCTTCCTCTCCTTCTGTCTCTTTTCCTCTCGCTTCCTTCTTTATCCCTTTCTTGTTTAATTTCTATCTTTTCTCTCATTCCTTTCTTTTGGTGCTTAGCTTTTATTGGCTCACAGGTAACCCTGTTTGTGATATGACTCTTGTGACAATGTTCTTAGCTCACTGGGTCGCAACTTGAGTTACTTGAATTGCGATGCTGAAGTTTAGATGTTGGGAAGTAGCTCAGGAAAGATTCTGATGACCAGAAGTAGTTCTCACTACAGGAAAGGTTAGAGATCCCTGGTCTAGGCGATTAGTCCACCGGGGCAGAAAAGCGTAGGAGTTCATATCAGAATATTTTGCTCAATCTCCTCAGTAAGACTTACATGCATGCCATATTCTCTGCAAGCTTCACCACCAGAGAGGGAGGTGGCAATAAGGAATGCACAGCGGCAGCACATAGTGCTGTCTAGGGTGTAATAATCCGTCTCTCAGGCGTATACAATTCCCTATAACTATTTTAGGTCGCTCCCTCACTAGCGGCTCATATAGAGGCAAATGGGTTGGCTGGGTGGGCCCAGCTTCCTGCCAAAAGAAAGCCTTTTTCATCCAACACCACACCCAGGGGGCTACCCCATGCCCGATTCGCCACTCTTCTCTTAGCCAGCAGTAGCAGCATTGCCACTTACTTGCGAACCCCGGGCGGTATGTCCTTATCAAAACCAAGAAGGGCCACCTTCGGTGCCCGAGAGACGCAAATGCCCTCAGTGCAGCTGTACATCCCACCAAAACCAGGCCACCCTTGGACAAAACCATGACAAGTGTAGACAATCTGCTTGCTTCCCTCCAAGAGGAGTTATCTAAAAGACATATTTTATGCATCTGGGGCGGTGTGCAATAGATTTAACATGGATTAGGCACAGCCTCTAAATTAGGGGACAAGGCGGTCGTCCGGGTGCAGCAAAACCTCCGGTGCTCATCAGAAATGTCCTCATCAATTGTGGTCTGCTACAGGGTTAGAGACCCTGGTGTCCCCGTGAGGGCCTTGGCCTGCGTGCCTATGTACAGTTGGGTAATCAGCTGCCTAGGCGATGGTGAGGTGAGCTAAACTAGATGGATTGCAATTATCGCGGGAAGTGACCGTAAACCTCCCCCAGTATGCCAAGAAGAGTGCACTCCGTTCTGCCCATAATGTCCTGCCTCGTGACGAAACTACTTTCGGAGAATAGATCTCCTAGCGGGCCCAGAGCGCGCACTTGATGCTCACCAGCGGCCTCTAAAGAACATGACGGATTTTCTTGCTACTTGACTAACTACATTTTGAAGACCTACTGTCACCTAGCCTGGACTTCGTCCCATCATCCGCATACATTTCAGCGTGAGGAGCCTTTCCAACTAACCTGGGCTGCCGGCTTGAGCCTTATTGCCAGCTTTATAAAGATACCGGAAGTCCCATCACCTCCATTCTTCTTGGAGGTTGTTATCTTATTGCCAGGATTGCATGCCTTTCAAATGTATTTCTGCAACTCGAACATTAAGAATTGTAGTAAAGAATTCTTAAAGATGTATTGCTTTCAGCTACTTTTCTTTTTCCTCTGTGTGGTTGTCTATAGGGCTTCAGTTTTAGTTTCAAGGTTCACTATTCCGTACACCTCACATAAATGCTCAGTAAATGCTCAGTCAAACCACGCTGCAGGGATGAGTACCTAGTGGTGGCATGTATCCTGGTTACTCTTCAGACCTTCTTGCTTTGCGTCAGTGGTGTCCGTGTCTCCTAATATTCGGGGTACCCTTGTTAATTTAACATCAGTATTATCAATATATGTGTCACTTGTGGTGGATAATTTAGAAAACTCTTGAATGAATCTATGCCAAAGTAATGTCTCTAGTTGCTTGCAAAAGGGCATTTTAATAGTCTATTTTAATGACGTTGTGGGAAGCCATGACTTCGATATGCTTTCGGCCACCATAGCTTGTTAACTATCATCTAATTGAATCGACATATGCACTTTTATCAATTAAATGAATGCTGCTCAGATAGCAATTTCTCCTGATTGTGAGAGCAGTCTTATCCCCGCAGTGCATGCTTCCACGGCGGCCCTGTTATCTTCATGCAATTTAACTAGCATACGAACGTATTCATATTATGTAGAGGGACAGGTAGTCGTAGTTAAATGCCAGTAGTACTTTCTCTCCTATTTGGATTCCGCAAAGGGTAGCTTTCTCATCTAGCTGCATGATGTAAGAGAGAACCTTCGATGTTATATATGGCTTTCACATAAAGCCGGTAGTGTGATGAATTCTGATTTAACAACAATGGAAAAACAAAATTGTTTTTTCCACTGTTGTTGTATCATAAGGTGAAGCACTTTCTTCCCCTGCATTCTCCCACCTCACCTTCAGGCACGGGCCGGGCAGGTAAAAGCGGTGTGGTGGGGAGTCGACAAACGACGAAAAGCGAAACTTAAATTAAAAAAATAAAACACTTACCTTGCGCAAGCCGCATCACCGGCGAGTGCATGGTAAGTGGTTTTCGTTTTTTAAAATGGAAGTTTCCCTTGTCGTCGTCTGTCGATCCACCTACCCTGCTCCCGACTCCTGCTCTTACCTGCACGAGCCGCCCCTGCTTACCTTGGGTCTACAGAGACCAGGGAAGGTCATTGGATGGTGACTGATGGTCTCATCTGTCTTTATCTGCTTCTCTCGGGTCTCCACAGAGAGGAAGAAGGACGCATTAAGCCCTCTCCACACACCATCCATCATATCCCTCTGTGAGTGGGAGTCTCGGCAGACCAACAGTGACAGGAGAATTGCAAGCCACACTGACAGGGTTCTCAGAGACTCTGTCAGCAGGGCACCAGATAGCTGAAATGCACAACTGTGAACGGGGAGAGGGAGGTAAGGACAGATGGATGCTTGAGGGTGTGACAGGAGGCTAGATATTATTTTTTATATCTGGGCACAGAGATACAAATGGAGAGTAAATGGATTATCTAAGAGACAGTGTTGGGAGCGGGTGGCAGAACACCAGCTACATTTCTTGATATCTGAGAGGAGAGGGAAGTATAATGCTAACAGTGGTTTGGAAGGATGAGAGGTATGTTTTTTTTAAAACTCAGGTGGGGAACGTAGTCATGGCAAGAGGATTGTGGGAGTTATTGCCAGGGCACCAGGAGTAAAACGGGATAGGGAAATAAACCAGGTCGGCCATGTTTTGTATTGCTCTTCCATGACCCCTTAATGCCCACACAGCTGGAGAGATAAGAGGGAGAAAAAATGAGAGCAATACACAACAAAATTCTATATGCTTGCAGACTGTAGCATTTTCCTTTAGACGCATGCTATTAGACGTAATATACCAGTTTAGAAAAAAAAGTAATCTTTATCTAAACCAAACGAGACCAAAGCAACAAATATCCAGCATACAATAATCAAAATGAGCACTTTGTAAGCATAACCTCACAAATGCAGTTCCTTGAAGTAGGTAGCTCCACCCGGGGCTACCGCAGGGCTGAAAACAACCAAATATAACAGTTTTGGTCGACTGGGTCGGTGCAGACCGGCGTTGGTGTCAAAAGACTTGTAAACAGAACCTTTGGCTCCGGCCGACCGCGTCAGTATGGGCCAGTTGCAGCAACCATCGCGGTTGCAGTGTGTAGTGTAGTGGTGCGGCGTGCGGTGCCCTTAGGTCTTGGTGCAGGCAACGGCTTGGTAACGGTCGTCAAGCAGCATCGGTGAGACTGGGGCAGCGGTGCGAAGTATCGCCGTGCTCGTTGTGGTGCTGACAGCTCACTGTGCAGGCAGCTGTGCCAGTCAATGAGAGCTTGCAGCGGCATCGTTGGTGAGACCAGGGCGGCAAAGTGAACTGAGGCGCTGCCAAATGCAGTGCTCACAGGTAGCAAAGCATCAGCTCGGTGGTGATGATCATCGGCGTCAACGAGACCAGGGTTGTGGTGCAAAGTGCGGTTGTGCCCTCTGCAGTGTCTTCATATCACAGAGGTGGCAGTGGTGTCGGTGATGGCTTTGGTCTACAGTTTTCCTCTGTGATAACTGAACCGCACAGTCCCAGATGCGGTGCCCGGAGCAAGGCAAAGTCTTTGCTAATCCTGAGACTTCTTGATCAGGGGGCAAGAACTACTTCAAGCCCTTAGAGACACTCAGCAGAAAAAGTCACAGAAAGTTCAGTCCAATCCTTTTCTCTGCCCAATACAGAAGCAGCTAATGCAGGCCAAGGCAGAAAAGCACACGGCAAAGTGGTAGTCTCTCCTCACAGCTTTCCCAGCTCTTCTCTTGGCAGGTTCCTTGATCCAAGCGAGTTCTAAAGTTCTGGGGTCTGGGCCACAATATTTATACTGCATTTATCTTTTTTCTCTTGTGGCACAAAGGCCCTGTGCTCAGTCTAAACCAGTTCTGTCCTCTCTGGTCCACCTTCCTGGCAGGAGGTGGAGACAGCATTGTGCAAGGAAATCTCCTCCCACTACTCTAAATGCAGCCCAGGTCTATTCAGCCTAGCCCTGACTCATCCAGGAAAGGCAGGAAACACCTCAGCCACCCCCAGGCTTTCTAAAGAGAATGCACATCCCCAGCCCCCATCACTCCAAAGCCAGACGGTCAATACACAAACCAGCAGGGGCACATGGGATGGCTAAGCAGGAAAATACCCACTTTCTAAAAGTGGAATTTGTAAAACCCATACTACAAAAAATCGTCTTTACTAAAAGATGCATTTTTATATTCTGAGTTCAGGCATACTAAACTCCAAGTTCTATCTTGTCCCAATGAAAAGTTATGCTTATAAGATGTTATAGATATACTCCCATTCTATCCTATGGGACAGATAACCTTTCCATAATGAAAAATGAAATTCACTGCATTTCACTATCAGGACATGTCACACACACAAGTACATGTCCTACTTTCCCATTCACTGCACCCTGCCCACAGGGATACCTTGGGCCTACCTTAGGGGTGACTCACATGTAATAAAAGGGAAGGTCAGGGCTTGGCAAGTGGGTGCACTTGTCAAGTCGACATGGCAGTAAAAACTGTGTGCAGACACTGCAGTGGCAGGTCTGAGATACCTTCACAGCATTATTTCTGGGCGTGTCACAATCAGTGCTACAGGCCGACTAGGAGCATTTGATTTACAGGTCCAGGGCACACATAGTGCCTGGTACTAGGGACTTTTGAGTAAATCAAATAAGCCAATCATGGAAACACCAATCCACAATAACAATTTACATAGGGAGCACTTTCACTTTGGCACTCATCAGCAGTGGCAGAGTGCCCAACGCATCTAGACCATCAAAAAAAAAGCAAAAATACAGGAGGAAGAGGTAAAATAACAGGGGAAAATCACACCAAGGATACCAGGTCTAACAAAACGAGACTGTATGGAAATACCCACAAAGCTCTCATAGAACGCCTTCCTGGGACAGAGTGAGCCAACACAATTATGGGGCATATTATCAAGACAGGCAATAAAATTATCGCCAATTTAGCAGCAGAAAACTGCCGCTAAAACGGCGATAATGGGCTTGATAATATGCTCTATGGAATTCCAATTGAAGCCCATGTTAGATGTGAAGGACATCTAACATGGGCTTCAATTGGAATTCCATAGAGCATATTATCAAGCCCATTAGCGCCGTTTTAGCGGCAGCTTTCTGCCGCCAAAGCGGCGATAATTTCATCGCCTGTCGTGATATTATGCCCCTATGTGTGCTGCGTTGCTTTTCTTCAGTTTTATGACGCCACTCAGGGCCACACAAATAGGCCTGCCTGGCTTCATAAATCACTGGTAAGGGTTGTGTCACTCTTGAACCAGGTTGCGTGGTGCAAGGGCGATGCAAACCGGCTCATAAATACACCCCTAAATACAGTGGGTCTGATTTACAAGGTAAGTTACACTTTTGAGTAAGTAACACTTCAAAATAAGTTTACTATTTTCAGTATTCCAAAACTACAAGTGTAAATCAACTACAAAAGTGTAAATTACATATCTCTACATTAGAGTAAAGCACTTGGCCTACTCTTCTGTGAGTGGGGTATGTCCCACTAAATACCCACTCGACCCTCTCTAAATCTGTCTTACTCCTCCCTAAACCTATCCCCTTTAGTCTGCCCCTTTTCACACCTACTCGTCTCCCTTCCAAATTTGCTACTAAAATCTATACTTACATGTATAGTGATTGTGCAGAAGGAGCAGAGAACTCCACACATATAACTATAGACAAAATTCAGACTTTGAAGTACGTTTTGTAGTACGTTTTGTAGTGCAGATTGTGGATCAGCTGCATAGTCTTCAGAGTAGGTTTGTCTCCTGGCTGCACTCTGTCTAATCTTTCTATTCACGTACCAGGTGGTTGTTAGTTAGTTTCATCATGCAAAGTTGGCCTTCTAACATTGTTGCATGATTCCATGTATTTGTGCTGCCTTTCTTCTGGTCTGCATACTGCCAAGGTTAGTCTTGCCACCTAGTTGCATGTGGCAAGGGGCTGCATGCTCAGCTGCACATTATGTAAAGAAGCTCTTTCACCTCGTGTCATATTGCTTGATGTAGAATTGACACATAGTTATATGCTGCATGGAGTAGCATTGTCACATAGTGCTTAGGGACGCTTTGTTGTTGCATTTTCTATTTGAACTGAGGGGAGTGTAAACCCAATTTCTGTTGCCCGGTTTGCTTTGCTGTTTACCCGTTTTCTGCTGCCCGGTTGCAGTGCTGCCCGTATTTTGGAAGCAGGGACTCGCTGTCCCAGAAGGATTCGCAGGAGAGGAGAAGGAGGATACATATCCTGCATGCCGCGCATACTGATAAGCACAGCTGCCGTCCCACAGCGAGGGCCCTGCCCAGTTGAAGCCTGGGCCAAGGGCGGACCCATCCGCACCTGTCAGAGCTCGGAACAGGCCGGGCTGGGCCACCCCTCATGAACTGCAGAGCTGAGGACTGAGACCGAATCCAGTATGCTGAGAGTTCTGTGAGTGTTGTGGTCCAGCAGCCTCTTCCAGGGTGTAGATGACAAGCAAGTGCCCCTAGCCCAACAGCTCCTTGGACCTTATCACTGCCACCGGAGCAGGTAGGAGGACGAGCATTGCCGACTTGCCTTAAGTCCGGAGGGGGCTGGATCTGCTTGGTCGCACGCGACACAGCAATATATTTTTAAGGTAAGTTAGCGAGTTAACATCCACGATTCCTAGTGACCCCATTCTTGTTGCTGTCTCCCTCCACCTGGTGAAAAGGGGAAAACATATGGAGATGGCGGCAGGAGCACCTGCACCACTAGGCACTACCATGGACGAATCACTTGTAAGAGCAGTGGCGATTATTGACAAGGAGATCAAGCTTGTCCCCGCTGGCTGTCCCACGCCCCAGTACCGTGTCCTCAATCCAGCTTACTCAATAATGTAAGAGTCAGTATAGCTCAGCCTGATGGTCCTGCAGAGCCTGAAGAGCTAAATCCGGGCTCTCTCCTTTCTTGTTCAAGTGTCATCTGGACAGGGGTGTATGTAGGATCTGGCCTGGGTAGAGAGGTGACCACAACCATAGGGCTGGACTCAGTACCTTCTCCGGTCACTCAGGGCACCTGTGACAAGGGTGTGGATCCCACCCCCATGTCAAGGAGTACCGGGATGGGGGGAGGACTTGGAACTGGGCTAGGGAAGGGAGTCAAAAGGAAAGGCCCCTCATCAGCGTGCAAAGCAAAACGCCCAGGGCAGAGGGGTTGGTGCAAGGGGTAAACAACACTCCATCTAAGGGTGAGCGGGTGGTAATGATGGAAGGCTGACTGGAGTCACTACTGGCAAGCATAGACCTTAAACTAGACCCCATTTTGCAACGCTTGGCCGCCATTTAATCGGAGCTCCTAAAGCCACAACAGGGCATGCCAGCAGAGGCCAGAGCAACCCTGAGTTGGCCAGGAAGAGTGCCTGGCCCTTGAATGGTCAGTGCGAGAGCACATCACCATGGACCCAATGGGATCAATGGGACCTATAGGCAGGGGACTCTGCCATCCCCCAGAGACTTTCATGGCAGAGAATCTTTTCCCTCCCGGCTGCCGACGGACTCAAATCCCTCGAAGGCTGACTCTTTGGCTGTAATAGAAAACAGAAAACCCCTGCCCCAAGCCCAGACCTGTCCCAGGCCAGCAAACACCTCATGGGGAGAATCGCATAGGGGGAAGGGGCTGGTCAAGAGATCCGGGCATGAGTGCATACGGGTACAAGCCAGACGCAGAGGTTACTGGTTCTAGACCTAACCCCGGAGTCAACCCCATATGTAGTGATTCTTTGAAATGTTCTGCTACTACCCCAGGGTGATACTGAAGCCTTTGACCAATTAAAGAACAAAGTTCTATATTGGTTGTCTTGCAACACGATCTTGGGCTTGAGGATTGAAGGTTTCATCAATATGGTACGAAGAGTCTCGTGGATCAGAAGGTCCAAGAATCATATGGGAGAAGACTGCGCTGTAATCAATTTTAAAATGCCTCACCTGGTAAACAGGGTCCTGTACGCAGTCAAACAGAACAATTCCCATGGCCCCGCTTCATCCATAGTAGCCCTTCCCCAGCGTCATTTCTACAGTACTCTACTCTGAATAGAGTAAGACCACTTGGGGAAGGGAATGAGTGGATTCACCCGGTTCTTCCTTTGCACTGGCAGCCTTTCAGACAGCCGACGATTCATGATATCTCCCTCTTCAATTGATTTGCTCCTCTGGATACCTTGGGATCCTGTGATTGACTTACTGATAAGGTCCCGGTACAGTCATCCCCATCATGCAACACCATGACTTTGTCAGGTTCTAGTGGGACTAGAGAAGGAAAGGCCTGTAAACTTGTGTCTTGGAATATTGCTGGGATAACAAAAAAGCTTAGTGATCCTAGTTGGTGTGCTTTCATAAAAGATTTTCATGCAATATGTCTCCAGGAGACATGGGTCAATACTAACAGCACCTTTCTTGAGGGCTACAAGACCTTTTCTGTGCCCTCCACTCCATAAAGGGCGGGAAGACATAAGGGCGGTGTGACTATCTTTGTCTTCTTGACGGTCCATTGTTGCATGAAGGTTTTTACAAAGGACAATCCGTTTACAGGCTTTGTTCTTTTCACAGGGGTCTGATAGGCTACTGTTATTGAACTATTATAACGCCATAATTGCTGACCCAGACGTCTGTAACATTTCTAGGCTAGGTTTGTTTTTAAACAGCATGACTTCGAAGTATAATCACAAAGGATTCCTTATGATTGCTGGGACTTTAATCTTCACTTATTGGGGGACCCTTCTGTGTTAAATCTGCCCAATTCAGGATGTCCGCGGTGGGCGGGAATGCATGTAGAGCATGTCAAGCAGGGAGAATCACTTAATACTCTTGTGGAAGAATTTGACTTGACTATGGCAACGTGATGGGTGGGTCGGAGTGGGAGTTCTCTTGTTCCAACCTTCTAAGAGAAGGGGTGTGCATACTATATTGATTTTATTTATGTGTCTAATCCATTTCTCCCCTTTTTGATGGAGTTTTCAATTGAGGAGAGTATTTATAGCAACCATAATCCCTTATGTGCAACATTTAGTTGGTTCCAGTCAGCGAAAGCCAGGATGAAAAGTGTAATGGGGCACCTCAAGGCTATAGATAGGGCAGAAGGCTAAGGTGAGCCCAGATTACTCCAGAATCTTTCCACGAGTCCCTCGCAGCAAGGTGTAAAGGGGAACTTGATATTTGCACCATAGGGCATGAAGTGCCAGGAATTATCCTTGATGCATTTGTGCTTATCTCTTGTGTTGTGTTGTGTTATGTTATGTTACATGGTGATTTATAGAGCGCTCGTTCACCAACAGGTCTCTTGGTGCTATGGGGGCACAGAGACGAAGGATTGCATAAAGAAAGAACAGAAAAAAGCAAACAAGGAAACAGCTAGTTGTACGCCAGGGTAAACAGCCATGTTTTGAGTAGTTTCCTGAACTGCACGTAATCCGCCTCAAGCCTAATAGAGGTAGGCAGTGAGTTCCAAAGCTTCGGGCCCAGAAGGAGAACCGTGTCCCGCCAACGAGTTTGCGTCTGATTCTGGGCACTGTCAAAAGATTCTGATGCATTGATCTCAGAGCACGCTGGGGCATATGTTTACTCATACACGAGAAAATAAACCTAGGGCCTGTTTCTTGAATGGCTTTGAAAAGAATGCAGCCAGTTTTAAACATCACACGCTGCTCCACTGGGAGCCAGTGGAGATCTTTAAGCAGCGGAGTGATGTGACATCTTCTATCCTTAAGATAGATGATTCTTGCTGCTTGGTTTTGAATTATCTGAAGGTGGTGCCTTAAATATAATGGAATACCAAGGTAGAGGGCATTTCCGTAATTGATTTTTGAGAGAACAAGGGCAATCACAATTTGAATACTGGACTCTTTACTAAAGAACCGTCTTACCTTACGCAATTTGTGGAGTTGGACGAAACAGGCAGAAGTGACTGAACTAATTTGGACACTCATAGAGAGGTCTGAATCAATATGGAGACCCAGGCACTTTTTCACGGGTTTAGGAATTGGGGCCACAGCTAGCTCTGGGGGCCAGTAAAAGGGTGTCCAATGAACCAGTTTTTTGCTAGGAATGATGATCTCCGTTTTTTCAGAATACGATTCAGTAGTGTTCTCCAGAGTGAAAATTAGCTGCATGTCATCAGCATAGTTGAAGATTTTAACCCCCAACTGCCGGAGACTCGAGATTAGGGGGCGTATGTAAATGTTGAACAGGACAGGCGAAAAAAATCGAACCCTGTGAGACCCCACACCTCATTTCAACAGAATTAGATTTAAAAGGAGATAGCCACACTGATTGTTTATGGTCCTCTAAAAAGGAGCTGAACCAGTCAAGAGCCAAACCTCCGAGACCCCCTGCAGCGATGCGATCCAACAAAATGTTGGTGTTTACGGTGTCAAAAACCGCAGACAGGTCTAGGAGGATGAGGGCCTGAGAACGGTCAATGTCAGCCTGTCCTTTAAGATCGTCCAAGACAGATAAAATCACAGATTCAGTTGAGTATGCGGGACAAAAACCAGCCTGGTGGGAGTCCAGAAACTTAGACGCTTCTAAAAAGGAACAAAGGAAGGCTGCTACATGAGTCTCCAGAAGCTTTGCTAGAAACGGTAGTAATGATATGAGTCTATTGGGGATCTGCCAAAGGCGGCATCTAGGTGCCCAAACAAGCATGTCCTGAGATGGTTTGACCGTAAATGTTCCAGAGCAGCAAGGGAATTGAGAGAAGCATTAGGCATTAAACCCAAGACATTAATCCCAAGGAACCCAGCTCTAGTGAAAGCCTGTCAAGGTCAATATAAGGCAGAACTAGTAGGGTGCAAGACCGACCTGAGGTACGAGGCTTGGTCCAAGGTCACCGAGGTTAGTACCCTAAAAATCTGTGAAAAGTTTTGGAAAATAATGAATGGCCCATTTTTGGTAGGAGATGCTTGCCAGGCACCCGACGCACATATAACAGAGGAGGTAATTTCCAGGAAATTTTTTCTAGTCAAACAGAAACTAGGCTAGTGGATTGCCGGAGTCAGGAAAGGCATCCCTTATCATCCATGCCAAAGAGTTCGAAAAAGGTATCGAGGGACTGTTTAGAAATAAGGCCCCTGGATCTGATGGCATACCGACCTCTTTTTATCTAACCCTCAGCTGTGGGTGCCAGTCCTCACCTCTACTATCAACACAGTTATTAGAGAACCCCCACCAAACTCCTGGGCCATATCCACCATTGTTCTGATTTTTAAGAAAGGCAACAGGGACAGTACGTTTTGTTACAGGCCCATATCACTGTTTGACTCAACGGTAAAGGTGGTGGAAGGCATCTTATTGGATAGGTTATCCACATGGGCAGATGAAAATAACATACTAGTAGATATTCAATACGGCTTTCACCCTGAAACAGTGTCAACAGTGGACCAATGTCTTAACCCCTTCGGTGCTCATGACGGAACGGTTCCGTCATGAGCCACGGTTGAGCTGTGCTCATGACGGAACCGTTCCGTCATGACCACGCCCGTGCAAGATTCCGTCAGCACAGCGGCGGAATCTGCGCAGCATGGAAGGGGTTAATCTGTACATGATTTAGAACAAATACACAGTCGCGCATGCAGGCACAATTTACTTGGCCTTTATGGACCTGTCGTCAGCCTTTGACCGGGTGAACAGAAGCAAATTATGGGAGACCCTTCTCCTTCTGTGTATGGGAGGGGACAACAACATTGGTTTTTTTTCGTTTACAGGAGCTCCACAGGGACACCAAAGTGGTAGTTTGTTATACCAACGATGGCAAAGTGACCAGGCAGTTCCCAATCAAGAGAGGGGTACGTCATGGTTGTATATTGGCTCCCTTTTTATTTATTTTATATATTAACAATTTAGAGAATGCTCCGACAGCCACTCACACGGATGTTCCACAGGTGCGCCCGCGGGTTCTGCTGTCATTACTGTATGCGGATGACACGGTTCTCAAGGGAGTTGCAAACTTTACTTAACTCCTTGATGGACTTTATGGAAGACCGGGACCTGTTAATAAATAATTCCAAGTCATATACGTGATACAGATAGGTCACAGGTCAACCAAATCCTTCAATTTTAAACACTTTTTGCAGATAAATCTAGCATAGATAGACCTTTTGAGAAACAATTTCACTTGCCTTCCTCCTTTTTTCCTCCTACGTCTATGATGCCGCCTGATATGCTTACCTTTGAGAGACTTGTGTTACATGAGGTAATGGAACTAAAAAAACAATTTGAATTTGTTCCATACAATTTGTCACTTTTGGAGAAATGTGCTATCAATAGTCCGAGTAACAACAAGGATATAACAATAAAGCCCGCAGACAAGGGTGGAGGAATAGTCATTATGGATCAGGACAAATATGATGCAGAAATCACACGGCAACTCAGTAACCCTACACATTATCTAGCTCTGCCTTCAGATCCAGTGTCCAAAATTTGTGATAAAATTCGGACAGTAACGAATCAGGCTCTTCTTTTGGATATTATAACCAAAAAGGAATATGCTTTTCTTAATAAGCCTCACCCCAGTTATATATGCACTTCCGAAAGTTCATAAAAATGCCTCTGAACCACCGGGTAGGCCTATTGTTTCTGGTTGTGGCTCAATCCTGGAGCCACTTGGAAAATATATTGATCACTGTCTTAAGGAATTTGTTCCATTGACCACCACTTTTGTACGCGACAGCACACATTTGATCAATATTATAGAGGACCATCCATTCCATGTCGGATCTGACCTTATGGTCGGTCTCGACATTGAATCTCTATATACCAATATTCCTCATAGCGATGGACTCTGTTATTAAACATCTTTTGGATACCAGACCATCGCCTTTTCGAATCCCTAGTGAGTTCATTTTAGGGTTGTTACACAGTGCTTTGACAAATAATTACTTTCTTTGCAAAGATATTTTTTATCTTCAAGTAAAGGGAGTTTCAATGGGAGCCTGCTTTGCTCCAAATTTTGCAGTATTGTATGTTTACCATCTCGAAACTACACATGTTCTATCTGCTCAGAATCCTTTTTTGACATATATTAAGCTTTGGCGTCGCTATATTGATGACGTTCTGCTTTTTTGGCATGGTACACAAGATGAACTGAAATCATTCATCATTTTGCTTAATAGTTGTCAGAATCATTTGACATTTACGTCAGACATCAGAGCAAATGATTTACCCTTTTTAGATCTGACATTACACTGTGAAGAGGGCATGATTGGTACTAAACTCTCCCGAAAACCTACTGAGCGTAACACCTTGCTAATGTATAATAGTTACCATCCGCGAGGTTTACGTGATGGCTTACCATATGGACAGTTCCTCCGGATTAGGAGGAACTGTAAATGGCGAAAAGATTATTTCCGTGAAGCAGCCATTTTGACTGAAAAACTTACAAATAGAGGGTACCCTAAACATCTAGTACGAAGGACCTCTAAGAGAGCTTGATATTGCCACAGGGAAACACTTTTGTCTCCCTCAAAAAGAACCTTGAATCAACGTATCCCTTTGTTTCTACATACAGTCCTTCGAGTAACAAGGTTGGGAAAATAATCAAGAAGAATTGGACGATTCTTCAAACCCCTGGTTTATATAAGGACCCTCCTTTGTTCTCCTATAAAAGAGGTGACAACCTTTCTGACAAATTGGTTCACGCGATCACATGGCCCGTAAAAGAAACAACTACTCCATCAGTTACATCGATGTGGGGTTTGTCCCCTGTTATAGGCCATTTTAAATGTCAGACATGTATTGCATGTGACCTTACCTTTAACACCAAGGTTTTTGTCACAACTGATCGTACCTATCAGTTGAAACAGTTCTCAAACTGTCGTACCAGTAACGTTATTTATGCTATACGCTGTCCTTGCAATTTGTTGTATATTGGCCAGACCACACAAATGATAAAACAACGGATCAGTCAGCACAAGAGCCGCATCAGATGTAATGTTGATACGGCTCCATTGGTTACACATTTCAAGCAATTTAATCACACAGAAACTGAGTTCACGTGGCAAGTGATTGATCGGCCACAATTGCCAACTCGAGGCGGTGATCTACAACTTCTACTCAATAGATGTGAGTGTCGTTGGATCACACGCTGTAATTCTGTAAACTGTGGCCTAAACTCTCTTGATGAATGGAACTCTGTCATCATGACATCGTAAGAATCCTAATTGTACATATTGTCCCTTTAGTTGATTCTAAAAGAACTTATGGTATAGTACTTTTTGTTGGGGCATAATGTAGGTCGAAACAAATTTATGTTTACCTGGTCATAAGTATGTATCTTTTTAATGACTTCCCGTGTATCGAACAATATTTTCTTCTCTATTTCAACCAAGATTGTCCAGGTGGCATGTATAGTTTGACCTGATTTTGTTTTTCCTTCCGACTGATGACTATCCTGGTGTATATTTTAATTTGTTAAAAAAGTTTTTTTCAAATTTGATGTAATCATAAATAAGTGCACATATATATTTCTGTATATATATATATTTTTTCACTTATGAGCTAATGATGTATTATTATATACAATGCTGATTTGTTCTCTGTTTTTCTTTTTCTTTTCTTCTTTCCTCTCCTCTTTTTCATTTGATGGTTTGATGACACCTCGTCCCCGTGGTGTCTCATTTTATTTTAAAAAAATGTTCTCCCTTTTTCCCTTTTCCCTTCGGTCCCACCATTTTCCTTCCCCGCCCTTCCCCCTCATCCTCACACCCCCGGTTTCGCTATCTCGTCATCGGTTACTGCTGCATTTGCCTCAAGTTGCCCCAGGGCACGTTGCTCTGACACGTTATACACTCTAGCGTTTCTGTTGTCCATCTGACTTGCGCACGAGGGACTTCCGGTTTTATTTATGGTTACCGTTCCATCTGTGCAGGCGATTAAGTCGAACCTGCGCATTGACTTCGCTTGCCGTTGGGGATTAATCTACCCCACACGCGCTCTTGGGATATACGATTCTATTTACGGTTACCGGCCCATCAGTCCAGTCGAACTCATGCATTTATTTTGCTAGCCATTGGCGCTTAATTGAAAAGAATTCGTCCATCGGTAAGATTTAATTACATACCTTGGTGCGTTATCCACTTTCTACTAAACGAAGCCGTTTTTGATTTACGCGTCTTCCCCCGCCCATTTCCTTAGCCCTTATTCTTTTTTCCTTGTTTTTGTCTGTTAGACCTTTGATTGGTCGTCTGTGTACTAAGAACTGGCACAGTCGATACCCTCCAGACAAAGTTGAACCTTGAACTCACGACTATAACGCTACTTTGGTTAAAATGATGGAGAGCCTTCCTGGGCACTTTTCGCTATGTTTATCTACTATTGTGAGCCCACTTCCTCCTTGGTTGGTCTCTTGTGTTCTGACTCCAGATTTTTTTACATACATTTTCTTACCTTGCAGTTTTGGAGCGTATCTACAATTTAATGTGCCGGCAACATTTAGTGATAACGATCGCCTTTCAGTGTTCCCTATGATTTCCTGCGGATTTATTTACTGCATGACTTCAGGTGAAATATTGATTCTCCAGTTCCTTTGCCCCCCTCCTGATCACACACACCCCCCTCCCCTTGTTTTCTTTTCCTTTTTTTCCCCCATCCTTCCCCCTCCCCTTCCCCCCTTACCCCCCTTTTTTTTTCACTTGATATTTCTTGTGTTTTAATAGATGTCCACGTGCTCTTATAGCCTCTATCTTTTGTCATTTTCCAACAGCACTTCTTAAAAATTGTATCCATTGTCCTGATGATGACCTTAATTGAATAAGGTCGAAACGCCGTCGACATTCCAGTGTAATTTATGGCCACCATAGGATTAAACCCTCATAACAAATTATTTATTGTATTTATGGTATTTGATTGTAATTATTGTTTGTTTCCATTTTGCGCCGCTTCACGCTGTATATATATCACTTGTGTCACTGCACTTATCACTTGCACTGAGCACGGTCAGTACACAATTGGTGTGTTTCTTGGCTACTTTAATTCAGTTGTAATATAGTGCTGTTATAACTATTTGCATAATAATAATGCTTTTTTTCTTATCTTGGTCTCCTGTTTCCCTTCCTTCATGATTTATGCATTCACTTTAAACTGCCTTTGTAATTACTGGTTGAGACATTGTTGTTTTGTTACCATAATTCACCCGGTCTCAACTGGGTAAACGGGTTTACTCCTGTTTCAGGTTCTTCAATTTTAAGGTAGGCACCATCCCTGTACCCTGTAGTGTCTTCTCCTATTTAGGAGTTATGTTGGATGCCAACATTAACTGGAGCCCTCTAAAAAAAATAAACAGGAAACCTCCTATGTGCTAACGCAGCCATTATTAATTTTGCTTCCCATGTGGGCAAAAAACTTATAGGCTCCCCCTTGCAGATTTATAGATCTAGGTGTTTTTCTCAGGCAGCATATGGAAGTAAGATCTAGGGTTATGCTCCCCATGAGGAACTTCAAAAAGTGGAAAACAGGTTTTTGAGACGACTATTTTGTGTACCTCATGATACTGCTACTAATATTGTTTACAAGGAAATGGGTGTGCCCAGATTTGTTGTCTTGCTCCTTTTATATCATTTTCTTAAAATTTGGTCAAGTGATGGGACCACCCTTAATTAAAAGATATTAAGGAACTGTCAAGGCCTCGACGGTGCGCACCATATTCCCTGGTTCAATTATATACAGGAAGGACTCAGGAAAGTAGGTAGACCAGACCTCTTTTGCACCCCTGACATCGTTCACAGGAAAGACTTGCCTTGGGTTAGGGAGTCCTTTTTTAGACTGCGGGTGGCAGAAAGGAAAGAATGGGAGCGAAGGGAGCCCAGCTTACGTAGACACTACCTCCTGAAAAACGGCCCCTTTTATGGAACCTTATCTTTTAGGGATTCCCAAATGACCGTTTTTTATTGACTAGACTTCGCCTTGATTTATTCCATCTTCTTCTTGCTCACCCAAGAGGGAGCAAGAAAGGAGAGATCTTTGTGCACTGTGGCTGCGACGGCACGTCTCCACAAGACATGCTCTTTAATTTAATGTTCTGTAGCAATTATGAGGTGCCCAGGAAGACCGTTTTAATCCCTATCTTAAAACAAGCCAATTTTAAACATGCACGACCTGCTTTTACCTTTTTATTAATGCTTTCAGGGAGCACTGTATGGAATGTTCTTAGCTTTTTAAATGCTGCAGCAAGGCTCAGAGCGACCTGTGATTAATCATCAGGGGCTGGGTTAAATCGGATATTGAGCTATTTCGTACCCCTTTTTTAACCGATTTTATTGTAGTTTTTATGTGTATTGTGATGTACTCTTGACTTTTATGTTTTTCTTTACAAAAGACGAAAAAAGTTTCCATTTATTGATTGATTGATATTTGAACTGAGTGATATTGAGAACATAACAGTGAAATCTAGGCAGTGTAATGAAGCATTAGTTTCAGTACTACAATTTCTCATGCAATATATGCTAGACAATCACTTTTGTACCTAAGGAGCTGATGTACAAAAATAGTAAGCCCAAGCAAGTATAGGTGCATGTCTAAAATGAGTCCAAAGACTTGCTGGAGAGGGCTAAATGGATATGTTAAAAAACAAAGATACTGGAATACGCAATACTCCTAATTTGTTACTCTTATATACTCAAATTATTTGTTAGTGCACACCATTCAACAAAATTGATGTTTAATAACTTTTTGATATGTCTAGGATATTTGTAGTGAGTTAACAAGTGTAGAGGTTGATAAAATACACCTGTCAAAGTCTCACCTATGTTTCCGCAGGAACGTCATGAACATGAAGGAAGATCCACAGCTTCGCCAAATCACCTATTGCACCCAACAATGTCAAAGTGACGATGGTAAAATGGGGAAGAAGGGACACAAAACAAGGAAGGATAAGGTCACACATTGAACCCCAGGCTGCAATAGGACCAGGCAAAAACAAGGCACAACATCTGTTGAAAAGAACACAAAAAAAAGGTAAGTATGTTGTAGGGTATCTCTGTCTCTAAATCTCTCTAATGATTTGTGTAATACCTTAAAGATTCCCTTCTTCGTAGTTTATTAAATGACTTAAGTTGTCAAGCAAGTGTTTCTAGTAGGAAAAAAACAGGTAACTATTAGTTGAAGGGAGACTAAAATAAGAGAAGGAAAAGCAAAGCCCCTAAGCTAAACCCACCTTAGTAACCAAACTCTTGTAGGAAAGTATTCTTCACAAAAAGAAAGTGTCTAATGGCAAAATGAATAAAGCCTTACTATCCAGGCAATAAACTAATATATTTTTCTTTACTCAGGTTGCAAAAGTCCAAGGAGAGAGAGAAGGAGCAAATGTCCACAGAGCAAGAATCACCAAATCAGATAAGTATGCAGGGGTGAGATAATTAGGAATAAATAGCAGCGTAAGTGCTGATACCGTAGTGTGGCAGTAATGCAGCTTCGCGCAATAAGACAGACCACACCAAATTTTGACTTAGCAAAAAAGGTCACTTTATTAGGACAGGTAACTAAGAACCACTTATTGATACAATGTAAATATTATCAAATTGCTTCCCAAACATTTTTGCCACAAACAATTCCAAAAATACCCCAACCAAAATTTACCATAAATTACCCCATGTACTGCCCCAATGGCATCATTTCCTTTTTGACCATTTTGGTTTACCTGTCCAGCTTTTCCTCCACCCTCCCCCCGCCCCAGAGGGAAGGATAAGCCCGCTCCAGACTATCCAAACCCTCAAAAAACCGCATGAAAGAAAAACACATGAACAGAAACAAAATGTCACCTGTCCTAAACGTGACTTGAGATCAAAAAATTCATCAATATATATTATATATATATATATATATATATTTTTTTTTTATTTTTTTTTTTTATTTTATTTTTTTTTATTTTTTTATTTTTTTTTATTATTTTTTTTTTTTTTTTTTTATATACATATATATATATATATATTTTTTTTATTTTATTTTTTTATTTTTTTTATTTATACAGAAAAAAGAGGGTGGGAGGGAGGGTCACAAAAAACGACCGTCTCCCTGCCTCAGCGATCGTTTCCCGCCTAAAACCTTCCCAACGGTGAAAAACCTAAGCCCCGCCCCCTACCTAACACGTGATTCGCTGCGTGGTCTGTACCATCGCGCGAACCTTCCCAGGGGGACACCTGGCTCGAGCCGCGGTCCCCCCGGGTCCCATCGCGCAATAAGACAGACCACACCAAATTTTGACTTAGCAAAAAAGGTCACTTTATTAGGACAGGTAACTAAGAACCACTTATTGATACAATGTAAATATTATCAAATTGCTTCCCAAACATTTTTGCCACAAACAATTCCAAAAATACCCCAACCAAAATTTACCATAAATTACCCCATGTACTGCCCCAATGGCATCATTTCCTTTTTGACCATTTTGGTTTACCTGTCCAGCTTTTCCTCCACCCTCCCCCCGCCCCAGAGGGAAGGATAAGCCCGCTCCAGACTATCCAAACCCTCAAAAAACCGCCACCCAGGAAAACCCAAAGAGTTTTCCTGGCCCACCCCCAAAACAAATATGCTCAAAAAAAAAAACAACATACTCTACTTTAAAAGATGATCACACCAAAGATTCTCATTCCAAAAACCCGCCAGCAAGTCCCGTAATTCCATCATATAGTAGGCTTGACCTAACTGGGATAAATGAACCCCATCCTCCTGAAAAAGATGATACTCGACACTGGTAATGTTATCATGAGACAAAACCTGAATACCCATTGCATTGCAAAAAATCTTCATCGCACGGTTTAATTTTTTGCGAGCTTTTTCCATGGCTGAATGATTGCGGGCCCCCCTCCACTGTTGTCTATAAATAAATTCGGTCCACACCAGAGACGTACCCACCCAATTGTTCTTGATGACTGCTAGATCCAATTGCATTTGTTTCAAGAGCGATAACCCAGATAAAGGTACAAGATCATTCTCACCTAAATGTATGATTAACAAGTCTGGAAAACCTCTATCAGTTGATAATTCAGATAGCGTAGAAAACAACTTGCTCCACCTCATCCCACCGTTACCCTTCCATAGAACTTCGTGGCCTTTGCTAGGAAGTCCGAGCGACCTGCCGTAGATCTGACGTTCTGCAAAAACAGCAGACCACTTGACGAAGGAATGACCTATGATCCAAGTACGCATTTTTGAGGAAAAAGAATTGATGGCACGACCTAGGTAGAAAAGTAAAAATTAGCCTGTATCAAAGCAAACGGATAAGCCATCATAGTCTGACATAACGAGAACAACATGCAGACTTCCACCTACCAATCCTCTTAATGTCCTCCCAGTCCCAGCCCAATTTAGCCGCTTCCGTAGCTGCCCCGATCCTAAATGAGTGAGTCCCAAAAAGTAAGGGGTCCCTCCCAATCTTCTTCAACGATTTGCGTAAAACAGCCAATAAATGAGCATCAGTAATTTTTGACCCATCTTGATGCAAAAATATGGGCCCATGTATGAACTCAGGGGAACCTACAAATGAATCCCATTCCCCAATCGGACAACATCCTTGAACCCCACTCCCACTCAACTTAACCCAAACACCTTTACCCAACTGGTCAGTTTTAGACTTTTTCAAAAATAACTTGATTGACACCCCACGTTGAAAATCAATTTCACTGGACCGAATCCCCATTTGTCCTCGCAGCCCCAATAATTCTGAAACCCGAAAGGCACCAAAAAACAACCAAATCATACATAGACGAAAGCGCGACACTTCCCAATGGTCATAACAACAAAAAGGCAATTGAACTAGTAACTGCTGTAACAATCCAAAAGTAATAGGTTCTCGTAAAGGCCCGGACTGTGTCCGCTCCCTTCTCAAACCTTTGAGCATCCTCCGCAGCAAAACATCCCCAACTAAATCTTGACCCCACCATAGCTGACCATAAAAAGAAATCCCAGCCAATTTGCCAGAAATGGTTGTGTGTGATAAACCTTTATTGACTAAAGATAAAACAAACTGTAACATACAAAACTTGGAATCCAATAAAGGACCTTCAAAACAGTGTGATCTCATAAAAGTTAAAAATTCAGACCAAGCCTGCAGATAAGTGCGTCTAGTAGCAGGGGCTATCGATTTCTCGACCAAATCGATGATTCTCATTCCCCCAGCACCCAGATGTCTTGCGGGATTGGAGTTTTGTAGGTGTCTGCACCAGGCGCCAAGTTGCGGAATTTCTGCCAATTAGAACGAGACAAGGCGTCTGCAATTGAATTATTGACACCTGGAATGTGCTTTGCACGAAAAACAATATTGCATTTTAAGCTGAGCAACATGAAAAAACGCAAAAGCCTCAACACCCTTAGATCTTTGGCCTTCTGATTATTTATGAGCTGAACCACAGCCATGTTATCAATGTGGAACATTACACATCTGTTACTGAATTCCACACCCCAAACCATCAGGGCCACAATTAATGGAAACAACTCAAGGAAAGCAATACTGCGCCCTTGTGATAACCAATGGCGTGGCCATGCCTCCGCACACCAACGACCCTCCCAAAAAAGACCAAAACCGTGTGCTCCAGAGGCATCCGAAAAAATCTGTATCTGCCAAATAGTATTGTCACCAAGAAAATATAAAGAAACTCCATTGAAATCTGACAAAAAGGTTAACCACACCCGAAGATCTTCCTTGATGGCTTTGGTAAGACGAATTCTGTGGTGAGGAAGGTAGGCTCCGGACATCGCAAAACCCAACCTTCTGCAAAAAGTCCTGCCTGCCCTAACAACTCGACAAGCAAAATTCAGATAGCCCAACAGCCGTTGGACTTGCCTAAGCTCAATCTTATCCTTACCCAGCACCTCCAACAGAAAAGACCTGATCTCTTCTACCTTTGCAGTTGGCAAACTAGCCATCATAGCTACTGTGTCTATCTCTATGCCCAAAAATACGAGCTTAGTGCAAGGACCTTCCGTTTTTTCAGGAGCCAGCGGAACACCAAACTCCTCAGCCAAGTCCTGAAAGAATTCGAGACCTTTAAGACATTGTTTTAGTTGTGCATCGCCAATGAACATAAAATCGTCCAAGTAATGACAGACATGTGTGTGGCCACTCCTCACCGAAAAACACCATTGTAGGAACGTGCTAAACGTTTCAAACAAGGCACAAGACACTGAGCACCCCATAGGAAGTACCTTGTCAACGTAAAAAGCTCCATTAAAAAACATACCTAGCAATTCAAAATCCGATGGATGGATAGGAAGTAAACGGAAAGCCGATTGAATATCACATTTTGCTAATTCTGCACCAACCCCTACCTCCCGTACCAATCTCAAAGCGTCATCCACAGACGCATAAGAGACATTGGAATCCTCAGGGGAAATGAAATCGTTAATAGATTGGCCTTCCGGCCATGACAGGTGTAAAATCATTCTGAACTCACCAACCCGTTTTTTAGGGACTACCCCCAACGGAGATATTATCAAATTCTCCAAGGGGCATTGAATAAAAGGCCCAGCTACACGACCAGCTTGAATTTCAGCCTCCAATTTCCGTTGCACCACTTGAGGCAGTTCCTTAGCAGATTTTAGATTGTCAGCCCAACGGTGATCACGAGGCCCTTGGTAGCCAATGCGAAAACCTTCTTTAAAACCCCAAAACAGTTTGGACGCAGCTTCATAATCAGGATAAGCTTCCAACCAAGGCAGCAAACGCATCAGATTAATTGGGGTATGAGCCCTTTGACATAAGTTGAGGGAATCCCCCTCCACCCCTTGGAAAACTCCCTGAACCCCCTTGAGGCTGTTTAGCGAAGCATTGGGTGATGGCATGTCTACCGCCACATTGGGAGCACTCGTGTTTGAACCTACAGAATTGCCTAGTGCATGAGCCCCGGTTAAAATTCCAGCAGGCCCCTGGCATCGGCAAGTGACCCCTTCCTGTAACCCCCGCCCCGACTGGAGCGGGGCGAGGCAGAAAGGGCCGATATATAATCGGCAGACCACTTGCAGTGTGCGTTGACGCAACCGGCTGAGCAGAGGACATCCACTGCAGCCAAAGCTCTTGATCTACTTCACCCCACGGTTTATCTTTAAACATACTGATCCTCGCTCTAAATTCTTCGTCATAATTAAGCCATGCATAGCCCCCAAACTGCAAATGTGCCTTACGAATGGTGTCCATGTATTTAAACAATGAAATAGCCCTGTCCGGATACCTCTCACAATACACGCTAGCATATATCAAAAAAGCTGCAGTCCAATTTTCTATAGACTTTGGGACCCTGGGCCGCCTAGAAAGTTCCCATTCCTCCTCCTTGGACCCCTCTCTGGCTTGAATATCCCTATGAAGGAGTTTAAAAATATCGACAAATTCATGAAGCCAAATCTTATTCTTGGTGTTAACTGACAGATGTATGCCTAATGGCATGGCAAGACCCATATAAGGAAGCTTCTGCCGAGTCCCAGCAGTAGCCTTCACCTGACTTGAACCAGCAGGACCAACCTCAGCAACCCCACTACCCAACGAAGACCTTTTGCTGGATCTATCCGCATTACCTGAAATAGATGTTCGAAAAGCCTTGTCCCTTGTATCCCCACCAAAACCAACCCCCAACACCTTAGATGTATTTGACTCGTCCACCCCCACTGAGCCCGGCAAAATTTTGCCTACCCAAGGTTGAGACCAAGCAGCCCACCAATGAGGCTTACCTGACGTTAGTTGTGCAGCACGCTTCTGAAATTCCCGAGGATCATCACGACGCTGATAATCGCGATGCCGCTCTTGGTCCGCCGTGAAATCCGCACTTGACTTCTGTAAGACACTAGCAGAATTGGTTGCCCCCGCACCCGTTGAAGGCACGAAAGGAACATGTTCGGAACAACAATCATTACCCCCACGATCCTTTTCTGAAAAAACATCTTCAGTACCATCAAAATAACCCAGACCTTGAATACCCTGCACCTCTGAAGCTTCACAAACATCCTTGCTTGTACTTGGCATTTCGCCATCTCCCACCCCACCATCGTAAAACTCCCAATTGGTCACAGGCCTCCGAATAGAGAGCCCGGCCGCTATATTAAGATCCGCACCTGATCCGCTTGACGAAAATGGCACGTTACCAAAAGGCGAAACCTGTTTCTGAATTGCTTTTCGAGGAAAAACTTGAGGTGTCTGCTGGACTGAATAACCTACCGCCTCCTCGCCGCTCGTGCCAGAATGCGATAACTTACCATGACCAGAGACATGATTAATAGCATCCGCCTCCGAAGAGTCAGGAACAGCATGCTCAACCCAAATCCATTGACCACGTTGAGGACCAAAAGGAGAATCAAAATCCACCTGCGGGTGACAAGGAGGGGGGCGAGAAGCCGGGAAAATGGAGACAATGTCTGAAGAATTAATAACAGTATCTTCCTGTAAAGGCCCAGCATCTTCCGATGACCTCTGTATCACCGTAGCCACATTCTCTGACACATCTTCACCCAAAGGGAGACAAGAAGGAGTAACTTGCTCCAAGCCAACTGCTGATGTGAGAGCATACACACCTTTGGACCCAGGGGGGCCCCTAGGTAAAGGGGACACCCCAGAAACTGAAAAACGCTTACTGCAATAAGTTCCCTTCTCTAGGCGTCCCCCACAAGCCTCAGAAGGGATAGAAAAAGATGACCTGTCTAGACAAACCTCCTCCTCCCCACCACTATCGCTAGGATAGTCCACCAAAGCTGCAGAGCGTCCCAATGACAAAACAGGAGGAGCAATGTCAATATTGTGCCCAGAAAAGTAACCGGGTCTGTTAAAAAAATACTCTGCGCCCCTCAAAGACGCCCGTTTTGCAGGAGAAGGGGACTCAATAAACATAATGTCAGCACCTTCACTAGACATTCCCCTCCCCTTCCCACCTGTACCTCTACGTGATGATGCAGGCAGGCTTCTAGAAACCGCGCCTCCCCTGGCGCTGACTCGACGACGGGCTCGTCCCACCCGAGACACAGAGACCTCCCCAGACTCCCTCACCGTGACTGCTGGTGCAGAGGCGCAGCGCGCTGTCAGGAGCCGGGAATGGGAGCTCAAACGAGCAGGCCTGCCGCGTGGATCCTTAGCTGAAAAAGGGGCGAGTTCACCTCTGGTGGCCATCTCCTGCACACGTCCTTTGGCAGGAAGACAAGCTGCCACTGCGTCGCTCACACCTTTCGCCGCCAATCTCTTCGGGCGCCTCACAGCTGAAGACATTAAGTCAGGAACACCAGGGGCCAGTAAGTCCACCCGGCCTGCCTCATACAGAACACGGAGCGCATTCTGAACAGCTGGGTCGTCAGCCATGACCAGCTACTTTAGTTAAATACCAATTAAATAAATAATGAGGCAAAAAACGGCACAAAAAACGACCGTCTCCCTGCCTCAGCGATCGTTTCCCGCCTAAAACCTTCCCAACGGTGAAAAACCTAAGCCCCGCCCCCTACCTAACACGTGATTCGCTGCGTGGTCTGTACCATCGCGCGAACCTTCCCAGGGGGACACCTGGCTCGAGCCGCGGTCCCCCCGGGTCCCATTCTGTTTGTTTTTCTGTTTTACAGGAACGAGGAGGAACGAAATCCGGAGGTAGAGGTGACGTGCTGTAATCAGGAACACCAAGGAGGAGAGAGCCAGAACAAAGAACCGTGCCGCACAGCAGCAGGACATCGAGGACGCTGAAACGGAACACCGGGTAGCATAGAGCCAGGATTAAGGAACGCGCCGCACAGTAGCAGGACGCCGAGGTAGTTCACGACGCCCCGGAAGTGACGAATATCAGGCAGGTAAGCCCCACTCCAAGGACTGGAAAATGAAGTGTTGCCGCGCTGGGATCGCTGCGCTTTGACCTGTCTGGTCAACTGCTGCGCATGGGACCCCGTGCGGTGGCCATCTCTTTAGTTCACACGCTTCCAGTCCGGCAGCCGTGAAAACACCAACCAAAGTGAATATGTGCTACCAAGTGCCTTTCTGGAGTTTAAGGTGTATACAAATATATAGTATAAATTGAGTAATGAGGCGGTTGCATCTTCTCGTTTTTTGGTCAATTAACATTTCTTCTCGAGAGGATCACTTATTTAATATATATTACATTTGATTTAATGAGACACTACTAAGGTCAAGAAATAATTATTTCAAATGTTCTAAACTGTTGTCTCTGTTTGATAGCATTCTTTGTGAATACTTCTGAGCTTTAAAGTACACTTTCAGCTTATTCAATTACTTTACGGCCTTCTTCATGGTAAAGGCATTGGGATAGATTAATGTTTAATACTGCATGTAGTTCCATTTTTGCTATCATTCAATTAATCAGGGTTGTGATGGTATTTATTTTGTTATCTACTAGTGATTTATTGTATATAGTCAAATCATTATTATGCAAGAGAAGCACAATATTTCTTATTCAAGTGCAAGATTACAAACCTTGTTTGGTCAGATGAGTCTAAGATGATTGTTTGGTATCTCTGCATTATTACATTGGGCCTGGATGGACTGATCACAGATTATTTTGTCTACATAGGTTTACTTGTTTGTTTACTGATGCAGACAAAATGGCAGGCATGCTACTGTGTAAATCGCAACATTTTAGCCCACAAAACATGTCCCTGTCAGTTCTAACCATACACAATAATATATGTGCAGTTGCAAATTTATTTTCTGTAATTTTTCCTTGCTGTGGACAATCTTTTCCCATATGAAGAGATTCCTTATCATGCACACAATGACAAACATGGTTACTCGAGGCACTTTACATCCTTATTGAGTCGTTTACAACACCTAAAATAGCAATAGGCAGAAATGCATTGCAAATACATGTGGAGGTTTACAATTTAATGATTTTTAGACAACTGCTGCATTCGCAATATAAGCTTCAATGCACTCCTAGTGTGACAGACATTTCTACCCTATCGCACCAGCCATGAGAGAGATTATCCACAGTCATAAATGTCGCCTATGCCATAAAAATATTCAGAGTCTGATTTTGTGAATCAGAACTTGTGGTTGGAGGTCACAATCTACTTTTTGTGGACATAGGTGTAACATCTGGCTGCAAACATGTTTTTTTTTTTTATTTTTTATTTTTTTTTTATAAGAAACCTTTATTACACATTAAAAAGGATACAAACAAGGGCCTACAACCACAAGGGCCGGCCGCTAGAAAGCTCGGGAGCCAGCAAGGCAGCGCCATACATTCAAATGAGCCAGAAGCAAAAGCTCCCGGTAGTTCGTAAGCACATATAACACGGTGCGGCCACAGTCCAAGGGCGATCAAAAAGGACGGTTTCATATATTTTAATAGAAGGAAAAAAAAAAAAAACCAACCAATAACACACAAACAAGGCAATGAGAGTCCGAAATAGCAGCGTGCGCTCCCCAGGACGGGGGAAGATCCACATTATCTGGAATAACTCTTGACAGGAGGTGGCAGTGGGGGGCAGCGGAGAAGAGGACAAAGCATACACAATTACGTAGAATGCGCGGCTAGGGGGACAAAGCGACGTCGACCTCTCGCGGCAGAGGCGGAGCGCAGATATTTCCACGATAGGAATTCCATGGACCCCACACCTTAGTCCACCTGCGATAACATTTTTTATTCTCTTCTCATCATAGTCATGACGCGTTTCAGCCGGTAGAACGGCCTTGATCACATACGGAAATGGCTTTCGGTGAGACATTTTTAAACATTGTTTTTCATTTCATTTGCATATCATGTGACCCCAAATAACATAGAAGAAAGACTTGCTCATATTTGAATCGTAGTTACTTCACTAAAAGCAAGGTATGTACATTTATAATATCATCCGATATTTTGTGGTCATGCTGTTTCATTTTGGCAGTGAATACATATGTCCGTATTTCAGAATTTGTGTATGAACACCCTTATTCCAAGATCGACATTTTATAAGAAAGACTATATGACCCATACTTATGTTTAATATGCCGTGCAGCTAAATAACATGACATTCCTAAATCAATAAAACACATATAAATATTTCAATATATATAAAAACATTGAAATAATTTAAATACATTTGTGTATATTAAAACCATGACCATCGCTGTGTTACATTCCAAAAATCATTGATTTCACAATCTAATGATTCATGGCGGTCGCCAGTAAGTAGTTATAGTTAGGATCTAGTTTCGGAAGGAAAAGCATTTTTTTTTTTTTTTTTTTTTTTTTGTTTTTAAAAGTTTTTATTGAACAATAATTCGATTACAAGCACGGGCCTACAACCACCAGGGCCGGCCGCTAAGTACAGAATGAAATATACATTTATCAAAGCTGCAGTCGGTTCCCGGGGGTCGGCCCCGTAATGAGTCCGGATAGTTCTAGAGGCACAGGAGACTTAGATCAAACAAACACAGAAAACTAAAAGAAAAACAAAAGGCGAGGCATAAAGACAAACGGCGCAGGTCAGGCTTCCTCTGGGGAACTCCAGGTCAGACCATTAAGCAGCACACGAAAGGAAGGAGTACCGGGAGGCTGGGGACGGGGGGGGGGCCAAGGGAACTGAACGTCAATATGTAGTCCTTCCAAAAGGTGCCCGGAACCGTCAAGGGTCAGGGGGACATGGCGATATCGGTGTCCACCAGGGGGGGCGTACAGATACCCCCGCGATAAGCATTCCATTGCCCCCAGATTCTGCCCCATGCCCCCGGCTTACCACGGGCAACATACACAGTCTTCTCCCTGAACATACACCAGTCCATATTCTCCTTCCATACTGACACGGTGGGCGGCCGCTGGGCACCCCAAAGCTGCGCTATATCTCTCTTGGCAATCATGTTCCCCAGGGCCGCCCACCGAGTCTGAGCCGCGCTATAATCATTGGGCTCCCACACATTCAGGACACAGCGACGCACCTCCGGCAGCAGCACAACCCCAGTGACCTGTCCCATAACCGTATGTACCCGGCGCCAGTAGTCCGCCACCTCGCGGCACTCCCACAGGATATGAAGAAAGGTGGCACTGAGCCCACAACCCCGCTTACAGAGCCCATCGTCGGAATATCCCATCGAGACCAAGCGAGGACCCGTCACATACACCCGGTGAAGAATCTTAAGCTGTACCAACCGGAGACGGGCTGGAATGGCGACCTCTTTGGGGGACGACAGTGCAGACTGCCAGTCCTCGTCGTCCAATTCCACCCCATCCCCCGTCCAAGCCTCCCGAAGGCGCACCAAGAGGTCAGCCCGATGATTAATCAGTTTCTTATAAATTAAAGAAATAGTGCTGTCCGGGACATGTCCGTCAAGTATGCGGTCCTCGAGGGGCGAGGAAACCGGGATCGTGGTCCCCTCTCCAAAGACCGAGAGCAGGGCGTGTCGAACCTGGGCATAGCGGAAGAACTCCCTGTCCGTAAGCTCATATTCGGCCTGAAGAGCCGCGAAAGTCTTAACCGCGCCCTTATGCCACAGGTCTCCCACTTTGCTGATACCAATCGTGTCCCACTGGTCAAACCCCTTCGTAGTCCAGAGGCTCCCCAGGCGATCGGAGGCAAACAAAGGAGTAGCACATGTCAGTCGCTCACCCCAGCCCGTGGCCGCAGTGGCGGCCCTCCAGGTCCGCACAGCAATCTTAGTAGGACCCGTAAGGGTCCGGCCAGCCGAGCGGGAGTACAGCGCCCTGTTATAGTCCCCGCCGGGAAGCAGGAACTTGTCCATCTCATACGCCGGGTTCAGGCCAGGCGCATACGTGGCATGGTTGATGGCCGAAAGCTGCGCGGCCCAATAATACCTGCGAATGTCGGGAAGCGCGATGCCCCCGTCATACCAGGGGAGAGTAAGCTTAGCAAGAGCAATACGCGCCCGCCCGTCCCACACCAGTCTCCTCTGCAGGCTCTCTACCTCCCGAAAGTAGGCCACTGGGATGACGTCGAAGGAATTCTGGAGTGCATAGAGGAACCTGGGAAGGGACATCATTTTGAACAGCGCGGCCCGACCCAGCGGGGAAAGGGGCAGCCTGCACCACCGGGCCGTATCCTCTCGCAACCGCCGAAGCGGACGCAGGAGATTCAGCTCATAGCGAGCCACCGGGTCCAGCGAAACGTATATCCCCAGGTACTTAAAGCCGCTCAGTGATACCTGGATCGGAAGCCGAGGCGGTAGGAGTGGAGGACCACCGGAGATCGGATAGACGCAGGATTTAGACCAATTGATCGTGAGACCCGAATTATTCCCAAAGGAAGTCAGAACGTCAAAGAGGACGTTGAGCGACTGCCGCGGTGAGGTGAGATATAGGAGAATATCGTCCGCATACAGCGAAACCCGATCTTCAAAGCCCGGGGCCCACCGGATCCCTCGAAGCGAGGGCTCCCAGCGGAGCCAAGCCGCGAGTGGCTCCAGGGCGAGAGCGAAGAGCAAAGGGGACAACGGGCATCCCTGCCTCGTGCCCCTGCCGAGGGCAAAGGGCCGAGAGACCCGCCCGTTCACCACCACCTGGGCCATGGGTCCCGTGTACAGAAGCTTCACCCAGCCAATAAATCCTTCCCCAAAGCCAAATTTAGCCAAGACAGCCCAGAGGAATGGCCACTCGATGGTGTCAAAAGCCATCGTGGCATCCAAAGAAACCAGCACGGCCGGTTCGGAGAGGAGCTCCGCCCTGGCAAGGGCGCCATGAAGACGCCGCAAGTTAAGAGCGGTGTTACGATGCGGGATGAATCCGCATTGGTCCGGATGAATCAGATCGCACACGACGCTCAACAGACGATTGGCAAGGACTTTCGCCAGGATCTTAGGCTCCGCATTTAGCAGTGAAATAGGCCGGTAAGAAGTACAGCGATCTCGCGGCTTGTCCTCCTTGGGGATAACGACTATCGTGGCCAAACGCTGATCGGCCGGGAGGGAACCCGCCGCCAGAGACTCACGGAACATGCGACTGAGGAAGGGCGCAAGCTTGTCAGGGCGCAATTTATATAGCTCAATGGGCAGACCGTTAGGACCCATAGCCTTGCCCGAGCGAAGGGAGCGGATCGCGGTCGCTATTTCATCCACCGACAAGGGGGCGTCCAGCCGCTCACGGTCCTCAACGGACAGGCAGGGCAAGGCGATATCCCTCAGTAGAAGGCGAGAGTCGTCCTCATCCCTGTCAGTCACTGGGGAGTACACAGCCCGGAGGTGGTCGGCAAAACATTCCACAATCTCGTCAGGCTCCGTCACACACACACCATCCGCAGCACGCAACTCCGGGACCACACGATTCACTCTCTCCTTCCTGTCCAGCCACGCGATCAACTTTCCCGCCTTGTCCCCGGCATCGTACAGTCGACCCTGCTGCTCCCTATACATAGTTTTGGCCGCGTCAGTGACCAGGGACCTATATTCAAACTGTTTCAGGCTGAGGGCATGGAGCCCGCCCGGAGTAACATTCGCCTCCAAGGCCGACTCCAGCCCCAAGATGTCAGTCTCCAGCCTCACCACTGCCTCACTCTTGACCCTCTTAGCCACCACTATCTGGGAAAGGGCGTGTCCGCGGATCACGGTTTTAAAGGCTTCCCACAGGGACATTGCAGAAGACACCGACCCCTCGTTATCCAGGAAGTATTGGTCCATAGCCTTAACCAGGCTGTCACGAGTCGTAGGGTCTCGCAGGTACCATGGGTTAATGGGAGCGATCCGCCCTGCAGACCGCGGCCCGGTGTCAAAAACAAGCCACAGCGGAGAATGGTCGGAGATACCCCGCGCCAGGTGCCTGACCTCTCGAATCCGACCAGTCTGCGCCGCGGGCATAAGGAAGTAGTCTAACCTAGAGAGACTCCCATGCGCCCCCGAGTGAAAGGTGAATTGACATTGGGTCGGATGCATTAATCTCCAACTATCCACCAGGCCGAAGGTCTCCAGCATCCCACCCAGCCATGCCTGGGCAGCGGGGAGGGTCCTTGGTGGGTGACGATCCAGTTCACCCGAAACCACAGAATTAAAGTCCCCGCCCATGAGCAGGAGGCCGTCCGGAAGGTCAAGCAGCATTCGACCCAAGTCAGTGAAGGTGGAGTTCTGGAGGCCCGGGGGGACGTAAACTGAAACCAGGGCAAGGGGCTGCCCCTCCCACCTCCCAATCAAACACACATAGCGCCCTCTGTCATCCGAGACTATCTTAGTGATCTCCACCGGAAGTGAGGTTCGCAGCAGAATGCCCACCCCCCTGGAACCAGTTGTGAAACCAGAATGGGCCACGAGGCGGTATCCCCCCCTGTTCATTGCATGACAAACATTGCCAACCAGATGCGTCTCCTGGAGAAACACCACATCAGGAGTCAAACGACGCAAATATTGCAGTACTACACCCCGCTTGATACGGTCCCCCAACCCATTGACGTTCCATGACAGAAGCCTCAACCCGTCCCCCCCCATCCCCCCCAATAGATCAAGGGTCCCCCAGCCTGCAGCACAGTTCCCAAATGTGGACAAAAATCAGTACCTCGCCCTGTAAACAAAAAACACACAGCAAAACAAACCCTCCTCCCCCCCAACCCCACCCCAGGACCAACTCCCCCCACCCTGCACCCCTGCGGGCCAAAAAACCCCCCCAACTTGCAGTGTGCCTGTCGCCCCACTAACCCCATTCTACGAAAAGAACCCAGAGGAGGTAAGGGACCCGTCCCCGCCCGCCCCCCTCACTGGTCCTGGTAAAACACAATATGCAAATGAAATAAGACCCGACTGTACAGTGCAAAAAGGCAAAATCAAGGACCAAAAGTCATTCTAAAGGGGACCCATCACCTGCGGTGCCCGCAGAGGGTCCGGGACGGCCACCTCCGTCCGGCAGAGAGTCCAGCCAGTCACTTGCAGCCACAGGAGAGTCAAAAAAGGCTGTCCGATCCCCATGTTCCACTCGGAGTTTTGCAGGGTAGAGCATCGAATACTTTAGGCCCAGCTCACGGAGACGACGCTTCACCCCTTGGAATCCCATCCGTTGTTTCTGGACCAGTTGCGTGAAGTCCGGGTAAAAATTGATGGTCGAGTTCTCATGACGAACCGGGCCGTGGGTCCGTGAGGCCTGCAGAATAGCGTCGCGGTCCCTGTAGTAGAACAGTTTGGCCACGATAGGCCTCGGGGGGGCCCCCGGCCGTGGCCGACCGCCCGGAACTCGATGGGCCCGCTCCACGGCAAAGAACTTACTTAGGCCAGCCGAGGACAACTGTTTCAGGATAAGTTCCTCGACCACGAGGTCAACCGGGCGGCCGTCAGAGGACTCCGGTACACCTATGACGCGGATGTTGTTGCGTCGGGCCCGTCCCTCGAAGTCCTCAAGCCGCCGGGCCATATGGTCGTTAACCACCCTGATGTCTCCAAGCGCGGCCCGCAGATCCGACACATCCGCACCGAGGGTGGAGGTCCGTGCGTCGAGAGCCTGGACCTTCTCGTTAGTTTTGGAGAGGTCGGCCCGGATCAGGGTGACATCGATCGCGACAGTGTCAATCTTACGGGCCAGGGCCTCATATTGCGTCGCGATGGTTTCCCTGATGCCATCAATGGCGCCCATAATGTCCTGCAAGGATAGTTCCGTAGTGGCGGTCGCGCCTCCTTCCGCAGTATCCGAGGGGAGGCCAGCAGCGCCAGAGGGCCCCCTGCCCTGGGTGTAGCGGTCCATGTTATTGCTCTGGACTGCCCCCCCGCGGAGGGAAGCCTTGGTCTCGCGGCCCTCGGGACCCCCTTTGCCCCCCATGTGAACACGGTCACCCGAGGGGACCTCCAATCAAGAGGTGTAAGGCACCACCAAGAAGACCACAAAATGTCGGTATAGGGGGTCCGAGGCGATAGGCGCTCTAGTGGCAGATGAAAGAAAACCTCATGCAGAGGCCCAGGAAGCACCTCTCCACCCCGAGCGCACCTCCCTGCCGGTCTCCTGAAGTGCAAAACCGAAACCGAAAGTGGTGGATCGGCAGCTGGCACCGCGCTGAAGCCGCTGTTGTTCAATTGCAGCCCGGTCCCTCGGGTCACCTTCACCCCGGTCACCTCCGTCGGGTGGGTCCCAAAAGTTCCGACGACGACAACTCAGGATTCCCAGGTCCGATTGGAGTTTTGAAAAGAGATATACGCTCAGCTGGTCTTTATCTCCCAGATTCCATAAGCCACGTCAGGATATTCTCAGGATAAATTCCGAGGAGCAGAGAGGGTCCGGGGAGCCCTGTGCTCACGCGACCATCTTGGATGCGCGCTAGGCTCCTCCCCCGGCTGCAAACATGTTTGAGACTTAGGGGCCGATTCTTGTTAGGAAGGACTCCAGATGGGTTCCAGAACTTGCAAATCTGATTCGAAGCCGATGTTTCCAACCTAAACGACCCCTGTTCTGAATGACCAAGTACGATGAGGAGATATCATCAACCAAATCGTTTCTGAACCTGATCATGTCTGTCCAACTTGTTTGCAGCCGAATCGTGCCGCGCAATAGAGCTGGATTCCGAACGAGCAAGTACGATGCACGATTTGGACAGCCATAGCGGCTCGGTCTCAGTGAAATGAAACGGCTGTGGGAATCAGACTTTGGGGGGTTGTAGCAGGACCCCTTTCACCCGGGGCCCTCTGAATCGGTCACGGGGAGTTGTTCATGGGTCTCCCCGATGCAAGCATGCACAGGGTGTACGCTTTTCCCCACTCACCCCTTTTTGCTATAGGAGCCTGTGTACGCGTTCGGTATACAGGCTCCATGGAGTTCAATGGGAACCCGACCGAACCAAGTCCGTCAGCATATGGATGCTTCGTACTTGTTCGGTCGAACTCTCACAGCACAATCGACTACGAAAGCCCTCCGGATCCAAGTTGTACGGAGGGCTTTCCTAGCGAGATCGGAATCGGCCCCTTAGTCGTAAAATACTGACATCCACAACAATAGTTTTGGATGCTGCACATTGTACAGAAACTGTTTGATCTGAGGAGGCTAGAAAATTGATTATACTTGCAATAAGCCTCCACACTGGACTGGAAAAGCATTTGAAAATTTAAGAGGCCTATTTATGGGCAAGTCATGCAGTGCAGTGCTGCAAATCACCTTGCTGCACTGTGTGACATGGAAAAGGCAGGAATGTGCCATATTTAAGGTAATGCAGCGCATTCCTATCCTTTCCCCTGCCCTGGTGCCCTTTTGGCTGTCAAGCTTCAACACAGGCACATTTGCACCATGGTGCAGGGTGTCTGTGTTGCATGCAGGATTAGTTTTTGTGTGGGATGGGGCAAATAACCTTCATAAATACAGTCATCAAATGCATATTCATGTATGTGTGCTCGAGAATTCAACACACTTAGGAAGAGGAAGAAAGGAGGAGACACAGGGATAATTCTTCTTGTTGCAACTCCTCTGGGAAGGTGTAAGATTTTGGCACATTCCCAGGTTTACATGTTTTTGTAAACTGGGAATGCATCAAAAACTATGGGAATTGAGTGGGAACATCCATGCATCGCCCATGGAACACCCTGTGTAACGCCAGGCAGCAATGTGCACTGCATTGTCTTATTCCAGATTTTTAGAGCCACTCAAAGCCATGCAAAGTGGCTATGCTTGGCTTAAAAAATCTGTGTTACAGTTTGTATCGCTCTCTCACCACGTTGCGTTGTGCAAGAGTGACGCAAACAGCCTTATAAATAGGCCCGTGACTGCTGAGTGGGAACAAGGAAGCCAAAAAATATGTGGAGATCATCGCTTCATTCGCGCCACACAAAATATGTCTATAAAGTAATTGTATTTATATAGTCATTTTTTTACTACGTTTATTAAAAATGGGACCAACAAATAAGTTCGCTTTAATTGCCCGGCATTTTTTTCAATGCTTTGAAATCATTGACTTAATCTTCGGAATATTAAAATTTCTGTATAATGCAACAGTCGATCATATAGGGCTCGATTCATACGTAACAGCTATTGAAAGTAATGGCTGCTTTGTGGTGCTGGGTAGTTATTTTAACAACTTCTAGGATGGGCACTGAGGCTCACTCGTCGAAAGAATGAAACAAGGGGTTTTCCTGGTACCCTTTCTTTAAATCCTATGTGCTGTCACTATTTTGCCTTAAAAGTTCAACACAGCAAAGTATTTATTTGCCCTGAACTTCATTGCCATCTCAAGCTTACCACTGGCTACATATTTTAATTTTTCATTCTATTATTGTAGAAAGTTAATCAACCTCAAGAAAACACACGTTACTAACAGGCAGCACTTATGTAATTGGCATAATGCGCTGTGCAACGCAGTCAGGCAGTGCTTTTAAGATGCTTAAGGGGTCAGTGTGCATTTTCTAGGTCATAAACATTTTCTAAGTTTATGGGAAGAATCCAATGCTGTCCAATTCAGCCTCCTAAGCTTGGTCATATAAATCAGCAGGAGAAGATTGTGAAATTATTTTCAGATTTATGAACTCCTCCAGTTCCAGTGACAGCACACGTAAAACATTATATATCTGGGACAGCAAAGGCTTATGTTTTCAGTATAAGGAGCCTTTCCACGGCTGACTTGACACGTTGGTTCTCCTATCACTGATTAGGTTTCCACATGGCCGGATTTTATTGATAATTAAAAAATAAATGTCATGCAAGCCCTAGGTAGATGTTCTCAAGGCAGCCACATCCACTGCTCTGTGAACTGCAATGCCATTGCACAGAGTATGAAAAGCTCTCTACCTACCCAGCAGCCATTAGGGACATAAAGGCCGAGAATGCAACTGAATCCTTTGTTGGCACACACCTTAATGAACTATCTACACCCAAATATGGCGAAAGTATTCTCAAAATGATTACTGACAGCAATGGAAGAGGTAGGGAGGGATTAAAGAAGTGGGTATGAAGGAGGGAGATGAACATAGACCAGCGAGTAGCAGTGATGGGAAAGAGTGGCAGTGATGCAAGAAAGGGGCAGGCAGGAGATAAGTGCATGTTGTTTTCCTAAAGGGACAGTAATTGAAGAGGTCAACAAGGAGAGGGCAATAGGGGTGTGCAAACGTCTCATAATTTCTTTTTCTGTAATTACGTAAACATTTTTGAGGACAATTACACAAAATTACATGTAATTATGTAATCATGCTTAATGCAAATCTGTCATTTAGTACTATATTTTAGCACACAATGTGTTGTGCCAAATTTTGATGCGAGGATGCATGTCACTAAAAATATGGCAAAAAAAACACAAGTGGTGTGAATAATAGCCGCTTGTGTCCTGGTCGTTCATGTTATTCCCGAGTGTTCATGGAAAAAAGTTGCAGCAAATGGCATGTCATTATGCGATGTTGCAAAATGTTGGGCATTTCGCGTAATAAGCATGATGACAAATTTCCAGAATGATGTGATTATACCAGCATATTTTAATTTCGCCAATGCCTTCTGATGTTTGGTGATAAAGGTGGGACGTAGCAGAAGATAGGAGAAGAGACAGGAGAGAGAGGCAGTGGTAGAAATTAGGGGAGACATTCCAAACATTGTTACTTGGCTACATAATGGTTTTAAGTCGGAATTCTAGCCCTGGTAGCAAATGGCAAATACTCTATCAAATATATTTGAGCCCCGCTATGGGCTCACTGTCACAGAACCTCCTATTGGCAAATAATGTGTTTCTCTGGTTGCCACCTTTGTCAGAGAACAATAAAGGCTATATGTTCTTGTTTTGACATTCTGGAAGGGCCAGGAACTGATAATAAACTAGCGGTGTGTGCAAAATACTCTGTATTATTTTTAAAACATCAATTCTGCCTTTATTTTCTTGATAAAACATTTGGAACAGTCTACACATATATTCTTGTATTTATTGTAGTCAGTTCAAATTTCCAAAGGGACCAAATATCGGATTTTAATGATTTTCCTTATTTTTTTACCTGTCTTGGCATGAACATGCCAACGTGGTTGGTAAAATGCTAGCCAGGCGTTTGCCTGCAATTTCTGCACCACACTGACCAGCATGGAAATTCTGGTGAATTTCCAAGGATTGATAGGATGTCCATTAGAGCCACTTGGTGTCTTTCCTGGGCGTATTGAACACAAGTTTAATCACGAGTTGAGCGGTTCTGCCCTCGTTGTATTGCAGCTGCAGAATAAAAAGAAAGCTTGAATAAAGAAAAAAATAACTATAAGTGCTTTCACTGTAGGCAATGCCCTTCCTCTGGTCCATTGTTCATAGCCCTGTCCAGTGTCATGCAACACAAGAAACTTACCAGAAAGATCATTCATTAAACACCTACCCCCTACCCAGCTACAACAGTCTAATACCTTCTTTAGGCCTTCACTCATCCTCTCAAAACGCTAAAGAAAAAAACTAATATTTGTGCTAGAGGATGGAGACCAGCGGGCCCAGCACACAAATAAGCATAAGGGGCTGGGACTTCCAAGCCGAGCATCCAGCTTGTTACCCAACACCAAAAGGTGTCAAAACAAATGTAAAAAAATATATTTTTGCCTCCCTCTGTGACATTGCCCAATTCCAAGTCCAATAGTCCACAACTGTAGGAAAATTTAAAATCATGTTGATGAATGAAGAAAGTGCTTATCGGTCCACTAGCTATTGGCTTAATAATAGATAATGGAGCCTGTTCACAAATTGGATTTTTAGTAAGTCTAGTACTACCTGTTATCCACAAACCAACTTGGGGAGGTTGCAACTCTACCTCTCCTATCTTTTACGGTGCGGAGATCTCCACCCCGACTAATAAAATGTTAACTTCAGAATAGTTTTTATTAAATGCAATATATTAAAACTGATTGCATTTTAAATCTAAATGAAGTTATTAATGCTGTAATTTTTTTTTACATTTGTTTTACATTTAAATTTGAGGACAAGCAGGGGAGCAGAGCATACAGTAGGTCGCAGACAGGGACTGACCTTTGATAAATGTGTGACTACAAGGCCTCCCTCTCATGCCTCCGTTGGAAGCAGAAGTCCTGTTATTGTGGGGTAATTCCTCTTAGAAACAGCGGTAAGTATTAGACTTGTTCCTAAAAAAAATTCTAAACTCACACATTCAAGTTGCATGCCCACTTTTCACTCACGTCTTCAGGGGAAATAACTTCATCGCATCCCACCCTGACAAAAGCCCAAGACCATTTTTAGGCCACTAGGAAGGGCTGAAACATGTTGGTGTTTAAGTTAGGGTCATAGGACCATTATATCCATTAGCCCTACTATTTTGTTTTTAAAACTTCCCTCCTACTCCACTAATAAAGGATACTTTAGGAGTGGGGAATGAATTTTATCTTTAAAGTCTTCACAAGTGCTCCCTGAAATATGGTTGAGCCCACAACGGCCTTTAGGAGCTGGGGTGAGCCAGATTATGAAGCATGTCACAATTACAGTGAGTGAGGGCTATATTAAGAAAAGGGTCTCTTTCCCTTTCCACTCATGAATGTGGGTCATCATAAGACTGGTGTGAAAATCATTGATGTCCCTTCCCCTTCTACATCTTTCTCTTGAAGGAACCAGCCTGGTTCCAGAAGGGATACTCTTTTGTCTTTAGTTAAATTTAAACTAAATATGCAAAACGAATTTACATTAATATTTAACGCTATCATATTTTTGCCGATTTCTTTTAAGTATAACAAGCCTTTTTAATTTTCCCAATACTTTACCATAGGGAGATCCCTGCCGGTTACAACATTCATAGCTTAATTTGAAATTGAATTATTTTGAATCTATTAAATCTAATGAAACAACTGAAATTGAAATCATTAAAATCAATTCCAACCTTAAGGAAAACGCATATATTTTTATTTTGTATTATTAAAGTGATGCATTGAATTAAAGAAAATAATCTAATTATATTTTAATGAAAATTACATTACATTAATTTTTAAATTACAAAATTATGTTAATATAAATTACAATATATATTTTATTTTGAGATTTTTCAAAAAAACAATTAACATTAAATGAATGTATATTTTTAACTATTTAAATAATTAAATTACATTTTGCATTATTCCTCTGGGGTTCTATTTTAAGTCCCTACCTCCTTTATGTGTTATTGGAAGGTGTTGCAATATCAGTGGTTAACCATGTGTGATTCTCCTCTCCAAGGTAGCTCCTTTTTGGCTGTAGTAATTTCACACTTGTAAATTTGACTCCTCCCCATGTGAGGTGGTGGAGACATACAAGTCTACGCTTTTGAGTAACTTTACACTCAAATTTGGTGAATAGCCTAAAGTAGTAAAGTTAGTCAGACGTGTAAGAGTAAATTTGCTAGTAATATAATTACATGTGTTGATTGTCATTTGTGAATAGGCCCCAATGTGTCCCAGGTCTCTTAGCTGTGTTAATTCTCTTCCCCTGACCGTAATTCTCATTGTGTCACCCAACTTCAGAAAATAAACACAAAAATTAGAAAATTATATGTGAATCTCCATGCCTTTAATGCCCCAAAATATACAACACATGAAAATAGCTTCCAATTTGTCCACTAAAAAGGGAGTAGTGTTTGATACAACCCAAAGGAGAGATGGCATTTCCTTACACCAGATTTAACCAAAGCCAGCAAAGAAGCAGACCATGAAGTGGAAATGGTACACTATAGGCACAGTATTATGCATCCAGTGGTGCACTGCTGTAATGCCCTGAGGAATGCCAAGGACCCATGTCAGGCCAATAGTATAGGGCAGAAACATGGTGGTGTTCTAACATTTGGGCCATAGGATCACAACATCTTTTTCCCCATGTAATTATAGTTATATCCTTCCCATCGTACCCACCATTAAAGGGGTACTTTGGGTTGGATGTGGAAATTGTATCTAATAGTACATAACCTCCCAAAAAAAAATTCTTCAAAGAACTCACTGGAATACGGTTGAGCCCGCCCTGATCTTTAGGAGTCAGGCTGAGCCTGATGATGAAGCATGCCACTACTAAGGTTGTTGAGGGTTGTATAAAATGGTTTTCCTTATCCCCACCACTAAGTGTGCTGGAGCAGGGGTGTAACTTATTTTCCTTCCCTACCTTAGCACCTATCCCGTTACCTTTCATTTACGAAATGACCTCTCCACCCTCACTGGTCCAGGAGTTCCACTCCTGCTCCTAAGTGTTTAAAGATTGTTGTGCATCGCCTGTGCATCTCTATCATCCTTATGAACAGTAAGTTCAAGTTTATTTTAAGACCCTTGGTCATAGACCTTTGGTGCATGACCTATATAAACAAGAATATTGTGCTTCATTAAAACCTCTCAGAAGGAACAACAACCTCAAAAAGATTAAAAAGAAAGACAAAAGGGGTGCGATGAACAGGAAAGAAAGGGAGGTACATATACATAAAAATAAAAATGCAAAGACGCACATTAGAACTTGTGTATGAAAGAAAATAGGCCAAGCAGCCTATAAAATGTATTGAGTAGTTAGGTAACACACCTTGGCAAAGCCAATAGGTCTGGCCTTGGAAAGTTGATGCGCTGGATACATTTATTATTGCAAGCATATTCCACAAAAACAAATAAAGAAGGATGCATACCACTACCTAAATCTGGTTGTCATATCCTTGCAATCAAAGGTTTCCAATAAAAAAAACATTTGTTAAAGTGACCATTTTACCAGTGATTTATTTTTTAAATAACGAGCCTTTCAGTTGTATCATTTCTTTTAATATTATTATTTGTGAAGGAGACAAGAATAAAATACCACCCAACTACCTACTTGATTAGCAAGCAGCCACAATGTTACAATGCCTCTTAAACACTTTATAACAGCAATTTTAAAAAGTAGATGGGCAATAAATCACTATCTTATTGCCACCCAAATTACGAGCAAATTAAAAGCTGGTATTTAAACTAAATATAAAAAATAAAATGGAAAACACTTTGAACCAGATTTGTCACTGAAGAGAAAGAAACTATTTTTAGGTATGTGTGATTAATGCCCACAGGTTTTGTTCAGTCATTCAAAGAGAAGTGACTATGAAGGTAGAGTGGGTTGACCCATTGCCCCATGATCTATGCTGTAATGGGAGGAAGCAAAATGTGAATGAAAATTCAACAGACCAATGGATGAAGCCCAATAACAAAAAGCCACATGTTCTATGTATATTTCTTTGAAAAACAATAGTCCCCTGAAGGAGCTAATGTCTCAAAGGCCAGAAATAGACGGCATAAAGCTAAGGGAAAGAACACGCAGGGTAATTTAAACACTGGTGGGCATCCCAAGCAGTATGCTAGATCAAAAGAGACCCAGGTCTTCTGCCTTGGCAAGATCTCAGTGATAAAAGTGCATTTGCATCTGCTGCACTAGCAGATACACTTTTGTCACTGTTCCTTGACAAGTGGGTGGCCATGTATATTTAGTCCACTTGCAATATATTTTGTTTTCAGAAAGAAGCTCTTAAAACAGGAATTTGTTTCTGAAAAGTAAAATAGTATTGTAACTTATGCATTTTGAGTTTACGTCCTGAGCATCAGGACCAGTGTTCCATATAAGGCCCGTGCCTCCGCGCACTCTTAATTCCCCAAACGCGCAAACTAAATTTAAAAGCACGCAAACTTCACAATTAACGCACAAGACCATTTGCAGTTGCTTTTAATAACATGAGCTGCTTTTAATAACATGAGTTGCACTAAAAACGGTCTCTTGCGTGTTGAGAACCACAGGGAATAACGGAGGCAATATAGGGGATATTCTCAAGAACGTGTGATAACTACCGCAAAAGTAGCTTAACGCAACTACTCACATCGCAGTCTATCGCGGGAGAATAACACTGTGTCAACGTGGTATTCTCAACACTGCGGTACCTTGCGATAGGACCACAATAACGTGTCAAATGTCCGTGATAAAGTCAACACGACGCCGCAAAAACGCGAAACACCAATGCCAAGAAAGTTGCATTGAGGCCAATCGCAACACAAAAACCAGCGAAAACCAGCCACAGGCCTGCAATTCCAACGCGTCATGCGGGAAAATGCACCATAAAAGCCACGAAAATAAAAGGGAGATAAAAAGCAACTGCGTAGCACCATGGATGCACCCGGACCGAGTGCAGAGGCCAACGCGAACCCCACAAGCCCCACAAGCCACCAGCAAGGAACAACGGGGTCGGGGAAGGCCAAGGAGAAGAGTGAGAGGAAGACGGGGTGCAGTCCACAGGAAAAGCAGATCAGCGTCACGGAGGTGACAGAACAGTACCATCAACTGACACACAATTATACCACCGTGAATGCAGTCAGAGTGTCGAGGAGGTCAATGGAGGAGGACAAGAGGCGCTGGCATGATGTGAAATGCCAAACCAAGCACAAACCCGCTGCCAACAGGAAGGCAGCAAAGGCAACAGGAGGTCGGAGTCCTGCGCCACAGGTGGAGCTGGAGAAAACTGAGGTCACAGTCATCAGTGTGGAGATGCTGCAAGGAGGTGGGAGTCAGGACACAGCCTGAGAGGACTTGACACAACATCAACAGGGTGAGTAACAACCAGGGACTGGGGGAAGGGGGGAGATGGGCACAATGGCACACATGCACAACGATGTGTAGCACACTGCACACCCACAATCACCCTGAAACATGTCCCTCAACCCCGTGAGACAGCAGTACACACACATAGCAATAACAGCATTTCCACATTGATGACAATGTGGCACACTGACACTGCAGAACAGAGGACACAACTGGGTGAGCTCATGTGCTGAAACAGCCCAACCATATCTAACAGAGCAGGAAATGTACATGTACAAACCCACATCCGTCATGTAGTCCAAATGTCCACTGTCCCGAATCAAAATCCAGCACCTCCCAAACAGTCACAATGTACATAGTCATACAGTCTGCATGTAAACAAGGACAATGCGCCAACATGCATGTCAACACAATGTCAACAACCATCTCCCCTTCATATTGCAAAGGGACAAATAACACCTCCAGCAGAGCAGACCAGAGTACCCATCAGTGATGGTAGAGAGGACCACTCCACCATCGGCACTGATGCCCTACAGCAGCCCAAGGATATCTTAGGCAACCCACCCCCAGGAGCAGGGCAGCCAAGACACACAGAGGAGACCCCAGCCCCTGCACAGACCACACAGCAGGAAGCACCCACTACCACGTCCGGCTCCCAACATGTCACCTAGGCACACATCGCATTCCAATGCCAGGCGTCAGAATGACAAACGGAGGTGGACGAACAGGTGTGGGTGGGGCCCAAACCCATGGAACACGAACTAGACCACATGCGTGGTTGTCTAATTCCCCTCAGGGATCACCTACACCACACCAAGGAGACCCACACTGCGACAAAGACACATGCATGTGCACATTTACAGCACTGAACCATGCCCTGAGGCACGCAATTATCATTCACGCACCCACGCTGGACCTGCATACGATGGCCCAGTACACTCCTCTAACGTATTGAGTGGGTGCCTCTAAAGCTACATGTCCAAGGTCTAACACGCTGCCTGTGGTTACATGTTGGCATCCGCTGTACACAACACAATGTAATGTTGTCGGGCCCGGGGCCCTCATGCATACATTATAAACAGAAGGACACACGCAGATAGTTGGTGGAACTGGCCACGGGCACGTGCGCCTGGCCCCTTTATTGGCAAGGCCACATGTACAGTGACGCCTGTGCTGGATGTGTGTAGGGTGAGTGTAAGCCAGCCCGCAAAGAGTTGTTGGTGCTGGCAAAAACTTGAACAGTGAACAGCAGCAAAACAGAAACAGAAAACACCAGCATAACAGAGACAACTGCGGAGCATCATGGAGGTAGCCAGAGCAATTACAGAGGTCACCCAATATGCAAACAGAAGTGTCCATGAGTTGCAGTGCACTGAGGTTGGGGCACCTGGAGTGCCAAGCAGGGCATCAGGCAGATGATGGCATCCACCACAGGTGTGAGTAACTCAATTAGTCTGCCAGTACGACTGTTTCGACTCTTGCAGTTGGCGGTTGGAGGTGGACCTGGCAGTGGTGGCGTGTGCCTCCTGCGGTGATGCATCGTCCGGGCCGCTCAGGACTCGGTTTGATGTGTGAGCCCTTTGTAACGCAGTTGAGGCCGGAGGCAGCGGACAGTGCAGGGCCATAGACACATGGCGTCGATGATCCCAAGGCCATCGTCTCAGAGGCCATCCAATATCTCAGACAGGGTCCCTGACTTAAGCTGCACAGAGTTAGTGGCCCCTGATGCACTGAGGCCGGCACAGTCACCCCACCACGGGATGGGGATTTGCGGTGCAGTGAAATGGGCCACGTGAGCTGAGCGGGTCCTCCTTGATGTCCAAGGTGAATGTGGCAGAGGGTTGCGGGGGACAGTGGAAGGTGTCCTCCAGGGCATGATGCAGAGGGTGGAAGATGTCCGGAAGCTGCAAATGGAGGAGTGGAACTGCCACTGCATCATTTTTGCCACAAAGTCAGTATCACCGACATGATGGTGAGGACAACCCCAAGTCCATGGACTCAGTCGCCACCAAAGTTCAACCAGAAAGTGTCCATGGGTCTCGGGGAACAGACTTAGTGGCACCGGGGCTGAAAGGGGATACAGTCTGCAATGAGGCCTGTACAATGACATCAAGTCAGCCATACATAAATCAAGACTGAGTTCGAAATGTGTGACATACTCATCGGCAGTGTGGGCCCGAGGCAGCGGTCAGTGTGGGCCAGACGCGGTTCAGCGAGCTCCTCCTGATACTCTAACACACGACGTTGACATGGCATTTGGGGGTGACTTGTGGTTGACGGAGGAAAAAAGCACCAGAGCTGAGTGGGTGTTCAGTCAGCGATGATGAAATGTCCTGCCTGGTATGGATTGGATTGGCGTGAGGCCTGCTGGACCACAGAGTAGGCTAACGGCGTAGTCATCAAGGGCCCACAGACACGTGTGGTTGGGATGCCAGGCACAGACTTGGTATCACCACATCGAAGGGAGTACAGTGATGTAAACGCTGCATTAATGTGTGTACTCGAACAATGTATGATCAAGACTCAGTCCCAAATGTGTGACCTACTCGCCCGCAGTGTAGGCTGGAGGCAGCGGTCAGCAAGGGCCCACAGCCATGTGTCATTGTCTTGCGATGCACAGAGTTAGTGACACCAGGGCAGTTGCCGGTAGCGTTCAATCACCTCTGTGATATGATCCTTTTTTCCTCCTGAATGACAAGCATCTTCCTCTCACACCTCTCCTTGCGTGCAATGATATGTACTCTGCCATTGACAAATCAAGACTCAGTCCCACATGAGCGACCGACGAACGCAGCGTGGCCCGAGGGCAGTAGTCCGTGTGGGCCCACGGACACGTGTGGATGGAATGCTATGCACAGACTTGGTGGCACCACATCAAAGGGAGTATAGTGAGATAAAATCAGCCATAATTGATGTTCTCTGCCATAGTGTAATCAAAACTCAGTTCCAAATGTGTGACCTACTTGTCAGCTGTGCATGCCGGTGGAGTATGTCAGCGAGAAGGGAGTACTGCAAGCCTGTATCACGGAGGCCGTGATGGTCTGAGAAGGCTGCCATGTTCGCGGCACTCGGGCTTGGAGCTTGCACCGGCACTTGGTGGGCCCTGTTCGACACACGCAGGTGTCGGCAGCTGTGCATTGAGTCCTGGGAGCGCAGGGCCTGGGTGGTACGGGGACCTGTAGCCCGGGGTGCAGCAGGGGCACAGGAATGAAGGCAACACTGCTCACAGTGAAGGCCTCATGGTGGGTGAGGGGCACTGCTCTGGCAGAGACGAGGGGCATTCTGGAAGAGGACCATGCCCAGAGCTACGTGCTTTTTATTCACACCTCTACACTGGCCTGGCGTACACTGGGCCAGCCCACTCCGCTCACGCTTACAAGGGGAGACAAAACAAACTACATTTCCAGGATCTTCCCCACTGGCTGGGGTGACAGGGTTGCATCCACTGTCCACTGCACTCCATACACCAGCAGTGTATGGCGACATGGATATGTGTGTGGTCTGCATACTGAAGTCTGGCCATCGCTTCCATGCCACACTTAGCATTGTGTACATTCTCATTCATCGGTCACTTCCCTCCTTCGCACATGCCTGGTCCCCACCTCTTCCCACAATCTGTTATCGTGAAGCTGAGGTGCCATGCAGTTGATAGCTCATGTGCATGGCTGGCCCAGGTTGCCAGAGTAAGTTGTGCTGTCATGTCTGGTGGTTGGGCATGTTGTTTGGCATGTTGTATGTGAGTTTGTGACATGTGCATTCCCAGTGCTGTGAGTTGCATGACTTGCCAACGGAAGATTTAGTAATCATGCACTCGAAATGGGTGGTTGGCGTCGACATTGGTGGAGATTCCCAGATGTTCAACTATTGCCTGCACAGTGATGGTATGCGTGTGATTTTGGTAGCGGATATTGTGTGCAGGGTCACCAGGGGGCACAAGTACGACATGTGTGCATTTAATTGCCTCCTGACACGTGAGGGAAGTCAGCTATGGCATAGATGCCTTGCTTGGTCTCCAGCTGTTCCTGCACAGTGTGGGGGAAGGATTGGTAGTGTGGTACCAAGCTGATGATGGCATCCAAGACAGTTGTGGGCAGCTTGGATTGGGCTGGCTGTGAGACTCCGACGACTCTGGCGGTTGTTGGTTGGCAGGTCTCAGAGGCCAACAGATACAGCACAGCCAGCAGCTTTGACTGCGGAGGGATGTTGGTTGTCCGCTGTGTTGGTACCGTTGGCCTGTGGGCAATGGTGGTCAGGATGCGTAGGATGGTTGTGCTTTTGAGCCTGTGGTGGGCAATGACATTCCCTGGTTTTGGGTCTGTGAGGTTGGTGAGTTTTCAGCAGGTTGATGTCTTTGTCTGTGCTGCCTCAGTGTTGGTCCGGGTGGGGGGTGGGAGGGGTCCGGGGGAGGTCCTAGGGGTGGTGCCGGTGGGTGTTGTTGCCCTATTGGGGCTCCGGGCTGCATGTTCGATTGCCCGGGGGCGTCTGTTGTTCTTCATGTTTGGCTATAGGCTGTGCTCCCTTGTCTGGTGCCGGTTGTTTTTCAACTTTGCACCAGGTCAGAGCAGGTGTTAATTTCCTGCTGCTAATGCACCTTATCTCATGTTTTGTGATCTTATCGCCGATCTGGCTGGTCGTTGAGAATGTCGTGGAGTGGTGTTGTCGCGGCTTTCTACACGGGAACGCCTACTCTGCATCTCATTAGCGATAGTTGCCGGGGTCATCTGTGGCAATGTTTTTTGAGGATGCTATCACCGGAAAACTGGCGATATGGGCTGTTAGCACCAGTTTGTGAATGGGGCGGCAACTTTATCGCGTGTTTGGCTGGGATAAAGTGCTATTAACTTGGCGATAGCTCAGTGAGAATATGCCCCATAGTGTAGTGAAGCAGTGTTCACTGTGGAAGAGGCAATGGTGGGGTGGGGGAAGCTGCAGCGAGTCACAAGCAGTGCTGGCAGTGATCGATTGACTTGGACTGTGCCCTGGGCTTAAAGACAATTTGATGTTTGCTGTGGGGGCGGGGTTCATTGAAATGAGCCGACAAGAGGTGAGAGGAAGATGGGAGAGGGCAGGGAGTTGATGGGGTTCTAACAATTACGCTGAAGTACATTAAGGGTTGGTCACAAGGTGCCCACATGCCATTTGTTTCATAAGTTTTGCTGAAATTGTCGGCGACTTAAGGGATATCCAGGCAGCAGTGGCATCTCTTAATAATGTATTTTTTTACTGCCATGCATCAATTGGCATTATTCGAAGGCCTGGTAATAATGTTATATTTAAAGTGCTCTGTGCATTGGTCGTGTTTATGACGGGACGCTCGATGCTTGTGGATAAAGACCTGCCTGAAATATCTTAGCGTATCAGTGCACAGGCCCATTGTACAAGCTGAGTCCTGAAATGCTTGCCATTAATCATGCAGCAAACATCACCTAAAATAAGATAAAGACGCTTCAAAATACAAAAATGCACCTTTCTTTAACACGCTGAAGCGCTGGAATTAATTTGTCACATTATATCACTGCACACCACTGATTAAAAGTACATTTTTAAAACTAGAACCATTCTTTCCCTTCCCCTGCATCAATGTCATTTGTGAACTGAGGAAAGTAAGTTGTAATGTGCACCCTGTATGTGGCCCACATTCTCGTATAGAGAGCAACTCTATAGTTTACTAATTCAAAACAACATATGTGTATACCTCTTATACTTTTATATAAATGTGCTTTCATATACGATAATGAAAAAAATTGCATATTGCTGAAATTAAATGTTTGCCTAAGGTCACACAATTTGGTTATGTAAGAAAGCCGGGATCAATCGCAGGTTTTCTAGTTTCGCTTTGTACAAAGCAGCAAATAAATGTGTGGTTGAACTGCGAAATGCAGCAATAATCAACATTCAGTGGGCACCTCTGGCCCTTGGCTCCAATGTCATTGTACCTGCTGCACCAATAGAAGCTACACATCTGCACAACACTAATTACAGCATTTTCTTTTAGAGGCACCAGCTTTCCATGTAGTGGGCAAGCACTAATGTTAGTACCAGGGAAGTAGCTGCCATTGGTGCAGCAAGTGCAGTGGCACCATGGACAATTAAACCATGTAAATTTCTCTATTTTCCTATCCCAGCAAAAGTCAGAAGGGCCATTTTCTTTGCTTGATTCAGAGCCCATGGCATCATTTCTTTGCTACTGGCTACCTGGTCTTTCTAAAATATGCACAACTACTGCTAGCAAAGATGGAGGACTGTATTTTTGGACAGAAAAGTGGATTTGCTCAGGACATCACACAGATAACAAATAAAATTATTAGATGTAACTTCACCATCACTGTGTCTGAGCAGGTGTGAAACCCTTTCCTGCCTCCTCTTTGCTCATGCAGACTCCCCTTTAATCTGAAATAAAGCTTTCCATTTGTTTAGTTTACAAACACAGTTTGCTTTTATACAATTAGAAGTAATAATAATCACTGTACAGTACATACAATAATAAATCCACAATTTGAAAATGCATACCACACACATTCTTACATCAACAGTCACTCCATTGCCAGCCCATTTTACACAAATAATGCTTAGATGCATGGATGCTTCATGTACCATTTCATTGTGCATTGCCTGAGAGGATGAGTTTTTAACAATGTGTATTTACAATTTATATATGACAGTGCATACTGTGAACTGAGTCGCAGCCAGGTGTGTTTAATTGAGTAGAAACAGTGGGTGTGTGATTATGATGGGACATGATTGAGAGCTTTGTAGTTAAGGCAGAATGCAGTGCCAGTTTCTCACAGACCCTGTCAGTGAGTTCTAAAGCTGTTCAGACTACATGTACCTTCAGTTTTGGCTCATGTACAAACCATCGAGAGTGGTGGTCATATATATGTTAAATGGAATTGTGTAAAATGGGTGGGGAAGAGTTGGGGAAGAGTTGCAAAACTTTCCAACTAAGACAACCACCAAAGAGAAACACAATTTCAGCAGGTGTGTTATGTATGTGTGTGTGTGTGGAGGGGTTGAAGTAGAGGAGGTGAAATGAAGTATGTTCAGGAGAGAGTGAAAGAACAGTGCTCTTAAATTGAAAGAGTCTCTGTCATATTTTTTACATGCCACTTGCTGATTCATTTCATGTTGTATATTCATAAGGATTGTATCTGCCTCAACCCTCTCTATGAATTTCCATTTTTGCATATTTCTACCTCTCATGCAGCATGAATGCCAAGGAAAAGCTACATCACAGAAGGACTAACATACAATGTGGAACCTGTTTAGCGCAACAAATGCTAATAAAGAAACATGTGAGTACATGCCTGTTTGACCTAAAGTGGAAATCCAGATAACTCTTGCATGCATGGTCAGTTTCTTGGCCCACATAGCCTTGGCTGCAGTGCACAGAGACGTTACATTGCCGCACACAGAGGAAATAAATTAGAGGGAACATTGATCAGGACCACAGTTTTTTCTCACTGTCCTGTTCCACAGTACTATAGCAGACCAGGGCTGGAAAATTCAGTAGCCAAACAAGGCAGAACTATCACCATTGTGATCCAACAGTCATTTGGAAAATGAGTCACCAATTCAAGGGTGTCTGATGGCGATGCTGGCTGAGGCTCCGTTGTGAGTTTGCTCAGATCTGAGACTCATGATCACTGTGCCATACAACTCAGACTGCACCCTGCTGATGAGCCCCAAATCGGCCTAAGTCAGTCTGGAGTTGCTATTGTCCCAGCTCGGTGTTCATCTAGTATGGCATTTCAGGCTGGACTGTTCCTATTGAAGCAGACATCAGGGATGATTTGTATGTGGCCATTTCCTGTCTGAGGTGGCATACTGGACATAAATCAATGGACTTCATTGTAGCCCAGATTGATTACAACTGGTGGCTGAGAAAAATTCAAACAAGTCACCCTTCACTTTTCTTTTTTTCGTTATCCCAAGATTGGAAAAGTGGAATAACTGGCTCAGTGGGTCCGATGCAGAGCCAATTTATGGCTCCATCAAACATTAGTGCTTTTTCCCACTCCATGAAACTCTAAATAAACCACTCACCCACAATCTTTACAGAAACTAGAAAAGAATATGTATTACAACAATAATGAGGCACTTAAACAATAACAAAATGCCTATTTACCTATAAAATCCGAAAAGTCATCAACTGATAAGATCGTAGAAAAGTGGGAGGGTTTCACATATGTTGGCCATTGCTAGTTTCATAGGGTAGAGGGGATTAGTACATCTTAAGGCAAGCTGTTTGCCCTCAGTCAATGCTAATGTAATATCTAGAGAATGCAGTTTCTCAATTTCAACACACCTCAGAAATGTCAGATTCCCTTGGTTCCCATGGTGTCCTTTTCCTTTATCCAAAATAGGATGTTGTTTTATAGTGCCTCCCATTTTTTTTACATGCTATTAGAGGTATTGTATTGTATATGTACTTATATAGCGCGGCTGTCACCCAGCGGGTATCCTGGTGCTGCACCGTGCTCTGGTAACACTAGGCAAAACAGATATCCTGTACACAATTTCCAGAAGCTCAGAATTACTCAACCCTCGGGAAGACCCACGTCTTTAGACTCTTTCTGAATGGAAGTAGCAGCTTGATCTGTCTAATATGCAGGGGGAGAGTGTTCCACATTCGTGATGCGACTATCCCAAATGCTCTTCCGCCCGACCTGGACTTCTTAAACCTGGCAAAGGTTACATGCGTTGGAAGAGCGTAGAATTCGCCCAGGCTCATACCAGGTGAATTTTTCCTGCATGGCTATTGGGCCTAGACCATGGACTGTTTTAAACACAGAACAGAGGGATTTGAACAGTATTCTCTCCTTAACGGGAAGCCAATGAAGATCCTTCAGTGCTGCCCTAGATGAAGACCTACGCTGCCTATTCAAGGACAATTTGGCTGCTATAGACCGGATCCTCTGCAATTTCAGTAGCACTGATTGCGGTACTCCTAATAATAACGAGTTGCAGTAGTCCAGTCTACTTAAGATAATACTCCTCACTACTAAAGGTCTAGTTGCACTAGGTAAAAGTGGGAGAATCTGTTGCAGGGCTCTCAGCAAGAAGAAGCAGGTACTGATTATCTTGTTAGCTTGTGACTCCATTTGGAGATTGTTGTCAATTAAAACTCCTAGATTACGAACCGTTTTTACTGGAACCAGTGGAGCATCCATTGGGGAAAAACTAAACTCAGATGGCAGAGGCCGCAACACTTTAGCTGTGGAGCAGTGTATAACCTCAGTTTTTCCACCATTACATTGTAGGGAGTTTGTCCTGATCCATTTGGAGGTCTGTCGCATACACTCCTGGAACATATCTAACGACACTGCTTGATTACCTTCCATGGAGAACACCAATTGTGTGTCATCTGCATAGTTGACCGTATCTATTCCAAAAGATTGAATTATAGGAATCAGGGGCCGCAGATAGATGTTGAAAAGAATAGGGCTTATTGCTGAGCTGGTATTCATAAGTATGATATTACTCTTATCACAAATTAGTTTTTTAGTTAGGCCATGTTTCTAAATGGCAATTCTAAGACCTAGTCTATATTTTTCCTCTGCCACAGGTGTTGACTACTGAAGCTGCCAAATTCGCCTCACTATAAATCATGGCAATGTTCTCTTGTAAGTCAGTCGATATTGATTTTTTTTTTTTACAGAGTTTTATATAGCGCAAACTTGACCCAAATCAGGTTTCAGAGCGCTTTACATAGCACCAGTTGCATGACATGAGGACACATTCATTTTTGTCTGGCACGGGGAGATTAAGTGATTTGCTCAGAATCACAGGATGTTCAGCGTCATTGCTGAGACTCGAACCCTGTTCCCCAGATTCGAGGTCGACCGCCCTAGCCGTTGGCCATCTCCTCTCCCCGATTGGGTTGAAGAGATTAAATTAATGCAAAAAGTTTGGACAGTGACTTTGGAAAGGAATATGTCTTGGATTCAGCTATTGCTGGGGTGAATACTAACCAAAATTCCGTCCCTTGTATATTTATTGGTCCTCACCAATTCCAAACTTTACGCTTGGAATTCTGGGGACTGATATGAGTTCATGGATGCTTTCTGAAGCTATCATTGGATCTACTTCATCTCTTCAATTTTGAAGTCTGTAATGGCCACTACATCAACATATGTCCTTATAGATAAACCCTCAAGGAGGCTCTGGCCACATTCACACAATACAATCTACCCGGGGCATATTGCTTGCTCTCCTGCATAACTGGAAGGCCTACTAGACTAATACCTTGTATACTACATTTCTACACTGCATAGGATGTCCATCTTCAGTCACGCTAAGTTCTTCCAGTAGTAAAATACAGGGTGTAACACAGACATGGAGCATGAAACAAAGGAGTACCATTTGATGATGATCTCTGTATTATTAGCTCTCTCATATTTTGAAACAATAGCGTCTGCATTTTTCCCTCACAATTTTCCGAGTAGGAACTCTGGGGCATATTATCAAGAGAGGCGAAAAAATTATCGCCACTTTAGCGGCAGAAAACTGCCGCTAAAACAGCGATAATGGGCTTGATAATATGCTCTATGGAATTCCAAATGAAACCCATGTTAGATTGCCTTCACATCTAACATGGGCTTCAATTGGAATTCCATAGAGCATATTATCAAGCCCATTATCGCCGTTTTAGCGGCAACATTATCGCCGCTTTAGCGGCAGAAAACTATCGCCTGTCTTGATAATACGCCCCAGTATTCTTCCAGGGAAGTTCTTTTGCTCCTGCTGCCAATCCTGCTCCCCTCTTTTCAACTTAACTTATGCATGTCGAGGTTAAAGAGCCAATCAAATCTAGGGCTTCTGTTCAATTCAATGTTGGACTTTGTAAAACACATCCCAAGTTGTGCTCTCCTGGTTTTCAAAGTGTCCCAGTTGTTTAAAACTCGTATGCACTGGGTCACTTGATGCATCAGGGACAAAGTTGCAGCAACTGGGTATAAATCTGGTTTGGGCCTATGTCATATTATGTGGTGTTGATTGGGGTTGCATATCTCCCCACACTTCTGCTTTCTTATCGATTTTTGCATTGTGAAAATATTAGCAACGACAGTCATCTTGTCCATAGGCTTACGTGTTGGCTTGGGTTATATTCGGTGAGTTGAACTCAGGAGGTGATTTTCTGGTGGACAGCACCTTTTGACTACCCTTGTCATCGAGGGTGCATTCTTTTATACCTCACAAGACAAGTTAAACTGTATGTCCCTGGGTATTGCTAAATTATTTCTGCCATGGAACAATGAATACAACAATTACCAATGAGTTGGTGGGATTTGTCATGCTGATCTCACAGAGAGTGGATCTCAAAAGTATTGCCAGATGGCAGCTGGAAGGGGTTTCGGCACTGAAGGGGAGCACTTAGGAAGCCTGATGACGACAATGAGGATGAATATGTATGAATTGTATACTAATTACCATGGAGGAGGTCTGCTTCTGGAGCAAAAAGAAAGCAAAAGAACAAGCGCAGCAAATTACAAAGGCTTTCAGGTGTGGAGGTAGAGCATTTCTATGTGTTGGTGCGAGAAAGGAAAAGGCCCGACTACCCAAGCAGGTGTCATTGATTGGAAGAACAGTGGCCACTGAGGCCCCAGAGGAGCACACTGTATACAGATTGAGTAATGTCAGCACTAATTAAGGCAGCTCCACGATTATGAAGAACACAGTGGCAGCTGAACTTAGATTTTAAAATCAGCAGTTTTTCCTGTGTAAGCCAAGGACTGGCTTTACACGGAACAGAAATAGGACAGTGCGGAAAAAGCATTAGTGACTGTACAATGGCAAGGGTATGGATCATTTGGATATGCTGAATTAGACATGTTCAGAAACCCGAGTAAAGCGCCTTATAGTAATCAAGCACAGAGAGAATGAGTGCCTGAACCACAAATTTACGGGTATTGCTGAAGCGGGTAGTACAAAATTTTGTATACCCCCCCCCCATTCTGCATGTTTATATTCATCTGAATAATCAACTAATAGTAATTTTAGTAATTTGTTTGCAGTAGAAGACTTACCAATTATATTAACAAAAGAATTACACGTGGGAATTGCACTATGTATGGCTAAACTAATTGTATATTAACATATGCACGCATACTAATAGTAGAAAATTAGAATATTGCATGATATATGTTGCTTTTGTTATGTAATTGTAAGTTGCGCATCATTGAGTGAGTATAAACGCTTTGAATGTTGCTATTTTGCTAGATAATTACTTACACATAAGGGAATTAGTGAGGGTTTAACATTTTATTAGCCATTTCTATGTTTTAATTACGTTTTTGTGTTTGTTTTGCTTAAGTTGACCATTTCGGCCTAATCCAAGATGGCTGAACGAGACGTATAATGTGACTACTCCTGACACACGAGGTTCTGGGTGAAGTGCGCATGCGTCACTGCCAGCAACAATGGCCTAGTTCTGACCCCAGGAGATGATGTTCTTACCAAGGACACTCTGGGAGCTTCGCCAAGGATAATACAATGGACTGTCTTTAAAAGTGCGATGACTTAATCCTGCGGACTATGTGAGAACTTTACCGCTTGACCCCACGTCCACCAATGGGGACAATCTAATACCCCTATCTTGATACATTTTGACATTAATTTCATTATAAAAGTAGGTAGGAAAGTGAACTAAAAAACTCTTCCTTCTTTGACGAACTAGATTTCCTGACGTTATGCTGACGGAGAGGACGGTGACACTGCTGGACAGCTGTTATCCTGAATCTTTGAGAAACTTAATGGCGGCCTGACTTTGATGAATTTAAAGGCTTTTCCACGACTTGACTGACTTAGAGGACGACTTTTAGCCAGATTAGGTAAATATAATGCTCTGTGGTTTGGATGATGATTTCTAACAATTTGCAATTTTATTAGATAAACGATATTTGATTAATTGATAAATGTATTGTGTCGATTATTTGAAGAAGAGAACTAGGATAAAGAGAAGAGTATAGATAAATGAATTGGATCACTAAACTACAAAACAACTAAATTGATTCATCACCCAATGAGGGGAATATCACAAGGTTGGAGTTAATAAAGTATTCCATGCATTTAGGGTTTAGGTAAAGATATTCCTTTCATATCAGCGTTTGGAAACTTATTCCTCTAGGGAAGCAGATCAATGAAGTATGAGTGTTGGTGTTATGGGCCCCACCATTGAATCTTTTGAGTGAATTTGCTATTGCGGTATTTGGACTGCGACAAAGGGGAAATTTGATGTTCCACGCTGCAACAGTTTTTCTGGTAGCAGAGTTATCGTTTTTATTGTTTTGGTTTGGTGAATATAGCTTGTAAATTGCTTATTGATTATTGGTTATTGATATTGGTTTATGTACTAACACACTATGTGAGTCGTGTTGAGTTTAATGTTGTTTGCACGGCTTCTGGGATGTAGGAAGTCGGAAGTTTGTAACGGTTCCGTTGTAGAGCAGAGGTAAGCGCTGCTCTCGGGAAAGACGGAATTGTTGTTGCCCTGTAGGTACACAGGGAGAAACGTGTAACGATTGAAGTTGCACAACGCATTGTCTGGGTCCGATTCGATGACATCGTCGTGTGTTACCATTAGAGACATTTTCTGTGTGAGAGAAGTGTGTATGATAGAGAAGGTCATCTGTGAAATTTTGGTCTTAGGTACCAGGAGTCCAAATGGCATTCCGATAACGCTTATCACTGGAAAGGTAACAGGTGTTCTCTGAGCTTGCTAGAAGGACAAAGTAGAGGAAAGCGCTGCTTTGTTAACGTATGTCATAATTCTGTAGTAGGACAGACTGTTCGCTGTTCTCGGGAAAGACAGGATTCTGTGTGAACGTATTACATTTTCTCGTGTGAAAGTGCGTGAATGTGAAGGCATTTGGGTTAATTATGAAACTCTAGTTTTATTTCTCAGGAGCATTGGGTCTCCAACTATGTGTCTTAATTCTGGAGAAACGGTTAGCTAATGCTTGTTAGAAGGGTAAGGTAGAGGGATGTGCTACTTTATCAACTGAAGTAACGATTCCGTAGTAGGGCAGAGGTAAGCGCTGCTCTCTGGAAAGACGGAATTCTCGTGAGAAAGGTCTATTGCTATTCCTTGGTTAGCGAAGCGGACAATGGTGGTGTTTTTATGTTGTTACTAACAGAATTGTAAATTTGAAACAAAAACTTACCGAGTGGATTTTGTAAAGGAGGGGTAGACAGGAGCAGGAGCTGCGGCAGCAGCTGCTGACGTCAGAACGACCGCGCTGGGATTGGACAGTCGGTCGGAAACGTAAAACGCTCCGGATTGGTGCGTTAGTGTGCGCCGCGCTAGGAGTGGAGAAGCACAGGGTGACGTAGACGCTCCGTATTGGTGCGTTAGTGTGCGTCGCGCTGAGATTGGAGAATTGCAAAAGTGACATAGACGCTCCAGATTGGTGCGTTAGTGTGAGTCGCGCTACGATTGGACAGAATAGCGGTACAGTGTAAGGAGAGACTAGTGATACACGAAAGAAAGGAAAATGTATTACGATCCACCAGAAAAGAAGAAAAAGTCTTGGTTTGGTAGAATTAAAAAGTGGTTTAAAAAGGATAAACCGATTGTAACTAGGACAGTTACTTCCTCCACCGAAAACCGCTGCATCATTTATGGTTGCGAAATATGGATATCACACCTGTATTTGGTTAGATAATTGGGTCAAATATATCGAAATGGACTGAGTGTTGGCCTTCCTAGAACATGGTTCATTTAATTTGGCAGTTTTGAGAAATTTAAGAGAGAAAATGATGAATTTAGAACCAAGACCTAGGCCGACACAATTCGAAGCATTGACGGAGTGGGAAGATGAGATGCATGACCGAGAAAGACAGAGAAGTGGCAGAAGGACAGAGAAGTGGCAGAGGGTATAGGTACATGTTTGGTAGGTCATACGGACATGAGACTCTTGATGATCGAATGCGAAGGTGGCGGAATGCGAGTATGACTGAGGGTTTGTTTCCCGTAAGAACTGCAGGAGAGAATGAAGGAAGAAAGTGTGTAGAAAAGAGGCATAATGTGGAATCAAGAGGGTATGGAGTGAATGAATCAGAGGATGATGTTCTTGATGACATGTTCTATAAAAATCCACCTCCATATCGACCAGAACCAGAAATATTAACCCCAAGTGCCCCAATGAAAGAAACAGTACGAATCATAAAATCGGAACCAGAGTTCCAAGATTTGGGAAGAAACAATGCCATTAGAGAGGTAGAGAAGAAGTCCGGAGGCAAAGTAATCGATCAAAATTCAGCAAAACTAGTGAAAACGACCCTAGAATTAACAGAGAAAATAAGAGAATTGACTAAAAATCTGGAAGCGGTAACAGTTCCAGTAACAATAGGTCCAGTAATGCCTATTTTTGATAAACAGAAAGATAGCGAACATTGTTTGACGGTCCCTTATAAAAGTAATAAACTGGTTGAACAACCAAGAATGAGTCAGAATGAGAATCCATGGAGACAGACTATGAGTATGATTGAACCGAAGTTTTCAAATAACCCGTTTGTAGGCCAAAACTGCGCAGAAAGGCGTATGACAATAGTGGAGTCAATATCAGAAACACAGAAGGATTTTGGACAAGGAAATGTAGAGAAGCCAGTAGGACCATCTACAGAGGAATTGAGTGAATGGTTGAGAAGCTTGCAAAAGAAAGACAAAGAATCTCAGTCAATAGATGTGGCCAAACTACGAATGGTACTGGAAGAATTATTAGTAGGAACTATCCCTACGGAAAAGTTAAAAACTTACCAAGATGAGGAGTTGTTATTTCTGTGTAAAAGCGTAACATGGAGAGCAAAAAGTCTCCATGAAAGATTAAAAGAAGTGGCAAATGAAATGGGTATAGATATTGAAAAGGTAAAAGTACTACAGAAACCATATCGGGTAGATTTCACTGAAAAAGACATTGAAAACATGAATACCACAGGACGAATAGATCAGATTAAAGAGATAATTATTTTGTTGAGAAAATGGGGAGATGTGGACAAATGGAAAAGTAGATGGTATCGAAAACGAGATGAAGTTTCAGATAAGACCTTTTCAGCTTTCCCTGTCAGAGAGAAAGAGAAGGTTGTGACAGAATGCCCTATGAGAGAGATTCCAGGAGGAGGATATGTACATGTCCCATGGACTAGACAGGATATTTTGTCATTTACGAATGACTTCCCTCGACTACATTAAAAACCCGTCGAGTGGTATAGACAGGTGGACAAATTTGTAAAATTGTCCAAAGTATTGTGGATTGATCTAAATAGCTTGTTTGACATAATAGTACCAGCAGATCTATGGACAGAGTGTAAAATCATGATAGATTGGCCAACACAGGAATATCCAAGGGATCCAAAAACAGGGGCTCCAGACCCCGAGGTCATGAAAAATATGAACAGGTTATGGCATTTTTGAAAAACAAAGTACCTCCTAAAGAGACAGACTGGGTAAAAATTGACAGAACACATCAGGAAAGCAAAGAATCAGTACATGCCTATTATGAGAGATTAATTTTGGCCTTTAAACAATTCAGTGGAGGTGAAAATATAAGTGAAAAGGATTTGAGTCATTTTGTATACAGATTTGTATATGGTCTTCATCCAGAAATTAGTGAGATGATAAAGCAGCATACGGTAGATTGGCAAAATAAGAAAATAGACGAAGTACTGAGACATGCTAAATATTTCGGTGATGAAATTGAAGCAAAACAGCGAAAATTGAAAGAAAAGGCTATGTGGGCACAAGTAAAGGTAGCAGAGAGACAGGAAGCTCAATTAGCATAACCAGCAGGGTCAAGACAAAAATTTTATCCTGGGAAAGGTAAAGGAAATATCGAGGAAGCTAAAAAGAAATATCCTTGTCATAATTGCAGTAGGATAGGGCATTGGAAATCCGAGTGTAAATTTCCTCCGAGTACTAACGATGAAAATGCATTATTGAATCCACAGGTACAGAATGAGGTGAGTGGTCAACAGCAGCGACAACAGCAGGTTGTAACACAACAGAATCAGGTGCCAAAACCACCTTTTCCACAGAACAAAAATTGCCAGAAGTATAGTAAAGAGAATGGATTCTACAACGAAGAACAGGTAAATAAGCCACCACGCGCTAGCACTGCTTCGCAGTATTGGCTGCAACGCGATAAAAGCGATTCAGAAGATGGTGATGGTGCCGAAGGGAGGAAGAAGAGTGCGTGTTTGGCGCAACTCTAGAAGTAGACCAGACAGGCCCATTTGTAGATGGAAAAGTTAATAATGAAAATATTACTTTCCTAGTTGATACTGGTGCTACTCGATCAACTGTTAGATCAGCTGATGTCAAGAATCTTCCTCTCTCGGATGAAACGATCCAAGTAGTTGGTTTATCCAACAGACAGATTAAAACTTACCTTACAGAACCAGTGAAAGTTAGTATAGGGAAATTTTCTGAAATGCACCGGTTTGTCGTGTGTGACACCAGTCCTGTGAACTTGTTAGGTAGAGATTTATTGTGCAAGATGTACTGCTCTATATTTTGTACTCCAGATGGAATAGCCTTTGAAACACCAGATGATGATGTGCTGTATAAAATGACAATGGCAAACAGGGAGAAAGAGGTTACTGGAATCTATGCTGTATTTAACCCTGACGAATTACCAAAAGAATTAAAACAATCTGTAAAGGCAGAAGTTTGGGATTTCACAGGAGAAGACGTAGGATTGATGAGAAATGTAGACCCAGTAAAAATAACTGTAAAAGAAGGAGTAAGTTACCCAAATATTCCGCAATATAAATTGACACCTGAAATAATCAAAGGAGTTACTCCTGTGATTGAGAAAATGATAAAACAAGGAATTTTGAGAGAAATAATGAGTAGCCCATGTAATTCACCAATAATGGGACTGAAAAAGCCCAGTGGGAAATTCAGGATAGTGCAAGATCTGAGAAAGATAAACAAAATTGTTGTACCATGTTGTCCCATTGTACCGAATCCATCTGTGATTTTATATCAGATCCCTCATGACGCAGAATGGTATACAGTGATTGATCTATGCCAAGCTTTCTTTTCCATCCCTTTGCATCATGACAGTCAGCAAATTTTGCATTTCGTTTCGGTGAGCGTATTTTGTCATGGCGCCGAATTCCACAGGGGTATACAGAAAGCCTCTCAATATTTAATCAGCTATTGAAGAAGTCTGTGGAAAGTCTAGAAATGCCAGAAAATTCTGTATTGGTTCAATACATCGATGACCTGCTTGTGGCATCAAAAACTCGTGAAGCTTGTGAGGTAGACACGGTAGCCTTGCTGAATCATTTGGCAGATGGAGGACTAAAAGTGTCACCATCAAAATTACAATTTTATAAGAAGGAAGTACAATATTTAGGACATAACATTGAAAAATGACAGAGAAGAATAACCAGAGACAGAATCAGGATCATAAAGAGAATGAGTCCACCAATGACCCAAAGAGAAGTGAGAATGTTTCTGGGAATGGTTGGATATTGTCATCAATGGATTAGCAATTTTTCATTGATCACAAAACTTTTGGTACGACTGAAAAGAAGTGATGTGAAAGATCCCATTGATTTGAAGAAAGAGGAATTGACAGCATTCAAAAGATTGAGAGATGGATTGTGTGAAGCACCTGCATTAGGAATGCCTGATTATGAAAAGGAGTTCGAGTTGTATTGCAGTGAGAGAAATGGATGTGCACTCTCTGTTCTAGTACAGAAGCATGGAAAACTGAGGAAACCAATTGCATATTTTTCATCCATGTTGGACCCAGTAGCTGAAGCCCTTCCTGGGTGTTTAAAAGCAGTAGCTGCTACATGTCGAAGTTTGGAACAGAGTGAGGGAATTGTGATGGGATATCCTGTGAAAGTGTTTGTACCTCATGATGTGGCGATACTTTTAACAAGGAGTCGTACTCAGTATATGACATACAGTCAGCTGACTAAGTATGAAAAGGTCATATTGGGTGCAACAAATGTGAGTCTTGTGAGATGTGTGAATGTGAATCCTTCAACATTGTTGCCAGATGCAGAAAATGTGGAAGTAAGAGATGAAGCAGATCATGACTGTTTGGATGTACTTGATTTCTGTACAAAACCACGACCTGACATAAAAGATGAACCCTTACCAGAAAGGGATTATGTTATGTTTGTCGATGGATGTTGTTTGAGGACAGATGATGGAGTGTTGAGTGCAGCATATGCGGTATGTACATTTGCAGCAGTAATGGAAGCATCCTATTTGAAAGGAGTAAAATCAGCCCAAGTAGCTGAACTTGTTGCCTTGACAAGAGCATGCAAGATTGGGAAAACTGTGATAACTGATAGCCAGTATGGCTATGGAGTAGTCCATGACTTCGGCCAGATATGGCTGCAGAAAGGTTTCCTAACCTCGAGTGGAACTCCCATGAAGAATGCTGAAGTGGTTGGAAAGTTGCTTGAGGCGATACAGCAGCCTAGGCAATTGGCTGTTGTAAAATGTGCTACCCATAGTCGCAGTGGTGATTATATTGCCACTGGTAACAAATTTGCAAATGACATGGCGCAATACTGTGCGCGAAATCAGAATTCAATCAATCGGGCAAAGGAAAAGGAGGTGATTTCTTGTTTCCCAATGTTTACTTACACTGTGGGAACATGGGAAGAAGTAAGACAATTGCAGGAAGAAGCAGGAGAGGAAGAAATAAAACAGTGGGTAAAAGCAGGATGTGCACCAAGAGAGAAAGATCATGTGTGGGTCTATCGAGATGGAAGACCAGTCATGCCTGATAGCATGATTTCTGCCATGGCACGGATGTATCATGGACAGGGACACATAGGGAGAGACGCTATGATTAGGTCCTTTAAGCAGACTTGGTATAATGCAAAATTCCGACTTGTAGCAGAAAGTCTTGGTCAGAGATGTCTAATTTGTCAGCAATACAATCCAGGAAGAAAGACAGTAGTAAGTCTTGGAACAATAGGTCGAGAAGGAGGGCCTTTTACCAGAATGCAAGTGGATTTCATTGAAAAGCCTCCCTGTAACAGGTTGAGGTATGTTTTGGTTATGGTATGTCTATTTTCCAGGTGGGTAGAGGCGTTCCCAACAAGAAGAAATGATGGGATGACAGTGGCAAAATTACTTTTGAGGGAATTTATCCCTAGATTTGGGTTCCCAGTGACAATTGAATCAGACCAAGGAGGACATTTCATAATGAGATCATAAAACTGATTTGTGAAGCATTGAATGTACGACAAAAACTACATTGTGCCTACCGACCAGAGGCTTCTGGTGTAGTAGAACAAATGAATGGTACTATCAAAAACAGAATAGGGGAAATGTGTTTAGCTACAGGTATGAAATGGCCTGATGTCTTGCCTCTAATACTCATGACTATTAGATCGATTCCAGACAGAACTACAGGGTTGGGTCCACATGAAATCATCATGGGACGAGCCATGCACCACGTTTTTATACCAGTCAACAAGCTGATGACTATAACTGATGACAAGGTGTTGGAATACTTTAAAAGCCTGGCTGACGCAGTTCATTCTGTGTTTCATCAGGTTGGAGCTGACGCCACCACCCTTGAAAAGAAGCCAGCCCATGATCTAAGCCCAGGGGACTGGGTAAGGATAAAAGTCCACAGAAGAAGAAACTGTTTGGTTCCCAGTTGGGGAAAACCAAGACAAGTCATCTTGACCACAACAACAGCTGTGAAGTGTGCTGGATTAAAGAACTGGATCCATGCAAGCCATACTTTGAGAATTCCAAATCCAGTCGACAGCAAAGAAAAGGAGTATTTCAATGAATCAGAATCCAGTACTGAGTCGGATGACAGAGAGCCAAAAGACAAAGAACACCCTGAAAGGGGGGAAACAGAGCCGAGTTTAACTTTTGTCCCAAGAAGTAATTCCCTGAGGAGAAGGTTACAGATTTCTGATACCAGTTCAGACTCAGAGACAGAACAAAGAGCATACTCTTTCAGGAAAGAACAAGGGAAGAACAAAGAGAAGGACAGTGGAGGGACAATAAAAGAAATTCATGAAAAAAAAGTGCCTGATGAAAGATTGAGAGAAATTCCACCTGAAACAACACACTTAGATGAACAGGTGCCAGATACAGAGAGAGAGGGAAAGATTATTGCGGAAGACCCCCGAGGATGTGTAGGGAACTCCAGCATCCAGTTAGAAGCAGGGACAAGTAGTCAGCATAAAGATTGCATGGCGGAGATTCGAGGAGGGACAGAAGTAGGGAAAACAAAAGAAGTGGTGGAAAAAGAAACTGTTGAAAGTAAAAAGCAAGTCGAAACAGAGTCAGAGGAAAGCGAAGATGAAGTACCAGAAGGCCGAGTTCTGAGAAAGAGAGCTTGTAGGACTGAAAAGAACGATAAAGAGAGTAAATTGAAAAGAGCGACAAAAGATGATGTTTGGCCGAATAAAATAAAAAGATTGAGATATCGACTGACACGTGTAAATTCGCCAAGGGCTGAACAGGTGAATGAAGTGACGAGTCAGGAGAAATCGAAAGAAGAAGAAACAATTGTGGTTAAAGAAAGCAAAAGAACAAGGAAACCTAACCAGAAGTCAAAAGTCACGGTCCATTTTAGCAAAGATGGCAAATATAGATAGTAGCAAAGGTAGATGTACATTCTTTAGAAGATGGTGTAAAATGTGTTGTTGTTGTACAGGAATATTAATGCTTCTTTGGAGTATACTTGCTCTACTAATCTCATTTAAAGTTACTATAGATACATTAGAAGGACATAGTGATAACATAACTAAAATAGGGAAGATTCAAAAGGTAGTTCTGACTAGAATAGATACAAATTATTTGCATAAAGACAGGTCTATAACAGATCTTTCTAATAATGTGTTTTCAAAATTATTGTATGAATATGTAAAAACAATGGACGTAAGGGATTGCTACGTACTGCATCTGTATCTGAAGGAGTGACTTATCATCACCTTCCAGTAACTTATGGAATAACATGTAGTGTAATAGCTAGTTTATTTTTATCAAACAGGTAAGTTAGAGTATTATTTTTCAGATGTAGATACTATATTTTCACAAGTACCGTCAATTAACAAACTAAACAAGGTAAAACCTGCAAAGGTATTAGGTGAATTTTTCTTAGAGACTAAAGAACTAACATTAGAATACATATTTAGAAATAACTTGACTTGCAGTTTAAAGAAAGAGGAGAAGACATTTTTAGATATGGTTGAAGAAAGGAGATTGAAAATGCAAAGAAAGGCTTCAGAAGGGAAAGTGGAGAAAACAGTTTGGGATGTAGAAATGGAGAAACACTTGAAAGGGGAAACAAGTCCAACTATGGCTTTAGATTGGCCTCAGAAAGGGAAATTGTGTATTAGAAGGAATCAAACAGCATATGATAATTATTTTGTAGGGAATAGTGAGTGCCATGATACATATCGAATCATGGGTGGATGGGGATTTAAAGGTGGAAAAGATCCAGTCTTTCCAGGATTGTATTTCATTTGTGGGAACAGGGCATATTTTCGTTTGCCAGACCATTGGTATGGCACATGTTATGTTGGCCTGGTTTTTCCAAAGGTTTTTCATATGGACAGGGGAAAAGATGGTGTACATATTTTAGGTAGTTATTTAGCAAGTAGTAAGAGAGAATCTTGGACAGAAATTGTGGGTGACATTTTTGGAGCACTGATACCCGCTGTGGGAATATCTCTGAATGCATACAAAATTAGAAGACTTTGAACAGTAGTTGATCGCTTGTCAACAAGCACCGCTGGAGGATTCTTATTGGTAAATACTGAAATGGTTGCCATGCGTGCTATAGTAATGCAAAATGGACTTGCCCTTGATATTTTATTGGCAAAAGAGGGTGGAGTCTGTGGAATCCTGAAAGTTCAACATTGTTGTACTTACATTCCTGACGAAAGTAGAGATTTGAAAATTTATAATAAGAATATTACAGAATTGCATGACGAAATTGCACCATTGGAGGTTGAAGGTGTTTGGGAAAAGATTGGAAAAAATTTAAGATTTTGTAGTTAAACTATGTAGTACATTTTTAGGTAAGATATTATTTCCATTAACGTGTGATTTTCTTAGTATTAATAATTAGACTAGGATGTATTTGTCATAGAAAGGATAAAAATCTGAAAAGATTAAAAAGAGAAAACTTAATGAGAAGAGATAAGAAACAAGAAAGAGAATTTGAAGAAATAGAATTGGAAGAAATCAAGGAGAGTATGTATAAAACAGCGAAAAGAGAAGAAATAGGGGAAACTGAAATATGAATAAAACAAGAAATCACTTTGAAATTCCGTAAAAGGGAATGCAAAATTGTTTTTGGTGTTGTGATATAATCACCAAAGGGGGGATTGCTGGAGCGGGTAGTACAAAATTTTGTATACCCCCCCATTCTGCATGTTTATATTAATCTGAATAATCAACTAATAGTAATTTTATTAATTTGTTTGCAGTGGAAGACTTACCAATTATATTAACAAAAGAATTACACGTGGGAATTGCACTTTGTATGGCTAAACTAATTGTATATTAACATATGTACGCATTACTAATAGTAGAAAATTAGAATATTGCATGATATATGTGGCTTTGGTGATGTAATTGTAAATTGTGCATCATTGAGTAAGTATAAACGCTTTGAATGTTGCTATTTTGCTAGATAATTACTTACACATAAAGGAATTAGTGAGGGTTTAACATTTTATTAGCCGTTTCTATGTTTTAATTATGTTTTTGTGTTTGTTTTGCTTAAGTTGACCATATCGGCCTAATCCAAGATGACTGAACGAGACGTATAACGTGACTACTACTGCCAGCAACAATGGCCTAGTTCTGACCCCAGGAGATGATGTTCTTACCAAGGACACTCTGGGAGCTTCACCAAGGATAATACAATGGACTGTCTTTAAAACCGGAACCAGCAAGTACGATGACTTAATCCTGCGGACTATGTGAGAACTTTACCGCTTGACCCCACGTCCACCAATGGGGACAGTCTAATACCCCAATCTTGATACATTTTGACATTAATTTCATTATAAAAGTAGGTAGGAAAGTGAACTAAAAAACTCTTCCTTCTTTGACGAACTCCATTTCCTGACGTTATGCTGACAGAGAGGACGGTGACACTGCTGGACAGCTGTAATCCTGAATCTTTGAGAGACTGAATGGTGGCCTGACTTTGATGAATTTAACCCCTTGCGTGCGCACGACGTCTCCCGGCCATCGTGCATTACGGTGGGCGTGTGCGCACGACGGCCGGGAGACGTCGTGTCCCCGAACGACGTTTATTTCTCCCGCACAGTGGGAGAAATAAACCCGCATGCAAGGGGTTAAAGGCTTTTCCACGACTTGACTGACTTAGAGGACGTCTTTTAGCCAGATTAGGTAAATATAAGGCTCTGTGGTTTGGATGATGATTTCTAACAATTTGCAATTCTATTAGATAAACGATATTTGATTAATTGATAAATGTGTTGTGTCGATTATTTGAATAAGAGAACTAGGATAAAGAGAAGTTCAATTTCTGTATGTTGTTCTTCATCCAAGCTGCAACAGTAGCAAGAGGTGAGGCAGTTTAGTGAAAGTTTAGGGGTAGCCTGGTCATCTAAAGAAACAACTGTCTTTGGATTATCCATGTAGGACATTGAAGAGAAGCTGTTGGCGTAGATGAGATTGGCTTGCCGGGTGAGGTATCTATTAAAAAGAGTAGGGCTTATAAAAGATCCCTTAGGTTTTGGAGACGATTAGTAGAAAGAGAGAACAATACTCTGAAAGCAGCGTTCAGTAAAAGAGGAAAGCCAAGAAAGTACAAGGACAAGGACATCAAGCGCATTCAAAGATGTAAACGTATGGAGGGGGAAATGGTATTGAACGTGACACATATATCCAACACGATCAGTGCCATGCTCCCTCCCGTATTCAGCATCATCCTAGTACAGTCAGACATTGCTAGAAGAGCCATCTCTGCTTGAATCAGGCCAATACTTTTTCTATAAAAATAGATAGCTGATTATTCCCTTCCCTTTCAAACATTGAAGGAAACACCTTACATCATTCATATCGAGTACTCCGCAAAGGGTAAAAAAGGACAAGTGACAATTTGACACTCCCTGCTCCTAGCGAACGAACAGGGAAACCTACACTTTGCAGGCTTCTACTTCTCACAGAGTCTCACCACATCAGAGCCATATGACCCAGTACATACATGCACCACATGGAGTCACCATTCATGGCTCCGACTGCCCTGCCAACTACACCCACTGCTGTCCTTCGAATTCCAGAGAAAGTGACCCAGCATTCGTGAAGCATGAATGATGCTCAGAATGGGTCAGCAGCTGTCACAGCCGCCACCAGGCACCCTTCAGCAAGATAGATGTCCAAGGATTAGGAAAGACAAAAGTTGTGTTGCCGACGCTGTTGCTGTTGTCTGCCCCCTGTCTAGTTTCACAACCACCAGCCCTCTAAGTATGGGTATAAGGGATGTACGAGAACTGAACTTCGCAATAGTATTGTGTGATTGTTCTTATGTACTGTCTGCGGGTCAGAAAAAGTTACATATCCTTTAGCTAAAACTTTTTTAGAAACGTAAATTGCACAGAAGAAAAAAGTGTATGGGAAATATGAGCTCCACTGCGTCATTTAAGCTAATAAATATAACATATGCATACATTTTTACCTTTATAACCACGATTTAGTTGGTGAATTTCCCATACCAACAAACTTGACAATTTGTGAAATTTGTAGTTACCCATAGACTTTCAAGAAACGACGTCCCACAGCTTCACACGTCGCTACTTTTTACCTGCCTGCATGCTGCCAGTGGCAGTCTTGTGCCTCATTGTTTGCATCCAGGGTAGCCTTTTCATCGAGCTGCACGATGCGAGGGGGAGCCGCGATGCCTAATTGCAGTTTCACAGCGGCAGCCTTGCACTTAGCTGCATGCTGGGATTTGTATGTGTTCTTCTGAGACATATTTGATGCTATTATATATGCTTCCAAATTTAGATTTGTCATCTTGAATTTCAATTTGGAATCACAGCTTCAATGTGCATTTTAGTTGTTTGTGTAGTCAATTATTTTTGCCTCTATATGTGGTATAATGGGTTAGTTGTGTGTCGCTTAGAGTGCTTTGGGGTATTGTTGTATTCTTAAGTTAAATGCTCCGAAGGGAGCCATTAGGTTATTTTATAATGATTTTGGAACCTGCGTAAGAGCTTTGAGCAAGACAATTGTCATTGCATAAATGTTTAAGATATCATTGAATGCAGCTTGCTTTTGTTTAGCTAAACCCTTAATTCCTGACTGTTATTAATATAATGGTTTGCCTGCCAGTTTAAAGTTTTAAGAACCAGTGTATGTTATGTTCTTTCATTTTCTTTTTAAGTTTGTTTTCAGACAGCTTTAGCTGTCCAGCACACATCATATCATTAAAAAACATAACACATACCAAAGATGGAGAAAGGAGCTTTAAGTAATTATTCTTCACCCATTCACTTGTTTGGGTGAGTCACATTTAAGCACTGACTTCCTGGAGTGTCTGTGACGTTTCTGACATTTCATGGTGGAGTATAGTTTCAGCAGTTCTTTCCTGGCTTACATTGGAGATGGGTATGGTGCATGTTTCCTTTTTTTTGCTTGCAGTATGATATTTTTGTTTCCTTTGTACAAAAAAAGTAGTTTTTTAATATGTTGTGATCCATGTTCTTAGCATTGGTAGTGATGGTGCGTTGAGACTTACACTTTAATCTTATAGAAAAGTCATTAAAGATTTTTCCCCATTGGTTGCATGAATCTTTGCTGGTTTACTTAAAGCACGGTCAAGGAGAAGATTGCAGACCACAAACTTGAGCAAACCTCCATCCTGCTACGTGATAAACAGAAGGCCTCCTTTGACCATTATTTCTCCCAGCTTGTTGCTAGGTTTGTCCCTGCAGGTCTCACTATCAACACTCTAATACAAACAATAAGCCTTTCTCTAGCTAGTGGGAAGCATGATAACGTGCCTGAAAATGAATAAACAGCATACTGTCCGTGGCTAAACACATTTCAATTAAGCCCTGTAGTCAGGTCATTTTAACTGAAAGAAGAATAACTTTTGGTTACATAATTATAAATACATGTATAAAGAAAAAAAATGTTAAACATGGATCTGCAAACATGATTGCATAGATCAATCCAAATAGGTTTCTGCAGGGATTCCTAATAAATATAATAACTATCATTTGATTTAAATATATCACACATGTTAATGAAAATGAGTCACACATATGAATATTCAAATGTATAATTATAATGCATAAAGGGTGCTGCTTTCATTGCCATTACAGTATTATATGAGTCTTATCTCATGAGACCAGCTCAAAACTTTAATGCTTTCAACATTTTATGTCTTGTGTTTTCCAGATGTTTCATCTCATCATTGAATCTACATTGAATCTCTTCTAACTCTTCATCTCTTCTCTTTCTCTTAATCCCCTTTTCTGCTGCTTTTCCGTTTTTGTTTTTATACAGTAGTTACCCTTACAGATGACAAACTAACAGATTGCACAAATGACTATAGGGGGTCTCACAATGAGGACTAGCATTCCGCTCCCTAAGTTCCCAAACCGCTTGCCTACAGCAGCAAATTCATTTTCATTCACCTTCCAAGCCACCATAGCTTCCAACCCCTCCAAATCTCTAATGTTCTTAATAAAAAATGTTATCTCCTCACTCTTGTCAGGAATATAGGTACAATATTGTTGGACTTTCAACCTCTTACAGACTCTGCTCTTCTTTATGAGAAGGATATCCAACTCAAGTCTGTTCTGCATCATCATAGACCTTATAGCAATAATTTCAGTGTTTATGGCCAGCAATGAATTTGCTGTATTTGTTGCTAGCTTATCAATTATGGTAGACAACTTTTTAATCTTGAGATCATTCAAAACCACTCCAACAGATGGAATAATTGCACCAAATATATCTCCCACTGTTTCAGAAGCACTACTGCTCTATTTCGGCCTAGAATCTGACCCCTACACTGAGTCCTTCAGAAGAGCGACATGACAAAACTTCTGGAAGACTATAGCTAAACAGCATATGACAAACCAATGTAAAATATGCATGCTCTCCACAAACATAGTAAACTTCAAGAATAACAGTATGCTGTCCTTCCAATTACCTTCTTATTCAAAAATGTATTCACAATGCCTCCTTACCATCCATTTAGTGTAAATGACAGATTTACTCCGGAGCACACATAAGTTTCTGATGTTTATGATGTTGGGGGGAAAGCCTCCTCCCTACAGTTGGAATCTCCTCGATCGCGTTGGACCCTTCAAACCGACTCGGTCGGTTTACATTCCCACAGCCTGATTACAATGTTTGCGGTCGGACCGTAAACCGCGTGCTCATTCCGAATCAGTTCCGACCGACTCTCAGAGTATTCTTGTTGATCGGAACCAGATCGTACAACCCTATGGACAGCGTTTCTGCCCTCAGGATTACTATGTCACTTTCCAACAGCCTTTCCAGGTCAGCCTGTCCAAGACGGAAAGGCTGTCGGTAAGTGACTTTGGGTGTCCTTGGCAGGGCCCCCTTGGCTGTGCGGCCTACGGTTGATGGCTGAGGGGGTACCTAAGGGACCCCCCTGTAAAACCATGGGGTGCCTGCGAAAAGGTGCAGGGTTTTCCACACACACGCCATTTCCCCATAGGAGCTTGTGTTATGAACGGTTGTCGGGCATAACACGAGCTCCCTTAGGAAACAATGGGAATGGGACCAAACACTGTTCCTATGGGAGCATCGTAATCCGGCGGTTGAAACCGCCGACCACAAGTCGGTCGGTCTCGATACTGAGTTGGTGTAGGGATTTCCATCTGACATCGTAATGAGCCCTTTAATGTTCTAATTCCTCTTTAGACCACTTATTGTTGAACTTTTAATCTTGCCCTGTTCTCCATCTTGCATCCATCACACTTCTTCTATCATCCGCTGAATCTCTTCTCAACTTCACTTAAGGAGCAACTCAAATTATGCCTAGGAGCATAAGCAGTATCTAGTCTTGCAAAGGGTTAAACAAACTTTCAGCTGTGCCCATTTCTTTAGCATTTGGATGGGGATTCAAGTGACTTCAGAAAGAACTAAATCATATTAAAAAAAATAATACTGATAAAGCCCCTGTTCATTTAGAAGACTTAACAGAAGAATGCAAGTAATACCATATTTGAGGAGAATGTGGTGGTATGTAATCCCCTCCACTGCTGAGGCAGGCAACTGCATGCAAACCTAGCAGTCTTTAGCATCCATGGTATTAATGAACTCATAAAGCAGTTTAAAATAGTAGTTTGAGGAAAAATCTCCCCTTTCCAAATCTAAATATACTTTAAAATCACCTGTGTGGCAACTACTGTCAGTGGGAACTGGCACTCTAAAGGTAGAATTACGCCTTGGTTTAGTTGATTTGAAAGGGGTAGGCAAATATAATCCTAAAAGCAAAAAAATTAGCCCTTCAACAATAGCTATTAACACACCGACCAATATAAACCTGCTTATTATGGTTATTAGTTTCCATGACTTCACTAAAATCAAACTGTTGAGTAGAAAAGAGCGGCAAACGGATTCTCTCTGCACGTTTCTACTGGTGCAAATGGCAAAGTCAAGGTCATGAATTGTATGATAAACCTATTTGCAAAGTCTTTGTGAGTCTTCCCTGATCCTACTCCGTCTTCCTTAAAAATTACATCCTTACGCTCCTTCTGCAGCCTAGAGAATCTTCTAAATTCTTTTCAAGCAAAGTAAGAAATGTTGTCTCTAATGAAAATAAAGGTCAAAGCTCAGATAAGAGACCATGCAAGCTGCAGCTCTGGTTATTTCGGTCAATGGTAGAAGCAGCTAAAAATGACGTTTAGTGACAAACTCAGATTCATGGAGTTGTAGCTGTCACCTCACTATTATCGTCCAAACCACAAAATCCCTTGTCACTGTCATTTGTCACAAAATATGTCCACTCAGGTGTTGAGTTACAGAAACAAGGTCCTCTGGTTCTTTTTGATCTTCTTAATAGATTGATCATCTTCACTGCCACTCAGATCTGAATCCTCAGTATCCTCTGGGAGAGTTAGAGGTACACGTTCTGCAGTCAAACTTAGTCACCCCCTCTTGCCTTCTCTGCCAGTCGTCCCCACCTCCCTCTCAGATTGTTACACCACTAGGCCTTTAGTCAAAATCCAGGTAGGGCTTAATTTGCACAATAGGCCAAGACTCTCTTTCTAACTCGACCTTAGAAGCCAATATATTAAGATCCCACCTCGTGTCCAAGGTCAGCTGTTGCAGGTTCTCAAGCTGCCACAAACTCTGAGGTTATTATTTGTTCTCTATGCTTCACTTGGTCTCTTCTCAGTGCCCTTCAGTTGATGTCTGCTGTTCAGGAAGAGGCACAGTCACCATCATTAAGGGGACTTTCTACTTTACGAGTAGGGGCAGCAGGTACTCAACTGGGGAGACCATTTATTTAATGGCTGCATTTCTTACAAGGATCATTTTGAAGTGACTCTCCATCGAGGTTCCAGACACATTTTCCAAACATGTTTCTTCACTAAAACCCTGTCTCCAGGACTAAGGTCATGGCACTGCTCCTGGTGCAGGGGGGCGGTGGCAGCTCCAACCTGGTGGGACACAGAATGAACCAGATCAAATATGCAATATCAAGCATCATAACATCTGTAATGTTTACAAGCACCTTTGCAGGCTCTGCAAGCAGTCTCATTGCTTGACCCATGATGATTTCCTCCAATCAGGAATGCTGTGAAGCCTCAGCAACACCAAGGACAGAGCATCCGGCCACTTCAAATATATGCCCACACACACTTTAGCTAGCCCGGATTTCAGCTGGCCATTTACCTGCTTCACAATTACAAAAGCCTTAGGCCGATAACTACATTGCTGGCTCTGTGCACAACATTCTCAGGTCTTCATTGTGAAATTAGTTCTTTAGTCTGACTTCACTGAAGTCAGGAAACCGAAAGTCGGAACAGCTTCCACAACAAAAACTGAGCTGAAGTGAGGCTGTCATTTCTCCTGGATGCATAGGCTTCAACCCAGCTTGAGAAAACACACACACTCACCAGGATGTACGTCAGCTCATTGCACACAGGCATTTCGATGAAGTCTAGCTGCATCCTGTCGAATGGAACTCCTCTTTTCCCTGTATGGCTCAATGTCACTGGGGTTCTTTTTTCTACATTTGTTTGCTGACACACAATGAATCAGTGACATAATCCTTCAACCATCAATCTGAACTGGGGATTGAACCAATTCTGTTAAAAAAAGCTGACCATGGCATCCCTCTGAGCATGTGCAGGTCCATGAAAATGCCTTGCCTTTGGAGACAATAAGCTGTCTGACAACACAGGTTTTCCATCTGCTGAAACTTATATGCCATCATCTCTCTTAACACAACCCGCTCTGACAGCACCCTGCTGCTCTGCCTCTGGTGCTTCCTCCTGTAAACTTCTCACTTCTTCCCAAGTAACAACTAAAGGTTGTAATAGGTCACATTTTCAGATTCGGCACAATATCGAGGAACCACTTTACAACTGCAATTTCAGTAGGCAGCTGTAATGCCTCCAACAATCTCATGAATTAATGACAAGCTGTGAACTTGTGATAAGCTGTGCACTGTTCACCTGGTGTGTGCTGTGACACAATTATATTGACTCCAATTTCTTTAAGGTTGTTCAATTTATTTTCGGCAATAACAACATAAATTCAACCTCTCATTGCTATGTCAAACAATATTGCTCAATAAAGTTTTGTTTACATATTGAAAGATATCACATACAAAATATCTTTGTTTTACATCATCATTTGATTTCAACAAAACATTTCACAATCACTACATTGCGTTTTGATGAGTGCGTGCCCAATGCATTTCAGAACCCAATGGTTCCTTCATCAGGGGCTAATCTGAAATGAAAGTAAACATGTGTGTCAGTAATAATATCTCTGGTGGCTCAAGATCATTAATAGGTGTATGAGACTGTGTATGTTTTTATTTGTGATTATGTCCTACCTGTGCTTGATTTCTGCTAGATGCACACTAAAGAAAACCGGGGGTAGAAAATTAGTTAAACATAACAGTGCATCTATAATAGGTATAACTGGAATGCTTTAGATGTCTGCGATTGGGCTTACCTCAATATGAGTAGAAATGCAAGCTGTGTAAAAAGATAACATAAACGTACAGATTGAGCGATGAGTAATGCTCAGGAGCATGACAAATACTTAGGCTCAACTGAAGCCTCATTAAAATTTATAAGAAACTTCTACACGCTTAACTCTGTAGTGTGAGGTTCGTGTGTGCTAAAAATAAAGACATAAAAAAACCTGTAAGAGACTATGACGAATATGTAGTCAAGCCTAGAGATGTAATAACTAAGAAAACCGCCTTACCTAATAATAGCTTAACGTAGAAAAATCGTGATGCTCCGAAGTTAAGGTTTGATTTGAGACGCCGCGAATGCCGCTCTTAAAAAAGACGTGAACATAAAGAGAAGACTGTCCGGGTAACGTATGGACTGTCGGATCATGATTTAAGCGCCATCTTGAAACGGGGAAATCCTCGCTCAGTGGAAATAATAATAGAGTGGTGCACGAGTGTTACAAAAAAGAATACGAATGTAAACGGGAATTGTATGACGACAAAGCTATGGAATACATAGATATACAATTTCTCAACGTGAATATGTTAAATTAATCGTTAATATTACGATTCGTGTTGAGAACCCTTGAGTAATATAGGACCAATAGTAATATCGAAAATAAAAAATAGACCTAATACACCGTCGTGTGCCAACATCCGACAGGAAAATACTACCTGAAGGATGAAAAAGAACTGAGATATACCGTAGGTACTCTATGGTATGTAATGGAAGAATGATACCATGAGTTAGAGAGCACTCGTATTTTCTTTTTTGATAATATCGTGCGTTATCCAAATAATAAAATAATGTTGGCGATCGGTACCAACTGAAATAAGGGGGAATATAAAACACCTATTTTGTATACTCCAATCTGATAAATCTATAGCCCAATCAGTAATGAATGTATTTGTTTGAGATGTGAAATATTGATAAGTGTCCTGCTCAGTGGGTGAGTATAAGGATAGAACAGATCCCAAGAGATGTTCTGAGCATATGTATGACTTGATTTGAATACTAACACCCTTTTATAAATAGCATGATATATCTAATCTGTCATTGATTCCCTTTGGAAGCATGGTGTCAAGATATTTTATCCAATAAACTTCTCTTTGTAACAATTTAAGATGGTTATTGACTCCTTGTTGTATTGGTATGTGTTCAATCACTTGAAATCTGAGTTGAGATATGGTATGATTTGCTTCTGCCCAATGGTTTGCCAGTGAGGAATTCAAATTTTTGGTTCTTATGCGGCTTTTATGTTCCGTGATACAAGTCTTAATTTTACGTTCCGTTTTGCCAACATACATTTTGCCGCAAGGGCATTTAATGCCATATATCACGTTACTCACATTGCAATCACTGGTGTGTCTCAATAATATATCTTTTCCTGTGTTAGGGTGTGTTAAAACATTTCCCAAGATTACTTTGTTGCAGTGTGAGCAATTTGTGCATTTTAAGGTACCGTTAAAAGGTGTCGGTAGTTTGATGTCTTTAGGTGGGGCTAAAAGTTCTCGTAAGTTTTTCCCCCTTGTGTAGGCATATAATGGAAGATTCCGAAAAATATTGTTGAAGTCTGGTTCTTGAGACAAAAGTTCCCATCTCTTATTAATTATTTTCTTAATCACTGAGGCGCTCGTTGTATATTTGGATACAAATACAATATTGTTCTCTTGTGATGTTGTTGTGGTAGTGAGAAGTTCTCCGCGTTGTTTTTTCAAGGCTCTGTCCATACAATCTTGTACTGTTTTTTCTGGATAACCTCTTTGGTGGTACTTCACTTTGTATTCCTCAATTTTAGCATGACAATCTTGTGAGTTAGAGCAGATGCGCCTTATTCTAATAAATTGTGAATACGGGAGGTTATTAATAAGACTAGTTGGGTGAAAGCTCGAATGATGTAACGCATTGTTACGATCCGTGGGTTTAGTGTATATCGAGGTTTCTAAACTGTTTCCTTCAACTGATTTGGAGATTGTTACATCAAGGTATTCAATGGTCTGTGTGTGGATCTTGTAGGTGACTTGGATCCTGGGGTTGTATAAATTAATTGTTTCAATCATGTTTTCCAATGTTTGCCTTGAGTCTTTCCAAATTAAAAATATGTCATCAATGAAGCGACAGTATATGTGAATATTAGCCCACCATTGAGGGCTGTTCATGATGTACTCATGTTCAAATGATGCCATGAAGAGGTTCGCGTACGTTGGTGCCCCCGAAAAACCCATGGAGGTTCCCGAGAGTTGGGCGTAATATATGTCATTCCATTTGAAATAACTGTGGTGTAAACAGAAATGTAACAGTTGCATTAGAAACACTTTCTGAACATCAACATCCTCTCTTTGTAATATTGCCCATTCAACTGCCTCCTTTTCTGCCATGTGTGGTATCGAGGTATACAATGCCACCACATCAATGGTGCAGAGTAACCAAGAAGACTGAATGTCTGTTTGTATGTGCTCCAATTTGTTAAGAAAATCTGTGGTGTCCTTTACATATGATGACCAGTTCTGTACGAATTTTTGAAAATGATAATCAAGGTATCTTCCGATGGGATCAAATAGTGATCCACAACCTAATACTATGGGTTTGAATGGTGGTTTCGTCAAGTTTTTATGAATTTTGGGTATCATGTATAAATGAGGTCTTCGTAGATTAGTGGTTGTGAGAAACTGCTTGGTGGATTCATCTATCCAATCCTGTGTTAGTGCTTCTTGTAAGATGTCTTGTAAAATGCTTTGAAGTTCCGTCGTAGGATCTGTGAGTAAAGGTAAATATATCTCAGGGTTTAGTACATGATCATTGACTTGTTGTTGGTAAAACTCTGTGTCCATTATTACGATAAATCCTCCCTTGTCAGCTTGTTGAACTGTGATTTTTGGATTGTTAACTATCGCTTTTATGATGCCTCTTTCAGTCTTAGTCAAATTCTGGTGTTTGTTTATGGTCAAGTTTAGTGCTTGTATATTCCTTTTAACCATTACTTTAAAAGTGTCCAGCACTTTGTGTGAAATGGGTGCCTGGAAGGTACTCCTGGGTTTGAATGTTCTTGGTGCTTCAATTCCTTGTGATGTGTCGTTGTTAACAATATTAGTAAAGAAATGCCGTAAGCGTAGTGTACGCATAAATTTGAATAAAGCTATATCAATTTCCAATCTGTTTGTCGTGTTGGTAGGCACAAAGGATAGTCCTTTATTTAAAACGCTTTTTTGATAGGGCGTCATGTTTATTGAAGAGATGTTAACTATTAGGGCCTGTTCTTCCCGCTGCGCAGCGATTTGCCTGCCCTTTCCTCGCCTGGTCGGTCGGTTGTGCTTGATGTTTCTTTGTGTATGGCTGGAGGTAGGCCATGATCCGGGGCCTGTGCTAAAAAAGACACTGCTCGGGTGGTTTGTGACTGTTCAGCCGGTTCAATGGATGTTGACTGCTGGTTTGAAATAGATGTTACAGGCTGAACTGGTGTTCTGGTGGTTGAGATGTCTTTATCTGTGACCAAACTTTCTTCCTAAGAGTGAGTAGTGGCCTTGCGTTGGTCAAATCTTTTCCGTGCCTAAATTTCCGCCCACGTATACACCTCGTCCAGTTTGTAATCTAGTGTGTCCCTTCGGTATTTTCTCAATTTCCCTTCTTGAAGTTCTTTGCTATATTTGTCCTATTTTTGGTTGAGACCTTCCAGGCTGATTTTCCATGTATCGTGCTCCAACCTGAGTTGAAGTTCTCCTTTAAGTGTGTTCATTTCTTCCTCTAACTCTCTTATCGATTTTGAAAGTTCCTCTATGATTAGTAAGATGAGATCCAGTGAGCATTTATTAAGGATTGAGTACCACTTATTCATGAAGGTTGGATTCAAGTGAAATCGAAACAGCATAGGTTTGATTGAGAGACGTAGTCCCCTGGGTATCCGTTTTGCCTTATGGTACTGTACCAAAGTGGATGCATGTAGTTGTTGATTTAGTTGTCTCCTTGTGATGTATTCCAATTGTTTTAATTGTTGTGAAATTGAGCCGCCATGAGTGTCCATACTTTTTACCTCCTGAATTAAAGCATATATTTCAGTTGCTTGGTCTGTCGTATAAACCATTGTAGTTGCTCTGTTATCCGTGATGTTTGAAATAGATTCAAAAGACATGTTTTTAAGGGTGCTCCTCCCGGTGAGGACAAAGTTGATAAACTGAAGTTAAGTGGTAGGGAGAGCACTCCGTTTGTAATCTCTTTTATTCAACTTGAATACAGTTTAAAATTGTGGTGCGACAGCAAAGTAGAAGTTTGTCCGCTTCTACTGGGAAAACATGAATTAATGACAAGCTGTGAACTTGTGATAAGCTGTGCACTGTTCACCTGGTGTGTGCTGTGACACAATTATATTGATTCCAATTTCTTTAAGGTTGTTCAATTTATTTTTGGCAATAACAACATAAATTCAACCTCTCATTGCTATGTCAAACAATATTGCTGAATAAAGTTTTGTTTACATATTGAAAGATATCACATACAAAATATCTTTGTTTTACATCATCATTTGATTTCAAAAAAACATTTCACAATCACTACATTGCGTTTTGATGTGTGCGTGCCCAATGCATTTCGGAACCCAATGGTTCCTTCATCAGGGTATAATCTGAAATGAAAGTAAACATGTCTGTCAGTAATATTATCTCTGGTGGCTCAAGATCATTAATAGGTGTATGAGACTGTGTATGTTTGTGATTATGTCCTACCTGTGCTTGATTTCTGCTAGATGCACACTAAAGAAAACCGAGGGTAGAAAATTAGTTAAACATAATAGTGCATCTATAATAGGTATAACTGGAATGCTTTAGATGTCTGCGATTGGGCTTACCTCAATATGAGTAGAAGTGCAAGCTGTGTAAAAAGATAACATAAACGTACAGATTGAGCGATGAGTAATGCTCAGGAGCATGACAAATACTTAGGCTCAACTGAAGCCTCATTAAAATTTATAAGAAACTTCTACACGCTTACCTCTGTAGTGTGAGGTTCGTGTGTGCTAAAAATAAAGACATAAAAAAACCTGTAAGAGACTATGACGAATATGTAGTCAAGCCTAGAGATGTAATAACTAAGAAAACCGCCTTACCTAATAATAGCTTAACGTAGATAAATCGTGATGCTCCGAAGTTAAGGTTTGATTTGAGACGCCACGAATGCTGCATTTAAAAAAGACGTGAACATAAAGAGAGGACTGTCCGGGTAACGTATGGACTGTCGGATCATGATTTAAGCGCCATCTTGAAACGAGGAAATCCTCGCTCAGTGGAAATAATAATAGAGTGGTGCACGAGTGCTACAAAAAAGAATACGAATGTAAACGGGAATTGTATGACGACAAAGCTATGGAATACATACATATATAATTTCTCAACGGGAATATGTTAAATTAATCGTTAATAATACGATTCGTGTTGAGAACCCTTGAGTAATATAGGACCAATAGTAATATCGAAAATAAAAAATAGACCTAATACACCGTCGTGTGCCAAATCCGACAGGAAAATACTACCTGAAGGATGAAAAAGAACTGAGATATACCGTAGGTACTCTATGGTATGTAATGGAAGAATGATACCATGAGTTAGAGAGCACTCGTATTTTTTATATGATAATATCGTGCGTTATCCAAATAATAAAATAATGTTGGCGATCGGTACCAACTGAAATAGTGGGGAATATAAAACACCTATTTTGTATACTCCAATCTGATAAATCTATAGCCCAATCAGTAATGAATGTACTTGTTTGAGATGTGAAATATTGATAAGTGTCCTGCTCAGTATTATTAACAATTAATTTAACATATTCACGTTGAGAAATTATATATCTATGTATTCCATAGCTTTGTCGTCATACAATTCCCATTTACATTCGTATTCTTTTTTGTAACACTCGTGCACCACTCTATTATTATTTCCACTGAGAGAGGATTTCCTCATTTCAAGATGGCGCTTAAATCATGATCCGACAGTCCATACGTTACCCGGACAGTCCTCTCTTTATGTTCACGTCTTTTTTAAACGCAGCATTCGCGGCGTCTCAAATCAAACCTTAACTTCGGAGCATCACGATTTACCTACGTTAAGCTATTATTGGGTAAGGCGGTTTTCTCAGTTATTACATCTTTAGGCTTGACTACATATTCGTCATAGTCTCTTACAGGTTTTTTAATGACTTTATTTTTAGCACACACAAACCTCACACTACAGAGGTAAGCGTGTAGAAGTTTCTTATAAATTTTAATGAGGCTTCAGTTGAGCCTAAGTATTTGTCATGCTCCTGAGCATTACTCATCGCTCAATCTGTACGTTTATGTTATCTTTTTACACAGCTTGCACTTCTATTCATATTGAGGTAAGCCCAATCGCAGACATCTAAAGCATTCCTGTTATACCTATTATAGATGCACTATTATGTTCAACTCATTTTCTACCCTCGGTTTTCTTTAGTGTACATCTAGCAGAAATCAAGCACAGGTAGGACATAATCACAAATAAAAACATACACAGTCTCATACACCTATTAATGATCTTGAGCCACCAGAGACATTATTACTGACACACATGTTTACTTTCATTTCAGATTAGCCCCTGATGAAGGGACCATTGGGTTCCGAAATGCATTGGGCACGCACACATCAAAACGCAATGTAGTGATTGTGAAATGTTTTGTTGAAATCAAATGATGATGTAAAACAAAGATATTTTGTATGTGATATCTTTCAATATGTAAACAAAACTTTATTGAGCAATATTGTTTGACATAGCAATGAGAGGTTGAATTTATGTTGTTATTGCCAAAAATAAATTGAACAACCTTAAAGAAATTGGAATCAATATAATTGTGTCACAGCACACACCAGGTGAACAGTGCACAGCTTATCACAAGTTCACAGCTTGTCATTAATTCATGTTTTCCCTGTAGAAGCGGACAAACTTCTACTTTGCTGTAGCACCACAATTTTAAACTGTATTCAAGCTGAATAAAAGAGATTACAAACGGAGTGCTCTCCCTACCACTTAACTTCAGTTTATCAACTTTGTCCTCACCGGGAGGAGCACCCTTAAAAACATGTCTTTTGAATCTATTTCAAACATCACGGATAACAGAGCAACTACAATGGTTTATACGACAGACCAAGCAACTGAAATATATGCTTTAATTCAGGAGGTAAAAAGTATGGACACTCATGGCGGCTCAATTTCACAACAATTAAAACAATTGGAATACATCACAAGGAGACAACTAAATCAACAACTACATGCATCCACTTTGGTACAGTACCATAAGGCAAAACGGATACCCAGGGGACTACGTCTCTCAATCAAACCTATGCTGTTTCGATTTCACTTGAATCCAACCTTCATGAATAAGTGGTACTCAATCCTTAATAAATGCTCACTGGATCTCATCTTACTAATCATAGAGAAACTTTCAAAATCGATAAGAGAGTTAGAGGAAGAAATGAACACACTTAAAGGAGAACTTCAACTCAGGTTGGAGCACGATACATGGAAAATCAGCCTGGAAGGTCTCAACCAAAAATTGGACAAATATAGCAAAGAACTTCAAGAAGGGAAATTGAGAAAATACCGAAGGGACACAATAGATTACAAACTGGACGAAGTGTATACGTGGGCGGAAATTTATGCACGGAAAAGATTTGACCAACGCAAGGCCACTACTCACTCTTCGGAAGAAAGTTTGGTCACAGATAAAGACATCTCAACCACCAGAACACCAGTTCAGCCTGGAACATCTATTTCAAACCAACAGTCAACATCCATTGAACCGGCTGAACGGTCACAAACCACCCGAGCAGTGTCTTTTTTAGTCACAAACCACCCGAGCAGTGTCTTTTTTAGCACAGGCCCCGGATCATGGCCTACCTCCAGCCATACACAAAGAAACATCAAGCACAACCGACCGACCAGGCGAGGAAAGGGCAGGCAAATCGCTGTGCAGGGGGAAGAACAGGCCCTAATAGTTAACATCTCTTCAATAAACATGACGCCCCATCAAAAAAGCGTTTTAAATAAAGGACTATCCTTTGTGCCTACCAACACGACAAACAGATTGGAAATTGATATAGCTTTATTCAAATTTATGCGTACACTAAGCTTACGGCATTTCTTTACTAATATTGTTAACAACGACACATCAAAAGGAATTGAAGCACAAAGAAAATTCAAACCCAGGAGTACCTTCCAGGCACCCATTTCACACAAAGTGCTGGACACTTTTGAAGTAATGGTTAAAAAGGATATACAAGCACTAAACTTGACCATAAACAAACACCAGAATTTGACTAAAACTGAAAGAGGCATCATCAAAGCCATAGCTAACAATCCCAAAATCACAATTCAACCAGCTGACAAGGGAGTATTTATCGTAATAACAACAAGTCAATGATCATGTACTAAACCCTGAGATATATTTACATTTACTCACAGATCCTACGACGGAACTTCAAAGCAGTTTACAAGACATCTTACAAGAAGCACTAATACAGGATTGGATAGATGAATCCACCAAGCAGTTTCTCACAAACACTAATCTTCGAAGACCTCATTTATACATGATATCCAAAATTCATAAAAACTTGACGAAACCACCATTCAGACCCATAGTATCAGGTTGTGGATCACTATTTGATCCCATCGGAAGATACCTTGATTATCATTTTCAAAAATTCATACAGAACTGGTCATCATATGTAAAGGACACCACAGATTTTCTTAACAAATTGGAGCACATACAAACAGACATTCAGTCTTCTTGGTTACTCTGCACCATTGATGTGGTGACATTGTATACCTCGATACCACACATGGCAGGAATGGAGGCAGTTGAATGGGCAATATTACAAAGAGAGGATATTGATGTTCAGAAAGTGTTTCTAATGCAACTGTTACATTTCTGTTTACACCACAGTTATTTCAAATGGAATGACATATATTACGCCCAACTCTCGGGAACCTCTGGTGCAGTTCAGAACACAAAATCTCTCCCTACTTCCACGGACGGAATGATTTCTCAGTCACACACACATACACACATCACATGCTGGTGGGGCCCATAACACCAACATTCATTCAATCAAACTATCCATGCGTACAGAGGGATCTCTAATCCCGAACTACAATTTCTATCTACCTGGATGGAGGAAACCACATCTATTAAATTACCCTAACAATTCCTCCATCCGGAGGACGATCGGATCATTTAGTTGAGTTGGTATTTCATAGATAACCCTTCAATTCTTATATTAATCAATAAACATTACAAGAAATAACCACCCAACACAGTTCTTCAAACAATGATTTTTCTTTATCTAATTAAATTGCAGGTTAAAATCCTAACAAATACAATATTATCTTTTGTCATAATTACCTATTCTGGCTAATTGTCGTTCTCTAAGTCAGAAACTGGTCCTCAGAAATTCATCAGAGATTCTACCGTCCCGTTCTCTGCTGTCAGCGTGGAGTGCCGCATAGAGTAGCATCGATCAGGGTGCGTCTCGAGCTCTTTGGGTGGAAACCCCTCTTCTAATTTCCTTCTCTAGACTACTAATATTTATACCAAATTTACATGTAGCATTTTTATTATTTCCAGGTCTTTGATTGGCTGAATTCAGCCCCGTCCCTTATGCTTTAAGCAACATTTTCAAAATTTCACATACGGATGGGAAAGTCCCAGGTCAGGAAAGTATCAGTCTATTGTGAATAGGTGGCTTTTGGTTCCCAGATTGCAACATTTCTTCCATGTTCAGGGACATTGGCATCTCACCCAGAGTAGTCTTCATGGACCTGGTTCAGAGGTTCATGGAGAGGACACTACGTAGTCAGTGCAGGCGCCTTCCTCCATTGCTCAGTGCATGAAGTCATGTACTTTAGTGAGGATTCAGTCGGCAGCCATCTTTTAGTAGGCTGAAATAGTCAACTTTAAGTAAAGAGACACAAGAATCGTAATTAATACATAGAAATGATTTAAACAGTGTTATTACCTTACTAATACCCTTATGTGTATGTATTTATCTAGTCATAAGCAACATTTAAAGCTATTAATGCTGGTTTATTTAAGCGCAAATCACGTTAACACTGCTTAAACTAAACATATAAGTTTAATATGCGCACAAATTTAGTTCACTTTTTATTTTAGCCATGCTAATGCATTCCCACGTATATTCTCTAGATTAATAAGGTTGGTTAGTTCATTACAGCACACTGTTTAATCATTAAATTAATCGTTTAGTCGTTTTAATATAAACATATATAAATGGATTGGGTATACCAAAACATTTTTTATTTTACCCGCTCCATCAATCCCCCCTTTGGTGATTGTATCACCACCAAAACAACCCACCCAATTTCAATTCATCTCCCCTTTTGCAGAAAATTTGAAATGTCTTTTTGCTTAATTAAAATTCTGTTTCCCTTTCATCTTCTCTCTTGGTTTTATCATACATACTCTCCTTCCACTCTTCCATTTCTATTTCATTGAGATCTTTTTCTGGTTTCTTTTCCCTCTTTTTGTAAATTTCTCTTTTAACCTTCTTTTTATTTCTTCTATATCTACAACATATACATCCTAATCTAAGTAGTAATAATACGATAATCACACAGGTTAATGGAAATAATATTTTCCCTATTATAGTACTTCCTAATTTACCTAAGAAAGCCTTTATAGCAGCCATCTTATTACTAATTCTAGTCCAGATACTTTCAACCTCCAGTGGTTTTATTTCATCATACAATTCTGTAATATTTTTGATATAGACTTTTAAATCTCTGCTTTCGTCAGGAATGTAAGTGCAACAATGTTGAACTTTCAGCATTCCACAGACTCCACCCTCTTTTGCCAATAAAATATCAAGGGCAAGTCGATTTTGCATAATCATAGCACGCATGGCAACTAATTCAGTGTTTACCAATAGAAATCCTCCAGCTGTGCTTGTTGACAAACGATCCACTATGGTGGACAGCTTCTGAATATTATTTGCATTCAAAGATATTCCCTCTGCTGGTATCAAGGCTCCAAAAATATCACCTACAATTTCTAACCAAGTTTCTCTTCTGCTACGCATTAGTAGGTTATTTGGTCCACTATTTTCTACTCTATCCATTTGAAAGATCTTTGGAAAGACCAGGCCAACATAACATGTGCCATACCAATGGTCAGGCAACCTGTAATAAGCCTTGTTCCCACAAATATAATACAATCCAGGAAAAACTGGGTCTTCTCCTCCTCTAAATCCCCATCCGGATGCAATGAAATATGTATCATGACACTCACTTGTCTCTATATAAACATAATCATATTGAGATCTTTCTCTCATGGTGCATAATTTGCCTTTCTGTGGTGAATCTATAGCTATTGTTGGTCTAACATCACCTTTCGTTTCCTTGTTCCCATCTATTGCCCAAATGTTTTCCCCTTCTTTATGTCCTTCTGCATTCTTGTGTATTTTCAATCTCCTCTCCTCAACCATATCCAAGAATGTTTTCTCTTCTGGTTTCAGACTACAAGTTAAATTGTTCTTAAAAATGTATTCTAGAGTTAGTCCTTTAGTTTCTATAAAAATGTCTCCTAATACATTAGCATCTTTAGCTGGATTTAATTCTTTATTCATAGGCAATCGTCCAAGAATATTATCTATATTAGACACATTGTACTCTAATTTCCCTACTTGATAAAATATACTAGTTAAGATGCTACATGTTATTCCATAAGTTGCTGGGAGGTGATGATAAGTCACCCCTTCTGAAACAGATGCAGGTAATTGCATGCAGACGTAGCAATCCCTTACTTCCATTGTTTTAACATATTCATACAACAATTTTGAAAACACATTACTAGACAAATCATTTATTGACCTATCTTGATGCACATGCTCTGTGCTTGTTCTAACCGGTATTACCTTTTGTGAGTTTTTCTCTATATTAGTCATATTCTCAGTATGTCCTGCTAGTGTATCTAAAGTTACTTTGAAAGAGATCAAAAGAGCGAGTACGCTCCAAAGAAGCATTAATAGTCCTGTACAACAGCAACATGTCTTGCACCATCTTCTCATGAAGGTACATCTACTCTTATTATCATCGATGTTAGCCATCTTGTTAGATCTAACCGTGTCTTTTGACTTAGCCTCTTCTACTCCGCCTCTTATAGCTTTCCTACAAGAGCTAAAACTTATCAGGTTGTCCAAATACTTCGATTTTCTCATTCAATCCTGTGTATTCCTACAAGGATCGCCTGAAATTACTCAGCTTGGCCTTTCGTCGTTTTTCACTTCTTTCTCATCATCCACATGCAGGATTTCCTGATCTTCCGCTTCTTCTCCAATGTCGGATAAGATAACTCTCAGGATTTCCCCAGTTTCTTCTTCTTTTAACAATTTCAGCCAAGTCTCCTCTGGATTTCCTTGACTATATGCCTCTTCTCCTTGTTCAGGCAGTGCCACATACGTCCATTCAGGTGACTTATACTTCTGGTTTGATTTTCTTGCTCGTTTGTTTGCTTCTGACACTTCTGTTTCTCCCTCTTTTTCTGGACGCTGACTAGTTACTTCATTCACTTGTTCAGCCTCTGAGGGTTTAGCTCGTATCAATCTGTATCTTAGTTTCTTAATTTTATTTGGCCAAATATCTCCTTTGGCGTTCCTTCTTGCTTTGCCGTCCTTGCCGTTTCTTTCCTCGATCCAAGTTCTCTTTCTCAGAACTCGACCTTCTGGTATCTCTGTTTCACTGTCTTCAGATTCTGTTTCATTTGATTTTTCTTTTTCAGAAGTCTCCTTTTCCACCTCTTGGGTTGGCCCTACTTCTGTCCCTCCTCGGGTCTCCGGCACGCAATCTTCTTGCTGACTAATTGTCCCTTCACCTATCTGGGTGTTGCAGTTCCCTACACCTCCTCCGGGATTTTCCGCAATCTGTCCCTCTCTTTCTGCAACTGTCCCTTCTTCTTCTTCCAGTATTTTCTCAGGTGGAATTTTTTCTACTCTTTCATCTGGTGTAAAAGTTACTTCTGACTGGATGTTCTTTTCTTTTCTTTTCTTCTTTCTGTTTTCACCACTAGCGTTTTGCTCATCTCCAGAATCTGAAGTATCTGAAATCTGCAATCTTTTTCTCAGAATTTCTTCTCTGGGGGTCTGAACTAGTCTTGGCTCATTCTCCCCCCTTTCAGGATTTTCTTTTGACTTTATATTCTCATTGCTTGACTCATCACTTGATTCTGATACGTCAAAGTATTCTTTCCCAATGCCGCCTGCTGGATTTGGAACTCTCAGAGTGTGACTAGCATGTATCCAGTTTTTCAGTCCTCCACACTTCACAGCAGTTGTTGTGGTCAAGATGACCTGTCTTGGCCTTCCTCACCTTGGAACCAGGCAATTTCTTCTTCTGTGTACTTTTATCCTTACCCAGTCCCCTGGGCTCAAATCATGGGCTGGTTTCTTTTCAAGTGTGGTGGCATCTGCTCCAACCTGGTGAAACACAGAATGAACTGCGTCAGCCAGGCCTTTACAGTAATCCAAAATCATGTCATCAGTAATAGTCATCAGCTTGTTGACTGGCACAAACACGTGTCTCATGGCGCGTCCCATGATGATCTTGTGTGGACTCAAACCTGTGGTTCTATCTGGAGTAGACCTAATGGTCATCAAAACCAGAGGCAAGACATCAGGCCATTTCAAACCTGTGGCTAAACACATTTTTCCTATTCTATTTTTGATAGTACCATTCATTTGCTCAACCACACCAGAAGCCTCTGGTCGGTAGGCACAATGCAGTTTCTGTTGAACACCCAATGCTTCACAAATTAGTTTCATGATCTCATTGTAGAAATGTCCTCCTCTGTCTGATTCTATGGTTATTGGGAACCCGTACCTTGGGATGAATTCCCTCAACAACAGCTTGGCCACTGTGATTCCATCATTTCTTCTGGTTGGGTATGCCTCCACCCATCTAGAGAACAGACAAACTACTACTAAAACATACCTCAGTTTGTTATAAGGAGGCATTTCAATGAAATCTACTTGCATTCTGGTAAAAGGTCCTCCCTCCCGGCCTATGGTACCCAGACTCACCACTGTTTTTCTTCCAGGATTGTACTGCTGACATGTCAAACATCTCTGACAGAGACTCTCTGCAATCAGCCTGAATTTTGGATTATACCAGGTCTGCTTAAAGGCCCTTATCATGGCATCCCTTCCCAGATGTCCTTGGCCATGATACATCCGTGCCATGGTTGACATCATGCTATCAGGCATTACTGGTCTTCCGTCCCGATAGACCCACATGTGATCCTTTTCCCTGGGTGCACATCCTGCTTTTACCCACTGCCTCATTTCTTCATCCACTGCCTCATCCTGCAATTGCCTCACTTCATCCCATGTTCCCACAACGTTAGTAAACATTATGGAGCAAAAAGACATTTCCTTTTCCTTTGACCGATTAATGGAATACTTGTTTCGGGCACAATACTGAGCCATGTCATTGGCAAACCGGTTTCCGGTAGTGATGTCATCACTACCTTGTCCATGAGCAGCACATTTTACCACAGCCAACTCTTTGGGCATTTGTATTGCCTCAAGCAATTTTCCAACCACTTCTGCATTCCTTATGGGAGTTCCACTTGAGGTCAGGGAACCTCTTTGCAGCCATAGTTGGCCGAAATCGTGGACAACTCCGAAGCCATACTGGCTATCAGTCATCACAGTTACTCTCGCATTCCTTCCCAATCTTGCATGCCTTGGTTAATACCACTATTTCTGCTACTTGAGCGGATCTAACTCCTTTCAAGGGCGATGCCTCTATAACTGCTGAAACTGTGCATACTGCATAGGCTGCGCTCAACACTCCATCCGTTCTCAAACAGGATCCATCCACAAAAAACACTTGATCACTCTCTGGCAGTGGTAGATCTCTTATATCAGGACGAGGTTTCGTACAGTAATCAAGCACATCCAGACAATAATGATCAATTTCCTCTCTTATCTCCACTCTCTCTGCATCAGGCAAAAGTGTAGCTGGATTCACATTCACACATCTTTCCAGACTCACATTGTTTGCACCTAGAATGACCTTCTCATACTTAGTCAGCCGACTATGTGACATGAACTGTGTTCGACTCCTTGTTAAAAGGATCGCCACACTATGGGGTACAAACACTCTTACTGGATACCCCATTACAATTCCTTCACTCTGCTCTAGACTTCGGCATGTAGCTGCTACGGCTTTCAGACATCCTGGCAGACCTATCGCCGCTGGATCTAGCATTGACGAGAAATAGGCTATTGGTCTCCTTTGTCTTCCATATTTCTGTATCAACACTGAAAGTGCGCACCCATTTCGCTCACTACAGTATAGCTCAAACTCCTTTTCATAGTCTGGCATACCCAGTGCAGAGGCTTCACAAAGACTGTTATCAACTGTTTAAATGCTGCCAATTCTTCTTTGTTCAGTTCAAGGGGGTCTTTTACCTCACTTTTTGTCAATTTCACCAATGGTTTGGCAATCAGGGAAAAATTACTTATCCACTGACGACAATAACCAACCATTCCTAGGAACATTCTTACTTCTCTTTGAGTCATTGGAGCTCTCATTCCTCTAATGATTCGGATTCTGTCTATGGTTACTTTTCTCAGGCCTTTCTCAATATTATGACCCAAGTATGTCACTTCCTTCTTACAGTATTGCAATTTTGTTGGAGATACCTTAAGTCCTCCATCTGCCAAATGATTTAGCAAAGCTATAGTGTCTGTTTCACAAGCCTCACGTGTCTTTGACGCTACCAGTAGGTCGTCAATATACTGGACTAAAACTGAATTCTCAGGCATAGTAAGACTTTCCAGAGATTTCTTTAACAACTGATTGAAAATGGAGGGGCTCTCTGTGTACCCCTGTGGGATTTGGCACCATGCCAAAATACAGTCTCCAAACCGAAATGCAAAAAGTGGCTGGCTGTCATGATGCAACGGAATAGAAAAGAAAGCATGACACAAATCAATTACTGTGTACCATTCTGCATCGTGTGGGATCTGATACAAAATTACTGAGGGATTTGGAACAATTGGACAACATGAGACGACAATCTTGTTAATCTTTCTCAAATATTGCACAATCCTGAATTTCCCACTTAGCTTTTTCAGTCCCATAATAGGCGAATTACATGGACTGCTCATTATCTCCCTCAACACTCCTTGCTGGATCATCTTCTCAATCAAAGGAGTTACCCCTGCTATTATTTCTGGGGTCAGTCTGTATTGTGGAATGTTTGGGTAAACAGCTCCCTCCTTTACAGCAATTCTCACTGGGTCTACATTTGTCAACATGCCTACATCTTCCCCAGTGAAGTCCCAGACCGCTGCTTTCACTGTCTGTTTCAATTCTGGGGGTAATTCATCGGGATTGAATACTGCATAGGTTCCAGCAACCTCACACTCTCGGTTAGCTATGGTCATTTTGTACAGAACATCTTCATCTGGTGTTTCAAAGGCTATTCCGTCTGGTTTACAGAATATGGTGCAATTCATCTTGCACAACAAATCCCTTCCTAATAGATTCATGGGACTGGTATCACACACCACGAATCTATGCATGTCTGAAAATTTCCCTATTCTGACCTTTACAGGGTCAGTAAGATATGTTTTAATCTGGGTGTTAGACACGCCAACTACTTGGATTGTTTCATCCGAAAGAGGAAGATTTCTAACATCGGCTGATCTGACAGTGGATCGTGTAGCTCCAGTATCTACTAGAAAAGTAATGTTTTCATCATTAACTTTCCCATCTAAAAATGGTCCTGTCTGATCTATTTCTAGAGATGCGCCAAGTACGCACTCTGCGTCCTCTTTTCGGCACCGTCAATAAATTTCTTCTGGCTCACTTTCGTCATTTTGCATCAAATATTGTGACACAGCGCTCGCGCGTTGCGGTTTGTTTACCTGTTCTTCATTGTAGAATCCCGTTTCTTTACTATATCTCTGTGTACTTCGGCTCTGTGGTAAGGGTGGTTTTGGCACCTGATTCTGTAGATTAACAGCCTTCTGCTGCTGCGGCGATGGGCCACTCCCCTCACACTGCACCTGTGGATTTAATGACGGATTTTCATCATTAGCAAGAGGTGGATTTTTACACTCGGATTTCCAGTGCCCTAATCTGCCGCAATTGTGACAGGGAAACTTTTTCTTGGCTTCTTCTATATTACCCTTTCCTGGACCAAACTTTGATTTAATGCCTGGGTTATTAGCCTGTTCTATCAGCTGAGCTTCCTGTCTCTCTGCAACCTTCACTTGAGCCCACATTGCTTTCTCTTTTAGTTTTCGCTGCTTTGCCTCAATCTCATCACTAAAGTATTTAGCATGCCTCAGGATCTCATCTATTTTCTTGCTCTGCCAGTCCACGGTGTGCTGCTTGATCATGTCCCCAATCTCAGGACGCAGACCATACACAAATCTGTACACAAAATGACTCAGGTCCTTTTCTCCCAGACTGTTATCCCCACTAAACTGTTTGAAAGCCAGAATTAGCCTCTCATAGTATGCGTGGACTGACTCTTTCGCTTCCTGATGTGTTCGATCTATTTTAACCCAATCTGTTTCTTTTGGAGGCACTTTGTTCTTCAGGAAGGCCATAACCTGTTCGTATTTCTTCATGACCTCCAGGTCTGGGGCTCCTGTTTTGGGATCTCTCGGGTATTCTTTAGTGGGCCAGTCTATGACTATCTTACATTCTGCCCACAAGTCTGCTGGCACTATTATATCAAACAGACTATTCAAATCAATCCACAGCACTTTTGATAATTTCACAAATCTGTCTACCTGTCTGTACCACTCGACCGGCTTTTCTCGTAATCTAGGGAAGTCATTTGTAAATGACAAAATGTCCTGTCTGGTCCATGGGACATGCACATATCCCCCTCCTGGGATCTCTCTCATAGGGAACTCCATCACCACCTTCTCCTTTTCTCTTACAGGAAATGCTGAAAATGTTCTGTCTGAGGTGTCATCCCGCTGCCTATACCACCTGCTCTTCCATTTGTCCCCATCTCCCCATTTCCTCAATACCGTGATTATGTCCCTAATCTGCCCTATCCGCCCTGCCGTGTTCAGATTCTCTATGTCCTTTTCTGTAAAATCCACTCGGTAGGGCTTTTGTAAAGCCTTTACCTTGTCCATGTCAATTCCCATTTCACTCGCTATTTCTGCTAGTCTGTCATGTAAATTCTTTGCTCTCCAAGTGACACTTTTGCAGAGGAACAGCAGTTCCTCATCTTGGTAATTTTTCAGCTTTTCTATGGGGATGGTCCCTACAATCAGTTCTTCTAACATCATCCTTAATTTTGCTACATCAATGGTATGAGATTCTTTTTCTTTGTCCTGCAAACCTTTTAGCCAGTCATTCAATTCTTCAGTAGTTATGCTCACTGACTTCTCTGCATTTCCTGGTTCTGTCAATCTCTGTGGTTCTAATATCGCTCCTTCTACCATTCTGCTTCTCTCGACAGTATCAGGACAATAAAATGGGTTCTTTGACACATGTAGTTCACTTTTACCCATAGCCTGTCCCCAGGAACTTTCTTTCGTTTTCATCAGGGGCTGTTCTGCCTGTCTTTGGTTCACATACGGAACTGTTAGTCCATGCTCACTGTCTTTCTGCTTCTCAAAAATAGGCATAACGGGACCTATGGTTACAGGGACTGTAACTGCTTCTAGATTCTTCATCAATTCTCTTATTTTCTCTGTCAGTTCTAATGTGGTTTTTGCTAGTTCTCAAGAGTTTTCACTCTCAGCCTTATTTCCCTTTTCTTTAAGTGAATTTCTTCTTTTTACTTCTGGGGTCACAACTTCTGTCTTAATGATTTTCAGAGTCTCCCTCACTGGTGTGCCTGAGGTTGGCGTTTCTGGTTCCTGCCGGTACTGAGGTGGGCTTTTGTAAAACATATCATCTAGGACATCATCGTCGATCTCGTTAGCCCCATACCTCCGGGTTTCTACATGATTTCTTTTTTCTAGGCATTTCCTTCCTCCACTTTCTCCTTCTGTTCTAACAGGAAATAATCCTTCTGTCATACTAGCGTCTCGCCACCTTCTCATTCGATCACTATGAGTTTCACGATCATTTGGCCGTCCAAACATGTACCGATATCTAGTTCCATTTCTCTGCTTTTCTCACTCATGCATCTCATCTTCCCACTCTGTCAATGCCTCGAACTGTGTAGGCCTAGGTCACGGATCTAAGCTCATCATCCTTTCCCGTAAGTTCCTTAATATTGCCAAATTAAAAGACCTATCCTCTGGAAATGCTAGGACTCCGTCTTCCTTTGTATACTTTGCCCAATTGTCTAACCAGATACAAGTATGGTACCCATATTTCGCAACCATGAAGGATGTTATGTTATGTTATGTTATGTTAGGGGCATTTGTAGTGCGCACAGCTGCCCCAGCTAAGGGGCGTCCTGGCGCATGACAAGGTAAAACATAGCAACACCTAACAAAACAAGAAAAACTAAAGGAACACAGCACAAAAGGGGAGAAGTTAAAATAAAAAGGTTTTTATGGCTTTGCGGAACAAAAGAAGGTCTTCCATCAAGCGAATCTCTATCGGGAGAGAGTTCCACAGCACTGCTGCTTTTACCCGAAAGGACCGACCTCCCACGCGACTGAGCCTAAACCTCGGCACCACCGCGAGCGCTTGGCCCAATGATCTCAGCGAGCGAGTTGGTACATAACAGGACAGGGGATTCGAAAGAATCCGAGGGGCTAAGCCCTTCAAGATCTTAAAGGCCAGACATAAAACTTTGAAGTTAATTCTAGTTTTAACCGGTAGCCAATGCAAAGATCGAAGGGTACTGGAGACCGAGCAGAACCTGGGCAAGCCAACTATGACTCTGGCTGCTGCGTTTTGGACACATTGCAGGCGGCTGATTTCTGCCTGGTTAGCCCCTACCAGGAGTGAGCTTGCATAATCTAAGCGAAATATTACAGTTGCCTGAACCACCAGCTGCCTGGTGGGGGGATCAAAAAACTTCAGGACAGATCTTAAACCGCGAAGAACCCCAAAACAGCAGGCCGTGGTTTTCTTGGAGTGCCCCACAAAACTGAGAGTGGGCTCCAACCACACTCCCAGATTTCTCAACTCCGTTACCGGAATTGGAGCCGGCCCAAGCTCCGGTGGCCACCATCTATCCCCCCAGAGCTCCTTCCCCTTCCCGACAACCATAACCTCAGTCTTCTTAGCGTTGAGCTGGAGACAGTTTACATTCATCCAGCTCGCCACCGCCCTCAGTCCACTCTGGAACCTGGGGGCATCATGCTCAACATCCCCACTGATAGTAACCGCTAGCTGAGTGTCGTCAGCATAAGAGACCATAGTCATGCCCCACTGCTTGACGACATCAGCCAGCGGTCTCACGTAGAGATTGAATAGTGTGGGACTCAGCGAGGAACCCTGCGGCACCCCCAGGTCCAGAGGGTGGAATTTGGACTGGTGTGGTGGTATGGCAACGCAAAAGGAACGGTCGTCGAGGAAGGAACGGAACCATTGTAGGGTGAGCCCACCGATGCCTATCTCCTCCAGGCGACGCAGAAGGATGCGGTGTGAAACAGTATCGAAGGCGGCGCTCAGATCTAATAATACTAGCGCCGCCGTCTGTCCCACATCCAACACCATTCGCAGATGTTCGGTCATGGCGAGGAGGGCTGTCTCCGTGCTATGTCCAGCACGGAACCCATTCTGGGTATCATCCAGAATGTTGGGTCAGGTGAGATGGTCAGAGAGAGCCTGGTTGACATGGGCCTCCATAACTTTTGCCGGCCAGGGGAGCAAGGAAATAGGCCGGTAATTCTCTGATTTCGAAGGGTCCAATGAGGGCTTCTTCAAGATAGGAGAAACTACTGCCCGCTTCCATTTAGCTGGAACCATGCCCGTCGCCAGCGAGGTGTTAATGAGAGAGCGCACTATAGGGCGTCCCACAAAAGACTGGTCTCTAAAGAGGGCAGGTCTTAATGGATCCAGAGGTGATCCAGATTTAATTTTTTGGGTCACCTTATCAAATTCCTCAGGTAGAAGCAGAGGAAAAGACTCCATGGTAGGGAGACCCGGGATAATATCCAGGGTCCCCGATGGTGGCCCCATAAGGGGAAAAGCCCGGTAAATACCTTGCACTTTCTCCAAAAATAAGGATGCCAAAGCCTCGCAGTGAGAGGTAGAAGCCAGTGCCGGAGAGGAGGTTCTTTTAGCCAAAAGATCTTTGAGGGCCTTAAATATTGATTTAGATGGATTAGAACTGTTGCGGAATTCTACCGAGTAGAACGCCGCGCGAGCTCTGCATATGGCACGATGGTAAACCTTAACGGAGGTCAAATACAACGCTTTCTTAACCGTGTCATAATGCCTCCGCCACTCTCTCTCAGCCCGCCTACAAGTGCCCTTCAAAACACGAAGGGCACTGTCATACCAGGGGCTCGATTCTCTAGAGCGAGATTTACTTGCCACAACGGGAATCAATGAGTCAAGTGCCCTAGTGATCCACTGACAAAACTGGTCGTAGCCCAATTCAACATTGTCCAAAGGTCCCAACGGATCTTCAGCCAAGACATTATGTAAATCCTCTAATCTAAGTTTATTCCAATGCCTTCTAAAGACTAATCTAGAAGGAAGGATAGAGGGAGTCTCAGGCAGAGGGGCCCGAATGGCCACTAGAAAATGATCCGTCCACCCCAAGGGTGTTATGGAAGAAACTGTAACTTCCATAAGATTAGTGAAGAAGGGATCTAACGTATGCCCTCCTACATGAGTGGGGTGTACTACCTTTTGAGACAATTGAAGGGCCTCAAGGTCAGCTAAAATATTATTGACAGCCGACGTGCTCTTATTATCAAAGTGGAGATTGAGGTCTCCCAAGATAGAAAAGTTGGCGCAGCCCATTGCCAAAGAGCTTACGGCATCAGGGAAGGCTTCTCTAAATGCAACGTCACTGCCTGGGGGTCGATAGACCACCATCCCCGAGATCGAAAACTGGGGGCTAATCAAGATCTTAAAAGAGGCGCTTTCACATCCAGCAATATTCAAAACCTTCCAACTACAGGGGAAACTGGATTTAACAGCCAGGGCGATACCCCCTCCTCTAGTCCAGCGGTTTAGAGTAAAAATGGAATACTCAGGGGGGAAGGCCAAGTTAATAATGGCTGCATCGTGTTCCTGCAACCAAGTTTCCGTGATCGCAAATATGTCTGGAGTCTCATCCTGTATGAGGCCAAAGACGGCTAGATGATGTTGTACCAAAGACCTAACATTCAGGCTAAATATTCGAAGTGCAGGGGCTACGCCATTGCCTCGAGAAGCTGAAGAGAAAGGCCACTGACGGGTGCATACGGGAGAGCCAAGTGCCCATCTACATGCGCACCGATAGGGGCCGCTTAACGGATAAATATGCGGCAGATCACACTTCGGAATGGTCAGTCCAATAGACCGTAGAGTGTCATTGGAATAGGTGATCATCGCAATACCAAATACGCGAAGAGCCGGAGAAGATAACCGCTGCGCCCCGTGCGTCCAAGTGCGGACGGGCGCAGACGGGCAGGACTCTGGCACGACTCCGGCTAAGCGGCGGCGTCCCACTGCGCGACCCCGCTGCGCGGGAGGAGCGACTTTAAATAGGTGTCCCGCAAGGCTGTCTGAGCGCAGGAACGCTCACAATGGCGCCCGCCAGGAGATAGAGAAGCCAACCCAACCAAAGATGGCGCCCAACCAGGACTACGGACCCACCCGTGACCCGGACCCACCAAAACGGCGGTGATTGTACAATTTTAAGTGCGGTAAGAGGAAGGGGAACACCCTACCTGATCCCAGTTTAAAACCAGGGCTAATAAATTAAAATTAAACAAAATACAAAAACGGGAAAGTTTTAAAAAGCACAGCGATCACACCAGCGCAGCATAAGCGCTGCTATAACAATACCTTGTCTAAGTTCCGGCGAGAAAAGGACGCCTTAAATAGGTGTCCCGCGAGGCTGTCCGAGCGCAGGAACGCTCACAATGGCGCCCGCCAGGAGATAGAGAAGCCAACCCAACCAAAGATGGCGCCCAACCAGGACTACGGACCCACCCGTGACCCGGACCCACCAAAACGGCAGTGATTGTACAATTTTAAGTGCGGTAAGAGGAAGGGGAACACCCTACCTGATCCCAGTTTAAAACCAGGGCTAATAAATTAAAATTAAACAAAATACAAAAACAGGAAAGTTTTAAAAAGCACAGCGATCACAGCAGCGCAGCACAAGCGCTGCTATAACAATACCTTGTCTGATGCGGGGGTCTTTGCCGGAGGGAGTAACTGTCTCTCCCTAGTCACAATCTCCTTGTCTTTTACGAACAAATTTCTTATTTTACTGAACACAGATTTTTTCTTTTTCTCGGGTGAATGATAATACATCTTTCTGTCTTTTATGAACCCTTTTAATCCTTTCTACCACTGTCCGATCCCTAGTCCAATAGTAGCGCGACTCTTACTCACGCACCAATCCTGGCGCATCTACGTCACTGTCACAATCTCCAATTCTTGCGCGACTCACACTAACGCACCAATCCTGGAACGTCTACGTCGCTGTCACAACTTCCAATCCCTGCGCGACTCACACTAACGCACCAATCCTGGAGCGTCTACGTCACCCACTAGCTGTCCAGTCACAGTGCGGTCCTCCTGACGTCTACAGTCGCTGCAGCAACTTCTGCTCCTGACTCCTGTGCTCAGTCTACCCCTCCTTTACAAAACTACTCGGTTGACTTTGTTTCGATTTTACAATACTTGTTAGTTACAACATAAAAACATCTCCATTGTCTGCTCCACTAACCACAGAATAGTAAAAGATCTTTCCCACGAGAATTCTGTCTTCCCGAGAGCAGCGCTTACCTCTGCCCTACTACAGAATCTTTACATCCGTTGGCAAAATAGCACATCCTCTACTTTACCCTTCTTTCAAACATCAATTAACTGTTGTCTCTGGTATTAAGACACATATGAGGAAACGCAATGCTCCTGAGAAATAAACCAGAGTTCTGCAATTAATTCAAATGCTATTTCATTCCCACACTTTCACACAAGGAAATACCGTTCATTCACACAGAATCCTGCTTTTCCGAGAACAGCGGACAGTCTGTCCTACTACAGAATTATAACATATGTTAACAAAGCAGCGCTTACCTCTACTTTGTCCTTCTAACAAGCTCAGAGAACACCTGCTACCTCTTCAGTAAAAAGCGTTATCGGCATACCAATTGGTTTCCTGGTACTTTAGACCAAAATTTTACAGATAACTCTTTGCTACATATACACTTCTCTCACACAGAAATTGTCTCTAATGGCAACACACAGCGATGTCACCGAAGCGAACCCAGACAATGCGACGCGCAACTTCAATTTTTACGCGTTTTCCCGTGTAGCTACGGGCAACCACAATCCCGTCTTTCCCGAGAACAGCGATTACCTCTGTCCTACTACGGAACTGTCACCGACTTCTTACATCCCAGAAGCCGTACAAACGACATGGAACTGAATACGACTTCAACATATAGTGTTAATACATACATTAATACCAATCAATAATTGAAAAGCTATATATACATGCCAAATCATCAAACCAAAACAATAAAAACCATCTCTAGCTACCAAGAATACTGGTGCAGTTCAGAACACAAAATCTCCCCCTACTTCCACGGACGGAATGATTTCTCAGTCACACACACATACACACATCACATGCTGGTGGGGCCCATAACACCAACAGTCATTCAATCAAACTATCCGTGCCTACAGAGGGATCTCTAATCCCGAACTACAATTTCTATCTACCTGGATGGAAGAAACCACATCTATTAAATTACCCTAACAATTCCTCCATCCGGAGGACAACCGGATCATTTAGTTGAGATGGTATTTGATAGATAACCCTTCAATTCTTATATTAATCAATAAACATTACAAGAAATAACCACCCGACACAGTTTTTCAAACAATGATTTTTCTTTATCTAATTAAATTGCAGGTTAAAATCCTAACAAATACAATATTATCTTTTGTCATAATTACCTATTCTGGCTAATTGTCGTTCTCTATGTCAGAAACTGGTCCTCAGAAATTCATCAGAGATTCTACCGTCCCGTCCTCTGCTGTCAGCGTGGAGTGCCGCATAGAGTAGCATCGATCAGGGTGCGTCTCGAGCTCTTTGGGTGGAAACCCCTCTTCTAATTTCCTTCTCTAGACTACTAATATTTATACCAAATTTACATATACATGTAGCATTTTCATTATTTCCAGGTCTTTGATTGGCTGAATTCAGCCCCGTCCCTTATGCTTTAAGCAACATTTTCAAAATTTCACATATGGATGATGTATAAACTAGGCGCATGGGAAAGTCGTTCCCAGGTCAGGAAATTATCAGTCTATTGTGAATAGGTGGCTTTTGGTTCCCAGATTGCAACATTTCTTCCATGTTCAGGGACATTGGCATCTCGCCCAGAGTAGTCTTCATGGATCTGGTTCAGAGGTTCAAGGAGAGGACACTACGTAGTCAGTGCAGGCGCCTTCCTCCATTGCTCAGTGCATGAAGTCATGTACTTTAGTGAGGATTCAGTCGGCAGCCATCTTTTAGTAGGCCGAAATAGTCAACTTTAAGTAAAGAGACACAAGAATCGTAATTAATACATAGAAATGATTTAAACAGTGTTATTTCCTTACTAATACCCTTATGTGTATGTATTTATCTAGCCATAAGCAACATTTAAAGCTATTAATGCTGGTTTATTTAAGCGCAAATCACGTTAACACTGCTTAAACTAAACATATAAGTTTAATATGCGTACAAATTTAGTTCACTTTTTATTTTAGCCATGCAAATGCATTCCCACGTATATTCTCTAGATTAATAAGGTTGGTTAGTTCATCACAGCACACCGTTTAATCATTAAATTAATCGTTTAGTCGTTTTAATATAAACATATATAAATGGATTGGGTATACCAATTTTTTTTTTATTTTACCCGCTCCATCACCTCCATGGGTTTTTCGGGGGCACCGACGTACGCGAACATCTTCATGGCATCATTTGAACATGAGTACATCATGAACAACCCTCAATGGTGGGCTAATATTCACATATACTGTCGCTTCTTTGATGACATATTTTTAATTTGGAAAGACTCAAGGCAAACATTGGAAAACATGATTGAAACAATTAATTTATACAACCCCAGGATCCAAGTCACCTACAAGATCCACACACAGACCATTGAATACCTCGATGTAACAATCTCCAAATCAGTTGAAGGAAACAGTTTAGAAACCTCGATATACACTAAACCCATGGATCGTAACAATGCATTACATCATTTGAGCTTTTACCCAACTAGTCTTATTAATAACCTCCCGTATTCACAATTTATTAGAATAAGGCGCATCTGCTCTAACTCACAAGATTGTCATGCTAAAATTGAGGAATACAAAGTGAAGTACCACCAAAGAGGTTATCCAGAAAAAACAGTACAAGATTGTATGGACAAAGCCTTGAAAAAACAACGCAGAGAACTTCTCACTACCACAACAACATCACAAGAGAACAATATTGTATTTGTATCCAAATATACAACCAGCGCCTCAGTGATTAAGAAAATAATTAATAAGAGATGGGAACTTTTGTCTCAAGAAACAGACTTCAACAATATTTTTCGGAATCTTCCATTACATGCCTACACAAGGGGGAAAAACTTACGAGAACTTTTAGCCCCACCTAAAGACATCAAACTACCGACACCTTTTAAAGGTACCTTAAAATGCACAAATTGCTCACTCTGCAACAATGTAATCTTGGGAAATGTTTTAACACACCCTAACACAGGAAAAGATATATTATTGAGACACACCAGTGATTACAATGTGAGTAACGTGATATATGGCATTAAATGCCCTTGCAGCAAAATGTATGTTGGCAAAACGGAACGTAAAATTAAGACTCGTATCACGGAACATAAAAGCCGCATAAGAACCAAAAATTTGAATTCCTTACTGGCAAACCTTTGGGCAGAAGCAAATCATACCATATCTCAACTCAGATTTCAAGTGATTGAACACATACCAATACAACAAGGAGTCAATAACCATCTTAAATTGTTACAAAGAGAAGTTTATTGGATAAAATATCTTGACACCATGCTTCCAAAGGGAATCAATGACAGATTAGATATGTCATGCTATTTATAAAAGGGTGTTAGTATTCAAATCACAAGAAATTGTGTTACGACCCAATTTTAAGTGGAACATACAAAAACATACCAACTGTAATACTAAACAGTGCATTTACCTGATTACTTGTCCCTGTGATCTACAGTACATAGGGATGACCATGCGTCCAGTTAAAATCCGCATAACTGAACATAGGAGCAACATACGTTGCCAACGCACAACTACAAGACTATACAGACATTTCGTGGAGGCACAACATACTCCCGACTCACTACACTGGGTCATACTAGAATCCCATGTTCAGATTTCCAAATCCTCCCTATTCAGGCTTGAACAGAGATGGGTACATAGATTATCTTGCCATACCGAGGGTCTCAATGATGATATACCCTGGAGTACCCTATCCTAAACTGGGAATTGTATGCCCTAATCTCCTGATCCAACTTCACTCTGACTTTTGGTCCATTCTTTGTAGTAGTCAATGCTATTAACATTCTCATTGGCAGGATACGATGCTCCTTTTCCCCTGTGATCCTCGGTTGCTATATACAAACACACTGATTATGGGTCCATTCTTTTAAGTCTTATTCATATACCGATGTGTCATTCTACGCATTGTGTGATTATTGACACATCATTTCTCACACCTTGACCTCAGGAAGATAGATTGTATAGGGACCCTAACATTGTTGTTCCAACCACACGCCATGTTGTAGACACACAGATTTCTTGATCTGCAGCCTCACGACACAGCCCTCGAGCAATGCAATGCTTGTACATTATCAATGATGATTAACATTCTTTTGATCGACACATGACTGTTTGGATTTCGCATGTGGTAATATTGTGTTATACACCTGACGCCATTCGGGAGTGGTTTTAATACACCCTTACCATTTAATGCAGCGTATACTGAACAACAACGCTACTCGCCATTGTATCGCCCCTTCCGGATAAATAGTTCTTCAGTTGTAATTACTTTTCAGTCCTTTGACTCCCAAGTTCATGCGTCGCAAGTTTTGGACGCATTATGGTGGGTTACGCGCTAGTCTACACCTTGTAGCCTAGCAGTGAGACACGTCACCTATCTCAGGAACAACATCACGTCGTTGCTTAGCAACAAGACACACCATCTTTCCGGGAACCTATCACATGACTGCACCCAACTAGCGCGACACGTCATGACGTGCTTAACGCACTCGATGACGCACCCGGAACTAAAGTATATCTTCCCGTACTCCCTCCCAATACTCACCACCCCGGTTCCTGGTGGTTTGGGTAGGTCGTTTGCTTGCACGTGAATCCACGTCGGTGAGTACTGTAACTAATATTGTTTTCCCCTACGCCTGTGGAGCTACATCTGCCTACTGGCTACCGGAACCCTCCTGATCGATTCCTTCGGATACCATGTACCGAGGCCAGCACATCCTGGCCCGATCCTTATGTCCGGTACAGTTTGATCGGCCTGGGCTATGGTTTACTGTGGCTCCGCCCGGCTGCCCTCTACTCTCTACAATGGTGCCACCTTATGTATGGCAATTTCTTATTTGTCTAAAACACAGGTACAATTAATGATTGTTTTTCTGGCAACTTTCATGTCCTTTCCAGGACCCAATCGGTGTCCTCTTTTAGCCGCCAGCACCGTTGCTAACAACAGTAGCAACCCTTTTAGGTGAGTCCTTTTGCCTTCCATAGAACCATCGCATATCTACCCTTGGTTTTTATCTTTCCCTACCCTTCACCCCCGAATGGCGTTCTAGACACTACAATGTAATGAAATTGCGTGATGCACGCCCCTAGCACGGTGATCTTTTACGACACAATTATTCATAATTATGTACAGTATGAAGAGTTACTTTTAGAATTGTTATAAAAAGTTTTTTTCATCCTCAACAGGTACAGACCATAGGAAGTGGTATGTAGATGTCACTTTACCACTTATTGTAGACAGCCTTATCTTGATCCTGATGAATTGCCTTGATCCTCCTGACTCTTGTGGCAAGAAATATGTTGATCATATAGAGTAGAGCTCATGTCTAGATACCTAACTCCTAGCATTTAGCCACTCTACACATTTTTAACAGGGCAGTTTACCTTTGGAATAAAATTTAAGTAGGACTAACTGACCCCCTTTTTAAACCCACTTTTCTGCTACATCACCTCACACTAGGCCCCTCACCCCCAAGCACCTTCGGCAGGAACAAAAGATCCCCGACAAAGAGCCCCGATTTCGGGAGCCCGTCAAGGATTGCAGCGCCGACTTGACGAGGGGCAGTGCTCATATGATGAAGCATGACACCTAGCTTGCTGGGTGTGTGAGAGCACTAGTTCAACCAAGGGAAATTTCCCTCGTTTTCTTCTGATTGGTCTCTTTTATCATTGATCGGTTGAGATACTCTCTCACCTGCTCTTCTCCGCTACTGTACACGAGGAACTTTGTACCCTTCTTTGTTGCTAGTATTCAAATCAAGTCATACATATGCTCAGAACATCTCTTGGGATCCGTTCTATCCTTATACTCACCCACTGAGCAGGACACTTATCAATATTTCACATCTCAAACAAGTACATTCATTACTGATTGGGCTATAGATTTATCAGATTGGAGTATACAAAATAGGTGTTTTATATTCCCCCTTATTTCAGTTGGTACCGATCGCCAACATTATTTTATTATTTGGATAATGCACGATATTATCATATAAAAAACACGAGTGCTCTCTAACTCATGGTATCATTCTTCCATTACATACCAGAGAGTACCTACGGTATATCTCAGTTCTTTTTCATCCTTCAGGTAGTATTTTCCTGTCTGATTTTGGCACAAAACGGTGTATTAGGTCTATTTTTTATTTTCGATATTACTATTGGTCCTATATTACTCAAGGTTTCTCAACACGAATCGTATTATTAACGATTAATTTAACATATTCACGTTGAGAAATTATATATCTATGTATTCCATAGCTTTGTCGTCATACAATTCCCGTTTACATTCGTATTCTTTTTTGTAACACTCGTGCACCACTCTATTATTATTTCCACTGAGCGAGGATTTCCTCGTTTCAAGATGGCGCTTAAATCATGATCCGACAGTCCATACGTTACCCGGACAGTCCTCTCTTTATGTTCACATCTTTTTTAAACGCGGCATTCGCGGCGTCTCAAACCTTAACTTCGGAGCATCACGATTTATCTACGTTAAGCTATTATTAGGTAAGGCGGTTTTCTTAGTTATTACATCTCTAGACTTGACTACATATTCGTCATAGTCTCTTACAAGTTTTTTTATGTCTTTATTTTTAGCACACACGAACCTCACACTACAGAGGTAAGCGTGTAGAAGTTTCTTATACATTTTAATGAGGCTTCAGTTGAGCCTAAGTATTTGTCATGCTCCTGAGCATTACTCATCGCTCAATCTGTACGTTTATGTTATCTTTTTACACAGCTTCCACTTCTATTCATATTGAGGTAAGCCCAATCGCAGACATCTAAATCATTCCTGTTATACCTATTATATATGCACTATTATGTTTAACTCATTTTCTACCCTCGGTTTTCTTTAGTGTGCATCTAGCAGAAATCAAGCACAGGTAGGACATAATCATAAATAAAAACATACACAGTCTCATACACCTATTAATGATCTTGAGCCACCAGAGATATTATCACTGACACACATGTTTACTTTCATTTCAGATTAGCCCTTGATGAAGGAACCATTGGGTTCCGAAATGCATTGGGCACGCACTCATCAAAACGCAATGTAGTGATTGTGAAATGTTTTGTTGAAATCAAATGATGATGTAAAACAAAGATATTTTGTATGTGATATCTTTCAATATGTAAACAAAACTTTATTGAGCAATATTGTTTGACATAGCAATGAGAGGTTGAATTTATGTTGTTATTGCCAAAAATAAATTGAACAACCTTAAAGAATTTGGAATCAATATAATTGTGTCACAGCACACACCAGGTGAACAGTGCACAGCTTATCACAAGTTCACAGCTTGTCATTAATTCATGTTTTCCCAGTAGAAGCGGACAAACTTTTACTTTGCTGTCGCACCACAATTTTAAACTGTATTCAAGCTGAATAAAAGAGATTACAAACAGAGTGCTCTCGCTACCACTTAACTCCAACAATCTCATGACATCTTCCCCTTTATGGATGGGTAATCTAGATGGCATCATAAATCCCCTCTGTGACCATAACTGTTCAAAGTCATAGCCCACATAAAAGCCATATTGGCTGTCAGTAAACATAGCCGCCTTTATCTGATCAGAAACACAGCAAGCTCTAGTGTGAGCAAACAATTCAGCTACTTCTGCTGAGGTCACCCATTGGAACCAGGAGGCTTTCCACTACCCCAGCAACTGTAGATACTGCATAAGCAGCCATTAGGGTTCCCCCATCATCTCCTAGACAAGATCCATCCACAAACAGTATGTAATAAGACTCTGCCAGTGGCTCAGCTTGAATATCTGGTCTTGGCTTGGTGCATAGTTTTGTGACATCAAGACAGTAATGCTCTATTTCCCCATCATCATTTTCATTTTCCAGCAAGGGTTGCAAAGTAGCAGTGTTCAGGGAGGCACACCTCTTCAATGCAATATTTTCAGCCGCAAGTATAATCTGCTCATATTTAGTCAATCAGCTGTTTGTCAAGTGCTGAGTGCATGTCCCTGTCAGTAGGGGTGGGCGGTATTTGCAAAATCCACTTTCGCAAATGATTGCGAAATTGTTAAAAATTTTCGCAAACTCGCATAAATATCGCGAAGATGCGGAAGTTTTTTTCCCGCATGTTCGCGAGATTTTCTGCATGGTTGCGGCTCGCCAACTTACCCATGTGGTTTCTCGCGGGCGCGGCCATCTTGTTTTCAGTTGACTCACGGTGCATGATCGCGAGAAGAAAGACGGGATCGCGCGACGCATGACGTCACTGCGGGCGCGAACTGTCGCGAGACAGCGCAAATGGCTAAAAACAATACAACATCTCATGGACAACGCGACCGGATCAAGAAATCTTGTCGGCGAACGCAGGGATTCAGGTAAGGCGATCGCGCGCGCGCGAGAATGTATTATTTTACAGCGCGAGCAAGAAACAAATTATCGCCAAGCTGCGGAATGCGGAAATTTTGACATTTTCGCGCTTTCTGCGGAACGCGAAAATTTCACATTATCTCAATTTCCGCGAACGGAACGAAATTTTAGCCCAGGCCTACCTGTCAGCAATATCTCAACCAAATGCAGCACCATGAGAGTGAGAGGGTGTCCCATGACAATACTTTCACACCTTTCGATTCTATCACTACTGCTTTAAAGGCATCCAGGCAGTCCTACAGGAGCAAGAGTAGCATAAATACGTCACAGGTCTCCGTGCAGCTCCAGGCATCTGTGTAAGCACTAAGAGAGCGCAGTCCTCCCTCTCACTACAGAAAAGTGTGAAAGATTATTGTGTAATCAGGCATTCCCAGTGTCGGGGCATGACAGATACTTTCTATGAGCTCTAGTACGGCAGTCAAGCAATCATTATCCCATTTTATTGGCCCTGTCACATCCTTGCGTGTCAGCCTTTGTAAAGGCTTTGCCAGTAGGGAATATTTGTCTATCTACTGTCAACAGTAGCCCACCATTCCCAGAAACATACTGACTTCTCTTTGGTGAATTCATTGTCACCATCCCGCTCCCTTCTCAATGTGATCTTCGAGATATAGAACTTCTCTCTGACAATACTGCAAATTACTCGGGGACACTTAGGTCCATTCTCAGCTAAGTGGTTCAACAATGCAATGGTGTCTTGTTTACAGGCTTCCTGGGTGTCTGTTCCCAATAACAGGTCGTCATATACTGAACAAGGACAGGGATGCAGGGTATTACCAGGGAGTCAAGGGTCTTTTTAAGGATTGGATTAAAGATTGAAGGGCTCTCTGTATAAACCTACAGGACTCCACACCATGCCAAAACACGGTTCTCGAACCGGAAGGTGAACATTTATGACTGTCCTCATGCAGAGTATAGAGAAGAAAGCCTGGCATAAATCGATCACATTAAACCACCCAGCCTCACGTGGAATCTGAAACAGTATCACAGCTGGATTTGGTACTACAGAATAACACATTATTCTCATGTTCTGCACAATGCAGTACTTACTGCTAGGTTTCTGCAGGCCCATAATTGGAGAGGTACATGGACACCCCATTCTCTCCTTTTAAATGCCTTGTTGTATCATCGACTCAATCCCTGGGGTAATCCCAGCTGTCATTTCAGGCATAAAGTTGCACTGAGGAGTTAGAGGGTATTCAGCATTTGCTTTGACATATATGCAGACAGGCTCAGCTCCATTTATGAGACCTGTGTCCTTTCCGGAAAATTCAGGCATCACCGTATCTTTAAGATGCACTGGCAAATCATCAGTCATCATTAAAGGGTTTAATCCAAAGCTTTTCCCTTGACTTGCCAATGTAAAATCAATTTCCATGTTATGAAACTCCACACCTCGGTGTGCAATAAATGGTGCAATTCAACTTGCACAGCAAATCATGTTCTAAAAGCTCGGCAGGGCTGCAATCACATATTAGAAACTGATATCTTTCTTCAAATGACCTTATTTTGATAGGCATCTCTTGTGTTACAGGGTTTGTCATCTGTTTATTCTCAACTCCTACAACTTGGATTTTTTTCCTGAGAGGGGTAGGTTTGGAACCTCTGCTGTCCTAACAGTGGAACGGGGAGCAACGGTGTCAATCAGGAATGACAAGGTGCGGCCATTCACCTCACCTTTCACAAATGGACTACTCTGGTCTACCTCTAAGACTGAGCCAAGTACACAGTCTTTCTCCCCACCAAGGTACTGTCATTGGAACAGATCTGAGCAATAGCCCTCAAGTGAATAAAACATAGCAAATTGATGAAACAGGTTTTGGTTTTCGAAGTAATTCTGATCAAAATTTGGAATGTGGTTAGTATTAAATCATTTATAATTTGCTGAAGTATAGGGGCTTGATGGACCTGCATCGTTGGTGCGTGTGGCATATTAGGACCTAGCATCCTTGGCACGTTCTGTGGCTGTACGGGGTTGTCAATCTTAGTCTGCACAACCCCTGAATTATGAACTTGATTCTCGTTCATTCACCTATTAGTCTTCATGTTAGACCTGCCATTCATGGTGTGGTTTCCCCTGTCTTTTTGCCTCTACCTCCTGGTTTTTTGATGTTATGCTGATTTTGCTGGTTTAGGTACTCTGGGCACTTTACCACTGCTGGTCAATGCTGAAGTGCAAACGCTCCCTGTGTAAATTGTGATTCTGATTGGTTATCCATAATTGGCTTATTTGATTTTCTGCTAAGTCCCTAGGAAAATGCACTATATGTTCCGAGGACCTGTAAATCAAATGCTACTAGTGGGCTTGCAGCACTGGGTTTACCACTCACATGAGTAGCCCTGTAAACCTGTCTCAGGCATTCCATTGCAGTATCTGTGAGTGCAGTTTTAAAACTGCCATGTTGACCTGCAAGTGCACCCTCTTGCCAGGCACTAACCTGACCTTTTACTACATGTAAGTCACCCCTAAGGTAGGCCCAAGGTACTCCCATGGGCAGAGCGCAGTGTATGTGAAAGGTAGGACATGTACTGGTGTGGTCTAAATGTCCTGATAGTGAAATACTGCCAATTTTCTTTTTCACTATTGCAAGAACTAGCTATCCGATAGGCTATCATTGGAGCTACCTTGTAACATTTTACAAGAGTAACTTTCAATTGGGAACAGCGAGAGATTTGGAGTTTGAGCTCTCTGAGTGCAGAATTTAAAAACACATCTTTTAGTGAAGATGATTTTTACATTGTGTGTTTGAAAATGCTACTTTTCAAAAGTGGGCATTTTCTTGTTTTACCATCCTGTGCCTCTGCCTACTTGTGTAATCAACATCTGGTTTGGACTGACAGGGGTCTGTTTGTGCATTCACCCTAGACGGTAAACAGTGCTTACAACGCTGTCAACACAACACGCTTCCATTACAACGCGGTCGTTACAACGACTGCGTTCTTTCTACGTGATCCATTACTTCGCAATTCGTATCAATGACTTGCTGTAGGGAGTGTGCAACACCAGGGAATGTGTTGGATTTCAAATTCAACACCTTCCCTGCTGTTGCACAAACTAGAGGAGGAATAGTAATTAATACTATTCCCAAGTCCAGCACGCCCCCTACAGTAACTCATTGAAACGACTTGCGATGTAATTGATCGCATAGAAACAAAGCGGTCATTGTAACGACCGCGTTGTAATGGAATGCGTAGTGAAAGCATTCATTGTAAAGGGCCATATTCCCCTAGACAGTCACACAAAAGGATTTGAGGTGTGCCCTGAATATCCTGATTGCCCATCACCAGGCTGATGGGCCTTCCTGAGATAGAGTGGTGGAAGGAGTTGTCACTGAAAAGCGAATAAGGCTGTGCCTGACATCTCACAATGCTGCTACTGTAATTACACAGCATTTTCATCCTGACTTATATATTTTTGCTTGAACCCTTCTTCCTTTCCCTTTAATCCCACTTTCACATATCATCTGTTGTATCAGGTGTTACTTACATTTTCCTTTTTGACTTGCCTTTTCACCTATCATCTTTCACCTCTCTCTACCTTCTCTCTACCTCTTCCTTACTTTCTTTCTACCCGATCACCATCTGTACCCTTTGATGATTTATCCACCCTTTGGAATCTTCCTTTTGCTTCAACCTTTCATTTTCACAATCAGCTTTGAGAAAGTCCTGGCCTGCTGGCCCCTTAGCGAATCATGTGTTGGCTGTTCTTCGCTTTTGCAAGTCTTCAAATAAAGAAGAAAAGACTACTATAACCAAGTACTCAACTTCCTGTATAGACTACGTCCAATACAAAATTTGGGGATTCATTCACCATGCAAATTCATATTATTAAGAGGGCACAAACCAATCACACACGTGAATACTCCCCTGGAGTGTGTCTGGAGCCAAAACAGGGCAAGGCACGAGCTTGTGCAATACAAAGGCTATCCTTTAAAGAACGCCTACTTCAAAGGCTTAAAGGGGTATAAGTTTTAGACATAAACCCAAACATTCTATCAAACCCTTCTGGATCAAGAGGGACTCTGCCAAGGAGAAGAGCTGAAGAGCTGTAAGGATGAGTGCTCCCCCTTTGCTATGTGTTGCTTTGCTGGTTTGGCCTGCAATTACTGCTTTTGCGTTGGAGAGGGAAAGGACTGGACTTTGCTGTTTATTCTGCTTGTGAAGTTTCTCCAACGGCTTAGTTGTGCTTGCCTCCTGTTAAGAAGTCTCAGGGCCATCAAATACTTCATCTGCAGCAGCCCTGAACTCCTCCTCTGGGAATTTTAACCTGCCAAATAATGCCAACTCCAGTTCTGGGCCACTTGAGGTGTTTCCTGTGCTGCAAGCCTCAAGAAAAGAATTGCCTACACCATCACCAACCCAGCTGCCTGCACCAACGCTGTGGCCACCGCTCCCTGGATGAGCGCAGCACCGCACTTGATGACAACGCAGCCCCAATGCCTGCCGACGCCGGCCCCGTAGCGACTCTGACTTCATCACTGAGGCTGCTGCCAGCACCCAGACTAAGGGCACCACCCGTCGAGCGCACAAAGCACCACCCCTACGCCTGTTGACACCAGGCCTCCCTCGCACCATTATGGAGTCGATAATCGACGTGAGTGACTTCCCAAACTCATTGGCACCGAACTGTTGTACGGACCTGGCACTTCGCCACTGATGCCACTTCACCTCACCTGCACAGCAAGCACTTCATTACTCACCTGCCCTGTGACATTAAGGACTCGATGCCTCGCCTCCCCTGTGGAAGTAAGGAACTGATGCTACATCGGCCCATTGAAGCACGACCTCCATGATGCCATGCAACGTCTTTTGACTTCATTATTTTACAAGTTACTGTTACTTGGACGGCTGCGTGACTCCATGGCAAGCCCACACACCTCGTGGTCAGTGCAGTACCATGTATTGCTACCTGTCACAACATTAAGATAGCCCCAGTTGGAACTATTGTCTTCTACGAGCTTTATATATACCATAAACCTTTTAAAAGTTATATTTTTAGTTATGTATGTTGGATTGTTGTCGTTTTGGTCTTGTTTGGTTTAGCTTAAGAATGTTTATTTTTCTAAATGGGTGTGGTGTTCATTTGTAGTGTTTTCACTGTGTTAATCTGTGTGGTATGTACAAATACTTTGAACATTGCCTCTAAGTTAGGCCTGCCTGCTCGTTCCAAGCTACCAACTGGGTGAGAAGCGTTTATCTTGGGTATGTAACTCCCTTACCCTGACTAAAAGGAAGGGTCCCTACTTTGACAGGGTGCAAGCCACTAGGAACTAGAGACCCCCATTTCTAACAGTTAAAGTGACAATGCCCGAGCCTCTTACAATAACGACAAGGATTTGATTTCTTTTAAGTTGCCACATTAATCCCAGTACTTGGGTCAATAGTGAAACCATCACCTCTACCTTGTGGAGCACCATTTCCACCCTGCATCGTAGGTCCCCTTTGTTGATACACATCACCTTGCATACCACCAGCATATCCTGTATAGCAATGATTCTGTCTTCCCCATTTTGATGTCTTCATCAGGGCCAGTATAAATGTTTCTACTATTCTCTTTTGTTTCATGTCCAATTCATCACTGTAATATTTTGCAGACCTAAAAATTTCATAAATTGACTTATTTGGCCCACAGATTAAATGCTGCTGGATCATCAAACTAATCTCAGGCCTCAATCCTGTCACAAACTGAGACACAAAACTTCCCATATCCTTGGCTTCACGACGTTTCATACCACTATGCTGCATAAACACTTGCAACAATCTCTCATAAAAAGCATGGACAGTTCATTTATGCTCTTGAGTTGTTCAGTCAATCTTGACTAAAATATTTTTTTGCCAGCACTTTCCCTTTCAAAAAGGTGGTCATCTGTTGGTACTATTTTTGCTTCATTGAGAGTGACTGGGCATGACATATTGGGTATCTTTAAAGTTATTTCTCTGGCCACTGTATAACCACTTTGCATTTCACCCATAAGTAATTCAGTACCACAGTGTCAAATATGGTATTCAAATCCACCCACAGCACGTAAGAAATGTTTACAAATAGATCAACTTGAGTGTAACACAACAATAGATTCTCTCTCAACTCAGGAACATCGTTCATAAAGGTGGAAAGTTCACCTCTGCTCTAATGTACTTGGATGTAACCTCCACCTGGCACTTCCCTTAATTTGAAGTCTCCTCTTCACCTAACAAAGAAGGACGTGGCTCCCCTTTGCTCCCTGTGGTAGTTACTACATTGAACTTCTTCTGGTCTTTCTTTCTAGTGCAACTGCCTTCCCACTTATCAAATTCACTCTACTTCCGCATACTACAAATCAGTTCCTTTATTTGTAAGTTTATCCCATATGTCCTCTTATTGGTGATATCAATTTCATCAGAGCATACGCAATAACTCTTCTGTAAAGATTTTGCCCTATTTAAATCTATATCATACTCTTGGGTTAATTCAGAAATCTTATCATCCTTCACATGTATATGTTTGTTTTCTTGGTAAGTATCTAAGAGGGAAAGGTCCAGGTTTCCTAATATCATGTAATCCAAATATAATTTTAATATGGTCAGAATTGTTTTGTGAAGTTTTATATAGCGCAAACTTAACCCAAAGGTCTTCGAACACTTGCCATGAACACCAGTTACTTTACACAAGGACACGTTCATTTTTGGTAGGCACGGGGAGATTATGGGGCATATCAACAAGGGCTTTATCTCTGCTTTTTTGGCTTTAAAAGCCAAAAAAGCAGAGATAAAACTAGCACCCTATCAACAACAGGGTGCTAACATGCAAATTCGCATGTTAGCACCCTTTTACTCTACGCTTCCCCTTGCATCTCTAATGAGAAGCAAAGGGGGCGTTCCAGACTAAAATAATAGGAGAAATGTCGCTTAGCTAACCCTGTTAGAGACAAAAAAAGCAGCGCTAACCGCGGTTAACGCTGCTTTTTTACGTCTGGTATTTTTCTGACTTAGCCATGATATCCTATGGAAGGAGGATATCATGGCTAAGTTTGTCTGTCCCTATCAACAAGCTAACATGAGATTATCGCTGGGTTTCCAGTGATAATCGCACGTTAGCCACTTAGCGTGAGGATTTTTATCGCTATTGAGATAAGCGTTGCTAATAGCACGCTATCTCAGCGATAATAAGCAACGCTAGCCGGCGATAATTATCCTAGCGCTAAGTGCGCTTAGCGATAATTATCGCCGGTTGTTGTTGATATGCCCCTAAGTAATTTGCCCAGATTCATAGGATGCTGAGCTGACGTGGAGCCTAAACCCGGTTTCCCAAACCCAAAGTAGGCAGCTCTGGTCGTTACGCCACATCCTCTCCCCAGCCACATCCACTGAAGTCTTCCTCCCCAAGGGATTGGACTAGCCTGCTCCATTCCTAGCCTCCACACCCAAGGGAACCAATTGAAAAAGCTGATAAAATCGTACCATTCTTGTGAATTAACACCATTTTGGATTCACTTTTCCTCTGGGGTTGCTACTTAAAATACACTGGAGTCAATTACATATGGACATGCAAAAATGTTGTGATATCAGGGTAGGTTCTTCAATGGGAGTGAGTCCTGTGTTATTCATCGCTGATGGTGCAGGAACAACATAAAGTGGAACTATCTTAGTCAGGACCAAAGGAGTCCTTCCATTCCTTCCCATCCTGGGCAGCAGGAACAGGGTTGACATATTTTCTCCAGTAGGGACCATCAAGGCATGTGTCATGACCCAATCAACTCAGGTTTATATTAAGGAATTGCAGGACCAATAGTAACAGGGACAGTTATTGCATCTGGCATGTTGGGAACAGAAGAGTTCACAGAGGAACAAAACCCCAAATTCTCCCTCATACTGATCTGATTTACTTTCAAGGGGGATGTGCAACTCTCCCCAATTTTCTCCCTCTGACAGCACTACCCGTCTTTTCAGATGGGACCACATTATAAGGTGGTAGACGGGTTGACAACAGCACATTAAAAAAGTAATCACTAGGATCACTAACACTACTTTTGCCTAAGTCCTCCGTATTCTCAATTTTGTACTGTTTTTTTCCACTACTTCACTTTCTGAGGTTACTTGCTCATCAATGCAGGGTATAATCTGGTTCTCTCAATTATTTCAGCTCACAATTTTTGTTGTTCCACATCCCACTCTGCTTCAACACAGCTGTGCATTGCCCTCCTAAATAACCCTCAGTTCTTCTCTTTTTCTTCAGCATGGGTCGCATGTTGCCAAGCGTTAAGCACCTTTTACTGTGCAAGTTTAGGGGGTTGCTTCATTTTATACAATACCCTTCTCAGATTTTCAATAGTTCTCAGATTAAATTTACCATGGCAAGGAAACCCCAAAACACCCTCCTTTTCGGTGAACTAATGCTACTGGCTCAGCCAAATGAATGTGTGGAGCCCCAGATTTATAGACATATTATGGCCTGCCATTCCTTCTGGCAGCACCTCTTCTCCTTCCCGAACAGGAACCCTCACATCTCCCCATATCAAATCTCTGATAGCCCTGAAACATTTCACTTACATGAACATTATCAACAATCACAAACAGGAAATGTATTTCAAATCAGGAAATAATCTATTTTAACCACAACTCTCACTTGGCGATAAAAAACGATCTCAATGCAATACCTCGTTCCATCCTATCCATTTTCTGTATATGATGAAATTAACCAATAACAGCACAGCACTGACACCACCTATAATATACTTTTCACTCCTCATAGTGGTTCACCCTCCTTTAAAATTTCATGAGCGCACCTTTTCCCTCAATGCTAAATAAGGATAATAAAACAAGACACTTATTTATTTCTTTAATTTTATTTAAAGAGTTTTATAGAGCGCTGGCTAGACCAGTAGGTATCAGAGCGCTTTACATGAGGTCAGCAAAGTTACAACAATAATAACAATATCACGTTACATCAAACAAATATGAGACACATTAACGGGGGAGAAGGAGAGATCAGTAGAGAGGGGAGGGGGGAGAGGGGGAGTGAGAGGGAGATGATGAGGTGGAGGAAGGAATAAGAGACAAAGGTAAAGGCAGCCCAAAGACCGCATGGGTAGGTGACGGCCAGTGAGGTAGTCTGAGGCCAGTCTCCCCTATAGTTCTCAAGGAGGCACCAATGAGTATCAGTCAGACAGGTGGATACAAGGAGAACAAGGCAAGCAGAACGGCATGAATACAATGAGGGGGAGGGTGGGCGAGATAGGGAGAAGGGGAGAAACAGTGCCCGAAGTCCGGCTGGGCAGGTGACGGTCAGGGGGTGAACCAAGTCCGATCTTCTCATTAGCTGAACAGAGCAGCTCCACTGGGTGACGGACATAATCCTCGGACTCCGCTGTCAGGAAAGAGGTCAAGTGCCCTCAGGGAATGTCGGAGTAGTGCGAGTTGGCGGGGGGGAGGGAGGCCATGGTCATAAAGAGATCTAGAAGTCCTCTTGAGGTCAGGCACATTCCAGGAAGGGTTGGGTAGGTAAAAAGTTCAGCAAGGTGGAAGAAATCACAAATGCCGGCCATGTTGGGGTCAGGCATCCTGGGACCCTTTTCCAAACCGAGAGTGAGCCGAGTACGATAGGGCTTTGTGGGGAGGGAAGGGTCGGACTCCTATTAGTAATTACAAAGGACACAAGATCACCCCCGGTGTCCCTAGGTTCTCAAGGCGCAGCGATGACCCTGAAAGGGCGCTGGGACACATCTCCCATTATGGTGGGCAGCGCGGTGAGAGCTGCCATTATGCCTCGTGCAGGAGAGGGGAGGGGGACCGCTCATCTCGAACTTCGGCAAGCAGGTGCCTCAAAGTTCAGGACAAACAAACCGGCATATCCGCTGCAGCCACGGGATGTTATCACGCGCAGCGGACGGGCTACCCCTCTCCGGGATTTAAAAAGCAGGTCCGTTCCATCCCATGTGCCACATTTTGAGGCAATATCGCCGGGCAGGTAATTTGCCGATATCCTGGCATTGCAGTGGCTGGATTGAACTGCTCCCACAGCGGCAGATGCTCCTGACCTTCAGACGTCAGGAGATGACTAAAATTGGCTGTTGAAGTGGGGTTTAAGCGCCACGCTGATTGTAAAACACGGGGCTTTAGCGGAGCAGAAGCTCTGAGCGGCCATGATGGATCCTGGCTCCGCCTACTCCCACTAAACACAACTTATCAACAACTTTTTGTCTACTCCACTAAAGAATTCAAAGTTTTTCATTCACACAAGAAATGGTTTGGAGTGACAATTTCCAACTTACCCAAACACACACAGATAAAACCTTGACCAGCGGGAATCACCTTGACTGATGCAGTCTCTCCTTTGTGCAACAGAATCCACTGCACTAATCAGGATTTACTCTCACACAAATATGTCCATATCTCAATTGTGCAGTTGATGGTACTTCATGACTGCCATGACAAAACTTTGCAGACAAATTACAACAAAATGTATTCTCACCTATATTAAGCGCATTTACAGCCACACAACAACGAAAACATCATTGCATCACATTGCACATTCTTCACAAGATACCGCAGGCTTGACATACTCAATTACAATGCACAATACTATTAATACTCACTCCTCCACTGCTACAACTCTTTTCCATACTGCTGGAATGCTGCTGATCCTCAGAACTGAGACATGGGCTTTAAGGCTAGAACTGGGCTTGGGAAAATATAAAGCTCCTTCAGGGGTATTCTAGCTCCCTTTGTTTCAGTAACCAACCATCTGATGTGCTACTAGCTGATGGCGTGGTGATACTTACACCAAAATCTTTTAGTAAAGTCATCTAAGATTTTTCCACCATTTGGTGTATGGACCTTTGTTGGTTGACGTGAAGCACTGTAACTGAGAAGACATTAGAAATACATTTCCAATGGGTGAAGCCAATGTGAATCAACCATAAGGGCCAGGAACCACTAATTAGGTTTCAATTAATTTAATTTTAAGATATTTGTTAGATATTCCGCCCACGTAATTGGCAGAATTTTGGCCACTCAGCATAGTTCTAGCCAAATTTTGCCAATCACTGCATGGTGGAATTTTTCACCCGTGAGACTCTTCAATATTTGAGCTGAGCGCTGGATTTGTGATCCCCTAGTTTGTATTTTACACAGGCATTCACCAGCTTTCACGAGCGGTCACGGACAGAGGGCACCCGCTCAAGCAGATTTTCTACTCGAGCGGCAGCAAGTTCAACTGAAATTGATGCACACTCTTGCCCAATGCATGGTGCCATTCACACTGATTTTCAGTGATGCTCGCACTACCAGTGCTTAATTGCAGCACAAGCAGTGTGAACTGCATTTTTTCTGCCTGTTGGCGGTATTACGCATTATCTTACTGGGCTTTTCTGTAACTCTGAGGAGTTCTGCAGGGTAGAACTCCTCGAGTTGTGCCCACCCCTAATATTTTTTAATCCACTATATAAACAAGTAGATACAGCAGTGCGACTTGTAGGCTGAAATGTTTCAGTAGGTTGAGCAGTATTAGTATGAGATGCAAAATAGCAACAGCCACAACAATGATAAAACAAATTGCCTTAAATAGGTCTTCCATAAAGAAACTTCCCTTTTCTCTTCTAAACATTGAACAAATACAAGATTGTCTAACCAGGATTTCTACTTAGGAAGCATAGAAGGTGTCAGCATAGCATAGACCTCTGTTGAAGTCTTGGAAAAGGGAAGGAAATATTTAGCATAAACCTTCAACCTTCAAGAAAAGCTGATTAGGGAGGATTGTTCTCTCTCTGAGTCCAAAGAGAATCTGCCTACCTAAGGAAACACCAATTAAAAGAAGAGGAGCTTCAAAAACATCCATGTCTTTTCTTACACCACCAGAAACCAAGCACATTGTTAGCTGAGGGAGCATCTCAATCCTCTCTTAAGTTTCCCATCTCATCGAAACTGGGATTGGAGACCACAACCTTGAGCGCCCCTCGCCCTGATTCGCGATGAACAGACGGCCTTCTTTCACCATTTTTTCTCCCAATTTACTACCAGGTTCCTCCCTGCTGTCCTCACTATTGGCAGTCTAATACAAACAATATACCTTTTGCAAACTTGTGAGAAGCATTATAATGCACCTCCAAACGAAAACCAGTATACTGGATGGCTACACACATTTCCATTGAGGCCTACAGTCAGGCTTAGTTAAGAAGAATCACTTTTGGTTACATAATTATACATACACATGCATGTATAATGAAAAAATATGGATAAGCAAACATGGTTGCTTAAATTAATTAAACAATTCAAATATGTGTATGCAGGGATGCCTAATAATAATACATTCAATCAGTTGAGTTAAATACATCACACACGTTAATGAAATTGAGTCACACATTGTATATGAATGTTGCATATGAATATAAAAATGTATAATTATGATATAGAAAGGGTGGAGCCTAAAGTACGCTGCTTTAGTAGCATGGTGTGTTTGGAAGTACAGAAATATTTTTAGTGTTTGAATCTGCAGCTTTCTATGTCTTACATAGTGAGGCAAAGTGACAAAATATATTGCTCATCACTGAACAGACATGTGTCTTCTAAAAAGGACTCCATAAGATAACGAAGTGATCTTAGTTCAGGAGATGCCCCTTGTAATGAAAAGAAAGCACTCTCATCCGTTCATCAATGATGATTTTTATGTTTTATTTATTTCTTAATTTCCTGTGCTTCACTATTTGTGCCATGTGCTTCTGGGACAATCTCTTCTTCATTCAGGGATTCCGACGCGTCTCTGCTGCCACTTGCATTTGACATGCAGCCATTTCTTGCAACTGCCATCATGATACGCTGTTTCAGCTTTGTTCTGGGGCCAGCTTGTCTCCTGGGCCCGGCTTTCCCTTCAGTCAGAGTACCTTGCGGCTTTGAGGCTGCTCCCCAAGTTACTCATTTAACATGCTGAGTGCCTAGCGATTTAATAACATATGGGGGCCGATTCTGATCTCGCCTGGACAGCCCTCCGAGAGCCGTCCGTAGCCTTACCTTGCGACCGACTCGTCCTGGGAGCCGGTGCGTCCGGGCGATGAAGTAAGATGCGCAAATATCAAAAAATCCCGACCGGAACGTAGGCTCCGATTCCAGCAACATTTCCCGTACGAGCCAGATCTGTAAATGAGATTCGAGTCGCCAGGAAGCAGTTTTACAGCAGTTTCCGGCCAGACAAGTACGATGTGTACTTCATACGCGCCGAACGGGTCGTCACTTCCAGCACATCACAGCATCCGGGAGAGCTGCATTGCAGGTCCGATTCGCGCCACAACACGACCCACGGCTACGACACGGACCAACTCTCAATGTGTACGAGACGGAGCAACAATCAGCAAGTACGAGACAAACCAATGATGAATCCCATTGTGCAGGTCATCCCAGTACTGTATATCTATGACCGGATCAGGAACAGACGCGTACATCGCAGACGGTAAGTCAGACACCCACCACACAAACAAACGTCACAAACCCGCGAAATGCTACACACACATAGGGGTGGATATCCCTTCCACCAGCAACAGTCAAACCATAGGGGTTGTGTGGTCATCACTACCAGCAGTCCCCACACATAGGGGGGTGCTCATAACTACCAACAGTCCCTACTCATTGGGGCTGGATGGCCATCACTACTAGCAGTCCCCACTCATGGGGGGGCTTATCAATACCAGTAGTACCTACTCATAGGGGGCTTGATGCCCATCACTAATACCATCCCCACTCATAGGGGGCTGGATGCCCAACACTACTACCATCCCCACTCATAGGGGGCTGGAGGACCATCACTACTACCATCCCCATTCATAGGGGGCTGGATGCCCATCACTACTACCATCCCCATTCATAGGGGGCTTGATGTCCATCATTACCAGTATCCCCCACACATAGGGGGCTGGATGCCTAGCACTATCAGCATTCACACACATAGGGTGACTAATGAAACCCCCACCCCCCTACCATCTTGGCCAGATTGTATGTTTTTGTGTGTAAAATGCTCACAACCCAGATCCTGACAGTGAACATAAAATGTGACTCCCGGCACATGTGTGCCCAAAAGGTGATTGTGGGGTTCAGAAATCCAGCATTTTAGGATCATTGTGGTAATGGGGTCTAAACCCCCCATCACTAAAGTGACCAAAAGGGTGATTGTGGGGTTCAAAACACCAGCATATCAGGAACATTGTGGTAATGGGGTCTAAACCCCACATCACTACAGTGACCAGAATGTGAGTGTGGACATAAAGATAGCAGCATCTTCAAACCAGCATGTTTGATTCCTGGTCCCAACACCACAAGCAATGTTGTGGCAATGTAGTGGTTGTGTCACATACACACATAGGGGCCGATTCACAGAACTAACTTAAGACAAAATCCTAAACTTACTACTTTTGGTATTCACAGAAGTTAGGATTTTGTCTTAAGTTTGTCTTAAGACAAACTTAAGACAGACTTAAGACAGTCTTAAGACAGACTTAAGACAGTCTTAAGACAGACTTAAGACAAACTTAAGACAGACTTAAGACAGACTTAAGACAGACTTAAGACGAACTTAAGACAAAATCCTAACTTAAGTCTGTCTTAAGTCTGTCTTAAGTCTGTCTTAAGTTTGTCTTAAGTCTGTCTTAAGACTGTCTTAAGTCTGTCTTAAAACTGTCTTAAGTCTGTCTTAAGTTTGTCTTAAGACAAACTTAAGACAAAATCCTAACTTCTGTGAATACCAAAAGTAGTAAGTTTAGGATTTTGTCTTAAGTTAGTTCAGTGAATCGGGCCCATAGATTTGGTGAGGCAAAGATTGCTGTGTATCACAAGAACACACTCTGCCATGTGCAGACAAGCATCGGCCATGATCCCTGACAATGCCTCCAGTGTCCAATTAGACTATGTGAAAAGTGAGCATCATGATGCATACACACATATCTTTACGAACAGACACACAAACTAAGGAATCCTGTGGAGACTGTAGTTGTTAGGTGACCAAGTCCCATACCATGGCAGCAATGGGACATACCAAACATGATGAATGTGCAGACTGATGAGCTAGGAGGCGCTGGGACACTAGGGAAAAACCTCCAAACAACATCCAGCCAATGGACCGCAAAAGCCATACCAATGCAGTGGTGCAGATGCACATACACAGACAGGCAGCCCCACACTGCATATCATACACAACATGTGTGTGTCTCAGTGTCCCCAGGCTAGTACACAACACATGACGGTGGGCTGAACTCCAATGACACAGATGTGTGCACAGTGCCATTCAAAAGTAACTCATGACTGTGCACCCCTTTGTGGGCAAGCAGGCATTGTCAGATGAGTGGGATCGCAAGGGATTCATGTGACACAAGCTGGGTGGAACAGCAAACAACACAACAAGAGACAGACCCACTACAGCACATTCCCTCAGGGACCCTACATTGGGGTGACAGTAGCCTGTATGACAATCCCACTGTGATGACAAAGGTAGATGTTGCCCATGCTGTGGAACACAGTCACCTGTGTGAACTGGGTCATGTGTCCTGACCAACAAATTCCATCACACCTACACAAACACTAATCACTGGCCATGGCCTGTATTCAATGGGCATAATGTAGGTAGGGGCCTAGCCATGAGACAACTCACAGTTGGCCACTCTCAACACCCCCACACCTTGATCTGCACCAATGTGCATCAGCTGAGAACACATCGACTGGTGACATTGCTCATGCACCCATGACAATCCGAGGGGTGGTGGGGGGATTTAAGGGTACCCAAAAATGTTCACACTTGGCCAGTCAACAACCCTTGTGAATGTCTGCCACACTGCACAGTATGCGGTACATGGGCATGACGTGAAATCTACCAGAATCATTGGGATCCCTGCCACACTCGCACACCAATGAGGAACCAAAGGAGAGCCACAAAGTACACATGTCGACACCTTCCAACATTACAGCTATGACCCTGATGAGTGGGAGTAGTCACACAAACATACAAGTGACCCACTCACTGACAGATACCACATAGGGAAAACAACATGATGTTGGTAACACAGAAGTGCCAAGGGGAATCCTGAATGTGTCCCACGTGCGTTTGACAACAATCCCGGAACTTACAACTAAAACACCTAGGGATGACCAGTAGTTTACATGCACCTACATCCCTGCATACCCAGGGCAAAGATGTTGGATGAACCCAGGACAACTCAGCAAGCGCCACAAACAGGAACATCTGTAGGGAACACAGGCTGTGTAGAAAAAGGGAAGGGAACACACAGACATGCTCACACAACACACACCATGGGCTCAGGCAATGTCACGGAATGACACACTGCCATGAGGGGACTCCACTCCTAGGGAAGGTCAGCTGTGCAAAACGTTGTCTGTGCAGGGCTCTGTCATGTCAGCATAACACTTGCTCAGTGAGCCAACAATTACAACACAACAAAAGCTCTGGTCACATCAGCCTGTGTGCAGGAGTGTCCCTTAAGTCATCTGCATATACGCAATACACATGTATAGGAAGTTGCACTGATGACACAGATGACTTGTGTAACATTGATGCACAAACCTGCCTATCCAGTGGAGATGGGCCCAGTCAGGCAACGTAATGTAATGTATCCAACATTTATAAAGCGCTCTATCACCCCACGGGTTTCCTGGCGCTGAAAGGACAGTGGTTCTACTACACACACAGAGTTTACCTACCGCAGGTGATACAGCACTACACCCTGGGGAAAAGGTGGGTTTAAAGTTTTTTTCTAAACTGTACGAACTCCTCTAATTCTCTGATGTTAAATCGGAGGTTGTTCCACAGCTGTGCTGCTGCACAGCTGAATGCTCTGCCTCCAAATCTGGAGGTTTGTGCTCTGGTGGTGCAGACCAGGTGAGCAGTAGAGGACCGAAGAGTTCATGACGGGGAGTGCCAAACCAATTTTTTCTGCAGAGGCAGTGGTCCAAGTCCATGAAGGGCCTTGAACACAATGCATGTAGCTTTGAACTGGATTCTCTGGTCCAGAGGAAGCCAGTGGAGATCAATAAGAGCCGCAGATGCAGAGTCATCCTATCTCCTCTTTAAGGCTAACTTCGAGGCTATTGTTTGTATTTTTTGTAGTCTCTTAATAAGAAAATTAGGTGCACCAAGAAGCAGGGCATTACAATAGTCCAGCCGGCTCAGGATGACGCTTCTGACTACTAGAGCCCTGGCTGACAAAGGCAACATGGGTAGAATCTTCCGCAAGGCTTTGATAAGGGAGAAACAGGTGCTGGCTGTTTTATTTACATGTTTCTCCATACTCAGCTTGTTGTCGAAGACTTCCCCCAGATTGCGCACATCAGCCGCTGGTATGGGAGGTGTGTCTGTCTGGATAGGCCACAATTCATCTGGAAGTGGGTGAGGGACTTTTTTCACTGTGCAGTGCAGTATTTCTGTTTTCCCACCATTGAACTGCAGGGAATTATCCATAAGACAACTAGCAGTCTTCTGCATACACTCGTTTAAGTCACTGAGTGACGTAGACTCCCTACCTTCCAGAGACAGAATGAGCTGCCTGTCATCAGCATAATTTATCAGCTTAATGTTATAAGATTTAATGATGGGAATCAGAGGTCTTAAATAAATATTGAAAAGGATCGGGATAATGGAAGGGACCCCATGCTGACCCCATGCTGAACCGTTCTAAATTTAGATGAAAAGGAGGGGAGTCGTACCTCTTGTTGCCTATTTTCCAGATAGGACTTGAGCCAAATAAAAGCAAGGTCCTCCAGCCCAAGTTCCGCAAGCCGCCTTAATAAGATTTTGTGGTTGACCGTGTCGAATGAGGCAGACATGTCGAGTAAAATCAACACGGTTGATTGACCTCGGTCTGCCCGCATTCTAAGTTCGTCCAAAACCACTACCAATGCTGTCTCTGTCCCGTGACCTGGTCGAAAACCAAATTGCTCGTCTTCAAATCTCAAGTTGGTTTCCCAAAAGGTAGACAGAGTTCTGCTGACCAGGCGTTCGAGAATTTTTACAGGGTAAGGGAGAAGTCATATAGGACGGTAATTGTTTGGGCACTGAGGGTCAAGGGTAGGTTTCTTCAGCAGGGGTGTCACTAAATTCTGTTTCCAGCAGGAAGGAACTATCCCGCTGCTCAAGGATTGACTGCAGTTCCGATGGAGCTGTGGTATTAACTGTCTGCCATACTCCTTCCAGACCTTGGGGGGGAGAGGGTCCAATGGGGATCCAGATTTAGTGCTCATAGCAAGTTTGTAGAACTCGTCTTCCGTAGGTGGAACAAACTGGTTTAGAGTTGTTGGTCTGTACTCGTGCGCCTCTTCATTTATTTAACCTGCTGATGGCTGATCATAAGTCTCAGAGGCCATATCACTAGGATTATCCTGACTTATTGACAGCCCAGTTATTATCTTAGAGATTTTCTCCTCGAAAAATAATAGCTAAGCTGTCGCAGAGTTCTTGAGTTGCAACAGTTTTATTTTTTAGGCAGTCAGGTTTGGATAATTCTTTGGCTATTTTGAAGACCCTGCGGGTTTTATTAGGGGCCTCCAGAATAGAATTTGCAAAAAACTCCGCCTTAGCTTTAGAGATTTCATTTTTATAGTTTTTCAAGGTGACCTTCAGTGTTTCTTTATCAGCGGTAGCATAGCCTTTCCTCCATTTCCTTTCTGCCAATTTGCAGTTGTTTCTGAGAACTTTTAAATTCTCGTTAAACCAGGGGGCAGATCGTTTACGCTTAGTTCTTACGTTTTTTTATGGGAATAAACCGGTCAAGCATCTTATTGATCTGTTTACAAAATTCCTGGTAATTAGTTTCCACAGGCTTGCTTGCATCAAATACATTAGTGTCAGTGAATAAGGAAGTTTAGTTACCAATATCATGCATTTTGTTCCACTCCCTACCCTTGCGATAATTAGGTGTGGTGGCGAGATCTAGGTTTTTTGTGGGGATACCGATTGAGAAGGTAACAAGGAAGTGATCCGTCCAGCACAGAGGCGAAATGGCCTCAACTTTGGCTGTATTTACATTGACGAAAATGAGGTCTAGAACATGACTACCTTTGTGGGTAGGGGCCAGTATGAGCTGTTGTAAGTTCAAGTTCTCACAAGATTGCACAAGATCGCTAAGTGCTGAATCATTGTTTCCATTAGCCCAGAGGTTAAAGTCCCCTACAATAACCATATTGGAGTGTGTGAGTACCAGATTAAATAAATTATTAATACAATTCTGGAAATTGGAGTTACATTTGTGCAATCTTCCAATGTGCACAAATGTAAGCCCAACATATGTCCAACATTGTATGCCAAAGATGTGAAGTATCAAACAAAAGGAGAAAATCCTGGTCCCAAAATGTTGCTATCATTATACCCTGAAATTGCAGCAAAGGATTTAATGAATACATACCAGAATAGTACACATATACCAAGGACCACATGGAGTCCATCACATCAATCAGTTTCTTATTCCTTTAAAACACCATTACAACAGCAAGTTCATGATACTCATCATCAACATCATGTACATTAGATGCAACACCACTGGATAACAACAATTGGCTTTATTCAGCACATAAATCCTTGTAACTGTTAAGTCCACAATGTCAAAAGACCAACGGCCAGTCCATTTCAAGAATCATACCAGGGCGACATGTGACAAGCTGTCACCCATTGCTTGCCTGCACTGCTATGGCCAGGGGACATCTCCCCTTGGAGAGGCATACATAGGGGCAGGCCAGGCACCACAGGGACAGGATCAGGGGACAGCTGAATGGGGCAGGGGAGGGGTGGTGGGTGCAGGAGTGTCACTGGCAACTGCAGTGGAGGTGTCTGACACTGCGGGCGCCGTCACCACTGCAGGGCTCAAGTCAGATGTGCTGGGTGCCGTAACCACTGAAGGGCTCAAGTCAGATGGGGTAGTTGCTGGCACCACTGCAGTGGGCAGGTCAAATGGTGTGGACGGGGTCTCCACTGCAGTGCCCAAGTCAGATGGAAAGGAGTGTAATGGGGTTCAGATGAGGTGGGCAGGACAGAGGGGGGGGGCTTGGTCTCCACACCTGTGGTAGGAACAGGCTGAGCGTGTGAGGTGGGGGTGGAAGTGCATGTGGTAGGGCCTAAGCATTTTGGGGATGCAGTATCGGTGTGTGGGGGAACCTGGGGCAGGGTGTGGCGGGGGACCTGTGGAGTGGTAGCCTGGGGGCTGCAGAACGGAGACTGTGTGGTGGAAGTGCAGGATTGTGGTGGGGTCTTGCGCTTCCTGGTCCGGGGGGATTTGCAGATGTGGGCCTCAGTGTCCTTGCGCCTGGGGGAGGTTGTCCGTGTGGCAGGGGAAGGTTGGATCAGATGGATCGGTGGGGAAGAGGCCAAGGTCACAGAGGAAGAGCTGCTGGGAAGGGGGGGTTGCAGGTGAGGCAAGGGAAGGGGTTTTGGAGGGAGAGGCAACTGAGGACTGCGGAGTGCTTGTGATGCCTGTTTGTGCATCTGTGACCCATCCCCTGTGTGTGTGCCATCAGTCCCCAGAGTGTGCGTGCTTGTGGGTCTGGATTTTGTCTTGCGTGGCTGTGTGCTGCTTGTGTCCGTTGTGAAGCGGGCCTGTGCTGGTGTGTGTGCGCATTAGATAGGTAGGGTAGTGGGGATTGGGGATGTGGCAGAGGTAGGAGGGGTGAGGGACTGTTGGAGGAGGGACACTGCTGCCATCTGTGTGGAGGCCATGGCCTCAATGGTCCGCTGTAGGGCAGACATGTTTAATGAGATGCCCTCCATGAAGGACACCAGTTGTGCAAGAGACTGGTGTGAGAATGGAGGACATTCAGCATCGCTGTCTGCCCTACATTGATCTGCTTAAGTAAGTCCACAGACTCCACACTCAGGGCAGCAGGGGAGACAGGGGCAGGGGGTGTGGTGCCTGGCACGAAGGAGACATGCTCCCTTACACAGGAGCCTCCACAGACATCTGGGATGGGAGCAGATGGGAGGGTGGAGATGGTGGTGGTGGCGGGGACAGACTCGCTAGGTGTTGTCTGGGGTCTGCTGACACCCACCTCCACAAGGGAGTCATTACTACAGCTGCTGTGTTGTAACTGAGGTCTCCTCAGTGTGGCTCCCTCACCATGCCACTGGTTCCCTCCGACTCCTCTGCAGCAGACCCAGTCTGGCTCTGCGGCTCCTCTTGGTCCGTGGAGCTGTCTTCTTCAGTAGCCGTAGATGTATCTGCAAACAATCAGGATAAACAGATCCACATCAGTCGCCTGTATTTACCTGACACATCACAGTCAGTACAGCACATTACAGAGCACACCTTTGCATCATTTGCAAAATATTGCAAAAAGTGCTGACACATATTTGAACAAGACACTTGTCAGTCTGCCAGTCAACGATGCCCCTCATATCCTTCCCGTCCATGGACCCATCTGTCTGGTTAATGTAGTATACCACTACTCATATGTGTACACATGCACCACATGGACAGTTGTCTGAACTGCAGGATTTGTGATTGAAATGTGTCAGTACACACATATCTCATATCCTGCCACTGACTCAGTACATGTGTCAGGATAAGGGATGGCCAAAGTCCTTGTCAGTAATATGGATATGCTTCCTTCACCAGACACCATGATGTTCTCATGTATTGATGGTCAATGCCACAATTGAGTGCATGTAGGACAACGGACATTACTGCAGGATACACATTTGCAAGTGGTATACCATGCTACAGGCCAGTCTGGCTAATCAGTCATTACTGGCTTCAGTCACAGGGGCAGTGCATCCAAAAACAAACAGTCTGCACTGTGTCACAATAATGTTTTAGTGGGGCATGTAAGCTCTGCAGCTGTCAAGTGCACATGTTCCCCCACTGCTACCCACATCTTAAGGCATCTGATGATCCCACGCTATACAAATGCTACAGTTGAATGACTGCAAGCACAAATCTGTAAACATGATCACATCACAGTCTGATGAGAACAAATTAAAGCTGCCTGCACTTTATGTAGAATACACCATTAGGCACAGTCAAGTGATTACACACCTATGTTTTACCCCATTGTGCTGATCCAACAGTCACATCTCTGCTGGCTGCCCACCCCAAACTGTTTAACACCCCAGGAGTCTAAAAAGCTAGGCCACTCCACAATGACACAGAGGCAGACACTTGACTGCACATTTCACAATGCACTAAATGTAGGCTGGCACACAGGAGTAGGAGAACAGAGTGTACTTCATGTCCGGAGTAGGCATACCTGTCCTGGTCCATGTGCAACATGGGATTACCCTAAACACTAGGCATGTGTCTATGCATGTGCGACACACATGATGTACATTCTTCTGAGGCCCCAACATTGTCTCACCTGCTGCATGGGTGTGTGGTAAATACTAGGCCTGGGCCAAAATTTCATTCCGTTCGCGGAAATTGCGATAATTTGGCATTTTCGCGTTCCGCAGCTTAGCGATAATTTGTTTCTTGCTCGCGCTGTAAAATAATACATTCTCGCGTGCGCGCGATCGCCTTACCTGAATCCCCGCGTTCGCCGACAAGTTTTCCCGATCCGGTTGCGTTCTCCACGAGATGTTGGATTGTTGGTAGCCATTTGCGCTGTATCGCGACAGTTCGCGCCCGCAGTAACATCATGAGTCGCGCGATCACGTCTTTCTTCTCGCGACCATGCACCGCGAGACAAGTGAAAACAAGATGGCCGCGCCTGCGAGCAACCGCATGGGTAAGTTGGCGAGCCGCGACCATGCAGAAAATAACTTCCGCATCTTCGCGATATTTCCACATGTTTGCAGAGATTTTTAACATTTTCGCGATAATTTGCGAAAGTGAATTTCGTAAATTCCGCCCACCCCTAGTAAATACCCCAGACACATATGGTGAGCTAGAGCAGCAATTAGAACACATATTGATGGCCCACACAGAGTACATTTCAGATTCCTGGAAATGTGCAGACACATGTCAATCAATAGCCTCACTCATGAAGCCCAAAACAATGCACCAGTAGCAGATGCTGTTTCCAACCTTAACCTTGGACAACAGCAGGGACACACAACCCAAGTGACACAAGTCACAGACTGAAAGGGTCACACCTGTGTATCAGATGAGGATGGGCCATATCCTAATTTAGGCACATGACTCGTGTTCAAGCAGACAGAGGAACTGTGGGAGTCAGGGAAGACCACCGTCAGAATCCGGAGCATGTGGGGGTCAGGATCCGTCGTCCGTCCCTTCTGCCTGGAGGCGACAGCTTCAGCTGGACTCTTGTGATTCTCTGGGTCCAGGCACGAAGGTCCTGCCACCTCTTCTGGCAGTTGCGGATGCAGCGCATGTGGACCCCCAAAGATCGTACTTCCCGGGCAATGGCCAGCCAGATCTCCTGTTTCTGATGGGCATCAACCTGTGAGAATGATAAAGGGAGAAGACCATTACTACACATGCAACATGTTTGTGCATCTCACAGTTGGATATACATGTTCTTATCACAAGGGCATATGATGTACACAGGTAGTGCAACTATGGTGATGGACAGTTGTCCTGCATTAACAACATGGAAAAAATGCCTGGGTATTGTAGCGGTGTAAAAATGCACTTTTCCAGCACAGAACAGGTTCACTACAGGTACCTACACACTTTGGGGGTTACAACTACTCTGTGAGCATGCTAGCCACTGGTGTACACAATGCCATTAGTGCTAGTCAGACAACATGCACAATGAGAAAGGATGTGGACTGCACACTCACCTGCCCCCCTGGTTTCCCATACAGCTTGTTGTTCTGTGGAAGGAGGCTGTCCAACAGGGCCTGGTTCTCCTCCTCTGTGAAGGCTGGGTTCCTCTCCACAGTACGTGCCATTCTTGGAGCCAGAGAATGCAGAGACAGCAGCAGTGGTAGCAGAGATGTCAATCTGGAGCATGTAGTGCAGGCAAGGGAGCTCTCAGGGGAACAGACAGCCTTATATCTGTCCTTCAGAAGCAGATTCTGTCCCATGAGTCCAAAGCGATAGGTCCGACACATTTGCATCCTATGAATCTGGCCAATCCATTGCATTGCACGCCTGGTACATGCTTTCCGCATCGTTCAAAATGTTCAAGTTCATGACACCAATGAGTTTGATACAGGGGGCCCGATTCACAGAAGTAACTTAAGACAAAATCCTAAACTTACTACCATTTTGGTATTCACACAAGGCACTTACTCATTTTGGTATTCACAGAAGGCACTTACTCATTTTGGTATTCACAGAAGTCAGGAGCCCTAACTTTAGGACTCCTAAATGCCTTCTGTGAATACCGAAAGTCTTAAAGTTATGATTTTTCTAAGTTTAGGAGTAGTAAAGTTAGGACTCCTAACTTTAGGACTCCTAAATGCCTTCTGTGAATACCGAAAGTCTTAAAGTTAGGATTCTTCTCAGTTTATGAGTAGTAAAGTTAGGACTCCTAACTTTAGGACTCCTAAATGCCTTTTGTGAATACTGAAAGTCTTAAGTTAGGATTTTTCACAGTTTAGGAGTAGTAAAGTTAGGATGCAGTACCAGCGTGCCTGGCTTGTCAGTGTGTACTGACTGCTTACCATTTTGTGTGTTTGGTAAAGTTGCTTTCTACCCTCTTTCCAGACTCATCTAATGTGCAATTGTCTGTATGTAGGTGACTCCGGATACCCCAACATGCCGTGGTTGCTGACACCCCTCAGGAACCCTGTGACACCGGCAGAGATGCGCTACAATGAGGCACATGGTCGGACCAGGGGAGTGATCATGCGGACATTTGGTCTCCTGAAAAGCAGATTCGGCTGCCTGGACAAGACAGGAGGGGCCCTCACATATGAACCTGCTAAGGTGTGCAAAATCTTCATAGTGTGCTGCATGCTACACAACCTGGCAGTGAGGAAGAAGTTGCCTCTCATCCAAGATGACGATGACTAACATCCGCCAGCCGTGGAGGATCCTGCCCTGGGGCATGATGCCAGTGATGGTGAAGGTGAGGGTGATGTTCCGACCCAGCTGATCCACAACTTCTTCACATGAATGTCAGTATACAGTGATGTGTTGTCAAAGTATTGTGTTTGCCTGAGATATGTTGGTGGTGCACTGGTGCTGCTTGACAGGATGCTTGCAGTGATGTGTCCTTTCAGGTAGTCTGTACTCCCAAACAGTGTTTACCTGATTACTAGGTTGTGTTTACGTAGCTTGGGATTTGTTTTGGGCATGTATATTGTAGTTGTATGTTGTAAATCTGTGTTTTTGATTGTGTTTTCTGTCTGTCCTTCACAGGGTACTTTGGCTGCTTTATGGTGAGGTCTGAACCCCGACACTCAGATTCCTGTTCCAGTGTGCAAGTAGTCATTGTCCCAACCAATGATGTGCCACACACCCCTGGACTTTCATTATTTACCACTTGGTTACTTTTTGATCTCTGTCACTTGAGGTTACCTTGCATCAGTTGCGGAATTCTCAGGTTGGGAATTTTTAATAAACCTGTGCTTCACTTTGGCATGTGCTTCATCTGTATCCACACATCCGACAGTCATTTGCATTCTGTACCTGTGGGCTGATTACCACTGACTCAGGATGGGTGTGGTGTATGTGCATCCCACTGTATTTTCTGTCAATATCAGTGTAGGCGATGAGTTAGATGGCCATGGTGAGTATGTGTTGTGTTGCCCTAGTGGTGTGTCTCCCTCATATGTGTCACATTACCATGGCTCACATAGCAGTGTTCACATTGCTGTAGTAGTTCGCATGCACAGTGTTCTTTAGCAGATCATCATGTGTCAGCCATCTTGCCAAGGCATTTACTTTCTGAGTGACTGGTCCCAAGGGTGCTATTTATTCTGGCTGAGAAGGTGTGTGTTGAGCTGGCCTTGATAGCATTTGGAGTCATTGCAGGACCTCCTTCACGAACAGAGGCCAGGTAATCCCCCATGTGGCATGATTCCATTGCAGGGAGTCACAGTTTACGTTCAAGATGTCAGGCAGTAGTGTCCTGTTGTTTGTTTGAGCAGAGGTCCCATCAGGGCCTTGTGCTCCCCACAGCAGGGCCTAGTGTCAGCCATCTTGTCAGTACTTTTGCAGTCCCAGTGAGGTGAGCATGGTTCAGTGTGGGCTTGATGGACCATGTGAGTGGGGGACTGTTGGCTGTGACTGCAACTCCCGTCATGCTTTTGGCTACACCCACCTTCCCACAATACCTAACCTTCCTTCCTGTGATTCATTTTCCCTGTGTGGTGGTGTCTCTGTGCAGACAAGATGGCAGACAGTGGTGTCCTGGTGTTGGTTTGAAAACAAGTCCCAACAAACCCATGTGCTTCCCACAGCAGAGCTCAGTGTGGTAAATCTTTTTGAGATATTTTAATTGAGTCTGAGGGAATGCATTATCCCAGGTGAGTTGTGTGGAGTTTGTGTTAAGGGGTGTGTGTGTGCAAGAACCTACTAGTAGATGTAGTCATTGCTGGCAGTACTCCTTCCCACTAGGCCAGATATCCCACCATGAGGCATGCTTCCATCGCAGGGAGTGCAAGTCACCTTTCAGGCTGTCGGGCATTGGTGTCCTGTTGTTTGTTTGAGCACAGGGCCTTGTGCTCCCCACAGCAGGGCCTAGTTTCAGCCATCTTGTCAGTACTTTTGCACTCCCTGTGAGGTGAGCATGGTTCAGTGTGCGCTTGATAGACCATGTGGGAGGGGGACTGTGGTTGTTACTGCAGCTCCCATCATGCTTTTGGCTACACCCCCTTCCCAGCGTACCCAACCTACCATCCTTTTGACTCTGCTTCCCTGTGAGTGAGTGAGACAGCAATGGCAAGATGACTGACAGTGGTGTCCTCTAGTTTGTATAGTTCCCAGGAGGGCCTTATGCTCCCCACAGTAGAGTCCATTGTCAGGGATCTCTCTTTTGGCATTTCACTCACTCTCTTGTGGAGCTTGATCCCAGGTGTGTATTTTGGTGTTGGTGGGAGGGGTGTGTGTGACAGGGGCTGCTGGTAGATGTAGTCAGAGCTGGCGGTCTTCCTCCCCCCAGGCCAGATATCCCACCATGCAGCATGCTTCCATTGCAGGGAGTGGAAGTTAACACTCAGGATGTGAGGCTATGGTGTCCTGTTGTTTGTTTGGGCACAAGTCTCACCAGGGCCTTGTGCTCCCCACAACAGAGCCCATTCTCAGCCATCCTGTCAGTTTTTTTCAATTCCCTGTGCATGGTTTGGAATGGAGCTTGTGGGACCATGTGTGAGGGGGGCTGTTGGCTGTGACAGCAACTGCCATTGTGCTTTCTACTGCAAGTACATTCCCAGCAGACCCAACCTTCCTTACTTTTGACTCAGCTTCCCTGTAAGGTAGTGTGACAGTGGTGGCAAAATGGATGACAGTGGGGCATATTACCAAGGGTCAATTTGCCGCTTTTTTGGCTTTAAAAGCCAAAAAAGCGGCGATAATTTCATCTCCATATTTACAATGTGGCGCTAACATGCATTAACACATGTTAGCAGACATTTTTGCACCGCATCTCATTCCAGCGATGAACATCGCTAATGAGATGCAAAGTAGGCGTGCCGTCGAAGTTACAACATGTAAGAGAGCGCTAACACAACAGCGCTGTATCAACAAGATTTGCGAGGCGATATTGAAACTCTTGCTAACCGCGGGTATCGCCGGATCCTTAAGTCTCCTCAAAACCTGACTTAACCATGTAGGGGCATATCAGTGTATGGGAGGTGGATTGGCAGGTTAAATCCACACTCCCAGATTTACAAGCTCATCATTAGCGCTCACAAGTTATTGCTGTTTTTCACGCGATATTGGCGCTTTTCACAGCTATCGCTGGATTTCTTATCGCCTTTGGGAAACGCGTTGGTAATACCGCGCTAACTCGGCGAAGAAATCCAGCGATAGCCGACTATAGGAAGAACAGCGATACGGGCGCTTTGCGATCATTATCGCAATTTATTGCTGATATGCCCCAGTGTTTGTTGGTGATTTATGCCAATGCCTTGCAGTATTTGTTGTTAGGTTTGTTTGTACATGTTATGACATAGTTCCATATTAGTATGAGATGGCAGGTATTGTGTTTGTGTAACTGGCATACACGTCACAGGATACTTGCCTTTCTGTTGCTATGGCTTTGATAACAGTACTTGGTTTCAGTATCCCATTGACAGTTATATATGCAGCACAATATTGAGTATATTGGTTGTGTACTCACCAGGCTCTGGTATTCCTGTTAATCCATGGATGCTCTCCGGTTGCAGGATGGCCCGCACCTTCTCATCCCAGGACCTGAAGTGTGTTGGTTGGGCAGGAGGGCCACCGCCAGTATGCTTGTTTCAAGGTGTGCTCCCTGTCGATGAGCTTCTTGACAATCCTGCACACATCATAGTACCTGTTGTGAATATAGTCCTTTGTGCGCAAACATGGTGCTTGTGCGTTGACCTTGTCGACAATCCTCTCCCACATCTTTGTTTTCTGTGACATGGGGGTCTGTTGGACCAATGTGCAAAACAACTGTGGCTCTACTCTGAGGATTTCATCAATCATGACTTCCAACTCACTATCTGTGAAATTTGGATTCTTCTTGGGGGTTATGGTGCTGGGTGGTTGTGGGGATTGATGTGTGGGTGAGGGTGTAAGTGAGTGTGGTGGGTGTGAGTTTATCTGTGAATGTGTGATTGACTTTTTTGAGAGGTGCAACTGGTGCCGATGTTGTGTGGTGTGTGAGTTGTGGTGTGTCTCTGCAGTGTGGTGGTGTTGTCTGCTGTCCTATGTCTGTAGTTTGCAAAGGATCATGGTAGGGATGTCTGGCCGTTATGTAGGTGGAGTTGTGGGTGTGTCTTTGTTCCATTATTTTTTTTTTTTATTTATTTGCTTTGTCATTGCTTATTTGGTCCTATTTTTGTCTTTTTTCCTTTGGTTTTGTTGGGCATGATGGACACGTTCATTTGACCGGGATGGACGCTGCCAGTGGCCTTTGTGGGGTAATCCGAGTCTGTCACACTGACATTCTGCTGTGTTTCTACATTGGCGTACGCGTCGGTCGCAAAGGAGTCTATTGTTTGCTAGTCACTGTTTTCTGTACGTCTCGGTCTTCCGGATTGTGCTCCGAGCGAGTCGGTCTCATTTCACACGCATTGCATCGTACTATGCGGGTTGTACAGCGCGGGTACGTGTCGTTCGGGTCCATTCCTTATGCGTGTCGGTCGGTACGATTCCCGGTCCGTTTACGGGTAAATCACTGATTTCCGCATGGTTCGGTCGTGCGGCTTGTGTTCCGTACGTAATTCACACACGTTGCATCATACTATGCGGTACGCAAAGCGCCGGTACGTGTCGGTCGGTCTCCATTTCCGGTCCGTGTCGGTCGGTACGTTTTACAATCGGAATCGGCCCCAACGTGTTCTAAAGTGAAGATTTGAAGTCTACATCCAGAAGAGGCAAGGTATAGGCCAGCTTTCATTTACACTCCTTCATTAAGATGTGTTGGCTGTTAGAGCATGTACACAAGCGCAACATTTGTATAATGCTGCGATCGTGCCTTCACCAAATAATGGTAGTCTTGTAACAGGTGAACAAGTGCGTCATTTGTATAATGCAAGGCTAGTGTCTTCATTAAATGATGCAAAGATTGCCTCAACTGTTGATGTTGTTTAAGTTCAAGGTAGCAGGAGCATGAGATGGAATGTGAAGAAAGCTTAAGAGGGAGCGGGTAAAAACCGTTGGGCATGGTACGGCTTGGACTGATGAGTTGAACGGACCTTCGCTTGAAGAATAAAGCTGTATACCTTTGTAACGTGATGTCTCCGTGGAATCTATTTCTGCACCTTCAAGGTTTTTCTTACACTGACGACAAGGATGGGGTATAGCCCACTCACAATGTTGAGTGAAAGATTGGCGACACAGCATGGTGCATAGTGAGCAGCGGGCTAATTGAAGGGACACGCTTGATGTGAAGGTTTGGTGATACAAGCCTGGGGACCCAGTAGAGGCTTGCTTGGCAATTGGTCTAAGCCGGCATTTAGTGCCAGCTGGTGATTAATCCCAACCATGTGGACCTCCAATGGAATTTGGCAACTGGCTATCAGCCATATGGCAATTGGATTAGCCATGCATATGTCCATTGGAAAACCAGGCGTTCCCTGATTTTGCAGTTTGGTAAAACGGCAATCAGATTGGCTGTGTGCATCGTTATTGGATGAGCATGGAGCCTCGGAAATGTAAGTCCTGTGTGGATGCATGTTAATTCTGATGTGGTTGGGAAATGGCATTTGTGAGATCGCCAATTATATTGGACATCTGTGGTGTATTGCTCTATTGCGCATGTTGAGGCAATGGCATGCGGCAGTTCCTGTTGGATGCAAAGCTATTTCTAGAGATCACATCAAGGTTGCAGTGGACTCTGTATTTCAGAACATCATTGATTGTATGTTGTGTGGCAAGCAATCAGCACGGGTGCATCACAAAGTATGGTTATGAGCACACCTGCATGTAATATATGACAACAGTGATTACTTTTGTTGTTTTACAAGATATCTATAGTATAATATGAGTATTATTATCATGTAACTATACCTTGTAGTTCTTTTTGCAATATGTCAGGGATAGTACCACCACCTTCATCTCTTGCTGTGCCTGGTGAACCACCTATGGACTGGGAAGCCTGAGAGTTATTATTTGTAGTGTAAGTTGAAGTTCTGGATGAGGATGATTGTGTTCAGAGAGGAAACTAGCCCTGTTAGATCACTGCTTCGGGGATTTTGGTTTGAAGGGATGTAAGAACCTACCTGTTTTAATTAATCCAGGCAATGTTGATGTGTACCAGTATTCTTCCAAGCTGATGTGCATGAGGTATGGAAAAAAAAAACTAACATTGCCATGGAAAGGTTTCAATTCTACTCTAGAAAACAAGTAGTGGATGAGTCTATGGAAGAGTATGTATCTGCATTGAGATCATTAGCTTCAGCTTGCGACTTTGAGCATAAAACCTATTAAAAATGTCTTAGGGCCCAGATTTGAATGAGAACCAATAACCCAAAAATTCAAGAAACGTTATAGACAAGTACTGATATGTCTTTTAATGCAGTGATTGATATTGCTAAAGCCATTGAACATTCTGAAAAATGTGTACAGTAAATTAGTGGTAGTCTAGATAACGGTAGCCAAGTGGTGATCAGAAATAGTGGGGACAAATTTAAAACATCAAGTTTGCAAAAACAAGATTTTAAGAAGTGGCAGTGTTATGTTGCAGGTGTGGTAGTGGATCCCATTTAGGCAACTCCAAATATTGTCCAGCTGCAGTTAAAGTGTGTTCCGAATGTAATAAGGAAGGCACTTTAATTGGGTGGGTAGATCTAAGACAAGGAAAGTGAACCTTGCACAAAACAGTGATGACTATTTTAAGTATAAGTGAAGTAAAAGTGAACAGGGAATTTTCATCTTGCACTATCTCCATATTTGGGGAAAATGTCACGGTTTTAGTAGACTCTTGTGCATGGTACACTATTATTGGTCAAGGAGAGTGTTGGAAATGGCCCTTTTTGCAGGGTTATCCCCAAACTTTTTGCTTCTTCCTCCTTTGTTTTTCCTGACCCTTGGTTGTTGGCTATAGGACTCTGGGCACTTTACCACTGCTGATCAGTGCTAAAGTGCATATGCTCTCTGTATAAATTGTTAATATGATTGGTTACCCATCATTGGCAGATTTGGTTCATCTGTAGGTCCCTAGTAAAGTGCACTGAGTGTGCCAGGGCTGGTGACTCAAATGCTACTAGTGGGCCTGCAGCACTGAATGTGCCACCCACATGAGTAGCCCTAAAATAGTGTCTCAGGCCTGCCACTGCAGTGCCTGTGTGCATTTGCTAACTGCCATGCTGACTGGGCAAGTGCACCCACTTGTCAGTCCCTAAACCTTCCATTTTCTGCATATTAGTCACCCCCATGGTAGGCCCAAGGGCAGAGTGCATTGTAAGTGTAAGGTAGGACATGCCCTAGTGTGTGTGGCATGTCCTAATAGTGAATTACAGCCATTTTCGTTTTTCACTATTGCAAGGCTACCTGTTCTGCATAGGCCAGAATGGGCAGTTTGATTATTACATCCTATAATCCAAACTGACTCAGGGAACATGGTAGAAATTCGAGTTTAGTATGCCTGAACTCAGAATGATAAAATACATCTTTTAGTGAAGTTGGTTTTAACATTCTGTGTTTGAAAATACCACTTTTAGAAAGTAGGTATTTTCTTGCTTAACTGTCCAAGCCTGCTTCTGCTAGGCTGTGTATTCCTTGTCTGGAGTTTGAGTGACAGGGGCTGGGGAATTCCAGGGGGCTGGGAAATACCCGGAGACAGGGTGAGTCAGCACAGGGCTGAATAGAGAGATCTCCATGTAGATGGGTGGGAGGAGTTGCACCTGGGACCTGAATCGGGCTGTGTTTTCCCTCCACAATGCTGGCTCCCCCTCCTGTGGTGCGTCTGATGTCTCTGCCCTGCACTCTGAAAGGAAAGGAGGAGTCCTGTAAACAAAGTGCTCCAGGACTGACCAGAACCGGTTTGGACAAGGCAAAGAGCAAAGGAATTTGGGGTATAAGTAGTGGGACCCTGATCCCAAGAAATTAGATCATCCTGGAATCAAGAAGGAACCTCTGCCAAGGACAAAGCTGGAAGACTGAAGAGGAAAGACTGTCCTGCTGCATGTTTGTGTGCTGACCTGCAGTTGCTTTGCTGCCAAGGAGAGGGGAAGGACTTTGCTGTTGCTGTGTCCCCTTGCTTGAAGAGATCTCCAAGGGCTTGAGGAGAGCTGGCCTCCTGTTAAGAAGTTCCAGGAACAAAAGGGCTTCACCCCCAGCTCCAACCCTGAACTCTGCTGAGTGAGTTCTGTCCTTCCTAGAGTGCTTGATCCAATTGTGGGGCCTCTGGAAGTTGTGTCTGCTGTTTGGGGAGCTGGACAAGAAGAAAAGAAGAAGAGCTGCAATTTTCACGCATCGCTCGCTTGCGGAGCGCATCGTCAACATTGCAACAAAATTTCCGTTGCCGCAAAGATCGTCGCAGCACCTGTTGCCGCTGCAAGAACCGACGCATCCTTCGCTTGCGGAGCGCATCGCCCCGGTGCGGGAAGATTCCTGTCGCTGCGAGTATCGTCGCAGGGCCTGTGGTCGCTGGGTGAGATCGTCACACCGCTTGCTTGCGGACCGCATCACGTCGCTGTGAACATCGTCGCAGAGCCAACGCATCAAGGGGCCGCGAGAGGAGAAGATCAACGCTGCGCCGCGCATCGTCGCTGCACCGGAGATCGTCGCCGTCGCGGAGATCGTCGCATCGTGCCTGTGCGAGGCGTATCCGCCTGGAGAAACCTGCGCACCGGAATCCACACAAGGTATCGCCTCCCTCCCCATACAGACCGGATTCGTCGCAACACGTCTGCTGCGTGCAGCAGGGCTGTCACATCACCTCCCCAGGGTCTCAGGAGTGACGCATCGCTTGTTTTTCAACGCTTCAGTTGCCGCTTGGAACTTTTGTCGCATCACCAGGTACTTTGGGCTAAAATTGACGCAACTGTGGATTATTTTGACGCAAACCCTAGAACTCTTTGAAAATCATATTCTTGAACTGTGTATGCTGGAATTTTGTTGTTTTGGTCTTGTTTAGCTTAGATTAAGTACTTCTATTTTTCTAAACTGGTGTGGAGTCCATTTGTGGTGTTTTCACTGTGTTACTGTGAGTGTTGATACAAATACTTTACATATTGCCTTTGATAAGCCTGTCTGCTCATGCCAAGCTACCAAGGGGGTGAGCAGGGGTCATCTAAAGAGTGTATCCCCCTTACCCTGACTAGAAGCAAGGGTCCCTATTTGGACAGTGGTACCTACCTCTGCCAACTAGAAACCCCCAGATCTAACATTGGTGATCAGCGGTGAGGATTTGAACTTGTATTTGTACTTGACCCCCAGTAATTGGTGTACATCACTAGTTTAGTGCACACCACTATGCAATCACATACTGTGTTTTGCTTTGGTTCTATTTTTGATCTGATCCTTGAGTCATCCACGCATTATGTCTCAGAAGGGTAAACCAGCAAGTGATGTCGCAGGACTGGAGTTCGATATTGAAATGTTAAGTGATTACAAAGTAGGTCAACTCAAGCAGTTCTGCAGGATCTTTGGATGTCCCATGGAGAGCAGCTCCGATAAGGAGGAGCTACGGAAGGCCTTAAGGGCCTGGTGGGAAGCCAAAGAGGCTGGGGAGACAGGTGATGCAGAGGAGGATGAGGATGCACAAGGGGATGGTTTCAGGTCACAGGATCTGCCTGTGTCCAGAGCAGCCTCCAGGGCTGGCAGCAACCATTCAGTTAGAAGTTTTTCCCCCAGAAGAGTTGGAGGAAAACCAAAGGGTTAGAGATCATGAGTTAGAAGTCATGAGGCTTGAGACGAAGCTGATGGAAATAGAAGCCCAGAACAAAGTAGAGGAGAGCAAGAAGATGTATGCCTTGGAAGAATTGAAATTGATCTTGGAACATGAATTAAGAATGAGGGAGCTTGATATGGAGCTTGAGAGGCTTAAGGCCATGAGTATCTCAGCTGAAGAAGAAAAATGGGTAGCTCAAGAAGTGAGCTTTGCTGAGTTGGAGGTGGAGTCCATCTCAGATGGTGGCAGCAAGATTGTAGTTTCTAGTGCTGAGAGAAAGGTACAAACACCCAGAGATGTGGCACCTGACTTGAAGGAGGGGGTTGACATAAACCAGGGGGTTGAGGTTTATGATGTAGTTCCAGTGGGGTGCAGTGTCCCTGAAGTAGATTGGGGACCTGACACAGGGGACCATATTCCTAGTGGTGGGAGGGACACTCTACTGACCCTAGATGAGAGGTACAGGGAGAGGGGTTCCCCCATGGTAGAAACCTTGGTGTGTCAGTGTGAAGACCGCCCAGAAGAGTGTGAGTTGTGTGACAGAGACAGTCAGATACTGTCTTGCCAGTCTCAGGAGAGTGGTGTGGGTTACTTGTGTGAGGCACTGGAGGGTGAGGCAAAAGGTAGCTTGGTTAACAACTGTGGGGGGCTGTGTGATTCATTTGTTGGAGAGCATATTTTAAGTCCCTGTTTTCCAGAGCTATGCCAACACTCGGTGGAGTGTGAGTTCTCTGGTTCCAGGGAGCTTGCGTTGGAGGCAGACCTCTGGTTGGATGCCAGAGGGTCTGAAGAGGCATTGGGGAGTGATCCCAAAAGGATTGGCGCAGATATCTTCCAGACCTGTGAGGTGGAAGAGGTTCAGTGTAGCCCAGTTAGGTCCCAGTGTAGTGGGAGGGGTGTAGGGGCTCATGTCCTATCTCAGTGGAGAAGAAGTGAGTGTGGAACTGTGGGTCTCAAGGTGCCCGAAACCCAGTCTCAGAGACTGGAGGGTTCCTTAAGGGAACAGCAGGTTGGGGGCCTAGACAGTGCTAGTAGGCCATTTCAGGAGGATCTCTTAGTGTCAGGAGAGCCTGGAGTGTCTGTAAACAGAGCTCCAGTGGTTCTGGTGTCTGGTGGTACCGCTCCAGTTGGGAGGGTGCAGAAGTCCAGTCTGAGGGGTGAATGGGGGAAGTGTTCCCAGTGGGAGAACCAGTGGGTCAGGGACCAGCCAGAAGGACTGAGTCTCCCAGGAGTGACCATGGCGAAACCACTTCTGTCCTGCGGGATCTTCGCGCACTGTCAGGTGGACTGGGGTCGGGAGATCTGTGCCAGGCGGACTGTCACCAGACACATGAGTCATGTGTCACCCTCGGGGGGTACTGTGTGAGTCCCCGGAAGTCCTGGCGTGCCAGGCAAGTGTTCAACCACAGGGTTTAGTCCCTGGGTTGGGAGGCCAGGTTCAGGTTCTGCCTGACCTGGAGGGAAGGATATCTGTAATCAGTGTCCTGACCGGTTTGGCTTCCAGGGGTACCACTCCAGTGGGGAGGGTGCAGCACTCTGGAAGGGGGTGCAGAGGGAGAGAGTCCTCGCCTCTGACGCCGGTGCAACCTCAGGGTTTAGACCCTAGGTTGGGAGACCAGTTGCTGGAGAGAGGTCCTGAACTGGTGGGTGAGTTGTGTTCTGAGGGTGACTCTCCTGGGAGGAGAGGGCAGGATCCCAGAAGGAGAGGTAGGGGGAGGAGAACCTCACCCGTGACCTCTGGTCTGCCTGAGGGTACAGACCCTGGGCTGGCGGGCCAGTGTCAGGATGCCCTACCTGACTTGGCAGGAGGGAGAGTGGAGGAAAGGTACCAGGCACCTGGGGCTACTGCTCCCCACTTTCTGATGCCACAGAGGTTAGAGAGGCCTGACAGGCATGAGGCCTGGCTCTCATCACTGACCATTGTCAGTGGTCCCTGTGGCTGGCTGTCCTGGTGGACAGGGTTGCCCCTGGGAGTGGGGCAGGAGTCACACCCTGGGGGTGGACTGGGTCACACCGTTGTGTTGGCCAGGTGGGTGCTGTCTACCAGTGTGGACACATCTGTGAGTGAAGTCCTGGTGCGCCGGGCAAGTGTTCAACCACAGGGGTTGGTCCCTGGGTTGGGAAGCCAGGTTCAGGTGTTGCCTGACCTGGAGGGAGGGACATCTGTAAGCAGTGTCCCTACCAGGTTGTCTTCTAGGGGTACCACTCCAAGCAGGAGGGTGCAGAACTCTGTAAGGGGGTACAGAGGGAGGGAGTCCTCACCTCTGACCCCGGTTCACCTGAAGGGTTTAGACCCTAGGTTGGAGGGCCAGGTCCGGGTCGACCCCTGACCTGGAGTCCTAGTTGCAGAATATAACCCCTGAACTGGTGGGCGAATGGTGCAGGACCCCTGCCACAGGTGCCCTGACTATTCTAGAAAGGGGTACCGCTCCAGGCGGGAGAGTACAGACCCCCAAGGAAGAGGAGGACCGGGTATGGGAAAGCCCACCCCAGCCACCTATCCAGCCGCCGGGTACAGGCCCGGGCTGATGGGTCAGTGCCAGGATGTCAGAACTGACCTGACAGGAGGGGGAGTGGACAAAGGGTGCCAAGCACCTGGGGCTATGGCCCCCCACCATCTGACGGCACAGGGGTTTGAGAGCCCTGAGAGGCATAAGGCCTGGGTCTCATCCCTGACCACTGTCAGTGGCCACTGTGGCTTGCTGTCTTTCTGTCCGGACACTAGGCCTGGGAGAAAATTCCATTCCGCTCGCAGAAATTGCACTAATTTGACATTTTCGCATTCCGCGGAGAGCGGGAAAATGTAAAAATTTCCACAATCTGCATCTTACCGAAAAAAAATTCATGCTCGCGCTGTAAAAAAATAGATTCTCGTGGCGCGCGATCGCCTTACCTGAATCCCCACGTTCGCCGTCAAGTTTTCCCGATCCGGTCAGCGTTCTCCACGAGATGTTGGATTGTTGGTAGCCATTTGCGCTGTCTCACGACAGTTCGCGCCCGCATTAACGTCATTCGTAGCGCGATCACGTCATTCGTCGCACAATCACGTCTTTCTTCTTGCGATCATGCACCGCGAGACAACTGAAAACAAGATGGCCGCACCCGTGAGCAACTGCATGGGTAAGTTGGCAAGCCGCGATCACGCAGAAAATACAGCGAACAGGCGGGAAAAAAACTTCTGCGTCTTCGCGATATTTCCGCGTGTTTGTGGAGATTTTTAACATTTTCGCGATAGTTTGCAAAAGTGAATTTCGCAAATTCCGCCCACCCCTACCGGACACACCTGTGAGCAAGTTAAGGTGAGGTGCTGCACAGATGGTGTCCACAGTTGAGAAGAAGGGTTCCACGTGGGTTGGCTTGGTGGACCCTGAGAGTATGGATAGAGGGATCCAACTGGGTTCAGGAAGGCATAAAACAGGAATAGTGCCCTGCTGTTTGGGCCAGTTTCCGTGTTCTTTCTCCCGAAACAGGGAATCTAATCGAGGTATCGTTTGCTCTACCCTGGCTTTAGGATGGAAGGGGGTTGTGTTGGAAATGGTCCTTTTTGGAGGGTTATCCCCAAACTTTTTGCTTCTTCCTCCTTTGTTTTTCCTGACCCGTGGTTGTTGGCACTTTACCACTGCTGATCAGTGCTAAAGTGCATATGCTCTCTGTATAAATTGTTAATATGATTGGTTATCCATGATTGGCAGATTTGGTTCATCTGTAGGTCCCTAGTAAAGTGCAATGAGTGTGCCAGGGCTGGTGATTTAAATGCTACTAGTGGGCCTGCAGCACTGATTGTGCCACCCACATGAGTAGCCCTAAAATGGTGTCTCAGGCCTGCCACCGCAGTGCCTGTGTGCAGTTGCTAACTGCCATGCTGACTGGGCAAGTGCACCTACTTGTCAGTCCCTAAACCTTCCCTATTCTGCATATTAGTAAACCCTATGGTAGGCCCAAGAGCAGGGTGCATTGTAAGTATAAGGTAGGACATGCACTAGTGTGTGTGGCATGTCCTAATAGTGAATTACAGCCATTTTCGTTTTTCACTATTGTAAGGCTACCTGTTCTCCATAGGCCAGAATGGGCAGTTTGATTATTATCCTATAATCCTAACTGACTCAGAGAACATGGTGGAAATTCGAGTTGAGTATGCCTGAACTCAGAATGATAAAATACATCTTTTAGTGAAGTTGGTTTTAACATTCTGTGTTTGAAAATACCACTTTTAGAAAGTAGGTATTTTCTTGCTTAACTGTCCAAGCCTGCCTCTGCTAGGCTGTGTATTCCTTGTCTGGAGTTTGAGTGACAGGGGCTGGGGAATTCCAGGGGGCTGGGAAGTTCCCGGAGACAGGGTGAGTCAGCACAGGGCTGAATAGATGTAGATGGGTGGGAGGAGTTGCACCTGGGACCTGAATAGGGCTGTGCTTTCCCTCCACAATGCTGACTCCCCCTCCTGTGGTGCATCTGATGTCCCTTCCCTGCACTCTTAAAGGAAAGAAGGAGTCCTGTAAACAAAGTGCTCCAGGACTGACCAGAACCGGTTTGGACAAGGCAAAGGCCCCTCTGCCTCCAGAGGACAAAGGATTTTGGGGTATAAGTCGTGGGACCCTGGTCCCAAGAAATTAGATCATCCTGGAATCAAGAAGAAACCTCTGCCAAGGAGAAAGCTAGAAGACTGAAGAGGAAGGACTGTCCTGCTGTGTGTTTGTGGGCTGACCTGCAGTTGCTTTGCTGCCAAGGAGAGGGGAAGGACTTTGCTGTTGCTGTGTCCCCTTGCTTGAAGAGATCTCCATGGGCCTGAGGAGAGCTGGCCTCCTGTTAAGAAGTCCCAGGAACAACAGGATTTCACCCTCAGCTTCCCCCTGAACTCTGCTGAGTGAGTTCTGCCCTTCCTTGAGCGCTTGATCCAATTGTGGGGCCTCTGGAAGTTGTGCCTGCTGTTTGAGGAGCTGGACAAGACGAAAAGAAGATCTGGAATTTTCACGCATCGCTCGCTTGCGGAGCGCATGGTCGACATTGCGAGTAAATTCCCGTCGCCGCGAAGATCGTCGCAGCGCCTGTTGCCGCTGTAAGAACTGATGCATCCTTCGCTTGTGGAGCGCATTGCCCTGGTGCGGGAAGATTCCTGTCACTTCGAGTATCGTCGCAGGGCCTTTCGTCGCTGGGTGAGATCGTCGCACCAGTTGCTTGCGGACTGCATCACGTTGCTGCCAACATCATCGCAGAGCCAATGCATCAAAGGGCCACGAGAGGAGAAGATCAACGCTGCGCCGCGCATCGCCGCCGCACCGGAGATCGCCGCCGCCCCGAAGATCGTCGCATCATGCCTGTGCGAGGCACATCCGACTGGAGAAACCTGCACACCGGAATCCACACAAGGTATCGCCTCCCTCCCCATACAGACTGGATTCGTCGCAACACGTCTGCTGCGTGCAGCGGGGCTGTCGCATCGCCTCCCCAGGGTCTCAGGAGTGACGCATCGCTTGTTTTTCGATGCTTCAGTTGCCGCTTGGAACTTTTGTAGCATCACCAGGTACTTTGGGCTAAAATTGACGCAACTGTGGATTATTTTGACGCAAACACTAGAACTCTTTGAAAATCATATTCTTGAACTGTGTATGTTGGATTTTTGTCGTTTTGGTCTTGTTTAGCTTAGATTAAATACTTCTATTTCTCTATACTGGTGTGGAGTCCATTTGTGGTGTTTTCACTGTGTTACTGGGAGTGTTGATACAAATACTTTACACATTGCCTTTGATAAGCCTGTCTGCTCGTGCCAAGCTACCAAGGGGGTGAGCAGGGGTTATCTAAAGAGTTTATCCCCCTTACCCCTTACCCTGACTAGAAGCAAGGGTCCCTATTTGGACAGTGATACCTATCTCTGCCAACTAGAGACCCCACAGATCTTACAGAGAGGTGAGCCAACAACATTTTACTGCCACCAGATGTGTTGTCTGGTGAGTATACAGGACATAAAATCAATTTGTTGGGTTATCTCTTGGCAGATCTTGGGTTCTCTGGATGCTTTACCCATGGGAAAGTGTATGTGACAAGGAATGGGCAGTCACTTTTGGATTGGCTACCAACCAAGATCAAATGCGGATTAGCTTAGATACCAGGACAAATCCCCCTGTTTACATTATTGACAATACAGAAAGCTATTGCAAGGAAAAAAAAATCACAACTGGAGGAATTTGTGGAAAAAGTGAAAAAAATAATTTGCGCTGTTTTCAGTGATAAATTGGAGGAGCATTAGGTATTTAAACATTGCATTAAGCTAAGTGAGAATGCTGTAGCCACACAGCATAGGGCCAAGACTGTGCCCTTATGTTATAGCAGAAAACTTAAAGACATGCTGAAAGGTTTGTGTAAAGAAGGTATTTGTTGATTTGTGCAGTCCTAATAGTGCTAATTGGGTTAACTCTCATGCCCTTCCCAACCTGAATGAGATGGTCACAACACTAGCAGAATTGCAGGTATTTTCGACATTGGACCTAGCAAGTGCTTACCACCAGGTCAAGCTCGAGGATGAGTCAAAAACTTTAATGGCATTCATTACACTAGAAGATTTGTTGGATAATGCATGCCTTTTGGCCTAGCAAGTGATCCATCTGTTTTCCAGAGAACAATAAAGGAAACCTTAGAAGGCATAACTGGTGCAATTGCCTTTAAGGATGATATTTTCGTTTTTGGATAGAATGCAGAAGATCTTGTCGACAATTTGAAGAATGTTTCATCCGTTTTATCAGCCAAAGGACTCACTTTAAGATTAGACAAATGCAAGTTTAGGAAACATGAGGATCTGGGATCAAACCTAAATGTAGTCTGGTGAAAAATATCACAAAGGCTCTGATTCCTTTGAGCAAAGAACAGTTAATTGCATTGCTTGGGTTAGCTGAATTTTACGCTAAATTTATTCTGAACTATGATACCAAGGTGGACCCTTTCAGGTGCTTACTCCCCCAAAAAATGCAAAGTTTGAGTTTAACGTTATTATGACTTCTGCTTTCATTGAGTTGAAACATTTAATAGTTGAAGCACCCTGTCTTAAGCCATTCGTGGTTAGGAAGGAGTGTGGTTGATGCAAGTAGCTGTGGATTTGTAGGAGGTACTAATGCAAAGGGATAATAAAAGATAAGGGATCGTATCATACACCTCAAGAGCATTGCGTGAAGCAAAGAGGCATTACTCTAATAGAGAGTTTACTGGTGTGCTTTTGAGGTATTAGAACTTTCTTGTGGGGTACCCAATTCACAATAAAAACTGACCACAAGCCATTACTGTACATGATGTCACCTGGAGGTGGTTGCAAGACTGGCTAGGCAGGCATTCCAGTATAGAATAGAGTATGTGACAGGAAAGAACAATATACATACTGACTGCATGTCGAGGTTACCCTTACCCGGGGAGGGTCCCATTGGCGAAGATATGGATGAATGTGAAGTGGCTTTCACATTGCATGATAATAACTTAATTGGTTTTTAAACATCCTGTGATTCAAGAAGCAAGATGGGGTGAAGAGATGGAAAAGATTTGCAAATTGAATCATGTGGTCAAGTTCATCAAAAAGGGTTGGCCTGACGAACAGCAGGTTCCAATGGAGTTAATGGGGTTGTTTAAAGTACGTGAAGAATAGGCTATTGGAACTGGAAATGTGGTATCAGGTGATAAATTCATATCACCTTTTGCCCTCAGGAAGGTTGTCATTCATACTGCTCATGAAGTAGATATGGGAATTTCGAGCACTATGAGACAGGTTAGGGAAAACTTTTGTTGGTCTGGTATAAATCGTGTGCTGGAACACCAAGTGAAAATGCTTCTAGTGACAAGTCTGCCAAAGCACTCATTCTAGATTCCCAATATGTTGAGATTCCAGAGGGACTTTGGAGAAAATTAGGAGTGGATATAGTTAGTCCATTTACAATTTTGACCAGACAAATAGCCTTTGGCATAGTCATGGTTGACTATATTTTCAAATGGCCTGAAATCAAAATGGTGAGGGAAGTTACATCAGAAAGTGTTGTAGAGTTTCTAGACGAGATGTTCTTTAGGGAAGGAATTCCCCAAGAGGTTGTAACCGACAATATGCCTCAGTTTGTTAGCATATATCCAAAATGATCTCGAGAGATGTGATATTGTGCACAAAAAGATTTAAGTTTTCCATCCCAAGTCAAATGGTCAAGTTGGAACGTTCAAAAGAGGTTTGGACATGAGGAAGGCGTTGCAGTCTATGTTAATTGTATTCTGAATGTCTCTGAATTCTGTGACATCTGTGATTAACCTCGAATTGCTAGGGGGCGCATAATCATTCCTTTTCAGCCGTAAATCAATGGAAACTGTTGTAGCACTTTGAAACAGGCATGTTTAAAGTGTGTGAGAGTGTTTGTTATCTTCACATTTTGTATTGCCAGAGTATTACTTATCACGGGACTTGATTTCGGGTCCCAGATTGTTTGAAAAGCTATCATCAAACGTGAATGACTAGTTTCATCTGCAGTAGGACATTATTAGGGTCTAATGTAGTAGCTGTAGAATGGGAAGCACAACCACGTACAGATTACCGGATCCTTTTTGAAGCATTAAGATCATGGACTTCTGTAGGATATTGGCGATGGGCACCCCTAATGCCCTTATCTGCCAACTGTGCACGCTTCCTTTGTTGGTACAATAAACGATTAACAATTGTGATTGCTCTTCATAGAATTCTGCATATTTTTGCAACTATTTATGTTACATTTTTGGGAGTTCCAGTTAAAAGAATTGTATGAGATTATTTTAACTAACGTAGCAAAGAATACATCATGTGAGCCGTTTGCCATTTGAGTACTCTGTAGTTTAACAAGTTAAGCGCTCCCTGCTGACATCTGATTATACCTGTTGGTCAGATATTCTTACTATATCAGTGTTAACTAAGCGTTCAGTACTTCCAAGGTAGATGAATTGAATACCATTAAATCTTGTCCTGGTATTGCAATTCTACAATCTTTAAAAGAGCAAAATAATTATACTTAAACAACAGGCTTATTTTTAATTATCTGAAAAGGAGCATTTATAGTGAACAAGCACAGGATTTGTCAAATAAGCGAGCAAAATGGCTTTCGAAATTTGGGTAATTCATAACTTGCAAATTCTTTTTAGAGTGTGCATGATTGTTGCAGCCCTTTCGGCAGTGCTTTATTTTAAAACGGTTCAGAAGAGTTTTCCAACTTGACGAATTGTTCAAAAACAGCACAGACATCTCTCGAAATAGAAAGGTTTCTTCCATGATGTTGTAGAATTGTTTAAATTTGTACACAAAACCCTTACAGAAGTGAGAGTACAGGATATTTTCTCCTCCACTCTACGACGTATTGGTAATTTCCATACGCTCCGAAGCACAATGGGGACAGAAATTGCCTTGCTTTAATCTGGCAAGACTAACATAGTTAACAAACATACCGTCACTATGAATAAATTCAGTGACAGCCAAAGAAAACAAAACACAAAAACGAGTGAACAAAGGGATCATGAGAGGACTGCCTTCCTATAGTAATCGCTTCACTGACTGATGTCTGGAACGAGAAGCTTCAGAACGCATACTACTTACTACACTCGGTGGGCGCCTTTCAAATGTGCCTGCTGCAGCCAACTGTTATCATCGGTGCACCTCTCAGGAGGACGTCGACCTTGCCGCCATAATTTGTCGGACTGGGCGGTAAATTTCATTCCTCTCGCGGAATTTGCGATATTTTGACATTTTCGCACTCCGCGGAGAGTGCGAAAATGTCAAAACTTTTGCAATCTGCCGCGAAACGGAAGTATTTTTCTTGTTCGCGCTTTAAAATTGCGTTTTCACGCGCGTGTTCACAACTTACCGGGTCCCTGCGTTCGCCGACGAGTTTTCATATCCGTTCGTGCGCCCCACAAGATGTTGGATTGTTGGCAGCTGGTCGTGCTATCCCGCGGGAGTTCGCGATGGCGAACACGTCACTGCGATCGCAAACAGGAATTAAGCATCGCGAGCAAGATGGCCGCGCCCATTAGCGACCGCATGGGCAAGTTGGAGATATATTTCCCCACGAGCACGCAAAAACACATCGCGAACGGGTGGAAAAGCAATCTCCACATCTTCGTGAAAGTTCCGCATGCTCGTGGAGATTTTGCGCAATTTCGTGATAATTTTCAAAAGTCAATTTCGCAAATTCCGCCCACCACTAATAAATTGCTGCTGCTCGCTCTCTCTGGAAGGCTTATTCTGCAGCCTCAAGGTTTTGTTTTGAAATCTTCTGGGGGGGAGTCCAAGTCTGCTGCTCTCAAGCATAGCTGAGGAGCCGGAAGGCCGGCTGCGTCATCAGTGAACATGCCTTGCTTGAAGCAGACACGGTGCATCTTCCACCCCCCCTAGCAAATACACAGAATTAGAGTGAGATCATAATATAACTGAGGACCCTACCAGAAAACGCTCGAGCAAGAGGCACCTGTGGGGCTGAAGAGGTGAGGGTCTGGCACTACACCAGGCTTCAAAAACGCGGACAGGTCTGGCTGCCCTGGGGGCCCCAAAGGCATGATTCTTATGACGAGCATGGCAAGATAAAAAACAATGCTGCCGCTCCCTCCCTCTACCCCCCGAATTCCCCCACCCCCCATGTCTGTGTCTGCCAGGCTAATGATCTCCTTCCTCTGTGTCGGGACATAGGGGTAGATCAACCTCCTGTTGGAAAACAAGGCAGGACATCACCCAGACCCATGAGCAGTGGCTGATCCTCCGCTACGGCAGAGGAGCGTCACCCCTCTGGTTTATATCAGTGTGAAAAAAGGAAAAATAAAATGATGATAACTCGATTTTATTTTCATCGTATTTTTCGCTGCTGAGGCAGTTTTGTGGGGCCGGGCTGCTCTGCTTACAGAGGAGCAGGGGGAGGAGTGGTGGGCACTCTGTAAGTATGCATCACTGTTTGGCGGCCGTCTAGGACCGGCCAAACAGTCAAACGCACTTAGCATGCTCTCCACCAGGCTATTACAGCCTGGTTGGAGAACATGCACAGGCCCATAGTCCCTGTCTGAGTGCCAAACCATGATGCTCAGACCAATCATGATGCTGTTAACAGCAGCGTTGTGATTGGCTATGGAGAGCCCGGGTGCTTCCTTCTTCCATTCCTGCCAAACACGGAGAGGTGACGTAAAAGGAACGCAGTGTTGCGGTAAGTTTATTTTTGTTTTCCACAAACCCACCTCTCGCCACTCCTTATCCAAGCCAGCCACTACTGTCCATGAGGGCCACAGGCAAAGTCACAACTCACTAACATGAGACCCACAGCCACAGCGCATCCATCCCTGACCTGTCTGCTTGCAGAAGTCATGCTTGTGTGTGAGCAAGTTTGGCATAGCCTAATTCTACTCCCTAAACCTCACTGCATTACCTGATGAACGGCTGTACGTGTGGGTGCACAGCCAATAATAGTATGCATGTCTGTCGGAAGACCTTTTTTCACAGCCAAAACCAGAAATATTGCATTCATCGCACTCCCCAGCTGATTTTGCGAATGTTTTGCAAATCACAAAATTCTGGGGGGCCTGGCAAGCCAAGCACTAACCTGGTTCTCTTGTGCTTGAGAAATAAGAGGAATGGAGGTGCTGAACTGGCTGGAGGGGATTTCAGGGAAATCAGGAGGATTGTGGATGAGTACTAACCCAAAATCTAAAACACATTAGAAACAAGCATTTGCAATGCAAGTAGGTCTCGCATTTGTGAGTTAGAGCTATTGACATTATAAATGGCAATGTTTTTTACCTACACATTTTATTTTTGGAGTGAATGTAAGTAGTGTGCAAAATCCCTTGGAAAGGTCCTGCACTTTGTAATAAATATATTGAAAAAGACGCAAAGTGTGAATCGTGTCAACAATTGCTTGGCACGTACCTCATGGGTGAAGTGTCGCCACACATGCACACTGTGGTGCTTTACTAATGCGACACACATTAAAAAAAGTAGTGCTTATAGACTAACCAATGTGATCGGGATCGGAGCATGTGAATCCGAATCCTGGCTTCTCTTTCATTTTCTAGACTATTTGACTCACTCTCCTGCGTCTTGGCTATCCCCCAAAAAATGGGAGGCAATGAGGTTTGCCGCGGGGGCAGGGGGGCTTCGGGGGTACATGAAAATGTATTCATTGCCTAGTTGTCAAAGGTCGTCCGGTGCTATTAGTTAAAAGTGTGCAGATTTCATTAAGCTATTAAGAGTACTTTACTCGCATCTATGAGAAAATGTACATTAACTAAACAAAATGCCAGAATGCGTGTCAGTTTTCACAGTGCTTAGTTTCATTGCATTAATGTTTGTATTTACTCTTTTACACAGCATCCAAACTAGGTTACCTAAACCCAAAGCCCGGAGTTGTTAAATGACCCATAGAAGGGAGTGTTTTACAGTAAAGCAAATGTGTCCTAATGTAATTTTGGTGGTGCCATGGAATGATCAGCCAATGAGGTACTCGATAAGCAGGTATTTAACTACACGCTCAAAACATACAGTATTGTGGCTGTTGTTTGTTTGTACACGACCACCTCTCAGAATGTGTTTATTAACAAAGAGGTTTATCTACCAGACAGTGCTCACAGAGGGTTGACTAAAGCACAGAACAAAATGTATTCATTTAACCTGAGTGTGAAGGCACCCGGAAGGCTTAGGTGCTGCCTGGAGAGGCTAGGGATCCTAGCGCTTATACAGACTCTGCCGTGCTCCTCTGCACCAGCAGGGTACAGCTCAGAATCTGCCGCTTCTGCTAAGAATAGGTGAAGAGGATGAGGTTGAGGCATGCAGGAGTTGTCCGCAGATTTCCAGGTTATTGAAACTGATGATTCTGACATGAGTCAATGGAGACTGACTTAGTCTGTTTGTCTGCACCAGTCTATTTCTCTACCATCTACCGTGCTCACTCTCATGTATCCATTCATCTCTCTTTGTTAGAGGTGCGTGAGCCAATATATTAATTAACAGGTACAGCCAGCCGGAGACGAGCCAAGCGTATACGAGCCAGTGTGCGAGCCATGAAAATGATCGGCATGTTAGTCATACAATAAACATGATGTAAATGTGCGATAATGTCTCTTCAGAATTCAAAAAAGTGCATTTTCTGGGCAGTCAGGGTTGTCCTTGCGGGTGATGTTGTAGCCGCAGGGAACGGCGATGTCGATGGTCTGGTCTGGAGCAGAGGTTGGTCAAGGTTTACGTGAAGGCAATGTCTGAAGAGTTGTCGTCGAGGAGGTCCCACATTTCTGTGGCATGTTTGTGGAGGGACCACCCGTTGTGGAGGATGCAGTTGAGCCAGTAAGGTGCGCAGTTGGTCGGCTGGATGGCGAGAGTCGCTAGTGTGTTGATGTGGCAAAAGGTGTATTTTCAGCTTTTACAGGTGAAGGGTGCAAGGGTATTTTTCAGTGATGCTAGATGGCAGGTGGTGTGGCTTCCAAGGTTGAGGGCAAGGAGGATGCTGGCGTCATAGAGGTGGAGTGCCCGGGAGGCAGTGTCCCTGGTAATGGACGCAGTCCATGTGTGGATAGCGCAAATGTGCTTGCCTTTGGTGCTCCAGTGGCACACCCACTGTGCATGATCGCACCGCAGCCGTAATGAAGTAGTGCTGCGTGGGAGTGGACAGCTGGGAATCACCACATATACGAGGGAGAGGGCAGGGGAAAAGGTACTGTACAAAAGCACATGAAAGACAAAGCCAAACAAAGCAGAGAGAAAAAAGAACAAAGCCAAAGGTAGAAAGCAATCGAGAAGAGCAGAAAGAGGGACAGGAACAGCAGAAAAGAGGGACAGGAGGGCAGTCACGCAGCAGAGCAAGTGACGCTCTACCACTGGACCACCAACGATGATGCACAGGCAGGAGCATGTAGGGGGAGGAGGGGCTCAAACACCAGAGGAACCAGCAGTAGCAGATGAGGACAGCAGCAGCAGCTACCAGATGGTGCTGCGCTGTGGAAAGAGCAAGTACACTAAGGGATAGTGCCACATATACAAAAAAGCTCACTACCAGGGGGCAAGGAAAGGCAGCACCACCCAGTTGCCTCTTCTGATCTAATAGTGGCAACGAGATTCCGTCTTCCCTGGTTCCCTAGCGTGTAACGGTGGATCAAGCTGCACACTCAAGTGCCTGGGCCTGAACCGTCCCCGTGCCCCTGGTGCCCGCTGCCAACAATGGCCGATCTCAGCAACTTGAGCAAGTTAGTGGAGTCCCCCTCCAGTCTTGTTCGGTGCCCTCGGCAAGGAGCGTCCTCCGCAGCGCAAGGATAGCTCAGGGCACAGTGTGACCACCCGCCGGTCCTAAGCCTGGGCCAGACACGTCTCCCAGGCCTCCTCCACTCCCCATCCCACCTTCTCCTCATCTGGACATCGACACTTGTAGGCAATCTGCCACACTCTATCTTAATCTGTGACCCAGCCAGCAGGAGTCTCAGCCAGATGTGATTTCACAATCCTGGGTACAGCAGTCATCACCAGCTCTGCTGGGGAACCACCCGATGCAGGTGATGCAACAGAACCTCCTTCGACAAGAAGTTGCATCGCTCCCATCCTCAGGGGCTTCACCCTCCACAGCATCCACGCAGTGCCACATCCTCCAGCCTGTGGCGCAGAGAGGCGCGTCCCACCATTGGAAATTCCCTGCATGCACCACAGTGTAGTGGTGGCTTGTGTAATGCGATGCATATTTCCCTACATTGGTGCGCAGGAGTGCCTCTACCGATCACAGCTCCAAGGGGCACCAGGGGGTCTTCTCTCACAGGTCAGCAATTTGTGTCTGTGCGACCTGCCAGACTTCGCCATCAGGTAAGGGCTATTGCCAATGCCTCAATGTCTAGCACCACGGCCCAAGGGCTTGGTCCCGGCGTGGCCCGTCTCCACCGTCAGGCCCCAGTAACTCTACAGCACCTCTGCCTCCCACTCTGGTTCTCAGACCCAGGCCCAGCGAAGCCTCCGGGCACTAGGGACTGTCTGCGCTTCCAGTCTAAAGCTGCCATGGTGTCGCAAGGAAAGTGCTATGTAAAGTGATGCATCACTGGTTTTCCCCATTGATGCGCCTCTTTACATGAATGGAGCCCTGAATCTGCATTTCCTCTTCCCCTGGTACGCTGGCTGGTCATCCTGGATGTTGGGAAGTTCGGGAGGGGGTGGTTTGTTTACCTGTACGGAACTTGTCCCTGGCTGCTTCATTCTCGATTCCAATATTATTAATTTTCCTTTTATCATTGGTGGGCGACTTATCGGCTAGTTTTGCCTCTAGAGGCAGAAATGTGACATTGGGCTGACTAACGTGAGCTTTTTTGCCTCTAATTGGCTTTTCTGCACTTTTCTCTCGGCCACAAGTTTATGACCTTGACGCTAGTGTTAGCAGCAGTTTTTCCCGCGGGTAGCTGATACTATCGCCTTGTAGCGACGTATTGTACATACGTCGGTAATAGGGCAATGGTTTTCAGTGATAAGAAGCGTTACGAAAATTGCTGCTAATTAACACAAACACTAGTTAGAGGCAATTCTTGTAAATATACCCCTTGATGTCTCAATGGAATTTATTTCTGCACCTTTATGGTTTTTTTATATACCGAGGATGTGATGCTCCACCACGACCTGAAGATGCCAAAATCACAGTCTCTCTTTCCACCTTCCACACCAGCACTGCAAACGTAAAGAACACCCATTATTCATATTAGTCCACAGATACCAGACACATACTACTTGGAGCCAGATGAAACAAGCTTTTTCCTGTTTGCAAACGGGCCGATTCGCAGAATCAGCCCGTTTGCGAACGACAATTTTTGCAATTACCTATTTTGCAAACGCATTTAGGGAATCACAATTTGCGATTCTCTAAATGCAATGCAGGAAGCACTTTTTAAATTGCGACCCTGCTTTAAGGAATCGAAATTTACCCCCAACTTCAAGTTGGTGGTAAATTGTAAATCCTTAGAAAAATGCACAATTTTGCATTTTTCTAAGTGCCATGTGGCGCACATACATGCCCTTAGGCCATGTGTTTGCGCCACATGTACACACATGCATATTTCAGGGGTGCAACAGGGTGTCCTTTTGGCACCCTTGCACCCTTGAAATTGCATGTGCAATTTGCGAGTACCTATTGGGAACTCGCAAATTGCGCATACAATTCCCATTCTTTCCTACGGGCCTCTAGGCCCATAGGAATGAATGTGAAAGCATTCCTTAATAGCGAATCGCAATTTACGACTCGCTAGTAAGGAATATGTAGGAATCGCAAAATATTTGCAGAAACCTACATATATTGCATTTTGTGAGTCTATAATAGCGAATCGGTAAAATTAGCTGTTATAGACTCGCAAAATGTAATCTAGATACATCTGGCCCTAGGAGTCGGGACAACAATCCAAGCACCAGACACCATTTATCTTTCTGCTACGGGAAGAATTGAACAGGTGAAATAGGCACAAAGATATGCTAATGATAAAGTGGTCTCAACCCACAGAGAATAACCATAATCTGCACTGGTACACTACAGGTAAAACTTGACAACATACAAACAGAACTAATGTAAGCTCTTTCATTCTGCAGAGTACACCCTGCAGCAATAACCATCATGACTTCTACAGCTTGATACAACTTTAAGACAATAAATCCAGCTACATACATCACCCATGCAGTGCAACACAGACACAAATAGTTAGAAAGGTAGATGAATGGAGGGCTAAGCTTATATCATTGTATAATTTGGAAATGGCCCTGTATAAATTAAAAGGTAGGGCAAGAAAGAAATTCGGGGTAGCAATATGGAAGCCGATCGCAAATTGGGTATAGGAATTTATTTTGATGATCAGTTTCAGGTTAACGTCTGTAAAGTCAAGGACTATTTTTGTTGTATATGACTGTATGTTTGTATATGCCCCTAACTTAAGGCTGTTCTCTGTATATTATGAAATTTGTTTAGCATTTTTGCCTCACTGAATTGAATAAAAAATAAAAAATATAAAAAAAAAAAAAAAAGAAAGGTAGATGAAAGCGTATCCCCTATTGTTGAAAACCATAATGTAGGGACGTGTTCAACTCATACGAACACAGGAAACACAGCAACAGGTTTCCCACTCTGTGCCATACAGCACAATGGCCATGCCACTTATTGGCGCACCCCCTCTCCAAAGATGAAAATTGTGCAATGAACACCCCAACTATTTCAGTATGAAACTTCTAAAAAACACAGCAGAACAGGAAGTACAAAAGGTGTAATCCTCACTCGCACTTGCACAGCACAATGCGCATAGCACCGAGTGGCGTACATTTTATCCACAAGACTAGGCACTTTAATGGACATCTACTGCACTCTCTGCGGAGCGAGTACGTTAACCCTACCTGTGTACTACATAACAATATATGAATAAACTTGTGACAGTTTTCCCCCAAAAAGGTGTGTGGTCTGTTTTTGTTGATGATGCAACTGTATTTTGTTACAAAAGTATATGCGGAGACATGTCAGATGACAGAAAGGCTAGAATTGAAATGCTAAAGAACATGGGCATACCGAGCAAACACAAGAAAAAAACAGGGCTCCAAGAAATCCTACAAGAATCTCTATACCCTCTATTCGCATGGAGGTTATCTCATCCTCTGGATGCACAGCTTCCATCCTCCCACAAGATTGTACTAGTTTGTTTAACTCGGCAATAATAGAGGAAACATAAGTACAAACATAATTAAAAGCATGTATCTGCACTTGATTGCTACGATATCTGTGTGCATCACCTTGACCATGAAAATAAAAAGAAGACGCATATCAGTGCATATTTAAATTACTTCGAACCAGCAAACACTCTTTCACTCAACACAAACAAATGAGGATGATAACACTGCAGAAATCACAAGTAACTTCTATCGACATTCCAAGGAAACTATGATGCAGTGGTATTAGGAACTTCCAGCTGCACAAGAAGTTGCCAAACCTCCAAATAAATGATGCCGAAAGAAGCATCTTATTTCAGAATATATTGTTACACAGTGGCATTTTTCACTAACAGCATTCAATTGATCCAAAACAATATATGAAATAGTTAAATTACCAACTAATAATTGCCCCCCTTGGCAGATATACATTTTCCTAAATTGTTGATAACACATCCGTAAATTGTAGGTCCTTAGCACTTTAGAGTGAAATACTAACAAAGTCCCAAGAGTGTCCCCATGAGGACTTGAAATAAGGCACTTCTGAGTGCCTCGTGGGCTCACAATTCCGATCATGTAGTGTAGGAAAAACATTCAAAGCATTTAGAAGGCCTGCTCTTCACCCGCACTATCTGCGGAAATATGAGTCTAAACAAAACTATAATATACACTATACTATACCATACTACACTATAAAATGCTATATACTATAATAATCACAATAAGCCTTTCTACCTTTTCCACACCTCTTCCTTTGTCCAAGTCCTAGAGGCCAAAACGTATGGTTACCAGAATGACAATGGAATTAAGACTTCCTACTCCGCCCCCTTCAGTGTACCAAGGCCTGGGACCAAGACATTACAAACTACTAAATAGGATGCAGAGGTGCACATCAATTATTAACAACCGACCCACAGGTGTACACCTCATGAGCTCTCATGTTGACAATTACACACTTTGAGATGAATCCAAGTGAATCCACAAGACAAAGCTACATGAACAAACGGAAAAATTCAGATGTTTCACAGCTGTGGTGGGTAGAAGATCATAATTTTATGAAAGACACAGAGACTGATATTATGCATTCCTCTTTCATTGCAAACTCACTGCAGCAACGTCACAATGTAAAGAACCTAGAACAAGAATCCATTAACATTCTAATCTCCATATAATTCCCTGTGTGGCAGCCATCTTCCTTTTTTTGCTACGAACAAACTTAAAAGTCCAACTTTAAATAACTCTTAAACCACTGGAACCACTTCTTCTTCTACATAATTTCATGTTTACTTTGTGAACTCTCCTCCTGTAAATAAATCAGAAATATATTATAGGGCGGGAATTAATAGGGTGGGATAATATCAGCCTCCATGTCTTTAATAAAATCATGATTTTCTACGCACCCCAGCTGTGGAAAATCAGAATTTTATGGCAAGGCATGGAGGCCAATTTTCTGCATGTTTAAAGCCTTGCCATAATATACCTTACAGTACAATCCACAGGTTTAAAATAATGTTTCTTAAATATTGATTCGGAGGACCAATCTGCAGCGGCTAAAATTCCAGTCAATCCACCACCTACCAAGTAAGCTTTGAAAGCCGTAGCATCTATAGTAGAATGCGCTCTAAATTTTGTGATATCTATTCCTGCTTTTTTCATTACCTCTCTTACACACCTAGCCAGAGTAGGTGTACTCACTGGTTTGTAAGGTCTCCTAAAAGTAATTATCAATTGCGAGTTCGTCCCATCCCTTAAACTCACTGTCCTTTCATATTCTCCCAAACATCTCACCACACACAACTTTCTACAATTGTAAGTGGCTCTTTATATACTGTTCCCAAATAGGTACAGTGTGTACAGTTCAAGTTCAAGAATACTTTATTCGACAACTTAGGGGCATACGCATCAACATTAGCATTTGCGATTCCTTATTAGCGAAAAATAAGGAATCGCTAATAAGGAATAGCAAAAGGCTATGCATGTAGGAATTGCTATTCAAATAGCGATTCCTTAACATTCCTTATTACCGAATCGGTAATACCGAATCGGTAATAAGGAATACCTACCCATTCATTCCTATGGGCTTGGAGGCCCATAGGAATGAATGTAAAGCCATTCTGTATTAGCGATTCGGTATTACCGAATCGCTAATAGCTGGAGCACTTTCAAGGGTGCCAGGGTGTCAAAAGGACACCCTGTTGCACCCCTGAAAATGATATGTGCACATATGTTGCACACACACATGCTCTAAGGGCATGTGTGTGCGCAACATGAAACTTTGAAAAATGCACAAAAGTGCATTTTTCAAAGTTTTTGCAAATTACCATGCAGTTCATCTTCATGGTAATTTGCTCCCCTGATTAGCGAAATCGCTAATTTTTTAACTTTGATGCATTGCATTTAAGGAATCTCACTTTGGGATTCCTTAAATGCAATCGCTATTTAAGGAATCGGTATTTAAGGAATCCCTATTTAAAGAATCGCTATTTAAGGATTCCTTAAATACCGATTTCTGCTTTTGGGTTGATGCATTGGGATTGGGTATTTTTTACTTAATACCGGGAGCTAATAAGGAATCGGTATTTTACCGACTGGATTTTGGCTTGATGCATAAGGGTGTTAATGCCTTAAAAGTGATCATATTATACAACAATACATTTCAGTTACACAGTTTAAAAGAGAATCTAAAGTATTCCTGATATCAGTCCCTATGACCATAATCTAAAAATACAGCGATATAGAACAAAGACATTATAAAAAATGATGTGCAAAAGAGCAAAGTCCCTATAAACGTGATTCTGGTCTCAAACCAATAAGCTAGGACCTAGTATGTTATGAGGGGCATTCCCAATAACGGGTCAGGAGGTCACGATCTAAAGTGCAAGTAGTGCATGAAAATGAAGTGCAGAGTACAAGGGAATGATCTCATAGTTCCAAGGACTTTGCATATATACATACATATGGTTTTAGACACGCAGAAATACAATCCCGGAAATGACCTTGACTTGACGATCATCATCCTCCTTCTTTTTCACGAATTGCCCAGGACCAACTCAGAAACTTGGCGACCCCTATTGTAATAGTGGAGTCGCCACCGTTTTTCAGTAGACTTTTAGCAATCATTGCTGAGTTCGTACAAAAATTTCTACAAAGGGGTTTAAGCCACACGCTTCTGGGTAAACGGTAAGCGGGGCAAACATATAAAAGGTGGTCAATATTTTCAACAAGGTCTGGGCAGAATGGACACTTGTCTCCTTTGCCGGTTGACCAGTTGCGGGTGAACTTCCTAAGCGGGATAGTTTCTACTTGAAACTGGTGAAACAACCTGCGATCTCTAGGTTTCGTGATCAAATCCCAGTAGCACTCCATCCGGGGGACATCTTTAAAATCCAAAAATGCTCTTGTCAGTGGGAAACCACCCGTGGTGGAGTGCCTCCGATTTTTGATCAAGTCCCAGAAGGCTGCTTTATATGATACTTTCGTTGGAAATACAGCCGACTCAGGAGACACCCATAAGTCCCTCATCCCCATCTCATGAAGAAGAATTTTAATTCTGGAGAGCCATAAAATCTTGTTTGAACGGTCCAGACCCCTTATTTCAAGTAAAGCGTTGGCAAAAGGGAGTAATTCTGGGACCGTCCAAAGCCTTCTCCAGAAGGCCAGCATTCTAAAATGAACAATGTCCTCGATTGCATTGCAACCCAGGTCAAGAAGGAGGGGGATACGGGGGGTCGATCGGGGAAGGCCTACAATAGATCTTAAAAACTTATTTTGGGCCAGTCTTAAATCGGATAAATTACTATAACCCCATATCTCAGCGCCATAGAGAATAGCTGGAATGATTTTCAGGTTGTACATTTTTACACAGGGGCTATTGGCTTGGTCTGGGAGAGCCTATGTTCCTTTATCAGCACCCTAGCTAGCTGGGAATGTTTCAGTGCAAGTAACTTCACCTGGGGGGACCAGCTTAATTTTTCTCCTATGGTGATACCCAAATACGTGAATACGTTGGCCTGTTCCAGGAGCTTCCCGCTCATGTAGACTCTTGCAGTAACAGGCCTCGCCCCATGGAGTACCATAAATTTGGTCTTACGCGCATTAATCACTAGCTCATGGTCGCTACAGAACTGCTCAAAACGAGACAGTGCCAACTGAAGGCCCTGCCTCGCTTTTGATAGAATCAGAGTGTCGTCAGTGAACATGAGCAAAGGTACCCTTTGGCCATTCAGCATGGGCGCGTCTGTGGGGAAATTATCAAAGTACTGTACCACCCCATTAATAAACAGTGAGAAAAGTGTTGGGGCCAGGACGCCCCCTGCCGAACGCCCTTCCCCACACTAAATTTCTCGGTGACATCACCTGGTTTCCCCCACCTAACCTGTGCATAGTTAGAGTTGTGGAGATTAACCACAAAATCCACCAATTCCCTGGGCATCCCCAGTCCCAGCAAAACATCCCACAGTTTAGATCTAGGGACAAGATCAAAGGCAGATTTTAAATCTACCAAAGCTGCGAAAATCAGGCCCCTACCTAAGGTGACCTCCCTCCAGTAGAGCATGACAAATCTAAAAACTTGGTCTAGAGTCCCCATGTGAGCCCAAAACCCTACTTGTAAGGGAGATAAAATGTTTTCATTGGTCATCCAATTTTGAATCCTACCCAGCAGGACCCGGGCAATGACTTTTTGTAGAGCATCAATAAGGCTGATGGGCCTATAATTGGCTGGAGCGGAACGATCCCCCTTCTTATAAATCGAGATGATTTCCGCCCCGGACCAAGAAGATGGAAAGGGAGTTCCCCCCGCCAGAGAATTGATCAAGGTCGTAATGTAGGGAACCCAGAGATCACCATGCTGTTTAAATAAATCTGGGGGAATACAATCGGGCCCCAGGTGCCTTACCGCTTGGGATGTTCCTTAGTACCACCTCAATATCCTTGGTACTAAACGTCAAGGGAGTATCTATACTTATAGCTGGGGAGGTGATTTCCCTCTCTGTACCCTGGCGATATTGAGCTTCAAAAAAGGCAACCCAGTGGTGTGGATCCACGTTATTGTTTGGGGTGATCAACCTTTGCCCGTTCCCCCATTTTATCAAGTCCCAAAACTGGGTCATATTTCTTCCTTTACATGCCAACAACAGATCCTTCCAACGCTCCTCGTCCCAGTCTCTTTTTGCAGTTTTTAAGGTTGATTTGTAAAGTGCACTGGACTGCTGGATGGAAGTGTGGTTCCTAGATTTAATGGCTTTCACAAGGGCCTACATAGGTCATTATACCAAGAGATGGGTTCCAACTTACGAATCGCTCTAGACGGCTTGGTGTTTATAAAATACTTTTTCAGCCTACTAAAAAGCTCAGTATGGATTGTTGGCAATAAAGCTTTAAGTGTCTCCTGCGAGCCGCAGTCGTTAATTTTCCTCATTGATCCTGTCACTAATGCCCTAATTTCTAGCACACTCTTTTCATTGAGAGCCACCTTATCCCAACGAACCCTTCTGAGATCATTTCCCAGTATTACATGATTAGAACTGCTGTCAGACTCCAAAGTGGCAGTAGGGCCAAAGCTCAAACCTTTTAGAGTTAGTTCCAGGGGATTATGGTCGCTTACAGGGCGAGATTGTACTTCCATGTCTAGGACATGGTGCCAAAATTCAACTTTTACAAGGATGTAATCGATCCTGCTTTTGTGGCGGCCGTTGTCAAAGGTCGCCATCCCCAAGGCATCGGACTTGGTCCTGCCGTTGGCTGCCCTAAGACCCCATTCGAGGCACAACCCTTTAACCTGGAGTGCTGCCTCGGTCCATTTTTTTATGGGCTGGAGGTCCAGCTGAGGCACACCCCAAAGAGAATCCACATCCTCGCTAAGCCTTCCATCGTCACAGTCCAATGGCTCAAAACCTGTATTAAAATCTCCAGTGATGATCGAGTTGGTGTTATGAGCGCCCACCGCTAAAAGGGTCTCGAGGGCTACAATGACCTGAGAACTCCTGCCCCCCGGTTGACCTCTAACCTTAATGTTAAACAGGAGTAAATCAAGGTCTCCTGAAGATCTTACTCTTAAAGCAAGGATATCGGGATTGTCGGAGGGAATCTCAGCCATGGTTATCCCCTCGATTTGCCTTACCCAACATATTAGGCCACCTACCGGTCTCCCCCTTACGCCCTTAATAGCCGGTTTCGAAAAGTTTAAGTAACCCGCATGGAACACGTTGTCCACTGACCAGGTTTCCTGGAACGGCCATATGTCCACTCTGTTAATGAAGAATGATCAATCTAATGACCCAACTTTTGATTCCAGGCCCGCTATATTCCACAAAGAAATAGTCATAAGTTATTTCTGTGGAATAGGAAACAGGCACCCAGTAACAACATCTGGGGCCAAAAAACGACTAACCGGGATCGTTACAGCAGTGGAGGGAGCCAAGGTTTGGACCATAGGGTTTACTGAATTGGAATGACTGGTAGTGGATAGCGCTCCTCCTGTCCCAGGACCTCCTATCACTGCTCCCCCAAGGACACCCACCCGCTGTCAATCTATATCTTCAAGTGAAGAGATGGCATCAAAGCGGTTATTGAGCTGGATAGAGAAGTCTGGCCTAGAATAATTACGTTGGGCTGATCGAGTATCCCTGTGTCTCTGTTGATAAAAGAAACTTAGGGGGAGTATACCAATAGGTGCCCCCTCAACTGGCGCATGACCAACCATCTCTAGAATATGACGGTCCAAACCCGGGGACCTGAAACTCAAAACTACACAATCCCCTTGTAAGGTTTTGGCGGATTGACCAACCCATTCAATCCGCCTAGCCATTTTGAAGTCCTCAAATAAGCCGTCCCCAATGTCTGTCACATTGTTCAGATAATATAGGGCCTTATTTTTGAGAGAGGACCAGTGTTCTTGTGTGCCCAGGGGAAGGGGGGGGGGACATTCACCAAGATGATCGTATAGGGGGTCGCTTCAGGGGGCAGGCGAAGATGAGAATGCCTCGATTTATGACCAACGGCACTATTAATATCCGACCTCCGAGGGCACTTAGGTACAGAAGGACCTTGGCTAGAGGATGTCTCAACATTGCTTAGCCCAGATGGGAGGATGGACCTTACACTTCCAACTGTATCTACCCCAGCCACATGAGGTTTAGCCTGTACCTTGGCACCACTCTGGTCCTTGTGGGTATCCCCCACCGAGGCCTGGATGTAACCAGTAGTGACTGCCCTAGAGTACAGAGCCTGGTCCTCATGTGGTAAACGTGCCAAGGCATCCTTGATCCTAGCAAGCCTATGGTCTACAGAGTCCAGTCTTTTAATGAGTGGCTCAAGTAAAGCGACTAATTGCTCCTTGAAAGCAAAAGAAGGGTCATTTTCACTCACAGGGTAAATTGGGTCTGTAGGGGCTTTAGGAGGATTGTCAGAAGATACAGAACTTGAACTACCAAAAACAAATACCCCATTCGTGGCAATAGATGGAAAGAGAGGTTTTTGTTTTATAATACTATGCCCCTTCTTTGCTTTTTTCTGTGGCGCTTTATTAGAACTCCCCACCACTTTCATCCCTCTAGTTGTTACTCCAGCGGGAAGGCACGGGAGGCTTGGTGGAGGCAGCGAGTGGAGCTCAATGTTAGTAGTAACTGGACTAGGCAGCCTAGACTGAGTACAAGTGGCCGGAGCAGCAGCTTCAGGTGATGACCGGATGGTATGCAAAAGCGCACATGACGTGGCCCCCCCCTAGAATCCTGGGGTCTAAAGAAAGTCTTCGTTCAGTGGCCTCAATTTCATGGATTAGGACGGATTCCGCTCTTTTTAGGAAAGTGTCCAGGGTACCGACCACCCTGTCGCCCGTTTTTCGTTTGTTCATAGTAGGGGTGATTTACAACCCGCGACGCACCTACTACAGCAAGAAGCAGGGCAACCAAAAGTCGAAACTAAAGCACTCCTACCTCAGGGCCAACCAAAGACAAGAATAGAAAAAGTAAATAATGTGGCCCAGCCTCATCCGGCCTTGAACGGCCACAAACTGCCCCGCCCTTGTCCCGGGCTTCTCCCGGCGCCCCGCGCACGTCCTCGCGGGGCGAAGGACCAGGCTGGCCTTTATGCACCTCCTGGCGCGTGATCAGCTGGCGACCTGGCCCAGGGGATCCTGGGTGTTGTAGTTCCAAGGACCGGCGGAGCCAAGCCCGGCCGGTTCCTCGTCCCGCTGACGGTGCTGGCAGGGGAGGGCGGAGCCAAGCCCGGCCACAGGAGCAGCGAGGCAGCAGGAGAGCAAGCAAAAAACAGGTAGGCAGGCGGGGAAAACAGGGGGCTCTGCACCAGGCTTGCCTTTATGCGCCTCCTGGCGCAGGATCAGCTGGCGACCTGGCCCAGGGGATCCTGGGTGTTGTAGTTCCAAGGACCGGCGGAGCCAAGCCCGGCCGGTCCCTCGTCCTGCTGACGGTGCTGGCAGGGGAGGGCGGAGCCAAGCCTGGCCACGGGAGCAGCGAGGCAGCAGGAGAGCAAGCAAAAACCAGGTAGGCAGGCGGGCTGTACAGAGTCCACAGTCCCCAGAGGTTTGGCAGAGGCTAAATAAAGTTAGATATAACCTTACTCTCTAAAGTCAAGCAGTAAGGCAGTATCAGAGGACAGTGTAAAGCATTTATTGTACACACTCAGTCAGCAAATGGTCTCATTCACTCAAGAACTGAACTCTAGGCCAATGATTTGTATATAAAAATATATGGTTGTTTTATTTTAGAACCAACAATAGGTATCAAAATATACTTTCTCAGAATGAGATGCTTTAGTTAAATACTTTGCAATAGGCAATTGACTTTTGAATGCAATAGTTACAGTTTGTTGCAATAGGCAACACAATTTCAAACACAATAATACATTGAGCTCAATGGGAATTTCAAGTTAAACGCAATTGATTACTTTTAGGATTACTTTTCTAACTCCAGGACTGGATCCTAGATTCAGTCCTGGAACAGTTCTTCGAAACAGGTGAGTAAATACGATTTAGTTACTGTGGTGATTTTTAAGCAATAATTTGATATTTTAAAAGTTGACACTTAGAAACATTTCCTAATTAAATCACCAATGTTATCCTATGGGAGGATATTCACTTAGCAGGTAAGTGGGGTTATTGTTACTTTTTCTAGCTCAGTGTTGGATCCTGGATCCAGCACAAGTGTACCACCTGTAAGCAGTTGAGAGAATGCGTTTAGGTTATACAGGCGATTTCCAGCACTGGGATCTCTCCTAAGAGCAGGTGAGTATTTTCGATTTAGCTACTCCGTTGATTTTAGGTGAATATTTTAAAGTTTAGAAACTCCACACTTAGAAGAATTTTCAAGTGGAACCAGCCAATGTTACCCTATGGAAGAAAAGTGAGTTATCGGCTTTTGGGTAAGTACTCGACTGGCAGAGTTAAGGTTCTGGGCATAGACTCAGGGGTCTCCCAGGGTCAGGTCAGTACAGTTGTTACACCCTCAGCGGCACAGGGGCAGCCGGGTGCAGAGAGAGTAAGGCCCAATGTTATCCTATAGGAGGCAGGGGGCCCTTGGTTGGTGGCTGCTGGCGAGCAGACCACGCGGCTGTGGGAGCTGGGCTCCTGGTCATTTGCTCAGGGCAAATGGGGAAGTAGGTTAGAGTAGAAGTTGCACTGCCAGGGCCACTCGGGCGGCTGGTTGCAGGGTGCTTTTGAGCCGTTGGGCGCTCAATGGATAGCAATGGAGACGCTCAAGAACGACCAAAGGCTGCAAGCTCGGGTACGAAGATTCTTCAGGTGCGACAACCACTTTGAGAGGTAAGTTGGGTAGTTGGAAGATAGGTAGGTACCCAGAATTTGGGCACAGGGGGGCACAGGGGGCCGCAGGGCGCCGGGTACAGGGGTGCCTTTTGGTGTCAGGAAATCTTACCCTCTGTTGATCGCCGTTGGGGGGTCCCTGGTTCTGAGGCTGCAGGCGTCGTCTGGAGCGTTGAGGTGGGTCCTTGGGTGCCAGATTCGGGGTCACAGTCGCCGGGGGGACGTCCTCGTGGTCTTAGTCCACTCCAGCACAGGCCAGGCTTTGCGGGTGCAGAGTGTGCAGGGTTCACGGTTCCTAGCTGATGCCAGGGGTCAGTTTACTTGCTTTGAGCAGTGCCACTGCTCGTGGGAGTCCCAGATGCTCAGAGTCACAAGGTAGCCATGTCCTCCGGGGTTTGTGAGGTTGCTGGCCATGGGAGATGCCGGGATTTAGCAGGAGCAGGTTCGAGGGTCGACAGGCCGATAGGGCTGGGGCCAAAGCAGTTGGTGTCTTCCTCTTGTTAGCAGCTGCATGGCAGGTCTTCTTTCGTCTTGATCTTCTTTGCTGTTTCGGAATCTGGATCTAAGGAAGGAAGGTTCAGGATGCCCCTAAATACTAAATTTAGGGGTGTTACAGGTATGTAAAGGGCAGGGACAACTGGGTCCCTGCCCTGGGGTGCGTACACCCCTTACCCTGCCACTCTCCTGTGGGAGGGGGGCAGTGGCCTAGTCCTGATTGGGCAGGGCTCCCCATCTTCAAGATGGCGAGAGCCCGGAGATGTGTTTCACCTCGCCACCCCCACCTGAAGGGTGGGGTTGGCAGAGGCTGGCACACCCCCTGTCTTCCCTTGGGGTTTCCGGCCAGTCTTCCCGCCAGAGTGGGGGTTTAGAACCGGTAGGGGCCAGTTGCTGAGTACAGCAAGTGGCCTGGAGAAGCTCACAAAGGCGGCATGCCTTTGAAGCTGGGGGAGGAGACCTAGCACCTCGCCCAGGATGTGCATTGTTGCAGACCCAGGAGAGCAGATGGCTCTCTACCCAGGGGTCCAGCAACATGTCTGCTGTGTGGCAGCCTAGGCAGCCCCTCAGACCAGATGTGGATTGTAGGTTAGGTTCAGGGGGCATCTCTAAGATGCCCTCTGTCGTGCATTGTACATTAACTACCAAACTTCTCAGTCTACCATTTACCAGGGGCTGACATGTGGCCAGGGTTTGCCAATTTGGGTTTCAGATTTCAGCACAGTTTTTAGGGAAGGAACATAGGCCCTGGGCACCTGATTGGAAAGAGCCCAGGGCACACTCAGTCAAAGTACATTCAGCAATTCAGCAAAAAGTGGGGGCATACCATGCAAGAAAGATGGCACTTTCTCACAACAATCATCCAAGTTTGGGTAAAAAATTGTTCGGGACATTATCTTTGTTCTCTTACTAACATTGAAACAAACTCCTTCAGGCATACATCTACATCCCGAGAGCTCCAGGCCCTTAACATCTGAGACCCTCCTAAACGAGATAAGGTAAAGAAGCATAACCAATTTCGAAAAGAGTCTTTTTAAATCTAGAAACTCGTTTTATGACCAACTTGCCAATTTTTGCAACACCACATCCACGTGCCACAAAGATGAATATCTAGCCCCTGGAGGGGCCCTTAACCCTATACTCCTTTAGAGTCGTATTTCTACATCCTGTTGTCCAACTGGAATCTATCTATCAACTCATGGCCAGCAGAAATTGCTGACCTGCTAATGTTCACCAAACTGTAAAACCTTCCATCTATGAAAATCTCTGTAAGTTAATTAACCACATCTTCCATAGGTGCTGATATGAGATCCAAGTTCCTCGAAACACACCAACAAACCCACTTTCTCCAGGCCAATCTATATGCCTTTGAGGTTCCTGAAGCCTAGGATTCCTTAATGAGTTTCGAAGCCTCCAGTGATAATCCCGACACCTGCCATGCTCTCCCAAAATCTACCAAGCCATCAATCGCAGTTGTCCTTGCAGAAATAACTTGTGCTTGTCTCACCCTGTACCCATTAACAGATCTGGGAAGCTTAGAAGAAGTACTTGGTTCACTATCAACATCTTCAAGACATCCAGGTACCACACTTGGGATGGCTAAAAGGGAGCAGCCAAAACCACTTCCGCCTTGTCTCCTTTTACCTTCAATAATACCTTCTGAATCAGAGCAAAGGAAGGGAACGCATATCCCCGAATTCTGCTCCAATTCTGAAGAAATGCATCTACTGCTTCTGCTTCTGAGTCCGGCCTCCAACTGTCAAATCATTGTCATTCGATACCTGATGGAACTTTTTTTTGCAAAGGAACCTGCCAATAACTCCAGATAATTTATGTGCATCTGTTTTTCCTGATCTGTCCACTTCCCACCTGTTGTCAAAGAGCCACACCTTGCTTTCCAGCCCTGAAGACTGGCATCTGATTCTATCACTACATCTGGTATAGGCCCAAATATCGCCCTTCTATTCCATGCTTCCAAATTTTCCAACCACCAGCTTTATTCTTCTCTTGTTTCCACGTCAAATGTACTTCCTGTGAGTATGCCATTCCTCTGTCTAAGAACCTTGTCTTCAATCTCTGACGATCTCGATAATTTAGGGGAGATGGACAAAAAGCCTGAATGGAAGCTGACAATGGAACTAATACCATAGCTATTTTTATCAAGGTATTCCACTCTCATACTAGCATTCCCCGAATTTCCTTGCAAGTCTTCTTTACCTTCTCCATTGCCGACCTCAATATATGATCCAACGTCCAAATCTGAAAAACCCAAAACACAGTTTCCTGTATGGGTTTCATCCATTATTATTTCCTGTTTATTACAAAGCCTATATCCTCTAATACATGTACTGCCAACATCATGTGTTCCTCTGCTAACTCCCTGTTCTGTGACATAATTAAAATAATCTCCAGGTACACTATCAGACGCACTTCTCTCAACTGTAACCAAGCAGCTATAGGTCTCGTAAACTTTGTGAAACACCAAGGGTCCAAAGTGAGCCTGAAAGGGAGACTTTTGAATCTCCACATAGACCCTTTCTATAGAAACTTTAGATAATTACGTTGTTCTAAACATACCGGCACTCTTAAATATGCATTTTTCAAATCCAACCGTGTCAACCAGTCTCCCTTCCTCAGAAAATCCCTCAACAAGTGATTGTATTGTACCCACTCGTTTAATTCCTTTAAATTTACCACCGGTCTCATACCCTTGTCCTTTTTCTCTACAAGTAAGAGGTTGCTTACAAATCCATTCTTCTTTAACTCTTGTACTTCCATATCTACCATTTTCCCCCCTTTTTATAAAATGCAACACCCTTGGGTATCTTAACTGAATTGGGTTCTCTTCAAAATCTATCCGATATTCCCTCATTATTTGTAAAACCCGAGGTTATTTCTTTCCATCTGTCTAAAAAATAGGCGAGTCTGCCACCCAACTTTTGCACAAAACACAAAGGGTAATTTCCAAAACATACCTTGTTGTCTCGTCCTTCTTTCACCGCTATATCTTCTCCTTCCCCTCTGTCTCTACGGGTAAAAAACAGTGGTATGAAACACAAAGTTCTGGGAGCCAATGGGTGAAAGAACTTCTGGTGATTCCCAATCCATGGCTGGGGAATCAACCCTGCATTCTCTAGGTCCCTCCAGAAACCTTCCTAATGTCCTACTTAACCTTTTGAATAGAATTGAATTCCCTAGCGTAGCGGGACATCTCCTTAAAAAACTCATCTCCAAAAAGGAGCCCATTTGCCTCTTGACCTTAGTCTTTGCTTGCCAATTCCACCAATTTAGGGTCTATTTTCCTTAGCAGACTTTTCTGACGCTCTGCTCATAGCACAGCATTTGTGTTCCCTAATAGGCACACTGCTCTTTGGACTCATTGACACAATTCCAATACATCCAAAGCTGTCTCTTGTAGGTATGCCTCTTCGCATAAATTAAAACCTTTTTTAATGGGCCAAAAACATCAAGTAGTCGATCCTGGCAACCTTTTAGACCTTTATCGAGACCACGTCTGGGGTCTCTACCAGCCTTATTTAAGAAAGTTATCATTTTAGCATCTAGCTCTGGCGTATACGCCACCTTGTTAGCTAGAGAAGGTCTTGAGAATTCAGAACGGAGTCTAGTTCTCACCTGTTTAGGCATCTTGCACCTAATCCAGAACTCAACATGTTCCGCTACATGTTTAGCAGGTACCCACTGAGGAGAGAGTGGATCTTCAATCGTATGTGTGTCAAACATGAAGTCCCCTAAGGGATTTTTAACCTGATTCCTTTCATCCTTCTGTCCTTTCTTCTTTTTAATCCTTTTCTTTCTCCTTCTCCTCCTCTGAAGCATTAAAGTCAGATGAGCAAGATATCACAATGTCTCCACAGATAATTGATCTGTGCTCCTTTGTGGCCTTTATAGATTTCCCATCCAACTCTTTTAAAGTTGTCCTTCTCTCGCCTTTCTGATTAAAGGCCCTTTATTCCTACTCGCTTCCTCTCTGCGGACATGCTTCTGCATCTGGGTCACCTTTTGGCCACTTCCTCCAGCCATTCTACCACCTGCTACTTCTTCCACTGACCAAAATTGCTCATCCTCAATTTCATTTAAAAATCTCCATTCAATGTTTCCCATGCAATCTTCTATTCTTCTCCCAAGCTGCATTTCCAATGCAGAGACAGCCTTGTTGACACAATCCTGAACTCTGTCCTCCACATTCCTCTCAACTGTATTACTATCTTCCATAGTCTCAACCTATTCTTACCAAGCAATATATTCGAATATTCAGAAAATAACCTTTACTAATATTCTGCTATCTCTCCAAAATAAAACCCTTTTTTCAATCGAATCTCCTTTAAATATTTTAATCAATGAGTCCCAAAAACGCTGGACTACAACGACCAACTGTCTCCTCCTCACTTTGATCTTTCTTTTTCCCAAAAGATGGCCGCCAACAATACTAAACTATTCAATTTGTTTTTGCCTATCCAAGATGCCCGCCACATCAGTTGACGCTAGTATGGGAACTCTATTGGGCCAAAAGGGGTGTACTGTTTAAGCGCAAGCTTCAGGTAGGCAACCAGCCTCTTTAATTTTAATTGTTCCAAACGAACCTCTCCGCTTATGACTAGAATCCTACTGGAGTCTAATGTGGAGAAGATACCTTGGCGATCGCGCTCACTTTCATATCCCCTCATACCCCTCTCCCGATCAGGTCCTCAATTCTACTCGGGATCAGAGATGGGAGGAGTAGAGACAACGTGCGATCCTCGCACTAAAACAGTCTGTGGTAAAGGAGCATTCAAGCCTCTTCAATCAAAAGGATTAATGTTTTAAACTCAATGGGATAAATACATAACTTGCATTATTTTTTAAAACGCTGTCTTAAAATATCTTAATTATACGAGGGCTCGTAACAGTAATTCCGCCCTGGAACAGGTTTACTTTTAATGAGATCTTATTTTCACTAAATCTAGTTAATAAATGTAGCACTATATTTGTCATACTTTCTCCTCAATCAAACAACTACTTAAACCCAAACGTTATGCCAGTAGTCAGCTTACACAGAACATCAAAATCCAAGCATACACAGAACATCAAAAGAGCTATTAAATATAGGACTTATCTGTGCTGGGAGCAGCAACAAAGAAGGATGATGGCTGCCACACAGGGAATTCTATGAAGATTAGAATATTAATGGATTCTTGTTCTAAGTTCTTTACATTGTGACGTTGCTGCTGTGAGTTTGCAATTAAAGAGAAATGCATAATATTGGCCTCCATGCCTAGCCATAAAATCAAATGACTTCCTCATAAGAATAATCACAGTTGCAGGAACAAGCACAGAATAGATGCTAGTAGGTACTTTACGAAGAAATATAATCTGATAGGTGAAATTGAAAATCAAATTATCACTGAGATGTTATTTAAAGCACACTTCATCAGCTGTTAAAAACACCATTCATTATTGCAAGGATCTGAATATATTGTTGTTAAACCATACTCCAAATAAAAGCAGACCAGTACAGGCGAAATTGAAATTTTGGAATTAAGTTATTTGATATCAAATAGTTGTAACAGAATCAATCCTGGTCATTTATAATATAAAAACTATTAGCACATGAATATGACATCTAATCAATACTACCCATCACCGTACTTTTAACAAAGAGGGAAAAAGTCTGATACCGGTGTAAGCGCTTTGGTTTGAGCAAATTTCAGGGCCCATATTGCGCTATTGGATGAATCGAAGTTCCCATCTGAGGTTGGTCAACAAATCAATATATTCAATAAATGTGCAGTACATTATGCTTCGCAAGAAAGACAGAAAATAATTATGTTTCAAATCATAAAGTTTATTAAAGTTTAAAATATTTACAAAAGCCAAACAAAACAGATTAGTATGTATATATTAGAGGATGAATCAGCATGCCTCAAAGAGAAGGGCAGAGAAAAGTCGTCTCTCTCATTAAGAGAGAACTATACATTTCCTTATCTCTACTCTAAGCTGCATCAAAAACCAATTTAACTCACTCCACTTCTGACTCCAATCTACATCACACTAGCTTAAATCACATGATTCAAACATTTGCCACACCTACACACTGTTCCCATGAAATGATCAGACCAAGTTAAAGTTAAATGATACAATTATGTGTGTCTTAGCTTCTCAGGGCCTTCCACAATACAACTTCTCTCATTCTGCTTCAAACTTACATTATCTCTAATAAATTGAGACACAGAGGCCAGCCTGTACTCTGCAGGCTTCTTCATGAATGTGCCACTTATTAACACATTCCATGATTATCAAGAGAAAAAAAGCATGTTACAAGGGAAAGAAAGGCATTCACATTTCACAAAGCAATGATGGCAACCCATGTTTGCCATTTTCAAAGCAAGCTTCATTAGCTATGGTCAATCTAAATGTAAATGCACATGTTTTCTCTACAAATACCTTTTGTGTGTTCATATGTTAACATCGCGTTCAGGGGAACCTATAAGTATATGAAATAAAAGTTCACCAGGGGTGTGCCCATGGCCAACTAAACTGCACGTTGAGCCGAGCCACTATTTAATCCTTCTATTTTTAAGCCATTCTATGTTTTTCACCACTAATGCTGTTTGCTTGTGCTAAAATCACACACAACAATAATTTGATTTCGAATTACATACCTGAATCGAACAAAAGAGTCTCGTACAAAAAATAAAAATGCACTAGCAGGCAGGTTGTATGACGGAACCTCAAAAGCATTTACCCCACACGCCTTTACAATGCAAAAACCAAAGGAAATAATGGACGGAGTGTTGAACATTGCAAGCACTCACCCCCAGTCAACTGATCTGGGTTTAATCCATCACCGTTCTTTAGCCCACTCTGCCACCCCAGTTCAGACATGGCCATATGCAAATCAGTCTGACCCTGTCCCTCATGGGAACAGTCCAGCCCGAACTGCCAAGCCATGTCTTCCCTGGACCGGAAACAAGCTTCCTAGGACCGGTTTCTGGCATTTCAGCCGTCTTCAGCCAGGCTTGCTTGAATCCAGTGGCAAAGTGAGCAAGGGACTCATGTCTGAGCATACCCTGCCAACTTATGGCGAACAAAGCAAAAACCAAAGGAAATGATGGACGGAGTGTTGAACATTGCAAGCACTCACCCCCAGTCAACTGATCTGGGTTTAATCCATCACCGTTCTTTAGCCCACTCTGCCACCCCAGTTCAGACATGGCCATATGCAAATCAGTCTGACCCTGTCCCTCATGGGAACAGTCCAGCCCGAACTGCCAAGCCATGTCTTCCCTGGACCGGAAACAAGCTTCCTAGGACCGGTTTCTGGCATTTCAGCCGTCTTCAGCCAGGCTTGCTTGAATCCAGTGGCAAAGTGAGCAAGGGACTCATGTCTGAGCATACCCTGCCAACTTATGGCGAACAAAGCAAAAACCAAAGGAAATGATGGACGGAGTGTTGAACATTGCAAGCACTCACCCCCAGTCAACTGATCTGGGTTTAATCCATCACCGTTCTTTAGCCCACTCTGCCACCCCAGTTACAATGCAGTCAGTAGCCTGTGTGCAATGTTACCACACAATTACTTTAGTACACAAGTCGTTACAATGACTTGCTTCAGGTGCACTAGACATTGGAATACTATTCCAACTCCAGTCTATGCAACAGTAGGGAAGGTGTTGACTTAAAAATCCTACAGCTATCCAACAACGTGCGCCTACAGCAAGTAGCTGTACCGCCTTGCATGGTAAAGTAACATGTGGTAACGTCACATGCGGGGTACTGACTTAGTTGTAAAGGCTGGTCGTTGCAAAGACTGCAGGGTAAAAATGTTCCCCGGCAGGAACAGCTGAGCATGCAGACTTGCAACAAATGCAACAAATCTGAAAGGAAATAATATCCGTATCATACACATTGGCCAAGTACAACAACTCTAAGTGAATTCAAACGAGTTACCTATTGATTCTCCCCACCCCCAAAAGTGGTTTCATTGTCAGATCATCCCGTCCAGCAAGCCAATCCTTAGTAAAAGCAACGCATTATAGTACTGCACACAAGGAAGTTTGAACACAAAGAAGCACACTCTGATATGACCTTCGATGATTCAAGGCCAGTAGTGGGGTGTTGCAGGAGCACTTCCTTCATAAATAATAATTTCTTACAGTGCTAACAAGTATGTCATTCCACCCTTGTTGCCACCATGGAATACAATAATCAATGTAGACATAAGGACTTCACCTGGAAGATATTCTTTCTTTTTAGAAGCCAAGATTGTTTTGGGGTTCCTATAACCGCAGCCTGATTGCAGCAGCGGACTTCCTTTTGTGAGCGAGTGCGAGATTTCTGCTACTTACTGCTGTATGACTTAAGAATCTCCTTACTTTGACACTACTTAATATGTGCAGGTGTGTTAAGGAACTCATTTGGTAACGAAGATTTATATTTTTAATTTCTTTTTAGAACTGCATCACTGCTCCCAGTACAACTTAGACTGCTTTAGCTCAGCAGCAGTATGGAGTAACCCCAGACCCCCTGATAATGAGGTTCATGGTACATTGAGCTGACAGGCAAATGCATTTCAAGGCAGTTTATTTGCTCTGTGAGACTGTAAGAAGCACTAGTGGAGCTATGCTCTTTTAATGAGAATAACTTTCCTCCATTTTCATTCATTATCATCATGCATGGTGGCTTCTTGAGTTAATTGCTAAGCAAGATACCAGGTTGTGCAAGAAACACGTGAAGACATCAGTTTAATCAACAAGCTTTATGTTGTGGTATCAGGATTTATGCCTATTCCAGTAAAAGCTTCACTAGGGGCTATAACACTGAAAAGGACTGAGGGATAGAGAAGGGCATGTGCACTTGATTTGTGCACCCCAGGTCATTTTCATATTACAGAAGGGGCCCCAAGCGCTGTGCAGCCCAGCCTTGATACTGATAGCACTGGCACACATGTAAGGCCAGCACTATTGTGAGAGGGCGTTCTCTCATTTACATGGGGGAGTGGCCCCATGCACATGAGGGTATTAGAAATGGGATTTCTGGTTGGCTAGGGCATGCACCTAAGCCATGCAGAAACCACTACTCTAGTCAGGGCAAGGGAGTTACACGCTGAAGAAAACCCCTGTTCACCCCCTTGGTAGCTTGGCAGAGCAGTCAGGCTTATCCCAGAGGCAATGTGTAAAGCGTTTGCGCAACACAACCACAAAGCAACGACACACTAGACACACCACAAAAGAAACTCCACACAAGGTTATATAAATATAGCCTTTGTATTATCCATAAAAAACATTAGAACACCATCACATATATATACTGTACCACAATGACTTTACAGGTATTATATACACCAATAGGCCAATCGGGCCACTGTCATAACATTGCATACATCACATGGCCAATTGAGCCACAGTCATGACAATTACAGTTTGGGATACCCAATAACTATTGGTAGGATTGCCCTTAGCACAAGACAATATGCATAATCATACTTAGTAGTGCACCATTGTAAACATTTAGAACAGGACACATACCATTACCGCTGCACACATTGGTGCCCCTTCCTGATAAGGGCCCGGCATGAGCACCAGCAACCGAATTTTAGGGCACCATATGAGGCAATTAGAGGGGGCAGGAACACTTTACAACATCATGAGCTCACCTGCGCTCTTATCTCTCCGGCATCCAGGGGTCGGTTGCCTGCGCTGAAGTTCCACCCCTCACAATTATTCACACACATACAGGCCTCAAGAGGCAGCCGCCTGCAATCGTGCGGCACGGCTGCCGGACTGCAAGCTGCATTCCCCTCAAGACCACATGGGGATGTGGCATTGCCAAAAAGAAACTGTTCCTCCCAGTCGCACCAGCCCGCAGGGGACTATTCACCAGACTGATGCCTCCACTGGATCCTCGCCAGGAGAAGGAGCGGGACTCCGCTTGGTCCACTCCCTCCTCATTCTGAACCCTCCCCAGGTCAACCACAACAGCTCCCTGCAAGGCAGGAGCAGGACCCAGAGTGGAGTCTCTGGTTGTTTCGCTCTCGAAGGCTGCCTGTGCCTGGCTTCCTGGTCCCTTGTGGGCTCTTCTCCTACGTCTCTAGGGAATCCCTGGCCGGGATCCAGTACTGATTCTGTACTTCCTTGAAGCCCAGGGCAACGTAGCAGAGCCCCGGCTGCAGAACCAGACATCTATCAACAGAGGAGCATACAGTGCTGCCCCCTCCCCTGCTGTAGGGCAAAAAGTGCTCTTCAGTTTTCTGCCCGTGCAGCTCCAGCACAATGCCCCTCTCAGGCACCAGAGGTAGTGCGCTCACCACACACTGGATTCATAGGGCAACAACCAATACAGCGCTCGGTCTGCCTCCCAACTGAAGACACAAACAAAGAGCAGGCAGCGCTCTACTCCCGAAATCCACAAGGGTAGAGCTGGGCACAGGCAGGCCAGCTCGCAGGGCCTCCCAGCAGAGGGCAGCCCCTCCAATCACCTAGCAGGCAGCAGCTGAGCCCTCAGCTGTTCCTCCTGGATCTTCAGATCCAAGTAAGTTCCAAAAGTTGACCAGGCATGGGGTCCCAGCCAGAGTACTTATACCAGTAAGTGTCTTTGTCCTCCCCTGGCCCAGGGCTCTGAGCCCAGGCCAACACTCCCAGACAGAGCAAAGGGGGGGCAGAGACATCATTGTGGAAGGCAGGCACAGCCCTATTCAGGTGCAGGTGCTACTCCTCCCACCACTCCAAATGCAGACCAGGCCTATTCAGCCTAGCACTGACTCATCCAGACTCTCTGGAGACACTGCACCTCCCCAGCCCCTGTCACTCCAAGGTCAGAGAGTCAATACACAACAGGCAGGCACAAAGACACATAGCACACAGAAATGCCCACTTCTAGAAGTGGCATTTCTAAAATAGTAATAATAAATCCAGAACCACCAATACGCAGCATTTATCACCACTATTCTAAACATACCAAACTTGATCAGGCAACCCCTCTCATGTCAGGAATTACCACTGAAGCACATATCAGGGAATCCCTGATGCATTCCTATGTAAGGGCAGCCTCACAGCAGTGAGACACCAAATAGGCTGTTTGTCACTACCAGGACATGCCACACAGTTAAGGCACATGTCCTACCTTTTATCTACACCGCACACTGCCCATAGGGCTAGCTAGGGCCTACCTTAGGGGTAACTGATATGTAGTAAAAGGGAGTCACTGAAGTAGCAACCACATTATGTGCCACGTCACTGCGGCAGTAAACTGCGCGTGCAGGCCTTGCCGTGGCAGAGGCGTGAGACAGGCTTGAAAGGCTACTTTGGTGGGTTTCTCAAGCAGCACTACATGCCCACCAGTAGCATTTAATTTACTGGCCCTGGGTAATTGAGCTACCACTGTACAAGGGACTGGCAGGTAAATAAAATATGCCAAACCGGTGTAGACCAATCTTACAAAGTTTACCATAGAGATCACATGCACTTTAGCACTGAACAGCAGTGATAAAGTGCTCAGAGTCAGGTCAGACAAAATACAGGAGGAAGGCAGAAAGTTCTGGGATGATCCTGCAAAAAGGGCCAAGTCCAATAGAGGGAATCACTTTGCCTCTGCACCAGCATCACATTACGGATGCAAGCGCACAGGAAATCATGCTCTTATGAGGTGCACTGAAACTGCAACACTAAAAGATGGTGCACTGTGAGTGTGCCCTCTGAGAGCTGCGCACTCGATGTGATAAAAGGGCATCCCATGGACCCCGCAGACAATCCCCTACAGGCGGGTGCAGTTACTCACTGCAAGTGAATCTCTAATCCCTTTTCAAAGTGCAGGTGGGTTGCCGCTGCATTATGAAACACAGAGTGGTTTTGAAGCAGCTGCTCCATGTTTCACTTGAATGCGCTGCCTTCAGGGCAACACGACTTTGTGACTGCTCTGATGGCAATGCATTCATCATATTAAAGCTCACTTTCCCTGTTAGGAAAGTGAGCACTATTACTAATACGAACCCAGGAGGCAGTCTTTTTTACTCACTTCATCTTACTCCTGGTCTTCAGAGTCAAAACAGTAACCAGACAAAATATAACACTGCCTGCAGTGACATCACTCACACACTAGATATCTCTCACAAACACACATACACGTACACAGACACACAAATGGTGGAAACATAAGATACCATGGAATATCCACCTGAAATTTCACTGAACAGAACACTGCACCCTCAAATATTTACCGAATACATAATGATTGCATATGGTACACTCCAAACACTAGAAAGAGAAAGGCATGCAGGGAACGGATTGGCTTAATTATTCTTTGGCATATATATTTGGCATTCACATACTATGTTGATTAAAGAGCTGCTGAAATATACTTTGGCATCTTGAAGAGAAATTGGAGATTAGGAAACATCAGATTGGGTACACCTAGGAATTCTAATTGAGAGCAGAAATAAAGCTGGAGAAGAACATTAGGTCTTTCATATTTGATAAATCAAGAGTGTTCATTAAGGGTCGCTGGCAATCGAGGAGCATCTCAAGTGAGAAATATGAGACTGCAAAAATGATATAAAGATGAAATAATGTGGGACTTTGATCAACACATGCACTTTGAAAACGATTCCCAGGCACATCCGGCTTTTAAGAAAACACAAGCGGGGACGCTGCTCCAATGGTGCAAAAACACAGCATTATTTAAAGACAAGTGTAGGCGTCTAACAGCTGTGCTTAGTTTTCCTCTGCGTTTCAGTGCAGATATAGATTAGTGTTTCTTTTTATTGCCATTAGTGCATCCTGTAAATTTGAAATGATGCAATATGGGTATCCAGAGCTGGTTTTAGCACTGGTGGCACTCGGCACGACAATCTTTTTTGGAGCCCCTCTTCCACAATGGCCTCCTTCTCCATTATACCCTCACTGCCACCCTCCAACAGGGCTCCTCATCTACCCATGCACCCTCTCTCATCTGCAGTTCATCTGTTTTGTAGCACCACTCTTTTTTAAAAAATTATTTTATATTCCTTTTTTGTTGGTACTACATAAAAGAAATCATAAATACAAACAATATTCCAAAAGACATAAGAAATGAAATTATACAATGTTACAACACCAATTACATACTGATAAGATGATAACGAACAATAAAATGAGATCTAAATTTACATATTTGCAATCTCAAATGTTTGGACCAGCGTAAAAAAAGGAAGAGCAAAGACATTTTAGTATTGAGGACGCTTCACACCAAGGACAAGCCACAGACCCATTCCAGGTGTCACAACACCAGCGGAGATCATATGGACTAACCCACCCCCTCGGTGGAAGTAGGTGGAGGAGGAGACGCCTGAGCTCGAGAGGCCATATAGGCAGAGTACAGACCCCAAAAGTTTTTAGGCCGGTTCCTAGGAGGCAGCAGTTCACTATACACTTCTGTTTGAGTGTTACAATACAACATGGCTTAGAGGAGCAGTAGCGAGACTCAAGGATGACCAAGTGATGCCACTGGCCTCTCTTGGCATTTGATGGTAATCCTACTGAGACATTTCTGTTTCCTCTAACTACAATTGCCTGATGTTTGAGAATTAGTATACTCTCTGTAAGTTGTTGGGCTCTAACTCTTGTCTTTTCACATATGTTTCTGCCTTCTTGACCACCAGTTCATCTATGTTTTTTCATTTTACAATACAACATGTCCCTGGACCACTGCTTTAAGGTGGAAGGGGGGCCGCGGGACCAATGCATTGCCAGGACGCAGTTAGCTATTAATAAGGCCATGTCGAATAGGCGTCTGATAGGCTACTGCAGTTTCTTGGAGTAGCCGAGCAGGGCCAGCAACGGGTCAGGACTAAGCACTTCTTGTGTAACTGCACTTATTTCGGCAAAAACTTGTATCCAAAAGGTTGCGACAGTGGGGCACAACCAGGCGAGATGTATAACGTCAGCCTCACCCCTCCCGCATCTCCCAGTCAGCAGTCTCACGTAGCCCAAATCTCCAAATCTGTGTAACCGTACAGGCGTGTGATAGATCCTGTTAAGGAATTTTAATTGTATAAGGTGGTGAGGACCATTTAGGGAGATTCGCTTGGCGGCCTCGCAACAATATGTCCACATACTGTCATCTATGGTGAGCTCTAAGTCAGTCTGCCATTCAAGTCTAGCTTTAGTGTAGGAATATCGTCGCAGCTCCATAGTTCTAGAGCATATTAGGGATACCAGACGCTTCGGGGAGCTAGCTTGTATTAGATTCGTGAAGGAGTGTACTTCTGGGGGTTCTTCTAAGTCTCCTCCGAGTAGTTCCTGCAGTGCACTGTGGGCCCGGAAGTAATGGAAAGTGGTTAAAACTGATGGTGGGGGCTCGGCTTGTAACAAACTGTCACCGTCCCTTCCCACCCCGTCTTCAAAGAAGTCACCAATAGTATCTAGTCCCAGGGAATGTAGTGCTGTCATCAATTCTGGGGCTGTGAGAGTTGGGAGCCAAGCACACCAAGCCGTAGGGGTGGCCGGGGAGTATAATATTAAATGCGCTTGTCGATTGAGAAGATTATGCCAAGCGTGAGTGGTAGCATTTATCGAGTCTAGGGCACCGGTTGTGTGGCGTGGTGCGTGGAACAGTGCCGATGTCAAGTGGGCCGGGGCTTGAGACAGTCGCTCTATGAGCAGATGTGGAGGGGGCGACTGTTGGTGTAGCCAATAATATGCATGTGAGGCCTGGGCTGCCCGGTAATATAAATCAAGGTCAGGGGCACCAAGCCCTCCCATTGAGTATGGTAAAATTAGGGTATTCCTGCTTGCCCGCAGCTGTTTGTCAGCCCAAGCCAATCTAATCTGCAGCGTACGCAAAGTTTTGATAAAATGTGCCGGTAGTACCATCGGGATATTAAGGAACAAAAACAAAAATCTGGGAAGAATCACCATTTTCATGAGGGATATTCTACCAAAGAGGGAGAGGGGAAGATGAATCCACCTCACAATATCTTCTTTGAGCTTAGTGATGGCACAGCCGTAATTTTCCCAGAACACCTGGTCAGGGTCCGTGTGGACCTGAATACCCAAGTACCGGACCGGGTCCGTGATCCATTGTAGGGGAAATTCTAATTCCTCGGTTAGCGTTGCAGGGGTGAGAGGGAATATGATCGATTTCTCCCAGTTAATTTTCAATCCGGAGAGTTCACCAAATCTCACCACCTCGCGGAGAACAGGGGACACATTTTGGGAAGGATCACGAACATAAAGCATAGTGTTGTCCACGTATGCTGATATAATGAGATTGTACCCCGGGAACCGGATCCCTCTGTGACTAGGATATTCTCGCATTGCACAGGCTAGCGGTCCTGCCACCAGTGCATATAGTAATGGAGAAAGTGGGAATCCTTGTCTGGTACCTCAGGATATCTGCAGGGGAGCGGTGACTACATCTCCCACCCAGACACGGGCCATCGGGTCTGAATATAATGTGCTGATCAAGCGTATGAAGATTCCCTCCAACCCCATTCTCTCCAAGGTCAATAACATAAAATTCCATTCTACAGCATCAAATGCTTTTTCGGCATCCCAAAAAATCACAGAGGCCTTGGTGTCTGGTTTGGTGTGTTGAATGGTTCCAAAAACTGTGCTTTAGGTTGTGTGAGTGTACGTCCTGGTATGAAACCGGCCTGCTCAGCCCCCACAAGAGTTGGCATTAGGGGACTTAGTATATTCGCTAGTATTTTGGCGAAGATCTTCGTGTCCACATTTAAAAGAGAGGAGCAGTGATGTGGGGTTTCCCCGGCTTCAGAAGAACAACCAGAAGCGCCTCTCTCATCGAGGGGGCATAGTGCCCTCCTCGGCAATTTCATCGAACAAAGTGAGTAAGTGGGGGGTCAGAAGTTCCTTGAATTCCTTGTAGAAACCTACCGTGAGGCTGTCTTGCCCTGGCGCACTGCCCGGGCGCATGGTGGAGAGGGCAGAATGTATCTCCCACGCCTCAAGAGGGCGCATCAAGTATTCTCTGTGATTGTCCAACAATCAGGGTAGTTTAATATACTCTAGGTACTCCCGCACATCAGAGGGTGCTGAGTGAGACCGAGCCCTATACAGATCGGCGTAAAACTGTCAGAAGTGTTCTGCTACTCCCTCAGAGTCTTCGATAGACTCCCCCTCTTCCGTGGTCAGCCGTATAGGTTGACTAGTGGCATGGCGCCCCCTCATAAGATTCACTAGTGTCATGCCAGGTCGCCCCCCCTCACCATACATTCTCGCCACTGCGTATTTACCCATCAGCTTGACCTCCATGTCTGCCTCCGTTTGATATTCCTCAAGCGTTTCCTTAAGTGTGGCCTGCATTAAAGGGTCGTCGGAGTCTCACATATCTCTCTCTATGTCGGAGAATTTTTGCTCCAATAGAGTCAGTCGTCCTTTAATAGATTTCAGAACCCCTGAGTGTTTGGATATGGCCATACCCTGGACATACACCTTGAAGGTTTGCCATATGGTGGTAAAATGCGGAACAGAGCCCAGGTTCGCAGTGAAAAAGTTCTCCATTGCCTCCACCATTTCCGTCTTAAAGGATTCATTTAATAACGTGTATGGGGGAAACTGCCACGTAAACGGAGGGGGCCGCCTGGTGGAGGTAGCTAACGTGAGAAGCAAAGGGGAGTGGTCCAAATAAGTGCGTGGAAAGACCTCGCATTCACATATTTGATGTCAGAGAGAACCAGCCAGAAACCAAAAATCTATACGGGTATGGAGGTTGTGGGGTGCTGAGTAGTGTGTAAAGCTGTCTGCAACACTTGAACGAGAGCGCCACACATCAACTAGGTGTAATTCGGTCAAAGTGACTAGAAGGGCCTTCGCCATCTGTGAAAGGCGCATCGTCGGGCCCCCTGATCGGTCCAGTTCTGGGTTGAGGGTGCAATTAAAATCTCCCCCCCAGAACTGTGGGAGGTCAGGCAGTCGCCGAGTTAGCATTAACAGGTCATGGAAGAACTGGGGACAGTCGTGATTGGAACTGTACATGTTAACTATTATGCTGTCCAAACCCCTCCCTTTGCACCTAGACACAGGGGGCCCGATTCACAGAACAAACTTAAGACAAAATCCTAAACTTAGTACCATTTTGGTATTCACAGAATGCACTTACTACTTCTGGTATTCACAGAATGAACTTACTACTTTTGCGATTCACAGAATAAACTTACTACTTTTGCTATTCACAGAATGGATTTAAGACTACTAACTTTACGTCCGCACTCGGGCCGGAAATTCCGGCCCGGAGGCGGAGCTTCCGGCCCGGAGGCGGGGCTTCCGGGCCGGAGGCGGAGCTTCCGGTCCAGAGGTGGAGATTTTAAATCTCCGCCACTGGCCGGAATCCCCACCTCTGGGCCGGAAGCTCCGCCTCCGGCCCGGAAGCCCCGCCTCCGGCCCAGAAGCCCCACCTCCGGGCCGGAAGCTCCGCCTCCGGGCCGGAAGCTCCGCCTCTGGGCCGGAATTTCCGGCCCGAGTGCGGACGTAAAGTTAGTAGTCTTAAATCCATTCTGTGAATAGCAAAAGTAGTAAGTTTATTCTGTGAATCGCAAAAGTAGTAAGTTCATTCTGTGAATACCAGAAGTAGTAAGTGCATTCTGTGAATACCAAAATGGTACTAAGTTTAGGATTTTGTCTTAAGTTTGTTCTGTGAATCGGGCCCTGCGTACCTTGACTATCCTGGGGTCCCAGTTCTCTGTTGCAAGTTGCAAAAGGTCTTTGGCGGAGGCGAGACCGGCGGACCAGGGATTGCTGTATTCTAGGAAAATACTTTTTATAGCAGCCTTCATTGTGTTCACCGGTGCTGCCGTTGTTAGGTAAAAGTATTTGCTCAGAGAAGCCGTCTCTTCCAGTTTTTGTTGATTGAGGTTGAATTCCAGCCAAACCAGATTGTTCCTGGTGCAGGTAGGTAAATGAAATAGCTTTTTGGAAGCAGTGCAGTGGATTTTTTCCAGATCTTTTGAGAATTTCCCTGGGAATGCCTGTTGTGAGTAATTAAGAGATGGTATTAATTTCGCCCTCAGAACTCTTTGGATTGCTGTTGTTTTTTTTTTTTTTTAATCTGTTTATTCTTTTGAAGTACAATACATCTCGCTGTCATAGCAGCGTAAACATAACGAACACAACGTTTTAACAACATTACAGTTCCAGATAGATTTACGGAGCCCAGAGTGCACAACATGAACACAGTGTAGGCCCTGCGGTAACCCCACAGCAAGTACAAACATATATCCACAGCAGCAGCAATATAAATGGTGTACAGAATCAATCGGCATCCACAGATGTTGACCCTGCAAGGAAACGTTTGAGCGGCATCCAGATATCCTTCGATTTGGAAGAGATAGGTAACTCTTCTGCATACAGTTCCAAGTTTTCCCTACAATATACCATATCCGACATCCACCCATTTAACTTCGGATGAGCTGCACTGTCCCATGTAAACAAAGTGCACCGTTTGGCCAACAATAGAGCAACCCTCACAAATCTGCCCGCAATGCCTTTCATTTCAGGTACATAGGTCAGCAGACACACCGTAGGCGTACAGGGAAGAAAAGCCCCCGTCATTATGTGAATGTGGTCCAGCACCTCTCCCCAGTACTTAAGCACCGGTCCACAGCTCCAGGCAAGGTGCAAGAAATCCGCACCCGACTGTCTACATCGTTTGCATTGATCCAACTCCCTCCGACCCATTTTGTGTAGTTTGGATGGGGTGTAATATACCTGGTGCAGGAATTTGAAATGAATAATGTGTAAGTTTCCATTAGGAGTAAGGCGGCCCGTCAGCTGACAGATCCGCTCCCACTCCTCTCCCGTGAGCTGGGGGTCCAACACATCATTCCATTTTGCAAGACGTTTATCGTGGCCACTAACCGTCTCCTCCTGCTCAGCCCTGTATAGTTTAGTAATTTGTTTTTTCTTAGTTGGAGTCACTAGCATTAGCTGTAGGAACTTGAGCGTTGGAGGTTCAGCAGGAAAACATGAGTAGTGATCTCTCATGGCACATTTTAGACGGTGGCAAGTGTACAAAAACAGAGATGTGGGGTTCTGTATGTATTCCAAATCGCTCTTTTCAAGATAGCGTCCTTGATTATACATGTCCTGCATATGAGTAATGCCAGCTTCTTTTAGTGATTTTAGGGGACCTGCCTCCTGGGTAACTGACAGGGCAGCATGATGCGCCAATGGCAGTGCCGGTGCATACAGTGGTAGTTTGTGCGCCTTGCGTCCAATCGACTGCCAGGCGTCAATCGTCATATCCAGTGTGTTCATTTCCGTGTGTGGCGTGTGTCGGGCAGTATGCGTAAGTATTCCTCTGAGTGGGGTGGGATGGGCGTCCCCATCCTCCACTGCTACATGTAGAACAAAGTCGTGTGGCCTGAACCAAAAGTACGCATACTGGGCTTGTGCGCAGAGATAGTACACGTAGAAGTCTGGCGCCGCGAACCCCCCCTTGTCATATGATAATGATAGTGTTTTACAGCTAATTCTAGGATGCCGTTCCCCCCAAAGGAAATGCAGCAGTTGGGTACGCAGTGTTTTAAAAAGTTGTTGAGTCAGTTTGACCGGTATATTGCAATACATTTATAGAAAGCAGGGGAGGATTACCATTTTTAACACAGCAATGCGATCCGCTAGGGACAATGGGAGATGCAACCATCCATCCATCTGCCACACCAGTGTGTCATAGGCTCTACCATAATTTTCTCTGATCACAACCTCGGGGTCACGATGTACCCATACCCCGAGATACTTGACTGGTTCCGTCGTCCATAGTAATGGGTATTCCAGTTGGGGCTGGGACGTAATCGTCGTCAGCAGTATAACAACCGACTTGTCCCAATTGATCTTGAGTCCGGAGTACAATCCGAATTTAATATACTCCCGGAGGACCGGGGATAAATGCGTTTGGGGATCTCTTATAAACAAAACCATGTCGTCAGCGTACATCGATATGCCGACTGGCCGGTGGTTAAAGTTGAGGGCTGATGCTCTATGACATTGTCGAATCTTGCAAGCAAGTGGCTCAAGGACAAGGGCGAACAGAAGAGGGGACAGCGGACATCCCTGCCTTGTACCTCGCTCAATCCGGAATGGCGCAGATGTATGGCTACCCATGCGCACTCTGGCTGATATGCCAGTGTATAAGATCCGTATCCCCTGTATTATGACCTCTGGGAAACCTATTCTGCGTAATATGTGAAACATATAGTGCCATTCTATAGAATCGAATGCTTTTGCCGCATCGAGCATGACAGCGGCCGCTGGCAACTCAGGGTTAAGTATGTGGAACATGGAAAAAATAGTGCGCAAATTGTGGGAGGTGGATCTTTCAGGCACGAACCCGGACTGATCGGGGAGCACTAGGCGGGTCATCAACGGTTGGATCTTTGTGGCTAGTATCTTAGCCAATATTTTTGCATCTAGATTAATCAGTGACAAGGGGCGGTAGGACTCACAGAGAGAGGGCGGCTTGTCCTTCTTAAGAAGGGCTATGATCATGGCTTGTCTCAAAGACGGGGGTGAGGTGCCAGCCTCATGCGCTTCAGCATACATCTCCAGTAAATGTGGAACTATAAGGTCCGCAGAAGCCTTATAAAATTCTGCCGTTAGGCCATCTGGTCCCGGTGCCTTATTGTTGGGGAGGGAGATAATAGCATCTCGGACATCACTCTCGCCTATGGGCATAGATAAGTATTCCCTGTGGGCATCCGATAGCCATGCACATGCTATGTCCGATAGATATTCCGTCATGGCAGTACCATCCACATCGTCCTGTGTGGTATAGAGTGTCTTATAGCAATCCCTGAATTGGTCCACAATGGCCTGTGGAGTGAAGTGTTCCGTCCCAGGACCATCCACAATCTTGTCGATCTGCTGATAGTGAGCTCGAAATTGTAATTTGGTGGTTAAATTTCTACCGGGCCGACCCCCCTCGCCATATGCTCTAGCCACATATCTTTTCCCCTTATACTTTGCTTCTGTGTCCGCTAATTTTTCATACTCCCTGAGTAGTTCATGTATGTGTCCGAGCGTGGCATTAGATGGTGTTGCGCAGTATTTGCTAAGAGCAGTCTCAGTTTTAGTAAGCTGACCCCTAATATCTTTCAAAATACCTGAGGTGGTACTAATGCAGACTCCCCTTATTGTCACCTTGAACGTCTCCCATAAGGATGCCTGACTATCCACTGATCCCGTGTTTTCAGCGAAATAATTTGTGATGGCAGTTCTAATGGTGTCTGCATAAATAGGGTCTCGTAATGCTTCAGCTCGAAAGCGCCATGTGAAGGGGCCATGTGGATTAGTAGGGATTTGCAAGTGTAGGTATACTGGGTTATAATCTGACAGGGTACGGGGTAGATTGCTGACATGAATCACCCACTTGTTCGCATCTTCATTTAGTAACCAATAGTCTAGGCGGGACCAGCTGTTGTGGGCAGGTGTGATATGTGTGCCTACATGTGCCTGCTCATTCCGCAACCTCCAAACGTCCACCAATCCTAGTTGTGTCATAGCCTCGCGGACACATTGGGCCACCTTAAGCGTACGGGCGCCTGTTGGGTTTGATTTGTCGATCTGTGGGTTGAGATGTGTGTTGAGGTCACCCCCCCAAAATACCGCTGTGTCTGGCCAGGAGCATATCTTAGCAAGCATCTGTATAAAAAGTGATGGGTCATCCACTACCGGACCATACATATTAATGATCGTGACATAGGTCATGCCTAGCTTGCCCTGCACCATAGCCCAGTGACCCTCCGAGTCCGTGTAAGTTCATGTAGGCAGGAATGATATACCTCTTTTGATCAATATAAGTACACCTCACGCATAAGCGGAATAGGAAGTTGCAAGCCGAAACCCCGCCCATCTATGAGCCATCTTAGTTTCCGTGTGTTTAGTCAGATGCGTCTCTTGCAAAAGAGCAATCTGTACATTGTGCCTATCCAAATAGTGTAGTACTTGTCGTATCTTTTTTGGGGTGTTAAGTCCGCGTACATTCCATGTCAGGCACCTATATTCGTCACCCATTATCTTTGTGTGAGGGCATTGCTTTAGACCCGACTGCCTTCATCATACTGAGTACCTTGTGTCTTTTCCATGATGATCACTCTGACCATATTCCCCACAAGCACCTGGAACTGTATTGAACTGTATCGAACATCCTCCCCCCACCCACTTTAGCAACACAATTTTGCCAAAGACAGAACCCATTAACATATTCAAAAAAAAGAAAACATAACATAAAACAAACCCACAATACATCAGTGAGGAATTGAAGTGGGGAACACCCAATGGGGGGACGTAGCGGCCTCAACCACCTCCCAAACTAGTGGGGAGGGGGCCGCCGTTCAGTGTCTAGCGCTCCTAACGGTTAGCCCACCCGGATAGACGCCCAGCAGTTACAGAATGTACAGTTCGGTCACTGTGATCCCATTAGCAAATTGACGCCATATAAAAGTCAAATAATGAAACACAGCAACCTTGCCAGCTCAATAGTAGTCAGGTTACAGAAACAACATTCACGTAATATCTATTAGGTCCCTGTAACAGTATTTCCCATTTGTCTCCAGTATGATATACAAATCTGTCTACATCGGGTTATATAGGAAACAGCGCACACGCATCTCAGTAACTCAGTGATTATCACAATTGAACCATCAGGAAAACGACCAATAGCAACTGTGCGCAGTCTCAGTTTACCAGTCCTCAGCCTGGGCATCACAATAGCCAGCAGTAGAGAGAGAGCCACAATCAGTCATCAACCCCAGAGGTTGGGGTGGAGGACCGCTGCCTCTGTCCCAGTGATTTGGCGTGGTCCATGGCCAGTTTGGGGTTAGTGAATATCTTGGTGTCATCATCAGTACCAATGCGGAGGTGTGCCGGATACAACATTGCATAGGGGATTCGTTCTTTCAGAAGGAGTTTTTTGACTCCTAGAAATTCTTTGCGCGCCGCTTGAACCGTGGCGGTAAAGTCAGGAAAGAAAGAGAGGACATTGCCTTGGTAATTGATAGTGCCCTTCTGTCGAGTGATACGAAGCAATGCGTCCTGATCTCTGAAATTCAGTAGTCTTGCTATAATGGGACGCGGGGGCCACCCGGCGGGGGGGCGCGTAGCCAAAGACCTATGGGCGCGCTCAATGGCGAACATGGCTGATAGATTCTTAGGCTCACAGATGTCTCTTATCATAGCTTCGACATAATCCTCAAGTCTTCCCACATTGGTGGAAACCGGCAGGCCCAAAATACGTACATTATTGCGCCTACAGCGCGCTTCAATGTCCTCGTTTTTCGCCTGTATCACTGCCAGTAGCTGCGTGATATCCGCGGTTTTGGCAGCGACCTGTTTTAGACCATCCTCATTATCCAATATACGCTGCTCCGCCTCACCAATCATCACTCCCTGCTTGTCTAGCTTTGCTGAAATGTAGTCCATGCGACCATTGAGGGCCTCAATCTTCCCATCAATAGATTGCAGGCTGGCTTGAATTGCAGAAAGTGTTGTCTCCAAGGCCGTAGGGGTCGGCGTATTAGATTCCAGCACTGAGTCCGACGCCACAGTATGTGAGGTTTTACCCCATTTGCGTGCTTCAAACGCTAGCCGCGGTTGAGTTTTATCCGGTTTGCCCATGTCTGCGGCACTGTCTCTACAGGACTTTATCCGGAGAGTGCGAGGGGATATTCGGGGGTCGGAGGTGGAGCGAGGTGCAGTCCTGGCAGTCCCAGTGTGCGCCCTGTCCGGTCCACAGTGTGTGGAGCACCGGGTAACAGTAATCCCACAATCCTCCCCGGTAATGAGAAGAGCGCCAGCGAGAGGAGTACCCAGGAGAGGGGGCAGATTCTTAGCGCCTCAGCTGCAGATCCCCCGGGTTATGTTCGCAATTGGAGTAGGCCCAGGCAACGCGCCTCGTGTAATTCCAGCAGACTTGCGTGGCACCATCTCTAAGGGTCAGTACCGATCAGTCCCTCCACCTCACCGATAGCAAGGCAGTCGTGCACGGCCTGAATCAAAAGGACTCACCAGACCCACGGGCGCAGCATCCAGCGAGATCCAGTGCGATGCCCCTCACGTAGCACATCTGCATCCACGCCGCAATCGCAGCAGCAGTCAGCTCCCCTCCCGGGTCCTTCCAAATGCCCCGTAGCGTTCACCACTCGGTCTCCAGCGTAGTCCGCAAGCGGGCTCAGCACACCAGGCAAAGACCCATCGGGCGTCGATCAGCTAGTCCCAGCAAGCGGATGTTGCCAGTAGGGCCTCTCTGTCTACGTACAGCAGTGGCCGTATCCTGAGCAAAGGTTATGTACCAGGGGTCGTGTATGCCCCGTCCGGCCGCCAAGGCCTACTCACGTGATCTAAGCCAGCGGCTCGCGCGTACCTCGTCCCCCTCTTTCCTCGCCTCTGCGTCTGCCTAACCACCTCTGGTGTCCGCGACCGTCGCGTGTGTCACCACGGGATCCCAGGTGTCAGCGCTACCCGTCGCTGCTCCTGTCCGCCGCCAGCGCCCTCGGCCTCAGCACCAGAGAGAACGACGCGCTGAGCTCCATCCCGGGGTCGGCACGAACTGCTCCTCCCTCTGCCGCAAGCATCCAATATGGCGGGCGATCTTGGCAAGGCTCGCCGATCGCGTTCTTGGTCCCTTTGGCCGCCCACCGAAACCAGCCTCCGGCAGCTCTCGTCCAGGAGCATCAGTTTTTCATACTAGCGTCCGGTTATGGGCATCCGAGGAGCATGATATTGTAGGATAGTTAAGGCGGCCGGCAGAGCAACACTACAGTGCGGCCGTCTTGCCGCACGCCTAGCCACTCCCCCTTGGATTGCTGTTGTTGTAGGACTATGTAAGGTAGCGTACAATTTACAGAGGGCATAGATAATGCTTTTCCCTTTCATCTGCATTTTGTGGAGATGGACTCCTGGGCGGCCTGTTTCACTAAACCAAACCCCCAGGTAGTTGTAATGATGTATGCAGTCCAAAGTCAGCTGACCCAGCCTCAATTTTGCAAGTTTTATTTTATGGTAGTGCCCAAAAATCACTGTTTTGGACTTTGTTGGATTGGCAACCAGCTTGTTTTTGGCATTGTAAGTTGGAAGGGCCGTGAGTGCTTTTTGTAAGCCAATTTTGCTGTGATCTAAGAGTACCAGGTCGTCGGCATATTGCATCAGTTGGATCTTGGTACACCCAATTCTGTGTGTGGCTAGTGTAGCTCCAATCAAGGATTGGCCCATGTCTGCGGTGTATGAGTTAAAAAGCATTGGGGCTAGGACGCAGCCTTGCTTTATCCCGCGGTCCGTGACGATTTTCTCTGTAGCAAATTCGCTCGAGAGTTTGATTCTTACCCAAGTTTGTGAGTATAATGATCTGATCGCTTGTAATAAACATGAGTTGATGTTCCAGCGTGCCAGCTTCTGCCAGAGGATGGTACGATCTACACCGTCGAAGGCTGCCGAGTAGTCAATAAAACAGGCAAAAAGTGTCAGGCTTTGGTGAGTCACGGCTTGTTGTGCTAGATATGACAGGGCAATTATGTTGTCCACCGTCGAGGCCCCAGGTCTAAACCCAGTTTGAAAAAAGGGCAGAAGGCCTTCAGTGCTGGCCCAGTCTGCTAGTTCTGCCAGGAGCGTGCTTGTGTAGGCCTTGCCCTCGATGTCCAGTAGGGCGATCATACGGTAGTTTTTTTGATCGGACTTTGACCCTTTCTTAAATATTGGATGCAGTAACGATCCTCTCCAGGAGTCGAAAACGTCCCCCAAGAACCTGCAATCGGTGTATAGCTGGGTCAGATTTTCCGTCCAGAAGTCTGTGTCCGCCCTAAAAAGGGAGCCAGGCAGGCCATTTGGGCCCGGTGCCCCATTGTGTCAAATCTTTTTTAAGATTGTACGAACTAAAGTTTTACCTGGAGTAACTGGGTCATCCGACATTTTGGGCGTGGCTGTAGTGCTGTCTGTTCCTTCCCTTACAGTAAAGGATTTATTTAGAGAAGTTGTACTTTGATCATCTTTATACAAAATTTTCACATGGGCTGCCCAGGTACCTGCGTCGAGTGAATTCTCTCTGTTGGTGACGCCTTGGGTTAAATTATTTAAGTACCGCCAGAGCTCTTGGGATTTACATGGTCTCCGCAGTCCGAAGATCTTCAGCCATTTCTCCTCCATGCATTCGCGTTTTGCAGCCCAGACCTGCTTCGAATGGCTTTTTGCGGCTTCTTTGAGTAGCCTTTTGGCAGATGCTAATCCAGTTTTCTGATAAGCCCTGCGTTTGACATTTAATTGTTTGGCACTTTCCTTGATTGCTGGGACGAGTCCTAGAGTATATGATGAGTCTAGGGGGATTCTGCGTGTTGTGTTCCCCCGAAGCAGTGAGGCTAATTTGTTGGCTAAATGACCCCATTCATCTATGATACCCCTGTTATTTGCATCAAATTGCCAGCCTGCCCAGGTTTTTTTCCATTTGTCGAACTTGTTAATTGGCGTTGGCCCCCATTTAATTCTTCTTAGTAGTTTGCGCAGTTCTTCCACGTTGGATGCCCCAATGCAGCGTAGAGAGTGGCATATAGCTGCTGTGAGGTTTAACTGAATCAGTAAGGCGGCGTGATCGCTTTCGCTTCATGGGTGCACTGTATAGTTTACAATGAGTTTTTGTATTTTCTTGCTTAATAAAATATAGTCTATTGTGGTTTGATTGTTGTATGTAGGAGCAAAGAATGCCCCTTGCTTGTTCCTTAAAGACAGAGATTGTGCTGTTGTCAGATTGTAAGTCTGCATTAGGGCATTAAAAATTCCTGTGGGCCCGGAGTGGTGGCTTTGTGGTGCAATATCCCCTATATTGTGTGTATTAAAATCCCCAAGGATGATAAATTCCATAGATGCAAACTGTAAAAACAGAGTTTCTATCTGATTTATCAGCTGAGTGAGCTTGTCCTTTGAACCCGGCCCATGGGAATTATATTAAACGTTAATTAGAAGGATTGATAGTGGGCCATCAACCGTGGAAAGGCCTTTCAGGGTACCCGCCAAAAACATGTTTGATGGAGCTTTTATTTCTGTGAAGTGTATTTTCAGCGAGTGCTTAATATGTATGGAAATCCCACCTGAGGGTCTTCCAAATATGTTGCATTTGACGGCTGGTTTATAATATTCTGCGTATCCTCTTATTGATATAGGTTTGATTGCCCATGTTTCTTGAATACAAATTAGGTCGGCACCTTCAAGGAATGTTAGTGCCAGTGGGTTTTGCACGAGCTTTGAAATCCCTGCGACGTTCCAGGTCATAATAATTAATCTTCAAGTGTTATCCAAAGGGTCTCTGTACTTGGCTGAGCCGTTTTTCGGTGGATGCCGAACCTTAGATGACGTGGTCTCCTTACTTACGGGGGACCTGGTGTTAGGGGCTAGCCTTACTGTTATTAACCCTAATCGAGCAAGAGCGGGTGCCCCCTCCCAAGCATGTTGTTATTTTAATTAGGCTGTCGTTGGTGAGGTTTATTTTTGGACCATGGAGGATGGACTCAGCTGGTGGAGCAGGGTGTGTCCAGTCCTTCATAAGTGGCTTTTTCTGGATAATCTTTTCTTGGGGGCCTGGCGGTTCCTTCAGGTCTCTATTTTTCGGGATCATTGGATATTTTATCTCAGGCTGGGTCATGATTTTTATGCCCCAGTTTTCCAGTTGCTTGTTGCTTGTTGTTTCCTTTCAGGGCCTCAGCCATAGCCAGATTGGTGAAGATTAGCTCTGTTGTCTCATTGATATCGCTTGGTCCTGGGGCAAGAAAAGATACACTTTCAATGTCAGTTGTTTTTATCTTTTCTAGACCCGGAATAATTCTACAAAGAGCTGCAGTTCAACTAGTCGTTACTAGGTGTCCCTCACGAGTCAAATGCAAAAGCATTGAAATTATTTCATCAAGCTGCAGTTCAACTAGTCATTGCTAGGTGTCCCTCATTTGACTCATGAGGGACACCTAGTAACGACTAGTGGAACTGCAGCTTCATAAAAGGGTTTCAATGCTTTTGCATTTGACTCGTGAGGGACACCTACAAACGACTAGTGGAGCTGCAGCTTGATGTTAAAATTTCAATGCTTTTGTATTTGACTTGTGAGGGACACCTAGTAACGGCTAGTTAAACTGCTGCTCTTTGTAGAATTATTTTGATATTGAAAACAATAATATTCACTGCCCACTGCTAATCTTATCCCATAATGCTTTGCAGGGCCTTTGGTTTGGATTGTGTTTTTGCTCATAACTATGCTAGGGGTGGTCCTAAGAGGATGGGACCACCACCGAATCGTTCAGCAAGATGTGCTCTTTGTTTTCAAGCCATCTGCTTGGTTCTCTCCCTAGGTTAGGGAGGATCCCAAAATCATCACCTCTCTCACTGCTTGCTAAATTTTTATTTTCACTTTTGTGAAATGACTGTATGCATTTCAGCATGTAAAGTCAGAGATACTTGTTATTTTACCAAAAGTAAATGAGGTTTCTGTTTTATAATTGGGAGTCCTTGTGGAATTCACTGAGTTTTTGTTCAACTTCGTGGAATTTCACATAGTAATACCCCGGCAATTACTCCCACCCTTAGTTAAAATGCATCTTTCAGTGAGGGTGATTTTAACATTCTGGGTTTGAAAATACCACTTTTAGAAATGCCTAACCATCCAGTGTGCCTCTCTTAGGTTGTGTATTGACTGTCTAGCTTTGGAGTGACAGGGGCTGGGGATGTGCATTTTCTTCAGACAAGCACTTGGGAGTGTTGAGGTGTTTCCTGCCTTTCCAGGGTGAGTAAGGGCTGGGCTGAATAGACCTCGGATGCATTCAGAGAAGGGGAGGAGATTTATTTCAAACCTGAATTAGGCCTGGTCTGCATAGTACAACGCTGTTTACACCTCCTGCCATGAAGCTGCACCACACAGTACCAAACTTGTTTTGGCTGGGCAAAGAGCTTCTCTCTCACAGAGAACAACGAAATTTACTGAATAAAAAGAGGGGCCCTGACTCCGGTCTTTTAGATCATTCTGGGAATCAAGATGAACATTTGCCAAGAAGAAGAGCTGGATGAACTGAGGAGAAGTACTGCTCCTTTGCTGTGTGCTGTTTGGGGTTGGCCTGCAGTGGCTGTTTCTGCCTCAGAAAGGAGAAAGGACTTTGCTGTGTGCTGTGTCCCCTGCTTGAAGAAGATCTCCAAGTGCTTGAAAGAAGAGCTTGCCTCCTGTCCTGAAGTCTCAGGGCCACAACGAGTTCACCACCAGCTCCCCTGAACTTCCTTGCTGGGAGTTCTGATCTGCTAAGAGGTGTGTGATGCTGTTTTGGACCTCTGGAGGCTGTTTGCCGATGGGAGCTGGAAAAGTAACGTAACTGCAGGAAGCACAACGCATACCCTCCTGTTTCCGACGCATCGCCGAAGAAACTGACGCAGCACCTGCTCGTGACTCAAGAAATCACTGAACACCACATCGAGTGCAACGATCTATGAAGGCCGAGATCACTGCACCAATTCCAATGCAGGCTCTGCGGTGCGGCTGCAAGAACCAACTCATTGTGGGACCACGGTTGAAGAAATCCACACAAATGCAGTTGCCACCACTGCAACGAGAACCGATCCATCCCCAATCCGCACGCATCACATCTGGGCACCACGCAGGCTAGAACACCGGGGTCGCAGTAAGAAACAGACTCATCACCTCCCTGCACAGTGAGAAAGCAACACTTCACCTTCCCTTCAGTAAGGAACCGATGCATCACCGCCCATGCGAGGCAGAAAGGTACCGATGCATCACCTTCCCTGGGCATAAGGAACCGACGCATCACCTTCCCTGCAACAGTTTTTGTTTATGTGCATGACGCATCCAAGGTACTTTGTGTGAAAAGTGTTGCATCTGCACTTTGCTTTGTACAGAACTATTTTTGTCATTTAAAAGTCATATCCCTATTACTGTATTGTGGAGTTTTATCATTTGTTCTTGTTTAGTTTACATAAAGATTACTTATTTTTCTAAACTGCTTTGGTGTCCATTTGTAGTGTTTTCACTTGTATGCATTCACAAATGCTTTATATAATGCCTCTGAGATAAGCCTGTCTGCTCGTGCCAAGCTACCAAGAGGGTGAGCAGGGGTTATTTTAGAAGTGTTTCCCCCTTACCTTGACTAGGAAGAAGGGTCCCTACTTGGAAAACAGTGCAAGCCATTGCCAACTAGAGACCCCGTTTCTAACATCAGCACAGTAGACCTTCTTCCTGGCAGAGTACACACAGGTCTAGAAGTGCACTGAAGAGTTGGTGGATGAGGACCAATATTAATACCCAGTTGAGCCTTGAAGTGAGGAGAACTTCTAGAGGCATGCTTTTGAAGTGTACAGGTTCCATGCTTTCCTTGGCCTGGCTCCTGACTATTTATAGGGGGTATGCAGTCATTTGTGTGGAGGCTGAACACTGCCTATAGACATTTGACGTAGAGACAGGTTGTAAGCACTAAATGGTTAAGGCAGGAGGAGGCCAGCTTTCAAAAAGAGGCATTTTCAAAAGTGTAATTTAAAATCCGACATAACCATAGGTTAGGATTTTTTATTACAATTCCAAAGACACCAAACATGAAATGGTTACCTGCTCCCATTTGCAAATTACCGCTTATTAAATGTAATAAGATAAATCAAATGGTGTTCTATGTGAGAAGGAGGCTTGGCAGTAGTGAAAACAAATTAAAGGGCTTTTTTGACTACCAGGACTTGTAAAAACTAAAAGTACTCTGCCCTCTTAGCTGTCCGGGGCATGCCGTCAGGTTGACTTATATTTATTAAAAAATGAAGGTTTGGGCCTGGCAAAAGGTCTCTTTTGTCAGGCTGAAATGGCAGCCTGAAACTGCACACACAGGCTGCAATGGCAGGTCTGAGATATGTTTAAAGTTCGATTTAAGTGATGCAGGCCCACTCATAGCACTTAATTTACAGGCCCTGGGCACAGGTAGTGCCACTTTAGTAGGGCCTTAAAAGCAAATTATATAGGCCAAATGGGTAAATTGGGTATAAGCCAATTTTACCATTTTTTCAGGAGTGAGCACAAGCACTTTACCACTGGTTAGCAGTGGCCAAGTGCGCAGAATCCTAAAGCAACAAAAAAGAAAATCAGCAAACAAGAGAGTTGAAGGCAAAAAGCTAGGTGGTAAACCACACCAAGGATATGAGGTCCAAGAGACACCATAAATGTGAAAATTCTGTTCCTGGCATACTTTATGATCTAAGGGGCCATCCATGTCATAATGGGGTTAATTCCTAAAATAGACAGGTTTCATCAATTTGGCACACCACAAAAGGATTTGAATATATATATATTCACTGAAAAAACCATAGGTTTCACACATGTTATAGTTAGCGGAAATTTTACTGATAAAAAACCAATGAAATTCCCCCGTTATAGTTAGTGCAGGCAACTATAACTCACGCGACCGCAATCCTCTGCTGATGCTAATACTGTATTTAGACACTTATTTGCCCATGTCTTCTTAAATAAATTTTTAGCTATACATATATTACAAATATTTTTTTTTCATAAAGACACATATGTCATCAGCAGAAGATTGCGGTCGCGTGAGTTATAGTTGCCTGCACTAACTATAACGGGGGAATTTCATTGGTTTTTTATCAGTAAAATTTCCGCTAACTATAACATGTGTGAAACCTATGGTTTTTTCAGTGAATTTGCAAGGTTTTTTAAATGCTAATTCCTAAATGCTAAGTTACTTTACGCCATTCGTGGCGTGCGCGCCCACTTAACGCAGTTCGTTCCGTGCGCGCACGGTGCGCTTCACGCACCGTGCGCGCACAGTGAGCACGCGGTGCGCTTCGCGCACCGCGCGCCCACTTTACGCAGTTAGTGCCGTGCACGCACGGTGGGCACGCGGTGCGCTACGTGCACCGCGTGCCCACGTTACACTAGATGGGCCATGTACGCACGATGCGCTTCGCGCACCGTGCGCACATGGAGGACATATGATGCGCTTCGTTGTGAAAGGTAATATTTTAATTTTTCATATCTGTACTATGCCATGCACAAATGGTGCCCTTTGGGCACCATTTGCACATGGGGTGGGGAGAGTATGGATAATTTTTTTTTTTAAATAATTTTTACCGTACGCGTACGGTAAGCGTAATCGGCGAAATTATCGAAAAAATTAAAATTCCGTTTTTGGCCTTGGGGGATCTTTGGGGACTCCCTCAACATGGCTAGGTGCTTAGGAGCTGTCTAAACAGCCCCTTTACATGTTTTTGTCCTTTGTTTTTTAATCCACACTCTGAGTGCGAGAGAGAAAATGGCGGCCGCCGCTTCCTGGTTTCGGCCGATTCGAATGTTTACTAAGATCTAAGAGCCAATCAGAATCGCGCTCGCGCACGCCACCGTACGCGTACGGTAAGCGTACCGTAAGCGCACCGTAAGCTGGCTCAGATATATATATTGATTTAAAGGCTATTTTCTCAGAATCTACTGAACAGATTTACACCAAACCTACAAAAGGCACTTCCTTGACCTGAGGACTACCTCTCTGCCAAATTTCTAGTAATTCTGTTCAGCCGTTCGGGCTGTAGCCCTGTCTAAAGGTCCTATGGAAAAATGCATGGGAAAAACGCGTTTTGGGACCCCCCTTTTATCTCAGCCCCCGCTTGACGAATCCCCCCGAGACTTTCAGGGAAGGAGCGGAGCGTAGCGCCCCACCTATTTTGAAAAATTCGCGAGGATTCGTCAACCGGCGCCAAAGTTATTCAAAATAGAATGTTGCGGATTTCCTATGGAAACGTGGTCCTAACTATAACTACCTACTGGCGACCGCCAGTAGGTAATATATATATATATATTACCTACTGGCGACCAGTAGGTAATATATATATATATATTACCTACTGGCGGTCCGCAACATTCTATTTTGAATAACTTTGGCGCCGGTTGACGAATCCTCACGAATTTTTCAAAATAGGTGGGGCGCTACGCTCCGCTCCTTCCCTGAAAGTCTCGGGGGGATTCGTCAAGCTGGGGCTGAGATAAAAGGGGGGTCCCAAAACGCGTTTTTCCCATGCATTTTTCGATAGGACCTTTAGACAGGGCTACAGCCCGATCGGCTGAACAGAACTACTAGAAATTTGGCAGAGAGGTAGTCCTCAGGTCAAGGAAGTGCCTTTTGTAGGTTTGGTGTAAATCTGTTCAGTAGATTCTGAGAAAATAGCCTTTAAATCAATATATATATCTGAGCCAGCTTACGGTGCGCTTACGGTACGCTTACCGTACGCGTACGGTGGCGTGCGCGAGCGTGATTCTGATTGGCTCTTAGATCTTAGTAAACATTCGAATCGGCCGAAACCAGGAAGCGGCGGCCGCCATTTTCTCTCTCGCACTGAGAGTGATGTTTAAAATATAAAGCACAAAAACATGTAAAGGGGCTGTTTAGACAGCTCCCACACACATAGCAATGTTGAGGGAGTCCCCAAAGATCCCCCAAGGCCAAAAACGGAAATTTGTTTTTTTCGCTAATTTCGCCGATTACGCTTACCGTACGCGTACGGTAAAAAATTATAAAAAAAAAAAATTATCCACACTCTCCTCACCCCGTGTTCAATTGGTGCCCGAAGTGCACCAATTGTCCATGGCTTATTAAAGATGAGTTAAACTAAAATATTTTAAAAAAAAATAATAAAAAAAAAAATTATCCACACTCTCTCCACCCCGTGTGCAAATGATGCCTGAAGGGCACCATTTGTGCATGGCTTATAACATATACGAAAAATTAAAATATTACCTTTCAAAACGAAGTGCATCATATGTCCTCCATGTGCGCACGGTGCGCGAAGCGCATCGTGCGTACATGGCCCATCTAGCGTAACGTGGGCACGCGGTGCGCGTAGCGCACCGCGTGCCCACCGTGCGTGCACGGCACTAACTGCGTAAAGTGGGCGCGCGGTGCGCGAAGCGCACCGCGTGCTCACTGTGCGCGCACGGTGCGCGAAGCGCACCGTGCGCGCACGGAACGAACTGCGTTAAGTGGGCGCGCACGCCACGAATGGCGTAAAGTAACTTAGCATTTAAAAAAACGTACAAATTCACTGAAAAAACCATAGGTTTCACACACGTTATAGTTAGGAATTAGCATTTAAAAAACCTTGCAAATTCACTGAAAAAACCATAGGTTTCACACATGTTATAGTTAGCGGAAATTTTACTGATAAAAAACCAATGAAATTCCCCCGTTATAGTTAGTGCAGGCAACTATAACTCACGCGACCGCAATCTTCTGCTGATGACATATGTGTCTTTATGAAAAAAAAATATTTGTAATATATGTATAGCTAAAAATGTATGGAAGAAGACATGGGCAAATAAGTGTCTAAATACAGTATTAGCATCAGCAGAGGATTGCGGTCGCGTGAGTTATAGTTGCCTGCACTAACTATAACGGGGGAATTTCATTGGTTTTTTATCAGTAAAATTTCCGCTAACTATAAGATGTGTGAAACCTATGGTTTTTTCAGTGAATTTATATATATGTATACAGACCACAGCGTATCGTTGGATTATTTGTGCTTTATTGCAATATCCCACAGCATGACGCGTTTCGACTAGGTCACCCCATTCTTGATCACATATACAGGGTGCTAGAAACGCGTCGCAGAGGGAGACAATAAACAACATTTACTGCCTTACCTGTTTGGGTCCGTCTCTCTCTGTTCGCCGAAAGGAAGTACGAGGAGTCTGGAAGAATATATATATATATATGTGATCAAGACCGGGTTTACCCGGTCGAAACGTGTCATGCTGCTAATCATGAAGGAAGAAAGCACTTTTAATTTCAATTCACGTTACTGAGTGGTCTGTACCTGCACCTGATTTGCGCAACCTGCATTTCGTCAGGATTTTGGTTTCCATATATATATATATATATTTATATATATATATATATATATAAACATCTTTTTATTATGATAATCATGCTCATTAGACAATATGGATATTGGTCGTACAGTACAAACATCATCACACATTTGGTACATTAGTCATTCCCGGGAGTGGCCTAACATAACATAAAATGAATCTGAATTCTACATCGTTGCCCCCCATTTTTATCAATTCTGGGATAGTCTTATGTCTCTGCTGTGGAATTAACCTAATCAGAATCCCCCTGGTACTTCATGGCCCCTGATTTGTTCCTCTGTAATTCTTCTGTGGGAACCATATTTTTTCCCGTTTTTGGGGACAACCTCTGGCCTTATAAATGACTTCCTCTGCCCTCTGGCACCAATCCATATCTGCCTCCCACTCTGCCACTGTTGGGGGTGAATAGCCCCCCATTTCCTTGCTATATTTCTCTTTGCCACCACTGATGCCAGTACCAGCCGTATCCTTCTGTGTCCTATGCATTCTTCCTCACCTTGAATTATCAATATTAGCCACTTTGCGCTCATTGGTACCCTCATCCCCAGGGCCCAAGCTATTTTATCTGTCACCCCCTTCCAGTATCTTTGTATCACCGGACAATCCCAGAGGATTTGGTAGAAGGATCCCTTCTTTATGCAGCATCTTGCACACAGGGGTGACTCTGCCCTTCCCAGTTTTTGCTGCAGAGTGCATGAGTAATACGAGCGGTGCAGGACTTTTTGTTGTTTTAGCTTGAATCCGGCTGAAATAGCTATGTCCTGGAGGCTTTGCAAGGCGTCCACCCATTCCTCGTCATCTATGTCCCCCACGTCCTCCACCCAATATCTGGTGAAGCTGTTCCATTGGATCTGGGGAATTATTCATTAATTTCCGGTAGATCGTCGATATTCCTTTTCCAGGGATGGGGTCAGCCATCAGTCTATCTTCTATGGGGTAAAATTCAGGGAGGTGGGTAGCTTCCTTGATATGTCTCTTAAGCATGTGGCCAAGCTGGAAATAGCAAAATCTCTGCGTAGTGGAAAAGTCAAGCTCCTGGCTAAGAGTCTCGAATGAGAGCAGGGAATCATTTATCCATACATCTCCCAGGTGTTCAATCCCTATCCTTTCCCTCTGGGAAAACCCCTGCAATCTAGATACCTTCTTCAACTGTTCACTGTGCCAAAGTGGGGTCATTGGCGTCAATTTGGAGTGCCAACCCAGGTATCGACTGGCCTCTGTCCAGCTTCTCACCATTGATTCGGCATGAACTGGCAATCCCAGTTTCCTTGCGCCCGCGTGAAGGATAATTTTGTGATTGGAAGCAGGCAGTGATGCTTGATCATCCCTGTAGGCTGGCTCACTCCGGACTGTGTATACCGAGTCATTAATTATTGGGAGCTGTGAGGTCCAGTAGTAATTTCCAATATCTGGGATTGTCAGTCCTGTTTCTAACTTCTTCAGGGTTATGCGAGGTGCTCCCCCCTGCTAAAGCAGTGATCTGTGTTTGTGGGCAATTTGTTCAAAGAAGATTGGTGGGACCCAAAACTGTGTATTTTGTAAGGCGTATAGTAATCTGGGGAGGGACACCATCTTGTGTAGTGCCGTGCTGCCCATGAGCGACAAGGGAAGGGTGCACCACTGTGCAACATCTGCCCCGAAACAGAGTAATGAGAGTGAGGTTTTGCTGTAAGAATATTTGCTCGTCTTTGGTTATGAGAATACCTAGGTACGTAAATCCCTCTGGAATTATTGGAGCCGCACAGCTCAATGGCAGTCTCAGTGGGGGCCCTGATAGAGAGAATATTATTTATTTGTTCCAATTTATTTTGTATTCCGCATTGCTCCCAAACAGGTCAAAAATATGCAGAATGCGCGCAATGGAGGCATAAGGTCCGGAAAAATAAAGGACTATATAGTCTGCGTAGAGGAAGATCCATTCCTCCCAGCCATGAGACGAGGGAATGCTCCATATCAGTGGGTATCCATGTATCCACACTGCCAAGGGCTTGAGAGTCAAACCAAAGAGGAGGGGTGACAGTGGGCAACCCTGCCTAGTGCCTCTGCCCAGTGACATGACCCCGGAGATCGCACTATTGACCCGCACCCTGTCTAGTGGGGCCTGGTATAGCAGTTTGACCCAGGCACAAAACCTCAGTCAAAATGCCATCAGGCTAAAACGGTGAATACATATGGCCATTCTATACTATCAAACTCCAAGGATGCATCCAAAGCCATCAGTGCAGTATGGTGAGTTGAAAGTTCTCTAGTCATGCGCAGGTCTCCATACATACTGCGCAGGTTGAGTCTGGTTCTCCTACTTGTCATGAAGCCTGACTGGACCACTTGTATAATGCCTGAGAGGACCACTGTAAGTCTCGCAGCTAGGGCCTTCACTAGGACCTTCGCCTCGATGTTTAGGAGGGAGATTGGTCTATAGGAGCCACACTCCTCAGGAGGCTTACTCGTTTTGTGGATAACTGCAATCGTAGCCGTTCTTTGGTCTTCTGAGAGGTATCCCTCCTTTGCTGCCGCTCAGAACATCTCCAACATTGGCCCTGAAATTTTACTGGAAAGTCCCTTGCATAACTCTATTGGCAGACCTGTGGGTCCCGAGGCCTTCCCGGACTGCATTGAACCCAGGGCCACTGCTATCTCTTCCTCTGTCAGTTCAGCATCCAGGTTGTCCCTGGCCACTTCCAATAGCATTGGACCTGTGAATTCACTCAAAAACTCCTCACAGTCCGTGTAAGACCTATTGCTCCTGGGCTTGTAAGGTTCCTCATAATAAGAGGCGCAGGTATTCGCTATCAGTGTACACATCGTCTGTAGGACGCTCTCCCGTTCCCTGACTTCAGACACCCAAGACCTGTCCCTATACCTCCTATCCAACCAGGCCAACAGCCTGGACGCCTTGTCACTGACCTCGTACAGTCAGCACTGTGTGGCATGAACCTACAGATGAGCTGTTTCATCAGCCTGGTTCCTCAGGTCATGTTGCCACACAGCTAGTTTGTGCCGGGCTTCAGCATTACTGTTCCTTGACACCTCTCTTTCCAGCCTCAGGATGTCCTGGTCTGACTTGCATGCCAAATGGGTTCCCTTTTTCTTCCCACCTATCAAGGCCTGGGCCTGTCCCCGAATTACTGTTTTGAATGCCTCCCAAAGAGTGCACGGGGAGGAGATGGAGCCTGTATTTAAAGTATAACTGTTCAGTTTATCTTTGATGTCTTTGTCGTTCAAGAACCAGGTTTCTAGTCTAGGATACCTATTGATTTGAACGGACAGACCCTCCAATGCCACCTCCACTGGCGAGTGGTTTGATATGCCTCGCGCCAGTTGTTTCACGTCCAAGAAACTCCCCAATTGATTTTGACACATTAGGAGATAGTCAGTGCGGGAGGGGGACCTGTGAGGCACTGCGTGGTATGTGTATTGTCTCAAGAGGGGGTTCTGAATTCTCCACAGGTCTATTGGGCCTAGCGTGGAGGCAAAGTCAGGGAGGGCCCCCTCCCCAGCCTGGTTTTCATAGGGAACTCAACCGGTCCATTTCGGGGATCATCACATCGTTCATGTCCCCCCCCCCTCCAGCAGAATTCCAGGGGTTGATTTTAGAAGTTGAGTGCTGAACTGTGGCAGGACCATCGTATGCAGTGTGGGTGGAATTATAGAGAGCAGAGGTTTATGGATTGGCCTTTTCAGGTGCCTAATAGGGCCACTTGGCACCCTTATGTGTCAACCCATATTTCTGTGTTGTTAGTGGCACTAGTTTCTTCACTAGGACGCCCATCCCCAGGAGATAGATATAAAATCTGAGTGGGCTATTAGCTTGTATCCGAATTGGTCTATGACCTTGTACTGGTTCCCCTTCAAGTGTGTCTCTTGCATCAGTAGAATAACGGGGAGATGTTGTTTAATGTGCTGCAGGACCAGGGTACATCTAATTTCGTTTCCCAGTCCATTCACATTCCATGACCATATACGCAGAGTTGCTTGTTTAGAGGTTCCCATTGGTGATCGATTCGTTAGATCCCTCCCATTCTCCCCACTCACTGGGGTTAAGGCAGTTAGTGTTTGCACTATACTTTTGCTGTTAGATTTATGAGCATAACTATTCAACCAAGCAATACAAACATTGAAAAACCCAATTACCCCCCTCCCTGCATCCCTGATTAGTGAGAGAACGTCCCAACACCACCCCAACCTGCAGAGTGCCTGTTGCAACAAACTGTGCATAAAGCAATTGGAGGGCGCTTTGCCACCGACCTGCGTTTCAAAATTTTGATAAACTCATCTCAAACTTATGACACCTGGCCTTTGTCAAAACAGGCCAACTACTGCCTTATTATATACCTAAAACATCTCGGGCCCACTGCTCCTAGAGGACTTTGCCTCATTCTATCTCCTGTTGAACCCAACTGATATACCCCCTGCTCAATGAGACTGTGAATTGCTGTATGTTCAGTATTTTCACAATAATTGTGCGTGAGGTGGCTCTCGGGTGCGGCAACGGCCCCAAAGCTCTGTGCGCCCGCTCGACCGAGAAGAAGCTGGACAGGCGCTTGGGCTGTAGGGTATGAAGGATCAGATCTTCCAGGAATAGATTTGCGGACTGGCCCTCTGCCCCCTCCGAGACCCCACCACGTGGATGTTGTTTCGCCTGGCCCTCCTCTCCTGCTCCTCGATGCGAGCCAGCATGTTCTTTTGTTGCTTTGTGATGCACGCCACCTGTTCTTCCAGTCTTTTCGTTTTGCTTTGAATGCCTCCGATGTTCATTTCCGCCTTGTAGACTTTGTCAGTCATCTTGTGTAAGTCAACCCGCAATAGGTTCACCTCCTCCGTGACCATGTCTAACTTTCGTTCAAGGGTGCCACACAGCTTTCTTATCACTTTCATTGTGTCTTTCAATGATGGCTCTGATGTAGAGTCCCTTCCCACAGCTCCAGGAGAATCATAGGTCTGAGACTTGCCCCCCCGGTGTCCCATTGCCACTGTGTATTTTTCGATTTGATTTAATTGGTCCACATGCGTGCCTTTAGTAAGGACCATCATATGCACTCACCTCCAGCTGATATCAGATCCGGGCACATCGGTCAGGCATGGAGGCCACCCTGAAGGCAGCGCACTTTAACACGCTGGTCCAGATCACCACCCCGCGGAGCCGAGTTCCACTTCCAAGGCCCCAGTGTGTTGGATGTTTTAGTGTGTGACCTAAGGGGCCTGCTGGGCTACTGCGGTCTACTGGTTCGGGGCCCCAGACTACCCCACTCTTCACTCTACTGGCCCTTCACTCCCATTACCAAGGGGAGTCCACCACGTTTTTCAGTGTTCTTGTTTTTATTATTTAATCCCCCCCTCTCAGGTGGTGTGTGGCTCCGCTCTTCTTACCCGTCAGGCCGCTGGGTCGAAACTCCATGTTTTTTGCAGTGGTCCTGCTCCCGGAGGTTCTGGTCAATGGGGAAAACTGCAGCCGCTATGCTCCGTCGCTTCACTACCGCGGCACCTCCCCATTATCCTGTGACTCAGGGCCCCCTCGGATACTCCACTTTGGGGAAAATTACCCTTATTGCCACTCAGGGCCTCTGGACTCGTTCAGCTCCTGCGGGGGACCCTCTGGGTTAGGCAGCGCCCCAGCCGCTTCACCCCCACCAGTCTAACTGCCGATCAGCAGTCTGATGTCCCTTCTCTTGAGCCGTGCCCCGCACGGGGGCAGAGATCATCACCTCCCTCAACTGGTTCAGGGCCCGATACACTGGAGCTACCCGCTTTCCCTGCTCATCACTAAGTCTCTCCAAGGGAATCTGGGTTGGTCTTCGCCCTCCTGGGCTGCTTACGTTGTAAGCCCTCTGGATCAATGTCTCTTCCAGGTGATCCTGAGCCCGAAAGATACTTTACCCATGCCTGAAGATTCTATCAAGGTGGCCACATAAACTGCACGTTGGCCTGCGGATATTATCGGATGTTTACCGGGGCTGCGCACTGTCGGCTAGCGGAGCTCGCTCAGTGCGTGGCCATCTTGGTCAGCTGCAAACCAAACCACGGATTTGAATATTTATTGAGTGTCTGTTGGAAATGACCATCTTTTGTATGGTGCTCTCTCTAATCTTTTCCTTCTTTGAATGAAACTGTTTTTGTTGGCCATAAGATGTGGCGCACTTTACTCCTGCTAACCATTAGTAAAGTGCTTGTGCTCTCTATTTAAAACATAGTAAAATTGGCATGTACCCAATTGGTGCATTTAATTTATTAATAAATCCCTAACATATGGTACTACAGGGACTGAAGTTGTGTAAATTAAATGCGACAAGTGGACTGCAGCACCCTTTGTGCCGCCCACTAAAGTAGGGCTGTAAAACAAGTCCACAGCCTGCCCTGGCAGTCTCTGTGTACTGTTTGTTACAACATGTCAAAATAAACATTTTGTCAGGCCTAAACCTTCCTTTATAATACTTATAAGTCAGCGATAAGAGAAGCCCTAAATACCCATGAGGCAGGGTGCAAGATTTTAAAAATTAGAACATGTGTACTTATGTTTTACATCTCCTGGCAGGGAAAAGCCTCCAAAGTCTTTTTTTCAAAGGAAGAAGGCTGGGTCTCCCATGAATAGGACTGGGTTACATTATAACTCCTTATAATGCATAACTTCAATTTGGTACTATCTAGAAGCATGATTCAAGGACACATTGTAATAGGAGTTTAAAATCCAACCTAATAGCAAAGTAAGATTTTAAATAACTTTTTGAAAATGCCACTTTTAGAAAGCTGACTTCACTTTGTCACTTGTGTCGCTGTCTTTTGTGTCACGTACACGTCCCAGCACCAAGTACAATTTCGGGTTGTTTGTTGCTAATTGATTCTGCTTACAGTGCTGATATAACTGTATCTTTCTTCCGTTGAAGATTGGTTCAACTCTTTAACCCTCTCCTTTTTAAATGAATTGTATTTAATACATGATTGTCTTTGCTTAAAAACGTTTACTGTTTGAGAGTCTTCCTTTCTTTGCTTGCAATGTTATAGACATGCATGTATAATTGCCTCTGAATGAGACTGGTTGAGATCTTTTGTTGTTTTTCTATTCACTTACCCTAATCTCAACTAGGTTTATGGGTTGATGCTCCTGTAGTTTTTTTACAACTTTTAGAAAGTTGGCATTTTCCTTCCTAAGCCAGATGTGCTTCCAATGTTTGAGTTACCTGACTTTTCATGGCTCTTCAGACAGTACAGCCGAGGCCTGTGCAGGTAAAAGTGGTGGGGCCCGTGGGGAGGAGTTCAACAGACAATGACGAGGGAAAATTAATTATTATTTAATTTTCCCTCTTCATCATCCGTCAAACTACTCCCCCACCGCCCCACCACTCTTACCTACACGGGCCTCGGCTGAGCCAGTAGGCAAAGGATCTGGGTGTGCGGAGTTGTGGGTCTTCCTTACAGGATGGCTGTGGTGAACTGTGCCCCTGCCATGATCACAGTTCAAAGGGGTCTGCCCTGGCCCACACAGAAGAAACTGACACCAGGCTGGATCATTTGTTTCACTAGCCAGGCTGCAGCTAACCCTGGAAGAAATGGAGGAAGTGCCTAGAACCAGTTTTTGGGGTTAGATAAAGAGGTGTCTCCCACCTACGGCTAGTACTGGGCATAAAACTGGGATTTCAGAACCTAAAACCAGAACACTTCTGAACCTGCGAAGAATCAGACCTGCTGTCTAAGATGTGAAGGAAAACTGAACCTGATTGCTTTGAACCGAGAACCCCATAAGTGACTTCACAAATCATTTGGATGACTTTCTGTGTGAAATTCAGGGATACAACAAGTTCCAGAGTCCATTTCTGCTTTCCAGCTGACCAGACCCAACAGGACCTGACCTGGTCCCCTTTTCTGGGCTCTCTGGGAGTGAGTCCTGACCCCCAAGTATTGTCCCCAAGGTACTGGGGCCTTGGCTGAAGTCAGAATGCACTTCTTACTGCCTAATTGAAAGTTTCACCAGATCTGACTCTGAGTCCAAATGAGCAATGCAGCTCCTCGCTGAATGTGTCACTGGATCCAATATTGAGTGATAAAGAGCCCCACAGAGCCACACAGCTCCCAACTAAAAGCTTCAATGGATCCAACACAGAGTGACGAGAATCCTATAGATCTGTGCCTCACTTTCCTCACATTGAAGTACGAAGCTAAAACTTTCAGTGGGACAAACCTGAACCTGTATCTGGTCTGCTCTCCATTGCGGTTGGCCTGAACATGGGACTTTGTCTTGGCCCAGAGTGACCAGATACCCACAGCTGGCACTATTTGATCCGTAAACATTAAAAATGTATGACTCCAGTTCTAATAATTGGATTTCGATTTTTTGGGTGTCATTTTATTTATTGAGATGTACTCAATCTTTCTATATCAGCTTGTGTCATGTATTCACTGTGTTACTGTTTGAGTACTGCATAAAATACTTTATACATTGCCTCTAAGTAAAGCTTGACTGCATATGTGCCAAACTACTTAAGCTTTAAGTACAGTTTTATTTAGTGACTTATGGGGTTCAAGCTGACGAGCATTGTGACTGTTCTTTGAAGTGAGCTCACACCCCATTCAACCATCAACAATTAAACTACTAATTCTACCACTTTTAAAAATGGCAGAAGTCTTCCTTAGCTGCACAGACCAGGCATCCCACCCTAGAGTGTGGCTAGCCTTCTGGGCAAGTACACCTCCTGCATACCGAATATCCTGCCTTTCCAGGAGTAAATCTGCCTGGGACAAGGAGGGGGCTGTTACTAGGGGCGGGTGGAGAACTCCGCTCCGTCCGTGGAGTGTACAGAGATTTGCCTACACCGTATTCCGTGGAGAAGGCATATCTCCACACACTCGGCAGCGGAGTGGAGTTGGCCGGCTCCCGCCTCCACCCCCTATTAACAATGAATTCTACATTAATTAAAAGTAAATTAAAAACCAATTACCTGTACTGCGGCATCCCCGGGCTGCCCTCCTCCTCTGGTGATCCTTGCAAAAACTGCGCATGCGCTTGCCCGAGCATGCGCATTTCTCGCAGGTGGTAGTATTGCTAATGATGGTGGTGGTATTGGTGGTGGTGGTGGTATTGGTGGTGGTATTGGTATTGGTGGTATTGGTGGTGGTATTGGTGGTGGTGGGATTGGTAGTGGTGTTATTGGTGGTGGTGGTATTGGTGGTGGTGGTATTGGTGGTGGTGGTAGTGGTATGGGTGGCAGTGGTATTGGTGGCGATTGTGGTATTGGTGGTGGTATTGGTGGTGATATTAGTGGTGATATTGGTGGTGGCATTGGTGGTTGTTTTGCTGGTGGTGGTATTTGTGGTGGTGGTATTGGTGTTGGTGGTGGTGGTATTGGTGGTATTGGTGGTGGTATTGGTTGTGATATTGGTATTGGTGATGGTGGTATTGGTGGTGGTGGTGGTATTGGTAGTGGTGGCATTGCTGTTGGTGGTATTGGTGGAGGTGTTGGCGGATGTGGTAGTGGTGGTGGTGTTGGTGGATGTGGTATTGGTAGTGGTGGTATTGGTGGTGGTGGTGGTATTGGTGGTGGTGGTGGTATTGGTGATGGGGGAATTGGTATTGGTGGTATTGGTATGGACAGTGGTATTGGTATTGGTGGTGGTGGTAGTGGTTTTGGTGTTGGTACTGTTGTGGTGGTGGTGGTGTTATTGGTGGTGGGGTATTGGTAATGGTGCTGGTGGTATTGGTGGTGGTGTTGGTGGTGGTGGTATTGGTGGTATTGGTGGTGGTATTGGTTGTGATATTGGTATTGGTGATGGTGGTATTGGTGGTGGTGGCGGTATTGGTAGTGGTGGCATTGCTGTTGGTGGTATTGGTGGAGGTGTTGGCGGATGTGGTAGTGGTGGTGGTGTTGGTGGATGTGGTATTGGTGGTGGTGGTATTGGTGGTGGTGGTGGTATTGGTGGTGGTGGTGGTATTGGTGATGGGGGAATTGGTATTGGTGGTATAGGTATGGACAGTGGTATTGGTATTGGTGGTGGTGGTAGTGGTTTTGGTGTTGGTACTGTTGTGGTGGTGGTGGTGTTATTGGTGGTGGGGTATTGGTGATGAGGTATTGGTGGCAGTGGTATTGGTGGTGGTATTGTTATTGGTACTATTGGGGTGGTGACTGTATTGGTGGCGTTATTGGTGGTGATGGTGGTATTGGTGGTGGTATTGGCGGTGCTGGTATTGGTGGTGGTGGTGTTATTGGAGGTGGTGGTATTGGTGGTGGTAGTGCTGGTATTGGTGGTGGTGAGGGTATTGTGCTTGTATTGGTGGTGGGGTATTGGTGGTGGTGGTATTGGTGGTGGTTGTGTTGGTGGTATTGGTAATGGGGTGGTGGTATTGGTATTGGTACTAGTGGTGGTGGTATTGGTGGTGGTGATGGTAAAGGTGGTGGTATTGGTGGTGATGGTATTGGTATTGTTTGAGGTATTGGTGGTGGTATTAGTGGTGGTGGTATTTGTGGTGGTGGTATTGGTGGTGATATTGGTGGTGGTGGTATTGGTTGTTGTATTGATGGTGGTATTAGTGGAGGTATTGGTGGTGGTATTGGTGGTGGTTATATTAGTAATGGTGCTGGTGGTGGTGGTGGTGGTATTGGTGGTGGTGGTGGTATTGGTGGTGGTGGTATTGGTAGTGATGGTATTAGTGTTGGTGGTAGTGGTGGTAGTATTGGTGTTGGTGATACTGGTTTTGATGGTATTGGTTGTGGTATTGGCAATCATGATATTGGTGGTGGTATTGGTAGTGGTGGTGGGATTGGTGTTGGTGGCATTGCTTGTGGTGGTTTTGGTGGTGGTATTGGTGGTATTGGTGGTGTTGTTGGTGTTGTTGGATGTGGTATTGGTGGTGGTGGAGGTGGTGGCATTGATGCTGTGGTGGTGGAATTGGTGGTGGTATTGGTTGTGGTGATATTTGTGGTGCTGTTGGTGGTGGTGGAGGTACTGATGGTGCTGGTGGTATTGGTGGTGGTGGTATTGGTGGTGGTGGTGGTATTGGTGGTGTTATTGGTGGTGGTGGTGGTATTAGAGGTGGTGGTATTGGTAGTGGTAGTGGTGGGGGTGGTATTGGTGGTGGTGGTATTGGTGGTTGTGGTATTGGTGGTGGTGATATCAGTGGTGGTGAATGTATTTGTGGTATTGGTGGTGGTAATGGTGGTGGTTTTAGTGGTGGTGGTATTGGTAATGCTGCTGGTGGTGCTGGTATAGGTGGTGGTGGTATTAGTGGTGGTGGTATTGGTGGTGGTGGTATTGGTGGTCGTTTTGTTATTATTGGTGGTATTATTGGTTGTGATATTATTATTGGCCATGGTGGTATTGGTGGTGGTGGTATTGGTAGTGGTGGTATTGCTGGTGGTATTGGTGGTGCTATTGACGGTGGTACTGGTTTAGTGGTGGTATTGGTGGTATTGATGGTGCTAGTAGTGGTATTGGTGGTGGTGGTATTGGTGGTCTGTGGCAGCTCGCCGAGGGAGTGCTGCGGACGGTAAGGCAGGGAAGTGGCAGCATGGGGGGGTTGTGGACTCGTACCAATGACGGACAGAACTCAAATTAAGGCTTACTCTTAGCTCTGTCCATTGTGTATCCGAGGCTGCTAGACCCCCACCCTGCCCCTCCCCACCCCACCCACCGCCCTGTAGCATTCCCTCAGCGAAGAGCCGCCACTGTTGGTGGCAGTGGTGGTATTGGTGGTGGTGGTAGTATTTGTGGTGTTGGATGTGGTATTGGTGGTGGTGGTTTTGGCAGTAGTGGTGGTGGTAGTATTGGTGGTCGTAGTGGTGGTAGTGTGGTATTGGTGGTGGTGGTGGTGGTATTGGTGGTGGTGATATTAGTGGTGGTATTGGTGGTTGTATTGGTGGTGGCATTAGTAGTGGTGGTGGTATAGGTGGTGGTGGTATTGGTGGAGGTGGTATTGGTGGTGGTATTGTAGGGTGGTGGTATTGGTGGTGGTATTGGTGGTTTTGGTGGTATTGGTGGTATTGGTGTTGGTGGTGATATTGGTGGTAGTGGTGGTGGTATTGTGGTGGTGGAGGTGGTGGTGGTGGTGGTGGTATTGATTGTGGCAGTGGTATTGGTGGTGGTGGTATTGGTGGTGATGGTTGTGGTGGTATTGGTGGTGGTGATTTTGGTGGTGGTGTTGATGGTGGTGGTATTGGTGGTAGTGGTGGTATTTGTTGTGGTGGTATTAGTGGTGGTGGTGTTGGTGGTATTGGTTGTGATATTGGTATTGGCAGTGGGGGTATTGGTAGTGGTGGTGGTGGGATTGGTGGTGGTGGCATTGCTGGTGGTGGTATTGGTGGTGGTGGTATTGGTGGTAGTGGTATTGGTGGTAGTGGTATTGGAGATGCTGGTATTGGTGGTGGTGTTGGTGGATGTGGTATTGGTGGTGATAGTGGTATTGGTGGTGGTGGAGGTGGTAGTATTGATGATGATGGTGGTGGTGGTATTGGTGGTGGTGGTAGTGGCGGTGGTGGTATTAGTGGTGGTGGTATTGGTGGTGGTATTGGTGTTGGTGATATTGGTTTTGATGGTATTGGTTGTGGTATTGGTGGTCATGATATTGGTGGTGGTATTGGTAGTGGTGGTGGGATTGGAGTTGGTGGCATTGCTTGTGGTGGTATTGGTGGTGGTATTGGTGGTGGTGGTATTGGTGGTGTTGGTGGTGTTGGTGGATGTGATATTGGTGGTGGTGGAGGTGGTGGCATTGATGGTGTGGTGGTGGAATTGGTCGTGGTATTGGCTGTGGTGAAATTTGTGGTGCTGTTGGTGGTGTTAGAGGTATTGATGGTGCTGGTGGTATTTGTGGTGGTGGTGGTATTGGTGGTGGTGGTGGTATTAGTGTTGTTATTGGTGGTGGTGGTGGTAGTGGTATTGGAGGTGGTGGTATTGGTAGTGGTAGTGGTGGGGGTGGTATTGGTGGTGGTGGTATTGGTGGTTGTGGTATTGGTGGTGGTGATATCAGTGGTGGTGATGGTATGTGTGGTATTGGTGGTGGTATTGGTAGTGGTTTTAGTGGTGGTGGTATTGGTAATGGTGCTGGTGGTGGTGGTATAGGTGGTGGTGGTATTAGTGGTGGTGGTATTGGTGGTGGTGGTATTGGTGGTCGTTTTGGTATTATTGGTGGTGTTATTGGTTGTGATATTGTTATTTGCAATGGTGGTATTGGTGGTGGTGATATTGGTTGTGGTGGTATTGCTGGTGGGTGTATTGGTGTTGGTGGATGTGTTATTAGTTGTGGTGGTGGTGGTGGTGGTATTGGTGGTGGTGGTATTGGTGGTGGTGGTATTGGTTGTGGTGATTTGGTGGTGGTATTAGTGGTGCTATTGACGGTGGTATTGGTTTGGTGGTGGTATTGGTGGTGGTGGTATAGGTGGTGCTGGTAGTGGTATTGGTGGTGGTGGTATTGGTGGTCAGTGGCAGCTCACCGAGGGAGTGCTGCAGGGTGGTGAGGCAGGGAAGTGGCAGCATGGGGGGTCGTGGACTCGAACCAACAACTGACAGAACTCTAAGCAAGGCTAACTCTTAGTTCTGTCCATTGAGTATCCGAGGCTGCTAGACCCCCACCCTGCCCCTCCCCTACCCCACCCACCGCCCTGCAGCATTCCCTCAGCGAGCCACCACTGTTGGTGGCAGTGGTGGTATTGGTGGTGGTGATAGTATTTGGGTGTTGGATGTGGTGTTGGTGGTGGTGGTTTTGGCAGTAGTGGTGGTGGTAGTATTGGTGGTGGTAGTGGTGGTAGTGTGGTATTGGTGGTGGTGGTGGTATTGCTGGTGGTGATAGTGGTGGTATTGGTGGTTGTATTGGTGGTGGCATTAGTAGTGGTGGTGGTATAGGTGGTGGTCATATTGGTTGAGGTGATATTGGTGGTTGTATTGTGGGGTGGTGGTATTGGTGGTGGTATTGGTGGTGGTATTGGTGGTTTTGGTGGTATTGGTGGTATTGGTGGTATTGGTGTTGGTGGTGATATTGGTGGAAGTGGAGGTGGTATTGTGGTGGTGGAGGTGGTGGTGGTATTGATTGTGGCAGTGGTATTGGTGGTGGTGGCATTGGTGGTGGTGGTATTGGTGGTGATGGTTGTGGTGGTATTGGTGGTGGTGATTTTGATGGTGGTGGGGTTGATGGTGGTGGTATTGGTGGTAGTGGTGGTATTTGTTGTGGTGGTATTAGTGGTGGTGGTATTGGTGTTGGTGGTGGTATTGGTTGTGATATTGGTATTGGCAGTGGTGGTATTGGTAGTGGTGGTGGTGGGATTGGTGGTGGTGGCATTGCTGGGGGTGGTATTGATGGTGGTGGTGGTATTGGTGGTAGTGGTATTGGAGATGCTGGTATTGGTGGTGGTGTTGGTGGATGTGGTATTGTTGGTGGTAGTGGTATTGGTGGTGGTGGAGGTGGTAGTATTGATGGTGGTGGTGGTATTGGTGGTGGTGGTGGTATTGGTTGCATTGATATTGGTGGTGCTATTGGTGGTGGTGGAGGTGGTGGTATTGACGTTGCCGGTGGTATTGGTGGTGGTATTGGTTTGGCGGTGGTATTGTTGGAGGTGGTGGTATTGACGGTGGTGGTGGTAGTATTGGTGTTGGTATTACTTTTGGTGATATTGTTGGTGTTGGTGGTTTTGGTGGTGGTGGTATGGTGGAGGTATTGATAGTGCTATTGGTGGTGGTGAAGGAGGTGATATTGATGGTGGTGGTGTTATTTTTGGAGGCGGTATTCGTGGTGATTGTGGTATTGGTGGTGGTTTTAATGGTAGTGGTATTAGTGGTGGTGGTATTGGAGTATGTGGCATTGGTAATGGTGCTGGTGGTGGTGATATTGGTGGTGGTGTTGGTGGTGGTGGTATTAGTGGTGGTGGTATTGGTGGTGGTGGTGGTATTCGTAGTGGTGGTGGTGGCATTGCTGTTGGTGGTATTGGTGGTGGTGTTGGTGGATGTGGTAGTGGTAGGGGTGCTGGTGGATATGGTATTGGTGGTAGTGGTATTGGTGGTGGTGGAGGTGGTGGTATTGGTGGTGGTGGTGGTGGCATTGGTGGTGGGGGAATTGGTATTGGTAGTGGTATTGGTATGGACAGTGGTATTGGTATTGTTGGTGGTGCAGGTAGTGGTATTGGTGGTAGTATTGTTGTGGTGGAGGTGGTGTTATTGGTGGTGGGGTATTGGTGATTAGGTATTGGTGGCAGTGGTATTGGTGGTGGTATTGTTATTGGTACTATTTGGTGTGGTGGTATTGGTGGTAGTGGTGATGTTGGTATTTGTTGTGGTGGTATTAGTGGTAGTGGTATTGGTGTTGGTTTGGGTGGTATTGGTGGTGGTATTGGTTGTGATATTGGTATTGGTGGTGGTGGTATTGGTAGTGGTGGTGGGATTGGTGGTGGTGGCATTGATGGTGGTGGTATTGGTGGTGGTATTGGCGGTGGTGGTATTGGTGGTGGTGGTGTTATTGGAGGTGGTGGTATTGGTGGTGGTATTGGCAGTGGTGGTATTGGTGGTGGTGAGGGTATTGTGCTTGTATTGGTGGTGGGGTATTGGTGGTGGTTGTGTTGGTGGTATTGGTGGTGTGGTGGTGGTATTGGTATTGGTACTAGTGGTGGTGGTATTGGTGGTGGTGATGGTAAAGGTAGTGGTGGTATTGGTGGTGATGGTATTGGTATTGTTTGAGGTATTTGTGGTGGTATTAGTGGTGGTGGTATTTGTGGTGGTGGTATTGGTGGTGATATTGGTGGTGGTGGTATTGGTTGTTGTATTGGTGGTGGTATTAGTGGAGGTATTGGTGGTGGTATTGGTGGTGGTGGTATTAGTAATGGTGCTGGTGGTGATATTGGTGGTGGTGGCGGTATTGGTGGTGGTGGTATTGGCAGTGGTGGTATTAGTGGGGGTGGTATTGGTGGTGGTATTGGTATTGGTGTTGGTGATATTGGTTTTGATGGTATTGGTTGTGGTATTGGCGATCATGATATTGGTGGTGGTATTGGTAGTGGTGGTGGGATTGGTGTTGGTGGCATTGCTTGTGGTGGTATTGGTGGTGGTATTGGTGGTGGTGGTATTGGTGGTGTTGATGGTGTTGTTGGATTTCGTATTGGTGGTGGTGGATGTGGTGGCATTGATGGAATGGTGGTTGAATTGGTAGTGGTATTGGTTGTGGTGATATTTGTTGTGCTGTTGTGGTGGTGGAGGTATTGATGGTGCTGGTGGTATTGGTGGTGGTGGTATTGGTGGTGGTGGTGTTATTGGTGGTGGTGGTATTGGAGGTGGTGGTATTGGTAGTGGTAGTGGTGGGGGTGTTATTGGTGGTGGTGGTATTGGTGGTTGTGGTATTGGTGGTGGTGATATCAGTGGTGGTGATGGTATTTGTGGTATTGGTGGTGGTAATGGTGGTGGTTTTAGTGGTGGTGGTACTGGTAATGGTGCTGGTGGTGCTGGTATACGTGGTGGTGGTATTAGTGGTGGTGGTATTGGTGGTGGTGGTATTGGTGGTCGTTTTGTTATTATTGGTGGTGTTATTGGTTGTGATATTGTTATTGGCAATGGTGGTATTGGTGGTGGTGGTATTGGTAGTGGTGGTATTGCTGGTGGGTGTATTGGTGTTGGTGGATGTGTTATTAGTTGTGGTGGTGGTGGTATTGGTTGTGGTGATGTTGGTGGTGGTATTGGTGGTGCTATTGACGGTGGTATTGGTTTGGTCGTGGTATTGGTAGTGGTGGTGGTATTGGTGGTGCTGGTAGTAGTATTGGTGATGGTGGTATTGGTGGTCAGTGGCAGCTCACCGAGGGAGTGCTACGGGCGGTGAGGCAGGGAAGTGGCAGCATGGGGGGGTCGTGGACTCGTACCAACGACGGACAGAACTCAAATTAACGATTACTCTTAGTTCTGTCCATTGTGTATCCGAGGCTGCTAGACCCCCACCCTGCCCCTCCCCACCCCATCCACCACTCTGCAGCATTCCCTCAGCGAGCCGCCACTGTTGGTGGCAGTGGTGGTATTGGTGGTGGTGGTAGTATTTGTGGTGTTGGATGTGGTATTGGTGGTGGTGGTTTTGGCAGTAGTGGTGGTGGTAGTATTGGTGGTCGTAGTGGTGGTAGTGTGGTATTGGTGGTGGTGGTGGTATTGGTGGTGGTGATATTAGTGGTGGTATTGGTGGTTGTATTGGTGGTGGCATTAGTAGTGGTGGTGGTATAGGTGGTGGTGGTAATGGTGGAGGTGGTATTGGTGGTGGTATTGTAGGGTGGTGGTATTGGTGGTGGTATTGGTGGTTTTGGTGGTATTGGTGGTGGTGATATTGGTGGTAGTGGTGGTGGTATTGTGGTGGTGGTGGTATTGATTGTGGCAGTGGTATTGGTGGTGGTGTTATTGGTGGTGATGGTGGTGGTGGTATTGTTGTTGATGGTGGTATTGGTGGTATTTGTTGTGGTGGTATTAGTGGTGGTGGTGGTATTAGTGTTGGTGGTGGTATTGGTTGTGATATTGGTATTGGCAGTGGTGGTATTGGTAGTGGTGGTGGTGGGATTGGTGGTAGTGGCATTGCTGGTGGTGGTATGGTGGTGGTGGTATTGGTGGTAGTGGTATTGGTGGTAGTGGTATTGGTGGTGGTATTGGTGTTGGTGATATTGGTTTTGATGGTATTGGTTGTGGTATTGGCGGTCATGATATTGGTGGTGGTATTGGTAGTGGTGGAGGTGGTAGTATTGATGATCATGGTGGTGGTGGTATTGGTGGTGGTGGTATTAGTGGTGGTGGTATTGGTGGTGGTATTGGTGATATTGGTTTTGATGGTATTGGTTGTGGTATCGGCGGTCATGATATTGGTGGTGGTATTGGTAGTGGTGGTGGGATTGGAGTTGGTGGCATTGCTTGTGTTGGTATTGGTGGTGGTATTGGTGGTGGTGGTGTTGGTGGTGTTCGTGGATGTGATATTGGTGGTGGTGGAGGTGGTGGCATTGATGGTGTGGTGGTGGAATTTGTGGTGGTATTGGTTGTGGTGAAATTTGTGGTACTGTTGGTGGTGGTAGAGGTATTGATGGTGCTGGTGGTATTGGTGGTGGTAATTGTGGTGGTGGTGGTATTGGTGGTGGTGGTGGTATTGGTGGTGTTATTGGTGCTGGTGGTATTGGAGGTAGTGGAATTGGTAGTGGTAGGGGTGGGGGTGGTATTGGTGGTGGTGGTATTGGTGGTTGTGGTATTGGTGGTGGTGATATCAGTGGTGGTGATGGTATTTGTGGTATTGGTGGTGGTATTGGTGGTGGTTTTAGTGGTGGTGGTATTGGTAATGGTGCTGGTGGTATAGGTGGTGGTGGTATAAGTGGTGGTGGTATTGGTGGTGGTGGTATTGGTGGTCGTTTTGGTATTATTGGTGGTGTTATTGGTTGTGATATTGTTATTGGCAATGGTGGTATTGGTGGTAGTGATATTGGTAGTGGTGGTATTGCTGGTTGGTGGGTGTATTGGTGTTGGTGGATGTGTTATTAGTTGTGGTGGTGGTGGTATTGGTGGTGGCGGTATTGGTTGTGGTGATATTGGTGGTGGTATTGGTGGTGCTATTGACGGTGGTATTGGTTTGGTGGTGGTATTGGTGGTGGTGGTATAGGTGGTGCTGGTAGTGGTATTGGTGGTGGTGGTATTGGTGGTCAGTGGCAGCTCACCGAGGGAGTGCTGCATGGTGGTGAGGCAGGGAAGTGGCACGACGGACAGAACTCAAAGCAAGGCTAACTCTTAGTTCTGTCCATTGTGTATCCGAGGCTGCTAGACCCCCACCCTGCCCCTCCCCCAACCCACCCACCACCCTGCAGCATTCCCTCAGCGAGCCGCCACTGTTGGTGGCAGTGGTGGTATTGGTGGTGGTGGTAGTATTTGTGGTGTTGGATGTTATATTGGTGGTGGTGGTTTTGGCAGTAGTGGTGGTGGTAGTATTGGTGGTCGTGGTGGTAGTGTGGTATTGGTGGTAGTGGTGGTATTGCTGGTGGTCATATTAGTGGTGGTATTGGTGGTTGCATTGCTGGTGGCATTAGTAGTGGTGGTGGTATAGGTGGTGGTGGTATTGGTGGAGGTGGTATTGGTGGTGGTATTGTGGGGTGGTGGTATTGGTGGTGGTATTGGTGGTTTTGGTGGTATTGGTTTTGGTGGTGATATTGGTGGTAGTGGTGATGGTATTGTGGTGGTGGAGGTGGTTGTGGTATTGATTGTGGCAGTGGTATTGGTGGTGGTGGTATTGGTGGTGGTGGTATTGGTGGTGATGGTGGTGGTATTGGTGGTAGTGGTGGTATTTGTTGTGGTGGTATTAGTGGTGGTGGTATTGGTGTTGGTGATGGTATTGGTTGTGATATTGGTATTGGCAGTGGTGGTATTGGTAGTGGTGGTGGTGGGATTGGTGGTGGTGGCATTGCTGGTGGTGGTATTGGTGGTGGTGGTGGTATTGGTATTGGAGATGCTGGTATTAATGGTGGTGTTGGTGGATGTGGTATTGGTGGTGGTAGTGGTATTGGTGGTGGTGGAGGTGGTAGTATTGATGATGGTGGTGGTGGTATTGGTGGTGGTGGTGGTATTGGTTGCATTGATATTAGTGGTGCTATTGGTGGTGGTGGAGGTGGTGGTATTGACGGTGCCGGTGGTATTGTGGTGGTATTGGTTTGGCGGTGGCATTGTTGGTGGTGGTGGTATTGACGGTGGTGGTGGTGGTAGTATTGGTGGTGGTATTACTTTTGGTTATATTGGTGGTGCTGGTGGTTTTGGTGGTGGTGGTATGGTGGAGGTATTGATAGTGCTATTGGTGGTGGTGGAGGAGGTGATATTGATGGTGGTGGTTTTATTTTTGGTGGTGGTATTGGTGATGATTGTGGTATTGGTGGTGGTATTGGTGGTGGTGGTATTAGTGGTAGTGGTATTGGAATATGTGGCATTGGTAATGGTGCTGGTGGTGGTGATATTGATGGTGGTGTTGGTGGTATTAGTGGCGGTGGTATTGGTGGTGGTGGTATTCGTAGTGGTGGCATTGCTGTTGGTGGTATTGGTGGTGGTGTTGGTGGATGTGGTAGTGGTGGGGGTGCTGGTGGATGTGGTATTGGTGGTGGTGGTATTGGTGGTGGTGGACGTGGTGGTATTGGTGGTGGTGGTGGTGGCATTGGTGGTGGGGGAATTGGTATTGGTGGTGGTATTGGTATGGACAGTGGTATTGGTATTGGTGGTGGTGGAGGTAGTCATATTGGTGGTGGTATTGCGGTGGTGGAGGTGGTGTTATTGGTGGTGGGGTATTGGTGATGAGGTATTGGTGGCAGTGGTATTGGTGGTGGTATTGTTATTGGTACTATTGGGGGTGGTGGTACTGGTGGTGGTGGCTGTATTGGTGGTGTTATTGGTGGTGATGGTGGTATTGGTGGTGGAGATATTGGTAGTGGTATTGGTGGTGGTATTGGTGGTGGTGGTGATGGTATTGGTGGTGGTGATGTTGGTGGTGTTATTGGAGGTGGTGGTGTGGTATTGGTGGTGGTAGCGCTGGTATTGGTGGTGGTGGTATTGTGCTTGTATTGGTGGTGGGGTATTTGTGGTGGTGGTGGTATTGGTGGTGGTATTGGTCATTATGGTGGTGGTGGTATTGGTGGTGGTGGTATTGGTGGTGTTATTGGTGGTGGTAGTGGTGGGGGTGATATTGGTGGTGGTGGTATTGGTGGTTGTGGTGGTGATATTGGTGGTGGTGGTATTGGTTGTGGTATTGATGGTGGTATTATTGGTGGTGGTGGTATTAGTAATGGTGCTGGGGTGGTGGTATTGGTGGTGGTATTGGTTGTGATATTGGTATTGGCGGTGGTGGTATTGGTAGTGGTGGTGGGATTGGTGGTGGTGGCATTGCTGGTGGTGGTATTGGTGGTGGTGGTATTGGTGGTAGTGGTATTGGTGGTGCTTGTACTGGTGGGGGTGTTGGTGGATATGGTATTGGTGGTGGTCATGGTATTAGTGGTGGTGGAGTTGGTAGTATTGATGGTGGTGGTATTGGTGGTGGTATTGGTGGTGGTGGAGGTGGTGGTATTGATGGTGCCGGTGGTATTGGTGGTGGTGTTGGTTTGGTCTTGGTATTGTTGGTGGTGGTATTGGTGGTGCTGCTATTAGTGGTGGCAGTAGTTGTATTTGTGGTGGTGGTATTGGTGGTAGTATTCACAGTGGTGGAGGTAGTGGTTTTGGTAGTGGTAGTAGTGTGGTATTGGTGGTGGTGGTAGTGGATTTGGTGGTGGTGGTATTGGTGGTGGGTGTAGTCATGGTGGTGGTATTCGTGGTTTTAGTGGTGGCAGTGTGGTATTGGTGGTGGTAGTGGTATTGGTGGTGGTGGTAGTATTGATGGTGGTGGTGGTGGTATTGGTGGTGGTGGTATTGGTTGTAGTGATATTGGTGGTGGTGGAGGTGGTGGTATTGGTGGTGGTGGAATGGGTGGTGCTGGTATTAGTGGTGGTGGTATTGGTGGATGTGGTATTGGTGGTGGTATTGGTGGAGGTGGTGGTATTGATGGTGGTAGTGGTGGTATTAGTGGTGGTGGTGGTATTGCTTTTGGTGATATTGGTGGTGGTATTGGTGGTGGTATTGGTGGAGGTGGTGGTATTGATGTTGCCAGTGGTAATGGTGGTGGTATTGGTTTAGTGGGGGTATTAGTGGTGGTGTTATTGGTGATGGTGGTATTTGTTGGTGGATGTGGTATTGGTGGTGGTATTGGAGGATGTGATATTGGTGGATGTGGTATTGGTGGTGGTGGTATTGGTGGAGGTGGTTTTGGTGGAGGTGGTGGTATTGATGGTGGTAGTGGTGGTATTGGTGGTGGTGGTATTGGTTGTGGTGGTATTAGTGGTGGTATTGGTGTTGGTGGTATTGGTTTTGGTGGTGGTATTTGTTGTGATATTGGTATTGGCGGTGGTGGTATTGGTGGTGGTGGTATTGGTGGTGGTGGTGGTATTGCTGGTGGTGGTATTGCTGGTGGTGGTATTGGTGGTGATGATATTGGTGGTGGTGGTGTTTGTAGTGTTGGTGGTGGTATTGGTGGTGGTGGTATTGGCAGTTGTGGTGGTAAGGGGCTGTTGGTATTGGTGGTGGCATTGGTGGTGGTGGTATTGGTGGTTGTGGCAGTGGTGGTAGTGTGGTATTGGTGGTGGTGGTATTGTTGGTGGTATTAGTAGTGGTGGTGGTATTGGTGCTGGTGCTATTGGTGGTGGTATCAGTGATGGTGGTATTGGTGGTGGTGATGATATTGGTAGTGGTATTGTGGGGTGGTGGTATTAGTGGTAGTGGTGGTATTGGTGGTGGTGGTATTTGTGGTGGTATTGATGATGGTATTGGGGGTAGTATTTGTGGTGGTGGTTTTGGTGGTGGTATTGCTGGTGGTATTCGTAGTGGTGGTGGTATTGGTGCTGGTGCTATTGGTGGTGGTATCAGTGCTGGTGGTATTGGTGGTGGTGGTGATATTGGTAGTGGTATTGTGGGGTGGTGGTATTAGTGGTAGTGGTGGTATTGGTGGTGGTGGTATTTGTGGTGGTATTGATGATGGTATTGGGGGTAGTATTTGTGGTGGTGGTATTGTTGGTGGTGGTGGTGATATTGGTGGTAGTGGTTGATGGTTTTGGTGGTGGTATTGTTGGTGGTGGAGGTGGTGGTATTGATGGTGGTGGTAGTATTGGTTGTGGCATTGGTGGTGGTATTGGTGGTGGGGGTATTCATGTTGATAGTGGTATTGGTTGTGGTATTGGTGGTGTTGATTGTGGTGGTGGTGGTAGTGGTAGTGGTATTGGTGGTGGTATTAGTGGTGGTATTGGCTATGGTTGTGGTATTGGCAGTGGTGGTTGTATTGGTGGTGGTGGTATGGTGGAAGTGGTGTTATTGATGGTGGTGATATTGGTGGTGGTATTGGTGGTGGTGGTTTTGTTATTAAAACAACCTTTTGAAAACAATCCATAAGGTGGCTTTAGTACAGATGACATATAACACATGTGTGCTTTTGTCAGCTCCAGCCCATTATTACAGGATTATGTGCTACCTCGAATTCACATGAATTAATTCGCTAATCATTTCTAAATTAATTTTATTTGGAGGGAGGGTTGAAACAGACACGAGATAATGCCGGGGTAAAGTGATTGAAAGCAGGCGCCAGTGTTGCGCTGCTCAAAAAACCCACAAGCGGTTTCAGTTTCAGCTGAAGCAGCGCATGTCCGGCCTGCATTAAGTGAAACTCAATAAAGTAAATTGTGCTTACAAACTAAATAACAGGTCCCGTGTAACAGCTGAAGTAAAAGGGCCAGTCGCCATGGGAGGGTACAAATGAAGACAAGGCCGTACTAAGGAGGGACTAACAAACCTATTAACGAATCCACAGGCTGCATTTACGAAAGAGAATGACGCAAGCCAATGAAAAATATGGGAGGAGAGTTGGCGCGGCTTTTCTCCCATACTCTACTACAGCAGTTTCGCAGAGCATGAAGCGCATGTGCGATGCGCTAGGCTCAACCTAAAAAGACAAATCCTGCGCCAAACCCAGTGTAGTCAATACTGATGAAAGGCCAATGAATGAATTTAGAAAACAGATAATTAAAGCATCTTATCTCATTTGGCTGACAGGGGTTAAGGAGTCATGGGATGTGCTAAAATAGGTAATATTGATTAACCTCAAGGTCGCTTTAATGAAACACTATTTAATTGATTCTTAAATGTAACAAGTCAGTGCAGCACATGCTCTTTTTCTATTAAATGTTAAGGATTATCCTGCAATAGCCAGCCAAATCTTCGAAACCACTCTGGTTTGTGCAAGAAGAATTCAGATAAGCCGCATCCTGTAAGTAATAATGCTTCTCCTTTAAGTGCAAAATTCATATATTGGCAATAATTTACGAAACAGTTAAGGCTCTATCCAGAATAACACAGAGTGACCAAATAAGGAAACCAGGGGCCCTATTACAAATAGGGTGCATTCTCCCTGTTTGCTCCATGAGGCACCTTAAAACATGTGCACTGGTCGCAAACAGGGAAAGTGCACCCTATTACATTGAATGGACTGCCCCAGGGCATCGGTGAAGCATGCTGCCCTGGGGCAGCGCGTTCACGTGCAAAACAGAGTGGCTTTACAGCAACCGCTCTGTGTTTCATTGTGCAGGCGGCAACCAGACTTCACTTTTAAGAGGATAGAGGGATCCCCTTGCAATAGGGTGCAATGAGTCATGCAAAGTGGGTGCACATTCCTGTCATACTCCCGGGGCACTTTCCAAAATAGGGCCAGAGGTCATTTGGAAAAGCAAAAGGGTCACTTTATACAGAACGCGCAGATACGTGTGTAAATATGCCCATGCCTGTTTTGCACCATTAGTCACCCATAGATGCCAGCTAGACCGGTCATCTCCGCCTTCTATTATGCTGTTTAGTTGGTGGGAATAAGCTGATTTGCTAGGTTTCGAGTGTAAAAGAATGAGCTGCTTGCTCCATAGCTTGGAACTAAAGGGTGTTTTTTTTGCAAATATCGCTTAGCACCCTTACTATTTATTTATTTATTTAGCATTTTTGCAAACTGCATAAAAGGCCAGTGAGCAATAGAGCACTTTACAATACAGAGATATCATCTAGACAAAGAATAATATAACATATAAACAATCAATACAAAAGATGTGGTGGACCAAAAGGTTTGTGGTCAAAGACATTCCAGTGAATAGTTATAGGCTATCCTGAAAATCCGAGTTGTGACGAGAAACACCAAGAGCTCTTATTCAGGGCTTAGCCAGTTGCTGGCTAGAATCCTGGAGAGTCCTCTTTGCACATCAACAGTCTTTAGCCAAGTGCAGAAGCCTCATCAATAGTGGTTCCCAGGAAGCTGACAAGATGCCCATTTCTTGGTTCATTACAGTGGATGCAAGAAGCCTCAAGCATGCTACCTTAAAGATTATTCTGTTCACAAAAACAAATCATAACATGTTTCTTGATGCCTGGTCTCAGAGATCGATGAATTATATTATTTTGAAGCTTCTGGGAACTATGATCTTCTTTCTCATTTTTGTGCCATCATAATAGTCCATACAAGAGTTAATTTTGACTCTTTTTCTTCATCTCTAATTCTCCTCGGGACCAGTGGCAACACTATTCTCCAATTTATCACGCGAAGTTCAAGGGGGTGGGTTTTGCACAGTACAATTATGGAAGAATTTAGCACATTGAGGGGGATGTGTACTCTGAGGTGGCGGAGCGTGTCGTTAGCCTCCTGGGCTTAACAACACACTCCACCACTTCGGTAATGCAAGGCCACACCATATTTACAAGAATGTGGTGCAGCCTTGTGTTTCCCCCTGCGATGGTGCTAAGTTTAACAACTTAGCGCCAACGCAGGCACCCTTGCACCAGAGTGCAAGGGTGTCTGTGTGCAAGGGAGGATTGGTTATATGTAGGAAGGTGTCCCTTCCTGCACATAAACAATCCTAAATTGCCATTTTGTAACTTTCATGTGTGTTGCTTCATGCGGCACACATAAAATTTACAAAATTGCATTTTTTAAAAAGGTTTGTTTAGGTACAGGAAGGAACACCGTACTGTACATAAACAAACCATGGCATTTTGCTTTTTCCATGTGTGCTGCCTTTGGAAAAAGCAAAAACGAGGAGAAATAATGCATTTCTCCTAATTTCGGAAACTTAGGAACAGGGGGGTATATTATCAAGCCAGGCGATAAAATTATCGCCGCTTTAGCGGCAATAAACTGCCGCTAAAACGGCGATAATGGGCTTGATAATATGCTCTGTGGAATTCATGTTAGATGTCCTTCACATCTAACATGGGCTTCAATTGGAATTCCATAGAGCATATTATCAAGCCTATTATTGCCGTTTTAGCGGCAGTTTTCTGCCGCTAAAGCGGCGATAATTTTATCGCCTGGCTTGATAATATGCCCCAGGGTTTCCCTGGTCTTAATTTTGGCGCAGCCTCCTATCTACATAGGGGGCAGCGTCAAATACAATGTGTGTTGTGGTGGAACGCCCACCACAACACCCACTGCACGCCCCTTTCATGCTAAACTAAGTGTGAAAGGGTGCCTTATGTACAAGGCAGCGTTAAGCCACGTTAAGTGGCTTAACGCTGCCTTGTACATAAGGCAAGGCCCCTATCGCCACAGGAACATCACAAAAAGTGACGTTCCTGTGGCGATTAGGGCTTGTATATAATATGCCCATAAGTTTATCGTTCTCCAGGCATTTCTCAAGGAATGCTTAAAATAATGAAGGTCTGCTTACTGAGGTTGACCTTCCACCATTTTTTTTAGGGTTCCTTCCTATAAAGTCATAATGCTATAACTTCAAAACATCCAAATACGGCTACTGAGCAATTTACTCAGATCACACTGTATACATTGAATTTGTCAACATCCACTACTATGTTCGTATTTTTCCAAGTTTGAAATGCAGCAGCCAGTGCATATGAAGTTAATGTTCGTTTCATATGTGTGTCCAAACACCCAGGACAAAAATGATCGTTAAAAACACATATCTTCCATTTGTTCGTCAATCGAGGCAGCAAAGTCTTGAAGGAGAGTGTAACGATCAACAATCTACAAGGCGTATTTTAATTTGCGTCTCCATTCAACTTCAACTAGCGAAGAAGAAAAATCAAACATGTGATTCAGCCTTATATGTGAGCGAATTCAGGCTTGAAGCAGTAACTGCATATTTATTCATGCCAATAATTACATTTTAATCATCTCAATATAAACCAGGGGAAACGTTCAGGAATCAGCTGTGCTCAGCTCCAGTGTGTAAAGTGACAGCGGAAGCGAGCCCCGCTGCACTCTCCACTCGTAAAACCAGTCGTAAAAGGCCCTCTGGAGGTTGTTCTGCCTGCGCATTACGATACCCATAAACCAGTGGTATTCCAATCACTGGGAGGTGCTAACCCAACTGGTGCTGTCATCTCTGCATGCCCCAGCCAGAGGGCTTAGTCGAAGCTCCCCAGTCTCCGCTTAAAATGGAGCGGGGTCCTGACAGCTCAACTCTTCTCAATCTCTCTTCAGAAAACAGCTCATTTTCACGACTTGACTGGTTTGCTTCCTCGTCAAAGTTTGGAGTGTACACGTTTTTAGTACAAGAGGGTCGCGTACATCCCTGTTATTAACCTAGCTGCAGCTTGTGCAGTGCCCTGAATTTGCTTCCTCTACGTCCTTCCATAGTTTTCCCACGCAAACTGAAACTATGGGGCATATTATCAAGCCAGGCGATAAAATTATATGGTCTTCACATCTAACATGGGCTTCAATTGGAATTCCATAGAGCATATTATCAAGCCCATTATCGCCGTTTTAGCGGCAGTTTTCTGCCGCTAAAGCGGCGATAATTTTATCGCCTGTCTTGATAATATGCCCCAATGTTCCTATGCCCGATAGTTGGTGCTGAAAGATAAATGTATATGTCACTATCAAGCTAATTAACTTTACAACTATTTTCGACTCCATTTTCGAGCAGAGAGATGTTGAATTTTCTTGAAACAAGTAAAAGGTGTGCAAGAATCCTGATTTTAATGTGAACTCTCGGATGCACCAAATCACTTGTTGCAAGGGTAGTTGTCGGAACAATTTAGGGGAGATCGAGAAAAATAAATGCCTGCTGAAAGATGCTCAAGAAGATTGTGAGAGTGGAGTGGGGTGTTTTATTCTGTATGGAACTCCTGTGTCTTGTCTGAGTGGATGCTGTGGGCTGTGATGCAGTACAACGTGCCATACAGCAACGTTCTATAAGCCCTGCATGTACTGTCAGCTGATAGCCGTCGATGACAGAGGAAGCCACCTACTGGTGAGGTGTTTATGTGCATCCTGTACCTAAAAACAACGACGCATCCTTTGCAGATTCAGCCTTGTAGCTAATTTACTCCCCAAGTGGCAAGGATGTGTTTTACTATAATGTTCATGAGTATCGAGGCAGAAGGAAGTGTCTGTGTGTCTGCTTTAGTTGTGGTGCTGTGCTTCTCCGTGGAGTTGAATTTTTCCCTGGGTGGCAAATGACTAGCAATGTAGAAAGAGAGTGCTGTTTGCAGACCTTCCAACCTTGAAAATAGTTTCACCTTGTGAAGGTGTTAGGGTCTGGAGAGGGGCTTTTTTGTAGCCCATTGCTGACCTTCCAGCCATGGAGGGACGTTGTAGGGGGGGGGGGGACGCAAAAGAGAAAGTAGTGCTTATAGCCCAACTTGCCTCAGCAGACCCTCCTACCCACCCCCAAAATTGCAAATATAACCAGGCTGTAAGCACACCATATGCAAGGGTTGGCAGCTCATATTGCGTAATGCCATGTGATGTCTGGTTCTTCATCGGGAGACTGGGTGAAGGGAGCAGATATTGTGTGACACAAAGTGGGTCCTTGTGATTGGAAGGTCTGTGTTTGTGTGTATATTCAAGTTGAGTCCATTAGTCCATGGACAATTTTATATGCATGTATTTCAATAGTGCAAACCTAGCCAAAAGGCAGCGGAGCGCTGTACCTAGTCAATTACAACAAACAAATGATGGACGGAATGCTGACAATGCATACATTCTCCCCCAGTCAAGAGATCTGGGTTAAATCCATCGTTCTTTTGCCCACTACACCACCCCAGTTTAGACATGGCCATATGCAAATCAGTCTTGACCCTGTGCCTCATGGGAACAGTCCAGCCCGAACTGCCAAGCCATGTCTTCCCTGGACCGGAATCAAGCATCCTAGGACCGGTTTCTGGCTATCAGCCGTCATCAGCCAGGATAGCTTGACTCCAGTGGCGTAGTGAGCACGGGTCCCACGTCTGGGAATACCCATCCCACTTAGGGCGAAAAGCGTTACAACAAACAAATGATGGACGGAATGCTGACTATGCATACATTCTCCCCCAGTCAAGAGATCTGGGTTAAATCCATCGTTCTTTTGCCCACTACACCACCCCAGTTTAGACATGGCCATATGCAAATCAGTCTTGAACCTGTGCCTCATGGGAACAGTCCAGCCCGAACTGCCAAGCCATGTCTTCCCTGGACCGGAATCAAGCATCCTAGGACCGGTTTTTGGCTATCAGCCGTCATCAGCCAGGATAGCTTGACTCCAGTGGCGTAGTGAGCACGGGTCCCACGTCTGGGAATACCCATCCCACTTAGGGCGAAAAGCGTTACAACAAACAAATGATGGACGGAATGCTGACAATGCATACATTCTCCCCCAGTCAAGAGATCTGGGTTAAATCCATCGTTCTTTTGCCCACTACACCACCCCAGTTTAGACATGGCCATATGCAAATCAGTCTTGACCCTGTGCCTCATGGGAACAGTCCAGCCCGAACTGCCAAGCCATGTCTTCCCTGGACCGGAATCAAGCATCCTAGGACCGGTTTCTGGCTATCAGCCGGGATAGCTTGACTCCAGTGGCGTAGTGAGCACGGGTCCCACGTCTGGGAATACCCATCCCACTTAGGGCGAAAAGCGTTACAACAAACAAATGATGGAGGGAATGCTGACAATGCATACATTCTCCCCCAGTCAAGAGATCTGGGTTAAATCCATCGTTCTTTTGCCCACTACACCACCCCAGTTTAGACATGGCCATATGCAAATCAGTCTTGACCCTGTGCCTCATGGGAACAGTCCAGCCCGAACTGCCAAGCCATGTCTTCCCTGGACCGGAATCAAGCATCCTAGGACCGGTTTCTGGCTATCAGCCGTCATCAGCCAGGATAGCTTGACTCCAGTGGCATAGTGAGCACGGGTCCCACGTCTGGGAATACCCATCCCACTTAGGGCGAAAAGCGTTACAACAAACAAATGATGGACGGAATGCTGACAATGCATACATTCTCCCCCAGTCAAGAGATCTGGGTTAAATCCATCGTTCTTTTGCCCACTACACCACCCCAGTTTAGACATGGCCATATGCAAATCAGTCTTGACCCTGTGCCTCATGGGAACAGTCCAGCCCGAACTGCCAAGCCATGTCTTCCCTGGACCGGAATCAAGCATCCTAGGACCGGTTTCTGGCTATCAGCCGTCATCAGCCAGGATAGCTTGACTCCAGTGGCGTAGTGAGCACGGGTCCCACGTCTGGGAATACCCATCCCACTTAGGGCGAAAAGCGTTACAACAAACAAATGATGGACGGAATGCTGACAATGCATACATTCTCCCCCAGTCAAGAGATCTGGGTTAGTCAATTACAAGCGTAAAGTTAATGAGTGATAGGACAGGTAGCTGGGTTGTGGACGGTTAAGCATTGTGATGTGGTGTTCTTTGTTTCTTTGCTGCTCTGTGATTGTGGTTCTGCACTGAGCGAGCTGCTGTAATGTGTGCAAAATTTAAGATCATTTGTGCATGAGCATTATTTGATCTGGTTGCTCCATGTCTATGTAGTGTTGCATGAAGTTTTGTAATGTGTGTGGGATTTTCATAAATGTGTGTAGTCTGTAGATCAATCCCAGGCAAAATGTAGTTTATGTTGGTGTAATCTTGGTTATATTTGAGCATTTTGCATTACGATTGTTGTTACGTGAAGTGCCTGAGATAAGGCCACCATGCCATGTTGAGTAATTGAGATTTAGTACAGGTAAAAATCGTAACGCATGAGCATGAGACCAACATGAACGACCTGAACGCAAGTGACTGTTCACCTTGTGCGTGATTTTATATTTTATTGCAAAATGCAGCCTTGCATCGAAATATACAAAAGGATGCATTTCATTTAAAAAATAACACACAATGCTAGATCAGCATTTCGCATAATGTTTAAATTAATTTCATCCAATTTTTTAAGCATTTTGTATAATTTCCACAAAGTAATTGCGCTACTTTCATCCAGGCCTACTAGTGAAATATATCCAATTCTCCTGAAAGCATTGCTGTTGTCCAGACTAGTTTCCTGTTGCACATTGTGTGCTTGCCACAATTTAGAAACCTTTTGGCCTGGGGTAGTAGAAGCTTTGAAAGCTTCATTTTTGCCGAAAAGATACATATGTCAGTTCTTCTAGAGACCCTTGCACCAAGCAAGCATGCTTTCTGAAAATAATATTTATACGGTAAGAAAAGGAATTAAGGTCACGGCTAAACTGTTTTCTAAATGGACAAGTTAAATACTTTTGGTAATTCTCTTTCTAGTGGATACTCTATCTAACTACAGATTTCTCACCTTTACAATATTCCCAGATCTGGAAAATGTAAACAGCATTGCTCCCGCACAATGCTAGGTGGCATTGTTTGGATCACCCTGATTTTGTTCTGCCCCGGAAGTGACAAACTGATTCACACATAAGAGCCAGCCCTGTGCACTGACATCAGTTTCTTTCTTGACTCAGTTCACACCCTCATAAGTGGAGCCCAACAATAATCAGCAATACCAGTGTGCAGATTCCTTGATTGGGACCTTTTTAGATTAGAAAGGAGAATATTCCATGGTGCATGGATGTGTGAGGGCAGTGATGAATTTGCTGTTAGACACAGTGTTCTCTGTAAAGAGCATTATTGAAGGATAGTAGCAGGTTCTTATGCCGGATACTTCTAACTGCAGATTCCTCACCTTTAGAACAGATACCATAGCAGTGCCTCCCAAGGTGGTGGGTCTGTGGAATGACTCAGATCAAAAAGACCTACAGATCAAACAGGTGAAATCCCCTCCCCATCAGATCTGGCACTCATCAAGGCAGCAGATGAGATAAGACACACCATGGACAAGGGAGGAGCGGCAGTCCTGGTGTTGCTGGACTTATCCGTGGCCTTCGACACGGTCGACCATAACATCCTAATCGACCGTGTCGCTGCCATGGGTGTTGTACATAAAGCTAAGGATCTCATCGCCTCTTTTCTACACAACCGTTCCCACAATGTCAAACTAGGTTCCTTTCTATCATCTCCCCTTTCCCTTCCCTGTGGTGTTCCACAGGGCTCCTCGCTAAGACCGACCCTCTTTAACATCTATGTGTCGGACTTGGCGAGGGTGATTAAAGAACATGGCATCAGCCTTACTACCTACGCTGATGACACTCAGTTACTCCTCTCAATACACCAGGACGGAGACAGGGTGGCTGCCAACTTCCAAGAGGGAATGTTGGCCATCAGTTCCTGGATGGCAGCCAACTGTCTCAAATTGAATTCCAACAAGACTGAGATCAAGACCTTCGGTGAACTTGAGCCCTGTTGGTCCCCTCAGTGGTGGCCAAATGATCTGGGCCCTCTTCCTACACCTGTCACTAAAGTGAGAAATCTTGGAGTCATCTTTGATGATCGGCTTCTTTTTAATCATCATGTCAATAATGTTGTCTCAGCCTCTTTCTTCACCCTCAGGAAAATTAAAAAGCTCTTACCCTACATCCCAATCTTAGCTGCAAAGACCCTGATCACTTCCCTGGTATTTTCAAAAACCGACTATTGTAATTCCTTACTCCTCAACGCCCAGGAAAAGGTGCTCAAAAAACTTCAGTTGGTACAGAATGCTGCAGCCAGGCTTCTGATTAACATCCCTAAACATAATTCCATCTCCCACGCCATTCGCAAACTCCACTGGCTCCCTGTGAGGTGCCGTATTAAGTTCAAGGCCCTCTGCATAGCATACAAGGCTATCAACAACTCTGGTCCTCTGTTGCTAAAACACGCTTTTAGACCTTTAGAAACATCTAGAACACTTCGTTCTGCATCAGCCCACCTCCTTAATGTTCCACGCACTAAAAAGTTCACTTGGGGTGACAGAAGCTTCACAGTTGCTACTGCCAAACTGTGGAACTCACTCCCCCTCAAGATCAAGACATGCCCTACACTGCTCAGCTTTAGAAAACAGCTCAAAACGTGGATGTTTGCATAAATTACTGCCTTACTTGTTCAGTTTGATCATAAAAGCGCCGAGACACCCTTGGGTATTTGCGCGCTGTAAAAATCGCAAAATAAATAAATAAATCTGACTTTCAAGGCAGTAGTACTCAGAGAATGTGTCTACTGATGCCCAAGTTGCAGACAGAGAGATGTCAAGTGCATTTGCTCCATGTGCCAACACAGTAGTAGCAGCCTTGACCTTGTTAGAATGGGCCCTCAATCCTTCTGAATACTGCTTCTTGGCACTGCACAGCGGATCTTGATGCAGATGATTGTCTACCTTAACAAAGTCCTTTTCTGCATTGCCTTGCCTTTCTCTTTTCCAGAGAATGCCATAAAGAGCTGATCGCACATCTGGTGGCCTTTGGTGAGAAGAATTAAAGAAAGAACTGACCATGGGGTGGTTACCACTGTGCACAGTACTGGGGGTAACTATGACCCTTCTGAATTATCACCTTAATATGTGCTAAATAAGCAAACGAAACAATTAAATGCAAAACCATATATTAATTCATATATGTCAGTTGTTGAAGCATGTGTACATATAAATCATTTTCTGAACAATGTGCTTCACTTAAAAGTGCATCATAACTCTGATACATTGATTTCAATATGTAAATTCAATACATTCAATTTGGTACATAAGAAAGTGGAGGTAGGCCCAATGCATTTCGGGACCGGCACGTCCCTTCGTCAGGGGCAATCTAAGGGCAAAAACATTACAATAATGTACATTACTGATGTGTGAATCCATATCAACGATACTCAGATAGGACCATTAGTATTGGCTGGACCGGTTGTGAGCCATGCTATATTTCGTGTATATTACTGACTGTGTCGTTTTGTAAATAGAACAAAGTGGTTGTGTGCAAATAAAGGCAACAAGAACTACGTCACCAAAAGTAGATAGTGCACCGTGAAATTAATTAGAGAGAAGAATAGTCTAGGTTTTAATAAATAATACGGAAAGAAAATGAAGTACGGTGATTGACTGGGTGAGGTAAACTCACCTCGTCTAATGTACCAGAGGAAATCTCTATGAGGAGAGGATGGCGAGTAAAACGAATTAACCAGCCAGAGTACTGCTGTGAAATAAACCACGTAACGGAGGGTTAAAACTGGAGGCTAAGCAACAGATTAGAAAAAAAATTCTGAACCAATAAGAGTACGCTTACCGGCAACTGGTTTCAAGCAGAACACGATAGTGTGGTGCTAGAACACAGAAAAGGTAACAATTAGAAAATCAAAGCTGTCTGTCGGATGGACCGAAAGTTGTAGGATCCTAAAGCATGGGTCAAAGAGAACTTACTTGAAATGTCAACTGTCGATGGAAACGCGAGCCGTAGACACAAGTGCTGACCGGTACCAGGGTGAGATGTTTGCATGAGTGCGGCGTGCCGCTAAATACACATAGAAGGACGCGGGCGGCGCCATGGAATGACGTTCGTGGATCAGCGGTATAACAATAAAAACAGGACTGGTGGATCCGCCATGTTATAATGGTAACGGTCGTGTCGTATCAGAATATGTGTCCAAATGAGAGAAAATGAAACGTAGCTAGAAACAAGATAATCGGGACTAATAAAAAGGAGTAATGAAAATGAGGAATAAAGCAGTGAATGTGAAAAACAATAACGACAATAAAGACAATGTGTTTCTAGTGTGGCTGATCTGTAAAAGACAATGGTGGGCTGAAATAAGCTCACAGTGCATGTGGCACTCCAAAAAATTGCAAAACTGCAGTGCCGTGATTAGACTAGAGAAAAATACTGCAAACATCGACCAAGATCATCAAACTGAAATAGGGGTATTTCAGGAAAAGGATGCCTAAAGCAAAGGCACGTGATGTGGTAAATGTAAGAGAGGAGGCAGGAGAGATGGTTAAAAAAATCTATATGTTAATGAGAAGTGGTAAAGAAATGTGATTAGGGTGAATATTGAAAAATGGAACATGCATAGTGCCAAGGGTTACTGTAAGTGGTGTACTTATAGAAAACATGACATATCCAAACGATCATTGAGACCAGACGGAGTTAGGGTATGGAGTTCTTTTATCCAATAGATTTCTTTGCGTAACAACATGTTGGTTATGTTTACACCTGGTCGAAAATTTATGGTCTCAATAATTTGAAACCGTAGTTGTGAAATTGTGTGTTGAGCCTCCGCCCAATGGGTGGCAAGACTTGAGGTGGTGTTCTTGTGTCTGATTCTGGATTTGCGCTCAGTGATGCGGGTTTTGATTTTGCGTTCAGTCTTCCCTACATACGCTTTTCCTCACGGACATTTGATGCAATAGATAACGTTAGCTGTGTTGCAGTCACTGGTATGTTTAAGATGTATTTTTTTACCGGATGATGGGTGTGTAAGGATGTTCCCTATGATTACGTGGTTGCAGTTGATACAAGATAAGCATCTTCTTGTCCCGTAGTATAGGCTTGGTTCTTTGATAACGAGCGGGGATTTCAGAAGAGAACGTAAATTGCGACCTCTAGTGTAGGCAAACAAAGGTTTATGTTGAAAAAGATCCTGGAAATCTTCCTCTTGCTGAAGTAGCTCCCAACGTGAATGTATGATGTTCTTTATGTTGATGGAGGTTGTGGAGAATTTACTCACAAACACCAGTCGTTTTTGGGAACTGCGAGGTTGTTGTTTAAGCAGATTGTCGCGAGGTTTGTCCATAGCCTTAGTTAGGCAATTTGTCAGCACATCCTGGGGATAACCCCTTGCTGAAAGACGTTTAGAAGTTTCTTGTAACTCAAAAGATGTATTGTCAGTGTCAGAACAGATTCGTCGTATCCTAATGAATTGGGACAAAGGCAAATTCTTCATAAGACTTCGTGGATGGAAGCTTGTGAAAGCTAGTAAATTGTTACGATCTGTTGGCTTGTGGAAAATGGTTGTTTGAAAATGGTTAGATGATGTTTTCACAACTTGCACATCTAAATAATGAATGGTGTCTCCATCAATTTGATAAGTGAGTTGGATGTGTGGATTGATGTGGTTGAGAGACTCAATCATTGTTGTGAAGGAAGATGCTGTGTCATTCCAAATCAGGAAGATATCATCAATGTAACGATAGTAGAGGATGATTTTGGACCACCACATAGGATTGGTGATGATGTTCTCTTGCTCATATTGTGACATATAGATATTGGCATATGCCGGTGCCCCGGAAAAGCCCATCGATGTTCCAGTTAATTGAGCGTAGAATTTGCGTTGGTATTCAAAGTAACTGTTGTGTAAACAGAACTTTAGAAGCTGTAGAATGAAGATTTTTTCAGTGTCCAAATTATCCATTTGAAGGAGTGCCCATTCAACCGCTTCGAGACCTGCTGCATATGGTATTGAGGTGTAGAGGGCTGTAACGTCAATTGTGCAGAGGTAAATGGTGCTTAAAGGATCAATCACCACTTGTTGTAAGATTTGGAGAAAATGTCTCGTATCTTTTAAATATGTACGCCATTTTTGAACGAACTGTTGCAGAAAGTGATCCAGAAATTTCCCGATCGGGTCAAAAATGGAACCGCAGCCAGACACGATTGGTCGGAATGGTGGATCGTTATGGTCCTTATGTATTTTCGGTGTCATGTATAGGTGTGGCCTCCTCGGATTGATAGTTGTGACACTCCAGTACAACCACTGTTTGTCCTCGCTGGGTCCAGCCTTCATTACCTGTTCCCTGAGCGGTGCCACATCAGCTGCTCCTGCCGCCTCCTCCCTCCCGCCGCCGCGTTAGCAATCCCGCGGCCGCAGTGCGGAGGGAGGAAGAGACTACACTACCCAGGCTCCCTCATCGCTACCACCCCGGAAGCAGCGCGAAGCCATCTCCCGCGCCCGGAGGCGTTCAAATTGCGGACACTATCCCGGTGGAGTGGGTGACACTCCAGTACAACCACTGTTTGTCCTCGCTGGGTCCAGCCTTCATTACCTGTTCCCTGAGCGGTGCCACATCAGCTGCTCCTGCCGCCTCCTCCCTCCCGCCGCCGCGTTAGCAATCCCGCGGCCGCAGTGCGGAGGGAGGAAGAGACTACACTACCCAGGCTCCCTCATCGCTACCACCCCGGTAGCAGCGCGAAGCCATCTCCCGCGCCCGGAGGCGTTCAAATTGCGGACACTATCCCGGTGGAGTGGGTGACACTCCAGTACAACCACTGTTTGTCCTCGCTGGGTCCAGCCTTCATTACCTGTTCCCTGAGCGGTGCCACATCAGCTGCTCCTGCCGCCTCCTCCCTCCCGCCGCCGCGTTAGCAATCCCACGGCCGCAGTGCGGAGGGAGGAAGAGACTACACTACCCAGGCTCCCTCATCGCTACCACCCCGGAAGCAGCGCGAAGCCATCTCCCGCGCCCGGAGGCGTTCAAATTGCGGACACTATCCCCGCGTCGCGGGACCGCGCGCGGACGGCGCCGGGCGGAGCCCGGGCAGAGGGCGGGCCGTCTGTGGCCATCCGGGGCCGAACGAGGCTGGGCTGGGGCCCACTCCCTGAGGTCTGTTGGAGGGTCCTCCCTGATCATATAGCATTTTGCAGATAAGGTATTTATTTGTACTGTTTAGGAGTCCGACCCGGCAATTGAATTATGGGGAAAAAAAACTACTACGAAGAAACGATCTATGGATCTGCAGAACAATCATACTATGGTCCCCTTGCCGAGTTTGACTGCGATTGATAGGATGTTGCAGAAAACTATAGGTGTTGTTGTAACTGCCATAGCGAGCACTGAGAGACGCCTATCACTCCCCCCTAACATGCGTCTTGCTTCGCTACATCCTACCACTAATGCACAACGAGTAGACTCACCTGGATCTACATTTTTGGACTCTTATGTAGAGCTCCCGGGAGCTGAGGGAAGTCATAATACCCCATCCTTAAAAAATCCTTCTCCCGTAATGTCTCTTTCTGCAATTATTGCGCCACAAATACCAACTATGCAGCGCCAAGATATATTTGTAGAGACTCGTGCTACAACAATTGATCCAGCGGCCACGGAGGATCTGGTCCCCTCCTCCTTGGTGTCATTGAACCAGAGTAGGAGCCTTACTGCTCTAGATAGGTCTCCATCCTTGCTAGTTAATGGAAAAATCAGTCACTTACATCATAGTGACATGACGCCATATAAAGAGACACCCTTAACGAATAAAGCTCCACCGTCTAAAACGACCAACAGACACATTGCAAACCGAGTAAGAACTGGTGGGGCTTCGAAGAGGAAAATAATAGAAGCGGTACAAAAAGGGAGGGAACCAAAATTATTCAAAACTCAAGATTTGGTAACCCTCAAACAAGGGCTTCCTATAAAAAGGACACCTGTAAGGCCTGACGACAATCATGGGGGATTTATTCAAACTACTACAGGCAGCCTTACTGAAACTACAACTCCTGCTTCTACTGAAGGTGTCTATGGGTCACTGGCACATATAGAACACACTGTTAGGTCAATGATTTTGCCAGTCCTTGAAAGGATTAAATTGGTAGATGAAAAGTTGGAGAAATTGGAACAGTCAACTCTGGACAATTTTATTTCCCTAAAAAATTTGATAAAGGTAGAAGTTAGAGGGAGATTGGAGAATATATCACCATCTAATGTTGATTCTGCAAACACTACAAGAGCTGTAAGTGCGGTATCTATAGTACAATCAACAAAGGTATCAAATCGTAAAGGTCTGAATTGCAATAAACAAAAACAAAACCTAGAAAAATGTGCTCAAAGCCCAACATCCAGTGCAGGGAAGATTATGAAGGAAAGAGCTGTCATACCACAAAGTGCAGAAAAAATAACACATAAGCATGAAGCAAGCATAAAAACTCCTTTGGTAACAATCGACCTACCACCAGAGTCACTACCCTATACAATTGCACTTACTGGCGTCCCAGAACTGAAGAATGGGAAATCAGAATCCTATCAAGAGTTAAAGAACAAGGTGCTATTCTGGTTGAATAGGAACAGGCCGATCCCTAGACATTTAAATGGGGAAATATTGTTTGTTAGAAGGGTTGGCTGGATAGGAAGAAGGTCAAAAGACATACAAGGAGACACAATTATAGTTAATTTTAGGGATAGGAATGTAGTGGCACTAGTCTGCAATGACGAATACTATAATGACAAGGGCCTCATCAGAATTAAAAACCTTAACTATTTCTATAGTGAGAAGGCTATGCGTACATATAGATGTCAGGCAACCACGGCATATGAAGTTATGCCGCGGGGGCCTGACACCTACCCTCAGATACCTATAAATAATAGTTTTTCAGAGTTATGTGGGCTAGATGAGACAAACTGACTGGAAGAAACTCATGGTAAAGAGGATGACATAATTGTCGACTCCACTGAGGTAACTATGGATGGGTGTATTATTAGGGACATAGCCAAACAGGATAACAACCCGTTTGAGGTTCCGTGTGGGACGGAACGACACTTTTGAGTGGTGACGAATATGGATGAGTTGGGTATCTGCGAACCGCAAATAACGAGTATAGTGGGTGTACGCAGTTTCGCTACGCAACCACGTATGGTTCGTCTTATTATCGGGTTTATTCATCTGAACCCTCGGGTTCCATTTTAGATACGGCATCCATTTTGTTTCTTGCCCTCAAGTAGCCAGCGAACGGACTTTTGTCCGCTTCGTGACCCTGGGACTCTCAAGCTTACACGAGAGACACGTGTTCCTTTGAGTATGACTTTTATGATGAGGGAAACGACACGACGAAGGCAGATGGCCCCGCTCAAGGCTCATCTTGCCGTGCCGGTCTATTGTTTCAGCCATGCATACATTAGACACGGTGTCTCTGATCCCGTTATCAAGTTTCCTTTATTACTCCTAACACTCTTCTTTAACCTGTTGTGCATCCTTGTCCTTTCTTTGCATCTGTTTTTGTCCCTTCTCCTAATGTGTTTACGATCAGGATGGAATGTGTTTTTGCAGAGAAGATATGTTTTTACAGTTGGGAACTGGCAATACTGTGGTAATCATGTTCCGGCCTCCTGAAACATGAACGCGACCCTTTTGAAGTTTATTGTGGGAACTGAGTTGTAATCTTTGTTCACCATATTGTTCTATGGGAAAAACGTGTATAAAAGGAGCGATCCACTTTTGCAAATTGAAGCAGTCTCCGAGAACCTACACGCTGTGTACTTCTTGTACCTCTGTATCCCTGCAGTAAATAAACGCTGATCTCTGACGTCGCTGGAAGTGTCCCGTGTCTCTGTGTTTGGTACGCCAGAACAGGTAACCCACGAAGGTTTCAGGTGTTGTTCCCTGGCACCGCTGGGTCTTAGAAAAACCCAGTCCTTCAGTTGGCGCCCAACGTGGGGCGACATCAGTGGTACCGGTCCAAAGCCCGACGATCGTGAGGAACTTCGTGTGAAATCTCCGAGGGGAGGTGCACCCCGCTTCATCGATCCAGTTGTCGAGATAAGTGGCCCGACGTCTTTTCCCGCGAAGATCCCCGCCTCCTGACGGCTGCGACGGACTGATGCCCTGACTGTCGACCTGTTTTTGGCGCCTGGCGTAGTCCTTTGTACGGCGAGACGATAGACGGGCCTTCCTGGTGACGCCATTGTTCTTTCAGTTAAGTATTTGTGGGTCGCTCCCTGTGTTCCTTTGTTGTTTACATGGTACCATAGCATTTGTGGTTCTTAGTTGTTGGGTTTTATTTGACGATTGCAATTGCCAAAAACCGAGGGTCTCGCAAACTTTTTGCGAGGATATCGTAAATTCGATAGCCCTTGAAGTTTGTAAACTCGGTTAGTGTGCGCGATGCCTAGCCGTAGTACTTTGTTTGGGTTTCTTAAATGTTGCAGAATGGATTCCCGGCTGGAGGATTCATGTCCGATACCTCCGGTTGGAACTCCAATTTACGAGCTCTATAGTCGCCATGGCGTAGGTCCTATCGTGTATAATGAATATTGGGTCCGCTACACTAAACATGATGGCGTTCTTAGTTGGCCATCTCATGGTAGTTTCGAAACTGCCGTTTTAGATAATTTGGAAGCTAAACTGTTTAAAAAGAAGGCTAGGCCGGCCATGTTTGATTCCTTCCGGTTGTGGCGGAAAGAGGCCAAGCAGAAAGAAATCAAGCAGAGTAAGAAAAATAAAAGAGAAGGCGTTATTGCGGTGATGCAAGATGCTGAACAGTATCAGCGAGACAAAGATGAGAAAGAGCAGGAAGTTAGTGCTCGACTTCATCATATGGCGGTGGATAAGTGTTATCCGGTGCTACCGCCTAACAATGATAAGTCAGGAGAAGAAGCGGTAGAGGATTCGCTATTGTCTTATCTGTTGAAATCACCACCTCCCTATGCTCCCGATACTCTGGGTCCCGTGATTCTACCTCTTCCTCCACCTGCTGTTTTGGCGGCTGCTGGTCAGCCCGCTGTTCCTCCCGCTCTCCCGAATCCCCTTGTGCCACAGATCGTTCCTCCTCTTTTACCGGCTTCTCTTCCTACTGCGCCTTTTCAAGTCCCTCCTCAGTCTGTCGTTCCTGCTACTCCTGGTGCCGCGTCTACTCCTATTGTCTCCACCCCTACTGTCGCCGCGCCTGGATCTTCTTCCTCTTCTCCTTCTGTTCGTAGTCGTCTCTTGACTGCTGTTGCTTCTCTTTATTCTCCGCTTTTTGGGCCAATACTCGGCTCGACTCTTCCAGATGTCGCTCAGAGGCGCAGCCAGCTTCCTGATGATAGAGAACGCGAATCGCTGGTAAAAATGGCACGTAAATGGATTCGTAATCCTGTTAAATATCCTTCGCGTGTAGTGTTTGACACATTTTCTCAGTTTAATGCGCCCACTCAACGATTCGTGTTTGAGGAATTGTGTAAATCGTTGAAGGAGGAGTGGGATCATGATGTGGTAGATACTGTACCGTCTGAGGTTTCTGAGCTCCAGCATCGGTTCATGATTGTTGGTAACAAGGTTCGAGAAGCTCTAGAACGTCTGTTATCATTTCGATGTACAGTGCAACCTCGAGCATTGTTTAAGGAGGAGACGGCAGCATGGATGGCACAACCTGGTCAATATCCAATGCGGGAAGTTCCCCCAGTATGGATGCCAGGTGATCCTAATGCTAACCCTGCTGTCCCAGGCCGTTTTCAGAGAGTGTGGATACACCTCCCTTGGAAACGATCGGAAGTCTTACAGGTGAAGCAAACTTTGCCTGATCCCCGTAAAAATCCAGCAGGTTATTATAAGGAGCTGTCCCAATTGGTGGATGCTACTGTTATGAACCTAGCTGATATTGATATGTTGTTTGGTAATGTAGTGCCTCAGCCGATTTGGGCGAAAATTCGTCACGAGAATCACGCGGCTGAGTTAGGCGGTGACTGGGCTGCCCTTACAGCGGCAGACGCTCAGCAAGTCGGTGGGGCTAAGCCTGAGCAGCTTATTGTGGCGTTGCCCCAGAGGATTATTACTCTTATGAAAACGCTTATGCCGGCGATGCGCGTTAATTGGGACAAGCTGTCCGCGTGCAAGCAAAAGAGGGATGAAAGCGTTTCCGATTTCTTTACGAGATTTGAGGAAGCATTTGTCGATCATAGTGGCCAGGACATGGGCTCAGAGGGTGGTCAGCGGCTGTTTGTTGATAAGTTTGTGTCGAACTTGTTGCCCGACCTCAGCAATAAGTTGAAAAATTCTGAGAGTTCGTGGGCTGTTTCTACCACTGCTCAAATATTGGCTACGGCCCAATATTACGAAAATAGGGAAAAGGAGGAAAGTGAACGTGCAGATAAGAAAACAAAGGATCTTAAAACTAAGGTCTTGTTGCAGCAGGCGTATCCTCCGCGTTCACATTTCAATGATTCACAACAGCCAAATCGATCGCAATCACAGTTCTCTAGATCGCAGACGCGAAATGACTCTCCCGCACCTCGTTTTGTGTTGGGATATAATCAATGTGCGTACTGTCGAGGGGAGGGCCATTTGAAGTTTAATTGTCCGGTTCTCCGTGATAGGAATAATGGTGTGTCAGCTCGAGGAGGTCGTGGTGGTCCTCAACAAGCTTCACGTGGTAGAGGTCGTGGAGTTACTCAGAATCAGGCCGAGCGTTTTGCCACTTCCTCAGACTCGCATTATTGTTTCGATCGACGCGATCTCTCGTCTGGTAGATCTGCACAGTATCATGTGGATGACTGTTACGTTGAGCGTGATGTTGATACGGATGGTATCTACTAGGACAGCCATAGACGAAGGAAGGGAGAAGTATCAGTTCCGGTTGATCAGAGAGGGCCTTATGTTGAAGTAGCTACATTGGGCATCGTTGAGCCTTTTCTGTTGGACACTGGTGCAGCAAAAAGTTCCATTATGCATTCAAAACTCCCTGGCGCGCCTCTGTCTGGCTTAACGAATGTTTCCGTTGGATTCTCTGGCGCCCCCGTTAGCAATCCAGTTTCTAGCCCCTTGCCACTTACGATTGGGTCTCATGAGTTAGAAGCTCCTTTGATTTTGACTACTGGTTGTGGTGAGAATCTTTTGGGTTTGGATTTGTTTAAGAGGTTACATGCGACTTTGTACTGCTCTCCTACGGGTGTGGAGCTTACGTTGGGTGAGAATGTGATTTCCCCTATGTATCTATCGATCGATAAGCTCCCACCGGAATTGAGTTCTCTTCCGGTTTCTTTGTGGGCAACAGGTCCCAATGATGTGGGCCTGTTGGATATCCCACCTTATGTTGTTCAATTGAAAGTTGATGCGCGCTTACCACGCATACCACAGTATCGTATTTCCCTTGATGGTGAACGGGCACTATTAGCGATCATTTATGATCTGATCGGTAAAGATGTTATTGAGGAGACACGAGGTAACGTGTGTAATAGTCCCGTGTTGCCTATTCTGAAACGAACTGATCCGTCCAAGCCTCCCGTGTACCGTCTAGTTATTGACTTACGGGAAGTCAATAAAATTGTTGTCCCGCAGTTTCCTGTGGTTCCAGACATTACAGCTTTACTGACTCTGATTCCAGCCTCTGCATCATGGTTCTCGGTAATAGATCTGAAGAATGCGTTCTTTAGCATTCCGATTGCTGAGGAAAGTCGTGATTTGTTCGGATTTTCGTTAGGAGGTCGCAGTTTCCGGTTCAAACGCGCACCTCAAGGCTATTGTGAGAGCCCATCGATATACAGCCAAGCTCTTAAAAGTCAACTAGATGCATTTGTGCTGCCGACTGGTGCGGCTTTGATTCAGTACGTCGACGATCTGTTGGTGGCTGCAGATACTGAACAAATTTGCAAGATTGCTACTGTGTCACTGTTACAGCATCTCTGTGACTTACACCACAAAGTGTCACCTTCCAAATTGCAATATTGTTGTCAAGAAGTTACCTACTTAGGTCACTTATTGTCAAAGGCGGGAAGAAGGTTGACCTCTGAAAGAATCGCAGCAATTGCTCGAATGACTGTGCCAACAACTCAGAGAGATGTGCGTGCCTTTTTGGGTATCACGTCATACTGCAGACAGTGGATTCCGAATTTTTCACTGTTAGCAAAGCCATTGATAGCTCTCACGTGCAAGGACGTTTCGACTCCTTTGCCGTGGACGGAGGAATGTCAGAAAAGTTTTTTTTGAACTACGTGATGCGCTGTGTTCGGCTCCCGTGTTAGGTACTCCTGATTACAGCAAGCCATTCACATTATACGTTCACGAGAGGGAAGGTTGTGCGTTGAGTGTTTTAACGCAACAATTTGGCGACAAGCAGCGCCCGTGTGCATATTTTTCCTCGACCTTAGACCCGGTAGCTAGAGCGTTGCCAAGTTGCTTGAGGGCGACAGCGGCAGCAGCGGCGTCTATTCGACAGTCCGCAGGTCTTGTTATGGATAATATGCTCATGGTGATGGTTCCGCATGCAGTTGATACTCTCTTGAATCAGACAAAGACTCAACATCTGACGAGTGCAAGGTTGTCTGGGTACGAGCTGACCCTTTTGGCAAGTCATATACAGATCAAACGTTGTAATGTACTGAATCCAGCGACATTGTTGCCGATTAATATGGAATCAGATGATGTGCCACCACATGATTGTTATTTACGAACTGAGGAGGAAACAAAAGGTCGTGTGGACCTGAAAAACACTCCCTTGACAGATCCCGATGGTACCTTGTATGTGGATGGGTCGTGCTTTAAATTGCCGAATGGTGATGTGACGACTGCGTATGCTGTAGTAACGTTGAGCACGGTTGTGGAAACTGCGAGATTGAATCAGAATTCAGCACAAGCTGCAGAGTTGATCGCATTGACAAGAGCGTGCGTTTTGTCTAAAGGAAAGCGAGTGAATGTGTTTACCGACAGTCAGTATGCATTCGGTGTTGCGCATAACTTTGGAAGATTGTGGAGAGAAAGAGGATTTATGACATCGCATGGTACGAAGATCCAGCATGGACAGCTCGTGAATGACCTTTTGGATGCACTTACACTGCCTAAACAAGTGGCGATTGTTAAATGTAGTGCACATCGGAAAGTGACGGATGATGTCGGTCGTGGTAATGCATTTGCGGATGAGATTGCTAAGGAAACGGCTAAGGATCTTGCGACCCGAATGTATGTCACGAGTTCAGTAAGGTGGCCGACAGAGACTGGTATGTGTGAAAATACTATTGAGAGTGTGAAAGCAATTCAGAACAAAGCTACTAAAGCCGAGAAGACTAAGTGGAAAGAAAGTACGGGAAAGTTGGATAGGCATGGATGTTGGGTTGACCTGACGGAATGTCAGAGGTGGATGTTACCAGATGCGTATGTATTAGCTGTTGTGACAATGGCTCATGGGTTGTCACATATTAGTGCGAAAGGAATATGTAGGTTCTTGTCCCCTGTATGGAGAAATGAGGGTATTGCTAAATGTGCCGAGAGAGTGGTTAAGAATTGTATGGTGTGTTTGATGCACAATCCTGGCAAGGGTACCCCCACTCCACCTGGTCATTTTGCTCCTCCTGTTTGTCCCTTTGAGGTTATCCAGCTGGACTTTATCCATATGGAGAGATGCAATAACCTAAAGTATGTTTTGGTTGTGGTTTGTGCGTTCTCCAGATGGATTGAGGCCTATCCTCTTAAGGATAACACTGCCCTGTCCACAGCAAAAATCCTGCTGAATGAATACTTTCCTCGGTACGGAATGCCACGGATTGTATGGTCGGATAATGGGAGTGAGTTTGTGGGAAGTGTAATGCAGAGTGTGTGTAAGGGCCTTGGAATTCGTCAGAAATTCCATAGTGCTAATCATCCTCAGGCAGCGGGTTTGGTTGAAGGGTACAATGGTACCCTGAAACTGAAACTCGCCAAGATTCAAGCTACGACTGGTCTATCGTGGCCTGATGCCTTGCCTCTGGCTCTCCTATCGACCAGAGCGACCGTACACTCTCGAGTAGGGCTTAGCCCATATGAGATTGTGTTCGGCCGCCCTGCGAATATTTGGGGGGTCCCGAGACCAAGGGCCTTTGATAGTCTTGAGTATCCAATGTTAATTGATTACTTGCATGATTTGACCACTAAACTACGGTTAATCCATCAACAGGTCTTTGAAGCTCTACCGGCGCAGACAGAGGGTCCTGGACACCAGCTCCGGCCAGGGGACTGGGTTGTTACCCGAAATTTTGGTCGGAAGCGTAACTTGGAGCCAAGATTTGTAGGACCCTTCCAAGTCTTATTGACGACGAGGACTGCGGTTCGGCTGGAGGGCAGGAAAAACTGGGTACACGCCAGCCACACGAAGAAGGTACCGATCCCCTTACCAACGGAAGGTTGGGTGAGGACTGGGATTTCGGCAACAGAAACTGAGACTCCTTTGCACTTTGTGCCGTTTAGCGACGCTCAACCTAGGGGCAATGATTTGTCACTGCCAAACCCACATGAAGAGTCATCGGTAGCAGAGAGCCAAAGGTCTGACTCGTTGTCCATTTCATCGAACACTGTTGCGCCAGCTGAACAATTGTTTGTAGAGCAAACTCGACCTGGAAGAAGCCGATATTTTCTTCGTTCAAGGACTAATAAAAATTAGTTGTATATTTGCTTTTTGATGTTATGAACATTATGGACAATTATATCCTTTCTTTTTGAGTTTTTATGTGCTGTCCCGCGGCTAAGAGATTTGTGATCTGAGCTTTTCGAGGAAACCTCTCCATCCGGGTCACCGTAGGGCCGTGCGGGTACTCCTTTCTGTTTAGCAGGTTTCTGACGCTAGGTCGGTTACTTTTGTCGACTCCTGGGAACTCCTGGGGATTGATAATCGCTTCTCAGAACGAAGTGCGTCAAGTACGTCACGGACGGTTTGTAGAGGATGGCATTCTCTAAGCTGTTGGAAGTAGAAAGGATGTCGGCGCAGAGATCAGAATTAAGAAGAGTTGTATGTACAAAATGTTTTTTGTTTCAGGTGTTCCTACTGTTCCTGACCGTATCTATGTTATTGGTGGGTGGAGTATATTTTGGAGTACAGTTGTTATTACCTTCTGTTTCACCTACCCTTTCTCCTAAACTAAGCTCCCTCACCACTGTTTCCCCACATTCTTTTCATCCTCTGCCTCAACATGAACAGGTTAGACGTGCGGAGTTCATGAACAACTCCTTTGTTCAACTTCTACATCAGCATCAGTTGGTGATGAACACTACCAATTGTTGGGTGTGTGGGTTAATGCCACATACCATGGATAGGGGTATTCCGTATTTGGTCCTTCCCTACAGTTCCCAGGGTTCGGCTCGAGCATTCCAAACTATGTTCCGTAGTGCACTAGATTCCTACCCCAGTCGAGAGCCACGTTCTGCCAATTTTGGTCCTGGGCCGTATCACAAACCTTTGGCGATAGCGATAGCGGATTTAGATAGAGATGTTTTTGATGCATCGCTTATCCCAAGTGAGGAGGTACAGGCTTATAAGGATCTGAGCGAGGCTGAGTATAGTACGTCAGTGGGTGATAGACAGCTTAAGAGCTTGTCCCCAATATGGATCGTACCACACCTCGGTAATTTCTGCTTGAAAGGTTTGGTTCGAAATCCGAGAGCACAACTTGGGAACAGTGCTTGCACTGACACGTATGTTCTGCCGATGCTCTCTTCCCCTGTTTTTCTGACCGCTAAGGGCACTTATTTTGTATGTTATGAACGCGCATATACATGGTTACCCCGTGATTTTTCGGGTACCTGTTATATTGCGAATCTTTTACCACCGACTTTCACTGTCGCCTCAGATTATCACAAAACTAGAGTTGTGAGAGGTGTTATTAGCAAAGAGGATACTGCCGGTCAAGAAGCAGGAGACTTCTTTAAGGGTTTCTTGCCGTTTTGGGGACCTATGGTTAATAGTAGGAACTTAAGACAACTGACACGTGTAGTAGAATCGACTGCTAATATTACTGCAAGTGCCCTTGGTAATCTCACAGCTGAACTTCAGGCGGATAGACTCATGACGTTGCAGAACCGTATGGTTCTAGATGTTGTTCTCGCAGATAGAGGTGGTGTGTGTAAAGTTATCCATTCGAGTTGTTGCATTTTTATTCCTGACAATGCTCCAACTGTCTACCAAGCCATCTCGAAGTTGCACAAGATTTCCGAGTCCATACACGTGGACGAAGGTAATTGGACGCTTCTAGGATGGTTTTGGGGCCTGATGTCAACTTGGGGTTGGAAGATTCTGATGATCGTAGGGATTGTTGTAACGTTTCTGTTCACGTGTTGCCTTTGTGTACAGTGTGGTCCTGCCTTATGTGGCCTATGTGCTACAACGTGTATGAGACGACCATCCGTTACCAAGGAGACGTTGATGAATAGAATGATGTTCCAGCAGCAACTGAACGATCTGATGAATATTGAAGTAGATTCTGATCTTGACTAGTGCTTGCCTACATGAGGGCAAAAGGAGCGTCTGAGGTTCCGTGTGGGACGGAACGACACTTTTGAGTGGTGACGAATATGGATGAGTTGGGTATCTGCGAACCGCAAATAACGAGTATAGTGGGTGTACGCAGTTTCGCTACGCAACCACGTATGGTTCGTCTTATTATCGGGTTTATTCATCTGAACCCTCGGGTTCCATTTTAGATACGGCATCCATTTTGTTTCTTGCCCTCAAGTAGCCAGCGAACGGACTTTTGTCCGCTTCGTGACCCTGGGACTCTCAAGCTTACACGAGAGACACGTGTTCCTTTGAGTATGACTTTTATGATGAGGGAAACGACACGACGAAGGCAGATGGCCCCGCTCAAGGCTCATCTTGCCGTGCCGGTCTATTGTTTCAGCCATGCATACATTAGACACGGTGTCTCTGATCCCGTTATCAAGTTTCCTTTATTACTCCTAACACTCTTCTTTAACCTGTTGTGCATCCTTGTCCTTTCTTTGCATCTGTTTTTGTCCCTTCTCCTAATGTGTTTACGATCAGGATGGAATGTGTTTTTGCAGAGAAGATATGTTTTTACAGTTGGGAACTGGCAATACTGTGGTAATCATGTTCCGGCCTCCTGAAACATGAACGCGACCCTTTTGAAGTTTATTGTGGGAACTGAGTTGTAATCTTTGTTCACCATATTGTTCTATGGGAAAAACGTGTATAAAAGGAGCGATCCACTTTTGCAAATTGAAGCAGTCTCCGAGAACCTACACGCTGTGTACTTCTTGTGACCTCTGTATCCCTGCAGTAAATAAACGCTGATCTCTGACGTCGCTGGAAGTGTCCCGTGTCTCTGTGTTTGGTACGCCAGAACAGGTAACCCACGAAGGTTTCAGGTGTTGTTCCCTGGCACCGCTGGGTCTTAGAAAAACCCAGTCCTTCAGGTTCCTGCAAGAAGAACTGGGAAATAATAATTCATCAATAATAAGAACTGATGAAGTTACAAACTTAGACCTGAGCCAATCTGATAGTATCGAGAATGCTGTGGTCAAACTAATTTCTTGGAATATCGCTGGTATAAAGAAAAATATGTCTGATCCTGCATGGCATAATTATATCAGCGATGCGGATCTTATCTTATTCCAAGAAACATGGGGAGTAGAATTTTTTTTTAAAGTAGGCTATAGGTCTTTTCACATAGCAGCATCACATTTAAACAAAGGTAGACCATCCGGTGGTTTGATAATCTGGGCAAGAATTACGCTGGGCATTGACTTTACACAAATGGATTCTAATAGCCCCGATATTTTGGCTATAAAATTTCATGACACTAAAGGACGGGCAATCTGTATTATCAATATCTATAACAGACCCCATTCGCCAAATAAAGAATCTGAGACAATAGCCCAACTAGATAGTTTTATTCGTAGTCTAGATCACAAAACTATGTTGATTATAGGGGGAGATTTTAATAGGAGTTTTGAACCAATCACGGGGTTAGATGATATTTATGGAGAAGAAGATAAGGCCTATAACATCCCTAGCATTGATGTAAATTATATAACACCTTGTACAAAAGGTTCACTGCAGGTGCTAAGAATGATTATGGAATATGGCCTACGTTCTTGTAATGGCCGACTTCCTTCTGATTGCCCAAGTAAACCAACCTTTGGAAGAGGTTGTTTCACTAGCCATCTTGATTACATACTGGTCTTTTTAAATCTATGGCCAATGCTTATGGATCTGAACGTGGACAACCATATTGAAAGTGACCATTTTCCTCTCTCTCTGACTATCATTGGCTCACTGTTCATGCTCCATAAGGCATTGATACCTAGTGATTATAACTCCATTCATGACCCCTTAGAGTCCAATAATCGCAGGTCTTTAAAATGGCCTGCTGTAATGGGTAATGTTGGCACTATTAGGGAAATCTATGAACTCTATGTAAAACTTATGTCGCCTTTAGTCAATACCAATATTGAGGAACATTCGGTAATATCAGTACATAGGAACTTAATGCAGCAACTTAGAAAAATCCTTTCAAAAGAGGACAACAAAGGTCAACTTTGTCGGAATAACCGGCAAAAGGAGGGACCTTGGTACAATAAAGCCTGTCGGCAGGCTAAATTAGAATTAATAAAAGCTATAAAAGGGAAGCAAATAAATATCCTCAGAGAAAAGAGAACATTTTACAAAAAGACTATCTTATTAGCAAAAAGACTATGGGATGAACAAGTTTGGACAGATTTACTCCAAGCTTGTAAACTAAAAGACCAAACGCTGTTCTGGAATCTTATAGCGAAGGGCACCAAAGAAGGTGCGCAATCCAGGGACAGGTTTCTAGAAGAAAAAGTCTGGGTTAAACATTTCTCCACATTGTATTCATGTGAAGGGGAGGAGGAAGGAAAATCAAATGAATACCTAGGGCAAAACACTTGTGATACAACGTTAACATTCAGCCTGGCAGATACCATACTAGCCATTAATGCAGTCAAACAAGGTGAAGCCCCAGGACCAGACAAAATCCCTGGGGATCTCTGGAAACATGAGAACAACTTGTGGGCCCCTTATATTAATCTACTTAGCAATGATATTGCAAGAGGCGCCCCAATTCCAGAAACCTGGCAGGGCGCAGAAATTGTGACCATTTTTAAGAAGGGGGATAGATCCAACCCATCACATTATAGACCTATCAGTTTGATAGATGTCCTTCAAAAGATCTATGCACGTCAACTTCTTAATAAAATAAACATGTGGATTGAGGATAACTCTATTTTTACAAAATACCAGGCAGGTTTTAGAGCCCGAATTAGTACAATAGACCAGGTATTCAGATTTTCATGTTTAATATGGAAATACATTAATATAAGGAAATCCCATCTATATGTAGCCTTCGTGGACCTTAAAGCGGCCTTTGATTTGGTTCCCAGGGGGCAGCTATGGAAAAGGTTAAGGGATATGGGCGCCCCTGGGGACATTTGCCATCAATTGATCAGGCTACACGAGGGAAATTATGCAAGAGTGAGGTGGGGCCCTAATGGAGAGCTATCGGAGAGAATAGATATAAAGAGAGGCGTCAGACAAGGCTGCGTTCTGGCGCCAACTCTTTTCTCTCTTTATGTAAATGACATCCCTGACACACTCTTGGGCTGCGAGCATGACTCTCCCAAGTTGTGTGGTCAAGCCGTTCCGGCCTTATTATTTGCGGATGATACGATTTTAATCTCCCAGACGCCTAAAGGACTACAAAATCTCCTGAACAAATTTCTGGCCTATTGCCTGGATAAAAACCTTGAAATTAATGCTTCCAAAACGAAGGTTATGACGATTAGCCCCCATAGAGGGTTTAATAAAGTCTTTGATGTAAATAATGAAAAGATTGAACAAGTGAATAATTTTAAATATTTGGGTATTACCCTTGATACTAAAATGAATTGGAAACCACAAATAGAAAAATCGAGGTTAACATTAATACAAAACCAAGCGCCTATAATCAGGAAGTTTAAAAATAGCCCTACTACAGCAATATCACCTGCTATTGAGCTCTTCAAATATAAAGTCCAATCAGCTACCCTATACGGGGCAGAATTATGGGGTTATGTAGTACGAGATTCCTTTTCAGCCCACGAAAACAGTTTTTTTAGGCAACTTTTAGCGGTCCCGGGCTGCACCCCCCTTGTTCCATTATTTTGGGACCTGAATATACGTCGTTTGGACGATCATGCTCATTTACGTCCATTACTGTACTGGGTGCGCCTGTGGTCCACCGATGAGCTTGCAGACTACAGAGATGCATTAAAGGAAATAATTCAAATAAAGAATGCCACTCGGCTGGTTTGGTTAGCGTATATCGAAAACTGGTTTATAAAGCTGGGCTTACGCAATTTTTGGACAGATCCTGATTCTCTTACTAATTCTTCCAAAAAATTGCTGAAGGACACATATTGGGACTATATTTATAATTCTGTACTACATAACCCCAAACTTGGATCATTGACCCTTAAATTTTTATATTTTAAATGTGAAAGCAAATTTGAATATTTTATGGATGAAATTGAGCCCCCTTTGGCTAAATCACTGTACTTAAAGTATCGCTATGGCATTTTACAACTTAATTCTAGAACATCGAAGTGGGCGCCCAATAATAACAACAATAAATCTGATTTGTGCCAATTGTGCGATATGGATACTAAGGAGGATGAGACCCATGTCCTATTTATATGCCCTGCATATATGCGGGCAAGGATAAAATGGATCAAACCCATCTGCTTAAATCTGGGTCTTCGGCGTATCCAAGATGGGGAAAGATTATTTAAGGGCGACACGTCACAGAATATAGTATTTAGCCTGAGTCGTTTTTTATTTAATGTAGCGATAATTAGGAACAGAAATGGTCAAAAAATGTAATGGTACTGTCATTTATCCCTGGTTCTTCAACTTCTTTTATTCTTATTTTAAATGGTTGATAAACCTATATTGTGCTTAAATTAATATTCAAAGCCTTTTATATTGTATTTATGTATGGATTATTTGCACCCACTAGAAATGCTGCATTTTGTCATAATGATTGTTTTTTATATTGTATGGAACTCTTTTATGGTTATTTGTAACCGAAATAAAGAAAGAAAGATAGTTGTTAAATAAAGACGAGTAGTATCATTAATCCATCCATTGTCGCATGCCTCCTTAAGTAGTTTATGAAGCATATCTTGAAGTTGGCCAGTAGGATCCGAAGGAAGCAACATGTAAGTGTTGGTGTCAGAAACATGGGATGATGCCTTAAGATGATAATACTCAGAGTCCATAACCACTATGGCTCCTCCTTTATCAGCTGGTTGTACAGTAATCAGTGAATTATTGGCCAACTTCTGAATGATATTACGATCGTACTTGGAGACATTGCTGTAACTCTTTGGTTGATAATTGAGTTTTTCAAGGTCTTTGTTTACCAGCATCTCAAAGGTGTCCAATGTCTTATGAGTGATTGGAGGCATAAATGTGCTCTTGGGTTTGAATCGCGACTGCGTCAGATCACTTTCTTGATCAGAAATTGCTAAGTTGCTAAAAAAATGTTTCAATCTGATGGGGCGCATAAATTTGAAAAATTCACCCTGGGTCTGCAGAAGAGTAGTATGGGATGTCGGTACAAATGACAATCCTCGTCCAAGAAGGGCCTTTTCCTGTTCGTTAAGTGTATAAGAAGAAATGTTAAACACTAAATTACTGTTTTTCCACTGCGCAAGGCCTTTCCGCCTGTTTCCTTTCCCAATGCGTGTTTTTCGGGTTGTGCTGGTTTTGTTTGGTCTGGATGAGCCGGTGGACGCCCATGATCCATGGCTTGGGCTAAAAAAGAAGTAGACGAAGAGGAAGTTTGGCCTGTTGGCGTGACGTCAGATGAAGTGGAGGGTCCAGCCTGTTGAGAGAGAATTATGGCTGAAGCTGGTGTGCGACTGACGGTGGTGTCTTTGTCAGAAACTAGACTCTCGTCGGATGATGTCGGTGTTTTCTTCGTATCAAACCTCTTACGAGTGTATATGTCGGCCCAGGTATATACCTCGTTAAGTTTGTAGTCAATGGTATCACGTCTATATTTGCGTAATTTACCTTCTTGTAGTTCTCTTTCATACTTTTCAAGTTTCAGGTTGAGTACTTCTAATTGCAATTTCCATGAATCAGTCTCCATTCGTATCTGTAACTCACTTTTAAGGGAATGTATTTCATCTTCCAGATCTTTTATAGTTTTTGATAATCCTTCAATAATCAAGAGTATGAGGTCTAAGGAACATTTGTTAAGGATCGCATACCAATTGTCCATGAAGCTGGTGTTTAAATGAAACCGGAATAACATTGGTTTAATGGCAAGACGTAGACCTCTTGGGATCCTTTTCGCTTTGTGGTATTGGACTAGGGTTGATGCGTGCAGTTTTTGATTGAGTTGTCTTCTTGTTAGGAATTCAAGTTGACGTAGCTGTTGAGTAATGGTTCCTCCATGAGTATCTGTGGTTTTAACTTCCTGAATGAGAGCATAAATATCGGTAGCTTCATCAGAGGTATAAGCTTTGGTGTTTGCTCTATTGTCTGTGATGTTCGTAATAGTATCGAAAGACATCTTTGACGGGTGGGTGCTGCTGCTGAGACAGTGCGAATTAGATCAATAACTAGAAGCAGCGCACTCCTAATAATTCAAGTAAGAACAATATGTTTGTCACTTTTTGCTTAGGTGCTACGGTGGTGTGCTCGCTGTCAGTCGAGCATAAAAAAGAATTAAAGAAAGAACTAACCATGGGGTGGTTACCACTGTGCACAGTACTGGGGGTAACTATGACCCTTCTGAATTATCACCTTAATATGTGCTAAATAATCAAACGAAACAATTAAATGCAAAACCATATATTAATTCATATATGTCAGTTGTTGAAGCATGTGTACATATAAATCATTTTCTGAACAATGTGCTTTACTTAAAAGTGCATCATAACTCTGATACATTGATTTCAATACGTAAATTCAATACATTCAATTTGGTACATAAGAAAGTGGAGGTAGGCCCAATGCATTTCGGGACCGACACGTCCCTTCGTCAGGGGAAATCTAAGGGCAAAAACATAACAATAATGTACATTACTGATGTTTGAATCCATATCAACGATACTCAGATAGGACCATTAGTATTGGCTGGACCGGTTGTGAGCCATGCTATATTTCGTGTATATTACTGACTGTGTCGTTTTGTAAATAGAACAAAGTGGTTGTGTGCAAATAAAGGCAACAAGAACTACGTCACCAAAAGTAGATAGTGCACCGTGAAATTAATCAGAGAGAAGAATAGTCTAGGTTTTAATAAATAATACGGAAAGAAAATGAAGTACGGTGATTGACTGGGCGAGGTAAACTCACCTCGTCTAATGTACCAGAGGAAACCTCTATGAGGAGAGGATGGCGAGTAAAACGAATTAACCAGCCAGAGTACTGCTGTGAAAGAAACCACGTAACGGAGGGTTAAAACTGGAGGCTAAGCAACAGATTAGAAAAAAAATTCTGAACCAATAAGAGTACGCTTACCGGCAACTGGTTTCAAGCAGAACACGGTGGTGTGGTGCTAGAACACAGAAAAAGTAATAATTAGAAAATCAAAGCTGTCTGTTGGATGGACCGAAAGTTGTAGGATCCTAAAGCATGGGTCAAAGAGAATTTACTTGAAATGTCAACTGTCGATGGAAACGCGAGCCGTAGACACAAGTGCTGACCGGTACCAGGGTGAGATGTTTGCATGAGTGTGGCGTGCCGCTAAATACACATAGAAGGACGCGGGCGGCGCCATGGAATGACGTTCGTGGATCAGCGGTATAACAATACAAACAGGACTGGCGGATCCGCCATGTTATAATGGTAACAGTCGCGTCATATCAGAATATGTGTCGAACCCCCCTATGCGCTGGGGGTACGCACCGTACATACACGGGTGGGGGTACGACTCGAACGTACAGGGGTGTACATACACGGGGGGTTCGACACATACAGGGGTGTACATACACGGGGGTTCGACACGTACAGGGGTGTACATACACGGGGGGTTCGACACGTACAGGGGTGTACATACACGGGGGGTTCGACACGTACAGGGGTGTACATACACGGGGGTTCGACACGTACAGGGGTGTACATACACAGAGGGGTTCGACACGTACATGGGTGTACATACACGGGGGGGTTCGACACGTACAGGGGTGTACATACATGGGGGTTCGACACGTACAGGGGTGTACATACACGGGGGGTTCGACACGTACAGGGGTGTACATACATGGGGGTTCGACACGTACAGGGGTGTACATACACAGGGGTTCGACACGTACAGGGGTGTACATACACGGGGGGTTCGACACGTACAGGGGTGTACATACACGGGGGGTTCGACACGGACAGGGGTGTACATACACGGGGGGTTCGACACGTACATGGGTGTACATACACGGGGGTTCGACACGTACAGGGGTGTACATACACGGGTGGGGGTACGACTCGAACGTACAGGGGTGTACATACACGGGGGGTTCGACACGTACAGGGGTGTACATACACGGGGGGTTTGACACGTACACGGGTGTACATACACGAGGGGTTCGACACGTGCACGGGTGTACATACACGGGGGGTTTGGCGCGTACTCACAGGGGCTGGGGGGTACGGCGCGTACTCACGGGGGCTGGGGGGGTACGGCGCGTACTCACGGGGGCTGGGGGGGTACGGCGTGTACTCACGGGGGCTGGGGGTGGTACGGCGCATACTCACGGGGGCTTGGGGGGGTACGGCATGTACTCATGGGGGCTGGGGGGGGTACGGCGCGTACTCACGGGGGCTGGGGGGGTACGGCGCGTACTCACGGGGGCTGGGGGGGGTACGGCGCGTACCGGGCCCCCTATTCTGGTCGTTTTGCGGCATACTTCGCTTTTCCGGCACTTTTTGGGTGCCGTAAAAATATTGCCGTCCGGACTGCTGTCGGTTCGAATCGTACTTCCTGGGTCGTGAAACGCTGCCTAACAGCGTCCCGACGTCACGTCGGGGCATTCCCGGATCAAATTCGTATGTATATTTTCGTCGGAGGGTGTTTTTTACGATTCGTACAGAAATGGTGTTTCCGTGCGAATCGTACTTCCATGTTTGTAAAGTTTTACAACCGGGTACGAGTCGGACGGAGAAAACGCTCCGACCGACGGTTCGTACCTGTTTTTTCCAGGATCGTAATCGGCACCATAGTGCTCACATGAAGCACAATAGAAACATTTTTATAATGCTTTAGATTATGTGCACAGACGTTTTAGGACATTTGAATTGAGATATCATCGCGTGTATCATTAAGACATCGCGTGTATCACTATGATGATGACGTTTTTTCTGATAACTAAACCCACCAACGTACATTCACGATGTTCATTGGACACATGTATCAAGTTGCCTTCCATAACCCAGTAATACTAAATGACGAATCTTTGGATCCTTTCACTATAGATCGTACATTTGAGCACAGTACGTCTTCCAATCTGTCTAATTTAAAGAGGGAAAACACGAAGCCTATCCCGTTGAGGACTCATGTATTCTAATAATTTAGGTAAGACCCTAGAGGCGCCCATAATAAAAATTGTCGAACGATTACTGTATTATTTGATCACTGACAAATACATTATCTTTCTTGTTTGCCTTTAGATGGAATCTAAACAGTACTTTAAAAAGTGTGGCCCTCCGTTTTCTTCTCTTCGTTTTTTGAAACAAGTAGAACATAAGAATGACCAATTGTCCTACTCTTACCATTTGCTAATTCACAAGAGGGTGAGACATCTCTAATCCTCTCTCTCTTGAAGAAAGTCTTAAGAATAATTAATAATAATCTGACATAGAATGTCACATCTCTTTTCATTTTTCACAAACAGAGTTAACCTCTAGAAGCGTTTTTTGTTTACTACGTTAGTCGAAATACAGATTAGGTGCCTTGGAACCAGAGAGCACCCTACGCCATAAAATACACGTAGGCGAATACTATGTTAATACTCTTTCTCTTTCTTCTAGTTTGCGTAATTTTTACGGGCAATATTTTCTGAGCAAATCTATGAATGTTCTGGCTCTTTATATGGCACTTCTCTTCTATTTGGAGCACATTTGGGCTTTTTATACCTTGGGCACTATCCCTTTTTCCTTTTTTGCTTGTAATGTTATTGGAAATGATAAAATGATGCTGCTACAATTGGTTTTTAGCTGCAGTGTCTCTAATTAAGTACGAGCACCCACATATAAGTTATATTGAAAATCATTTATCCCCAGGCTATATACACAGTTTTTTATACATGAAAAATTTCCTTGTTACCCTATTTAGAGAGAACCCCCACTTTTTCGCCGCTAAGACGATAAAGACATTTCTAAAAAATATACTGGTCCTGATGAAGGAGACGTGAAAATCGTATACAGTCTCCGAAACGTGCGTAGACCAAGAGTACCAACTACACATCTGGGAGATCCATAGAAAAATCCAATTTCAACGTTCTGATTATATTATTCCAGGACTCTGCAAGAATTATTCTAATTCTAATTCTTGGATTATAAACCTAAGTAGGATCTCATACCAGAGTTGGTTTGCGGTTTTAACATAAAATAATTTTCCTCTTTTTTTCTGTGTTTAATATCTGATGGTATGTAAGAGTGATTGATAGGTGAGAATGCTAATGTGATGGTTCCTTTTTTTGGGGCTTTTCTCTCATATGTCCTTTTAAACTGTTTTGTCTTCTAAACTCACAAGTGCTTTGTAATTTAAGTAATGTGGAAACATTTCTGTAAGAATGTATGATTTGTATATAAATTACACGTTAAAAGAAAATATATAAATGTTTTGCTATATATATTAAAAAAAAGAAAACAATAAAAAGAATGAAAATGTTTTTGAAATAATATTGTATTCTGGGGCTTTTGTAAAGTACAAGTGATTATTACTGTACAAATAAGATAGGTCAGATAAGAGGTTCTTTTCTTCATTTGTCTTTCTCCCCTCCTCTTGGACCTAAAAGTATTTAGGGGAAACCTCCTGCACACACATACTACATAAAAATCTATGCATCACTCTTCTTGCGGCTGTTTTTCCGGTGCAGCACCACTGAACGAGAAGAATCTACATGCTTCGCCGAGCCGCTGCCAAAACCGATGCATCGCCTGTCACCGCTGCATGAACCGATGCATCGAAGGATCGCGGCTGAAGAGACCGTCGCAACAATAGCCGATGCATCCTGGATTTCCATGCATCGTACCTGTGTGGCAAGTTTTCCTGACATCACTCATGGACTAGAACCGTCTCGGAATCGACGGATCACTTCCCCCTACAGATTGTATTTGAGTCATCACTTTCCCGCGTGCAGCAGAACTGTCACATCGCCTCCCCATGGTCTCAGGAACGTACGCATCTCTTTGTTTTTTCGACACTTCCCAACTCTGCGGGTGTTTGGCCTTGTGAATTTTGTCGCAACTACAGGTCCTTTTAGATAAATCACGCATCCATAGTTTTCTATGGGCAAAGTTGTTTGAAACCTTTTTAAAGTCATATTCTTAGTACATGTATGTTCGATTTTTGTTGTTTTGGTCTTGTTCAGTTGAGATAAAGATACTTTATTTTTCTTAATTGGTGTGGTGTGAATTTGGGGTGTTATCACTGTATTACTGTGTTTTTATAGTACAAATACTTTACACATTGCCTTTGGGATAAGTCTGTCTGCTCGTGCCAATCTACCCAGGGGGTGAGCAAGGGTTATCTAAAGTGTGCACTCCCCTTACCCTGACTAGAAGCAAGGGTCTCGATTTGGACAGAGGTACCTACCTCTGCTAACTAGAGACCCCCATTACTAACATTGGTGGTCAGCAGTGAAGATTTGAACTTGTATTTGTACTTGACCCACAGTGATTGATGTACATCACTAGTTTAGTGCAGACCACTATGAAACCACTTACTGTGTTTCATTTTTGGTTCTATTTTTGATCTGACCCTTGAGCAATCCAATCATCACGTATATAAATGGTAAAGCAGCAAGTGAGGTTCCAGAATTGTTAAATAGTTACAAAGTAGAGCAACTCAAGCATTTCTGCAAGAACTTTGGATGTCCCATGAAGAGCCACTCTAGAAAAGAGGAGCTGCAGAAGGCCTTAGGGGCCAGACAAGCTGAGGAGGCAGGAGATGCAGATGTGGATAGGGGTGTGCCAGAAAATGGTTTCAGATCCCAGGATTTGCATGTTGGGAGACCAGCCTCTGTGGCTGGCAGCACTCATTCTTCTAGGAATCCCTGTCCAGAGGCATTGGAGGACAGGCAAAGGGCCAGAGATCATAAATTGGAGGTTATGAGGCTCCAGATGAAGCAATTGGAAATAGAGAACCAAAGAGCTGCGATAGAGAAGGAAAAGATGGCAGATGAGAGCGAGAACACTGGTGCCTTAGAGGAAATGAAATTGCTTTTGGCACATGAGTTGAGCATGAGAGAACTAGACATTAAAGCCAAACAGGTGGAATCCAGTACAAATGGAGGCAGCACACAGCCAGTGCAAGGGGGTAAGGTTTTTTTCGCAAGGATCTAGCACTGAATTTCCAGATGGGGGAGGATATTTATGCATGGTTTGTATCTTATGAGGCAGCACTGCATATGAATGAGGTCCCAGAGAAACATTGGGGGGCGGGCCTGTGGAAACACTTTGAGATCAATGGGAGGAACACTCTCACACCTTTGGAGGAGGTGGATGTTCTGACCTATCCAAATATGAAGGAGGCTTTATGCCTCATGTATGGGCTCACACCTGAGCAGTACAAGGAAATGTTTAGGTCCTTCAAGAAACTTGAATCCAATTCTTGGGTTGCGTCTGTGAACATGTATTGCAGAGCACTGGATGGTTGGATAAAGAGCAACAAGGTAACTGATTACCAGGGGTTGTACAACTTGATTGGTTAGGAGTACTTGAGTACTCTGTGTCTGCCAGAGCTGCACCAGCCTCTGATGGATAGTGAGCTGACTGAACTCAGGAAGCATGCTCAGGAGGCGGACCGCTGGACGAGTACCAGGGTCCACAAGGTGTATGTGGGAAACCCAGCCAAAGGTGGACTTTGTCCCCAGCGGAAGAGTGAGGGGGACAAGGTCAACCAAAAGGAGTTCTCTAAAGGAACCCCCAAATAGTTCCCAGTGCAAAGATTCCCATCCCCCCAGTTCTACGAAGCCATGGCCCCATAAGGGTAGGCCAGACAACAGCAATCCCCGTATGTGTTATTCATGTGGTGAGGAGGCCACATTACGTTTGATCCCAAGTGCCCCAATGCACCAACAGCACCCACTAGTTCACCGTCAACGGGGTTAGTTAGTGTAGTACTGAGGGAGGAATTGGTTCCTAGTCAGCGTGGGGAGCCAGCTGTGATGACCCTTATCTCATTAGGAGTTAGAGAGCAGGCCTTCGTGTAGTTCTCAGAGTTTTGCTACCGGAACTCAGCGAAGTTACAAAAAAACTCTGCGGAGTTCCACAAGTGGCAGAGTGCAGTGCAAAGTGCCATTTGCACTGGTCTTCCTGCCGCTCGGATAGAAATTCTGTTCAGAATTGCGAGCAGGGAAAAAACTCTGCTGCACTACACAAAGCAGAGTTCTCTGCACTTCACAAGTTCCACGGAGCAAGAAGTGCATGTTATCCCCAATGTGCTTCATCCTGTAGTTGCTGCGGACAACTCTAAGCACCTGTGTAAGGTGGCGCTGGTTCCCTTTGAGTGGGCGGGTCTCAGGTTCCTTGAAGGCCGTTGTAATTCCGTTCATGCCTGTTGACTGTCTGCTTGGCAATGACCTGGAGAGCTCACCTTGGAGAGAGGTGGAGTGCCAGGCTCATTTATAGATGTTGGGACTGCCTGAGTGGGCCTGGGTGAACACTCTGTCAATGGCAGCCTGTAGGGGTGAGCAAGAGACCTTGATCCTGAAAGAGAGGCCCAGGTGCCTGCCAGGAAGAGGAAGGGCAGGGTGCATGGGAAACCAGCTTTCGAAGTTCCCACTTTCCAGGAGGAGTCAGAACCTAAGGGGGATGCCCTGGAACCTACAGAGGAGCAAGTGGCCAAACTGAGCAACCTTCCTGAGCTGACCCATTGTCAGCAAGAAGGAGGTCCCTCCAAAGATGAGTTCTGCATGGCACAAATGGAATGCCCTACTCGTATTGGTTTGCAGCAGCAGGCTGCAGACCACGCAGCAGGTGGTCTGTCCGGATCACATTTGATTTATTGGGTGAACGGTCTCCTTTACCAAGAGCCTAAGGTTGCTGAGCCTGGGGCAGTCCATGTGCTGGTGGTACCAGTGTGCTTCAGGACCTTCCTACTGGGTCTGGCTCATGATGTGCATTTGGCAGGACATTTGGGGTTCAACAAGACCTATCACAGGCTTGTCAACCACTTTTACTGGCCCCAAATGCAGAGGCACGTTTAAACGCATTGTGGGTCTTGTCAGACTTGCCTGGCAAGTGGCAAGACAGGAGGTAAGTGCTCCTTTTGAGTGGGTGGGCATCGACATTGTGGGGCTACTGGAACCCAAGACTGCCTTAGGCAACAAGCTCATCTTGGTTTTGGTAGACCATGCCACCCGGTAACCGGAAGCTGTCTCTTTCAAGACAATTGCGGCCCCTGTGGTGTGGCATACATTGATGGGATATTTACCCACGCGGGGATCCCCAGAGAGGTGGTCTCTGACCATGGTACAAACCTAATTTCCAGGTATATGAAGTAACTGGGGGAGGAGTGCGGTGTAATGTACAAATTCACCACTCCTTACCATCCCCAAGGGAATGGGTGGGTTGAGAGATTCAACCGACCCTGAAAGGTATAATAAAGGGTCTTGCAGTACCCATGAGACGTAAGTTGGACGTCTTCCTACTATGCCTGTTGTTTGCCCACAGGGATGTACAGCAGAAATCCTTAGGGTTCAGTCCCTTTGAATTGCTGTATGGGCACCCTGTGAGAGGACCTCTGAGCCTGGTGAAGGAGGGCTGGGAGAAAACTCCTGGTAAGACCCCCCCAAGATGTTTTCGGCTACATACTTGCCTTCAGAAAACAGACTCCACGCTGCAGGAAAGTCGCTCAGGCAAACCAGGAAGCCAGCCAGGAGGAGATGAAATGATGGTACGAACAGAATACCACTTTTGTTGAATTTCAACCTGGCCAAAAATATGGGTGATGGCACCAGTGGAGCCTTGTGCGCTCCAAGATGGGTGGACTAGTCCATTTGAGGTGGTGGAGCACAAGAGTGATGTAACCTACCTGGTTAACTTTCAGAGTCCTAGGAACGCATTGAGGGTCCTGCATGTGAACCGCCTCAAACCTCACTTTGAGAGGTCTGAAGTCACAATGCTCCTGGCTACAGATGATGGAATGGAAGAGGAGAGTGATCCTATTCCTGACCTCCTGTCAGCCAAGAAACATAATGGGTCAGTGGATGGAGTGAATCTCTCTCCAACCCAGATCCCAGAGCAGCAGAGGGACAGTCGCCAGGTGCTGAGACAGTTTGCCTCCCAGTTCTCCCTGACTCCAAGAATCACCAATTGGTGATGTGGACACTGGGGACAGGTTAACTGTGAATCATAAAATGTACAGAGTAACTGACAAAGTCAAGGCCACCATTAAGTAAGAGGTTTCCAAAATATTGGTGATAGGGGTGATAGAGCCCTCCAGCAGCCACTGGGCTAGCCCAGTGGTCCTGCTTCCAAAAGCTTCTGCACCCGGTACCACTCCTGAACTCCGGTTCTGCATGGACTACCGTGGGCTCAATGCTGTCACCAGGACTGACGCGCACTCCATCGCCCGAGCTGATGAGCTCATTGATCGGCTGGGAGCTGCCCGGTATCTTAGTACGTTTGATCTAAAGTTTGGGTACCAGCAGATTGCCTTGACTGATGGGGAAGGAGAGAGGTCTGCATTTTCAACACCAGAGGGGCACTACCAGTTTCGTGTCATGCCCTCTGGGTTGAAAAACGCCCCTGCCACATTCCAGAGTCTGGTCAACCAAGTACTTACCAGCCTGGAGGAATTCAGCGCCGCTTACCTGGATGACATTGCTGTGTTCCGCTCCAGCTGGGAGGAACCTTTCAACACCTCTGTGAAGTATTGAAGGCTCTGCAGAAGGAAGGCCTCACTAACAAGGCCAGTAAGAGCCAGATAGGGCATGGTTCAGTGGTGTGTAGGGCACCAGGTAGGATCCGGCCGGGTGGCTCCCCTACCACCTAAGATTGACACCATTCTGGCTTGCGAGCCCCCCAAGACCCAGACAAAGGTGAGAGCCTTTTTAGGACTCACGGGGTACTACAGACGGTTTGTCAAGAGATATGGTACCATTGTTGCCTCTTGATATAGCTTACTACGGAAAGTGATCTGGACCGATTCCTGCCAGATCGCTTTTGATGCCCTGAAATCTGCCATGTGCACGGCACCCATGCTCAAGGCACCCAACTTCTCCCAAGAATTTGTTGCACAGACAGATGCTTCCGAGCAGGGTGTGGGAGCAGTCACAATTGAATGGCTTGGAACAACCTGTAGCTTTCATTAGTAGTAGGTTTCTTCTCAGGGAACAGGGGAGGAGTACAATCGAAAGAGAAGCTTTTGCTGTTGTCTGGGTACTGAAGAAGTTAAGACCCTACTTGTTTTTGACTCACTTCCGGGTTCAGACAGACCACAGGTCCCTCAGATGGTTGATACAGATGAGCAGTGGCGGTGCGTCCATTGGGGCGTTGCCTCACTAACAGCATGGCCACATTAATTTCTTCCTCTTTAACTTCAAAATCACCGTCCTGACTCGAAATGGGGCCGCCAAAGTCAGGACTCTGAAGGGGGTGGGGCAGCACTGCAGGGTTGGGTTTGTAACTGTTTGACTGACAGCAGCAGCAGGGCAGGCCTAGTGCGCATGTTCGGGTTTTGGCTGGTCATTTTCCTGACCAGCCCGAACATGCGCACTAGTACTAGCCAGCAGTGCCCTTCATTAGGAGAGCAGGGGCGAGGGTTGCTACTGGCCAGTGGTCGCAGCCCCCGGTCTCCTATGGGCGGGTACAGTCCCTGCTCCAGCCAATCCTGGCGCTGCTGGAGCAGCGTCTGGATTGGCTGAGAGGGGTTGCCACCAGCCAGTGTCATCATTCAATGGCTGCGGCGGCGGGAGGATGATTAGAAGCGACGCCTTTTCACTTTCGGATCTTGCTGTCCCTTCCCCTCCGTCAGAGGCGGCACGGTCGCGGACCTGGTCAGGTAAGTTTTCTTAATTTATTTTAAACCCCTCTCCCTCCCCCCCGAGACCATTGCAAGCAGCGACTGTCCACTGCCAGTGCTTCTAACCAGGGTCCGTAGTTGTAGCTCTGAAAGGTTGTTGGGCGCCCGAACTCTGCCATTCCATGTATTGCAAGATAAATAGCCGGCCAGAGTTGCTAAATGGAAACTGCTCCCACCCTGCATACAGGACCTGTGCTGAGAAGAAACCGTGCTCTCTGCCTGCACACAGGTGCCACTAACTGTTCTACGTGGAAACTGTGTCCATCCTGCAAGCAGGTGTTCCGTGCACGTCCTGCTGCCTGCGTGGGAAGAACTGCTCTGTCTCCAGCCTGCACACACGTGCTAAGTGCCAGTACTTTGTAGACACTGAGTGGCTCTGAAAGTGCTCTGAGCCTGTCCCCTCATGTCTACCCTGCGTGTTCACTGCTCTCAGCCCTGGCAAACTGACCCTTCCCCTTGGTAGTGCAAAATCTGCTCCCTTCCCTGGCACCTGTGCCCCCTCCTCGCCAGTCCTGTCTGGAGGCAGATTCTCTGTGTGTGGCAGCTTCACGAGTCCTGAGTGAGGATCCGACTATGCCGGAAATGGGTTTGTTTTCAGTCTCACTTTAGTCCCCGCTTCTTTCTTTTTTTTTTTTTAAAGTATTTTATTGATTTTTTTGCACAATAATTAACAATTCATTACAGTTACATCTTGGGAAACAAAATACCATATTTTAACAAAACAACATTTCATTTAACAGAGGAGAAAGGCATTCTCCTATGTTTATTTATTTATTTATTTATTTTTAATCTAGGACTCTCGCCACATATATAGGGGTGCCCAAATACGTCTGCCAAGGGATTTCCCATTCTTGCCTTTTCTCTCATAAATTCCCTTCTCGAGATTAAATATAGAGAGAAGCCGAGCCAGCCATAAATTAAATGAAGGAGCGGCTGGATCTAGCCAAGCTGAAGCAACACAAATTCGGTAAACTGCCATAGCAACAAAGAGAAAGCGAAGAGTCATGGTATGTCCCTGAGTGTTATCAACCCCCAGCAGAATTAAAGATGAGGTTAACTTAACCCGAAGGCCCAAGGTGGAATTAAAAAAGATCAAAATTGCATTTTTTAACACATCTAATCGGGGGCAGGTTGAAAACATATGATCAAGATCAGCCTGAAGAGAGTCACAGAGGGGGCACATGATTCCCTGCTGCCCTCCCCATTGTAAGATTTTTGCCGGCGTGTAGTACAGGGAGAATACTGTTTTATAATGTTGAGCCTGAAGCCCCGCAGAAGATAAAACTGTCTGTCCCAATTCCAATGACTGAAAGAAGTTACCCTGATCTATGCCCAACTTGTCTTCCCATTTTACAGCATGTTCCTCCAGATCATCTTGTTTGAGTGCCAGGAGCTCCCTATAAATTCCTATAATAGTGCAGCCGTCCCGGCTTCTTATAATTTCCAGTGTTTTTACCTTATCGAACCCGTTAGGTCCACCTAGCTTTTTACTCAGGTAGCTTCTAAGCTGGAGTTATTTAAAAAAATTCCCCTGCCCAATTCCATATTCATCTTGTAGAGCCTTAAACTGATAGATTCCATCAGAACTTAATAAGTCCCCAATTTTATTGAGGCCATGACTCGACCAAAGTGCCATAATTTGATCTGAGAAGATTTCTGGGAGCGTTCGGTTACCACACATTAGTGTGTAGTAGTTTAACCTCCCTAAGCCAACCTTTTTTTTAAAACTGGACCAAATTTTAAACGCAGCTTGAAGAGTTTTAAACTTAGTTCGCTTAAAATAGCTTGGCTCGCTAAATCTCATAAGGCAGTTTTTAGCATCTTCCCCCACCAGAAGTGTATATACATCTGGGACCTTTACTTCCAAATTTAAGTTTTTAGGTGTGCCACCGAGTATTCCAGCCATATATTGAAAAGCGGCAGTCCAATAATATAATTTAAAATCCGGAGCAGCCCAACCGCCCCTTGATTGAGGTAGAGTCATAAAGCGTTGGGCCCACCGGGTTTTACCATGAGCCCACATAAATCTGTTTGCCAAGTTGTCCAGTGCAGTAAACCATTTTTTCTCGAATTCCAAGGGAATTGATCTGAACAAGTACAATATCTTTGGCAAGAGTATCATTTTTATCGCATTGCAGCGGCCAATCAGTGTCAGGTGTAAATTGTGAAGTTTGTCGAAGTCGGTGTTAGCCTTCCGAATAATGGGATCAATATTAATTGCCACTAAATTATTCAAGTCTGAGGTAATAGTAATCCCTAAATATGTTGCATAATCTGTCATCCGTGGATCGGAGTGTCTTAGTTCCCTATTTACAACAATTTGCGTTTTCTGTTTGTTTAAGGCATACCCAGAGATCGAGACGAAGGTTGAAGCAATTTCCTCCACTGCTGCCATTGCTGTTACTGGGTTAGGGGTGACTAAAGCAACGTCGTCAGCGTATGCTAAGACATTTGTGGATATCCTATGATAAATAACAGGTTCAATCTCACGGCATGCCACAAACTGCCGAATTAAAGGATCAATATAAATAGCAAATAGTAGGGGTGAACTCGGGCAGCCTTGCCTAGTGCCCCGCATAATCGGAAAGTGATGAGTGAATTTCCCATTGATTCTAAGGCGAGCTGTGGGTGCACTATACATGTGCGAATAGCTTTTATAAACCCTGGCCCGATTCCAAACCAATTCATAGCCTGCCATAGAAAGTCCCAGGAGACCCTATCGAAAGCCTTCTCGGCATCCAGAAGGAGCATAGCCATAGGGTCACCGGAGACTTCTTCTGCATCGAATAGGGTTATTACTCGGCGGATATGTTGAGTGGTCCCGCTTCCCGGGATAAATCCATGTTGGAATGGGTGGATTGCTTTCATTATTATAGAATTTAATCTAGTAGCCAGAGCTTTTGACATAATCTTAACATCGCAATTTATTAAGGTAATAGGTCAGTAAGATCCGGGCTCTAAAGGTGGTTTCACCTTTTTTAGAAATAAATTATCGGCTCCCAACCAGGAATCAGGGACAGAGCTCCCTAGCTGTGCTAGGCAGATCGTATCCACCAGCACAGATCCGATTTCGTCCCAGAAGGTTTTATAAAATTCCAAAGGAATCTGGTCAGGGCCGGAGTCTTTGCATGAAGGGAGACTCTTCAGGGCGCAATATACCTCTTCATATGTCAGAATAATTTCAAGTCCCGATCTATCCTCATCATTAATATGCAATAGTGGTATACTATTAAGGTAGTCTAGTATTCATTCCTTCTGAACCGGTGGTTCAGCCCCATATAGTCGCTGATAAAATCGAAGAAATACTTCCTGGATCTTAAGTGGATCTTTAACTAAATTCCCACTCTCATCTGTAATCTCATTTATTTCACTCTTGACGCTCCTTTGTCTGAGTCTGGCTGCGAGCGTACGGTCGATTCTATCGCTGAATTCATAGCAGTGTTCCCTTTTATTCAGAAACAGCACGGCTGCCTTAGTGGCAGCTAGATCTCCTATTTCTGCCTTGGCCCACGCCAGCCGAAGTAAAATATCCTTTAAAGATGAGCCGGAGCTTACTGCGGTTGCCAGTTCCTTCTCAATCCTAGCTAGAGATTGGTACAGAGCTTCCGTCCGGGTTGCTTCCTTTTTTTGACGAGAGAGGGTGAAACTGATTGTCTCCCCTCTGATACCTGCCTTATAAGCGTCCCACACCTTCCCAGAGCTTGAGCTATATCTGTTCATGTCCCAATATGAGGTGATCCATCTCTTCATATGAGCAACATATTCCGGGTCTGTTAGAAGCCCTCTTTCAAAGGTCCATATCCGCGCACTACGAGAACCGTCAAAAAAAGAAAGGGTAAGAGCCAGGGGGTTATGGTCAGAGATAACCCTGGGATATTTTTCTATCCCGGCCCGATGTACTAGCGAGTGGGAAATAAGAAAATAATCAAGTCTAAAAACTGCCCTATGTGGAGCCGAGAAAAACGTACTCCCAGGGTCATTTGGTTTAGCATGATTCCGTAAATCGATAAGGCCATGGTTGTTGACCAAATTGGTCAATCCTTAAAAACCCTTTTTTTTCGTCCAGAATAGGTATCTCCCGCCCTACCCCAAAGCCCTCCCAGCCCATTAATATTAAAGTCACCACAAACTATTAAAGGCTTAGGCCAATTTGCTAATTCTATATCTTAATACTCCAAAGCTTCTGATTCATCAGCGGTCGAACCATACAGTGAGCATACGGTAAAGTCTTCTTTGGCAAACAAGCATTCTATTATTACCCAGCGGCCCCATTTATCTGCTAATTTCCTTTTAACCATAACATCGGTCCGCCGTGTTAGAATAGCAACCTCTCTTGTCTGGGTGCCTTGCTTTGTAGCAGCCAATAACCTATATCCAAGCTGTTCAAGAACTCCGCACTGCGTACCTTCTATATGGGTCTCCTGTATACATACGATATCAGGATTCATGGTTTTCAATAAAATTGCGGCCCTTTGTTGTTTGGCTAGATCATTGAGCCCACAGATATTAATAGTGATAACTCTAAGCTTTAATGACCCCATAAAGTAGTTTAAAATTCCTTTCCTTCAGCATTATCATACTATTTATCTTTTCTCTTAACACTGTGTTAGTCTCCTCTTTTCTGATGTAGATAATCTGACCAATATATCTATAATCTTTAAGGTTTTGTTCCCACTTACATTGTGCTTTATTGTGCTGTGTTTTACCCACCCCCATCCCCCCGCCAACCCCGGTATCAACCCACCCACCACCCCCGAGCCCTCAACCCACTACCCAAACAGGCAAATAGGTCTAACAAAAAAGACCCGAGCCCATTTGAGATCCTGTTCCCACAAATCGTAAACCATAGAGAAAGCAAAAAAAAATAAAAAATTACGTCATGTGGCCAAATTTAAGGGCTAATCTGGCTCTATCATTTGACTATCCTTTAAATATCGCACATACCATCCAGCATATTTCAGCTATTCATAAATAAAGATAACGGGAAATATCACGTAGCAGCGCTCCCTTTCTCTTTTGCCAATTTCAAATTTGTCAAAAAATCTTGAGCCTTGACTTCAGAAAAAAACATAGATACATGACCATTGGCAATAACCTTAAGCCGGGCTGGGAAAAGCAAATACGCTTCACAACTCTGGCCCTGAAATGCAGTTATCATTTGGCGAAGTCTCCAGCGCCGCTCCACAGTGGCATGGCAGAAATCTGGGCGGGCGAAAAAAATATGCCCGTCAAAGGTCCGTTTCGCATCTGGTCTAGCCAGATCTATTATGGCTTGGCGGAGCAGGAAATTTCCAACATATATCAAAATTGCTTTGGGGTGATCTTCTTGTCTGGCTGGATAGGTTCGTTTCCACATAATTGGGAAGCGGTGAGCCCGCTGGACCTCCCTCTCCCAGTTCCACTGGGCAAGTTCGGGAAGTGCACCTTTTAATAGGGAGATAACAAAGGACATTATGTTCCCCCCTTCCGCATCCTCCGCAATTCCCAATAAACGAACGTTGTTTCTTCTTTGGCGATTTTCGAAATCCTCAAGCTTCCAGCACACGTCCATTGCCTGCTTTTCCTGCTGCCCCCTGAACTCTTGTAATTTATCAACTGATTCTTCCAGGGCGACTGTCCGGTCCTCCACTTGAGTGACCCTTTCGGCCATTTCAGTGCAGAATTTATTTGTCTTACGTATTGAAGCCTGTATTTTTTTGGTTGCTTTAAGCGCCCGCTTACTTTCAGCTCTGGCCTCGTCCTGTATTTGTTTTAAGGTAGAGTAAATTAGATTCAGAGATGGAGAGGCAGCGGGAGCTGGAGATGCTGCTGAGCCACCCTCTGCAATAGGCCCCAAATTATCATATACCATACTTGTGGCAGAATAGTAGGGCTTGTTTTATTTTTAGTTCTTCGTTTTATTGAAGCTGGTTTTTTAACATGAATTTTCTGTACTGTAAGTGATTCCCCAGAATCCGTATCGCTGGAAATGCTTGATTCGTTGGAGCCGGGCGAATCCATATCAGAGTTATCATTAAGTGAGTAGAACTTATCCCCCTCAGGAGAGCCAAGTGGTATTGTGGCCGAGGGTCGAAGCATTTTAATAGGGTCAATGTCAGAGGCACCAATAGCATTGTCTATTGCACTAATGAGCCCTCCTTGAGTATCAACCGTATCAGTGCTATTCTTATTATAATGACAAATGGTGCTGTCTTGCTTGTCTCCTGAAAACCTACATCTGTTACACCAGCATTATTGCTTCCTGAAACAGGGATCAAAGTTTCAGGTAAGTTACTCTCCTTCCTGCAGCAGCCAGAATCGATCTGTAGGCTCTCACCTTGTTGATCCAAGCCGGGCTTCTGCCGCCGCTCCGGTCCGGACGATACCTCCTGCCCTGTAGCCGGGTTTGGCTGGGCTAACAGCACCGGCAGGACAGTTCCCTCAGCTCCTTCTGGGATCTCGACGCTGGAAGTCACCACGCTATTCTTGGCGAAAGCAGAGGCAGAGGCAGGAAGGCCACTGGGCGATAGAAACGCCTCAGTAACTGTTGATTGCCTCAGAGCGCCGGTTGCTGCGTTCCATGATCGGACCCCTCCGGCAGCGCAATCCGTTCTTCCAGTCCGGACCCCACGCCGTCCTGAAGCAGCACCAGCATTCACTGTCGTTCTGACACTGGGCCCCCGTCCGGACCCGGCCGCGTCGTTAGGCCCCCCCTTTGGCTGCCTTATCTCCTTTCTCGGGGTCAGAGCCATGACTCGGCGCGAGCAGCAAGACAGCTCCCGCAGCCCACCTGTGAAGCCACGGGTATTCCGGATCAAACACCGCAAAGCTGCAACGATCAATCTCTCGCGCAGCGGGATCCCAGAATACAGCAGCCGCATGACAGGCCACAAGGTTAGTACAAAAGCCTCTTCATTTCAGTGGGGTGGCGAAGGGGAAGGGCAGCAGCGGCACAGCGCGAGGTCAGTCGGCCATCTTGCCCTTCAGTGGGGGGGCGAAGGGGAAGGGTAGCAGCGGCACAGCGCGATGTCAGTCGGCCATCTTGTCTCCGTCCCCGTTTCTTGACAAGAAAATCCTGCCCTGACGTCCCCTGGCTTGGGAAATCGCATCTCTTCCTGCCTCGGCTCTAACCTCAGTATGCACGCTTACTTGCGGATTCCCTTCTGGAGCATGCTGTAGGCTGTTCAAAGAGCACAAAGATGGCATCTTCTTTAGATAATTAAGGTTTATACTGAAGTCGGAATTTAGAGGCAATACAAACTGAGGTGGTGTGTGCGAGCGTGGCGGGTTTTCCATTGTGTGAAATTCTTGGTCTCGCTTTGATTGAGCACGCAGGCGCTAAGGTTAAAGCCAAACAAAGTGTCTATCAGTGGGTTGGCCTCTCTCTCTGCAGAGCATATTTGTGTATTCCATTTGCAACTGAAATCCTGTGGAAATGTGTGTGAAGGGGGTACACTGATGTCAAAATATTTGCAAGGCAAAAGTAAGAGAAATTAAAGTGCTTATATTTGAGGGAGTGCAGTGCATGTGGGGGGGGGTGAAGTGACAAATGTGAGGAAGGGCATCCGGGGAAGAGTGAAAAAGGGGGGTTGAAGATGTGCAAATGGACAAGATATGCAGAGATAAAGAGGATACATATCGAACATAAAGCACACATAATTGAAGGCCAAAAATCCTTCAACAGGCCTCAATGCTATTTATTTCACAGAGTCACTATTTCAGAATTTCAGAATGTAAACATTTTCTATGTTAATTATTTATAAGAATTCATTGTTGTAACTCATTTATCTCAAACAGCTAACACCCAGTGACAAAGCCAATCATACTGACAGCCTTTAGGCGTATGTCAGTTGCTGTGCCATTTATCTGGATAAAATTACATCTCAGAGAGAAACCAAACAAACGGTCTGATGGCACACTATGGGAATCACAGAAATGTATTTGGCATGTTACTTTATAGGGAGCACCTACTTTTTTCATCTCACTTAAAGACCTGTCTGCACATATTTCTATATGACTGCTTACAGCCAGCAGCTGTGGGTGCTTCCCGAAGTCTGGTTAGAGAATATTTTTCCAAAGTTAATGCTGCATACAGTGCAAGACACTGGGCAAGCATACATTTTAAAGGACTAAGTTGTCATGCAGAACAATTTACATATTACAGTAACTGTTAATCAAATTAATGCAAGAAGATACGGGGAAGTTTTTAATGCGTTAATATTTCATGACTATATGTTCCCACTGATAAATAAGCCTTGCTTTATCGCTGCATTCGTTTGCTTTAAAATGCACCATTTGCCAATCTTTTTTAAATTTCTTTCTCAGGAGAGGGACTCTCCCTCGACCCCAGATTTGTCCACTGAACTTGTTCACATCGTTAACTAGTGTTTTCTGTAAGAAAAAGCAGAGCCAAAGCAGTCTTGCTTAGTACCCTAGCCCTCTTCAGAAGTCAGACTTGCTTGGCAACCCAGAAATTCTCTGAAATTATGTATGAGTTTTCTTTTATAAATGCCTAGAACAACTGAATTTTTAGTCCATTTATCACAGAAACAGTGCTGAAAGTCGCACCAAAAAGATGCCATTTTTTTTAAATTTCTTCACGGGGGAGTACCCCCCCGAAATCTCTTTATTGTTGTTGGGCTCGCTCGCGGTGCTCGATCGCATACGTTGATTCGTTCTGCATATGCCCCACCAGATTCAAATTGCACCATCTGCCACTGAAGATGAGGGGTGAGAATCCAAAACTGTTGAGGTTGTCGATCTCCCTACAGGGAATGGACTTTACGGTGGAACACCGCCCTGGTATATAACACACCAATGCTGATGGTCTGTTCAGATTCTTCTGCCTTAGTGATGAGAACTCCTAAGAGGGTGGGTAGTTCTCCCGATTTTTCAGCTGGAGGGAAAACGTGTTAGACTTGTCATCTTTGGCATGGCTTCCCCTGACTTTTACCTCTACCTTCTGTATTTTGATACTGTGCTGGATTTCGTTTTGCTGGCTTGGATGCTTTGGAAACTTTGACACTGCTGATCAGTGTCAAAATGAAAGTGCTCCCTGTGTAAATTGTTGTTACAATTGGTTCTCTATGGTTGGCATAATATATTTACTGGTAAGCCCCTAGAAAAGTGCGCCATGGCCTGTAAATCAAATGCTACTAGTGGGCTTGCAGCACTGATTGGGCCACCCACATGAGTAGCCTAGAAAAGGTAACTCAGACCTGTCACTGCAGTGTCTGTGGGCAGTTGTTAACTGTCATGTCGAGTTGGCAAGTGAACCCACTTGCCGGGCCCTAACCTTCCCTTTTCTTACATGGTAGGCCCAAGGTACCCCACTGGGTAGGATGCAGTGTATGTGAAAGTAAGGACATGTGCTGGTGTGTCTGAAATGCCCTGATAGTGAAATACGGCCAATTTGGTTTTTCACTATTGAAAGGCTATCTTGCCCATAGGATAGAATGGGAGTCTATAACATCTTATAAATATAACTTCCCATTGGGACAAGATAGACAAATAAAGTTTTGGCTCTCTGAACTCAGAATTTAATAACACATCTGTTAGACCTGGCACCATTGGCGTGGGTCTCCCCTGCATTTCTAGGTCTCGCCTAGAGATGCAGCGCGAATGCGCTGCCATCTCGCTGCGAGGCATGCAGTATACACTATAGTGTGTAAGCTTTGTGGAAGCTCCGCCCACTCTCTGGCCCATCTTCTTCATTGGCTTAGGTTATAAATGCTGCCTTCCGATTTGTTTTAAGCTTCTTAGTCCTTCCCCATGACAGCCATGTCAGTCATCTGTATCCTTCCATGGCTACTGGCCCCTTCACTGCACAGACTACTTTATTCCCGTCCCTCCCTACCCCGCCTCCTGCAGTCCGTGACTTCTTGGGGCCCCCCTACCGGTTGTGCTCTTGCCTTCTCTTTTATTTTCCTTTCCAAGCAAGTGGTCGCGCTGAGGGGAGAGAAGTGGTCTGTCTATGTTTTGAGGTCTGATGCGGCACCTCCTGCCTCCTCACAGCGGCCGCTGGAGGGAGAGACTGGCAGCTTCTCACGCTCCGAGCCGGCCCATGCAGCTGCATTCCTTTCAGCGGAGGGGGGTGCTCCTTCCTTGGGGAGGAGCCGGGAAGGCGGCTAGGAAACAGGGCTCGCCAGGTGGATGCAAATAAACACAACCGACGGATGACAAACACGGCGATGTTCCTCTTGGGTAATAAAAAAGGCGCCGGGTCATGGGAGCGCAACAGCACCATCCGCATTCCCGGACGGGAGGCTCCTGCAACCGGGCTCCTTGGCGCTATGCTTCTCTTGGGTAATAAAAAAGGCGCCGAGTCATGGGAGCGCAAGAGCGCTGTCCGCGTTCCCAGGCGTGAAGCTCCTGCAACCGGGCTCCTCGGCGCTGTGTTCCACTTGGGAAATAAAAATGGTGTAGAGTCATGGGAGCGCAACAGCGCCGTCCGCATTCCCGGGTGGGAAGGTCCTGCAACTGGGCTCCTCAGCGCTACCCACCGCTGCGACCCAGTCACAAAAAACTCCATTGCCCTCCGAACTCCCTGTAGAAAACCCTGCTTCTTATAACTCTCATTTTGTTAATGTTGCGAGCCTAGGCACCACTATTCATACAAGACTGCGAATTTAAATGATAGTCAGGGCAGCATATTTAATTACCATATTTTATGAGATCAGAATGTAAAAAACCCAATGAGCATATATTTTTTTTTTTAGTGGGGGTGTTAATGGTAAGTTACCTTTTGCAGAGGTAGAGCATCTTCTGTGTTCCCATGATTAAATGTAATGGTGAACATGTTACATGTGTGCTGACTTTCTAGAATGTGTTAATGCGACCAACATTCAACCATTTAAATAATATTGAATGAAGTTTTAGGTATGGGCGGGAACTGCATAACCGCCGGTAAGTTCTCCTTAGGTAGACCACACACGATAGTAGCGCCCGCTCAACCTTTCGGTTTTTTTAGATGCTGGGAACAGCGACTATAGCACGGATAAACGTGATCGGGTGCAGCCTGCGCCTCGAGGCTTCTTTTCCCAGGCTTCGCCCTGCCTCTATCCTGGCAAATGGGCACCATTAACCGGCAGCAATTCCCAGCTCATGCCCACTGCACCCCCTACCATCCGCAGCGCTGCAATTGCAGCAAACATCTCGGCTTTCCAAGCTCCTCTCTCCAATCAGCGTGCTGAAGCAACACAAGGGAGCTTGTTACAAAGCCAGCTTTGTGTGTTAGCGGGCGTTGCCTTTCTCGATTCAGGTTATTGTAAGGCTTGCCCTGGTGGGAAAAAGTCAGACTATGTGCAGTGACCCTCCCTCTCGTGCTTTATAGTTTATTATTAACACACCCTTTTGTGCATGTGAAAAATAAGCAGTTTGGGGAACTTTTACGCTTAAGTATCCGTTTTACAGTTCTGACTTTTAGTAACTCCACTGATGGTGCACACACACACTTGTCTTTCAATATTGTTTTGCACCCACCCTTAAAGGTCTATAGGCTTGAACGCTAGCTTTTGACTAGAAAAGGAGCCTACAGCAGTGGCGGTTGGTGAAGTCCGAGAGCCGTGGAGCACATTGGGGGTACACATTTTTTGGGAGGTGGGTGGCAATTTGCTGAGCAATTGTTTTTATGGTGTTCAATTAGTTCTAAGCCTGATAGAGAAAAAATCGCGTCACACATGTAAGAGTTGGGCAAAGTTCTTTTCATTTTAACAGCAGAATGCACTGCTTACGACATATATTTTGGGAATTAGGGGGAGAATTGAGAATCATACCTGCCCCTGCTCTGCTATTAGTGGACTAGAGAGACAAGTTAGGTTAGTTGTCATGCGTGCTGCTCCACTGCTGGCATGGGGACTACAGGCAATCGAGGATGGGAGGAGAAAGGTTGCTTTTACGTCAACGGTCGATGATTTCGGGGAAGCAGGCTGTGACTTCCCACGTCCACTTTGGGAGTTGGATGGCTTTCCAACTCCTGCAGATTCATTTAGCTGGGGTCTTTTGTCTACGAGAGACGGGACGTGATATTCCTTTTTCGTGTCTCTTCTTTCCCTTCTGGCGGGGCAAGTGCGAGGTCTTATTTTGAGAGGTGGGAGTGCGCCGATGTGTAAAAGTCGGTGGCTCCCGAGGACTTGGCCTTTATTTAGGGGAAGGGGGTCTGCTCTTTCAACACTGCAGGCTTGGTTGCACATGGCGCTTTGTTGCCGTGGCGAAACCTGTTCATGTTTAAAATGAACTAGTCTCTCATACATACAAATACCTCTCTCGGCCAGAGATACAATCTAATGTCACTTGCTCAAGCGATCGTTCTGCCTAAAACAAAGTGTAAACCCTTTCTTCAAACACGCTCCATGTGAACATTCCCACACTGCATACATCCCAAACACACATACGTTAGAACTCATTACCCCTATATTGCATAAAGGCCCGCTGGGGCAAATTAAGCCATCGGGTAAAACATAATTTGACCCCACTTAGGATCTACACTGTTTACTGAACAGTTATCCACATTGATTCACTATGTTCACGTGTGCAGAAGGACATTGTTTCTGAAATCACCAATGCTGTAGAGAAACTGCGAAATTCATTACATGTTCAATTCATCTCTAGACCCTAATTAAGCAACAATAGAACAATGCTGGTCTCTGAGAAATATTATTTGATACATTATGTGGTGTACTGTGTGTCTGTGAGCAGCAATTTGTGTTTAAATCAAAATTAATATTGTAAAAAGAAACCGCTTTTATACATATATATTTATACACACCAACAACAAAATGGATACCCACTTTAGAGGTTCAAACTATGCAACACACTACTCCATGGTCGTACACGGGTTTAGATACTCATAATTGGATGTATGCATATATGGGGCATCTGTCTAGCGCTAATGAAGGCAAAAGAGAGCAAACCGTGCACCATAAATGCAGAGGATTGAAAACACTAAAGTTTACACTAATCTTTGATTTACGAAGTGCAGCTTCTATGCAAGATTCGCTGCTCTTTACAAGCCCACTTTTTTACTGTTTGCTACTATATATATATATATATATAGTCGCCAGTAGATAGTTATAGTTAGGACCTATTTTCCATAGGAAATCCGCAACATTCTATTCCCAATAAGTCTGGCGCCGGTTGATGAATCTTCGCAAAATTTTCCAAACTTTTGGCCAGTTCCGCTCCGCTCCTACCCTGAAAGTTTCGTGGTGATTCGTCAAGCGGGGGATGAGAAAAAAGGGGGGTCCCAAAACACGTTTTCCCCATGCAATTTCCCATAGGATCTGTTGTCGCAGCTACAGCCCGAACCGCTGAATGGAATTACACCAAATTTGGCAAAGAGGTAGTCCCCAGTTCAGACTCGTGCCTTTTGCATAAATGGTGTGAATCCGTTCAGTAGTTCCTGAGAAAATTAGGGTTAAATGTACATGGCCGGGGAGGATCCGCGGACCCTACCAGCACCGTAAGCGCACCGTCCCCGAACCGAGTGCGCACCATCCAGACCGCGCGCTGAATGATAATTGGCTGTCGAGTGTCTGTCTACATTCGAAACCAGGAACTGTTGGCGGCCATTTTCTGCCTCGGTAGAAGCGAGGCTGAAGAAGCAAGGGGAATAAGTGTGTAAAACATATAAAGGGGGCAGAGTGGAAATACTCTGACCCTCTAGATGTGCTTAGGGGGTCTTAGAAGGACCCCCTGGGCCCCCCTTTTTTTTTTTTTAAACGGCGGAATGTGCTCACGGTGCACGCATCTTATCGCATTTGGTGCACGGATCCTCTCGCGTTGGGTGCGCAGATCCAAGGGAAAAAAAATTGAAAAAAGACAAGAAGTCATTGGTTGTATGACAACTTTCTACACTGAAAGGTAGGGTGTATATTTCAGTTTTTTAAAGGCATGATTCTTATTGGTTAACAACAACTGATTGTAAGGAACATTATATATGATAAGCTGATATGTTGAAAAGTCAAGCACACTTGCTGTCTTGTTTAGCAACATTGTGTGCTGAACTTGTGACCTGTGTGCTCAGTGCAGTGTTCCATGACCTGTTTCTATGGTAACAGGCAGAAGGCAGATTGGGGGTAGGGTTGAAATGTATTTCATTTGGAAAGGGTTGAAATGTTTAACCAATAGAAATGTGTGTTTGCTTTTGAATTTATGTGTGAAGGATTGTGTTTTGATGTTTACATGTATATGTGTGGAAAATGAAAGGGAAACTTTTCCATTCTATGTTTTTGCTGAGAGGTGCACAGTGCAGAGATTCTGTAAAAAAAATTCTGGTGTGTGACTGATATACTTCTTAATCTACAAAACAACTTGAAAGGTGAGTTATTTAATTGTGAGGGGATGTATGTAGACTATTTTGATTTTAATCAGACTAATGTATTTCTTCTGCTAAAGTGTAGGGAGTACTTTTTTTCTCTACAATCTTATTGACAGTGTGTGTGCATGTAGAAACCATTCTGTGATAAGCATTTGTGTTTTTCATGTGTTTGCAGACAGATAACTGTGCTGTTTTTATATTTTGGTAGAATTAGAAACCAGTCATTGTTTATGAATTTGTGAAACGGGTTATGTTTCTATATTAAAATGTAGTACTCCTTCTAGATGAAGGAATGTGTTTTGGTATAGTGCAAGGGATAGTGTTGTTTGTCAATAATCACACAGTGAGTATGTGTGCATTTGGGAACCACTGTGAGAGAAGCATTTGGTAACATCGTGTATTTGCTGACAGATAACTGTTTTAAAACCTGTCATGTTGTCAAGTTTTAGTAGCATTAGAAGCCAGTCTTTGCTTATGCATTGATATAATAAGTCATGCTTTGACACTAATGTGCTGTACTTTAATATGAAGATTGTGTATAGTCTCCTTACCCCTTGCACAGTAGTGAATGAGTTTTGGTAAGCTGCTAGGGATAGTGTTGTTTGTCTAGAATCACACTGTGAGTCTGTGTGCATTTGGGAACCACTGTGAGAGAAGTATGTGGTAACATTGTGTATTTGCTGACAGATAACTGTTTTAAAACCTGTCTTGTTGTCAAGTTTTAATAGCATTAGAAGGCAGTTTTTGCTTATGCTTTGATTAAATTAGTCAGGCTTTGACACAAAAGTGCAGTCCTGAAATATGTAGATTGTGTGCAGTTCCCTTACCACTTCCACTGTAGTGAATGAGTTTTGGTAAATTCCTAGGGATAGTGGTGCTTGTCTAGAATCACACTGTGAGTTAGTGTGCATTTGGGAACCACTGTGAGAGAAGCATTTGGTAACATTGTTTATTTTCTGACAGATAACTTATTTAAAACCTGTCATGTTGTCAAGTTTTAGTAGCATTACAAGCCAGTCTTTGCTTATGCGTTGATTAAATGAGTTAGGCTTTGACACAAAAGTGCAGTCCTGAAATATGTAGATTGTGTGCAGTTCCCTTACCACTTCCACAGTAGTGAAGGATTTTTGGTAAACTCCTAGGTATAGTGGTTGTTGTCTAGAATTACACTGTGAGTCTGTGTGCATTTGGGAACCAATGTGAGAGAAGCATTTGGTAACATTGTGTATATGGTGGCAGATAACTCTTTTAAAACCTGTTATGTTGTCAACTTTTATTAGCATTAGAAGCTAGTCTTTGTTATGCATTGATAAAATGATTCATGCTTTGACACTAATGTGCTGTACTTTAATATGTAGATTGTGTGTAGTCTCCTTACCCCTTGCACAGTAGTGAATGAGTTTTGGTAAGCTGCTAGGGATAGTGTTGCTTGTCTAAAATCACACTGTGAGTCTGTGTACATTTGAGTAAGGATTGTGATAGAAGTGTTTGGTAACATGGTGTATTTGCTGACAGATAACTGTTTTAATATCGATCATGTTGTCAAGTTTTAGTAGCTTTCGAAGCTATTCTTTGCTTATGCATTGATAAAATGAGTCAGGGTTTGAAACTAAAGTGCAGTACCATGTACTATTCTCTTCACTGTGCCAGAACTGAAAATTTAAAAGTTTTACCCAGGCACTGTCCTAGCAGTAGTCTGATGATTTAGTCAGTTTCCAAGTACTCATGTTGTGAACCATACATTACCACATAGACTGCTTCAAATGTCTGTGCAGTATGCATGCAGTCTTCTAACATACTATAGACTTGTCTTTCACATCTTCAATTCCCTAGTCAGTATCCATACAGTCCAGCAAACATCCTGTCACTCCCTTTGCACTCCTCTTGTGACCCATTCAGTACCAAGTACTAATCCATTCACTGTGTCAAAAGCCAACCACTTATAAATTCACCCAGGCACTCTCCTTGCTGTACTCTAATCATTCCGTCAGTTCCCAAGTACTCATGCAGTGAGCCAGGCCTTAGCACATAGACTGCTTCAAATGCATATTCACTATATATGCAGGCCTCTAACCACCTACACAGTTGTCTTTCACACCTTCAATTCCCCAGTCAGTATTCATACACTTCTAGCAAACACCCTGTCACTCACCCAGTGTGTCTCCTTATAGTACTGTAATCATTCAGTCAGTTAGCATGTAGTCTTTTAGTGAGGTAGGCTTTAGGGCATGAACTGCTTCAAAGTAGTATGCACTCTGCATGTAGTGTTTTAACCATCGTCACACTTGTGGTTCAGGGCTATAGTTTCTTAGTCAGTTTTTTTATAAAATGTGTTTGTACAGTAATGGAATAGTATAAATTTGAAAGTTATTAATATACATTTATTTGTGATTCTTTTTTACAGATACAGAACAGGAGTGTTTCTCATCTGTTTGCACTCTTCTCGTGCAAGATTGTTTGGATGAAGGGTCCTTCTGTGTTTCATCATACTTGCCGTGCCGTACGAGTATTTCTTGTTAGGATCCCCTTGCAACAGGACTCTTTTGCAAATCTTGCACGTGACCAAGGTGGCATTTATCTTTGTTTGCCCCCTGAAGGAAAACGTTGTGGGCGTGGTGCGTCCTCCAAAAATTCATCCTTAGATTCGGTGAATGTTTTAAAGCGACAACATTTACAGTTTTTGTAAGTTAAACTTATAAAATGTTGTTAGCTGTAAGCATTTTATATCTCTGTGATTTGTATCTTGTGGTATTTTGTTGAGAATAGCATGTTGTTTTTTTTTTAACAATCTTTTTGATTGTTTTTTTTTTTGCCCGCTGTTAAGTGATGAGTACGATTGAAATCACTATTTTTAGTGAAATTTAATATATTCTGAGAACAGCAAAAAAGGCAAACAAATTACTTTGTGGAAATTATGCTGTGTTGTAAAAAATTTATTATTACATGTTATAATTTTTTTTTCTTTTCTTTCACAGATCAAAATGTAAAAATAAGCAATTTATATGAATTTAGATTGCAATGAAAATCTGAAAAAAATGTATACCATTTTTTATTGCTATTACTGAGAAGGTAAGTTTAACTAAGTCTCAATATGCAGAATGAGGAGGTCTGCAAGAAGCTACAAAGTTGAAACACGTTTCTAAAAATACTCTGTTTATATCTGTGTAGTTTTGAAGTCTCACCATAATCAGATATCATGTGACCTGCAAAAAAAGAGACTTGAGGGGTTCATAATATTTCCCATTGTAGCTATTGTAGGACCACAAAAATTTCAATCATTCTTCTTTGAACATCTTTGCAGACAAAACTCTGTGCTTACCTTCTATCATTCGCAAGGAATTTTTAAACTGGAAATATGTCACTTTTTGTAACATAGTTATTGCGCAAGACACTCTTTCATATTTACAAAGAGAGGAAAAGGCACTCTGTGCACTTTTTATACTCCATGTAAATACAACCTCATTACGCACACCAGTTTGCGTTGAAAGGGTGTTCTATAAGTGTTGTTGTGCATGATTGCACTGAATACTCATAGAACAAGACACATGTCTAGATTTGTCAGAAATCATAAAACTTGATTTGTGTGTGAATGCTGCACCATTTTAAAATTGGTGTAGGAAAGCACAACAAGGAGAATTGTTTTCATTTCTCCACATTTTTACATCTTCAATGCATGCTAAAATGCTCAGCATACAATAAGGAGAAAAATGCCTTTACTGATTGTTTTTGTGCAGGAAGGTGTGTCTTCCTGCACAAAAACAAACAGCACATGACACAGATATCCTTGCACTATGGTGCAAGGGTGCCTGTGTCACCACATGGCTGCAGTTTAAGCAGCAGTGCAGAGAGAAGCATAGATTTGCAACATATTTATGTACATATGTTGCATCCCTGTGCTTCGGAACTACTACAGCTCACTGGAGTTAATGAGGTTACTGTGTGATGCTGCAGCACTTCCTCATAGTTCTGCACTCATACATTCACCATACGCTACTAATGCATTCATTCAGTCAATTACGTACTACACATACATTCATCTAAACTTTCACAGACAAACAAACAAATATAGCTCTTTTTTTAAACCAGGAAAGTTAGTTCTTAGAAAACCTTTTTTTTTTTCTTCTTTTTTGTTTTTTAATTTCTTTTGTACTTTTTAGAACAATTTTGTTATTTTTTTAGTTTTTTTCAAAAGGAAAAAAAGACAACAGGAGGGACAAAACAGTCAACTTCTGCAAAACAAAAAAATAAACACAAGTTTAGCACTTGTGGTTTTGCTGCACTCGGCAGATTAGTTCAATTGACTGCTCGCCGTAACATAGTAGTTTGTTGAATTTAATGCAACTAATTTTTAGTTTTCCAAATTCTGGATGTATGTCCGGGTGAGTGCTCGATGGTGATGCTGCAGAAGTGCTTGCCACTGCTGGCTGAGACTGCTGTCGGAGTCTTCTGCATTCCTGCTTGGCCAGGTTCACGGAATGCAGAGTCTTCAGGTGTTTTAACATACTCGCAGTCCCACAAGAGTATTTTTTTGATGGATCTCCTCTGGAAAGCACTCTTTGATATATTTTACATGTCACTTTAGTTGAATTAGTTTTATTTTGTCCTTCTGGGAAGGTAAAAAATGTCCACACCACAGGGGTGTATCTTTCTGTGCGTGGAGGTTCCACAACAAATTCCTCATCGGACGAATAGTCTGATTCTGATGGTGGCTGCTGTGCAGAAGCCATCGTCTTCAGAAAAATTGCAGCTGTGTAAATATTCCCCAAAAAGTTTCTTCTAGTTCTAAGGTGTGAGATGTTCCTCCAAAGAAGCTCAAAGAAGAATGATTGAAATGGATGGGGGCTTTCAATAGTTAGAATAGGAAGTGTAATGAACCAATCAAATCTCTTTTTTTGCAGGTCACATGGGATCCGGGCACCCTGCGCTTACGCATCACGCACCCAGCGTGCATCCGCGAAATTCAATTAAAAAGAATTATAGGATTAGATGTAAAAATATATTACTTTTAAGACTAGTTTAGAGTTTGTCTTCAATTAATATTCACATGAAATACATATATATATGAATTGTTAAAGTTAAATATTTCGCCGGATCCGCGCACCTATCGCGTCATACACATGCATCATACACACATATGACGCATCACGGAAGTGCGCATGCGTCGCGTCACGTACATCGTACATTTTGCGTATCGGCTTGGAGTCGTGTACCGGTCGCATTGGAAACACGTACACAACACATACAGTGTGCGGATTCTTCTGCATAGGGATGGAGAACGGTGCGCATAGGGTGCGCGAATCCCAAAAAAATGGAAAAAATAAATCAAACATAAGGTTTTGAAAATATAGTTTAAAAATAGTTTTAAAATTTTTTAAAAATATTTTTAAAAAACCCAATAAAAACAAATAATATTTTTTAATTTTTAAAAGAATGAATTGAAAAAATAAGTTTAAAAAATGGTGATAAAATAGTATTTAAAAAAACATAATTAATGAAATTAACACTGAAATTGAAAAATATAGAAATCCAATGAAAATCAATAAACATGATATCTTTAGAGATAAGTTATAGATAGGAATTAGCATTTACAAAACCTTTGAAATTCACTGAAAAAACTATAGGTTTCATGCACGTTATAGTTAGGAATTGGCATTTAAAAAACCTTTGAAATTCACTGAACAAACCATAGGTTTCAGGGGCGTTATAGTTAGGTTTTGGCATTTAAAAAACCTTAGAAATTCACTGAAAAAACCATAGGTTTTAGGGGCATTATAGTTAGCTAGACATTGCCCGCGTACAAAACCCTAGAAATTCCCCTGTTATAGTTCGGTCAGCTAACTATAACTCGCGTCCCCGCAATGCACTGCTGATGACGTCACATATTACATCACTCATGACATGGTCAGTGACATCACTGATGACATCACTGATGACATCTCAAATGACATCACTGATGACATCACTGATGACATCATCCAGTGAGTATGTGTTTCTGTACAGTTTTAATATGTTTAATATATATAGGGAAAGGTCTGTTGAAGAATGAGTGGGTGTGCAAGTGTGTGAATGGTTGATTTTCTAGGTGTGTAACAGACTCTATGAGTCATTAAATGTTTCTTACTGTAGACTAGTGACTAAACTGTGTGAATGTCTGTATGTGTATGTGTGTAGGTGTATAAGTGGCTGCATGGTTTTGTGAATAGCTATATGAGTGTCTATATGGGATATTGATTGGTTGTCTGAGTATCTGTATGGGTACCTGAGTGTTTGTGTGGGTAGGGTGTGTGTGACTCTGTGCATAGATGTGTGAGTGTGTGATTCTATAGGTGCATGGTTTTAAGAGTGCATCTGTGATGGACTGTATGGATGGGTGAGTGTATGTATGGGTGTGTTAGGGATTGAATGTATATCTCAGTGGGACATGTGTGACTAACTCATATGTGAAAGGCAGTATATATGTGTGTAAGAGTATATAAGTGGGTATATGGGAGAGTGTGTGATTGTGAGAGTGGCTGTATGGATGAGTGTGTGCTTGTATCAATGATTGTATAAGAGCGTAAGAATGTGGTACTATTTTTATGAGTAAGTGAACTTGAGTGTGTTTAACTGTATAGGTGAGTAAATTGGACTGTGTTTAATTACTTGCATGACTGACTAGGCGTGTCAGTACCTCAATGGATGATTGGCGGAGTGTGAGTGTCTATATAGGTGTATAAATGCATATGATAGTCTTGTACGGAGTGACTGTAAGTATGAGTGACTGTACAGGTGAGTGAGTGGAGGTGTATGTAGACCTAAGAGTTAATGAGTGGGTATGTAGTTATTGGTATTGGAGTATCTATGGTTTTCAAAATGGCCGTCTGAAATTTTGAGTCGGTGTATCAAAGGTTATATTAGGGTGTGAGAAAATGCACTAATTTATCACATGGATGACGTCATCAGTGATGTCATCAGTGATGTCATTTGAGATGTCATCAGTGATGTCACTGACCATGTCATGAGTGATGTAATATGTGACGTCATCAGCAGTGCATTGCGGGGCCGCGAGTTATAGTTAGCTGAACTAACTATAGCGGGGGAATTTCTAGGGTTTTGTACGAGGGAAATGTCCAGCTAACTATAACGCCCCTAAAACCTATGGTTTTTTCAGTGAATATATATATATATATATATATATATATATATATATATATATATATATATATATATATATATATATATATATATATATGTATACATATATATATATCACAAAGAAGCAACAGCGTTCCCCCGTTTCCGGAGCCCCAGGCCCTTCAGGGTGGCCTCACCACATGAGCACGGAGCAGCCCACAAACACCACACTGGCAGGAAAGACAAAGTGAGGCCCAATACCTTGAAAGTTGCTTTATTTCAAGAGTCTTTACAGAGCGTCTGTTTCCTTTTCGCCCAACGTTTCAGCTTTTTGCCTTGATCACGGACAGGAACACAAGCGCCCAGGTGCGCACAGGTGTTATTTAAAGGGTGCATCACGTGACTGCATTAGTCAGTACTACCGTTCCCAAAATGCATCGTGCATATTTCTCAAATTGTAACATGGCAATCCAGAGATGTTTTGTTTCTTCGGTGATAATAACTGATGCACAAGCACTGATATTTACAAGGAATCGTTTTCAAGCAGGCAGGTGAGTTTTAATCCTTGTCGCAAATGTCTTTGAAGTATTTGGCTCATGAAAATAAAAGCGTCTTTCAGGCACGATTAAAGCAGGGAATCATCCCTCTTTAAACCCCTTCCACGCGCCATTCCTTTTGCTAAATAGACATCCCTTCGTGGGTTGGAATTCACGAGTGAGCCAGGCTCCTCAGTAAATATCACAAAGAAGCAACAGCGTTCCCCCGTTTACGGAGCCCCAGGCCCTTCAGGGTGGCCTCACCACATGAGCACGGAGCAGCTCACAAACACCACACTGGCAGGAAAGACAAAGTGAGGCCCAATACCTTGAAAGTTGCTTTATTTCAAGAGTCTTTACAGAGCGTCTGTTTCCTTTTCGCCCAACGTTTCAGCTTTTTGCCTTGATCACGGACAGGCACATTTCATCCAAGGGAAACGTAAAGAGAACCCCTACTATTCAAGATGATTGTGAGAGTCAAAACGTCTTGTTGTTTACTGCTTACATTAGAACATTTTCTGTAACATTACATTAAACTATGTCTTCACTTTCATGCTGAGAATGCTGCATCTACTGTTTGTCTCCGTGTACCATGTAGGGCCGGGGACCTATTTCCTCCGAAGCTCTTAGTGTCAACTGAAACTGTTGTCCTGATCTTGAAATGTCCCCTAATTCACCAAGTTGGTTTCAAAACGGTTACAGGTTTCACAATGGCAGAGCGAGTCACTCACTTGCTACCTCAGCTGCTGTGAAGTGTTTTTTACTTTACTTACCTGCTCCACTCACATGTATATCTCAGCGATTGGGGCCAAGAGGCACCCTCTGTTATGGGAAACTAGGCTCCGGTGTTGAGGTCACTCCTCACTAGCTGACTAAGAATGTTGTTACATGAGAACAGGCAACTTAGATTGCTAGGTGATAAAAGGATGGACTAGACTAGAAACAATTAGAAGACGATCTGGGTTAGTCATGAGAAGCAGGAGAGGAGGGGAAGGGAGCATAACATGCGATTTACATTAGAGCCACTATGCAATGACCCTTAACAAAAATAGGAGTATGTCAAAAGCATATTAAAAAAAGTGTAACCAAAGCAGCATAGGAAATGCAGGTGCACAATATAGAACCTATTTTAGGAAGAACTATCCGGTGAACAAGATGCAACTCCGACTGTCCATCGAGATCAGCAATTCCTCCTCAATTTTGCAGGCTCATTGAGTCAACCATTCGAGACCTCTTGTATATACTTTAGTATATACTATAATATATACTTTAGTATATGCTTATATGTGTATGTACTTTGTGGGCTCTGGAGATCAGCCCTAGGACTTGTCTGCTTCTGCTTAGGGACTTTTTTTCTGTTCAACTGCCTCTATTTAACTGTCTTGATAGAAAATGACCAGCAGAGGTCAGTAAAATACCAGAATTGCATTCTGCCGAGGGACTTTTTTTTAAAATTATTTTTCTGGCAACTGCCTCTATTTAACTTTTTTGATAGAAACCGACCAGGAGAGGTTAGTAAAATACCAGAATCACTTTAGCATTCTCTAGATTCTAGTCCATATAAATTGTCTTCCACGAGCACCTGTGGACAATATTATTCTTTTTAAATCTTGTATTTTCAGTGATATGACCACCGAAGGCCCTGTTTTTGTATTAAAAAACGATCTTTGGACTATACCATTTCTCGCTGAAAGGCAATATTTCTCTCCATGTGTTCCCATACCTGGAGTGACACGCGGTTTGGTGCTTACTTTACCTCCATGTTAAAGAACAGTAGATGTTTCAGTCCCCAGGCTAATGTGCTGCATAGCTAAATACATACATGGTCCCAAAGGCGAGACCGAATGTATTGCAAATGCTTGTTTGCTTTTGCCTCCCGTGTTTTCGCTGTGTGTTGGATTTTGCTGATGTAGATGCTTTGCGCACTTTGTCACTGCTGTTCATTGTCAAAGTGCAAGTGCTCCCTTTGTAAATTGTTGTTATGGATTAGTGATTCAATGATTGGCATATTTGATTTACTAGTCAGACCCTAGTACAGTGAACTGTGTGTGCCCAGGGCCTGTAAATCAAATGCTGCTAGTGAGCTGCAGCACTGATTGTGCCACCCACAGAAGCAGCCTGTAAAATGTAACTCTGGCCTGCAACTGCAGAGCCTGTGTGCAGTCTAGTACTACCATGTCGACTTGGCAAGTGCACCCATTTGCCAGTCCCTAAACCTTCCCTCTTCTACATATCAGTCACCCCTAAGGTAGGCCCAAGGTACCTTTGTGGGCAGGGCACAGTGTATGTGAAAGGTAGGACATGCCCTGGTGTGTGTGTCATGCCCTGATAGTGAATTACTGCCAATTTTGTTTTTCACTATTGAAAGGCTACCTGTTCCCTTAGGACAGAATGGGGAGTTTGCTTATATCATCTTATAAACATAACTACCCCTGGGAACACAGTAGGAAAATAAGGTTTAGTATGCCTGAACTCAGAATGATAAAATACATCTTTTAGTGAGGGTGATTTTTACATTCTGTGTTTGAAAATACCACTTTTAGAAAGTAGGTATTTTCTTGCTTAAACATCCGGTGTATCTCTGCTAGGTTTGTGTATTGCATGTATGGCTTTTAGATGACAGGGGCTGGAGAGGGGTAGTGGCTCCTGAGAGCCTGATGAGTCAGGGCTGGTCTGAATAGACCTGGGTTGCATTTTCAAGTAGGAGGAGATGATTTATTTTTTACCTGAACAGGCTTGGTCTTCCAAGGACAATGCTGTTTCCACCTTCTGCCAGGAAGCTGCACCAGTGAGGACAGAACTGGTTTTGGCTGGGTACAGATACTCTCTGCCTTCAGAGAACAAAGGATTTTTGTGTATTAAAAGAGGGGCCCAGGCCCCAGACTTTTAGACCACTTCTGGGAAATCAAGAGGAACCTTTGCCAAGGAGAAGAGCTGGAGAATCTGAGGAGAAATACTGCCCCTGTGCTGTTTGCTGCCTGTGGTTGGCCTGCAGTGGCTACTTGCTGCCAAGGAAAGGAGAAAAGCACTTTGCTGTTTACTTTGTCACCTGCTTGAGGAAAAGATCTCAAAGGGCTTGAAACTGAGCTTGCCTCCTGTTTTGTAGTCTCAGGGACACAAAGACTTCACCACCAGCTCCCACATGAACTGCCTTCCTGGGAGTTCTGACCTGCAAAGAGGTGCCTGCTGTTGTTTTGGGACTCTAGAGAATTGTTTTCCGCAGGGAGCTGGAAAATTAATGCAACTTCGAAGAAGCATGACGCATCTGCACCGATCTCCGAAGTCTGAGATCATCCCACCGATTTGACGCAAGGCCTGCTGTGCGACTGCAAGAGTTCACTCATCATTCCGGATCGTTGCATCGCATTGAGGTGCCAAGTTTGTCTCTTCGTTTGGAGACGCAGTAAGAGACCGATGCATCACATCCTCACGCAGTAAGAAACCAACGCATCACCTCCTCTCCGGTAAGGAACTGTCGCATTCCTTTCCTGCACTGCAGGAAGAAACAGACGCAAGTAACCGTAGCATCACCTTCCCTGAGTGTAAGGAACCGACGCATCACATTCCCTGCAGCCCATTTTGGTTGTTTGCGTGACGCAGCCCAGGTACTTTGTGAGAAAAGTGTTGCATCTGCAATGTGCGTGTTTCTACCATCTGAAAGTGATATTTTTATTACTGTATTGTGGATTTTTGTCGTTTGGTCTTGTTTTAGTTTAGATAAAGTTTACTTATTTCTTTAACCTGTTGTGGTGTCCATTTGCAGTGTTTTCACTGTACTACTGTATGTGTTCAAAAATGCTTTACACACTGCCTCTGAGATAAGTCTGTCTGCTCGTGCCAAGCTACCAAGGGGTTGAGCAGGGGTTATTTTAGAAGTGTATCCCCCTTACCCTGACTAGAAGCAAGGGTCCCTATTTGGACAAAGGTACCTACCTCTTCCAACTAGAGACCCCCATTTCTAAAATTGGTAATCAGCGGTGAGGATCTGGACTTGCATTTGTGTCTTACATACAGTGATTGGTGTATACTACTGGTATATTGCATACCATTACACAACCACATACATTTGGTGGAACTTTTTCCTTGGGACTATTTTTTTTCCTTGCAACTGAGAACTGCCAACCTTCATCATGTCAAAACTAGCATCACTTGCATCTGTTGATATTGAATTTGAAGCGGAGAGGGTTGCTACCTACACTGTGCCACAACTTAAAGCTGTCTGCAAAAAATCTCTGTAAGAGGTCTCACCAGTAAGGAGGAATACCAAAAGGCGCTAAGGGCCTGGTTGGAGTTAAGGAATGAAAGTGAGCATACCGATGAGCCGATGGTGGAGGGAGAGGATTTGGAGGAGCAGCAGAATGGGCTAGTGGGTCTGCCTGGGGGTAGGGTATCTTCCTGGGGGGACAGCAGTGTCTCTTCAAAGGGGATGTCTCCAGAAGAAGAGCTGGAGGACAGGGAGGAAACCAGGATGCATGAGTTGGAGCTCACAAAGCTCAAGCTGGGGAAGGAGGATAATGAGTTGGCATTTCAGAGGGAAGTATTAGCCCTGGAGGGGAAAAATATGCTCTTAGAGCATGAAAGAGTGTTGAGGGAGCTGGATCTAAAGGCAAAGAGTTAAGAGTCGAATCCCCATGGTGGCAGCACACCATCAGTGCTTGGAGAAAAAAAGGTATGAATTCCAAAATATGGTATTAAGGATTTCATGAAGAATGAGGACATTGGTCAGTGGTTCAAGGCCTATGGAGTGGCTATGTGGTCCCACAGAGTGCCTGAGAGAGATTGGGGAGCGGGGTTGTGGGCCACTTTATCAGTGAAGGAAGTGTGGTAAATAATTTAATTACCGGTACTTAATTTGATGCGGAAAACTAATAAGAACAGCTCAGTAAAATAAGAGGCAGAATCCGTGGTATTAGAGGTTCGGAACGGGCTTTATTCCTATACAAAGGAACATAATTCGAATTATGGGCCTTCTATTCCATTACCACGAAAGTTCAGGAAGGAAGGAACAATACATTATTGACAGGTAATCATTTTTATAGAAAAGGCATTACAGTGAAACAGATGCAGGAGGGGTAACAGTTGATAACAGAGATAAAGGCATACATGCGTAACTAAAATGGGTGTAACTAGGCGTAACTAAAGAGCGTCATTAGGTATGATGTCACAAATGGGTGGTTTCATGAAAGAATTTCGCAATGTCAGCAAAAATACTTGGCAGAGATGCGCGCGCAGCAGTATGACGTGTGATTTGACGTGCAACTAGGGGGAGAATGGGACTTGACATTTAGCTCTACATGTGGAGACAAAAGTCTGGGGTTATGTCAACCTAATCCCAAATCATATCTAATATCCTATGTTTAAAGAACTGTGTTATCCAAAAAGAGAGGTCTCTTAGGATAGAATCTTATTCTATACTGACTATACTGACTGTTAGTGCGTGTACAAGCGTCTAAGTGTCTACACTAGATGCGAGGGGGTAGGAATATTCCATGGTAACGGGGCTGTGAATTACTTGCATGAGGGCAGCGAGGCCTGGCCCCTTTGCACGGTAGCTGGAGGAATGTTTACCTAAACTGCTAGAAAGGAATGCATCGGATGAGGGGCGGAGGAGATAATCTTGAAGGTGAAGTACAGTTTTCTGGCAGGCTACGGGCTGGATCAGGCTCCGTTAGCCGCGCAGGGAGTAAGACAAAGTTCATGGTCACAGATGCAGGCTCAGACTGGAGCTTTCAGAGGCAGAAGGCAGAAAAGGCTTGGTGGCAGAATCAGGGCCTACTTGCCTGGACTGTAAAATGGGATAAATGAACCATATAAAGCCGGTGGCCTTTCATACTTAGGAATGGAATATCCGGCCCATTCATGGCGGATCTGAAAGAGGACATGTTGACGGTGGACGCACATGTGTTTGCGTCTTCATAACTGGAACTGGAGGGAACATACATGTACTTGTGACTTATACATGAAACCGTTGGGGTCCAAGATAGGGGACATAACCGACCATAAAAATCCATATTTCCACATTCCCTCCTTGTCCCCTACTTGCCCTTAGGAGATATCAATCTTCATCAATCCATCGATCTGTTCATATAACATCATTTGTTCTTCTTTCTTCTTCCGGGATCTTGAACGAAAACTTGGATGTGGGATACACGAGGTGGCACATAGACCACAAATCGCTGGCCCACATTGTAGACATAAGCAGCAACTGAATAGTATGAGAAAGCCAATACCTAGGAAGGAGAGCATTCTCCATCCCCAGGCTGACAACACGCCCCAGAACCAACCGGACCAAGTCCAGGTGCCTGGACTCTGGTGTATCTGGCTTACAATCTTATGAAGGCGAGTTATGGCTTTATATACTGACGGTGAATTTTCTGGTATGAAAATGCAACAACTTGATCCGATGACCCTACAAGCTCCGCCCCTATCGGCCAGGATGACGTCAAGGACAAGACGATTTTGAAGCACAACAATCCGCATAGCAGACTGTTCTTCTGTTAAATTGCCTAAGGCGGAAATAGTTTCGTTCACTACTGCTTCAAGGGTTCTGGTTAATCTACGTATCAACTTACTATTAGTGACTGTACCTATATAGGGAAAGAAACCTTTATTGAAATCTGTGTATTTTTCCCATGCTGTTTCAGTGTAATCGACAATTGGGAGATCTCTCTGCTGTCTACTGTGTACTAAATGAGTATTTCTATGATAATCAGGAGGAGCTAAGAAAACAGGTGGTAGAAGGAATGCTATGTAACAGGTACCATCCCAATCTAAAGGTAGACGTATATATGCGGTCTGGCCACATATAAAGTAGGAATGACGAGAAGCTCTAAATGTAGACTTGCCTTGATCACTGAATTTTATCACAGTGGTGCATTTACTATGGCCCATGTGTATGGAGCCATTCTTTCTTATGCATAGTTCCCCTTTAACTGGGAATACGGACATGGCGGGCAATATTGGTGTAGCTTCAGATTCAACGTTCAGGATCATGAGGTTAAGTGTAAAATTACCTAATCCATATACTTCATTTTCTAGATCAGTTCCTGTTCTTTTGGGAAGTCCCTCCTTGTTAGGGTAGCAGACTTTAAGCAAAACTAAGTTCAGGTTTCCCCATACCCAGTTGTCTTGATAAGCTACTGAGTTTGAATCTAAGGAATTAATTAAACTAAACCATGCTCCACAGGAGCCATTGTGTGTGAACGGATATGGAAAGAGGGGCAAAACTCCCTTATAGTTCTGATAGGGAGGGAGTCGGCCACATATCCAACAATTTGTAGCATTGCTAGTCTGATGGGAATGATGTAACATACTAATAAAAGTGTTGTTGCGCAGCGCAAATCTATATGACAACTCATGCGGAGGAAATTCACTAAAAGAATGTTCAGCAGTAACATTGTAAACATGTTTAGAAATAGGATAATATATGTGCAACAATATACTTGCAGCGATTATTAAAAGACATAAGAAAAACAAAATTAATAACGTCACTGTGCAATGACTACGCAGTGATTTACAGTACCCATGTTTCTTGAGCTGCATTTGATTATTTCTTTCTCTATTCCGGTCCAGAGGATACATGTCAGAGACAAATTCAACCGATTCACCTTGGAGAGGACTTAAACAATCAAATTGTCTGACTGACTGGACCTCAATTTTAGTCTGTATAGTTCTGAGTTCGATTGCTCAACCAAAGGGAGCTTTGAGTCTGTCTTTGAGGAAATACAGGGTTTAGTCTCTATATCGGATGGTAGTCCATAAAATTTCTTGATATGACTCGAGTGTATCCAACCTTTGCGACCTTCGATCTTCACGGCTGTCCTCGTGGTGAGCAGTACAAGTTGAGGCGATTTCCACCTAGGATCCAGCTGAGTCTTCCGGTCAAAATTCCGCACTAACACCAAGTCCCCGGGAACTACGTCATGGGGTTTCACCTCGGTGTTGTCGGGAAAGGCTGCAGCTACCTGTGAACGACAAGATTGTAGTGCAGACATCAAGGAAGCCAGGAAATCTGTCAGCATATTACAGTCAACGTCAGTGATTTTACGAGGTATAGGCGTCCCCCACATATTTGGTGGTCTACCGAAGATCACCTCATACGGGGATAGCCCTGTTCGAGAATGTGCTACCATTCTCATGTAAAAGAGTGCAACTGGTAAGGCTACTACCCAATCGACACCTTTCTGTCTACATATTTTGGACAATCTAATTTTCAGAGTTTGATTATGTCGTTCCACGAGACCTGCTGCCTCGGGGTGTCGGACACAGTGAAATCTCCATTGATAGCCTAACAAAAGTGAAACGTGTTTCATTAGTTCGGATGAGAACGGCTGGCCGTTATCTGAGTAGATAACACGTGGTAAACCGTACCGTGGGAAGAATTCTCGAACCAACTGTTTGGCAGTAGTCGGGGCAGTGTAATCTGAAACCGGGTATGCTTCTGTCCAACGGGAAAGAGCACAAACAACTACAAGAACATATTTGAATCCTCGACATCGTTCCATCTGGATATAATCCATCTGGAGGGCTTCAAAAGCGTGATCAGGAGGCTGAAATCCACCCTGTTCTACGGGAATGCTTTTACCTGGGTTAAACTGACAACATATCATACAGGTACGAACTTTTTGTTTAGCTGCGGCTCGTAAATGTTTGTTGAACCAAATGTGTTGAATGCTGTCTAGCATAGCCTTTTCTCCTAGGTGCGCTGGACTATGTATTGTATTAATGATGACTTGGACCATTGAGTCGGGAAGAAACCATATAGATTTTTCCTTCGTCATCCATCCCTGATCTGTTTGGATCCCTCCTAATTCAGTCCATTTCTTTATTTCATCTGGTGTAGCATGTGTCTGTATGTCAATTACGTCAAGAGCGGGATCCTTAACCGTCATGCAATGTGTTGGTGTCAGAACTATTGTCTTTGTCATGTCAGATGTGTGAGTTTTATTCTGAGCAGTCTGTTTAGCTGTTTTGTCAGCTAGGTCATTGCCTTGGGAAATGATATCAGTAACTTTCGTATGAGCTTTACATTTCATAATTGATATTGCAGTGGGTAGATGTATTGCATCTAATAAGGCATGAATGAGGGGTCCGTGCTGAATGTGGGCACCGTGAGAAGTTAAATAACCTCTCTCTCGCCACAGTACGCCGAAGTCATGGACGACTCCGAATGCATAACGTGAATCAGTGTATATGTTGACTTTCTTATTTGTGGCTTGAATACAGGCTTGTGTCAGAGCGATGAGCTCTGCTGCTTGAGCTGACAAGGTATTAATACGATTTGTTTCAATGACTTCAGTGTCTGTTGTGACTGCATACGCGGCCACTAGCTCTCCTGTACTTGTTCTCATACATGAACCATCTACATACAACGTCAGGTCTGGATCTGACAATGGGACGTCTGTCAAGTCTTGTCTGGGTTTCGTCGTGATAGTAATAACTTCAATACAATCATGTGCTAGTGGGTCTGTTCCATTTACTGGCAAAAGTGTGGCAGGATTTAACGTATTACAACGTCTGATTTCTATATGTGGCTGAAACAATGTTAATTCGTAACCAGTGAGTCTTGCTATCGTCAAGTGTTGTGTTTGTGTGCGGTTCAAGAGAACCTCTACTGCGTGTGGTACTTGTACTGTTAATTGATGTCCTAACACTATGGCATCGCTTTGTCTGATTGCTAAAGCTGTTGCTGCCACTGATTTCAGGCACGCAGGCAGAGCCTGAGCTACTGGATCTAATGTACTAGAGAAATAAGCACATGGTTTATGTGATCCTGCTTGTTCCTGAGTGAGTACTGACAAAGCAGTACCTTCGCGTTCTGTAACAAAGAGTGTAAACTGTTTACTGTAACATGGTGTTGGCATAAAGCTTTCTTTAGGCTTTCAAAAGCTTGTGTATGTTCCTGAGTCCAAGGGAGGACAGTCGATGTGGCCGCCTCCTGTGTTGTCAACTGAATGAGTGGTTTTGCTAGAAATGCATACTGAGGGATCCACTGCCTACAGTATGAAGTGAGGCCTATAAAAGCCCGTACCTCCTTTTGTGTCTTGGGTATTGGCATGTTAGCAATTAACTGGATGCGATCTGACGTAAGCTGCCTTCCCTCCTTGGACAGCGAGTGCCCAAGGTAAACAACTCGCTGGACACAGAATTGCAGCTTAGAAGGGGACACCTTGTGCCCCTTTTCGGCCAAAAATTGTAAAACCGTCAGTGAAGCTTTTTCACATTCAGTTTCGCTTCTAGCGGTGATCAGCAGATCATCGACATATTGAAGCAGGGCAGTGTTGACTGGCATGTGGATACTGTCAAGTTCTCTTTTCAGTGCTTGGCTATAGATGATGGGGCTTTCTGTGAATCCTTGAGGTGCGCGTGTGAATTTAAAGCTTCGTCCATTTAAACTAAATCCGAACAAGTATTGGCTTTCCGGATCTATTGGGACGCTGAAAAAGGCATTCTTGAGATCAATTACAGTAAAGAATGTTGCTTCGGAATCAATGGCTGTCAGTAATGAAGAAATGTCTGGAACTACGGGGTATTGTGGTACAATACATTTATTTAATTCGCGCAGATCAATAACCAATCGATATACTGGCGGGGCTTTTGGATCAGTTCATTTAAGGATCGGAATTATCGGGGAATTACATACATTGGAGTCGGTTTCCACAACCACTCCTTGGGTAATAAGCTCGTCAATGATTTGCAGTAAAGCCACTACAGCATTTGGGGGTAACTTGTATTGTCGCATTCGTGGTAGTACCACTCCTGTCTTTAGTGTGACTCGATATGGTGTAATGTTCATGCAACCAACATCTGTAGGGCCTTGCGCCCATAAATGTGTGGGTAAAGTCTGCAGTCGGTGATCCATGTCTCTGGATACGTAGTGACCTTTAAAGTCACGTAAAAATAGTCGTACTCCTTCCGGAGAACAACATATTATAGCTCCTAGAGCTTTCAATGTTTTTATACCTAACAGGTTTTCTGGACATGATTTAGTAAGCAATAAATCTGTAGTTCGTGTCAAGGGACCAATCGTAAGTGGAAGAGGCTGTGATACTTCGTTAATGATAGGTTTTCCTGAAAAACCAAGGGAAATATTCTGTGAGCCTGAGAGGGGTGCCCCTGGAACTTCACTACGTTTTATTGTTGTTCGGCTTGCCCCTGTATCAAGTAAAAATTTTCTATCCTGGCCTAATAGTTCACTGTGTACATAAGGTCCTTCTTGATCTACAGGGACCTCGATAAGGGGTAAGCCAACTTCCCTCTCTAGGCTGTTTCATGAGTATCGTTGATAATCAGGGTAGTCATACTGTGCGGTCTGGTACATCTGTCGTGTCGTTGTTGGTGTGGCAGCAATAGGCTGCGGTGGTGGAGCTGGCATAGACTGTTGCGGAGCTGGCATGGCCTGTGCATGCTGCGGGGCTCCTTGTTGGTTCTGATCCTGTCTAAGTGGCCGTGGTCTTTCTTTTGTATTACCTATGGCGATATTATGTTTTAAAACTGGACAATCGTGTACATAATGACCTGGCTGTTTACAATAGTTGCATGTCCCTTTTACAGAACCTGCTGAAACACTGGACTGTGTCATACCCTTTTTATGACCGTCAGCTGGAACTGTCTGGGAAACTAGCATTTTCATTTTCGTGTCTTTCATGCGTCTTTGTTCATGTTCTTGTTCCTCTCTAATTCTATTTTGATGGTACTGTAGCATTTGTAACATTTGTGACGGAGTGTTACCTTGCCAGGTACTCTTGAATTTCAATACTCTATTCTTAACTTGGGGCAGGGCATTTTCAACTAATTTTGTCACAAACAGATGTGGATACGATTCGCTACTTGCTTTTATTCCACTATTTATACCAAAACATTTTTCGAATCGGGCATAAAAATCACTAGTGTCTTCATCTTGTTTTTGTTTACAGGCTGAGATTGCACCCCAGTCTTCCTTTTTCGTAGTTAATAAACGTGGCAGTACCTGTACTAATAAACCTGGTAGTATTTTGGTCTTTTCCCCAAGCCCTAAACCTGGACCTCGAGCTGTTTCTTCGTTTTCTAATGCTGTCCAATCTATCTTTTGGTCTCCCACCTCCCAATCCTTTTCTTTGAGTTTTTCATAAATGCCCGCAGGCATTAATACCTTTAATATTTTCATAATGTCGGGATAGGTATACTCTCCCATGCGCAACATGTCTTTAATTTCACGGTGGAAACCCGCTGGGTCTTTGTCATGACTGGGTACCACTTTCTTCATTTCTAATAGTTCCATTTTAGATATGGGTGTGTATACAAACACACGTTTAAACTGATTGTCATCACCTTTTATCGGGTGGACTTCGCGTAAGGGATTCTGTCTATCCATATAATACGTCGTTCTTTCCTTGATGGGCAGTGAGACATGTTCGGGGCATACAAAAAGAATGTACTGCTTTCTGGATTCTAGTATTTCTCTAATTAACTCAGTACCTGAACCTCTCCATTTATTCGTGAGTAATTCAGTTAACATATCAGGTAAGGGACCAGGATCGGAGTGTTGGCTTTTATATAATATAAGGAGTTGTTGAATCATGTAGATACCAGCTAAACGCTGTTCATCTGGGGTGAGGTTCAAAAACGTGTGTGCTAGTGTATCATCACTATATTTTCCGGGACTGTCAACCCAGTGAACGGCTGACCTGGCTAATTCTTGTTCGTCCATAGAATCGAGTATATGATAACCCCTTCGTTCTCGGAGTAATATGTCAGCGGCTTGGAACGAATGTTCGGGGGACCTTATATTTATTATAGGGGTTTGGAAATTTCTGTTATTTTCTGGACGTATCGGACGTATCGGATCAGTAAAGCATCTAGTATTATTACAAGATCTTCCTCTACCTACATAGGCCATAGTTTCTAACTGTCCTGTGGGCAGTTCTAATTCTTCCTCCTCCTCGTTTTGTTCAGGCTGGTCTACCGCCAATCTTTCTTCGTGTATTCGTTCTACTTCTTTGCGGATCTTTCGGCACATAGCTACTATACTTAGTAGTTTATCATGTCTCCCCTCTGATATATTCTGACTCCATGTGGTAAGAATTCGCATTTCTTCCGGATTTACCCCTGGTCGGTCTTGATTTCTGACCACACAATTTATGAGGAAACGTAACAGTTCTCCCTGTATCTCCACTTTCTGGTACTCCATGGCTCTATTAATACTTTCAGAATCTCGCCCTGACTGGATAAAATGATATATATTTTCTAAATGTGTACTCATTCCTGGTAGCCTCCCTAAATATATTGCAGCTCGTCGGATACGTAATGAGGCCAGCAGCATTTCATCCTTTTTGCCGGGCACAGGGTCATATCTACAATCTACTAGAAGTTCCTTAAGCATGTCGGGAGTTACTAGTTTGGGCGTACGTTGGTGGGCTAATTCTTGAAAGGAAAGTTTATTTACTCTGGGTGGCGTGGAAAAAATGTTTGTTGTACCTCCTGTAGCACCGCCTAGGGTGCTGGGTGTGAAAGGATTCGTTGAACGTGATATAGCAACCATAGGTGTGGGTACAGCTGTAGAAACAGATGTGCTTGCCGGAACTTGTGTCGGAGTTTGTTGTTGCGGAGGTACAGACGGAGGGTCTTGGCGTTGAACCCCCTCGGCAGGCGGTCTATGTGGTGCAGTATTAGCATACTCGGGAGCTGCGTCGTCTAAATAAGAGGAAAGGAAAACATCTTCTGCGGTTCTGGGATGCCCTTTGGGATGTGATTTTATCGGAAACAACGGAGGTGGCAAGTCTTTGGGTAACTCCGGAGTAGCCTTAGGTAACCCTTCGGCCAGAAGAGGATACATACCATTCATAAGGGCATTTCTTTGTCTGTCTACTTGTTCTGCTTTTGCTCGGGTACCTTCTTCAATTAATAGATTTTCTCGGACTTTATTTGAATTCTCCTTACTCTTCTCTTCCTGTCTGAGTGCTTTTTCTGTACGTCTATACGATTCTTTACGCCATAATTCAATGGCATCTTTCTGTGATTGTCTAGCTTTCTTTTTCCATAATTCTTCCTCTACTTTCATGATGCAATCTGCATCCCAGGTCCCAGTTGCGGGCCACCTCTGACTTTCTGGTAATTCCTTGGTGTAGTCTACCCATAAATCAAGAAATAATATGGCGTCTAGGCCATGTTTATGATACATGAAGTACCCTGGAGTGTCCCTAGGAGGAATGGGAACAGCTTCTTCGAGTACCCCTTTTCTAGTTTTGATCTGTCTTAATTTCGAAAAGAGCGGCATATTGAGAACTGATCTAATACCTAATTTTGAACACGTTTAATACAACAAAGCACAATAATGAACAGTCATTCACACCACAATATGCAGAACGTATTTAAAACATTTAACATTTAATGAACAACAATGATGGCCATTTAGGGATCTCGTCACTAAGCATAATACTCGGCACTAACTAGGTAATTCTGAATTATATACTAGACATACTAGATATACTGCTAAACAGTACAGATACACTGCTGAAACAGTGCAGACCGGATTTGTGTACCCAAACCCGTCTTGACCGGCACAACCTATGTGCACGTCAGAACGCCTCCCCGGCAATGGTACTCACCGGGTAGCTCGGAACGGAAGGCCTCGGAACTGAACTGAACTGGACTCGGACCGGACTGGACTCGACTCGAAACTTCGGAACTTCGGAACCTGGTGGGCCTCTGTATACCTCAGATCTTGCTCTCTCAGCTAGGTTCTGGTCGGGATACTTCGCACTTCTCACCGCCTCGTCTGGGTGTTGATTGCAGCCTCAGTTACCCCCGCTCGGCAGGAGGGAGATACAGGAAATCCTGTGGGTACGCGTTGTTGTCCGTCCAGCTGTGGCAGGAGACCGGGCCTGCAACGCACCTCCGGCGCGTGAGATGAGAAAGTGTCCCTGTTCGGGCGCCATATATGTTGTAAATAATTTAATTACCGGTACTTAATTTGATGCGGAAAACTAATAAGAACAGCTCAGTAAAATAAGAGGCAGAATCCGTGGTATTAGAGGTTCGGAACGGGCTTTATTCCTATACAAAGGAACATAATTCGAATTATGGGCCTTCTATTCCATCACCACGAAAGTTCAGGAAGGAAGGAACAATACATTATTGACAGGTAATCATTTTTATAGAAAAGGCATTACAGTGAAACAGATGCAGGAGGCGTAACAGTTGATAACAGAGATAAAGGCATACATGCGTAACTAAAATGGGTGTAACTAGGCGTAACTAAAGAGCGTCATTAGGTATGATGTCACAAATGGGTGGTTTCATGAAAGAATTTCGCAATGTCAGCAAAAATACTTGGCAGAGATGCGCGCGCAGCAGTATGACGTGTGATTTGACGTGCAACTAGGGGGAGAATGGGACTTGACATTTAGCTCTACATGTGGAGACAAAAGTCTGGGGTTATGTCAACCTAATCCCAAATCATATCTAATATCCTATGTTTAAAGAACTGTGTTATCCAAAAAGAGAGGTCTCTTAGGATAGAATCTTATTCTATACTGACTATACTGACTGTTAGTGCGTGTACAAGCGTCTAAGTGTCTACACTAGATGCGAGGGGGTAGGAATATTCCATGGTAACGGGGCTGTGAATTACTTGCATGAGGGCAGCGAGGCCTGGCCCCTTTGCACGGTAGCTGGAGGAATGTTTACCTAAACTGCTAGAAAGGAATGCATCGGATGAGGGGCGGAGGAGATAATCTTGAAGGTGAAGTACAGTTTTCTGGCAGGCTACGGGCTGGATCAGGCTCCGTTAGCCGCGCAGGGAGTAAGACAAAGTTCATGGTCACAGATGCAGGCTCAGACTGGAGCTTTCAGAGGCAGAAGGCAGAAAAGGCTTGGTGGCAGAATCAGGGCCTACTCGCCTGGACTGTAAAATGGGATAAATGAACCATATAAAGCCGGTGGCCTTTCATACTTAGGAATGGAATATCCGGCCCATTCATGGCGGATCTGAAAGAGGACATGTTGACGGTGGACGCACATGTGTTTGCGTCTTCATAACTGGAACTGGAGGGAACATACATGTACTTGTGACTGTTAGAGTCGGGGATCTCTGGTTGGCGCAAGGTTGCCCTTGTGTCAAGCAGGAACCCTCTCCTCCACGTCAGGGCGCAGGATAACCCCTCGCGAATGACCCTTGCTCACCCTCTAGGTGCGTGGCGTGAGCAGCCAAGGCGATTCCTCAGGCGTTGTTGGTTAAGCACTTACAATTGTACACGCAGTAAATACATTAATCCCCCCAGAAACGGACACCAGACTTGGATATATATAAAAATACGTTTCTTTATGTAAAAATAAGGTATATATATCTCAACAGACTTATCACAAAACCAATAACGTTTTCGCTAGGCCACCAGGTTATACAGCAGGCAAATGTTCTTGGTTCGTTGTTTCAAATGGATACTTTGTAGTCTCTTTACTTGCAGTTCCAGTACTCACAGGGATCGACTCCTGGGAACGGGGAAATAAGGCGTTGCGGGCCCCGAGCCCGATACTGGAACTTCTTTCGTGATGTGGAGAGTCGGCACAGGTCGGTGCGACTCTCAGCTTGGGAAGTGTTCTTGGGTCCTCAATCAGCAGGTGTGGGCAAGTAGGCAGGCGCGGCCCACGACCCTTTAGCACGGCGGTGCAGGAGGGTCTCCACAGCGGGGGCGGCGCGGCCTGAGATGTCCGAGGATAGCGAAGCGGGGCCACAGGGCACAGTCAGTGCAGCTGGGTGACCCGGCGTAGATCACAGTCGTCGGACGGCTTCCGGCAGGAGGGGTGATAGCGCGGTCAGCGCGCTCCAGTAGCAGGCGGTGACAGGGATGCAGGCGGCCTGGCCCGGGGACAGAGAGCGGCTCGGGACAGAGCGGGGCTCTCACGGGTTGGAGGCAGGCGAGCTTCTGAGTGTCACGGCCCTAGGAGGGGCGATGAGGGGCGCAGTCTCTTTTCCAGCGGGATGCACACACGGCTCGAATTGGAGGACGAGCAAGAAGCACAAAGAACCCACTGTTCCTGGGGTTCAGTTCAGGGGGCAAGCTCAGATCAAGCCCTTGGAGAATGTTCAAGCACAAAGTAGCAAAGTCTTTTCAGTAAGTCTCTTCCTCTCCTCTCTCAGCAAGGCAAGCAGCAGGCCAGCTCCTCCGGCGTCTTCTTCTCCTTCTAGTCGGGCAGAGGTCCTTTGTGGTAAACAGGATTCTGATTTCTTAGGAGCCAGGCTCCTACTTTTATACCATGATTCTTTTGTTCTTTAGCGCCAGGGGGCCTAGGCCTGGCTCAGTCCAGTTCTGGAGCACTTTGTTATGGTGACTCTGCTCTTTCCTTTCAGCAGCAGGGCAGAGACATCAGCCGCCCCACAGGGGGTGGCGCCGGCTTTGTGGTGGCAGAGCACAGGTCTATTCAAGAGTCAAGGTGTACTCCTCCCACCCATCCAGGTGTAATCTCTCTACCCACCACCTGGCAGCCAACCTGTCTCTGGGGACTCCCCCACCCTGCTCCTTACTGTTGCCAGGCAGAACACATACACACAGCAGAGGCGGACTGAGATGGTCAGGTCAGTAAATACTAACTTTCTAAAAGTAGTATTTACAAACCCAGGATATTAAAATAAACTTGACTACAAGAAGTATTTTATTATTCTGAGTTCAGGCATACCAAACTTGACACTCTACCATGCTCTCTGAGTCCACTGGGGTCACAGCGTTGGCGTGATCCCAGCAGCCCATTCTGGCCTATGGAGAGCAGGTAGCCTTCAATAGTGAAAAACGACAAGGGCTGTAATTCACTACTAAGACATGCCACACACATCAGGGCATGTCCTACCTTATGCCTACAATGCACCCTGCCCTCGGGCCTACCAGAGGGGTGGCTAATATGTAGGTAAGGGAAGGTTTAGGGACTGGCAAGTGGGGGCACTTGCGCAGTCAGCGCGACGGTCCCGGACCGCGCACAGGGTCTGCGGTGGCAGATCCTAGACGTACTTTACAAGGCCGCTTCCGTGGGTGGCGCAACCAGCGCTGCAAGCCCACCAGCAGCATTGGCATTCACAAGCCCTGGCACCCCTGGTGCACTTTACTGGGGACTGACAGTGAATCCAATAAACCAATCATGGACATCAATTTCAGGTACACTTTACTTAGGGAGCACTTGCACTGCGGCACGGATTAGCCGTGGCGCAGTGCCCTGAGCGGACAACACCAGCAAAACAATCGAGGCACACCATCAAAAAGTGGAAGGGAAACTCACGCCAAGGTGCCAGGTCTAACACGTGTCCCCTCCAGCTGAAATGTGGGGAGAACTACCCTTGCCCAGGGGGTTCCTCGTCACTAAGGCGGAAATACCTGGACAGACCGTCAGCGTTGGCGTGATCTGTACCAGGACGGTGTTCCACCGTAAAGTCCATACCCTGTAGGGAGATGGACCACCTCAACAGCTTCGGGTTTTCACCCCTCATTTGCATCAACCATCTGAGGGGCCTGTGGTCCGTCTGAACCCGGAAGTGAGACCCAAACAAGTAGGGTCTTAGCTTCTTCAGCGCCCAGACCACAGCAAACGCTTCTCGCTCAATTGCACTCCACCTACTTTCCCGTGGAAGTAACCTCCTACTGATGAAGGCTACGGGTTGGTCCCAGCCCTCCTCAGTCATCTGTGAAAGAACAGCCCCCACACCATGCTCTGAAGCGTCTGTCTGGACTAGGAATTCCTTGGAGAAGTCAGGGGCCAAGAGCACGGGCGCCGTGCACATGGCAGTCTTCAGGGTGTCGAAAGCTTTCTGACAGGTGTCAGTCCAAATCACGTTCCTGGGCTGCTTCTTCGAAGTCAGCTCTGTCAAGGGGGCAACGATCGTTCCATAGCCCTTGACAAACCTCCTGTAGTACCCAGTGAGCCCCAGGAAGGCCCTCACTGCGGTCTGCGTCTTGGGGGGTTCCCAAGCCAGGATGGTCTCAATTTTGGGTTGCAAGGGTGCCACCTTGCCACTCCCCACTTGGTGTCCCAAGTATACCACGGAACCCTGCCCGATCTGGCACTTGCTTGCCTTGATCGTGAGGCCTGCTCGGCGCAGCGCCATCAACACTTCCCAGAGGTGGCGCAGGTGTTCAGGCCAGGTGGCACTGAACACTGCGATGTCATCCAGGTAGGCGGCACTGAACGCATCCAGCCCAACCAGTACCTGGTTGACCAACCTCTGAAAGGTGGCAGGGGCATTCTTCATCCCAAATGGCATGACTCGGAACTGGAAGTGCCCATCTGGTGTAGAGAATGCTGACCTCTCTTTGGCCCCATCGGTCAAGGCGACCTGCCAGTACCCAGACGTTAAATCAAACGTACTGAGGAACCGGGCAGCCCCCAGCCGATCAATGAGCTCATCAGCTCTGGGGATGGGGTGCGCGTCAGTCTTCGTGACGGAATTGAGTCCTCTGTAGTCCACACAGAACCGGAGTTCAGGTGTGGCTCCCGGCGCAGCAGCTTTGGGGACCAAGACCACGGGGCTGGACCAAGGACTGCTGGAGGACTCAATCACCCCTAGCGCAAGCATTTTGGAGACCTCCTCCTTGATGCAAGCTCTGACCCTGTCAGTTACCCTGTAAGCCTTGTGCTTCACAGGTAAGCTGTCTCCTGTGTCCACATCATGGACGCACCAATCTGTGACACCAGGAACCAGGGAGAATCGGTCGGAAAACTGTCCCAGCAAGTGGCGGCAGTCTTCCTGTTGTTCGGGCGTCAGGGTGGGTGAGAGGTTAACTCCATCCACTGACCCATCTTTCTCAGAGGCCACTAAGAGGTCAGGAAGAGGCTCGGTCTCCTCTTCCATTCCATCATCAGTGGCCAGCAGCATGCCCACTTCGGTCCTCTCTAAGTGGGGCTTAAGGCGGTTAACATGTAGGACCCTCAAAGGGTTCCTGGGAGTCTGCATGTCCACCAAGTAGGTGATAGGACTTTTGCGCTCCACAACCTCAAATGGACCGGTCCACTTATCCTGAAGTGCACACGGCTCCACTGGGGCCAAGACCCACACCTTTTGTCCAGGTTGAAGCTCTACCAGAGTGGCATTCCGGTCGTACCACCGCTTCATCTCCTCCTGGCTGGCTTCCAGATTTGCCTCAGCAAGTTGCCTGAAACGCCGAGTCTGGTTTCGGAAGGCCAGCATGTAACTATATACATTCTGGGGAGGTTTCCTGGGAGATTGCTCCCAGCCTTCCTTTACCAAACTCAGAGGTCCTCTTACCGGGTGACCATACAGAAGCTCAAAGGGGCTGAATCCTAGAGACTTCTGGGGCACCTCTCGGTAAGCGAAGAGCAGGCATGGCAAGAGGACGTCCCACTTACGCCTCATTGGACCGTCCAGGCCCATGATCATGCCTTTGAGGGTTCGGTTGAATCTCTCAACCAACCCATTTCCTTGGGGATGGTAAGGAGTGGTGAACTTGTAAGTTACCCCACACTCCTTCCACAGGGATTTCATATATGTGGATATGAAATTGGTCCCCCTGTCGCTCACCACCTCTAGAGGGAATCCCACTCGGGAGAAAATTCCCATCAGTGCCCGTCCCACCACGGGGGCCGTCACTGTCCTCAGAGGGATGGCTTCAGGGTACCGGGTGGCATGGTCCACCAAGACCAGGATGAACCTGTTGCCCAGGGCTGTCTTGGGATCCAGAGGCCCCACAATGTCAATACCCACTCGTTGGAATGGCGTACCGACCACAGGGAAAGGTTGCAGAGGAGCCTTGTGCTTCCCTCCGCTCTTACCACTTGCCTGGCAAGTCTGACAGGTTCTGCAGTAGGAATCTGAATTCTTGTGCATTTGGGGCCAGTAAAAGTGGGTGACAAGCCTGTCATAGGTCTTGTCCATCCCCAAATGTCCTGCTAACGGCACATCATGAGCCAGCCCCAGTAGGAAGGTTCTGAACTTCTGGGGTACCACCAGCACACGGGCTGACCCAGGTTCAGCAGCCTTAGGCTCGGAATACAGGAGGTCACTCTCCCAGTACACGTAGTGTGTTTTGGCCTGAACACCATTGGCCTGGTCTGCAGCCTGTTGCCGCATACCCACGAGAGAAGGGCATTCTTTCTGCTCCCTGCAGAATTCCTCCCTGGAGGGACCTCCTTCTTGCTGCCAATGGGTCAGCTCAGGCAGATCTCCCAGTTCGGCAATCTGTTCCCCGGTAGGCTCCAGAGCATCCCCCTCAGGGTCTACTTCCTCCTGGGCCGTGGGAACTTCGGGGGCCGGTTTCCCGCGCCTCCTGCGCCTTCTCCCTAAGGCCGGTTCCTGGACCTCTCCCTCAGGCTCCAGGACCCTCTCAACACCCCTACTGGCTGCCATGGACCGGGTGGTCACGCACGCCCAGTCGGGTAGACCCACCATCCTCAGATGCGTGGTCTTCTCCACCTTTTCCCAAGGGGAACTCTCCAGGTCGTTCCCTAGCAGACAATCTACAGGCATGTCAGTTCTCACAGCGACTTGTAGAGTACCAGAGACCTCCCCCCACTCAAAGGGAACTTGAGCCATTGGACAACGACTCTCTACGTTGTCAGCATTGACAACCCTACAGTAGGCATTGGGTACAATCTGCTCTTGAGACACCAGGTGTTGCCTCACCGAGGTCACGCTGGCTCCTGTATCTCTAAGAGCCTCAACCTTCTTTCCATTGATGGTCACCACCTGCCCATATTTCTTAGTGTTAGAGGGTAGGTAGGTTACAGGGACCATCTCACTGTCTCCTAGCGAGACTAGGGTCATCTGCCCGGGACCCCCACCCTCCTGGACTGCTACTTCCTCCCCAAAGTTAACACTAGCTACTTGCCGGGGTGGAGCACCAGTGGGTGCGGTCTTACCAAACAGGCGACACTTAGGATCAGAGGCAATGTGACCCGGATCACCACACTTATAACAATTGAAGGGCCCCTTTGGAACAGGTCTACCTGTCGGGGCCCCGTTCTGCTGCGGGGTTGGGGGAGGCTGAGAACCCTTCTGCTGGTTCCCTTGGGAATTACTTTGGGGGCCTTTTTGGAACCCCTTCTGTTTACCCTTGTCCCCCCCACTCTTCTGCTGGGGACCCTGCCCACCTTTGGCGGAGTCTCCCACTTGACCCTTGTGGACCCTGGTGCTGAGCCAGCGGTCCGCCTCCTCAGCAAGCTTCCTCGGGTTGGACAGCTTGCTATCTATCAGGTGCTGGCGTAGCTCAGGAAAACATTGACTGGACAAGTGCTCCCATGCAATTAAATCAAGCAGCCCTTGATAATCATTCACTTTGCTACCCTTCACCCAACCATCCAGCGCTCTGCAGAAAAAGGTCACATATTCCACATACGTACTCTCAGGGATCTTCTTGGTCTCCCTGAACCTCTGTCGATATAGCTCAGGAGTTAACCCATACCTGGTCATTAAAGCTTCCTTCATATGGGGGTATGAGGTTTGGAGATCTAAGGGTAAATCTAACAGTGTGTCACGCCCTTCAGCAAGGAACCTTCCCCACAACCCCGCTCCCCAGTCTTTCTCAGGGACCCGGTGTGAGGACATGGCCACCTCGTAGGCCCTAAACCACTGCCCTATGTCATCCTTTCTGAAATACTCCTTTACTACATCTTTGGGGATGTACACCTTGGACTCTACCTGCGCTGGTGGAGTGCTGCCACCAGAAGGAGCGGTGTCCAAACTTTTCGCCTTCAGCTCCAACTCCTTCAATCTGATATCATGATCCATTTGGCGTTGTTGTGCCTCCAGGGCCAACTTCTGCTTTTCCATTTCCATTTGTCCTGCCAACTTTGCCATCTCCATTGCATGCGCCCTGTCTGCTGCCCTGTCTGCCAGCTCCTCTGGCGACCGGACTCTGCTGGGTTCCTCAAGGTTGTCGGGTGGAACGATGTCCCCCGCATTCCGTAGGTCTCGTGACTCCTTCCAGGCTCTCAACACCTTGGTGTACTGGGTCTTCCTCTTGCATCCAGCATGGGGGACTCTGAATTGTACACTGTAGCCTTTCAATTGCTCCATCGTGTAGCCTTCCAGTCTCTCCCAATCCACCTCATCGATTCCAGAAATCACAGAGAGTGCTCTCCCAGCGGAGTGTGAGCCAGGCATGGTCGTAGTAATGGCAGATGTCTCAACAAAGTTCAGAAAATGAAAACCTGTGGCTGCGTTACTTGGTCTGCTCTCACTATCTGGTGATTAATAATTCACTGCATGCAAATTACAAGTGCAAATCCGAAATCCCAACCGCTGCCAACAATGTTAGAGTCGGGGATCTCTGGTTGGCGCAAGGTTGCCCTTGTGTCAAGCAGGAACCCTCTCCTCCACGTCAGGGCGCAGGATAACCCCTCGCGAATGACCCTTGCTCACCCTCTAGGTGCGTGGCGTGAGCAGCCAAGGCGATTCCTCAGGCGTTGTTGGTTAAGCACTTACAATTGTACACGCAGTAAATACATTAATCCCCCCAGAAACGGACACCAGACTTGGATATATATAAAAATACGTTTCTTTATGTAAAAATAAGGTATATATATCTCAACAGACTTATCACAAGACCAATAACGTTTTCGCTAGGCCACCAGGTTATACAGCAGGCAAATGTTCTTGGTTCGTTGTTTCAAATGGATACTTTGTAGTCTCTTTACTTGCAGTTCCAGTACTCACAGGGATCGACTCCTGGGAACGGGGAAATAAGGCGTTGCGGGCCCCGAGCCCGATACTGGAACTTCTTTCGTGATGTGGAGAGTCGGCACAGGTCGGTGCGACTCTCAGCTTGGGAAGTGTTCTTGGGTCCTCAATCAGCAGGTGTGGGCAAGTAGGCAGGCGCGGCCCACGACCCTTTAGCACGGCGGTGCAGGAGGGTCTCCACAGCGGGGGCGGCGCGGCCTGAGATGTCCGAGGATAGCGAAGCGGGGCCACAGGGCACAGTCAGTGCAGCTGGGTGACCCGGCGTAGATCACAGTCGTCGGACGGCTTCCGGCAGGAGGGGTGATAGCGCGGTCAGCGCGCTCCAGTAGCAGGCGGTGACAGGGATGCAGGCGGCCTGGCCCGGGGACAGAGAGCGGCTCGGGACGGAGCGGGGCTCTCACGGGTTGGAGGCAGGCGAGCTTCTGAGTGTCACGGCCCTAGGAGGGGCGATGAGGGGCGCAGTCTCTTTTCCAGCGGGATGCACACACGGCTCGAATTGGAGGACGAGCAAGAAGCACAAAGAACCCACTGTTCCTGGGGTTCAGTTCAGGGGGCAAGCTCAGATCAAGCCCTTGGAGAATGTTCAAGCACAAAGTAGCAAAGTCTTTTCAGTAAGTCTCTTCCTCTCCTCTCTCAGCAAGGCAAGCAGCAGGCCAGCTCCTCCGGCGTCTTCTTCTCCTTCTAGTCGGGCAGAGGTCCTTTGTGGTAAACAGGATTCTGATTTCTTAGGAGCCAGGCTCCTACTTTTATACCATGATTCTTTTGTTCTTTAGCGCCAGGGGGCCTAGGCCTGGCTCAGTCCAGTTCTGGAGCACTTTGTTATGGTGACTCTGCTCTTTCCTTTCAGCAGCAGGGCAGAGACATCAGCCGCCCCACAGGGGGTGGCGCCGGCTTTGTGGTGGCAGAGCACAGGTCTATTCAAGAGTCAAGGTGTACTCCTCCCACCCATCCAGGTGTAATCTCTCTACCCACCACCTGGCAGCCAACCTGTCTCTGGGGACTCCCCCACCCTGCTCCTTACTGTTGCCAGGCAGAACACATACACACAGCAGAGGCGGACTGAGATGGTCAGGTCAGTAAATACTAACTTTCTAAAAGTAGTATTTACAAACCCAGGATATTAAAATAAACTTGACTACAAGAAGTATTTTATTATTCTGAGTTCAGGCATACCAAACTTGACACTCTACCATGCTCTCTGAGTCCACTGGGGTCACAGCGTTGGCGTGATCCCAGCAGCCCATTCTGGCCTATGGAGAGCAGGTAGCCTTCAATAGTGAAAAACGACAAGGGCTGTAATTCACTACTAAGACATGCCACACACATCAGGGCATGTCCTACCTTATGCCTACAATGCACCCTGCCCTCGGGCCTACCAGAGGGGTGGCTAATATGTAGGTAAGGGAAGGTTTAGGGACTGGCAAGTGGGGGCACTTGCGCAGTCAGCGCGACGGTCCCGGACCGCGCACAGGGTCTGCGGTGGCAGATCCTAGACGTACTTTACAAGGCCGCTTCCGTGGGTGGCGCAACCAGCGCTGCAAGCCCACCAGCAGCATTGGCATTCACAAGCCCTGGCACCCCTGGTGCACTTTACTGGGGACTGACAGTGAATCCAATAAACCAATCATGGACATCAATTTCAGGTACACTTTACTTAGGGAGCACTTGCACTGCGGCACGGATTAGCCGTGGCGCAGTGCCCTGAGCGGACAACACCAGCAAAACAATCGAGGCACACCATCAAAAAGTGGAAGGGAAACTCACGCCAAGGTGCCAGGTCTAACAGTGACTTATACATGAAACCGTTGGGGTCCAAGATAGGGGACATAACCGACCATAAAAATCCATATTTCCACAGAGGAGAGACATTGCTAGCTTTGCCCACTGAGGATCAGATGTCCTATGCCCCAATGAAGGAAGCCTTGATAGCCAGGTATGGGTTGACCCCAGAGCTGTATAGGCAGATATTTAGAAACTGCAAGAAGCTGGAGTCAAGTACTTGGGTGGATTACGTGTCCTACTTTTGAAGAGCATTGGATGGTTGGGTAAAGGGTAGCAAGGTGAATGATTTTCAGGGGCGCTATGATTTGGTTGCGTGGGAGGACTGGTCAGATAATTGTTTTCCAGAGTTATGCCAGCCTGTGATTGACAGTTAGCTGACTGATCCCAGAAAGCTTGCTGTGGAGGCAGGCCACTGGGTCAGCACCAGTGTCCAAAAAGGTTGCGTGGGAGACTGTCAAGGGTGGGCAGGGTCCCCAGCAGAAGAGATGGGGGGGCAAGTGTAAACAGAGGGAGTTCCAAAACGGGCCCCAAAGTAACCCCAAGGTAAGGGTTCCTAGCCTCCCACTGAGAAGAAGCCATGGATCCCGACAGGTAAGCCTGGTCAAAGGAGTTCCAAGGCCTGTTTTGGTTGTGGTCAGGTAGGCCACTTCCAAGGGGATCCTAGGTGTCCCAAAAAGGTTACCACCACACCCACTGGTGCATCACCCCACGAAATGACGAGTGTAGCCTTGGAGGAGGAGTTGGTTGCCCAAGAGGAGTAGGGTCCCACAGAAATGTCCCTGGTCTCTTTAGGAGACAGTGAGATGGTCCCAAGAGCTCATCTGCCTGATAACACTAAAAAGTGCAGGCAGTGGGTGACCATCAACAGCCATAGTGTGGAGGCTCTGAGAGACACCGGACTAAGTGTGACAGCTATCAGTTGTCGGCTGGTGTCTGAAGAGCAGGTGGTCCCCAACACATTCTACCCAGTAGCTGCAGCTGACAATTCAGAGTGCCTCTGCAAAGTGGCACAGGTTCCCTTTGAGTAGGGGGGATCTCAGGTATCTTGAAAGAAGCTGTGAGGCCAGCCATGCCTGTTGACTGTCTGCTCGGCAATGGTTTGGAGAGTTCCCCTTGGGCGAAGGTGGAGGGAAGGTCTTATTTAGAGATGTTGGGTCTGCCTGAGTGGGCATGTGTGACCACTCGGTTAATAGCAGCCGGTCAGGGCATTCAAGAGGACATGGAGCCTGAAAGAGTGGCCCAGGTGCCTGCCAGAAAGAAAAGAGGCAGGTTGTACTGGAAACCGGCAACTGAAGTTTCCACGGTCCAGGAAGAAGCAGACCCTGCGGGGGATGCTCTGGAGCCTACAGGGGAACAAGTGGCTGATCTGGGGGACCTGCCTGAGCTGACCCATTGGTAGCAGGAAGGAGGCTCCTTCAGGGAGGGATTCTGCCAGGAGCAGCAGAAGTGCCCTTCTCTTGTTGGTTTGCGGCATTAGGCTGCAAACCAGGCAGTGGGTAATCAGTCTGGATCACATTGGATTTACTGGGAGAATGGTCTCCTCTATAGCGAGCCTAATGTTGCTGAGCCTCGGTCAGCCCGTGTGCTGGTGGTACCCCAGTGCTTCAGAGCCTTCCTACTGGGTTTGACTCATGATGTGCCTTTGGCGGTGCATTTGGGGCATGACAAGGCCTTTGAAAGGCTTGTCACCCACTTTTTCTGTGCCCAAATGCGCAAGCGTTCTGATACTCATTGTAGGTCTTGCCAGACTTTCCAGGTAAGTGGGGAGAAGTGTAAGGTTCCTCTCCAACCTTTCCCTGTGGTCAGCACCCCCTTTGAGAGGGTGGGCATTGACATTGTGGGGCCTCTGGAGCCCAAGACAGCCATGGGCAACAGGTTCATCCTGGTCTTGGTGGACCATGCCACCCGGTACCCAGAAGCCATCCCTCTCCAGACAGCGAAAGCCCCCGTGGTGGGTCGTGTATTGATGGGGATTTTCTCCTGTGTGGGGTTCCCCAGAGATGTGGTGTCCGACAGTGATACCAACTTCATGTTTAAGTATATGAAGTCCCTGTGGCAGAAGTGCGGTGTTACCTACAAGTTCACCACTCCTTACCACCCCCAAGGTAATGGGCTGGTTGAGAGATTGAACCGGGCCATGAAGGGCATGATTATGGGTCTTGGTGAACCCATGAGGCATAAGTGGGACGTCCTCCTACCGTGCCTTTTGTTTGCTTGCAGTGAGGTACTACAGAAGTCCCTTTGATCTCCTGTATGGGCATCCTCGAAGAGGACCTCTAAGTCTGATGAAAGAAAGCTGGGAGAAAGCTCCCAGTAAACCTCCCCAGGATGTATATAGCTACATGCTGGCCTTCAGAAACCAGACTAAGTGCTTAAGATAACTCGCTCACACGAATCTGTAAGCCAGCCAGGAGGAGATGAAACAATGGTTTGATCAGAATGCCACTCTGATTGAGTTTCAGCCAGGACAGAAAGTGTGGGCCATGGCCCCAGTGGAACCTTGTGCGCTCCAGGATAAGTGGACCGGACCATTTGAGGCGGTGGATCCCAAGATTAATGACACCTATGTGGTGGACTTGCAGTCTCCAAGGAACCCTTTGCGGGTCCTGCATCACTCTCCCCCGCCCTGACTCCTGATCAGCAGAGTGACTGTCACCAACTGTTGGGACAGTTTTCTGCTCTGTTCTCCCTGACCCCTGGTGTCACTCAGTGGTGTGTCCATGATGTTGACATGGGGACAGTCCTCCTGTAAAGCACAACATTTAGAGATTGACTGACAGGGTCAAGGCTTGCATTAAGGAGGAGGTCTCCAAGATGGTAGTGCTAGGGGTGATTGAGCCCTCAAACAGCCCTTGGGCCAACCCAGTGGTCTTGGTACCAAAGGCTGCCGCACCGGTGCCACACCAGAACTCCTGGTCTGTGTGGACTACCGAGGGCTCAACTCGGTCACCAGGACTGATGCGCACCCCATCCTCAGAGCTGATGAGCTCATAGATTGGTTGGGAGCTGCCCAGTACCTTAGTACATTTGACTTAACGTCTGGATACTGGCAGATTGCCTTAACTGATGGGGCAAAGGAGAGGTCAGCATTCTCAATGCCAGAGGGGCACTACTAATTCTGGGTGATACCCTTTGGGTTGAAAAATGCCCCTGCCACCTTGGTTGGGTTGGTCAACCAGGTGTAGACTGGACAGAAACATTTCATTGCTGCCTACCTGGATTAAACTGCAGTGTTTATGGCCACTTGGGAGGAACATCTGCACCACCTCTGGGAAGTGTTGAAGGCTCTGCAGAGGGCAGGCCTCATGATCAAGGCGAGTAAGTGCTAGATCGGGCAGGGAGCTTTGATGTACTTGGGACACCAGGTAGGGAACGGCCAGGTGGTGTCCCTACAGCCCAAGATTGATAACATTCTGGCTTGGGAACCCCTCTAGACCCAGACAGAGTTGAGAGCCTTTTTCAAGGGGTATGGCACAATTGTTGCCCCCTTGACAGAGCTGACTTCAAGGAAGCAGCCCAGAATGCTTTGATGCCCTGAAATCTGCCATGTGAACAATGCCCATGCTTCAGGTGCCCAACTTCTCAAGATTGTGCAGACAGATGCTTCAGAGCATGGTGTAAGGGCTGGGCTTTCACAGCTGAATGAGGAGGGCTTAGACCAACCTGTAGCCTTCATTAGTAGGAGGTTACTCCCACAGGAACAGAGGTGGAGTGCATTTGAGCGTGAGGCATTTGCCTTGCTCTGGGTGCTGAAGAAGTGGAGGCCCTCCTTGTTTGGGACTCACTTCCCGGTTCAGACCGACCACAGGCCCATCAGATAGTTGATGCAAATGAGGGGTGAGAATCCAAAGCTGTTGAGGTGGTCCATTTCCCTACAGGGGATGGACTTCTCGATGGAACACCGCCCTGGTACAGAACACGCCAATGCTGATGGTCTGTCCAGATTTTTCAGCCTTAGTGAAGAGAACTCCCAAGAGGGTGCATAGTTCTACCTACATTTCAGCTGGAGGAGACATGTGTTAGACCTGGCACCACTGGCGTGGGTCTCCCTTGCATTTCTTTCCTTTGCCTCCTGTGTTTTTGCTGTGTGTTGGACTCCGTTTTGCTGGTCTAGATGCTTTGGGCACTTTGCCACTGCTGTTCAATGCCAGAGTGCAAGTGCTCCCTTTGTAAATTGTTGTTATGGATTAGTGATTCCATGATTGGCATATTTGATTTACTTGTCAGACCCTAGTACAGTGCACTGTGTGTGTCCAAGGCCTGTAATTCAAATGCTGCTAGTGGTCTGTAGCACTGATTGTGCCACCCGCAGAGGCAGCCTGTAAAATGTAATTCTGGCCTGCAATTGCAGAGCCAGTCTGCAGTCTAGCACTGCCATGTCAACTTAGCAAGTGCACCCACTTGCCAGTCCCTACACCTTCCATTTCCTACATATCAGTCACCCATAAGGTAGGCCCAATGTACCCCTGTGGGCAGGGTGCAGTGTATGTGAAAGGTAGGACATGCCCTGGTATGTGTGGCATGCCCTGATTGGGAATGACTGCCAATTTTGTTTTTCACTGTTGAAAGGCTACCTGCTCCCATAGGACAGGATTGGGAGTTTGCTTATAACATCTTATAAACATAACTACCACTGGGAACAAGGTAGGAAGTTAAATGTAGGATGCCTGAACTCAGAATGTTAAAATACATTTTTTAGTGAGGTGATTTTTACATTCTGTGTTTGAAAATACAATTTTTAGAAAGTAGGTATTTTCTTGCTTAACCATCCACTGTGCCTCTGCTAGGTTTGTGTATTGCATGATAGGGGCTGGAGAGGGGCAGTGACTTCAGAGAGCCTGATGTCATGGCTGGGCTGAATATACCTGGGTTGTATTTAGAGTAGGGGGAGGAGATTTCCTTTCACCTGATTGGGCCTGGTCTGCCAAGGACAATGCTGTCTCCACCTCCTGCCAGGAAAGCTGTACCAGTGAGGACAGAACTGGTTTTGGCTCGGAACAGACACTCTCTGCCTTCAAAGAACAAAGGATTTTTGGTTATAAAAAGAGAGGCCCAGATCCCAGACTTTTAGTTCACTTCTGGGAAATCGAGAGGAACCTTTGTCAAGGAGAAGAGGAAGAAGCTGAGGAAGAATACTGCCCCTGTGCTGTCAGGTGTTGGCCTGCTGTGGCTACTTGCTGCCAAGGATAGGAGAAAAAGACTTTGCTGTTTGCTTTGTCACCTGCTTGAGGAAAAGATCTCCAAGGGCTTGAAACTGAGCTTGCCTCCTGTTCTGAATTCTCAGAGACACAAACGTTTTCACCACCAGCTTCCCCTGAACTGACTTGCTGGAAGTTGTGACCTGCAAAGAGGTGCCCTCTGTTGTTTTGGGCCTCTAGAGAACTGTTTTCCACAGGGAGCTTGAAAATCAACACAACTTACTAGAAGCGTGACGCATCTGCACCTGTTTCTGATGCATCGCCAACGAAACTGTTGCAGCGCCTGCTGTGGCTTGAGGAAATCGCCGCATGCAGCATTGAGTGCATCAATCTCTGAAGTTCGAGATCATTGCACTGAGTTCAACGCAAGGCCTGCTGTGTGGCTGCAAGTGTTCATGCATCGTTCCGGATCATCGCAGTGCATTGAGGCACCAACATCGTTGGGGGGACGCAGTAAGAAACCAACGCATCACCTGCCAATGCAGTAAGAAACCCACAATTCACCTCATCTCCAGTAAGGAACCGACACATTACCTCCCCTGCGCTCCATTAAGGAACCGACGCATCACCTCCCCCGGAGCAAGGAACCGACGCATCACCTTCCCTGAGTGTAAGGAACCAACACATTACCTTCCCTGCAGCCCGTTTTGTTTGTTTGCGTGACGCATCCCAGGTACTTTGTGAGAAAAGTGTTGCATCTGCAATTTGCTTTGAACTGAACTATTTCTACCATCTGAAAGTCATATTTCTATTAATGTATTGTGGATTTTTGTCGTTTGGTCTTGTTTTGGTTTAGATGAAGTTTACGTATTTTTCTATACTGGTGTGGTGCCCATTTGTAGTGTTTTCACTGTATTACTGTATGTGTCACAAAAGCTTTACACACTGCCTCTGAGATAAACCTTTCTGCTCGTTTCAAGCTACCAAGGGGGTGAGCAGGGGTTATTTTAGAAGTGTATCCCCTTTACCCTGACTAGAAGCAAGGGTCCCTATTTGGACAAAGGTACCTACCTCTGCCAACTAGAGACCCCCATTTCTAACAACATCTTTCAGCAAAGATAGTTTTAAATTGTGGGTTTGAAAATGCCACTTTTAGAAAGAAGTAAACATAAGGAGATGATGGACGGAGCACTGAAACTTCTCAGACACTCACCCCCAGTCACAGATCTGGGTTGAATCCATCATCATTCTTTATGTATGGCATGGGGAACAAAAAAAAACGACTGATTTAGGCCCAGATCTCTGTACTGGGGTGAATGTATGACATTGTTCTGCATTCTGTCCATCAATTGTTGTTTTTGCATTTGTCACCCCGAGTGGGACGGGTATGTCTAGACGCGGGTCCCGTGCTCTCCATGCCACTGGAGTCAAGCTATCCTGGCCGATGAGGGCTGAAACCCTGAAGCCGGTCCTAGGATGCTTATTTCCAGTCCAGGGAGGACCCGGCCTGGCAGTTTGGGCTGGACTGTTCCCATTGGGCGAGGAGTCGAGACTGATTTGCCTATTTATTTATTTATTTATTTATTTATAACATTTATTAAGCGCTACTGTTACCCGAGGGTGTCCTGTCGCTGTGAAATCTACACTTAAGTGAAATTATTCGGTAAACCACCAGGTTTTCAAAGCTTTGCGAAAAGCCAACAGGCAGGTCAACCCTCTGAGGTGTAATGGAAGATTATTCCAGGCTTTGGCTGCATTCACTACAAAGCTTCTTCCACCCCAGGAGGCCTTTTTTACCAAAGGCACATAGACCTGCTTAGCTGCAGATGAGTGTAGTGATCTAGAAGGAGTATACCAAAATAGCCGCTCCTTTAAGTAAGCTGACCCTGTTCCATGAATCGCCTTGTGAACCAGACACAAAGCCATAAACTGGGTACGCTTTCTAACTGGCAGCCAAATAAACCTCCGTTTCTCCTTAGAGATTGATGCATATTTAGGGATACCTCACATTAACCTAGCGGCAGCATTCTGCAGGAGTTGCAACCTATTTATTATTCCTTCCTGGATATTGAGATACAGGCTGTTACAATAATCCAGCCTAGACATAGGAAGTGCTGTAACGACTGTTTGGGGACACTCTACAGGTAAGAGCGGGAGAATTTTCTTACAGGACCTAAGAGCAAAGGACGTAGCAGAAGACACTGAATTTACTTGGTCTCTAAAACTGAGCTTATGATCCACCCACACTCCTACGTTTTTACCTTCTTGTTGTGTGCGGGGAGAGGACCCAAGGTGTCTGGCCACCATTCAGGGGTCCAAAAAGTAGGATCGTTGCCAAAGCATACCACCTCCGTCTTACTGGAGTTCAATTTAAGGCAGTTTTGGGCCATCCAAATCCCTACGGTTTTCATACAGTCCCTAAATCGATTCGCCGTACTCCACCACTCATCTGTTTGTAATGAGACCACGATTTGAGTGTCATCCGCGTAAGAAGTAAAACTATATCCGAATGACTGAATGAGGGGCGCCAAAGAGGACACATAAACATCAAATAATGTCGGGCTTAGAGAGGACCCCATAAGGTAAAGAAAAGGACTCGGATGAAAATTCCCCTAAAGACACGGACTTACTCCGATTTGTGAGAAAGGATTTCAGAAGTCTCCATGCAGAGCCCTGAACTCCGATCTCCCGCAGCCGGTCCATCAACAAATCGTGGTGGACTGTATCAAATGCTGCCGAGAGATCTAACATGATCAGAGCAGCCTTGCCCCCTTTATCTAAAATGGTTCGGATCTCTTCAGTGGATTTCAAAAGAGCCGATTGAGTGCTGTGGCTCCCTCTAAAGCCATGCTGGGTAGGGTCCAATGCTTGCGTCGCCTCCAGAAAGAAACTAAGTTGCGTATTTAAATTCCTCTCAACAATATTTGCAGGTAAAGGAAGTCTGGATATAGGCCTGAAACTGTTGTGGTCTTTTACATCTAGATTCGTTTTTTTTTAAAGAGGCAAGATAGAGGTTGTTTCCACTCTAATGGGAAGTATCCTTCTAAATACATAGGGGCTCATTTATGAGCCCCTGCGTCACTTTTGCGCCGCCGGTGCGTCACTTTTTGTGACGCACCAGTGGCATAAAACATGCGCCATGTTGCGCCATATTTACAAAGTGACGCATCTAGGTAGATGCGTCACTTTGTAAACCCCTGCGCCACATTATACCTGCGCCAGGTATAATGTATGTAAGGGGGGCGTTTTGACGCAACAAAGGGTCATAGAAGTGACGCAGTGAAATCTACGAGATTTCACTGCGCCACTTCTAGTGTGCAAATGCATCAATTTCTTGCGCCTGCCTCACAGCAGGCGTAAGACTGACGCAGGCCCTTTCACATGGGGCTTGCCCCATGTGAAAGGACACATTGTTGGAGTTGCGTCACTTTTGTGAAACACTCCAGCGATGCGTCACTTTTGCGCCTACAGATACGTCAGAAATACTGACGTATCTGTGACTCCTTGCGACATGATGCGTCATACTGTAAATATGACGCATCACTGGAGTCGCAGGGAGGGCGCAGTGAAAAGTGGCGCATCACTGTTTTCACGCAGTGATGCGTCACTTTTCATAAATGAGGCCCATAGTATTTAAAATGGGGGTCAAAACTCGAGAGATTGGTTCTGACGCTAATTTTATTATAGGTGTCGGACAAGGGTCAGAAGGGGAGCCAGATTTAACCCACATAAGAAGATTAAAAGTGCCAGTAACTGTAAGCTGGGCAAATTGATCCAGATGAGCTTCCTTTTCTGAAATTAGGTCATCCGTATTGCCCAGCGTCCTCTTGGATTTAGCATGGGAGAAAGTGGAAAAAATGGCATTCACTTTCTTATAAAAGAAATTAGCCAATTTGTCACAAAGTTCCTGACTTGGTATGGTAGTAATAGCCACAGGATTAGCCAGACTGGTGACTGTGTTAAATAATTCCCTTGCTGAGTTTTTTGTGTTATTGATCTTAATGGAATGTTGCCTTAGCATTATGGATCAGCTGTTTATACTTAGCAAGTCCATATTTGTATTCCTCCTTATCACAATCCATATAATTCTTTCTCCGTTTTCTCTCCAAATGTTTGCAGATCAATTTTTGATCCCTTAAATCCTGTGACTACCAAGGGGTGGAGGGTACCTGTCTTGGAAAATGGCACATTTTACTAGGAGCTAGTTTTTGACCTGCTTCTTCTAACTAGCTGGAATAAAATCGCGTAGCCTCATCAAGGTTACTAAGGGACAAGATTAAGGTCTTGTTGAGGACCTCGGAGAGATCTCCAGCCGTTACTTTGTTCCATGGTCTTATCACCAGTTTTTTTTTCAGTGGCTTCTGAGAATGACGCTCAGGGATAGTAAGGTTGAATAGAACCGCCTTGTGGTCAGACCAGAGTAACGGAAGGATAGATGTAACTTGCAATTGTGGGTTGTTCGAAAAGATACCATCAAGTGTGTGTCCTGCCTGATGGGTCACACCAGTCACAAGTTGCTCTAGGTTATTGCCCTTCATCAAATCTAACAATTTGTCTGTGTCTGTATCTGAAGAGGCTTCCAAATGAAAATTAAAATTGCCTAAAATGGTATAGGAGCTAGCGGTAATACCACTTTCCACAAGTCTTCCCGCCTGATCGCAAAAAACACCTCTAGGGCCAGGTGGTCTATAAATCAGTCAGCCTTGAAAGGTGTACTGAGGGGATAGGCAAAAGGAGAAGTCCAAAACCTCGCAAATTTCCACCCCTCCCGGATTATATGGCTGGGTTCAAACTGGAATGGCATGGGGAGCAAAAAAACGATGGATTTAGGCCCAGATCTCTATACTGGGGTGAATGTATGACATTGTTCTGCATTCTGTCCATCAATTGTTGTTTTTGCACTTTAAGAAAGAAGGCATTTTCTTGTTTAACCATTTTGTGTGCCTCTGCCTGCTTGAGTATTGACTGTCTAGTTTTGGAGTGACAGGGGCTGGAGATGTGCATTCACTGTAGACAGCCACTGGGGGGGGGGGTTGAGGTGTGCCTGGCCCTTCCAGGATGACCCAGAGCTGAGCTGAATAGACCTTGGCTAAATTTAGAGTAGTGGGAGGAGATTTCCTTGCACCTGAATAGGGCCTGTCTCCCTTGCACAATACTGTTTCCACCCCCTGTGGTCATACTGCACCAGTGAGGACAGAACTGGTTTGGGATAGGCTCAGAGATGCTTACACAAAGAGAACAAAGACATTTTGGGGTTTAAGTATTATACCTAAAACCCCAGAACTTTAGATCACTTCTGGAATTCAAGAGGAACCTTTGCTAAGGAGAAAAGCTGTAGAAACTGAAGGAGAAGTACTTCTCCTTTGCTGTGTACTGTGTGGGGTTGGCCTGCAGTAGCTTTCCTTCTGCCAAGGAAAGGATAAGGACTTTGCTGTGTGCTGTGTCCCCCTGCTTGAGTAAAGCTTGCCTCTCGTTCTGAGGTCTCAGGGGCACAAAGTGTTCACCCCCAGCTCCCCTGAACTTCCTTGCTGGGAGTTCCGAATGCGATCTGCCAAGAGGTGACTGTGTCGGGCCTCTGGAGGTTGTTACTGCTGTATGGAGCTGGAAAGCAACGCAACTACAAGAAAATCGACGCATTGCTCTTCTTGTGGCTGTTTTTCCAACGCAGCACAGCTGTGGTAGAAGAATCTTCACGCATCACCGCACCGCTGTCGAAACCGATGCAGAGCCTTTCGCCCTGCAAGAACGAATGCATTGAGGGATAGTGGCTGAAGAACCGACGCATTGCTGCTCGCCGCCACAGCATCGATTGCCGATGCATCCTGGATTTCCACGCATCGTACCTGTGGAGTAAGTTTTCCCGACGCATCACCCGCGGACCAGAACTGTCTCGGAATCGACGCATCTCTTACCCCTACAGACTGGATTTGTTGCATCACTTCTACTGTGTGCAGCAGAACAGTCACATCACGTTCCTATGGTCTCAGGAACTGATGCATTTCTTTGTTTTTCGACCCTTCCCATCTCTGCAGCTGTTTGGTCTTGTGAATTTTGTCACAACTACAGGTACTTTGAGAGAAATCATTCATCCATTGTTTTCTATGGGCCAAGTTGTTTGAAACTTTTTTAAAGTCATATTCTTATTACATGTATGTTGGATTTTTATCATTTTGGTCTTTTGAGTTTAGATAAAGATACTTTATATTTCTAAACTGGTGTGGTGTTATCGCTGTATTACTGTGTGCTTTGAGTACAAATACTTTCCACATTGCCATTGGGATAAGTCTGTCTGCTCGTGCCAAGCTACCCAGGGGGTGAGCAAGGATTATCTAAAGCGTGTACCCCCCTTACCCTGACTAGAAGCAAGGGTCGCTATTTGGACGAAGGTAACTACCTCTGCCAACTAGAGACCCATATTTCTAACAGGTGGGGCATGTATACAGCACCATTCGTCACTTTTGAGGTAGAATGCCAATGCCTTTTAAATCCTCTAGGTTCAGTCTGGTGCCTGGGGATATTATAAAGGTGAGGAATCTGCATTTTAGAAGTATCCTTCAGAAATGTCAACTGCACAGCTTATAACAGCAACACCATTTATGGGAGGAGATGGAGGGAGGAAAGATCCCAAGTCGGAGCAGTATCCGGAAATTAAATCAGTCCCAATGCATGTGATTTTCTTTTTATTGCCACAGCGTAACCCAAGGACCCTTTCAGTTTATTTCATCCCTGGGCAAGCCAAGATATAAGGTAATTTTGCATTAGTATTTAAAACTATTAAGGGCCCAATGATTGAATTGAATGGTCCATCAAGTTTTAAGAATGCACAGGTATCTCTCTTGCTCAAGAAAATTATCTTGGATCCCGACTAGCAAGAGAAGATATTATTGCAGGTCTGCCTACTATTTCCAAAGTGGTGGAGAAGTGGCTATGTCTTTGTCAAAAGTTGCTAGACCATAAGAAGGCGCAACACATTCCACAACTCTCTCAGTCAAGTACTTAAATTTGAATGTAGAACAAATCTTTAACTAGTGAGACAGATCCAGATATTACTGGCAAGACTGAGTTATATATCACTGGTGAGACAATATTAGCTATCAGTGGAGAGACCGGTCAGAAATCACAGGTGGGAATTGCTGCCAGAAGAAATGAAGATTTGGGAAACCATACCATGGACCCCGTATTGCCCAGGGCATCATTGTCCTTTAGATTTTTAATGAGGCAGGATTTTGTTGCCATATCACTAGATGAAATTGCATGTTTTCTCTATATTAACACTTAACAACAGGTTCCTATAGCATTTACCAAAATCAGAGGAAGCATTCAGATGGGCCCATAGTGCTTGGCTGAAGGTGTCTCAATTACTTTTCACAATCCAGCTTATAAGGCCGACTCACATACCTTTCAACTTAAACAAAAATCTTACTGTGTGAGGATGGGGCGGGGCCTTGGAGGGAGTGGGGCCTCATGCAGAGAAGTACCTAAGAGGCACTTTTGCCCCCATTCTGCCCCCTAGCCACCTCATCCAAAATGAAAAGCAAAATAGCTTGCTGAGGCTGGTGCCAATGTCCTTGGGTGTTTTCACACCCCTCAATACATGTTGGAAGTTCAAATCCTTGGAAAACGAGCTTGAAATCCAATATTTACAGTGAGCAGGTTCATGTAACACAAGTGAGTTAGGTTCAAGTATTACTAGTGAAGCTGGTTTAGGTATCATCAGTGAGTCAGAGTGAAGTATTACAAGAGGGAGCCACAGGTATCACCAGTGAGGCAGAGCTCGTATTAGCTAGTGAGAGAAGGCCAGTTTTGTAATGAGAGTTGATTTGGTATCACTAGTGACACAAATTCAGGTGTCATGAGTGAAGCAGAGTCAGCTATCACCTGGTGAGATAGGGTTAGGTGTCAATAGTGAGGAAGAGTTAGGTATAACTAATCATACTGCTGAACCAGTCTCTACATAGATCACAAATTCACCTATCCAGATTATTTACCACCTGATGTCAACTGTGGGTGCCTGAAGTGGAGTAATCATTGGAAATCAGACCATGCGGTACTTGAGAAGCTTTCGCAGTCACAGGCTATCTTTATATCCACTCCTATAAAACAAAATACAAGAACATAGACTACAGTTGCAAACCTACTAAGACAATACACAACTGTGTGCTGTCTTTTGATGAAAGAGAATCCCGAACTCACCAGTAGTAGTACATCTGAAGACATATGAAGGACATTGTGAGACGTTGGCCTGGTATATGCTGTCCACTAGTTATAGTGGGCACCCTGTACCAGTCCAAACAACCCCTTTTTGGTTATAGGTTAAAGACAACCTTTATTGAAAGCTACCCTAGTGGTAGCTATGGAGAGCAGCCTTCAGGCTAAGTCTTGAAGGAATGTAAAGCAGCTTGTTTTACCAGTCTATAATCTCTTGAGTGTCTAAATGAAAGACAACCAAACCAGGTATATATATAAAATATACGTATTTATTACGAAACACACCCTCCTAGTCTCTTTGTGAGACTAGAGGTCAAACCACATAAGTTACACTTCAAATATGACAGTAAAATAGCATAAATACACGTCAGGCCCTAGGGGCGAGCCACATCATATACAAAAAATAGTAGTATAAGAACCACGAGTTAACAAGACACAAGGCCTGGAGCCTGTAGAATCACTGGGACCACAAGGAACCACCCAAGGTAGTGACACAGGGGACCCACGGGGGCTGTGTGCAGTGTGTGAACACAGCCGCAAGCTCCCGTTAGCTTCTATGGGGAAAGTCGCGGTTAGATTTTTAAAGATTAGGGACACTTAGAAACGAGTCAGGACCAAACCCTTTGGGATTTAGGAAGTTCTAGGGACAACACCCAGGGGAGCACCGGAGTACTTGAGTTACCTCACCCAGGGAAGCCGGGAGCATAGGTGTCAAATGGTTTCGGGTCACGTTGTTGATTTCAATGGGAGCTGGTAAAGAAGTGCTGCTGCCGGGAAGATGTGAAGTGTCCGAAGAGATCCAAGCCTGTGTCGAAGTCGAGAAGAACCTGAAAGCAGAGGGGACAGAGTCTGGGTCACTAGCCAGTGACCAGGAAGGCGATAGGCAGATGCCCACCGATGTCGGGTGATTTCAGGTGAAAGAGGTGAAGCTTGACTCTTCAGCCACGAGGACCAGGAGGTGTCGAGGACAACCAGGAGCTGGATACGAGCTCTCCGACAAAGGATGTTGAGCGCTGCAGCATCGGTGCCCAGATTGGACACAACAAGCCTTGGCAACAGCAACCCACGTAGAAAGGAGAAAGATGCTTCGGTGCAGACCAGCAAGGTCTGTGGGACTCACCACTTGGTAGGGAGTCGGGGTACGTCTGGAGCAACCAGTTAAGCCCAAGGAAAATCAAAGTTACCCCCTCAGGGACCCACCAGTCGATGGACCAGGGATCATAAAGGGACCTCGAGACGAAACACAAAATGGCAGCCCATGGTTCACTCGGGGTGACTAGGCCAACATCCTTCAGTGGATTCTGTGCTCGAGGTAGAGGCTACAAGTAAGCCCAAGCACGACTTTAAGAGACGTTGAGAAGTCAATACACTTGCAAAAGTGCACGGTGACCAGGAGTTCCGGTTCCACGCTACTCACGAAGGTTGCAGGTCTTAGCTTTGCTGGGGACTCGGTTCAGCCACTGAGATGTCTGGAAACCCTCTTTCTGGGCTGCACATACTTTGGAGTCCGGCGGGAGCTTCGGAGATGCAGACTGGCAAAATGACTCGTTGGTGCCTGCCAAGCAGGGGACTCACTCCTTGACCCCAAGGGAGATTTCTTCAGTCCTCTAGTCTTTAGTAGAGCATCGAAGTTCCAGGATTTAGCTTCAGCGTTTCATCCAGGGATATCTAAAGTTCTGGTTACAGAGGTTCCTTACTTATACCTAAGGAAGGGGTTGGACTAGCTCTAAGGACCTACCTATGGGAGGGTTTGGAAAGAGGGGTGGCTACACCCATTTCCTTTGTCCAGTTTTGCACCAGAGCAGGGGCTGGAAGCCCCTGAACCGGTTTGAGCTGGGCTATGCAGAGGGACACTAAATGTGCACCCCGTGCAGGACATCAAAGCACTCAGAGAGTGCTCCCATCCAGCCCCAATACACATAAGCCTGTCTGGGAGGTGGTTACACCTCCCTGTGACAGGAAACCTATTGTCCAGGCCTACCCTGCCGGAGTTTCAGTCAGCAGCAGGAGGCCAGACCTGTGTCTGTGGCTGCAGCATCCATTTTGTGATGCCAGGGCTCTGTTAGATTTCTACCGGGTATACCAGTACTGCCATGTCTCTACCTCTAGAAGGGTAGGATCATATCCTCACATCAAGAACTGATGTGGGGGTATGATTCCAAGGTGTTTGACACTAAACGCAACATGTTTCCGTGCAGTCAGTTCAAAGTTAGCATTAACCGTTTAAGATATAATGCCCTTAAGAGTATATGGTCAGGCTGCACTACTGAGATTCCGAAGGCTGCAGAGGGGCTCAGCTCATGCCTGGGCACCCTCTCACATATAACCAAGCACCCTACCTTCAGGATTGATACGGCCTGCCATAGGGGTGACTGATAGGTTACTATGTGCAGTGATAGATGAGGTATAGTGAACCTATACCTCAGTAAGGGGTGCATGCACTGCCTTATCCAGGCTGCAGGAGCAGACCTTTGGTGTCATTTTGCATGGCTTTCCATGGGTGGCACAATACATGCGTCAGCCAATGGTAGACCTCTGGGGTACCTATGCCCTGGGTACATAGTATACCATATACTAGGGCCTCACAAGGGTACCCCACAATCCAATCTGGAGTGTACCTAAAGTACATGCAATCAATTTAGATAGGAAGCAGCTAGGAGGGGCACTGAATTGCAGGGTCCCAGCCAGACTAAAGTAAAAAAAACAGTGAAATACCGGCAAAAAGTGGGGGTAAACATGTGAAGCAGATCCTACTCTCCTACACAACCCCCACCCAAAACGCAGGGACATTAAACTAACCTTGACCAGTTGAGTCTTCATGTTCTAAGTGGAAATATCTGGAGAGTCCATCGCATTGGCATGGTTAATCCCAGGTCTATGTTCCACTGTATAGTCCGTCCCCTGTAGGGAAATGGACCACCTGAGAAGTTTGGGGTTTTCACCCTTCATCTGTTTTAGCCATAAGAGCGGCGTATGGTCTGTCTGAACAATGAAGTGAGTACCAAACAAGTTTGGCCTCAACTTCTTCAGAGCCCAAACCACAGCAAAGGCCTCCCTCTCAATGGCTGACCAACGTTTCTCTCTGGGGGTCAAACTTCTGCTTATGAAAGCTACTGGTTGATCCTGGGACCTTCATTATTCAACTGTGACAGTACAGCCCCTACCCCCAACTCAGATGCATATGTTTGGACAATTAACTTTTTGGAGTAGTCAGGACTTTGCAGAATGGGAGCAGTGCACATGGCCTGCTTCAGGTCATCACATGCCTTTTGACAGCCAACTGTCCACTGAACCTTTTTGGGCATTTTCTTAGAAGTTACGTCATTCAGGTGTGTCACTATTGATCCATACCCTTTGGCAAATCTTCTGTAGTACCCAGTCAGGCCTAATAAGGCTCTCAACTGAGTCTGGGTAGTGGGAGCAACCCAGTCCATTATGGTCTGGATTTTGCTCTGCAATGGTTGAACCTGGCCTCCACCTATAAGGTGGCCCAGGTACACAACCTGACTCTGCCCTATCTGGAACTTAGTAGCCTTGATAGTTAGGCCTGCTTTTTGCAGGGCCTCCAAAACATTCCTCAGGTGGACCAGGTGATCCTCCCAGGTATAGCTAAATACAGCAATATCATCTAGATATGCTGCACTATAGTCATCCAGGCCTGTAAGGACTTGATTCACCAACCTGTGGAAAGTGGCAGGTACATTCTTCAAACCAAAGGGCATTACCGCAAATTGATAGTGCCCACTAGGGGTAGAAAATGCTGTCTTTGGCTATGCATCAACAGCTAGTCTGATCTGCCAATAGCCGGCTGTCAGGTCAAATGTGCTTAGATACTTGGCTGAGGCCAAAGTATCTATTAGCTCATCTGCCCTGGGGATGGGATGGGCATCAGTCCTGGTGACTGCACTGAGACCTCTGCAATCCACATAATACTTCATTTCTCTCTTTCCATCTTTGGTGTGAGGTTTAGGTACCAGGACTAATAGACTAGCCCAAGGGATATCTGAGGGTTCAATAACTCCCAAATCCAACATCTTTTGTACTTCTGTCCTTATACAGTCCCTGACATGGTCGGTTGCCTGTAAATCTTATTCTTCACAGGCAGACTGTCCCCAGTGTCCACTTCATGAGTGTACCAGGTGGTCTGACTTGGAGTCAGAGAAAACATATGTCTGTACTGACTGAGAAGCTTTCTACAGTCAGTTTGCTGCTGGACAGTGAGGCTGCCTGCCAAGGCTACACCATCAACTGACCCATCATCAGGGTTCTGAGAAAGCAGGTCAGGGAGTGGGTCACTCTCTTCCACCTGTCCTTCATCAGTAGCCATGAGCAAGCCCATGTCTGCCCTGTCAACATATGGTTTAAGTCTGTTGACATGAAGTACCCTGTGGGGACTCCTAGGGGTTCCAAGGACTACCAAGTAGGTGACCTCCCCTTTCTGTTTAACAATTGTATGGGGGCCACTTCAATTGTCCTGGAGGGCTGCTGGGGCCACAGGCTCCAACACCCACACTATCTGTCCTGGCTGGTAAACAGTAAGTACAGCCTTTTGGTCATGCCAGGCCTTTTGTATTTCCTGGCTAGCCTCAAGGTTTTTGGTTGCCTTTTTCTTATACTGAGCCATCCTGGAGTGGAGACCAAGTACGTAGTCCACTATGTCATGTTTAGGAGGTTTGAGAGGTAACTCCCATTACTCCTTCACCAGACACAAAGGACCCCAAACAGTATGGCCAAACAAAAGTTCAAAAGGGCTATAACCAACCCCCTTTTCTGGCACCTCCCTGTAGGCAAACAAAAGGCAGGGAAAAAGGATGTCCCATCTCCGCCTAAGCTTCGCTGGGAGACCTTTGATCATGTCCTTTAAGGTTTTATTGAATATTTCAACTATACCATTGATTGTGGGTGATAGGGTGTGGCGAACTTGTAGTTCACTCCATACTCCTTCCATATTGCAGTTAAGTAACTTGACATAAAGGTTGCACTCTGTCAGATACTACCTCCTTAGGGAAGCCTATTCTTGAGAATACACCCAAGAGAGCTCTTGCCACCACAGGTGCTGTAGTGGTCCTAAGTGTGGTTGCCTCTGGGTACCTAGTGGCATGGACCACCACCACCAGGATAAATCTGTGCCCAGATGCAGTTTGAGGATCCATGGGACCAACAATGTTAATCCAATCCCTCTCAAAGGGAACCCCCATCACAGGTAGTGGTGTCAGGGGGGCCTTTGTGGTTCCACCTGCCTTGCCACTGGCTTGGCAGGTCGCACAGGAGCGACAAAACCGTGTAAAGATTCAGATGATATAAGAATTCCAAGGAGTAATCCAATAAGTATAGGAGATTTATTCCAGATACAGTAAAAGGACCACCAGTCCAAACAGCAGTTGACTTACAAATGTCAGGGATCAATCTCTCTAACCTTGCCAGCATTCTGTTGCTAGGCTATGACAGATAGAATACAGAACACAGCCCAGCAACACAGGCAAGGGATATACAAGTAACACACATGGGCAGAGAAGAGGATGTAATAATATAAGTATAACCACAACACATCTCCCTCCCCTAAATTATCCAAGAAAAATTGAACAAAGAGAAATGCTAAATAAATTTAGAACAGTAGAGAAAAAGAAAATGTACAAATATTCATGCTGAAGAGGAAAAGCATAGATCCTCACAAAAACAGAACATAATAAATGTATGTACTCTAAAACATTTTATAGTCCTTGTGCCAGGATGGTCTGAATCTCAATCTTCGCTGACTTCCATGGTCAGGACCCATAGGAACATAGTTATGACCTTGGGGTTCAGAATTGTGACTAGATTCATTAGTGGGCACATGATCACATTCAAAAGCCTCAGAACCAGGCTCCCATTTGACTAGTCGAGACATACTCCACACTTCACCAGAATCTAAAACAACAAAATTTTTCCTAACCTCCTTAACCCCTTCCCCGCTCATGACGGAACCGCTCCGTCATGAGCCACGGTTGCCGTGTGCTCATGACGGAACGGTTCCGTCATGACACGACCGTTGGCGGCCGCTCCGCCCACGCGGCGCTGTTTCCCCGCCTGTGCGAGGGGACAACGCAACTGGGCGGAGTCATGACGGAACCGTTCCGTCATGAGCACAGCTCAACTGTGGCTCATGACGGAGCGGTTCCGTCATGAGCACCGGGCCACCGCGCTGCCCCCCCCGCACTCCCCAGCGCCGCGGCGGAATTCCCGCCGCGGCGAAGGGGTTAATAATGAATGGACCCATATATCATGAGTGACCCTTCCTCAAGAGACCAGGTCTTTTGATTAACACTTCATCACCCACTCTCCAATGTCTGAGAAGAGAGGAATTCTTTGAATCAAACCTGCTCTTGTATTTATCCTGGTGAAACTTCTGTCTCAAGACAACACGTTCATCCATTTGTGCATCATTAATATTTAAATTTAGCCAAGCAGGATTTAATTTATCATGTGGTTTCCTCCCTCTCAATGCAGAGAAGGGAGAAACTGACGTTAAGCAATTGGGAGTGTTGCGGTGGGCCCACCACGTTTCCATGAGCATTTGTTTAAGTGAAGATCTGGTTTGTATTGCTCTTTGGGCACAGGATTTCATAATCTTGTTCATTCTCTCCACCAGACCATTAGCTTGCGGAGAATACAAAGCTGTCTTGAAATGCACGATAGACAATTCCTTGAGAAATCTGTTCATCTCATGGGAGACAAACTGAACACCATTGTCAGTGATAAGATGTTGTGGTATTCCCTCTCTCGAAAATTCATCAGACAAAAACTCAATGACAGTCCTGGTGTTCACAATAGGCACACACATGGTGACTACCCACTTGGAAGTGTAATCCACTAGTAACAGCACATAGCGCTCATCATGCGCAAAAGACTCAAATGGTCCAGCAGTATCTAAACCCAACTTGGACCAGGGTTCCGCAGGGATATCTACAGGTGAAAGTGGTGTAGTACGACTTTTTTTACTTTTATCACTTTTGGCACATTCCCAACAATCCTTTACTACCTCTTCAACCTGCCTATCCATTTTTGGCCACCAGTACCACTCACGGACCCTGGCCTTAGTCAGATTCCTTCCCAAATGCCCTTCGTGAGCTAAGTTGATAAACTTGCTCCTAAGTTTACATGGAGGTATTGCACGATTTCCCCTCAACAATTTTTCATCAAAAACACTTACCTCATCCTTCACATTGATGAAACATTTCAAATGTTCAGGTATGTCCTTCTCTGCTGGCCAGCCCTCAATTGTGAATTTTTTGACCAACTCTAACTCATTATCATTATGAGAGACTAAGGACCACTCATCCTGACTAACAGCAGACTTGAGTACCGATCCAACCAGAGAGCCATCAACTTCCACACTAGATTGATCTATAGGTAGCCTTGAGAGACAGTCTGCAACAACATTCATAGATCCAGGGACATATTCAACAATGAAATTGAATTCTGACAGTCCTTCCATCCAACGTTTGATTCTCGGCGAAACATTTTCAGCATCACTACAGGTGAAAATTTGGCATAAAGGATGGTGATCAGTCCTAACTGTCACAGGCAAACCCCAAAGATAAAACTTGAAGTGATGAATAGCCCAGAATACTGCCAACGCCTCCCGCTCAATCACGAAATAGCGTTCCTCAGCACCTCTGAGTGATCGAAAGGCGAAAGCAACAATCCTAAGCTCACCATCAACAATCTGTGATAACACTGCTCCCAAACCAAGCATATAAGCATTTGTGGACAAAATCGTTTTCTTGCAGGCATCAAAATGGCCCAAAGTGGGCATATGGCTAATTACTTCTTTAATAGAATTGAAAGCAGAAGAACAGTCATCTGACCATGCAAATTGAGTACCCTTTTTGAGTAACACTCTGAGAGGAGAAGAAACACCAGCAAAATTAGGTATGAATTTAGAGCAGAACTCTGCTAATCCTAAAAATGAACGAACTTGATCTTTGCTGACCGGTGTTGGAGCTTTTACAATATTTTCAACTATATTAAGTTTAAGACTGATACCTTCAGCAGATATAGTGTGTCCCAAATAATCTACAGATGACACACAGAATTTACACTTTTCTTTTTTGATAACAAGACCAGCTTCCTGTAGACGTTGTAAAACTCTCCATAGTATATCGTCATGATCTTGCACGTCCTCCCCATAAACCAAAATGTCATCTTGGAAAATCAGGACTTTAGACAAACCTACCAAAACTTTATTCATGACTCTCTGAAAGCAAGCTGCTGCAGATGCTAACCCAAAGGGCATATGAATAAACCTGAAAGCCCCCAAAGGTGTCACAAAAGATGGTAAGTGCCTGGAATCCGGATGTAGTAGAACCTGATGATAAGTAGAAGATAAGTCCATTACACTGAAACACTTGGCATCCTTGACTAAGGCAAGAGTTTGAGAGATATTTGGTAAGGGCTGCCTGTCGACCCAAATATGTTTGTTCAACCCACGCAAGTCCACACACATGCGGATCCCTTTGCCACCATCCTTGGATGCCAAAACTATGGGGGCGAGCCATTCAGAGCACTCAATCTCCTCGATGACACCTGCCGAGAGTAATCTTTTGAGTTCTAAATCAAAGGGTTCCATCAACAGGTGTGGAGCCTTTCTAACTTTCCCGACAAAAGGTTGAGCATTATTTTTTAAGATAATTTTATGTTGAAAATTCTTCAATAAGCCTAACTTAGCACAAAAGCACAAAAAACTTTTGGAAATTGTGAACACACGTCATCCGATGATAAACAAGGAGACAAGAGTAGAACCTTTTCTGGCGAATAGGGATCTAATTTGATTCAAATGTCTCTTTGGTGTCTCCACCCCAAAAGATTATCTCCTCTTTTCTCCACATATACTTTTCCAAGTGTCTCGCTGTCTTTGAACTGAATTTTCCTTATAACAAACCCCAAAACATCAATTTTAACTCCACCATAACCTACAGGACTGATGTCCGGGGGAAGCAGTTCAATCTTTTCAAGACCACAAACAGCATCCCAATTGGCATTCCCAACCATAGTGTAAGGTGATCCCGAATCGGCCAGAACAGAAAATCGCTCGCCACCAATCAACACTTCACATTCAGGCATCAACAACACCATCTTGTCTGATGCTGCAAATAAATTTCTTCTCTTGTTCAATATGTTGTACTGTTTGATTCCTGCCACTACGACACACTCGTGCGTAATGACCTCTCTTTCCACACTTATTGCAGATGAGAGATTTAGCAAAACAACTGGGACTATTAGGTGAATGGTTATCACTCCCACATCTAAAACATTTAAAACCATTCTTATTATTTCTGAATCCAAATTGTTCAGGGTCAGAAGACTTATTCCTGAAATAAGGTTGTTCGGAACTAAGGAACTTCTTATCTTTCTCGTTATGACTCCCCTTCACTCCACCTTTCGAATCATCTTTCTTACCCTCATCCCTTTTTATTTCATGAACAGTTCTATCATCAATAGTAACATCAGAAGTTTTTTCTACTTTCATATCACGTACCCACATGTTAGTATTATCCATGCTTTCCACAATGGATAACGTGTCCTTAAGGTCAGGATTTTTAGCAAGAAGCTTTTGTTGAACTTTTGGATCATTAGTACACCTGACAATTTGATCTCTTATAAGCGAGTCCGTAAGCTGTTCAAATTTGCAGGTGCGAGCCAGTGTTTTTAAGGTAGCTACATAGCTGCTAATCTTTTCTTGTTTACCTTGGATTCTAGAGAAAAATTTGTGACGTTCTAATACTACATTAATCTTAGAACCAAAATGATTTTCAAGCATCAAAACAGACATGTCATAAATATTTTCAGGTTCACCCTCACCTCGTCCTAATGTTATGTTATGTTATGTTACCTGTTTTGTAGAGCGCAACAGCTGCCCCAGCGACGGGGCGTCCCGGCGCTAGAACCGTAACACAATCTACTGGATGCGAAAGAGAGACCTACGGGGCGGGAAATAGATGGGTTTTAATCGCTCTTCGGAAGGCTAGCAAATCATCCATGCAGCGGATGTGGAGAGGGAGGGAGTTCCACAGTTTGGCCCCCAGTAGCTTGAAAGAGCGACCTCCGATGCGACAGAATTTCGTCTGGGGTATCAGAGCTAGATGTTGCCCCATAGACCGGAGGTTCCGTTTGGGTTTATAGGGGGTCAGCAGAGGACGGAGAAGCTCTGGGCCTTCATTTTTCAAGATCTTAAAGGAAAATATGAGGGCCTTGAACTGGATACGGGCTTCTATGGGCAGCCAGTGAAGTCTGTACATAGTTGCTCTCACTGAGCACCTTCTTGGAAGGCCTACTATCGCTCTAGCCGCCGAGTTCTGGATTCGTTGGAATCTTTTTATCTCAGCTTTATTAGCTCCCAGCAACAGGACGCTCGCATAGTCCAGTCTTGACAAGATAGTAGACTGCACTATGAGTTGTCGTGTCTTGGGGTCGAAATAGCCTAGGATGGGGTATAGGCTTCTCAGAAGTCCAATGCAGGTTGCGGCAACTTTTTTAGTGTGCGATTGGAAGCTCAGGGTCGAGTCCAGCCATACCCCTAGATTTTTTACTAAGTTTTTTGGAGGGGGTGCTGGGCCCAGGGACTGAGGCCACCATGAATCGTTCCAGTTATTGCTGTTTTTTCCCATTATCAGTACCTCGGTTTTGCCACCGTTCAGTTGGAGGCAATTTGCTGTCATCCACTTGGCGACAGCAGACAGTCCATCCCTGAAGTTGGTGGCTTCCGGGGAGGGGGCCTCACTAAGGCTGATGACTAACTGAGTGTCGTCAGCGTACGACACCATTGTGAGGCCCCATATCTTAGCAACCTCCGCCAAAGGTTGCATATATAGATTAAACAGGGAGGGACTGAGAGCCGAGCCCTGTGGGACACCTTGTCCTATGTCTTGGGGTTTGGAGATAAACGGGGGGGCAGAAACCCTGAATGATCTGCTGGTTAGGAATGACCGAAACCATTGGAGCGCTGAGTCCACGATTCCTATATTTTCCAGGCGTTTTAGCAGAATGGCATGGGACACCGTGTCAAAGGCCGCGCTGAGATCGAGCAGTATCAGCGCGGCACTTTTACCGGTGTCCATGATTTCCCGCAGGCTCTCAGTGGAGGTGAGGAGCGCGGATTCCGTACTATGGCCCGGCCTGAAGCCATGTTGGGAGGGGTCCAGGATATTATTTTTCGCCATATACTCACTGAGTATTTTATTTGCGTGGGCTTCCGCTAATTTAGCGACCCAAGGTAACAGTGAGACAGGCCGGTAATTCTCTGGTTTAGCGGGGTCTAGGGAGGGTTTTTTTATAATCGGAGTTACCCAGGCCTGTTTCCAACAGATGGGTACCGTGGCCGTAGCAAATGATAGATTCAGAATCACGGTTAGGGGTGGGAGGAAGAATTCCAAGGCTCCTAGAAAGTGACTAGGTCTCATTGGGTCTGTGGGTGCACCCAACTTCACCTTCCTACAGAGTTTGGTAAGTTCTTCACTGGAGATGGCGGGTAGGCACGTGAGCCTTGCGTCTCCGAAGGTGGCGTTAGGAGAGTCGACGTCTCCTGGGATGTCCTGGGTGAAGGTGTTGTAAATTTTCTTCACCTTGTCTGTGAAGAAGGTAGCTAGGTCTTCACATTGTTGCGTGGAGGTGATATGATTGACCGGTTTGGCTCCGTTTTGTATTTTTTGCACAATTTGAAAGATAGTTTTCGTGGGGTTTGAGCTGGATTCTATTTCAGAAGCGTAGAAGGCAGCACGGGCTGTCCGAATTGCCTTGTGGTATGATTTCAGCGAAGCCAAGTATAAGATTTTATCATCCTGCTTATATTCCTTCCTCCATTGCCGTTCCATTTTCTTGCAGGCTTTCCTCATTTTTTTCAGGCTATCGTCAAACCAAGGGTTGGAAGGAGTACTACGTCCTTTAGTCCACTTGGCTGGTATGATAGTATCCAGCCCTTTGGTGATCCAATCCTGGAAAGACGCGTAAGCTTTTTCTATGTCGTCTGTGCTCTCCAGGATAGGTTGCCCCAGGCTGGCCGCAAGGTCCCCTTGTCGGAGTTTATGCCAGGGTCTTTTTAAACAGGAGGTGGGTAATTTTTTCTTAGGAGGGGAGTTATTCAGAATGGAGAGGGTTACTAATGAGTGATCAGTCCATGCCATAGGTTTAGGGTCATCCGTTCTGGCCTCGGGAATGTTAGTAAATACTGGATCAAGTAAGTGTCCTGCTACATGCGTGGGAGATTTGACCAGCTGGGTTAGTTGCAAGGCGGCTAAATCCGCGACAAAGTTGCTAATTTTAGCGTCCGTTCCGTTGTCTAAGTGGAGATTGAGATCTCCTAAAATCGTGAAATTAGCCGAGCCAGTGATCAAGGTATGTGTAACATCGATGACCTCTTCCGTGAATTTAGTAGAAGGCCCCGGGGGTCTATAGATAAAAAGGCCCGAGAGAGTGCAGTGGGGGCTCGTGGAGATTTTAAAGCGGGCACATTCGCAGTCTGCAATACTTTCCTTTTGGAAGGAGCAGGTAAAGGGAGTTCTGTAGATGGCAGCAATACCGCCTCCTCTTGAGTCTCTATTGATGCATGTCATAGAGAACCCGTCTGGTATTGTTAAATTAGGGATGCTAGTAAGGTCGTCTTTGAGCCATGTTTCACTTAGAAACATTATGTCTGGGTTCTCGTCCATTAGGAGAGTTCTTACCTCTGCATGGTGTTTAACCAGAGATCTGACGTTCAGCTGCATGATGGTGAGTGAGGTATCGTTCCTTTTAATCTCTTTATGGCTTGTCAGGCATGGTTCCGGTATGGCCAGATTACAAAGCTTGCAGTAGAGGGAGGTACGACCAATGCAACCTTCTATATTGTTGCATCTGGGGCCGATGTTAAGCGACCGCAGAGTGTTACTGTCGTAGACGATTTTTTGGGCAGGGGGTCTGGCGAGAGGCGAGGACTTGGCGAGGACGGGCAAAGACGGGCTTGCCTTGGGCGCGCCTTCGGCGCGCTGACGGCGCGCCCGCTGCGCCCGTCCGCTGCGCGTACGGTAATTGCACATCCCTAAGAAGGGGAAAGGGGGGGGTGGGTGTGGCCTAGAGGTAGGCGTGGCCTCTACTCCTCGCCGTCAATGGCGGCAAAACATTTGTTTTGAAGTGGGTCGTTGCAGCGAAGGAGTCGCTGTTTAAGCGTATCACTGGCCCGCTATGAAGGTGGCAACCAGGTGAGTGCGCGTTTTTAAAAAGAACAAAGTATTTACAAGTGACACAAGAATGATTCAAATTTTAAAAAGATTCCGTCGTCTCCCGGCTTCCGCCTCAGGAGATAGCAGGGTTCTGGTAATGTAGCGCTAGAGGCAGCGTTTATATAGTGCGGCGGGTGGGCGTGGCCTAGAGGTAGGCGTGGCCTCTACTCCTCGCCGTCAATGACGGCAAAACATTTGTTTTGAAGTGGGTCGTTGCAGCGAAGGAGTCGCTGTTTAAGCGTATCACTGGCCCGCTATGAAGGTGGCAACCAGGTGAGTGCGCGTTTTTAAAAAGAACAAAGTATTTACAAGTGACACAAGAATGATTCAAATTTTAAAAAGATTCCGTCGTCTCCCGGCTTCCGCCTCAGGAGATAGCAGGGTTCTGGTAATGTAGCGCTAGAGGCAGCGTTTATATAGTGCGGCGGGTGGGCGTGGCCTAGAGGTAGGCGTGGCCTCTACTCCTCGCCGTCAATGGCGGCAAAACATTTGTTTTGAAGTGGGTCGTTGCAGCGAAGGAGTCGCTGTTTAAGCGTATCACTGGCCCGCTATGAAGGTGGCAACCAGGTGAGTGCGCGTTTTAAAAAGAACAAAGTATTTACAAGTGACACAAGAATGATTCAAATTTTAAAAAGATTCCGTCGTCTCCCGGCTTCCGCCTCAGGAGATAGCATGGAATCTCATCTAGGCTGTCATTAACATGTCTACCCTCCACACCTAAGTTATGTAAAAGCGTAGCTTGTTTCCGTACAGCTGAAAAGTTTTCCCCTCCAATGGCCACTAAATATGAATCCAAGAGGGACTTCCACCTTTTCCAGGGCAAGATAGGGTCACCAACATCAGTTAGGAATTGTGGTGGTTGGGACATGCCTGAAGAAGCCATCTTTAGGAAGACCAAGAAAAGAAGAGAAATAACTAAAATATGAATGGTATCTAAAAGTAATGCTTAATGCTTGGTGAATTATAAGTACGATGTGCAGGTGAACATTACATTACAATTCCTAAAATCTATATATATCTACTACATCACCACTTTGTGTTCAAGATATAAATGAAAACCATTTAAAAGTGTGCGCATCACTGACACGCAATGTGAAAGGAATTTATAGGTTCATGCGAGATCAAGAGTGTGCGTTTCACTGATACGCGTCAGGAACATAGTTTAACGTCAAGTCAAAAGTGTGCGCATCACTGATACGCAAGGTGGCAATTGCTTCTGAAAAAAAATAATCACAAACAGGTTAAAGTGTGCGTATTACTGATACGCGTAAAATACAGTAGCTTAATGGTTGGCGAGACGCGATTGGCAGTGTCCACTTGCTTGAAAGAAGATGGCGGCACGTCGCGTCAGCGGACGTCAGCCGGGTGGTTCAAGGCACGTAGGTGCTGCTCCTGACAGTGAAGTCAACAATGATGAAGCGCGCGTCACGGAAAAGTGTTCGGCTATCGGGTGAGTGAAGCGCGTGAAGTTATTTTTTGAAAATCAAAAATGGTAGTTGGCCAATATCCACCAGCAGCTCGTTGAAAAGTATCCTCAGGGAGAACCACCAGGTACACGCAACTCAAAATTGAATCGCAGGCCAACAAGCCGTCTGGTCACACACAGGAGGGCGTCTTAAGATGTGTCTCACAAGTGACACGCAGATTAACGCTGACACTCCCAGCTCATCCTGTAGAAGCGGTTCAGAATAAAGGCAAACACTGCCACAACAAACTTCGGATTGTAGATGTCGGAAAGCAGTATAATTAGTTTCAGCACAACTTTAGTCCACTGCGGTCGAATGGTTTAATGTAATAGTTTTCCTTTTAGCTTCCAACAATACACAGTCAATTATAGTAGGAGAGGATTCAAGTACCATGAGGAGAACAATTAGTCAATAAGTACATCGAATAGGCAAAGTACCTGCAATTCACAGAATAAACGCTGGAACAGGTAATGGGTTCAATTTGGGGAAACTGGTGGTCATCAATTCCTGTCCCCGCGCAGGACACTCGTCGCCAGTGTAAAGAAGATTCCGATGATAAAAGAAATCCAAGGAGCAATCCAATAAGTATAGGAGATTTATTCCAGATACAGTGAAAGGACCACCAGTCCAAACAGAAGTTGACTTACAAATGTCAGGGATCAATCTCTCTAACCTTGCCAGCATTCTGTTGCTAGGCTATGACAGATAGAATACAGAACACAGCCCAGCAACACAGGCAAGGGATATACAAGTAACACTCATGGGCAGAAAAGAGGATGTAATAATATAAGTAAAACCACAACAAACTCCTTAGGGTCTTCAGACATGTGGGGCCAGTGAAAGTGAGGGACAATTCTGTCCCAAGTTTTGTTCTGGCCCAGGTGTCCCGCTAGGGGAATATCATGGGCTAGTGTCAATAGGAAGCACCTAAACTTCAGAGGTATAACCAACCTCCTGGATGCATCAGGCTTGGGGTCTCTACTCTCTAACTAAAGGAGTCCATCATCCCAATAGATTTTATGGGTGCCACTAGAATTCCCAGCAGCCTCATCAGCAGCTTGCTTTCTGGGGGGTTCAAGAGAGGGGCAGGTTTTCTGCTGCTGGCTCAGATCAGACCTGGAACGACTCCCTGTCCCCAAGAACTCAACCTGGTCAGGTTCAAGCTCCTCTGGGACAGTTCCTTCTTCAGGCTCAAGATCATCTCCCTCAGGAGACTGATCTGTATTCTGAGTCAGGTGGGAAGGCACTGCCTTAACCCTACTGCTCCTCCTCTTGGGAGGCACCTGGTCCATTATTCCAGAATCCAGGGCCTGTCCAGTTTTAGACATTTTGGCCTGTGACCTAGTCACAGCAAAGACATGAGCAGGGATCCTTAACATATCTGCATGTGTCCTGAGCTCCACTTCAGCCCAAGCTGAAGTTTCTAGATCATTGCCAAGCAAGCTCTGTACTGGTATGTCTACACTTACCACAACCTTCTTAAGGCCAGTTACCCCTCCCCAGGAGAAGTTAACAACTGCCAAAAAATGGTCTGTTCTGACATTGCTAGCATTGGTCACTTCAATCAATCAATCAATCAATCATATTATTTGTAAAGCGCACTATTTACCCATGAGGGTCTCAAGGCGCTGGGGGTGGGGGGTGCTGCTTCTGCTCGAAGAACCAGGTCTTGAGAAGTCTTCTTAAGGTAAGTAGGTCTTGGGTTTGTCGTAGGTGAGTGGGGAGGGTGTTCCAGGCCTTGGCGGCGAGGTGGGAAAAAGATCTGCCACCGGAAGTCGCTCTTTGGATGCGGGGGACTGCGGCGAGGGCGAGGCCGGCGGAGCGGAGCTGGCGGGTGGGGGTGTAGAAGCTGAGTCATCTGTTGAGGTACGCTGGCCCGGAGTTGTGAAGTGCTTTGTGTGCATGGGTGAGGAGCTTGAATGTTATCCTCTTGTTGACGGGGAGCCAGTGCAGGTCTCTCAGGTGGGGTGGGATGTGGCTGCGGCAGAGGATGACGAGGATCAGACGTGCGGAGGCGTTCTGGATGCATTGCAGCCATCTCAGGAGTTTGGCCGAAGCTCCAGCGTAGAGTGCGTTTCTGTAGTCCAACCTGCTGCTGACAAGGGCCTGGGTGACCGTTCTTCTCGTATCGGTGGGGATCCACTTGTAGATCCTGCGGAGCATACGGAGGGTGTTGAAGCAGGAGGAGGAGACCGCATTGATCTGCTTAGTAATGGAGAGGGTGGTAGTCGAGGATGACCCCTATGTTGCGTGCATGGTCGGTGGGTGTTCCCAGTATGGTCGGCCACCAGGAGTTGTCCTAGGCCGAAGGGGTGGATCTGATGATGAGGACCTCCGTCTTGTCCGAGTTCAGCTTCAATTGGCTGTTCCTCATCCATTCGGCGACAGCCTTCATTCCTTCGTGGAGGTTGTTTTTGGCGGTGTGGGGGTCTTTGGTGAGGGAGAGGATCAGCTGGGTGTCATAGGCGTAGGAGATGATGTTGAGGTCGTGCTGTTGGGTGACGTGGGCGAGGGGTGCCATGTAGATTTTGAACAGCATTGGGCTGAGGAATGAGCCCTGGGGTACGCCGCAGATGATCTCGGTGGCATCGGAGCGGAAGAGGGGGAGGCGGATGCTCTGTGTTCTGCCGGAGAGGAAGGATGTGGTCCAATCCAGGGCCTTCTCTTGGATCCCGGCGTCGTGGAGGCGTGATCATAGGGTGTGGTGGCAGACCGTGTCGAAGGCTGCTGACAGGTCCAGGAGGACGAGGGCCACTGTCTCCCTGTTGTCTAGCAGGGTCCTGGTGTCATCGGTGGCGGCGATGAGGGCGGTTTCGGTGCTGTGGTTGCTGCAGAACCCGGACTGGGATGGGATCAGGATGCTGTTCTCCTCAAGGTAGTGGGTCAGTTGTTTGTTGACGGTTTTCTCGATGACCTTCGCTGGGAACAGGAGCAGGGAGATGGGCCGGAAGTTCTTGAGGTCCTTGGGGTCCGCCTTGGGTTTCTTGAGTAAGGCGTTGTTCTCGGCACGCTTCCAGCTTTCCGGGAAGGTGCGAAAGAAACAGCGAAAAATGTGATGGGTCGAATGTATGTTGCAGGCCCTGCGAGATGGACTGGTGTGGCTGGAATGTGTGAGGATACGATTGAGAGTGTAAAATCGATTCAGGCCGAAGCTACGGAGAGTGAGAAAAACGTGTGGAGAGAAACTACGGGTAGATTGGCAGGCTCTGTCTGACTTTGAAACAACAGTTCAGGTTCAGTGGTGTCCAATCTTAAAGGTGAAGGCACAGCTGCTTGCAAGACATCGTCATCTCCTTTCTCAGACCTTGTCCATATCAATTCAGCGTCGCTAAACGGTGTGAATTTCGGTAATCTCTCAGTTTCGATGTCTGCGATACCTCCGCGGATCCACTGGTCGTACGGCAGTGGTAAGGGTACCCTCTTACAGTGTACGCTGTGGATCCAATTTCTTTTTCCGAAGACTTTTACAGATGTCCTTGTAGACAACAACACCTGGTGAGGGCCCGTCCAACGGGGCTGATCGTTATTAGTCCTCTGAAAATTCTTTACCAGGATCCAATCACCAGGATTGATAGTATGACCTGGGTCCACGGATGCTGGTGGCAAGCTATCATGAACCTGTTGATGCAAGACACGCAATTTAGCCGTCAGGTCATACAAATAGTCCACCAATACAGGATAATCGATGTCACTAAATTTCGTTGGTCTCGGCACTCCCCACACATTTGCCGGTCGGCCAAAAACAATTTCATACGGACTAAGTCCAATTCGGGAATGCACTGTAGTTCTAGTTGAAAAAAGTGCCAATGGCAAGGCATCGGGCCATTGGAGATCAGAACTCGCCTGAATCTTGGCTAACTTCAGCTTCAGAGTGCCATTATAGCACTCCACTAACCCAGCTGATTGGGGATGATTCGCAGCGTGGAATTTCTGCTTTATGCCCAAACCCTCACATACTCTCTTCATGATCCTGCCCACAAACTCACTTCCGTTATCACTCCACACCATCCTTGGCAACCCGAACCTAGGGAAATATTCTTTGAGCAAGACTTTAGCTGTGGACAAGGCAGTATTATCTTTTAGGGGGTATGCCTCTACCCATCTAGAAAAGGCACAAACAACTACAAGGACGTATTTCAAATTGTTGCATCTTTCCATGTGGATAAAATCCAATTACAAAACCTCGAACGGATACGTCGGAGGCGCGAAGTGACCAGCTGGAGTTGGAGTTCCCTTACCAGGATTATACATCAGACACACCATACAATTCTTGACCACATTCTCCGCACACTTGGGAATTCCTCCATTCTCCCACACTGGAGCCAACAGCTTACAAATCCCTTTCGCACTGATGTGAGACATTCCATGTGCCATCGTAGCCACCGCAAGCACATACCCATCGGGTAACATCCATCTATGGTGCTCCGACAACTCGAATCCAATCTACCCGTAGTTTCTCTCCACACGTTTTTCTCACTCTCCGTAGCTTCGGCCTGAATCGATTTTACACTCTCAATCGTATTCTCACATATTCCAGCTACACCAGTCCATCTCGCAGGGCCTGCAACATACATTCGACCCATCACATTTTTCGCTGTTTCTTTCGCAACTTCGTCCGCAAATGCGTTACCACAGCCAACATCATCCGTAACCTTTCGGTGAGCGCTACACTTCACAATAGCAACTTGCTTCGGCAGAGTAAGTGACTCAAGAAGCTCATTCACCAGCTGTCCATGTTGGATTTTAGTCCCATGCGACGTGAGGAATCCTCTCTCTTGCCACAAGCATCCAAAACTGTGTGCTACACCAAACGCATACTGACTATCGGTATATACACTCACTCTCTTTCCTTCAGACAAGACACATGCTCTTGTTAATGCGATCAATTCCGCTGCTTGTGCTGAATTATAGCTCACTCGTGCAGTTTCAACAATCGTACACAATGTCGTCACGGCATATGCCGCAGTCGTATCACCATTCGGGAGCTTGTAGCATGGCCCATCAACCCATAGCATACCATCTGGATTTGAAAGAGGAGTATCTTTTAGATCAACTCTACCCTTCGTTTCCTCTTCTGTCCTAAGAAAGCAATCATGCTGTTCTTGACCATTCCTATCCACAGAAATTGGCAACAATGTCGCTGGATTTGATACATTACACCGTTTAATGTGCACGTGACTGGCCAAAAGCGTCAACTCATAACCCAACAACCTTGCACTAGTAAGATGCTGAGTCTTTGTTCTGTTCAATAAGGTATCCACTGCATGTGGAACCATCACCACCAACGTATTATCCATCACCAACCCAGCAGACTGTCGGATGGAAACAGCCGCTGCTGCTGTAGCTCTCAAGCAACTCGGCAACGCTCTAGCTACCGGATCCAGAGTCGACGAGAAATACGCACATGGACGCTGCTTCTCACCAAACTGCTGCGTCAAAACTGACAATGCACAACCCTCTCTCTCATGAACATAGAGTGTAAAAGGCTTACTGTAGTCAGGAGTGCCCAACACCGGAGCAGAACACAACGCGTCACGCAATTCAGAAAAACTTTTATGACAATCGTCAGACCAGGGAAGAGGACTCGGTGTATCCTTACAAGTCAAAGCCAACAAAGGTTTTGCCAACAAGGAAAAATTCGGAATCCACTGTCTACAGTACGACGTGATACCCAAGAAAGCGCGTACCTCTCTCTGCGTACTAGGCACAGTCATTTGAGCAATCGCTTGGATTTGTTCTGGGGTCAACCTTCTTCCCTCCTTTGACAAGAGATGACCTAAGAATGTCACCTCTTGGCGACAGTACTGTAACTTTGAAGGTGACACTTTATGATGCAAATCAGACAAATGTTGTAACAACGAAAGAGTAGTTTCTTTACAAGTTTCCTTATCATCAGCAGCCACTAACAGATCGTCAACATACTGAATAAGAGCAGCACCCGCAGGCAACACAATAGTATCAAGCTGAGTTTTCAAAGCCTGACTATAGATGGACGGACTTTCGCAATAGCCTTGAGGAGCGAGCTTAAACCGGAAGCTTCGTCCTCCCAAACAGAAGCCAAAAATATCTCTACTTTCTTCGGCGATTGGAATACTAAAGAAAGTGTTCTTCAAGTCTATGATGGAGAACCAGGCAGCTGAAGCTGGAATCAAAGTCAACAAAGCAGTAATGTCCGGAACAACAGAAAACTGGGGCACAACAATCTTATTAACCTCTCGAAGGTCAATCACAAACTGATACTCAGGCTGCTGAGAAGAATCAGTACGCTTCAAGACAGGCAGAATAGGACTGTTACACACATTACCTCTCGTCTCTTCGATCACACCTTTCTCAATTAAATCATAAATGATCGCTAAAAGCGCTCTTTCACCATCACTCGAAATCCGATATTGGGGAATACGTGGCAATCTAACATTCGATTTGAGCGTCACAACATATGGTGGAATCCCCAAAAGACCCACATCATTAGGACCAGTAGCCCAAAGAGTATCAGGGAGACAATGCAATTCCAGTGGAAGCTGATCTCTAGACAGATACATCGGAGAGGTCACTCTCTTACCCAATGTAAGGTGTACTCCCGAAGGAGAACAATACAATGTCGCGTGCAGTCTCTTTAACAAATCCAGACCCAACAAATTCTCACCACAACCTGTCATTAGAATAAGGGGTGCTTCCAATTCACAAGGCCCAATAGAAAGAGACAAGGGACTAGAAACTGGATTACGAACCGGGGTGCCAGAAAATCCCACTGAAATATTCGTTAAGCCAGACAAAGGTGCGCCAGGGTGTTTAGAGTGCATGATAGAACTCTTCGCTGCACCAGTATCCAAAAGAAAAGGATCTACCACACCCGATGTAACCACTGCAACATAAGGTCCATCCTGGTCTACTGGAACTGACACTACTCCCTCTCTTTGTCCTTGGCTGTCCTAGCAATCATTATAGCCAGTACTCTCACTCTCAACATAGCGATCGTCCACATAATATTGCGGAGATCTGCCAGTCTGTACGTTCTGCTGATCAAAATAATTCATAGACGTCTGTGGGGGAAAAGAACGTTCGTTCTGGGGGAACGCGCCACGTCCTCTACCCCTAGACACCTGCTGGAAACGACCACGACCTCTTGGAGCCAACATACCGCTCGCACGTTGTCGTAAAACAGGGCACTCATTCTTATAATGACCTTCCTCTCTACAATACGCACACTGATTCAGACCCAAAGGTGGTCTTGGAGGAAAATACTCAGATTTCTGTGACAGTCTCTGAAACGATGGAGGTTGCTGAAACTGTAGACGTTGCTGTGATTCTTGCTGATTTGAGCGAGGCGGATACGCCTGCTGCAGAAGAACCTTCGTTTTTAAGTCTTTTGTCTTTTTCTCTAATCTATCTTTCTCATCCTTCTCCCTATTCTCGTAGTACTGTGCAGTCGCCAATATCTGGGCCGACGAAGAGACAGCCCAAGAACTCTCGGAATCTTTCAACTTATTACACAGTTCGGGAAGTACGAAACAAACGTATCTACGAACAATCTCTGGCCACCTTCCGTACTCATATCTTGACCGCTATGATCTATAAAAGTCTCTTCAAACCTGGTGAAGAAATCAGACACACTTTCGTCCTTCCTCTGCTTACATGCTGTCAACTTGTCCCAATTCACTCGTAACGCTGGCATCATCGTTTTCATCATATTAATAATTCTACCGGGCAAATCCGCAATTAGAGGCTCAGGTTTAGCTCCTCCTACCTGTCTAGAATCTGCAGCTGCAATATTCACCCATGTATCACCTAATTCTACAGTATGATCCTCGTGGCGAATCTTCGCCCACAACGGTTAAGGGACTACATTACCCAATAATATATCCACATCAGCTAGATTCATAATGCATGCGTCAACTGTCTGGGACAACTCCTTATAATACCCCGCGGAATTCTTACGGGGGTCGGGTAAGGTTTGCTTAAGAGCCAAAACCTCAGCTCTCTTCCAAGGGACATGTATCCAAACTCTTTGGAAATGAGCCAAAATAGGTGGATTAGCGTTTGCGTCTCCCTCTCTCCAAACTGGAGGAACCTCTCTCATTGGAAATTGTCGTACCTTCTTTCTAACTGAGGCATCAGGCTCAAACAATGGCTTTGGAGGAAGTGCAGACCTATATGTAAGAAGTGTCACTACCGCATCCTCGACACCAGCTCCCACTATCGTCCCTTTGGCGAACTCACTCTGAATATCAAGCAGTCCAACTCCAATTCATCATCTTCCCACTGTTCCCGAAGCAAAGTACACATCCTATCAAAAACATACCGCTGCGTCGGCTCTTTCTACTGTAGGAACGTATTCAGCACCGCTCCCGGATCATACCTAGAAACATTCGTAACCCACCTACGAGCCAACGAATCCAACACTCCACGCTCCACAGAACCAGGGAGCTGACTACGTCTCTGTCTGTCATCAGAAACGGGGGTCGTGACTAGCGACCCAAATAGAGGAGTTAGGAAATTAGTAACAGTGTCAGCTACTCGCCGACGAACAGAAGGGGAAGCAGTCATAAGAACAGGAGACAAGGTACCTTGCGATGGCAAAGAAAAAGACGCAGAAGTGGAGGAAGTCGAAGGGACAGGAGCAGGAGGCAAAGCAGTCTGAGTCAAGGCAGGCAAAGGTAAAGTAGGCAACCCAGGAAGAGGGGGTGCCGGAGGAACCTGAACCAACTGTGGAACAGGAAAAGGGGGTTGCGGAGGGACTAAAGGCTGACCAGCAACCTGTTGTACAACAAGCGGTAATATCGGTGCAGTAGCACCTTGCACGTAAGGGGGAGGTGACTTTAACAAGTAAGACATTAATGGATCCTTTTCGGCATCCTTAACAGGATTCACAGGAGGGGGTGACAAAACTGGATAACATTTGTCAATAGCCATATGATGTTGCCTATTTGACACCTCAATCGCTTTACCTTCTTCATCTTCTTTAAACTGCCTAGCAGCTTGCATTATCGATACACCCTTCTCTCTCTTATCTCTTTTAGCTTGTTTTATCTCTCGTTGTCTGGCTTCTTTGCGCCAAAGGTGGAAGGAGTCGAACATTGCCGGCCGGGCTTTCTTCCTACATAATTTCGCTTCCAAATTGTCTAAAATCTCTGTTTCAAAACTACCATGTTGGGGCCATCGTAAGACACCATCTTTCCTAGTGTAGCGGACCCATACTTCATTGAACGTAATGGGGCCCATGCCGTGTTTAGAGTAGAGCTCATAAGTCAGAGTTCCAACTGGAGGTATCGGACACGAATCCTCCAATCGGAACTTCCTGTTATAACCACAACAAAACCAAGTACCAAATTTGCTACGATTAGGCATCTTCGCTCACTAATCGAGCTTCAAACTTCAAGGGGCCATCTCTACCGATACACTCGTAAATATACGAGACCCTCGGCTTTGGAAATTGCAATTTTCAAATCAAAACTAAGGACCAAACAAACTAAGAACCAAACTAAGACCAAGCAAAACCAAGAACCGATCAAACTAAGGACCAAGTAAAACTAAGAACCAAACAAATTGTGGGAGCGACCCACTTATACTTAACCAAGTTGTCTGCTACGCCACCCAGAAGATCCGTCAGTCGTCTCGCCTTACGAAGTTTCACACAAAAGGGGGGTGTCCAAGACAGGGCGACAGTCAGGGCAGCGGTCCTTACGTAGCTGTCAGAAGGGGGAAACCTCGTGGAAAAGACCTTCGGTCCACGTTTTCGACATGCAGGGGTCGCTGAAGTCGGGGCCCTCCTCCAGAGTTTCCTCACGAAGTTCCTCTCGATCCTCGGGCTTGGACCGGTACCGCTTGATGTCGCCCAACGTTGGGCGCCAACTGAAGAACCGGGTATTTAGAACCCAGCGGCGTCAGGGGCCGCCCAAAGTCTTCGGGTTCACCTGTCTTAGATTACAGAGACACAGGATACTTCTTGGTGGCGTCAGAGATCGAACTTATTGGCTGCAGCCAGTAACAGAAGTCCTAGAAGTCATCACGGTATGAGTTCTCAGGAGACTGCTCAAATTTACAAAGCAAGTCACCCCTTTTTATGCCAAAAACATCACATTCCAGACAGACACCCATTATTTTACAAATTGTCCAATCGCATGTAACCACACCAAAAGTATCGCATGACGGTAAAACCCACTTTTCAGGTGTCCGGCCCATGATCAATCATCGAACAATCCCAACATTCTTCTTTAGACAAGCCGGACAGACCCATAATAAAGAGACCACAACCCATATCGTAAATGGACCATAAAAGAAGAAACAGAAACAGATAGAAGTAGGATGGGGCATGTTTGTGTGCAATAAAACTTTACGAGATCCCGTGCTCTGACCCTTAATCAAGATCAGCTAGCGGGCGGGAACAGGTTTGGCAGGGTCGGCCTCAGGCAACGAGGTCAGTTCACTCAAGTCATGTAGGAGTCAGCACAAACTCGAGCTAAAGTGCGCTTGACTAAAAAGCTTGTTTAACCACAGTCATCGGCCTATGTGAGGGCAACCAGAAAATGGCTACCATGCGCAAAATGGAACCCAGGGTTTGGAACGAAAACCCTAAATACGCAGTGAATCCATTGGTGTAATGTGACGAAAACACACGTACTAGCCGAACTCACTAGTTACGGTTCGCTGTTACCAAAATCGTAACGGAACCATGATATTTATAGCGCAGATTCAGATTTCACGGAACCTCAGGTTGCGTCTTGAAGGAGATGTTGATTGCTTTCCAGGGATGGGGTGCGGTGGCTGTACTGGCTTTGTTGAAGATGTGGTGTGGGCATGGTTCTGAGGGTGATCCTGAGTGGATGGTGTTCATGATCTTGCTGGTGTCGTTGATGTTGGTCCAGGAGAGCAAGCGGTTGGTGTGGGTGGTGGTCGTGGGGGCAGAGGTCTCTGTGGTTGTCGGGGCGGTCGTGACGTTGAAGCTGTCCTGGATGTCGGTGATCTTGCGGTGGAAGAGGTGGCCAGCGAGTCGCAAAGGTCTTGCGAAGGTGGGATGTCGTTGGTGTTGGAGCTGGGGTTGGAGAGTTCCTTCACGATGTTGAAGAGCTCTTTGCTGTTGTGTGCGTTGTTGTCTAGGCGGTCTTTGAATGAGGTCCTTTTGGCGGATCTGATGAGGTGATGATGTCTGCGGGTGGCGTTCTTGTGGGCTGCGTAGCTGTCCGGTGTTCGTTCACGGAGCCAGTTCTTCTCCAGTTTTGGGCATGTTCGTTTGGAGGCCTGGAGGTCTTCGGTGAACCAGCTGGCTTTCTTGCTGGTTTGACTGTTGGAGGGTTTCTTGAGTGGGGCGAGGGTGTTGCCGCAGTCGTAGAGCCACTGTTTGAGGTTGCGGGCGGCGATGTCGGCGGCGGTGGGGTCGGAGGGTGGCCTCTGGGCAAGGGTTTTGGTTAGCTGGTCTTCGGTGACTTTGCACCAGCAGCGGCGGGGCATCTGTTGGGTGCGGTGGTGCATGGTGGGTTTCCAAAAGGTGAAGTGGATGCAGCGATGCTTGGTCCAGTGGAGTACTGTGGTGTGGTTGAGGGAGACATGGGGGCTTGCGGAGAAGATGGGGTCGAGGGTGTGGCCGGCGGCATGGGTGGGTGTTGTGACGAGTTGTCTGAGTCCAAGGTTGGCGAGGTTGGCGATCAGGGTGGTGGAGTTGGTGTCATTCTTGTTCTAGATGTGGAAGTTCAGGTCCCCGAGGAGGATGAACTCCGTAGAGGCGAGGGCGTGTGTGCTGATGAAGTCGGCGATGGAGTTGCTGAACTGTGGTTGGGATCTGGGGGGTCTGTAGATGAGGGTTCCTCTGAGGGTGGTGTTGGGGTCGGTATGGATCTGGAAGTGCAGGTGTTCGTCGGAGTTGGTAGAGACCTTGAGGGTGGACTTGTGGACAATGGCGATTCCTCCCTCCAACTCCGTTGGTGCCGGCTCTGCGGGTTATCTTGTAACCATCCGGGATGGCTATGGCGATGTTGGGTGCTGAGGCGGGGTTCAGCCAGGTCTCTGTCAGGAAGGCGATGTCTGGGGATGTTGAGTCGAGTAGGTCCCAGAGTTTGACGGCGTGTTTGCGGGCAGAGCGGGTGTTGAGGAGGATGCATCTGAGGTGGTTGGGTGCTTTCCTGTGCGGTGGTTTGCCGTGCGGATCCTGGTGAAGCTGCAGTTCCGGCAGGTGAAGGGTCCTTGGGTGCACTTCGGGGTGGCCCGGCAGCAGGTGTGTCCTCGTCCGGGATTGAGTGCATGGAGGGTGCTAGCATCATAGCGGCGTCGGGCGTGGTGGCGTTCGCGGGGGCCAGGGGTTCTGAAGAGTATAATCTGCCCAGGATCCACAAGATCTTTTGTCACCATTGTGACACTTGCTCCAGTGTCCCTGAATGCCAAAGCCTCTTTTCCTTTTATTAAAGGCTGTTGTCTGTATTTGTCGAAGTTACTGGGACTCACAAAGGAGGACATATCCATGCCCCATTGTTAGAAATGGGATTTCTGGTTGGCTAAGGCTTGCGCCAAAGTCAGGCAGAAACCACCACTCTTGTCAGGGCAAGGAAGTTACACGCCAAAGATAACCCCTGCTCACCCCCTTGGTAGCTTGGCACGAGCAGTCAGGCTTATCTCTGAGGCGATGTGTAAAGCGTTTGTTCGCGCACCCAGCAACAACACCCAAGGCCCACCACAAAGGAAACTCCACACAAGGTATTCTATAAAAATAGCCTTTGTATTATACACAACCCATTAGATAAAAACACACACTCTACAATGTGCCAACAGGCACGGGCAGAATTTACAAGGGATTATATATACAGGGGACAGGGCCACATGGACCACTGTCAGGAATTAGCACTTTGTAGAAATAGCAATTAGAACGTAGGAATAATATTTTAGAACATAGCACATACAATCACTGTAGCACTAAATTACACCTAGCACACAACCAGTCACTACTGGTATCAGGTAAGTACCACCTACGCAACCCTAACCACCTTAGGAAAATATTGCGCAGGGAATCAGGACCTCACTAGCACCACCTGTGTTAGTGGGAAAACAACCACCTCAGTATCACAATACCTGTAGGGGTCTAAGCACATAAACACATGATGCATAACATTCAGAGGTGTAAAGCAAAGCACATGACGCATAACCATACATTCAGAGGTGCAGGGAAACACAATTGCGCAAGAACTCACATAAGCCACTACCTGTGGCAGTCCCTAGGCCAACTGGCCGTGAAGGGGCAAGGCTGCCCGGTGTCCCAGTAAGGTTAGGGCGCGCCGGCGCAGGCTGCGCAAGCCAGAACACCGAGGCCACAACCTAAACGTTGCAGTTGCCCACTAAGTGCTGGGCAACTGGAGAGATGCTGTGGCACCACTGTGCCTTGTTAAACAAATATGGCGGGGGAGTTGGAGCCTCTCCTGGGCTCTAATATGTCACACTTGTGGCCCCCTGAGCCTCGCAGGCTCTAAACAACTTTGAGGGGCAAGGTGGGAGTGGCCCGCTGCCACCTGGGGCCACTCAATCCCAAAAGAAATGCCCCCAACGTTGGAGAAATGCCCCCTGAGCCTCGCAGGCTCTAAACACCAATGGGCCCCGCTTTGGAGCGACCTCGCGCTCCCAACAACGCTCTGCCCGCGTTGGAGCCTCTCGGGGGCTCACGGACACTGCCCCCGATGTCAGAGCCTCAACCGGGCTCTGGCTCAATCACCGCCCGTGGGGGACCGAGGAGAGACCGGCGGGAACACCCCCACTCACCGGCTCTCCGCGGCGTCGTCCCTTCTCTTCCCGGGGCCGGAGATCTGCAGCAAATGCGGAGCCTACGGGCCCCGGACACGACGGCAGCTCGTCCCAGTGCGGGGTGGGCTCCCGCCTGGGTAGGACGCTTCTCCTCCGGTCAAGGGCACCGGGCGCAGGGTAGGCTCCTGCCTGCTCCGGGGCCCCCAAAACCAGCCGCGCTGCTTCGGTAGGAGGCGGGGTAGGCTCCCGCCCTCCTACTTCCAGTTCCGGTTGTCCCGGAGTCCCGCCCCCGGCCTGCCTGACTCTCGGGATCGCCCGGACCAGGCTGCAGCGGTGATTTTTAGATCGCGGCAACAGTTTCACGTCGCGGGGTGGGCACCCGCGACGTAGGGGAAATAAACGGGGTGGGCACCCGCAACGTAAATGATCAAATAAGCGGGGTGGGCACCCGCCAACGAGTGGCAATGTCCCTGGCAGGGTGGGCACCTGCCAGGAGGCTTTAAAATCCGCAAAGACGGGTCAAATGCCGGGTGGGCACCGGCTTCCCCAAATAAAGCGCTCCTAGCGCTACGGCCAAAGGAAAAGCGCTCTGGAAGCGCTGGGGGTACCATAAAAAGCGCTCCTAGCGCTATTTGCAAGATAAAAGCGCTCCCAGGCGCTTAGGGGTGCCAGTAGCCACAAAAGTCCAGCAAAGTCCTTCCCTGCATGCAGCAGGGCAGGGGTGGGGGGCAAGGCTAGGCCCAGAGCCAGCTCACTGGGCCTCCAGGCAGGGAGGTAGTCCAAGTGGCGGTCCTCTGGTCCAGCAGCAGCCCCCCTCAGGTAAGATCCTGGCAGAGAACAGTTTCTGTGGGGACACAGCCCCATTTTTATACAGGCAAACCCTTTGTTCTGGGTTCAGGGTGAGGGGGAAAACCAGTCGCAGCTGGTTGGGGAGCACCCTTGATGTGCTCAGCCCCTCACTCTATTCACTGGCAGGGCTAGGGTCGTCAGTCGCACCACAGGGGGCGGGGCCAGCATTGTGTGTGGAAAACCCTGTCCTATTCAGGACCCAGGTGTACTCCTCCCACCCATCTAGCTGCTGATCTCCCCATTCACCACTGGGTGACTCATCCTGACTCTGGGGAATCCCTAGCCCGTCACATGACACGACCAGCCAATCACGCGACAGCCACACTGCACACAGAAGTGCCCACTTCTAGAAGTGGCACTTCCACACTAGGTACATGCATGCCGCACACATCATCGCGCAGCATTCACTTCCACGAGTCCGCACATACCAAACTTGGGCCTGCACACCCCACGCATCAGGAACTACTAGGGACACATACACTCCCCATGCATTCCTATGGGAGGGCAGGCCTATCTCACCACATGCACTCAGAGCACGCACGCACTTTACCCTGGGACACAGGGAAAGTGCGCAGAAACCAAAAAAATTACCACACCAAGTCACCAATAAAAAGCCGAAAAGTCCAGGGGTGAACCTGCCAGAAGGGCCAAGTCCAACACAACCCCCTTCCAGCCAAAACGCAGGGCAGACCAATCACCACCGTGATGGACTTCCCTGCTTGGGGCGATAGAACACGGACGCGGGCCCGCAACTGCATGGACACCCTCCGGTTCTACGCCACGGTGAACCCATGGAATTCTTTTTAACACCACTGTCTGGACCAACTGGGCTACCCCACTGGTACTCCCAAGCTGTCCGCGGCCAAGACCAGGCCCTAGGCCACCCAGGTGCCACTGGTCTTTGCCTAACCACAGAGTGGGGGGTAGTAACCCTGGCACATAGCGGCCATTCTCCACTCTTCCTCTCTGAAAGACAGGACTAGACTGCCACTGGTTCTCCAGCCTAGGGTCTACACCCTCAGGCGGACTAGGAGTCTCAGGGAAGGCTCTCCTCCCCCTACCTCTTCTCCTAGGGTTCCTCCTCCTCTGGCGAGGGGTACACCTAGAACGCCATTCCAACCCAGGGTTTAACCCCTCAGGTTGTACCGGGGGCAGAGGTGGGCTCTCCCACCCTCTGCACCCCCTTCCAGAACCCTGCTCCCTACCAACTGGGGCGGTACCTCTGGAAGAAGAACTGGTCGGGACGCTGATTACAGACGTCCCACCCTTCAGGTCAGGCTGATCCTGAACCTGGCCTCCCAACCTCCGGCCTAGAACCTTTGGTGGAATAATTGCCTGGCACTCCAGGACTTCTGGGGATTTCCACTCCATCCCCCTGAGGCTATCAAAGGACACATACGTCAAGCGACTGTCTGTCTGGCGCTGATCTCCCGTCCCCTGTCCACCTGACAGTGCGCGGAGATCCCCCAGAACAGAAGTGGTGCCACCCTGGTCACTACACGGGATCCTAGCCCAACTGGGTAGTCCCTGACCCACAGGCTCTTCCACTGGGAAACTCATCCCCCAATCACTCCTCACACTGGACTCCTGTACCCTCCCTACCGGAGCGGTACTGCCAGACTCTAGAACCACAGGAGCCCTGGTTACAGGTGCTCCAGGTCCTCTACTCACCAGGAGATCTCCCTCAAATGGGCTAACAGGACAGCCTAGGTCCCCAACTTGGTGTTCCCTCATGGAACCATCCAAGTCCTGAGGCAGGGTTTCGTACGTCAGGGGACCCTCGGTCACCCTCTCACTCCTGCTCCACTGAGCCAGGCAGTGAGCCCCTACACCCTCCTCGCTATCCTGGGACCTAGCTGGGCTACACTGAGCCTCTTCCACCACGCTGGGCTGGAAGATACCTGACCCACTACTTTTGGAGTCACTCCCTAATGACTCTAGAGAACCTCTAGCCCTTTCCCAGCGCTCTGCTTCCTCCGCCAGGTCAAATGGCTCAGACAATCCACACCCCAACAGGTGTTGGCGCAGCCCCGGCACACAACAACTGAGCAGGTGTTCTTTGAGAACCAGATTACACAGTATATCAAAATCACTTGCTGTGGAAATCCAATCAAACATTGCATCCTCACATCCATCCACAAACTCCTCCCAAGTCTGGTGAGACAGTTTCCTACTGCCCCTGAATTTCAACCGTAACTCCTCCTCCTGGGGAACAGGTACCAGACTGGGGGAACTGGGACTGGGATTTCCTACACTGGAATCTACATCGCTACTACCACTGGACTCAACCCTCCCTGGGGAGTCCAGAAAATTAAAACTGCGCGCAGGGGATAGTCTACCCTCCAGAGCTACTTTGCCTCTGGTGGAGGCCCTCTCAGCCTCCTCTACCCTCTCCCGCGCCAAGACCCACTCAGTCTCTCGCTGTTGCTTCCTGGCCTCCAGCTGCGCCATAGCCTGAGCATGCTCTAACCTGAGCTTCTCTAACGCCAGCTGGTGCTCCCTTTCTTTCCTCCTATCTTCCCACTCCTCTGGGGACAGGGAAAGGGATGAGGCGCTGCCTCCTACGCTGGACCCAGCAAGGGACGCCCTACCTATGGGGTCCTCACTCTCTACTGGCGTCCAGGTATTGTCATCCTCTACCTCCTCTTCTGACTCTTCCTCTGTACAGTACCTTTCTAACTCCTGCCTCTGGCGCCAAGCTAGCTCATAGGGATCACAAGCAGGCTCCATTCTGGCGGACGTTATGGTAAAAATTATACAGGGAACCTAGGGGTCTGAGTTTCACACAGGAGCACACAATTCACAAAAAGATTCAGCAAGCTCTCTAACCCAGAGAACTCACACTCACTTGCCTAGTGCCACTCACCACTCATCCACACACAACCCTCCCCTCGGACTGGTAAGGCAGTTTCTACCACCCCTGATTCCTCAACCTGACCACCACGTGACACAGGTACCAACTCTGGGCGCAGGGCGGGGGACAAATGTACTGGACACTATGACGCTGCCACCACTGGATCCCACCCTCTGGTGAATCCAGAAAACACAATGCACTAAGGGGGATGATCTACCCTCCCGAGCTAGGGACACCTAACTCACAGTGCACAAAACCACATTTCCAAAGAAATGACAATTAAAAACAAACTTTAAAACAATAATCCCTATACCATGTGATTTATCTAAATGCAGAGTTTTGTAGTGCGGCCAGTTGCCGCTGCGGTACAGCGCAAACGCAAGTCCAAATCCCACCGCTGATCACCAATGTTAGAAATGGGATTTCTGGTTGGCTAAGGCTTGCGCCAAAGTCAGGCAGAAACCACCACTCTTGTCAGGGCAAGGAAGTTACACGCCAAAGATAACCCCTGCTCACCCCCTTGGTAGCTTGGCACGAGCAGTCAGGCTTATCTCTGAGGCGATGTGTAAAGCGTTTGCGCGCGCACCCAGCAACAACACCCAAGGCCCACCACAAAGGAAACTCCACACAAGGTATTCTATAAAAATAGCCTTTGTATTATACACAACCCATTAGATAAAAACACACACTCTACAATGTGCCAACAGGCACGGGCAGAATTTACAAGGGATTATATATACAGGGGACAGGGCCACATGGACCACTGTCAGGAATTAGCACTTTGTAGAAATAGCAATTAGAACGTAGGAATAATATTTTAGAACATAGCACATACAATCACTGTAGCACTAAATTACACCTAGCACACAACCAGTCACTACTGGTATCAGGTAAGTACCACCTACGCAACCCTAACCACCTTAGGAAAATATTGCGCAGGGAATCAGGACCTCACTAGCACCACCTGTGTTAGTGAGAAAACAACCACCTCAGTATCACAATACCTGTAGGGGTCTAAGCACATAAACACATGATGCATAACATTCAGAGGTGTAAAGCAAAGCACATGACGCATAACCATACATTCAGAGGTGCAGGGAAACACAATTGCGCAAGAACTCACATAAGCCACTACCTGTGGCAGTCCCTAGGCCAACTGGCCGTGAAGGGGCAAGGCTGCCCGGTGTCCCAGTAAGGTTAGGGCGCGCCGGCGCAGGCTGCGCAAGCCAGAACACCGAGGCCACAACCTAAACGTTGCAGTTGCCCACTAAGTGCTGGGCAACTGGAGAGATGCTGTGGCACCACTGTGCCTTGTTAAACAAATATGGCGGGGGAGTTGGAGCCTCTCCTGGGCTCTAATATGTCACACTTGTGGCCCCCTGAGCCTCGCAGGCTCTAAACAACTTTGAGGGGCAAGGTGGGAGTGGCCCGCTGCCACCTGGGGCCACTCAATCCCAAAAGAAATGCCCCCAACGTTGGAGAAATGCCCCCTGAGCCTCGCAGGCTCTAAACACCAATGGGCCCCGCTTTGGAGCGACCTCGCGCTCCCAACAACGCTCTGCCCGCGTTGGAGCCTCTCGGGGGCTCACGGACACTGCCCCCGATGTCAGAGCCTCAACCGGGCTCTGGCTCAATCACCGCCCGTGGGGGACCGAGGAGAGACCGGCGGGAACGCCCCCACTCACCGGCTCTCCGCGGCGTCGTCCCTTCTCTTCCCGGGGCCGGAGATCTGCAGCAAATGCGGAGCCTACGGGCCCCGGACACGACGGCAGCTCGTCCCAGTGCGGGGTGGGCTCCCGCCTGGGTAGGACGCTTCTCCTCCGGTCAAGGGCACCGGGCGCAGGGTAGGCTCCTGCCTGCTCCGGGGCCCCCAAAACCAGCCGCGCTGCTTCGGTAGGAGGCGGGGTAGGCTCCCGCCCTTCTACTTCCAGTTCCGGTTGTCCCGGAGTCCCGCCCCCGGCCTGCCTGACTCTCGGGATCGCCCGGACCAGGCTGCAGCGGTGATTTTTAGATCGCGGCAACAGTTTCACGTCGCGGGGTGGGCACCCGCGACGTAGGGGAAATAAACGGGGTGGGCACCCGCAACGTAAATGATCAAATAAGCGGGGTGGGCACCCGCCAACGAGTGGCAATGTCCCTGGCAGGGTGGGCACCTGCCAGGAGGCTTTAAAATCCGCAAAGACGGGTCAAACGCCGGGTGGGCACCGGCTTCCCCAAATAAAGCGCTCCTAGCGCTACGGCCAAAGGAAAAGCGCTCTGGAAGCGCTGGGGGTACCATAAAAAGCGCTCCTAGCGCTATTTGCAAGATAAAAGCGCTCCCAGGCGCTTAGGGGTGCCAGTAGCCACAAAAGTCCAGCAAAGTCCTTCCCTGCATGCAGCAGGGCAGGGGTGGGGGGCAAGGCTAGGCCCAGAGCCAGCTCACTGGGCCTCCAGGCAGGGAGGTAGTCCAAGTGGCGGTCCTCTGGTCCAGCAGCAGCAGCAGCCCCCCTCAGGTAAGATCCTGGCAGAGAACAGTTTCTGTGGGGACACAGCCCCATTTTTATACAGGCAAACCCTTTGTTCTGGGTTCAGGGTGAGGGGGAAAACCAGTCGCAGCTGGTTGGGGAGCACCCTTGATGTGCTCAGCCCCTCACTCTATTCACTGGCAGGGCTAGGGTCGTCAGTCGCACCACAGGGGGCGGGGCCAGCATTGTGTGTGGAAAACCCTGTCCTATTCAGGACCCAGGTGTACTCCTCCCACCCATCTAGCTGCTGATCTCCCCATTCACCACTGGGTGACTCATCCTGACTCTGGGGAATCCCTAGCCCGTCACATGACACGACCAGCCAATCACGCGACAGCCACACTGCACACAGAAGTGCCCACTTCTAGAAGTGGCACTTCCACACTAGGTACATGCACGCCGCACACATCATCGCGCAGCATTCACTCCCACGAGTCCGCACATACCAAACTTGGGCCTGCACACCCCACGCATCAGGAACTACTAGGGACACATACACTCCCCATGCATTCCTATGGGAGGGCAGGCCTATCTCACCACATGCACTCAGAGCACGCACGCACTTTACCCTGGGACACAGGGAAAGTGCGCAGAAACCAAAAAAATTACCACACCAAGTCACCAATAAAAAGCCGAAAAGTCCAGGGGTGAACCTGCCAGAAGGGCCAAGTCCAACACCCATGCTTCCATCACAGACTAGAACAGACTGAGTTGGAACTCTGACTAGGCCAGAGTCCATCTCAGAACCCAGTGTAAACCCTACTACACCCTTATTCTGAACATTACCACCACCAATTGTAGCTGTACTAGGGTGAACAGTTGTCTTAGGGGCAATGGTGGCTGGAGTAGATTCTTTGGACTTGGTGCAGTCACTGGTCCAGTGAGTTTTCTGCTTACAGATTTTGCACCATGTTTTGTTTGGCCTTTTCCCTTGTTAGACTGTGAATCCCCACCTGAAGAAGATTTTTGGGGGCCTTTTGAAGACTTCTGGTCTTTACCCTTCTCCCCACCATTGTCAGAGTTTTTAGGATCTTGCTTCTTGGGTTCACCACCTTGGTTCTGTATTTTCTGCCTCACCCTGGCTCTGACCCACTTGTCTGCCTTCTTTCCCAATTCTTGGGGAGAGGTCAGATCTGAGTCCACCAGGTACTGATGCAACAGCTGAATTTGACAGTTATTAAGGATCTGTACTTTGCTGCCAAGTAACCAACCCCCCAGAGCCTTGGTAGCACAATCTACAAAGTCTACCCAGTCTTGATTCTGTGCCTTTTGGGTATCCCTGAACTTGAACCTGTATTGCTCAGTGATTAGGCCAAACCCTTCAATTAAGGCACTCTTCACACTGCTATAATCATCTGCCTCCTCCTCTCTAACAGTGAGGGGTTTATCTCTACCTTTGTCTGCAAAGGAGAGCCATAAGATTGCTGCTCACTGCTCCTGGGGGACCCTTTGAACTTTACAGGCCCTTTCCAGTGCGGTTATCTATTTGTGGATGTCATCCCCACTCTGGTAGGGAGGGACAATCTTATTCAGGTGCCTATGGTCATGAGACCCTTCCCTATCTCTAGGGATGTTGCTGCCACCATGGGACTCTAGTCCCAACATTTTTCAAGCTCTATAGAGCTCTAGGGCCTCCTTATCTACGTCTACCTGCTTTCTTCTTATTTCAAGCTGAGCTTCCTCATACTTAAGCAGTCTCTCCCTTCTCTCCGGAGAGGTTTTCCTCCTATGAGAGGCAATAGAGGTCCCTATAGATGAACCAGAATGGTTAGACTCCACTGAGGGAGGTCTAGACCTTCTAGGCCCACTACCAACTCTTCCAGGAGGGACAAAGAGGGGGCCATTGTGGCCCTCCCCCTCATCTTCCAGGGGAGCTGGATTTTCCAGGTCAAGATCATTGGCATCTTCCTGGTCAGCATTAGAGGTCAGGTCATGGGGAATTTCACCCTTAGGCCCTTCCTCATGTGTTGTCCCACCCGCTCTGCCTGCCCCTTCAAACCCTATAGGTCTTCTGAGATCATCCAGCCTGAGTACCTCTATGTGATGCTGGGTGGTTTGACTTTTGCCTGTCCTCAGTTTCCTAGCTGTGCATAATGCTCTCAGTTCCATGAATGGGAGGTTATCATACTTGAAAACTAGAAGCCCATTGGCTTCTGGCAGGGACCCACTGGTTCCTGGCCTTGAAGACATTACTAGTAAAGTGTGGTGTATTGCACTACCTACTCTAGTGTGGCCTACTAAACTGTCTTGAGTTGTAGAAAGGGTGTGCTAAGCCCTTAACACACAACTCTAAGTTCAGTAGAACCTACTGTATTCTAAAGCTTGTATTAAATGTACCTAGGGTACCTTTAGTGGCTTTCGGTTAGTCACTCAATTGAGATTATCTGGTAAAACAATAGCAAGCTGGAATCCCACACGCTGCACACCAATGTGAGAAGTTGGCCTGGTATATGCTGTCCACTAGTTATAGTGAGCACCCTGTACCAGTCCAAACAACCCCTTATTGGTTATAGGTTAAAGACAACCTTTAATGAAAGCTATCCTACTGGTAGCTATGGAGAGCAGCCTTCAGGCTAAGTCTTGAAGGAATGTAAAACAGCTTGTTTTACCAGTCTATAATCTGTTGAGTGCCTACATGAAATACAACCACACCAGGTATATATATATATATATAAAATATATGTATTTATTCATAAACACACCCTCCCAGTCTCTTTATGAGACTAGAGGTCAAAACACATAAGTTACACTTCAAATATGACAGTAAAATAGCACAAATACACATCAGGCCCTAGGGGCGAGCCATACCATATACTAAAATAGTGGAATAATAACCATGACTTAATTAGACACAAGGCCTAGAGCCTGTAGAATCACTGGGACCCCAAGGAACCACCCAAGGTAGTGACACAGGGGACCCACGGGGGCCATGTGCAGTGTGTGAACACAGCCACGAGCTCCCGTTAGCTTGTATGGGGAAAGCCGTGTTTAGATTTTTAAAGATTACGGACACTTAGAAATGAGTCAGGACCAAACCCTTTGGGATTTTGGAAGTTCAAGGGCTAGCACCCACAAGAGCACCGGAGTACTCGAGTTACCTCACCCAGGGAAGCCGGGTGCATAGGTGTCAACTGGTGTCGGGTCGCGTCGTCGATTTCAATGGGAGCTGGCAAAGAAGTGCTGCTGCTGCGGCGATGCAAAGTGTCCGAAGAGATCCAAGCCTGGATCGAAGTCAAGAAGAACCTGAAAGCAGAGGGGACAGAATCTGGGTCACTAGCCAGTGACCAGGAAGGCGATAGGCAGATGTCCACAGATGTTAGATGATTTCAGGAGAAAGAGGTGAAGCTTGACTCTTCAGCCACGAGAACCAGGAGGCATCGAGGACAACCAGAAGCTGGATTCGAGCTGACCCACAAAGGATGTCGAGTGCTGCAGCATCAGTGCCCGGATTGGACACAACAAGCCTTGGCAAAAGCAACCCATGCAGAAAGAAGAAAGATGCTTCGGTGCAGACCAGCAAGGTCTGTGGGACTCACCACTTGGTAGGGAGTTGGGGCACATCTGGATCACCCTGGGAAGCAAAAGGAAAATCAAAGCTACCCCCTCAGGGTCCCACCAGTTGACGGGCCAGGGATCGCAAAGGGACCTCAAGACAAAACACAAAATGGCGGCCCACGGGTCACTCAGGGTGACTAGGCCAACAATCTTGGGTGGATTGTGTGCTCGAGGTAGGAGCTACAAGATAGCCCAAGCACGACTTCAACAGACGTCGAGAAGTCAATGCACTTGCAAAAGTGCACAGTGACCATGAGTTCCGGTTCCATGCTACACACGAGGGCTGCGGGTCCCAGCTTTGCTGGGGACTCGCATCGGCCTCTGAGATGTCTGGAAATCCTCTTCCTAGGCTGCAACTACTTCGGAGTCCGGTGGGAGCTTCAGAGATGCAGACCGGCAAAATGCTTTGTTGGTGGCTGCCACGCAGGAGACTCACTCCTTGACCCCAAGGGAGATTTCTTCAGTCCTCTAGTCTTTAGTAGAGCATCGAAGTTCCAGGATTCAGCTTCAGCGTTTCATCCAGGGATATCTAAAGTTGTGGTTACAGAGGTTCTTTACTTATACCTAAGGAAGGGGTTGGACTAGCTCTAAGGACCTACCTATTGGAGGGTTTGGAAAGAGGGGTGGCTACACCCATTTCCTTTGTCCAGTTTCGCACCAGAGCAGGGGCTGGAAGCCCCTGAACCGGTTTGAGCTGGGCTATGCACAGGGACACTAAATGTGCCCCCAGTGCAGGACTTCAAAGCACTCAGAGAGTGCTCCCACCCAGCTACAATACACATAAGCCTGTCTGAGAGGTGGATACACCTCCCTGTGACAGGAAAACTATTGTCCAGGCCTCCCCTGCCAGAGTTTCAGTCAGCAGCAGGAAGCCAGACTCGTGTCTGTGGCTGCAGCATCCATTTTGTGATGCCAGGGCTCTATTAGATTTCTACCGGGTATACCAGGACTGCCATGTCTCTCCCTCTAGAAGGGTGGGATCATATCCTCACATCAAGAACTGATGTGGGGGTATGATTCCAAGGTGTTTGACACCAAACACAACATATTTCCGTGCAGTCAGTACACAGTTAGCATTAACTGTTTAAGACATTATGGACTTAAGAGTATATGGTCAAGCTGCACTACTGACAACCCCGGAGAAGAGATTCCGAAGGCTGCAGAGGGCTCAGCTCATGCCTTGGCACCCTCTCACATATAACCAAGCACCCTACCTTCAGGATTGATAAGGCCTGCCATAGGGGTGACTGATAGGTTACTATGTGCACTGATAGGTGAGGTATAGTGAACCTATACCTCAGTAAGGGGTGCATGAACCACCTTACCCAGGCAGCAGTAGCAGACCTGTGGTGTCATTTTGCATGGCTTTCCATGGGTGGCACAATACATGCTTCAGCCCCTGGTAGGCCTCTGGGGTACCTCTGCCCTGGGTACATAGTATACCATATACTAGGGACTCACAAGGGTATCCTAGAATCCAATCTAGAGTGTACCTAAAGTACATGCAATCAATTTAGAGAGGAAGCAGCTACGCTGGGGCACTGAATAGCAGGGTCCCAGCCAGACTAAAGTCAAAAAACAGTGAAACATCAGAAAAAAGTGGGGGTAAACACGTGAAGCAGATCCTACTCTCCTACAGACATAGCCAGCGTTGGACAGGGCAAGCATTGTTGCTGGAGAAAACACTGCACTCAAAATCAAACTTAAAATTTCTGAGTAATGTTTGGTAAGGAAAATAGTAGGGGTGTGCGAAATGGACAATACAAAAGTCCTGGTCAGTGAAGGAGACACGGAAGTGGTAGCTCAGTATGCTGTTGCCAGAACTCCTATGCGCTATGCCCATTCCAGTACCCAGAGTCTAAGATCTGGATCTGGAGGCTCAGATTCAAACAGCACTGTACCCCTGCTCTCTGGAATTGCATATTCTGTGCAAAAATACTGCCATTGATCCATTCCCCACTATATTCTACATTCATTGGAACCTGGTTGTCTTGTGCCTTAACTATGGCCATTCTCCATACTTGGAGCTTCCTGAGTCCTCAGCCGTAAAGCTTCATCATATCCAGAACAATATGGCTATAGGGCTAGCTAGACATTTTTGCAAGCTCGATTGTGTTGCTGACTTTACACTGGGCACCTCACCCTTAATGTTTGATTCACTGTTCATGCATGAAGACTGGACCAATTTTACTGACCAATCTTTTGGTTCCCAATGTAATTTTGATATTTCTAAAGATTCTGGCCTGATGCGCCTCCTTGAGGTTCCCAGGTCTAGAGGCACCCACTGTAATGGTAGGAAAGCCTTGAAGCCCAAATTGTGGCGTGGTCTAACTTTAGAGCGCCATCTTATAGTTCACCATTAAAGGTTCATACAGCTGTAAAAGCACATCTTTTCTACAAACTGTTTTTTAGGTCTCGCCTACGCAGCGCGCATGCGCTGAGTAGGAAAAGACCTTTAGCAATCGCTTCAGCTTTGCTGCCAAAAACATGCACGCATTGCATTGCTTTGAATGCAAAGCGTGCACGTCTGGCGATTCCCTTGCGGGAGCGAGCTTTCAAACCATGTGTTAATTACAAACATATGGTTCCTGCTCACTCCCGCAAGGGAAACAGGCACAGGCCCCTGCCTCTCTCCCCTCCCCCTGCTGGCTCCTCCTCTCCTCATCTTTTTTTTCCCCCTTCAGCGCGAGGCGCGCGCTTGTCTGCAAAGATAAGCGACCGGATCCCGGCGAAGCCGAAACCCGAGTAGGTCACCGTACACCACGATAAAATTCCCTCATCCCTGAGCCAGATTTCCCTGAGGGGGCCTCGTCATCCTCCTCGCTTTTCCATTGCACGCGCCCAGTCCTCCTCCCCCGTATCTTTCATTTCCCCTACCTTTAAGGGCCCGACACCCGATCCGCGGGCGGGGATTGGGGTATTGTTTTTACAACTTGGCCCATCTCCCACCGCACACCGGCCTCCCCCCTCTGCTCTGCTGTGATTACTGGCAGCAGCTCGCCTTACACAGCTCCTGATGAAAGCGGCTCGACGCAGGGGCCTTTTGGGCACCGCAGGCATGCAAAGGAGCACACCGCGTACCCCGCACCCCGACATTTATTTGGGCACTTTTTGCGATGTTTACACTGTCTCGTTTCATTTGAGCAGTCAACAGCGTGAGGAGTGGCTGCTAAATTGTTTCTTTGGTTATCCAGAAACTGCAAAAAGTGAAGCAAGGGTAAACCCTGACCAAGTCAGAACTTCACGCTACTTGTGCACCGCCATATATATGCATGTGACATACTAGCCCTTGGGAACGGTGGTTACGGTGGACCAGTATGTTCTGGCAATGCTGTGCCATTAACATGCAAATAAAAGCATGAAACCACCACATATATTGAGATTTATCAGAACCATGTTAACAGATTTGTCAATGCCACACAGTGGTGTGAAAATGCTACGTAATTTACCTCTACCCATATAAATGGGCCCAACAGCATCCATATAGTGTTGCCCATGTAAATAACGCCATGCCATGTAAGTTTTGACGTGTAATGTTACTATTTCAATTAATTATAAACAGCTTTATGACTGTAACATGTAAACCTGTGCATTGTAGTTAGCGTCATACCATGTAACTAAGGACATGTCGACAGAAGGGAAAGTGACATGTAAACAGTGCCATGTTCATACTTTGTAAACAAAGGCATGCACACGTCCGTTTTAAAGTTGCTTTGTTTACGATTTATACCTGTGGTGCATGGGCCGTGTGCCATCAGGCAACAAATGGCACTCAAATATAAAACAATGTGCCCATGCACACCTTTAAATGTGTGATGTTTGCTTGACAATACACACATGAAAAATAGGCAGTGACGAAGTCAATCAAAAAGGACCCGGATCCGGGGCAAAGCAAGCGCTGCTGCTGCAAAACACGAGGGCCTACTTAACTGCACGCCAGGCTCCCCAACGAACTCAGGTTTCTCTTAAAAAATGCGATGCAGCGTGCGCAAAGGAATTCGTTTTATTTATTTAAATGTGTACTTACCTCCGTTCATCCATATTCCGGTGTTTACATTTCCTCACCCTGCCCCTCTCCCGCCCCGCCTCACTGCCTCACCAAACTCCCTCCACGGACCGCTACTGCCTGTGGCACACAAAACACTTTCCGACACCAGTCACTGTCCCTTCCCGGGTAAATCGTGAGGTGGCTCGCTCCACAGAACAAGGTGGTAGGTGAGTTGTACTGATGCTTGTCTTAACAAATCCAAAAGGTATATATATTTATAAAAAGTCATTGGAAACACACCAAGCCTTCCTGCACATGTGTATATTGTATAGCGCGTGCATTAAGTGCAGCACATTGTTTAATTAGCCACGATAGAACCATACTTTAAGAGCAGCACGTAGTGCAAGTGTCCACAGCACAAAAACACATAATGGCAAAGCACATAGTGCTGTATGCACTCCCGCTACAGCATGTGCATGACGTGCAGCGCAAAGCACACCACGTGCCCGCAGTACAACACATGCTTGACATTACAACGCATGCCCTTGGTACAGCACACAATGGAAACACGTGCATACGGCATAACAGGTCCTTGTATAACAAAGCATGCACTCAGAACTGGCACAGATATGACGCGCATGACGTACAGAACACGATCACTGCAACCCACAGTATGCCACAAAACACACCTTGGGCGCATAATAAAAAACAATAAATGGTAGAGCAGCATATGCTGAAACTTATACAACATGCATAGGGCGCATCACATGCATGTAATAAAACATAGTATGACACGTACACATAATACACTACCAAAATAACTGGATAATAGACATGCATGTCACATGCCCCTTACCCAAAATGTCGACAAACGGGCACTGTTAAAAACGTTGGCGTCTACACAGGTGAGGTATAAATTAGCACAAGGTCATACTGTTTAACTGCAAAAACCCTGGGTGTAGGAGACATCCAACATTTAGTACAGAAACAGCACCGAAAAGTGCATGATATTTAGTAAAATATAATCATAACGAGACTGCGTAGGTTCAGGCTCAAACTTGACCACACTTCAAAACAAGAATATGAAACCCAACACGCATTCCCAATATAAAAAGATATCTGCAGCTTGTAATGCTCTCTGTTGCAGCAGTAAACCCTGCTAGGGACCAGTAGCAAATGGACCAAGAAGATTCAAACTCAACCTACCCCTCCAAGAGCTGTCAGCCACACCACCCCTTCGGCACAGCTGGACGGGCCCGGCTGCCCGGATCAGTTACACCACACACCTCCCAGAGAGCAGGGTGCACACACTCCCCCAGCCAGAGGCAGCTCCTGGACAGCTCTCCCACAGCAGCCCCTGCGCTGTTCCCATCAACTGCGTAAATAGACAAGCATTGGCATAGCCAATAGGTCTCGCCTTTGGGACCTTATAAGTGTTTAACCATGCAACAGTTAATGTTGTTGCACCAAGGACATTGTGCTGCATAACTAAATACTTATAAGGTCCCAAAAGCGAGACCTATTGGCTATGCCAATGCTTGTTTTTCTTCTGGTCATCAGCCCGCTGTTTATTCCTGAGGACCTAGCGCGTTGATACCCTCGAGTGGCATCTCCCTAGATAGAGACAGACAGACAGATGAAAACCGCTCCGTACGGAACATCATATAAAAGGTAGAAGAATTATTTGAAAATGAGAACTATAATAAGAAACATCACTAACTTACACTTTCATTTTAAAGAGATCGAGGGGCTTATTTACAAGCTCCTTGCGCCGCCCGTATGTCACTTTTTCCCATTTTAAAAGTGACGCACCGGCAGCGCAAAGGGCTTGTAAATAAGCCCCAGATTTTTTTGGTCTCGACCACCAACTCGCACTTTCAAATGGCAAAGTGATTTTCGACAGCCCCAGTTCTCTTCGAAAGCACATTTGTTCTTTTAAGTGCGTCCTCCATAGACCTGTAATGGGCTTTTATGCGATGTAATTCGTCAGTTTTACTTGTCAGCCACAAGTGCCGCAAGCTCGGGATGCTGGGGCTGCCGCTGAGAGGGGCGATAACTCACACAACACCTCCTTGTACCAGTGGTTCACTTTATCGATGGCTTGTCACCTCTTTCAGCAAACACCACCACGTGCCCTGTCAGGAAAATGGGTCCTGAGAAAGGTACTTTCGCATTTCGTAGTTTGAAGCAATTTCCTGAGGTGCCGCGCAGAGCGGCTGCATTGTCCGTGTCTGCGGAGCCGAAGCGTCTATGATTGCTGAGAAAGATTGCAGCAGGGCTCTGTGGTGTATGAGCAGCAGCTGGCACGACAGGGCGTTGTAATTCTACATTTCTGCTCCATTACCAACAGGCCTTCTGAGCTTCGGCTGTTAGTAACTATTGAGCTGCTAGTCGGCTTTAAGGGAAAACCACATTCTTTTCTTTAATGACAATGTCTTTCGGCTCACCCAACCGTATACATCTCTGAAATCTGATGCTCGTGTTGAAAGAGAACACTGCTCAAAAGGAGCTGGCCCCTCCAATCCCGCCACCCTCAGAAAGACATATTTGCGAAGATGAGATATGAAGTTATTTGCCACTGAAGTAGCGCATTTTCACGACCGGCCTGGGGACCCAAAGTAGTGATAGGACCAGTACTGGGGGATGGGGTGCAGAGCAAGTGTGAAGCACTGCTGATTTTTGGGCCTGCGGACCGATATTGCAGCACCGCTGCAAAACCGGCCCGAGTAACAAACAAGCATGTGCAATGCAATAGGTCTCGCATTATCGAGAGTTTGAGCTATTGGCATTGTAAATGACAACGCTTTTTATTTATGTGTTGTTTTTAAAACAGATAGATAAAAGGCATTGTCATTTACAATGCCAATAGCTTAAACGCTTGCAAATTCAAGACCTATTGCATTGCAAATGCGTTCGGAGCTCGTACTATGTAAAAAAAAAGTTAAGAGAGAGCGTGGCCTGCCGGCAAGAGCAGGCAGGATAAAGCTATTTGAGAAAATAGTGTTTGGAGGTTGTAATTAAAGCCTACCGAGTAACAATACATGTAACAGGGGCAGTGGCGTTGCTAGAGCATCTGGTGCCTGGGGCTATCCCTCAGATTGCCGCCCACGGCTGCTAGCAGTGGGTGGGGGTGGGGAGGACGGCGAGCAGCGGGGTTGGCAGGGTTTAAGTTACAATATCACTCTTTACTCCACTGCCGGTGAAAGCAAAGGTCGGCGCGGAGGTGCTGTGTATGCCCACCCACTATTTTCACAGGGTGAACGCTGTCACCCTGCCAACAAGAAGTTGGGCCACACAGAAATATGCTGAACTTGTACCAGTGTCATTTTCAGACTCCTGGACACGTTACACTAATTTTGAGATTCCTCCACTGACTTCTTGTGAGGCATAAAAGACCCTAGTGATTGTAAACAGTTCTATCTACTCTTGCAGCCCAATATTAAGTTTGCACGCTACAAATACAAATTTGCCGAATGTCCTCAGGAATAAAATAGCTTCCTTTTGGGACAGGCCTTTTAATTTGCATTGGCTATAGAATGGGATAACCTTCCCCTAATTTGCATAAAAAAACTTAAGACTCTTGTATGTAATCTGTAATTTGTCATTTTGATGTATGATTCTCTATGATTTTCCTTGTTTTTATTGAACTGTTTTTTCCTATTTTGTTGTACTATAGTGTCAAGAATCAAAGTTGTACATGCTTGTATTAATAAACCATACCATAACATCAAATGTGAACTGAGCTCTCAGAGAGCTGTCAGCTGCTATTTGCTCTCCCAATTCGCAGCTCACAGCTTTGAACTGAGCACAAAGAGAACTGTGACTAGTTCACAGCTCACTGAGTGCTCAGTTCACAATTGCAATATATGCATGTTTAAAGAGCTTTCCCAGTGCTCAGACTGTGAACTGGGAAGTAGGTGAGCTGTGATCATCCTCACTTCTCTGAGGCCTGGAACATTTGGTGGGCCACAGAAGTGCTCCCAGATACTCAATCCTCTTCATTTTCACTGCCTCTCACCCCTGACTAAGAATGAGGAGAACATTCCCCCCAACCTCCTGTTTGGCAAAGTGGTGGAAGTTGAACAAAATGCCTCACATACACTTTGACAATATGGGATGGCTAGTACATACTCTTAGACCTTTAGCAAGGTGGGAGCTAATAAGTGTTAGCTCCACCTTGCACTTGGGAATGGCAGGGGGAATATCCCCATGCCATTGTGCAAGGGGAGTGTGGTCGGTGTGCTGACTCTGCCCTACAAAACTGCCTTTATTCTGGAAATGTGGCAAGAAGAAGATCTATTTGTCTATGACTAGGAGTTGGACAGCGCATGCCAGGAGGAAGAAGTGAACCTGCAGAAGAGAGCCAAGTCCTATCTGAATGGAATGACCTGCTCGAAGGACATCTTGACAGAGTAAGACTGACAATGAGCTCCTATGTCGCACCAGCCAAATGCATAAGAACTATTATCACAATGTTTGAATTGCATCTTTATTAAACTCCCCTTGATGTTCTGAAAGGTGGAGGATGAAGGAGGGAAAATTCCCCACCCTTACATGTTGGAAATTTGGGGGACTCCATTGGCGACAGGGCAGTAAGCGACTGGCTAGTGCACACAAAAATTGCATTTCCACCTTTTGGCAAGGTTTGAAGAAATGGGATCAATGTTCCCATCCACCAACGTTGGGGGAGGCCAGGGAGGAAATAAAAAAAATGCTGCCACTCTTGGATGAGGAGGGAGTGTGTGTACCACTTGTGTTCACGACAGTTCCACTGACGTGGTGGTAAAGGCCCTAAGAGATTTTCCTCCCCAGTCTCTCATACAGCCATGTGGTCGATCTGTACATGTGTACAGAAACACTTTTGTGGTGGACAAGCTGCCACAGAACTGCCGGCTACACTGCGTCTGCTGAACCACCCTATCATGGCGGAGCTTCCAACACTGCTTTTTCCCTTCCCACGACTACCATGCAGAGCAAGGGGATTGCAAGCACAGCGGACATTTCGGTGAGTCCCACATACTTTAGGGAATTTCTCAGCACTGTAGAGTCCTTGATTATACGCTTTCTAACAGCAAACTCCTGGTTTGGTAATTTGTCTTTGAAATACAAATAGTTAAATGCAAATAAGCTACCAGTCACCGTGACATTGTTGCATGGTCAAACCTAAGCATTTTAATCGAAAGTACTCCAATCACGTCAGTGCAGGACTCAAAACAATACTGCCACTCATGTGGAGCTCTATCAATTTGGCAAGTAAATTGCTGTATCGGACAGAGGTATAAAAATTCAAATGGAATTCATTTTCACTTACCTTAATTAGGCTGCCAGTGTCTCTCGCGGCTCTTGAGTCAACTCGAGGTGGAAGCGGGGATAGGGGCCACAGCAGCACAGGTGACAGGCCAAGCCCAGTGCACACATGCACTACCAACTGTAGGCCGGGTTTCTTCTGGTAGAGAGACTGAGTAGAGACAGTCGAGACAGTGTGTGACTGACTCGGCGTGGGTCATAAGTCTGGTAAGACTGTCTGCAGCCAATCTGCATTGCCCTGCACGAGACTCCTCCACTCAAGGGAGCGCGCATGGTGGTGTGTGCGACAGTGCGCGTCACTGCTGCAATGCGGGGCTGGGCAAAAATGATGCCCAAGGCCATCATTGGTTGAGCTTTAATACACTAGAGGATTGACGGCCAAGGGAGCCACATACATGGTACGCCTTGCAGCAAGCCGGCGCCCCACCACCACTATGTTAAGTGGTGCAGCATTTGCTTGCAAGCAGGTGCACTTGCACTTACAGTTACACGTGTGGTGTACTGGCTGCGCAGCGACAGCCGCCGAATGTGTGGGTGTAGTGTCATCACTGTACTGTTCCCCCCCAATAAATTCTGGGCTGGCCACGGAAGGCAGGCCACCAGTGCCCCGCAGCTGCAGCTTGCCGTCTCCAGAATAGTGACGCCTGGGGTGAACCGCCCCCACTGGACCCCCCCAACCTTAGCTACGCCACTGAACAGAGGTTGTCTCTATGGGAGGTTACAAAATGAGACAAGGCGGTACTAAGGAGGGACTACAAAGCTAATTGACCAATGAACAGCCACACTTTACAATGGACAATGACACATATCACTGAAAAATATGGGTGGAGATTGGACGGAGCTTGAAGCCGCTAGCTGAACACAGCATGCCTCGAAGAGTAGCATATGCACTGCCCAGGCTCGACCTAAAAAGGATACGTGCCAGGTGTAAATGGTTTACTACTTTGCCATTCTCCACTATAAGTGCATAGAACTATGTAGTATCAAGCACCACACAGTGGGTGAGTAGTGTACAGGTCAAGTCATTATTTGCATTGAAAGTTTGCACACCCCCCAAAAAAAAATATTGTAGTGGTCAGGCTCGCTTGCTATGCACCGTACGGGGGGCGAGGGGACTGGACTGACAACATTTGCCAGGGCTGCTTAGGGTTCCGAGTCTGGCCCTGCCTGGAATAGTCTTTGGCAGCGCTGTAAGGGGCAAAAGGTGGTGCTAGCTGCAGTGGCCTCCTGGGAAGGTTTCTGACACTTACTTTATTAGAAAATAATCGCTGCGTGTATAAAAGCACAACAACCTACCAACCACGCCCTCCTCCACGGTGTAGTGGGCTACTGGTCCGATGACGCACCAAACATTGACGGACGGAGTGCTACATAAATACAATAATCCAAACATTGATGTCATATAGAGAGCCACTCACAGAAGAGTGAGTGCATGGCAAATGGTGACAGCCTTTCACTGTGTTTAATACTGGGTTTAACTTGGCACTTTGGCACAGTCACTCTTGGTTGCTTAGAGACCTAGGCAAGGACTGACGTGCAATGGAAGTGTCAAGCGGGTTTTAGTCGGACTAAAGAACTTTCTGCGAAGCCACAACACTTGTTAGTATATTTACACGCTCAGCCGAGCACATAAATAAAATCCTATAATACCCGACACATTTAGTCTAAGCTATAGAAAAGAAATTTAGGGCTGGGTACCTAACTTTTAGGGTCAGGCCCGCTGTGGAATCTCTAGATTTCCCGAAGACTAGTTAGCCTCTGGCAGAGATTGCGCCACAGCCAAAGGTAGTAACAGGAAAAAATGGTGCACAAAATAAAGATTGGAAGTGAGAAGGTAAAAAAGACTCGCCGACAACGAAAGCAGTGGAAACATTGAAGATAATTATTAGTTGTATAATAGCCCCTGAACTGCATCTGTTACAGGCCAGCTGAGCGTGCTCATACTCACGATTGTTATTGAATCCAGAGAAGTGAACTCGCCTTTACTGCACGTCTCCCTTCGTCGCTACCTTGAAGCAATCATTCCTGTGAAGGACATATTAAGAATGATGTCCCTTCTGTTGTACGTAAGGATAAAGACACGCTCTTGTCACTTAATCGTGCTTACCTCCAAGAAAAAAACGTCTTTGCAACACGGTCAGACTTAAATGACACAGTGGTTTGTCACATGGTCAACCTAAAGCTCCAAAAATGACTGAAATGCAAAAAAAGACTAACTCGGTGCAATTCAACTCACTGTTAACCTTCTTACCGACTCATCATGAGCCCTTCAATCATAAATAGATTCACTTGTTTAACGGTGCAACGGAAAGCCCAACAAATAACAACAAGCATTGGCATAGCCAATAGGTTTCGCTTTTGGGACTTTCTAAGTATTTAGTTATGCAGCACAATATCCTTGGTGCAACCACATCAACTGTTGCATGGCTAAACACTTATAAGGTCCCACAGGCGAGACCTATTGGCTATGCCAATGCTTGGTGTGGTTGTGTGTGTGGTTGTGTGTGTGTGTGTGTGTGGTTGTGTGTGTGTGTGTGGTTGTGTGTGTGTGTGGTTGTGTGTGGTTTTGTGTGTGTGGTTGTGTGTGTGTGTGGTTGTGTGTGTGTGTGGTTGTGTGTGTGGTTGTGTGTGTGGTTGTGGGTGTGGTTGTGTGGTTGTATGTGTGCATGTGGTTGTGTGTGTGTGGTTGTGTGTGTGTGTTTGTGTGTATGTGTGTGGTTGTATGTGTGTGGTTGTGTGTGTGTGGTTGTGTGTGTGTGTGGTTGTATGTGTGGTTGTGTGTGTGTTTGTGGTTGTGTGTGTGGTTGTGTGTGTGTGGTTGTGTGTGAGGTTGTGCGTGTGGTTGTGGTTGTGTGTGTGGTTGTGTGTGTGACAGTAATCCTAAAAGCATGTCAAAATAAAGGAACACAAACATCAAGTTTGTGGAAAGAGAAAGCACCTTGTAAGTCAAACGGGCTCAGCAAAGCATTAACACAACAACAAAACAAACAAGATCACTTAGCGAAGACTGAGTGCTGATAATGGATACACACAGCCCATCATCTTAAGAGTTCGATTGCAGCCAATGTGCACTCAAACCTGCCCCCTCCTTGTGAGTTGCACCCCATATTTCATGAGTTGTAACTGCTGCACCCACCATAGCGCTTTGTGATCTAAAGCGGTACATAGGTCTAATTGATTAACCAGTCACCAACATACTGTGCTTTTAAAGAGAATGTGCCAAAAGTTTCCAGCTTCCTCTTCATGTCCTCATGAAAGCGCCAACAAAAGGACTCCCTGAATGGTGCAACGGACATGAAGCAGCCACTGTGATCAGAAATAAACACTGTGAACGTTGTCCAGTTTCACAGTAACATTTCATTAATGTTCTTTAAGTCACAAAACAGTAATACTAAAAGCATCTCAAAATAAAGGAACACAAATATCAAGTTTGTGGAAAGAGAAAGCACATTGTAAGTCAAACGGGCGCAGCAAAGCATTAACAGAACATGTTCTTTGATGTTCTTTGAACAAGAACATCAAAGGGGCTCCGCGAAAGTGATCGCGGGCGAAAGTGAAAGTGATCGCGGGCGCTTAATCAGCATGACGAGGTTTGCCAGCCTCTGCTCCTAAGCGCGCGCCCGCGCACATGCACTGTCGCTCTAGGCTGGCAATGGTAGCATTTTTTTGAGCCCTCACAAAAAGTCTCGCCAGACCAGCGCATGCGCAGGGTCAGGCGAGACCTAAAAAGAAAGGAATAATAAACAAGCATTGCAAATGCAATAGGTCTCGCATTTGCTTGTTTTAGAGGTATTGGCATTGTAAATGACCATGTCTTTCACCCATGGACACAGTAAACACACTTGATACACACACTATCACACTGAATAATGTTTTTTAAAAAGGCCTGAGCTTGTAACAATGGGTGGTTCCTGTTTTCTAAACTGTCCTGACAGTGGAACATGGAACCTGTCCAGTCACTTTATACTTTTATACAGACTGTTACTGCAGAAAATGCACAACTCTACAGGTCTCCAGCTTCGCTCTGACTGACCTGAAGTTTACTGCTCTTTTGTGATAGCAGTTCTGAGAAATGGTTGCATGACTTAAATCCAAAACGTAACCATACTGATGAATAGTGTTGGTACTGTCCCGTTAAAAGCACTATTGGTCGCCATAGATAAACGTAAACAGTGGCATGCCCCGGGAGGTTATGGCTTAGAGGGTCAGACATAAGGTAATGATCACGGTTTATTGTTTCCACAGCTTGAGAAGGTCACTGTGGCAGACAAGAAGGAGACCCAGGCAGAAGTATTTAACTTCTGAAGAACTTTGAAGAATTCTAGGCACACTATAGAATCAGAGGGTGAGACAAATACAAGAGTGTACTCGTTGATAATGATACTATATTATAGCCGGGTCTGCTGGCTCGGGGGACTAATGCCCCAGCCAGGAAACTGTGCTTGACATCATGGCCACAGGTTTAATTAGTGGTGTGCCCATTAAGCTTTCCATCCTTGTGAGGTCGATAAAATGTGTACCTCTGAGTCAAGTAACAATAACCATCCGTTATTCAGCGGCACGAAGCAAGTGGGCATGAACTTACTTTAAAAAATGTCAGAGAGGCTAATATTCTGCGACGCGGGTGCGTAGGTATTATTAGTGCAAAAAGTACAGCAGCAAAGGAAATCACAGACCTGAGTGGCCCTTGGTAATCCAGTTTTGCTGTGTTCTTACAAAGAAAATAGATGGAGTGCCTGTTTTCCTGTCTTGCACTAAAGCCCATTACAGCCTTGCTGTGGCATTTCTGCCAATGTGACATACGCTCACCAGTTCACAGTTCGTTCATGCCCTCACTTAGCATTATTTTGGCAATGTATACATGTAAAAAAAAATATTAATAAAAAAAAAAATGTATTTATGTACCTGTTCCCAGATACATCATTTAGGTCCCTGTTCTCAGATGTATCATCTCCCAAAAATTTGTGTTAAATAAATCGTGTCTAATAATGATCAAAGAAGGGACAATGATTAGGACTTCAACGAAATTTGAGGGATTTTTAAAGACATATCCTGCACATAAAACTGTCCACATGTTCTGTTTAAATGGTTAATAATGAAAAATGGTATGAGTAAAGTTTTTATGGTACAATGCAGATAATTTATATGGGTTTTGTTAGACCTGGCACCATTGGCATGGGTCTCCCTTCCATTTTTTGCTGTTGCCTCATGTGTTTTTGCTGGGTATAGATGCTTTGGGCACTGTGCCACTGCTGTTCAGTGCCACAGTGCAAGTGCTCCCTATGGTAAATTGATGTATGGATTAGTGACTGCATAATTGGCTTGATTGGTTTACTTGTCAGACCCTAGTACAGTGCACTGCATGTGCCCAGGGCTTGTAACCAATGCTGCTGGTGGGCTTGCAGCACTGATTGTGCCATCTACCGGAGCAGCTTGTAAAGTGTGTCTCAGGTCTACCATTGCAGAGCCTGTGTGCAGTCTGGTACTGCCATGCTGACTGGGCAAGTGCACCCACTTGCCAGTCCCTAAACTTTCCCTTTTATACATATTAGTCACCCCTATGGTAGGCCCAAGGGCAGGGTGCATTGTAGGTAAAAGGTAAGACATGCCCTGGTGTGTGTGGCATGTCCTAATAGTGAACTACAGCCATTTTCGTTTTTCACTATTGCAAGGCTACCTGTTCTCCTTAGGCCAGAATGGGCAGTTTGATAATTACAGATAGATAATGACTTTATTTAGGATATTTTTCAATCCATAAAAGTACACATCAATAAACAGTTCATATTAAAAAACATCACAATAATGACAAAATCGATCACACAGACATACAATACATAAATTCCATAAAAGAGTGCAAAGGCAAAACAGTACAGGAAAAAAAGTGCATAAGTGCAATGGGCGACTAATAGTTCAGAGGAAGTTACATTTACTCATCTAAACATTTTCTAAATCTTAGTGTCAATTTTAAAAATTCTAACACCTGGAGGACAGTATCCGGGTGCAGCAGCTGTAAGTACATAAAGGCAGGTCTAATTTGTTTAAAATTTAATTTCTTTAAAAGGGTAACAAGGTATCTCCTACGGGGATATTCATAAAATGTACATAAAAACATAAAATGTAGCATATCCTGTGGAGACTTCCCGTCGCAGCCACAGGGAGCTACAGGTTTCTTAAAAATATCTGCCGTGGGTCTAAATAAGAGAAGATGGAAAATGTTAAACCTGAATCGGGTCAGCAAAAATTTCTCATGTGAGGTGAAGGGGCATGTTAGATACTTTTCCATAGAATTGCAAGTACTCAGCATAATATACTTTCTAACATTAGGTTTTAAGAGCTCAACTTCATCTCTTAGGGCAATACATTTCATAGAGAAAACTTTTTTAATTGCTGCTACATCACCCTTAACTATATCCCTCGGTTTATCAAACAAGTTCAGGCAACCAAGTTTAAAAAATTGGGACTTCAGGTATTTAAGCCAAGGTACACACATGGCATGATCAAGTGATATAAGGTCTTCCACTATCAAATGTGTTAAAGGGATTTCATCACTTAACCATAGTTTTACCCAGCATAACAGAGGTTTTAAACTGACAATGTCGGATAAATACTGGCAGCCAAGTTCTTCATGTGCAATTAAGTTCGAGGTACTACATGGGACACATAACAGGCGTTTTAGAAATTTATTTTCAACTATTTGTAATTGTTCGCCATTTATGTAGCCCCATATCTCACTACCGTATACCGCAGTGGCTATGGATTTAGAGTTGTATAATTTCATCATAGCCACATTTGGTTTATTCCCCAGTTTAGACGCAGTATTGAAGATGGAGGCATTGACTGTAGTCATTTCCCCCTTTTTCTCTTGGCCAAGTGAGGAGCCCAATTAAGTTTGGTATCAAATAAGATACCTAAATAGGTGAATGTTTGAGTGGTAGGGATCGAGACATCATTCAATTTAAAATTGAACTTCTTCTTCGGTTGTCGGCCAACATGCATAATATAGGATTTTGAGTTGTTGACCTTAAGGTCCCTATCACACATGAAATTATTAAAAACATTCAATAGTGCCTGGAGACCAACTTCTGTTCTGGAAATTAAGACCGCATCGTCAGCATATAAAAGTAGAGGGATACCCCTCAGACCAACTCTAGGGCAGTCTGATTTTACCTCTTGTAAGACAGCCTCAAGGTCATTTATATAAAAGTTAAAAAGAAAAGGGGCCAAAATACACCCCTGACGTACTCCTTTATTGATACTAAAACTTCCTGTAGTTTCCCCGGTCGATGAAAACCTCACGTTAGCTCTTGTGTCGTTGTGCAGGTCCGCAAGGAACTCCACAATCCCCTTATCAATACCCTTATCCTTCATGGTCTGCCACAGCCTCCCCCTGTTGACACAGTCGAAGGCAGAGGACAGATCCATGAAGGCAAGGTGAATTGTTCTTTTATACACAACAGTATATTTATTCAATATAAGAAACAAATTAAGACATTGAGTTATAGTTGAACGCCCTTCACAAAAACCATATTGAGAGGTCGACAAAATATTGTTTTCGTTCGTCCAGCTTGTTAGGCGTTGGAGTATAACTCTCCCCATTATCTTCACCATTGAATCAATTAACGAGATTGGGCGATAACACAAAGCACTACCCCTGTCTCCTTTCTTAAAGACCGGAACTATTGTTGAGAGACCCCAAGTCTCCGGGCAACCCAATGTGGCTGCTGCATTAAAAACAGCAGTCAGAATGGGAGCCCAAAAGTCCGGATCAGATTTATAAAGATCAGGTGGTATTCCATCAGGGCCAGGGGCTTTGTTAGCAGTAAGACCCTTTATAGCAACCAGAACCTCATTTATATCAAAAATGATGGCAGTACTTTCCCTATCAGAGGGGACAGCAACCATAGTTGCATCTGCCTCTGAATAATATAAACTTTTAAAATGACTCTCCCATTCCTCCTTTGTTATACAACAAACCAGTCCATCTCCCGAGTCCCCAGTCAAAAAAGGTTTCTTTACCAGACCCCAAAATTTAGTGCTGTTATTCAAAGTAGCGGGATCAAGCAGTTCCTCCCAGGCCTCTTTCCTCAAAAACTCTTTACGGGCAGCAATAGTAGCCTTATATTCCTTTCTACAGAGTTTTACGGCCTCCCTGTTCCTCGGGGTTGCTGCCAAGGCTACCCTCAAATTACGGGCAGCTAGAGTACAGTCATGACTGAACCATCTCGGGCCTAAGTTAAGTCGGGGTTTATATGGGACCGATAGAAATGCTGATACCCTTTCCGTAATGTTTTGGTACGCTTCTAGAACCAGCTTGGGTTCACCTCCCCCATTCATACAAACTTTGATGTCCTCGGCACAACCTGCAGTGATATTCTTATAGAGGACATCCTCAGAGACCATAGACCATTTTAAGCGCCTCTTACCATCAGTTGTAACCAAACTACCTTGCCTGATACTCGTAATACCTTTTTTGAACCATGGGCAGTTTAGACCGATTATAAGAGGATTATGGTCACTGAATTCACTAAAGTCGATGGTAAAAGAATCCACAAAAGTTTGCATCGTCTGAGAGACCAATATATGGTCTATAAAGGTACCCCTTCCATGCCCTTTAAAAGTAGGGGTATCAAAGCGAAATAGCGGGTCTTTTAAAGACATGGCCAAACAGAGGTCATGGTCATTCAGAAAGTCATTACACAGTTCACCCTCCTTTGTGTGCTCCATGTGGAGACAGTCTGCCCGATCACATACCATTTCTGGTAAACATTTGTGCAATGGGTCTATACAAGGATGCAAATTAAAATCACCCATAATCAGGAGGTTATGGCCCACATTTTCCATAAAATTTGAAACAAAGGAATTTAAAAAATAAATATGATTCCTGCCACCACTATCATGAACAGCATTGTAAAAGTTCACCAGCCCGACACGGACATTACCTCCACTTAAGGTTACACCCATTACACCTGTATGCTGTGCAACAATTCTTTGTACTTCACAGGGAATTAATATAGATACAAAAATTACAAGGCCCCCCTTGGGCCTACCCCGCACAGATGGCAAGGCTGGCACGAAGAAGGCCCTATACCCTTCCAAAAAGAGTTCACATCCCAATTCCCAGGTTTCTTGTAAACAAATAATCGAGAATTGTTTGATATAGATCACCCAGTTTACATCAGACATTTTGGCAGCAAGACCCGCAATGTTCCAAGAGACAGCAAGACATCCTGACAATTTACCTACCAAATTATCTGGATTAGTAGGTTCACCTGAAGCCCCGATGTCCTGAGCTGCAGGTGCCCCCCGTCAATCGCACAGTTCAAGACCAGATAATACTTCGAACCTATTCTGTGTGTGAAGATTCGGCCCATATTGATAGTGTCCAGCACTAACACTCCTATTAGACACGCCAATCGGTCCACCTACACCACAGGAATTAGTAATATTATGCAGAAGATGGGTCTCTTGCACGGGAGTAAAAGGTTCACGTCCCCGCCTGGTTAAATTCTGTTGCAGTCGTGGTTTGCACAAATGTGCATAAAAATAACCCAAGGGGCGTACACAGATACTATTTGTGTTATAAACCAGTGCAGCAGCTCTCAAAAGTACGGTTGCTACATGCTGGGGGTGTTTAAAATTTACGACTATACAGTCCCCTGAACCAGACTTTTTGGACGGCCCTACCCAATTTACACGCCTTACTGTTAATATTTCGTCAAAATAGGAAATCGGAAATCCACAATTTTTGTTGAGCCAGGACACTGTCTTATTTTTCAGAGAGATAAAGGATTCATCATGGGGAGATGCAGGGTGGGTGCCACAAGAGGGCACATTGGTCAGTACTACTACAAAAGGAGCACAGTCTGGTGGTAGATTAAGATGACCTTTGTGTCTCGCCACACTAGAGGCTCTAATGCTGTGGGGAGTTATGGATAATTGTTGCTGCAAAACAGTTTCCACAGGAATATCCGGCTGGGTAAAAGTTACGGGTCCTGGGATAACTGTATCAGCAGATTCTCCCCTCCCCTTATTCTGTATATCATTAGGAACAGCAGTATCTCTCCTTTTCCCCCTAGAGTAATCAATTCCACTAGGCTGAACTATCTCCCGAGACAATAACAGGTCACCCAGCCTTATCACTTCCTTAGCTAAATCATCAATCTTAGTGGTTAATGGTTTAATAAGCTCCTCCATTTTGACAGTAAAAGAAGCTTCTAAGTTTTTTAAGAGTGAGGCAATCATATCCGAGTTTAGATTAGCTCCATTACCAGCACCATTAGTGGCCGCGAATACAAAAGGGTTTGGTATAACAGTACCAGTAATTGGCTTACCGACCTTCTTTTTTGGTTTACAATTATTATGTTTCCCGTTCTCCCTTTGAGACCGTGTTCTACATGATCTCGTATGCCTAGTCTCAGGTTGGGTCTCATTTAGTACATCAGCATCAGAACTTGACGACACCCGAGGAGCAGAATGGACCTCCACCTCTACAGGAATGAAAACTGGGAGGGCCGTAGAGATAACACCACTCGGGTTGATCTCAGGGTCTTGGGGCTGGCTTAGAGAATCATTTTCTAATAATCTTCAATCACGATGCCTTTCCCCAAGGATACACGTCTATCATTATTAATCTGTGTTACTTTCCTGACCAGGAAATTATCTAGGGTAGCTGGAGCCGCCATCGCTTTATCAGTTTTTGATTTAACCATTCCGTTCGCTTATAGGTTAAGCTTCTGCCCAGAAACCCTAGTGTCTGCCTACGCACTCACAAACAGGACAATCAGATTAAAAAACAAATGGATATATCAAATGGCAACAATAGTCAATGCGCGGTCACCACCATTCGACAAGATGCACAGAAACCTGGCCCAGTCCAGTCTCTTTTGGCCTCTGAGGGCCACAGAGGGCCCGCCCTTTGCCCGGGCTTAGCCCGGCGCCGCCCGCGCGCGGTCCCGCGATGCGGTGTCAGTGTCCGTTTTTAAAGCGCCTCCAGGCGCGAAACGGCGGTCGGCGGCTTCCGGGTCCGCCGCTAGGGCTGCTGGGTAATGTAGTACGGCTCCGCGCTGGGCTCCACACAGGCCAGGATGGCAACAGCAGGGCAGGGAGCACAACGCACCAGCACACCCCGGGACTCCTGCGAGACACCTGGCGTCGCTCGGGTCTTCTGACTCGTGCTCCGTCACTCCCGTCGTGGGTTGGAGAAATTCGTGTTGTCCGGGGGCAGCTAGTCCTTGCTACAAATATCAAGTGTATTCAAAAAGAACAAGCTAACGTAAGTAGGTCTTATAACGGCGATATATCAAGAGTCTGGTCGTCTATTCAGCTTCATAAATGCGTGAGGTTCTATACAATTTCGAATGGTATTCACAGGATAAGCCGTCAGAACATAGAGTAGAACTCTTAATCAAAATGATGCTCAAGTGCAAATCAGACCCGCAATTGATACCTCTATTCCGACGCGTGTTAGCCAAACAGTATGATATCTGTTCTCTGTCTGATAATTACATTTTATAATCCTAACTGACTCAGGGAACATGGCAGAAATTCGAGTTAGGTATGCCTGAATTCAGAATGATAAAATACATCTTTTAGTGAAGTTGGTTTTAAAATTCTGTGTTTGAAAATGCCACTTTTAGAAAGTAGGTATTTTCTTGTCTAACCATCCAAACCTGCCTCTGCTAGTCTGTGTATTCCTTGTCTGGAGTTTGAGTGACATGGGGTTGGGGGATTCCAGGACACAGGGTGAGTCATCACAAGGCTGAATAAAGAGATCTGCATCTAGATGGGTGGAGAGGTTGCACCTGGGACCTGAATAGGGCTGGGACTTCCCTCTGCAATGCTGGCTCCACCTCCTGTGGTGTGTCTGATGTCCCTGCCGTGCAGTGTGAAAAGAAAGTAGGAGACATGTCAACAAAGTGCTCCAGGACTGACCAGAACTGGTTTGGACTAGGCAAAGTCCTCTCTGCCTTCAGAGAACAAAGGGAAAAGGAGCATAAATATTGGGACCCAGACCCAAGAACTTTAGATCACTTCTGGGAATCAAGACAAACCTTTGCTAAGGAGAAGAACCAGGAAGCTGAAGGAGGAGACTACCCCCGTGCTGTGTGTTTGGGGGTTGGCCTGTAGTGGTTGCTTCATTAGCAAAGAGAGGAGAAAAGGACTGAGTGTGCTTTCTATCAACTTGAAGAAGAATCTCCAAGGGCTTGAACTAGAGCTTCCCTCCTGCCTGAAGTCTCAGGGATAGAAGCCTTCACCAACCAGCTCCCCCCTGAATTCTCTTGCTGAGAATTGAAGTGCCTGCTGTTGTGCTGGGCCTTCTGAGAGACTGCGTGTCGCTGGGAGCTGAAAGCACGACGCACCAACGAGAAGCGTGTCGCCGCCGCAGCCTCCGTCATCGCATCGCCGAGGAAGCGAGCCGCCGCTGTCACCATCGCATTGCCGAAGCACGGTGCATTCCGTGTCACTGGGAGCTGGAAGAGCAACGCATCGCCGAAGCGTGGCGCATCGCCAGAGAAGCGGGATGCTGCCACAGAGGTCATCATCGCATCACCGGAGAAGCGTGTTGCAGGGCCTGTCGTGGCTCCAAAGATCATCGAGTCGCTGCACGGCCGTCGGGCGTGCACGCATTACACCAACGTTGTTGCATCGCAACCAAGAAGCCATTTTGTCACATCGTACCGGAGAAGAGTATCGCATCGAGGTGCCAGCGTGTCGCATCACATCGGAGAGAGCAGTAAGAAACCGACGCATCAACTCCCCACACAGTAAGGAAGCGAGCATCAACTCCCCTGTGCAGCAGTAAGGAACCGACGCATCACCTTCCATGCAACCCTTTTGTTTTTTTGGCGCTACGCATCTAAGGTACATTGAGAGTAAAGTGTTGCATTTACAACTTGAGAGAACTGAGCTATTTTATGACATTTGAGAGACTATTTTTGAGTACAGTATTGTGAGAATTGGGGGTCTCTAGTTGGCACAGGTAGGTACTTGTGACAAATAGGGACCCTCGCCTCTAGTCAGGGTAAAGGGGTACACTCCTAAAATAACCCCTGCTCACCCCCTTGGTAGCTTGGCACGAACAGACAGGCTTATCTCAGAGGCAGTGTCATACAGTAATCAAGTGACAACACTACAGATGGACACCACACCAGTTTTATATAAAAAATAAATATTCTTTATATAGGTTTACCACAAGACAATAAACAACAAAAATCCACAATACTGTTACTTTAAAATGTTAGTATTTAGCTTAGTTCTCTTTAGTTCTTAAATGCAACACTTTAAGTCAATGTACCTTTAGATGCGACACTCAGGGCAACGAAAGTGTTGCAACGATGTTGATGCGATGAAAGTTTGGTGGAAAGAAATAAAGACGTGAAGATCTTCCTGATGCAGCACGCTTCTCCGATGTTGCGAAAGATCTCGGCTCGATGCGTCAGCAGCAGCGGCGACACCCTTGTCGAATGATGCGATGACAACGGCTTTGGAGGCGACACTCTTCTCCGACATTGCAAGCCGCTTCCGTTCGATGCGACAACTCCAGTGGTGACACCCTTGTTCCGTGATGCGACGACAGCAGCTCCGACAGAGGCACGCTTCTCCGTGGATGCGAGGCGCTTTTCTTGATGCGGTGCAATACGACCGCTACAGCGGCGACATCCAAGATGCGATGGCAGCAGCAGCGATGGCGACACACTTCTTCCTCAATGCGAGACACTTCTCGTGATGCAGTGCGATGCGACAGCTCCAGCGGCTGTGAAGACGACACGCTTCTTCGGCGTTGCGAGACGCTTCTCTCGATGCGGTGCAATACGACAGCTACAGCGGCGACATCCAAGATGCGACGGCAGCAGCAACGACGGCGACACGCTTCTTCCTCTTGAGTCGCGCTTGCGGCTCCTTGTGACATGCAGTCCCTCAGAAGGCCCAAAACAGCAGCAGGCACTTCCAAAGAACTCTTGGGGAGCTGGTGGTTGAAGTCTGTTGTCCCTGAGACTTCAGCAGGAGGCAAGCTCTTCTCTGAAGCCCTTGGAGATTCTAACAAGTTGAAATAAGCACACAAAGTCTCTTCTCCTTCCTTTGGCTGTCAGGCAAACCACTGCAGGCCAATCCCCCAAGCACTTCGCTTAGGGAAAGTCTCTCCTCAGTGTCTTCATGTTCCACGCCTCAGTAAAGGTTTCTTCTTGTTCCAAAAGTGATCTAAATTCTTGGGATCAGGGTCCCACTACTTATACCCCAAAATCCTTTGTCCTCTGAGGGCAGAGGGGCCTTTTCCTAGTCCAAACCAGTTCTGGTCAGTCCTGGAGCACTTTGTTTATATGACTCCTTCTTTCCTTTCAGAGTGCAGGGCAGAGACATCAGACGCACCACAGGAGGTGGAGTCAGCATTGTGGAGGGAAGGCACAGCCCTATTCAGGTCCCAGGTGCAACTCCTCCCTCTCATCTAGATGCAGATCTCTCTATTCGCCACGGGGCTACCTCACCCTGTCTTCTGGAACTCCCCAGCCCTGTCACTCAAATTCCAGGCAAGTAATACACAACCTAGCAGAGGCAGGCATGGACAGTTAAGCAAGAAAATACCTACTTTCTAAAAGTGGTATTTTCAAACGCAGAATGTTAAAACCAATTTCACTAAAATATGTATTTTATCATTCTGAGTTCAGACATATTAAATTCGAATTTCTATCATGTTCCCAGAGTCAGTTAAGATTATAAGATATAATAATCTAAACTGCCCATTCTGGCCTATGGAGAACAGGTAGCCTTGCAATAGTGAAAAACGAAAATGGCTGTAATGAACTATTAAAACATGCCACACACACCAGGGCATGTCCTACCTTATCCTAACAATGCACCCTGCCCTGGGGCCTACCATAGGGGTGTCTGATATGAAGAAAAGGGAACGTTTAGGGACTGGCAAGTGGGTGCACTTGCCCAGTCAGCTTGACAGTACCAGACTGCACGCAGGCTCTGCAATGGCCAACCTTAGACACACTTTTACAGGCTGCTTCTGTGGGTGGCACAACCAGTGCTGCAAGCCCACCAGCAGCATTTGGATTTACAAGCCCTGGGCACTCCTGGTGCACTGTTCTAGGGTCTGACAGGTAAACCAATCCACCCAATCATGGAATCACAAATTCATATATCAATTTACATAGGGAGCACTTGCACTGTGGCAGTGGACAGCAGTGACAGAGTGCCCTGAGCATCTAACACCAGCAAAAACACATGAGGCAACAGCAAAAAATTGGAAGGGAGACCCACACCAAGGTGCCAGGTCTAACACATGTCACATCCAGCTGAAATGTGGGGAGAACTACCCTATCTCCTGGGAGTTCTCATCACTAAGGCGTAAAAATCTGGACAGACCATCAGCATTGGCATGCTCTGTACCAGGGCGATGTTCCACCGTGAAATCCATCCCCTGTAGGGAAATGGACCACCTCAACAGCTTTGCATTCTCACCCCTCATCTGCATTAACCATCTGAGGGGCCTGTGGTCTGCCTGAACCCGGAAGTGAGTCCCAAACAGGTATGGTCTCAGCTTCTTCAGTGCCCAGACCACAGCAAATGCCTCACGCTCAATAGCACTCCACCTCTGTTCCCGTGGAAGTAACCTCCTACTAATGAAGGCTACGGGTTGATCTAGGCCCGCCTCATTCATCTGTGCCAGAACAGCCACCACCCCATGCTCTCAAGCGTCTGTTTTTACTGCAAACTGTTTGGAGAAGTTGGGTGCCAAGAGCATGGGTGCCATGCACATAGCAGTTTTCAGGGCCTCAAAGGCTTTCTGACAGGTGTTAGTCCAAATCTCTTTCTTGGGCTGCTTCCTGGAACTCAGCGCGGTCAAGGGTGCAACAATGTTGTCATACCCCTTGACAAACCTCCTGTAGTAACCTGTGAGTCCTAAAAAGGCTCTCACCTCCGTCTGGGTTTTGGGTGACTCCCAAGCCAGGATGGTTTTAATCTTGGGCTGCAGGGGCGCCACCTGGCCGCTCCCTACCTGGTGTCTCAAGTACACCACGGAACCCTGCCCGATCTGGCACTTACTCGCCTTGATCGTGAGGCCTGCCCTCCGCAGCACCATCAACACTTCCCTGAGGTGGTGCAGATGTTCTTCCCAACTGACGCTGAACACTGCGATGTCATCCAGGTAGGCAGCACTGAACGAGTCCAGTCCAGAGAACACCTGGTTGACCAACCTCTGAAAGGTGGCAGGGGTATTCTTCCTCCCAAAGGGCATCACCCGGAACTGGTAGTGCCCATCTGGTGTGGAGAATGCAGACCTCTCCTTTGCCCCATCAGTCAAGGCGATCTGCCAGTACCCAGACTTTAGGTCAAACGTGCTAAGGTACCGAGCAGCCCTTAGCCGATCTATGAGCTCATCAGCTCTGGGGATGGGGTGTGCGTCAGTCCTGGTGAATGAATTGAGCCCTCGGTAGTCCACACAGAACCGGAGTTCTGGTGTGGCACCCGGTACGGCAGCCTTTGGGACCAAGACCACTGGGCTGGCCCATGGACTGTTAGAGGACTCAATCACCCCTAACGCAAACCTCTTGGAGACCTCCTCCTTGATGCAAGCTCTCACCCTGTCAGTCACCCTGTAGGTTTTGGGCCTCACAGGTGTACTATTCCCAGTGTCCACAGCATGGAGGCACCAATCAGTGACACCGGGAACCAGGGAGAACAGATCAGAAAGCTGTCCCAGCAACTGGCGGCAGTTATTCTGTTGCTCAGGGGTCAGGGTGGAAGAGAGGTTGACACCATCCACTGACCCATCTTGATCTGTGGCTGACAGGCGGTCTGGAAGTTGCTCGGTCTCCTCCTCCATCCCAGCATACGTTGCCAAGAGCATGCCCACTTGGGACCTCTCCAAGTGGGGCTTCAGGCGGTTGACATGCAGGACCCTCAAGGGGTTCCTGGGAGACTGCAAGTCCACCAAGTAGGTAACTCGGCTTTTGCGCTCCACAACCTCAAAGGGTCTGGTCCACTTATCTTGGAGCACGCAGGGCTCCACTGGGGCCATGACTCACACATTCTGACCAGGCTGAAGCTCTACCAGAGTGGCATTCTGGTCGTACCACCACTTCATCTCCTCCTGGCTGGCTTCCAGATTCACCTCAGTGAGTTGCCTGAAACGCCGAGTTTGGTGACTAAAGGCCAGCATGCAGCTATATACATCCTGGGGAGGTTTCCTGGGCGATTGCTCCCAGCCTTCTTTAACCAAACTCAGAGGTCCTCTCACTGGGTGTCTATAGAGAAGCTCAATGGGGCTGAACCCTAGAGATTTCTGTGGCACCTCACGGTAAGCAAAGAGTAGGCATGGTAAGAGGACGCCCCACTTACGCCTCATGGGTTCCTCAAGACCCATAATCATGCCCTTCAGGGTTCGGTTGAACCTTTCAACCAACCCATTTCCTTGGGGGTGGTAAGGAGTCGTAAACTTGTAGGTTACTCCACACTCCTGCCACAGGGACTTCATATATTTTTTAATGAAGTTGGCTCCCCGGTCTGACACTACCTCGTGAGGGAATCCCACTCTGGAGAAAATTCCCATCAGTGCTAGTCCCACCACGGGGGCCGTCACTGTCCTCAGAGGTATGGCTTCCAAGGTATCGGCTGGCATGGTCCACCAAGACCAGGATGAACCTGTTGCCCATGACTGTCTGGGGGTCCAGTGGCCCCACAATGTCAATACCCACTCATTCAAAGGGTGAGCTGACCACAGGGAATGGCTGGAGAGGAGCCTTGCGCTTCCTCCCACTTTTTCCACTTGCCTGGCAAGTCTGACATGTCTTGCAGTGAGTGTCTCAACTCCTGCGCATGTGGGGCCAATAAAAGTGGGTGACAAGCATCTCAAACGTCTTGTCCTGCCCCAAATGTCCTGCCAATGGCACATCATGAGCCAGCCCCAGTAGGAAGGCTCTGAAGCGCTGGCGTACCACCAACACACGGGCTGACCCAGGCTCAGCAACCTTAGGCTCAGAATACAGGAGACCATTCTCCCAGTAGACGCAATGTGACCCAACAGTTTGAATCCCCATCTCCATTTCACAATGACAATGAACAAAGAAAGAATATCCTTTCTAGACGTAGTCTTCACAGCTAGTGAAGGTACCCTTAAGAACTCTCTGTTTACCAAAGCTACAGATAAGAACAGCCTACTCAGATTTGATAGCGCACATCCACGCTCATTAAGGGAGAATCTACCTGTAGGTCAGTTCTTAAGGGTTCGCAGAAACTGCTCTGATCTGGAAACATACAAAAAGGAAGCAGCTATCCTCACTAACAAACTCAAACAAAAAATGTACCCAAAAAAGATCGTAGATAGAGCAAACAAGAGAGCCCGCAACACACCAAGAGAGGCTCTATTGGAGACGCATGCAAAAAAACACTCTGACCAATTGATATGTGTTACAACATATAATACATCTTCTAATGACCTAAAGAAGATAATCAACAAAAGGTGGTCCATTCTGACCTCTAACACAATATCTTTTGAGAAACCTATGTTCTCATTTAAAAGGAACACAAGTCTGAGAGATATACTGGTACATACTGACACATATACACCAAAAACTACCAGTCAATTAACTCCCTGGAGAACGCCTCAGGTTACGGGACACTACCCATGTGGTACATGTGTAGCATGTCCATTTACTGAACACACCAAAACAATAGAACTAGGATTACACTCTCCATGGGAACAGAGAACACACACCAATTGTAACTCTGAAGCAGTGATCTATATGATCAAGTGCCCGTGTGACCTAATGTATATCGGAATGACAAGTCGAAAAGTAAAAGTACGCATCAGTGAACACAGGAGCACAATAAGACGTGCAATAACAGCAACTAAACTGACTGCACACTATAATGAGAAAAAACACAAGGACACAGAAATAAAGTGGACCATCATAGAAAAAATCAAGCATGTGAATAACCTCCAACACAAACTCCTAGAACGTGAACAACGTTGGGTCCATCGATTAAAAACCCATGAAAGGGGCCTAAATGACTGTATACCCTGGAACCAACTAAATAAATCAAGGAAAGGGATTATATTACAACTAGGCCCTGTACTCGCGTATTAATATGCGCCCTAAAACTGTATATCCAACTCAGGGACCTTAATATGGCGGCCATATGAGCGTTGATTCAATTTCTAAATAATAGTACCTGAACACGTTATGATATGGCTTGCGTACCCACATTTCCATGAAGGGAATATGAATATGACATCGTATATTCCACGACTTTACATCAGTCCCTATAAAAGGAAAATACTTCTCAAAATATTTCTCATTGTATACCAAAATTCAAATTCCCCGAATGTCTTTCACTAGGGGCTTCGTGAGAATTAACCATATGCATTAATAACTTTAATCCATCAAAAGGTTTTTCACAAATTGGGCATTGAAAATCCCCCACGATCACTGTTAGAGTATGTTGTTTTTCTACTTGGCTTGTGAACCCAACTTAGGTTTACCCACATCATGAGCCTATATAATTATCACTTACACCTACACTATTTTTAATTAAATTTGGGACTCGTGATTAATTTAATTAATACAAACAGTCTTACATGACACAAACGTGTCACCGATCGGAGAAGCAGACAAACATACTGAGCTTCACTTGTGGTCTTCTAACGCTTAAGTATAGCGCGTTATTTTGTTGTTGTGTCTGTTTTCAATGAGACAATAAGTTAAGAAGTGTTGCCAGACGATATACATTTACCGTAGTTTTTTATGATTGTTACAAGGAACTACAATTCCCTTGGTTCCTTATACGTTTTAGGCTTAATTACGTACTTCTGACCACGCCGAGTGTCGTTAAACAATCAGCACCTTTGACAACGCAGACTGCATGTAATGCTGAAATATTGCACTTCACCTTGATTCTTTGTCTATTCACAATGGGAAAAGAAATTGAAACGAAATGTAAAAAGACCTAGATTTCCGGTAGTGGCTCACGATTATAACAAGGAACTACAATTCCCATGTTTCCTTGTACGTTACAGGCGTCATTACGTACTTCGGACCGCGCCGAATGTCGCCTACCAATTAGTACCTATGACAACACAAAGGTACTAAAACGCGGTTCCTTCGCATTACTAACGCGAAAGCCGGGAACCGGAGCCAAGTAGGTGTGCACGCGGGGCAGGACTCTTGAAGAAGTAAGTTACAGATTGGCATTTTTGAATTCTATTGCCAACGTTCTCATCCTGTGTTCCTCTACATGGGGAATACGAGGGTCTAGACACGCGGTTTTTAGAAAAAACCACTTACTATATTTACCTACATTTCCCTTAACCTCCTGGGGTCATAATTTTAGGGTTTGACTATAGAGCTACCCCTAGATGCTTTACGGTCCCCTGAGATACAGAAACCATTCAAGAATTGGGTAAGGGAATGTTTCTTTTCATTTTTTACGCACAAAATCAGGAGGGATAATGACAAATGAACATGACTAAGATTACCGTTATTCTATTCACAAACACGGTATGAAAGTGGAGTGAGTGTGAGGCATGGAGTGTGTTACTAGTGAATATATAGACGTACTGACACGAATTATGGTCAGGTTTTTGAGTACAATTGCCACCCCAAAACTCATCTGTCACGTAACAGTATTATGTGAAGATATGCACGTAAGTGGCACAAGTTTGGAAGCAATTGATTACCACTATGTCATAGACACAATTTGGCACATGTGGTTCGTTAATTAGTTCCAGAGCACGCAATGTGGGACAAAGTATTGCAGAGACACTATGACATTACTATACAAATGTATGTTGTTTTTGTTTTTGTGTCTTTCTTTGTTTTCTGTTTTTTCTTTACAGATGGAGTATAACATATGATTGGTAAATTATCAATCATCCAAACAAGGAGCAGCTACTCTGCCCTTGCATCACGTACAGGATAGGGAATTCCCTTCTGTCCTGTCTCCTAGGGAGGCCTAACCTAGCCCTGATGAAAGTCCAGGACCTTTAAGGCCATTATAGGACTGAAACATGTTGGCACTAGGGTCTTAGGACCATAAGATTCCTAATAAGACCCAATATTTGTTTTTTAGCTACCCAGACAGACCCAAGAATAAAGGGATACCGGGGATCTGTTTGAGGTATTTTAACTTATTTAGCCCCCCAGGTCAACAACTTCTATCAAGAGCTCCCAACACTGTGGTTGAGCCCACCCCGACTTTTAGGCGTCGGGGTGACCCGATGATGAAGCATGACACCACTAGGGTGTGTGAGGGTAAATAAACAAAAAGGAAGATTTTCCTTGCTCACCTTTTGGTGAAGACGTAAGAATTTACCCCATCTAGATCCTTCACATCTCTCCCCACTGAAGTGCACCTGTATCAACTGCGGTTGATTCGTTAGAGTAATTTAAGTGATTAAGTGACTATAACATAGGAGGAGTTACTCTAACTTGGTAACCTCTTTACCCTTCCAGGTATTGAATTTTTTTTTTTTCTATTTTACCTTTAATGTGAACATATTACTAGCGCAGCGCACAGCTGTAGGGTGTATCAACAGAAACTATCTGTAATATAACTCACTATCTATTTTTCTGATATCCCTCATTTGCACTAACACTCATTTCACGCTCCGAATAAATAATAACAAGACTCTCTCCCTCCTTTTAACGATACATAAAGGATAGAGTAGATCATCTATCTGTATAAATATGGCAGAACAATTGGGTATTGGCTACTCAGACGATATAGCATCTGCCATTTTAGCAGGACCCTCACTATTACCGGACACGAACATCAGTCAGAACCTTTCCCAGGCTCAGAATTGGGATGAGCTGAAAGAATTGAAGCGTAACCAAATGAAAATTTTGTTACATGGAGCCATCATGACGGAGTACCTCAGAGGCAATACAGCACCAACAGGATTACTTGTCACTAATGCACCAAGGATCTTTCTCGAAGACCCTCAGTTTAAAAAGGAATGGTCTCTAATCGCGTGGAGATGCTCATGCGATTGGCTTATTTTAATCATCAATACAGCCAAACGTTTAGCAGATGCCCTTTTGATCAAAATCAAAATAAGTGAGGATTCGCTGATGACTGAGATAAAACTATCCTTATACAAGAAAAAACTTGAGGAAGTGAATAAAGAGATAAGTGAACATAAAGATTATCTCATGCAAAGCAAAATCAACAAATTACAAAAAGACCTAAAAAAGTTCAGTCACGAAAAGGTTTACCCTTACATCCGAGACGACTATAAAGGTCAAGAAAATTCGGACTCAGGATCTGTATATAGTGAACAGACGGTATCATCGGACTCTGACTATGACAACTGGTCTAGTGATGGATCAAATAAGAGCAGGCGAGGCAGGGGCAGAAGACCACGGAGAGGCAACTATAATCAAAGATATGAACACCAGCAGATGTACCCATGGCCCGCCCCGTTTGGACCAATCCCATTCCATGGCCCTGCCCAATTCCCTATGGGTTCCTACTATCAGCCCGACTTCAACCAACGTTTTTTAGGACAGGGCGGCAGGAGAGGCAGACGTGGAAGAAGAGGGAACAAAAGAGTCCAATGGGAAGAAGATCGGAGCTCCATGAACACACGGAGCAACACCAGGGACCAACAACCAGGAACGAGCAACATGAGAGACTAGTGGTAAATTTGACGGACATCACCCTCACTACAGATGAAGAAACAGTACTTGAAAAGGGCCTAGGTTTTGTACCTACATCACACTTGGACAAATTCCGTTTACGATGTGAATTGGGAGACTTCTTCCGGAAGATCCGTTTGAAAACATTCTTTAAGGACAAAGAGGACCCACAGGCGGACGAAACACATACGGATTTAAGGTGCAAATCAACTTTTTATCCTCCTACCAACATGATGCCCCCGGAGGTACTCGCCTTTGAAGAAGCTGTAACGAAGGAGGTAGAACTACTACAAGTCAGGAAAAACACATTCAACAATCTGAGCAAGAAGGAACGAGAAGCCTTGACCTCCCTTCAGTCCAGGACTGACATGATTATAAAACCGGCGGATAAAGGTGGAGCCACGGTTATCCAAAGTACTAGTGCCTATAGGACTGCATGTATGAATTTACTGGCAGATACTAAGTACTATAAAAAGATCAATAGAGACCCAACACAACGGATTAAAACAACCATCTCTACGTTGACAGCTAATGCACTAGACAGGGAGTGGATTACAAAGAAGGAACATGACTTCTTAAATCAAGAGGACCCAAGAATACCTTTATTTTACACAATCCCGAAAATACACAAAGGGAAAATACCACCGCCAGGAAGACCAATTGTCTCTGGGATAGGGTCCATTCTTGAACCTCTATCCAAATATACGGATTGGTTCCTGCGACCTCTTGTAACGAAGATCAAATCCTATGTACAGGATACCAAGCACCTTTTCAATCGACTGGATAGGATACAATATAATCCAGATAAGAACATCCTGGTCAGCCTTGACGTTGAGGCGTTGTATACTAACATCCCTCAGGCTGAGAGTATCAGGGTAGTTGAAGAGATCCTCAAAAAAGAAGAATGGCCATGGGCGGCACCAATTGAATGGATCACCACCCTTATCCATTTGGCACTCACTGAAAACTTTTTTAAGTTTGAAAACCAGATATATCTGCAAACCCATGGCACTTCGATGGGCAGTACATTCGCCCCGAGCCTGGCCTGTCTATATGTGGGACATTTTGAAGATCAACATATATGGACACATAATCCGTTCTCTGCCAACATATGTTGTTGGTATAGATATATTGACGACGTCCTCTTGATCTGGGAAGGAGATACGGCTGGTCTGGAAACATTTAAGACATGGATCAACAGTTTGAATCCCCATCTCCATTTCACAATGACAATGAACAAAGAAAGAATATCCTTTCTAGACGTAGTCTTCACAGCTAGTGAAGGTACCCTTAAGAACTCTCTGTTTACCAAAGCTACAGATAAGAACAGCCTACTCAGATTTGATAGCGCACATCCACGCTCATTAAGGGAGAATCTACCTGTAGGTCAGTTCTTAAGGGTCCGCAGAAACTGCTCTGATCTGGAAACATACAAAAAGGAAGCAGCTATCCTCACTAACAAACTCAAACACAAAATGTACCCAAAAAAGATCGTAGATAGAGCAAACAAGAGAGCCCGCAACACACCAAGAGAGGCTCTATTGGAGACACATGCAAAAAAACACTCTGACCAATTGATATGTGTTACAACATATAATACATCTTCTAATGACCTAAAGAAGATAATAGACAAAAGGTGGTCCATTCTGACCTCTAACACAATATCTTTTGAGAAACCTATGTTCTCATTTAAAAGGAACACAAGTCTGAGAGATATACTGGTACATACTGACACATATACACCAAAAACTACCAGTCAATTAACTCTCTGGAGAACGCCTCAGGTTACGGGACACTACCCATGTGGTACATGTGTAGCATGTCCATTTACTGAACACACCAAAACAATAGAACTAGGATTACACTCTCCATGGGAACAGAGAACACACACCAATTGTAACTCTGAAGCAGTGATCTATATGATCAAGTGCCCGTGTGACCTAATGTATATCGGAATGACAAGTCGAAAAGTAAAAGTACGCATCAGTGAACACAGGAGCACAATAAGACGTGCAATAACAGCAACTAAACTGACTGCACACTATAATGAGAAAAAACACAAGGACACAGAAATAAAGTGGACCATCATAGAAAAAATCAAACATGTGAATAACCTCCAACACAAACTCCTAGAACGTGAACAACGTTGGGTCCATCGATTAAAAACCCATGAAAGGAGCCTAAATGACTGTATACCCTGGAACCAACTAAATAAATGAAGGAAAGGGATTATATTACAACTAGGCCATGTACTCGCGTATTAATATGCGCCCTAAAACTGTATATCCAACTTAGGGACCTTAATATGGCGGCCATATGAGCGTTGATTCAATTTCTAAATAATAGTACCTGAACACGTTATGATATGGCTTGCGTACCCACCTTTCCATGAAGGGAATATGAATATGACATCGTATATTCCACGACTTTACATCAGTCCCTATAAAAGGAAAATACTTCTCAAAATATTTCTCATTGTATACCAAAATTCAAATTCCCCGAATGTCTTTCACTAGGGGCTTCGTGAGAATTAACCATATGCATTAATAACTTTAATCCATCAAAAGGTTTTTCACAAATTGGGCATTGAAAATCCCCCACGATCACTGTTAGAGTATGTTGTTTTTCTACTTGGCTTGTGAACCCAACTTAGGTTTACCCACATCATGAGCCTATATAATTATCACTTACACCTACACTATTTTTAATTAAATTTGGGACTCGTGATTAATTTAATTAATACAAACAGTCTTACATGACACAAACGTGTCACCGATCGGAGAAGCAGACAAACATACTGAGCTTCACTTGTGGTCTTCTAACGCTTAAGTATAGCGCGTTATTTTGTTGTTGTGTCTGTTTTCAATGAGACAATAAGTTAAGAAGTGTTGTCAGACGATATACATTTACCGTAGTTTTTTACGATTGTTACAAGGAACTACAATTCCCTTGGTTCCTTATACGTTTTAGGCTTAATTACGTACTTTTGACCACGCCGAGTGTCGTTAAACAATCAGCACCTTTGACAACGCAGACTGCATGTAATGCTGAAATATTGCACTTCACCTTGATTCTTTGTCTATTCACAATGGGAAAAGAAATTGAAACGAAATGTAAAAAGACCTAGATTTCCGGTAGTGGCTCACGATTATAACAAGGAACTACAATTCCCATGTTTCCTTGTACGTTACAGGCGTCATTACGTACTTCGGACCGCGCCGAATGTCGCCTACCAATTAGTACCTATGACAACACAAAGGTACTAAAACGCGGTTCCTTCGCATTACTAACGCGAAAGCCGGGAACCGGAGCCAAGTAGGTGTGCACGCGGGGCAGGACTCTTGAAGAAGTAAGTTACAGATTGGCATTTTTGAATTCTTTTGCCAACGTTCTCATCCTGTGTTCCTCTACATGGGGAATACGAGGGTCTAGACACGCGGTTTTTAGAAAAAACCACTTACTATATTTACCTACATTTCCCTTAACCTCCTGGGGTCATAATTTTAGGGTTTGACTATAGAGCTACCCCTAGATGCTTTACGGTCCCCTGAGATACAGAAACCATTCAAGAATTGGGTAAGGGAATGTTTCTTTTCATTTTTTACGCACAAAATCAGGAGGGATAATGATAAATGAACATGACTAAGATTACCGTTATTCTATTCACAAACACGGTATGAAAGTGGAGTGAGTGTGAGGCATGGAGTGTGTTACTAGTGAATATATAGACGTACTGACACGAATTATGGTCAGGTTTTTGAGTACAATTGCCACCCCAAAACTCATCTGTCACATAACAGTATTATGTGAAGATATGCACGTGAGTGGCACAAGTTTGGAAGCAATTGATTACCACTATGTCATAGACACAATTTGGCACATGTGGTTCGTTAATTAGTTCCAGAGCACGCAATGTGGGACAAAGTATTGCAGAGACACTATGACTTTACTATACAAATGTATGTTGTTTTTGTTTTTGTGTCTTTCTTTGTTGTCTGTTTTTTCTTTACAGATGGAGTATAACATATGATTGGTAAATTATCAATCATCCAAACAAGGAGCAGCTACTCTGCCCTTGCATCACGTACAGGATAGGGAATTCCCTTCTGTCCTGTCTCCTAGGGAGGCCTAACCTAGCCCTGATGAAAGTCCAGGACCTTTAAGGCCATTATAGGACTGAAACATGTTGGCACTAGGGTCTTAGGACCATAAGATTCCTAATAAGACCCAATATTTGTTTTTTAGCTACCCAGACAGACCCAAGAATAAAGGGATACCGGGGATCTGTTTGAGGTATTTTAACTTATTTAGCCCCCCAGGTCAACAACTTCTATCAAGAGCTCCCAACACTGTGGTTGAGCCCACCACGACTTTTAGGCGTCGGGGTGACCCGATGATGAAGCATGACACCACTAGGGTGTGTGAGGGTAAATAAACAAAAAGGAAGATTTTCCTTGCTCACCTTTTGGTGAAGACGTAAGAATTTACCCCATCTAGATCCTTCACATCTCTCCCCACTGAAGTGCACCTGTATCAACTGCGGTTGATTCGTTAGAGTAATTTAAGTGATTAAGTGACTATAACATAGGAGGAGTTACTCTAACTTGGTAACCTCTTTACCCTTCCAGGTATTGAATTTTTTTTTTTTCTATTTTACCTTTAATGTGAACATATTACTAGCGCAGCGCACAGCTGTAGGGTGTATCAACAGAAACTATCTGTAATATAACTCACTATCTATTTTTCTGATATCCCTCATTTGCACTAACACTCATTTCACGCTCCGAATAAATAATAACAAGACTCTCTCCCTCCTTTTAACGATACATAAAGGATAGAGTAGATCATCTATCTGTATAAATATGGCAGAACAATTGGGTATTGGCTACTCAGACGATATAGCATCTGCCATTTTAGCAGGACCCTCACTATTACCGGACACGAACATCAGTCAGAACCTTTCCCAGGCTCAGAATTGGGATGAGCTGAAAGAATTGAAGCGTAACCAAATGAAAATTTTGTTACATGGAGCCATCATGACGGAGTACCTCAGAGGCAATACAGCACCAACAGGATTACTTGTCACTAATGCACCAAGGATCTTTCTCGAAGACCCTCAGTTTAAAAAGGAATGGTCTCTAATCGCGTGGAGATGCTCATGCGATTGGCTTATTTTAATCATCAATACAGCCAAACGTTTAGCAGATGCCCTTTTGATCAAAATCAAAATAAGTGAGGATTCGCTGATGACTGAGATAAAACTATCCTTATACAAGAAAAAACTTGAGGAAGTGAATAAAGAGATAAGTGAACATAAAGATTATCTCATGCAAAGCAAAATCAACAAATTACAAAAAGACCTAAAAAAGTTCAGTCACGAAAAGGTTTACCCTTACATCCGAGACGACTATAAAGGTCAAGAAAATTCGGACTCAGGATCTGTATATAGTGAACAGACGGTATCATCGGACTCTGACTATGACAACTGGTCTAGTGATGGATCAAATAAGAGCAGGCGAGGCAGGGGCAGAAGACCACGGAGAGGCAACTATAATCAAAGATATGAACACCAGCAGATGTACCCATGGCCCGCCCCGTTTGGACCAATCCCATTCCATGGCCCTGCCCAATTCCCTATGGGTTCCTACTATCAGCCCGACTTCAACCAACGTTTTTTAGGACAGGGCGGCAGGAGAGGCAGACGTGGAAGAAGAGGGAACAAAAGAGTCCAATGGGAAGAAGATCGGAGCTCCATGAACACACGGAGCAACACCAGGGACCAACAACCAGGAACGAGCAACATGAGAGACTAGTGGTAAATTTGACGGACATCACCCTCACTACAGATGAAGAAACAGTACTTGAAAAGGGCCTAGGTTTTGTACCTACATCACACTTGGACAAATTCCGTTTACGATGTGAATTGGGAGACTTCTTCCGGAAGATCCGTTTGAAAACATTCTTTAAGGACAAAGAGGACCCACAGGCGGACGAAACACATACGGATTTAAGGTGCAAATCAACTTTTTATCCTCCTACCAACATGATGCCCCCGGAGGTACTCGCCTTTGAAGAAGCTGTAACGAAGGAGGTAGAACTACTACAAGTCAGGAAAAACACATTCAACAATCTGAGCAAGAAGGAACGAGAAGCCTTGACCTCCCTTCAGTCCAGGACTGACATGATTATAAAACCGGCGGATAAAGGTGGAGCCACGGTTATCCAAAGTACTAGTGCCTATAGGACTGCATGTATGAATTTACTGGCAGATACTAAGTACTATAAAAAGATCAATAGAGACCCAACACAACGGATTAAAACAACCATCTCTACGTTGACAGCTAATGCACTAGACAGGGAGTGGATTACAAAGAAGGAACATGACTTCTTAAATCAAGAGGACCCAAGAATACCTTTATTTTACACAATCCCGAAAATACACAAAGGGAAAATACCACCGCCAGGAAGACCAATTGTCTCTGGGATAGGGTCCATTCTTGAACCTCTATCCAAATATACGGATTGGTTCCTGCGACCTCTTGTAACGAAGATCAAATCCTATGTACAGGATACCAAGCACCTTTTCAATCGACTGGATAGGATACAATATAATCCAGATAAGAACATCCTGGTCAGCCTTGACGTTGAGGCGTTGTATACTAACATCCCTCAGGCTGAGAGTATCAGGGTAGTTGAAGAGATCCTCAAAAAAGAAGAATGGCCATGGGCGGCACCAATTGAATGGATCACCACCCTTATCCATTTGGCACTCACTGAAAACTTTTTTAAGTTTGAAAACCAGATATATCTGCAAACCCATGGCACTTCGATGGGCAGTACATTCGCCCCGAGCCTGGCCTGTCTATATGTGGGACATTTTGAAGATCAACATATATGGACACATAATCCGTTCTCTGCCAACATATGTTGTTGGTATAGATATATTGACGACGTCCTCTTGATCTGGGAAGGAGATACGGCTGGTCTGGAAACATTTAAGACATGGATCAACAGTTTGAATCCCCATCTCCATTTCACAATGACAATGAACAAAGAAAGAATATCCTTTCTAGACGTAGTCTTCACAGCTAGTGAAGGTACCCTTAAGAACTCTCTGTTTACCAAAGCTACAGATAAGAACAGCCTACTCAGATTTGATAGCGCACATCCACGCTCATTAAGGGAGAATCTACCTGTAGGTCAGTTCTTAAGGGTCCGCAGAAACTGCTCTGATCTGGAAACATACAAAAAGGAAGCAGCTATCCTCACTAACAAACTCAAACACAAAATGTACCCAAAAAAGATCGTAGATAGAGCAAACAAGAGAGCCCGCAACACACCAAGAGAGGCTCTATTGGAGACACATGCAAAAAAACACTCTGACCAATTGATATGTGTTACAACATATAATACATCTTCTAATGACCTAAAGAAGATAATAGACAAAAGGTGGTCCATTCTGACCTCTAACACAATATCTTTTGAGAAACCTATGTTCTCATTTAAAAGGAACACAAGTCTGAGAGATATACTGGTACATACTGACACATATACACCAAAAACTACCAGTCAATTAACTCTCTGGAGAACGCCTCAGGTTACGGGACACTACCCATGTGGTACATGTGTAGCATGTCCATTTACTGAACACACCAAAACAATAGAACTAGGATTACACTCTCCATGGGAACAGAGAACACACACCAATTGTAACTCTGAAGCAGTGATCTATATGATCAAGTGCCCGTGTGACCTAATGTATATCGGAATGACAAGTCGAAAAGTAAAAGTACGCATCAGTGAACACAGGAGCACAATAAGACGTGCAATAACAGCAACTAAACTGACTGCACACTATAATGAGAAAAAACACAAGGACACAGAAATAAAGTGGACCATCATAGAAAAAATCAAACATGTGAATAACCTCCAACACAAACTCCTAGAACGTGAACAACGTTGGGTCCATCGATTAAAAACCCATGAAAGGGGCCTAAATGACTGTATACCCTGGAACCAACTAAATAAATGAAGGAAAGGGATTATATTACAACTAGGCCATGTACTCGCGTATTAATATGCGCCCTAAAACTGTATATCCAACTTAGGGACCTTAATATGGCGGCCATATGAGCGTTGATTCAATTTCTAAATAATAGTACCTGAACACGTTATGATATGGCTTGCGTACCCACCTTTCCATGAAGGGAATATGAATATGACATCGTATATTCCACGACTTTACATCAGTCCCTATAAAAGGAAAATACTTCTCAAAATATTTCTCATTGTATACCAAAATTCAAATTCCCCGAATGTCTTTCACTAGGGGCTTCGTGAGAATTAACCATATGCATTAATAACTTTAATCCATCAAAAGGTTTTTCACAAATTGGGCATTGAAAATCCCCCACGATCACTGTTAGAGTATGTTGTTTTTCTACTTGGCTTGTGAACCCAACTTAGGTTTACCCACATCATGAGCCTATATAATTATCACTTACACCTACACTATTTTTAATTAAATTTGGGACTCGTGATTAATTTAATTAATACAAACAGTCTTACATGACACAAACGTGTCACCGATCGGAGAAGCAGACAAACATACTGAGCTTCACTTGTGGTCTTCTAACGCTTAAGTATAGCGCGTTATTTTGTTGTTGTGTCTGTTTTCAATGAGACAATAAGTTAAGAAGTGTTGTCAGACGATATACATTTACCGTAGTTTTTTACGATTGTTACAAGGAACTACAATTCCCTTGGTTCCTTATACGTTTTAGGCTTAATTACGTACTTCTGACCACGCCGAGTGTCGTTAAACAATCAGCACCTTTGACAACGCAGACTGCATGTAATGCTGAAATATTGCACTTCACCTTGATTCTTTGTCTATTCACAATGGGAAAAGAAATTGAAACGAAATGTAAAAAGACCTAGATTTCCGGTAGTGGCTCACGATTATAACAAGGAACTACAATTCCCATGTTTCCTTGTACGTTACAGGCGTCATTACGTACTTCGGACCGCGCCGAATGTCGCCTACCAATTAGTACCTATGACAACACAAAGGTACTAAAACGCGGTTCCTTCGCATTACTAACGCGAAAGCCGGGAACCGGAGCCAAGTAGGTGTGCACGCGGGGCAGGACTCTTGAAGAAGTAAGTTACAGATTGGCATTTTTGAATTCTTTTGCCAACGTTCTCATCCTGTGTTCCTCTACATGGGGAATACGAGGGTCTAGACACGCGGTTTTTAGAAAAAACCACTTACTATATTTACCTACATTTCCCTTAACCTCCTGGGGTCATAATTTTAGGGTTTGACTATAGAGCTACCCCTAGATGCTTTACGGTCCCCTGAGATACAGAAACCATTCAAGAATTGGGTAAGGGAATGTTTCTTTTCATTTTTTACGCACAAAATCAGGAGGGATAATGATAAATGAACATGACTAAGATTACCGTTATTCTATTCACAAACACGGTATGAAAGTGGAGTGAGTGTGAGGCATGGAGTGTGTTACTAGTGAATATATAGACGTACTGACACGAATTATGGTCAGGTTTTTGAGTACAATTGCCACCCCAAAACTCATCTGTCACATAACAGTATTATGTGAAGATATGCACGTGAGTGGCACAAGTTTGGAAGCAATTGATTACCACTATGTCATAGACACAATTTGGCACATGTGGTTCGTTAATTAGTTCCAGAGCACGCAATGTGGGACAAAGTATTGCAGAGACACTATGACATTACTATACAAATGTATGTTGTTTTTGTTTTTGTGTCTTTCTTTGTTGTCTGTTTTTTCTTTACAGATGGAGTATAACATATGATTGGTAAATTATCAATCATCCAAACAAGGAGCAGCTACTCTGCCCTTGCATCACGTACAGGATAGGGAATTCCCTTCTGTCCTGTCTCCTAGGGAGGCCTAACCTAGCCCTGATGAAAGTCCAGGACCTTTAAGGCCATTATAGGACTGAAACATGTTGGCACTAGGGTCTTAGGACCATAAGATTCCTAATAAGACCCAATATTTGTTTTTTAGCTACCCAGACAGACCCAAGAATAAAGGGATACCGGGGATCTGTTTGAGGTATTTTAACTTATTTAGCCCCCCAGGTCAACAACTTCTATCAAGAGCTCCCAACACTGTGGTTGAGCCCACCACGACTTTTAGGCGTCGGGGTGACCCGATGATGAAGCATGACACCACTAGGGTGTGTGAGGGTAAATAAACAAAAAGGAAGATTTTCCTTGCTCACCTTTTGGTGAAGACGTAAGAATTTACCCCATCTAGATCCTTCACATCTCTCCCCACTGAAGTGCACCTGTATCAACTGCGGTTGATTCGTTAGAGTAATTTAAGTGATTAAGTGACCCAGACTGATCACCTGCTGCCTGGTCTGCAGCCTATTGCCGCAGACCCACAAGAGAAGGGCAGTCTTTCTGCTCTTTGCAGAACTCTTCCCTGGAGGGTCCTCCTTCTTGCTGCCAATGGGTCAGCTCAGGCATGTCCCCCAGTTCAGCTACCCGTTACCCTGTAGGTTCCGGGGCATCCCCCTCAAGGTCAGCTCCCTCCTGCACCATGGGAACTTCGGGGGCCAGTTTCCTGTGCCCCCTGCCTCCTCTCTTGACGGCAGGTCCCTGGGCCTCCCTCTCAGGCTCCAGGTCCTCTTGAGCACCTTTACTTGCTGCCATGGACCGGGTGGTCACACATGCCCAGTCAGGCAAACCCAACATTTCCAAATGAGCACTTCGCTCCACCTTTGCCCAAGGGGAGCTCTCCAAGTTGTTCCCTAACAAACAGTCAACAGGCATGGCGGGCCTCACAGCTACCTGAAGAGTACCAGAGACCCCCCCCCACTCAAAGGGAACCAGAGCCACCTTGCAGTGACTCTCTGTGTTGTCAGCGGCAAAAACTGGATAGAATGCATTAGGGACAACCTGCTCTTGAGACACCAGGTGACACTTGACAGCTGTCACACTGGCTCCTGTATCTCTAAGAGCCTCCACTCTATGCCCATTGATGGTCACCCACTGCCTGTATTTTTTTGTGTTATCAGGCAGATGGGTCCTGTGGACCATTTCACAGTCTCCTAAAGAGACAAGGGACATCTCTGCGGGACCCCACCCACCTTGGGCACCCATCTCCTCACCCAGGGCTACACTAGCCATCTGCCGGAAGGCTGCACCAGGGGGTGCTGGTTTTCCAAACAGGCAACACTTGGGATCATTCGATTTATGACTCAGGTCCCCACATTTGTAACATTTGATGGGTCCCTGGTGAACAGGGTTACCTGTCAGGACCACTTGCTTTCTCTTAGGGGGAGGCTGGGAACCTTTCCCTTGGTTCCCGTGGGGATTACTTTGGGGTCCTCTATGGAACTCCCTCTGTTTACCCTTGTCCCCCCCACTCTTCTGCTGGGGACCCTGCCCACTCTTGGTTGAGTCTCCCACGTGCCCCTTGTGGACCCTGGTACTGACCCAGTGGCCGCCTCCTCGGCAAGCTTCCTAGGATTAGTCAGCCTACTATCAATCAGGTGCTGGTGTAGCTCAGGAAAACAGTTACCTTACAAGTGCTCCCATGCAATCAAATCAAGAAGTCCCTGAAAATCATCAACTTTGCTACCCTTCACCCAACCATCCAATGCTCTGCAGAAAAAAGTGAAATATTCAACCCGGGTACTGTTCTCTATCTTCTTGCAACCCCCGAACCTCTGTCTGTACAATTCAGGCGTTAACCGATATCTGGACATTAATGCATCTTTCATGTGGGTATATGATTTATAGACATCAGAAGGCAAGTCTAACAGTGTATCCCGCCCTTCACTAAGGAACCACCCCCACAACCCCGCTCCCCAATCCTTCTCAGGGACCCGGTGGGAAGACATGGCTACCTCACAGGCCTTGAACCACTGCCCAATATCATCATTTTAAAAAACTTCCTTCACCACATCTTTGGGAATGTACAATCTAGACTCAACAGGTACGGACGGTATGCTGCCACCAGAGGGAGCAATCTCTAAGGTCTTGGCCTTCAATTCCAACTCCCTCAAAACCCTCTTATGGACAAACTGCAATTTATTTTCCTCTAGGGCCAATTTCCTATTTTCTAACTCCAATTGCCCATTCACTTTGAACTTGGTCATTTCCATTTCATGCCTCCTACATCTTTCTCTGTCCTCCAGCTCCTCTGGAGACAGATTCTTGGCAGAAACACTGCTACCTGCGAGGGAAGGGGTTCTCTTTCCTCCTGGGCCCACTGGCTCTTCCAGCTGCTCCTCTGCATCCTCATTATCAAGGGCATTTCTTGATTCTACCCAGACCCTCAGCGCCTTGTAGAACTCTGCCTTATTTTTGCACCCAGCAGTGGAAACATTGAATTTCTTGCAGAAGTACTTCAGCTGTGTAACTTTGTAGCTTTCTAGTTTCTCTTCTTCCCAATCACAATCAATAGAGGCTATGGATTCTGCTCTCTCTACCATGGTTGTTGAACCTGGCATTTCTCAAAAATAGAAAATCCCAAAAAGAAATCTATCAACAAGTATGTGGTTGCGTTTGGGGCTGCACTCACTAGTAGTGTTCACCAATCGCTGTCCATGAGTCACAAATGCAAGTCCAGAATCCTCACCGCTGACCACCAATGTTAGAATTGGGGGTCTATAGTTGGTACAGGTAGGTACTTGTGACAAATAGGGACCCTCGCCTATAGTCAGGGTAAAGGGGTACACTCCTAAAATAACCCCTGCTCACCCCCTTGGTAGCTTGGCACGAGCAGATAGGCTTATCTCAGAGGCAGTGTGTAAAGCATTTGTGAACACATACAGTAATCAAGTGACAACAATACAGATGGACACCACACCAGTTTTATATCAAAAATAAGTATTCTTTATAAAAGTTTACCACAAGACCATAAACGCCAAATATCCACAATACTGTTACTTTAAAATGGTAGTATTTAGCTTAGTTTTCTTTAGTTGTTAAATATGAGACACTTTGTCATGGAGTTCCACGCCTCCGTGCACACCTGAGGTCTCCGGCTCCAGGCTCCTTCCCTCCCCTTCGTTGCACGGTGAGGCTGATGTCAGACGGCAGCGAAGGACGCTGATTTCGGGCTCCAAGGCCATGAGACACAGCAGCAGAGCGGAGCAGCTTTTCTCTTTTCTTTATTGTGGCGCTGGAAACTCGTGCTGGAAACTCGTGCCGCCTCGCTAACAGGGGGGCCTTTGTTTACGGCAAAAACAGTATAGAGTGGAGCCGTTTATCTTCTTTGGCCGCGCTGGATGTTGGATGCTGGAAAAGTTGCGGAGGACGCTGTGGTGAGCTGTGAGCTGTGATGAGCTGTGGTGAGCTGCACCTGTGGAGTTCTTTTTTCTGCCTTTCTCTGCCTGTGCAGCGGATAAGTGCTGGCTTCTGCCACTTTCCTTGGATCTTGGACTTTGGTGTCTGTATCTGACGGGGCGGCAGGACAGGTACAGCGACTTTGGGCTCGAATTTCAATTTCAATTTCAGGCATTAATTAATTAATTAATTCTCTGCTGCCCCCGTCTTTCTCTAAATATGGGGAAGCTAACTAATACACGAAAGGCAAAAGCGCTTCGTGTTCAGGCCAGAGAAGCAAAAAACGCAGCCAAGTTATTGAAGAAAAATAAAGATACTATCTGCGATAAAGGTGATGCAGGGGATAAAATTGATAGTTCTGAAAGCTCGGATGAGATGCAGGAATCCTTCGTGGAGTTTTCGACTCCGCTTCCGGATTTTGAGGACTCCCAAAGTGTAGAGGTGGCATGTTCTTCTCCTGTTTCGGGTACTATTTTGAAACAAGAAGGCTCTATGGAGGTGTCAAAAGGTGCTAAATCTTTTCCTCTTTTTGATAAAAAACATGCAGCATCTTGTCAGATAACTCTCGCTCTTGTATGTTCCTCCTCTGCTCCCTCATTCATTCAACCTCCAAGTTTTTTGCATAAACCTAATCCTTTGGCACCCTCAACAAGCTTGACTTCTCCACTCAAAGAAAATTCTTTGGAACATTCCTTGAAAATAATGGACGACACTCAGAAAGAGGCTTTGTCCTCCGAAAATTCGGTCACAGCCGCTTCATTGTTTAGTAAGATTTCCAAGACTGCTGTTGACTTAGTTCCAAATGATAATTACCTGAGTCCTTTATTAGATTTGGACACTGAGACTGTTGGTCAGATCCAAATGTCTGTCAAAGATATGCTAAATTTAATTCTGGATGAGGTTCGAGAATTAAAGAGGTTTCAAAAGTCGGAATTGGCCTTGATCAATCAGCGATTGGATAAAATGGAGGATCTTTTTTCTACATTTCCTGCCCACCTTCAAGAAGCCGAAACTCGTATTTCTAATCTCGAGGATCAAATGATTGAGATTAAAAAAGATACTAGTCGGCTTTCCCTTACTACACGCTCTCTAGAAACTAAACTGGACAATTTGGAAAATTATAATCGTCGTTCGAACCTTCGTATAGTGGGGGTCCCGGAAGGCCTTGAAGGATCCAGTACGTTGCATTGGGCTACCTCTTTTTTAAAATCAAAAGTGATCCCTAATCATGAGGGCGATTTAACTATTACGCGAGCACACCGAGTTCCTGCCCAGTCCTTTTCAAATTCTTCTCTTCCTCGAACAATATTAGTACATTTTTCTGATATACGGATTAAAGAGACTATTCTTTCAATGGCAATTCAGATAAGACAATTTTTTGTTACTGAATCTTCAAATTGTCGTATTTTTTCAGACATGTCGGCTTCCGCAGCTCGGAGGAGAAAAGAGTTTGTGCAAATGTTACACTTGTTTAAAGCCAAAGGCGCCCAAGCGACGAATGCGCAACAGTCTAAGCTTAAAGTTTTGGTTCAAGGCAAATTTTTTATGCTCTCTGATATAGCAGCAGCACAGGATCTACTTAAGGAGATTTCGTCCTCTCAAATCTAGTTAGTTTGGGAGGAGTATATGTTGAGCTATGTCCCTTTCTGCACATAGGATGTTAAAGGTTCTTTTTTTTTCTCTCTCCCTGTGCACTGATCAATTGGAGGGTGGGGGGTGGGCTATGAGAGCTTGAAGGAGTGTGGAACCCAGGGGGCCAAGGGGGTGTTAACAGGTCACCCCAAGCAATTGGGGAAGGTTCCGATGATCTGCGTGGGAGGAGGGAATTTGGCCATTGGAGGGTAAGGTTTGGGGGGGTGAGGGTGGTTGGTGTGGGGGTGTTGGTGATGGGTGGGATGAATCAAAAAAGGAATTTGATGGTGTCAGGATATGCTTATTCATTTTTTTCTCAATTTTGATTTCAATTCTAAGTGCCAGAAAGTATTTAATGTGCAAGGGGTGGTCCGATGTTATCTGTCTTCAGCTAGTTAAATCTAGATCTCAATGTCAATGAAAGAAAGTTTGAAGTTGTTTTCCCTTAATGTTAATGGTTATCTGTTTTCAGCTAGTTAAATCTAGATCTCAATGTCAATGAAAGAAAGTTTGAAGTTGTTTTCCCTTAATGTTAATGATTTAAACAATATTAAGAAAAGGCGCGCTGTGGAATGCTGGTTAAAGGCTGAAAATCCATCAGTAATTCTGCTACAAGAGACTCATATTCCCTCTTCTAAACTGGACGAATTTTTTATGTTTAAATCCTGGGCTTCGTTTCGTTGTTTCGCATCATGTGATGAATCTAAAAGAGGGGTGGCGATATTTTTAAATAAGAATATTTATTCTGAAATTATTCATTCAGAAGAGGGAGGTTCTGGACGTTGGTGCTGGGTCTCTTGTAGAGTTAAAAGTAGACAAAGACCCTTTATTTTTGTATCCTGTTATGGGCCTTTAAATGACGATTTCAATATGTATGAAGATATGTTTCAATCTTTATTAACGGTGTCAGGTGATATAGTGATTGCTGGTGATTTCAATGTTTTGATGGATCCCAAAGTAGACTCATCTTCACAATCAAAAAAACAACTTAAACCCAAAGTTTTTCACACCATCTCTAATTATATACGATTATTGGATCTCTCTGATCATTGCCGTTTAGCCAATCCTTTTAAACGAGAGTATACTTGCTGGTCGGGCAGATTTAAGTCCTCCTCTCGTATTGATTTCTTTTTAGCCTCACGTAAACTTATGCTCGGTTCTTATAATACGGTGTATAATGTATTTTCTGATCACGTTATGCTCCTTAGGGAATTAATTCTTGGGGATTTTAGAAGTCCCCCTAAAAGATGGGTTTTCAATAAAGCTTATCTTAATGACGAAAAATGGGTTTGCGAAGTAAAACTTGAGATCAGAGAATTCCTAACGCGTAATTCTGGCACCGCCTCTCCTAACATTATTTGGGATGCTTTAAACTTTTATTCGTGGTATCTGTATTGGAAGAGACGCTGCTACATCTATAGCGGCTAGGGCCATAAAAAAATCATTAGAATATCGTATTCAGGTTCTCAGTGTTCAAAGACAGCAAAATTCCTCTAGAATTATCAAAGATCAATTAAATGAAGCCAAACGAGAATTTAGTTCATTTTTATACGAGCAAGGAGAGGATTTTTTCGTACACAGCACCAGAAAGTTTACGAAGAAAGTAATTTTACGGGAAGATTTTTGGCTTGGCAAGCGAAAGAACAAGCAGCGTCTAATTTAATTCGGGGGATAAATTGTCCAGTCACGCTTAAATTTACAACTGACCCGGATGAGATAGGTAAGATAATGCATTGTCATTATCAAAAAATATATAGCTATCAGCATACAATTGATCATTCTAAATTGAACGTCTTTTTGAGGAAGGCCGTAATCCCTTCTCTTTCCCAAATTGAACAATTAAATATGATGGGTGCATTTTCGTTGGAAGAGGTAGAGCTCGTATAGTGAAAGAACTTCCTTTGGGTAAAGCCTCTGGCCCAGATGGGATACCCGCCGAATTTTTTAAAGTATTTTTTCCTGCCTATTCAAGTTTTTTTCTCGACCTTCTCAATTCAATGTTGGCAGGAGCTCTTATTCCAGACTCATTTCGTGAGGGTACCATGGTTAGCTTTTTGAAGAAGGGGAAAGATGCTAGAGATCCTAATGCATACCGTCCAATTACTCTCCTAAATTCTGATTATAAGATTGTTACTAAATTATTGGCTATTCGATTTAATCAGATTTCCACGGATTTGATTCACGCAGATCAAAACGGCTTCATTGCCGGTAGACATGCTGACCAATACTCATTATCTTTCGGAAGCTTTGGATTATTTTGAGACACAGAGGATTCCCGCACTTATTCTTTTATTGGATGCGGAAAAAGCTTTTGATTTGGTGGTTTGGGAGACACTTTTTATTATTTTGTCACACTTCCATATTCCGCCAAATATCATTAACTTAATTCGAAACTTATACACGGGTGCAAAAGCAAACATTATTATTAATTCACAAATGGTCGGGTCAGTCTCTGTTAATCGGGGAACTCGGCAGGGCTCTCACCCATTCTTTTTGCTTTTTTTATTGAACCTCTCGCAATAGCAATTCGCAAGTGTACTGAGATTTTACCTCCACTTCCTTCTATGTCTAAGATAAAACTTTACGCAGACGACATTATGTTACTTATCAAATCCGATTTACAGTCTCAAGTTTCCGCATTCCAAATTTTTGAGGAATTCAAGACTTTTGGGGGTTATCGGATTAATAAAAAGAAGACAGATATTGGTCTGTGGTAATCACAGTCCGGAATTACATCCGGATTTACGCGGTAGCATTAATAATAATCCTAAGAGATATCTTGGGGTCTTTTTTTCATCTTCAGTTAAAGATCTCTACCATTTGAATTTTGATCCCCTCATTCAGAAGGTTCGTTCAATGTTATCGCGCTGGAATAAATTACCGCTTTCAATCCTGGGCAGAGTCGCCCTGATAAAAATGTCTATTTTACCGTTGTTTAATTTTTTGTTTTCAACAATCCCTTGCTTTCTGTCAGGCACTTTCTTTACTAAAATTGAATCTTTATTTTCTTGTTTTTTGTGGGCACATAAAACACCTCGTATTGCGATGAGTACTCTTTTTGACGATTCAGACAATGGAGGCCTTGCACTTCCTAATATTAGAGATTATTATTGCGCTTATTTTGCTCAATATCTCTCTCGATTTAAAATTCCAACTCTGAATCCAAATCTATACATCAGCTTTTTTTTTTTAATTAATTTTTTCGGAAAGTCAAATACCCTTTCCTCTTTTGGTACCTAAATCCCCTAAATTTGTTAGGTATAAAATAATGTTTTTTTAGGAAGCGCACCGCTATGCTTAAAAGATATTCTCTTTCTCTTTTTAATTCCTCCTCTTCTCTTGTTTCCTTACTTTCATTTAGTGGGATGAGTCCAGGCTCTGATTTAATGGCCATTGGACTAAAGCTGGTTACAGCAAAGTGGGCGATTTTATACAACAATCAAGCTGGATAACCCCGTCCGAGATGCGAGCACTACTCTTAGATAATTTTTTGTTAATCGGGTCTTATAAAAAAAATTATCAATTCCTGCTACAGTATACTCCCATCTCATTTTCTCAGATCTCCTCATTAAATAATGATCTTTTCTTTAATAATACTCTGATAAGGAAACCCGGCGAGTGGAAACGTATCTTAGCTCAATCTAGACAAGGGGATCTGGGTTCCAAAGCTGTCAAAAAATGGTGGGAACAAGAAAATCAAGTTTTATGTTTGACTGCCTGGCGGACCATCAATAAGTTCAATTTCTCTACGGGGAGCTAATTGGCGCAGAATGTTATTTTTTGGTAAGTGGCTTCTATATCGTACCCCGGCGGTAATTTCTAGAATGTATAGTAATTTTATACCTAATTGTTTTAGATGCCTGAACTTTGCCCCAGCTAATTGGACTCATGTTATAATTAACTGCAGCATGGTGAAAGCTTTTTGGGAGGATATCTTTGCCTTTTTACGTTTAAATTTTCATATCCAGTTATTTCCAAATGCTAAATTGATGCTTTATGGTTTTGATCCTTATCTTAATTATTCTGTAACATTTGCAAAACTGGTGTATATCTGTATGGCAGTAGCTAGATCGCTGCTTCTTCAGAACTGGCGTACAAATCAGACTCCATCTATGCATGAATGGTTAATCAAAATGCGTAGAGTTAAGATAAGTGAGCAAAGGTACGCCCTGAGAATTGGGGGGGGAGAAAATTTGAAAAGATCTAGGGAAACTTTTTCTGAATATTTAATTTCCTTTTTACTCTTGATTTTGGAAAATCTGTAAACTACTCATATGTTGATATTTCTTATTGAAAGCAGGGTCCTCTGTACGAGATTTGTTGTTCACATGTTTTGTTTTTTGTTATGAACTTTTGATCTATAACTATGTATGACACCAATCAATTCCAATAATAAAAAAAAAAATATGAGACACTTTAAGTCAATGTAGCTTTAGATGCGACACGCAGGGCAACGAAAGTGTTGCAACGATGTTGATGCGATGAAAATTTTGTGCAAAGAAATAAGACGTGAAGATCTTCCTGATGCGGCACGCTTCTCCGATGTTGCGAGAGATCTCAGCTCGATGCGTCAGCTGCAGTGGCGACACTCTTGTCCAGTGATGCGTCGACAACGGCTTTGGCGGCGACATTCTTCTCCGACGTTGCAAGCCGCTTCCGCTCGATGCGCCAACTGCAGCGGCGACACCCTAGTTTCGTGATGCGACGACAGCAGCTCCGACGGCGGCACGCTTCTCCGTGGATGCGAGACGCTTTTCTCGATGCAGTGCAATACAACAGCTACAGCGGCGACATCCAAGATGCGACGGCAGCAGCGGCGACGGCGACACGCTTCTTCCTCTTGAGTCGCGCTTCCAGCCCCTTGCGACACGCAGTCCCTCAGAAGGCCCAAAACAGCAGCAGGCACTTCCAAGGAACTCTTGGGGAGCTGGTGGTTGAAGTCTGTTGTCCCTGAGACTTCAGCAGGAGGCAAGCTCTTCTCTCAAGCCCTTGGAGATCCTTACAAGTTGAAATAAGCACACAAAGTCTCTTCTCCTTCATTTGGCAGTCAGGCAAACCACTGCAGGCCAATCCCCCAAGCAGCACTTCAGCTTAGGGATAGTCTCTCCTCAGTTTCTTCAGGTTCCGCTCCTCAGTAAAGGTTTCTTCTTGTTCCAAAAGTGATCTAAATTCTTGGGATCAGGGTCCCACTACTTATACCCCAAAATCCTTTGTCCTCTGAGGGCAGAGGGGCCTTTTCCTAGTCCAAACCAGTTCTGGTCAGTCCTGGAGCACTTTGTTTACATGACTTCTTCTTTCCTTTCAGACTGCAGGGCAGAGACATCAGATGCACCACAGGAGGTGGAGCCAGCATTGTGGAGGGAAGGCACAGCCCTATTCATGTCCCAGGTGCAACTCCTCCCTCCCATCTAGATGCAGATCTCTCTATTCACCACTGGGCTACCTCACCCTTTCTCCTGGAATTCCCCAGCCCTGTCACTCAAACTCCAGACAAGCAATACAAAACCTAGCAGAGGCAGGCTTGGACAGTTAAGCAAGAAAATACCTACTTTCTAAAAGTGGTATTTTCAAACACAGAATGTTAAAACCAATTTCACTAAAAGATGTATTTTATCATTCTGAGTTCAGGCATACTAAGTTCAAATTTCTACCATGTTCCCTGGGACAGTTAAGATTATAAGATATAATAATCTAAACTGCCCATTCTGGCCTATGGAGAACGGGTAGCCTTGCAATAGTGAAAAATGAAAATAGCTGTAATTCACTATTAGAACATGCCACACACACAAGGGCATGTCCTACCTTATCCTTACAATGCACCCTGCCCTGGGGCCTACCATAGGGGTATCTGATATGAAGAAAAGGGAAGGTTTAGGGACTGGCAAGTAGGTGCACTTGCCCAGTCAGAATGACAGTACCAGACTGCACGCAGGCTCTGCAATGGCAGACCTTAGACACACTTTTACAGGCGCTTCTGTGGGTGGCACAACCAGTGCTGCAGGCTTGCCAACAACATTTTGATTTACAACTTCCCTGGGCACTCCTGTTGCACTGTACTAGGGTCTGACAGGTAAACCAAACCAACCAATCATGGAATCACAAATGCATACATCAGTTTACAATAGGGAGCACTTGCACTGTGGCACTGGACAGCAGTGGCACAGTGCCCTGAGCATTCAGCACCAGCAAAAACACATGAGGCAACAGCAAAAAAATAGAAGGGAGACCTATGCCAAGGTGCCAGGTCTAACAAGTATTGTGGATTTTTGTCGTTTGGTCTTGTGTTAAGTCTATATAAAAATACTTATTTTTATAATACAACCTGTGTGGTGTCCATTTGTAGTGTTGTCACTGTATTACTGTATGTGTTCACAAATGCTTTACACACTGCCTCTGAGATAAGCCTGCCTGCTCGTGCCAAGCTACCAAGGGGGTGAGCAGGGGTCATTTTAGGAGTGTAGCCCCTTACCCTGACTAGATGCAAGGGTCCCTATTTGTTACAGGTACCTACCTATGCCAACTAGAGACCCCCAAATCTAACATTGGTGGTCAGCGGTGAGGATTTGGACTTGCATTTGTGACTCATATACAGTGATTGGTGTACGCTACTAGTGACTGCAGACCATAACACAAACACATACTTTGAGAGAATTTTTCCTTGGAACTGCTTTTCTAGTTTTTGATTCCTGAGAACTGCCAGTCTTTTTGCTACCATGAGCAAGTCAGGATCTGTAGTATCTGTAGACATTGTGTTGGAAGAAGAGAGAATTGATACTTACACTGTGCCTCATTTCAAAGCTTTGTGCAAGAAATGTAAAATCTCTGTGAAAGGCCTCACCAAGAAGTAGGAATTCCAAAAGGCGCTGAGGGCCTGGGTGGAATCTAGGAAGGCCCCTGAACATCCTGAGGAGCCAGCAGGGGAGGCAGAGGATTACAATGGGCAGCTTGAGGGGCCAGTGGGCCTAGCTGGAGGGAAAACACCTTCAGGGGCGAGCAGCAGTGTTTCTTCCAAAGGATTGTCCCCAGGAGAGCTGGAGGACAGAGCAAAGGAAAGGATGCATAAGTTGTTGCTTGCTAGGCTCAAAATGAATGGTCAGAAAGACATAGAGAGCAAGAAAATAGAGCTTGGGGTGGAACTAGAGATGAAGAAGTTAGCCTTAGAGGAAAAGAGAATGCATTTTGAGCATGAGAGAGGATTGAGGGAATTGGAACTCAAGGCCAAAAGTTTAGAGGTTCCTCCCTCTGGTGGCAGCATACCACCAGTGCAGGTAGAAGCAAGAGCTTACATCCCCAAAGATGTAATTAAATATTTCCACAAGAATGAGGATATTGGTCAGTGGTTTAGGGCTTATGAAGCTGCAATGTTGGCCCACCGGGTGCCTGAGAAGGATTGAGGAGCGGGGTTGTGGGGCCGCTTTGTTAGTGATGGGAGGGACACCTGTTGGATTTGCCTACAGAGGAGCAGATGACCTATACCCACATGAAGGGAGCCCTAATGTCCAGATTTGGTTTGACCCCAGAGTTATACGGACAAAGGTTTAGAAATTGCAGAAAACTGGAGTCTACCACTTGGGTAGAATATGTGTCTTTCTTTTGCAGAGCATTGGATGGTTGGGTGAAGGGTAGCAAAGTGGATAAGTTTGAGGTGCTCTATGAATTGTTAGCATGGGAGCACTTGTCTAATAACTGTTTTCCAGAGCTACGCCAGCATCCTATTGATAGCAAGCTAACTAACCCTAGGAAGCATGCTGAGGAGGCGGACCGCTGGTTGAGCACCCGGGTCCAGAAGGGTCACATGGGAGACTTCGCTAAAGGTGGCAGGGTCCCCAGCAGAAGAGTGGGGGGACAAGGGTAAATAAAAGGAGTCCCAGAAAGGGCCCCAAAGTAATCCCCAAGTGAACCAAGGGAAAGGTTCCCAGCCTCCCCCTGAGAAGAAGGCAGTGGCCTGACAGATAAACCTGTTCACAAGGGGCCCAAGACCTGTTTTATGTGTGGTCTGGTAATTCACTGTTCTTATGACGCTAGATGTCTCTTTTATGGGAAGACAGCACTCACTGGTGCACCACCCCGGCAGTTGGCTAGTGTAGCCCTGGGGGAAGTGATGGGTGCCCAAGGTGGGTGGGGTCCCACAGAGATGTCCCCTGTCTCTTTAGGAGACTGTGAAGTGGTCCATGAGGACCCAGCTGCCTGATAACACTAAGAAATACAGGCAGTGGGTTACCATCAATGGCAAGAGGGTGGAAGCTCTTTAAAACACCGGAGCCAGTGTGACAGCTGTCAGTTGTCGACTGGTGTCTGAAGAGCAGGTTGTCCCAAATGCATTTTACCCAGTTGTTGCCTCTGACAACGCAGAGAGCCACTGCAAGGTGGCACAGGTTCCCTTTGAGTGGGGGGGGGGTCTCAGGGACTCTTCAAGTAGCTGTGAGGCCAGCCATGCCTGTTGAATGTCTGTTAGATAACCATCTGGAGAGCTCCCCTTGGGCTAAGGTGGAGCGGAGAGCTCATTTAGAGATGTTGGGGTTGCCTGAGATGGGCCTGTGTGACCACTCGGTCTATGGCAGCCAGTAAGGGTGTTCAAGAGGACCTGGAGCCGGAGAAAATGGCCCAGGTGCCTGCCTTAAAGAGAAGAGGTAGGGTGCGAGGGAAACCGGCCCCTGAGATTCCCACGGACCAGGAGGAGGCAGACCCTGAGGGAGATGGCCTGGAGCCTACTGGGAAAGAGATTGCTGAACTGGCAGACCTGCCTGAGCTGACCCACTGGCAGCAGGAAGAAGGTCCCTCCAGGGAGGAGTTCTGTGTGGAGCAGAACAAGTGCCCTTCTCTTGTGGGTTTGCGGCAGCAGGCTGCAAACCAGGCAGCAGGTGATCAGTCTGGATCACATTGGATCTACTGGGAGAACGGTCTCCTGTATAGTGAGCCTAAGTTTGCTGAGGCTGGGTCAGCCCGTGTGCTGGTGGTACCCCAGCGCTTTAAAGCCTTCCTACTTGGGCTGGCTCATGATGTGCCTTTAGCAGGACATTTGGGGCAGGACAAGACCTTTGAAAGGCTTGTCACCCACTTTTATTGGCCCCAAATGCGCAAGAGTTCAGACACTCATTGCAGGACCTGTCAGACTTGCCTCTCAAGCCATTCCCTGTGGTCACCACCCCCTTTGAGAGGGTGGGCATTTACATTGTAGGGCCAATAGTTCCCAAGACAGCCATGGGCAACAGGTTCATACTGGTCTTGGTGGACCATGCCACCCGGTAGCCATCCCTTTGAGGACAGTGATGGCCCCCGTGGTGGGACGAGCACTGATGGGAATTTTCTCACGAGTAGGATTCCCTAGAGAGGTGGTGTCTGACCGAGATACCAACTTCATTTCTGAGTATATGAAGTCCCTGTGGCAGGAGTTTGGTGTAACCTACAAGTTCACTACTCCTTACCACCCCCAAGGAAATGGGTTGGTTGAGAGAAACACCGAACCCTAAAAGGCATGATTATGGGTCTTGAGGAACCTATGAGGCGTAAGTCGGACGTCCTCTTACCATGCCTGCTTTTTGCATACCGTGAGGTGCCACAGAATTCTCTAGGGTTCAGTCCCTTTGAGCTTCTCTATGGACACCCAGTGAGAGGACCTTTGAGTTTGGTCAAGGAAGGCTGGGAGCAATCTCACAGGAAACCTCCCCAGGATGTGTATAGCTACATGCTGGCCTTCAGGAACCAAACTCGGCGTTTCAGAAAACTCGCTGAGGCGAATCTGGAAGCCAGCCAGGAGGAGATGAAGTGGTGGTACGACCAGAATGCCACTCCGGTAGAGCTTCAGCCTGGTCAGAGTGTGTGGGTCATGGCCCCAGTGGAGCCCTGTGCGCTCCAGGATAAGTGGACTGGATCATTTGAGGTGGTGGAGCGCAAGAGTCCGGTTACCTACTTGGTGGACTTGCCGTCTCCCAAGAACCCGTTGCGGGTCCTGCATGTCAACCACCTGAAGCCCCACTTAGAGAGGTCCGAAGTGGGCATGCTCCTAGCAACAGATGCTGGAATGGTGGAGGAGACTGAGCCTCTTCCTGACCTCCTGTCTGCAACAGAGCAAGATGGGTCAGTGGATGGAGTAAACTTCTCTTCCACCCTGACCGCTGAGCAACAGAATGACTGTCACCAGTTGCTGGGACAGTTTTCTGGCCTGTTCTCCCTGATTCCCAGTGTCACTGATTGGTGCGTCCATGATGTAGACACTGGGGACAGTCCTCCTGTCAAGCACAAAACTTACAGGGGTGAGAGCTTGCATCAAGGAGGAGGTCTCCAAGATGCTTGCATTGGGGGTGATTGAGTCTTCTAACAGTCCTTGGGCCAGCCCAGTGGTCTTGGTCCCAAAGGCTGCCGGACCGGGTGTCACGCCAGATCTGCAGTTCTGTGTGTACAACCGAGGGCTCAATTCAGTCACCAGGACTGACGCGCACCCCATCCCCAGAGCTGATGAGATCATTGATCGATTAGGGGCTGCCCGGTACCTCCGCACGTTTGACTTAATGTCTGGGTACTGGCAGATCGCCTTGACTGATGGGGCAAGAGAGAGGTCAGCATTCTCCACACCAGAAGGGCACTACCAATTTCGGGTATGCCCTTTGGGATGAAGAATGCCCCTGCCACCTTTCAGTGGTTGGTCAACCAGGTGTTGGTTGGACTGGATGAGTTCCAGTGCCGTCTATCTGGATGATATTGCAGTGTTCAGCGCCAGTTGGGAAGAACCTCTGCGCCACCTCTGGGAAGTGTTGATGGCGCTGCGGAGAGCAGGCTTCACGATCAAGGCGAGTAAGTGCCAGATCGGGCGGGTTCCGTGGTGTACTTGGGACACCAGGTTGGGAGCGGCCAGGTGGCACGCCTACAGCCCAGGACTGAAACCATCCTGGCTTGGGAACACCCCAAGACCCAGACAGAGGTGAGAGCCTTTTTAGGACTCACCAGGTATTACAGGAGGTTTGTCAAGGGGTATGGCAGCATTGTTGCACCCTTGACAGAGCTGACTTACATGAAGCAGCCCAAGAGAGTGAATTAGACTGACACCTGTCAGAGAGATTTTGATGCCCTGAAGACTGCCATGTGCAAGGCGCCCGTGGTCCTGGGACCCAACTTCTCAAAAGAGTTTATTGTGCAAACAGACACTTCAGAGCATGGTGTGGGGGCTGTTCTATCACAGATTAATGAAGAGAGCCTAGATCAACCTGTAGCCTTCATCAGTAGGAGGTTACTTCCACGGGAACAGAGGTGGAGTGCAATTGAGCGGGAGGCATTTGCTGTGGTCTGGGTACTGAAGAAGTTGAGACCATACGTGTTTGAGAGTCACTTCCGGGTTCAGACAGACCACAGGCCCCTCAGATGGTTGATGCAGATGAGGGGTAAGAATCCAAAGCTGTTGAGGTGGTTCATTTCTCTACAGGGGATGGATTTCCTGGTGGAACAATGCCCTCCTACAGAACACACCAATGCTGATGGTCTGTCCAGGTTTTTCCGCCTTAGTGATGAGAACACCCAGGATGTAGGGTAGTTCTCCCCACATTTCAGCTGGAGAGGACACGTGTTAGACCTGGCACCATTGGCATGGGTCTCCCTTCCATTTTTTGCTGTTGCCTCATGTGTTTTTGCTGGTTAAAGATGCTTTGGGCACTGTGCCACTGCTGTTCAGTGCCACAGTGCAAGTGCCCCCTATGGTAAATTGATGTATGGATTAGTGACTCCATGATTGGCTTGATTGGTTTACTTGTCAGACCCTAGTACAGTGCACTGCGTGTGCCCAGGGCTTGTAACCAATGCTGCTGGTGGGCTTGCAGCACTGATTGTGCCACCCAGCTTGTAAAGTGTGTCTCAGGTCTGCCATTGCAGAGCCTGTGTGCAGTCTGGTACTACCATGCTCACTGGGCAAGTGCACCCACTTGCCAGTCCCTAAAACTTTCATTTTATACATATTAGTCACCCCTATGGTAGGCCCAAGGGCAGGGTGCATTGTAGGTAAAAGGTAGGACATGCCCGGGTGTGTGTGGCATGTCCTAATAGTGAATTACAGTCATTTTCGTTTTTCACTATTGCAAGGCTACCTTGTCTCCATAGGCCAGAATGGGCAGTTTGATTATTACATTTTATAATCCTAACTGACTCAGGGAACATGGTAGTAATTCGAGTTTAGTATGCCTGAGCTCAGAATGATAAAATACATATTTTAGTGAAGTTGGTTTTATCATTCTGTGTTTGAAAATACCACTTTTAGAAAGTAGGTATTTTCTTGTCTAACCATCCAAACCTGCCTCTGCTAGGCTGTGTATTCCTTGTCTAAAGTTTGAGTGTCAGGGGCTGGGGGATTCCGGGAGACAGGGTGAGTCAGCACGTGGCTGAATAGAGAGATCTGCATCTAGATGGGTGGGAGGGGTTGCACCTGGGACCTGAATAGGGCTGGGCCTTCCCTCCACAATGCTGGCTCCACCTCCTGTGGTGTGTCTGATGTCCCTGCCCTGCACTGTGAAAGGAAAGTAGGAGACATGTCAACATAGTGCTCCAGGACTGACCAAAACTGATTTGGACTAGTCAAAGGCCTCTCTACCATCAGAGAACAAAGGGAAAAGGAGTATAAATATTGGAACCCAGATCCAAGAACTTTAGATCACTTCTGGGAATCAAGACGAACCTTTGCTGAGGAGAAGAACCAGGAAGCTGAATGAGGAGACTATCCCAGTGCTGTGTGTTTGGGGGTTGGCCTGCAGTGGTTGCTTCATTACCAAAGAGAGGAGAAAAGGACTGAGTGGGCTTTCTATCAACTTGAAGAAGAATCTCCAAGGGCTTGAACTAGAGCTTCCCTCCTGCCTAAAGTCTCAGGGATAGAAGCCTTCACCAACCAGCTCCCCCCTGAATTCCCTTGCTGGGAATTGAAGTGCCTGCTGTTGTGATGGGCCTTCGGAGAGACTGCGTGTCGCTGGGAGCTGGAAGCACGACGCACCAAAGAGAAGCGTGTCGCCACCGCAGCCTCCGTCATCGCATCGCCGAGGAAGCGAGCCGCCGCTGTCACCATCGCATTGCCGAAGCACGGTGCATCGCCGGAGAAGCAGAACGCTGCCACAGAGGTCATCGTCGCATCACCGGAGAAGCGCGTCGTAGGGCCTGTCGCGGCTCCAAAGATCATTGAATCGCCGTTGGGTGTGCACGCATCACACCAACATTGTCGCATCGCAACCAAGATGCCATTTTGTCGCATCGCACTGGAGAAGAGTATTGCATCGAGGTGCCAGCATGTCGCTTCGCACCAGAGAGCAGTAAGAAACCGACGCATCAACTCCCCACACAGTAAGGAAACGAGCATCAACTTCCCTGCGCAGCAGTAAGGAACTGACGCATCCACTCCCCTGCGTGTAAGGAACCGACGCATCACCTTCACTGCAACCCTTTTGTTTTTTTTGCACTACGCATCTAAGGTACATTGAGAGTAAAGTGTTGCATTTACAACTTGAGAGAACTGAGCTATTTTATGACATTTGAGACACTATTTTTGAGTTCAGTATTGTGGATTTTTGTCGTTTGGTCTTTGGTTAAGTCTATATAAAAATACTTATTTTTATAATACAACCTGTGTGGTGTCCATTTGTAGTGTTGTCACTGTATTACTGTATGTGTTCACAAATGCTTTGCACGCTGTCTCTGAGATAAGCCTGCCTGCTCGTGCCAAGCTACCAAGGGGGTGAGCAGGGGTTATTTTAGGAGTGTAGCCCCTTACCCTGACTAGACGCAAGGGTCCCTATTTGTCACAGGTACCTACCTATGCCAACTAGAGACCCCCAAATCTAACAGGTTTGTAGCTAAACTAAAATAGACTATGTTTAATTGATTGCCATTTCCCAATAATGAAGCCTTTTAACAAAGTGCATCTGCTTGAACCAAGCTCCTGATTAATAATGCAGTTTTTGAGTCTGCGTGTCTGTCTCAGCTGAACGCGCCTATTTGTCAACTGTATACTCAGCCCATTGATCAGAGGTAAAATCACCACTGTTTTAGTGTGTCCATAGAGACCGCAATTAAGAAAGTATCTGGAAATGAGCTGCTAGCATAGCTTGCCCTCTACTTGTACAATGTAAGGCAACGAAACCCTATTTACACATGTAATTTCAGTCTCAAACCTAGATTTGGAGCCAAATATACATTTTTACACCTTCCAGGATTCCACGAACCGGGAACACTTCAGCACCGGTGCCAGGCTTTGTTGCTTCACGTAGGGTGCGTCTGCTTAATCCCTTCGCTGCCAGGCCTTTTCCCCCTCCTGTGCCACGCCCTTTTTTGGCTATTTGGGGTAGTGTGCGCTGAGGCCCCTGTAACTTTTTGACCACATAAGGTATCCACGCCAAATTTGCGTCCTTTTCTTCCAACATCATGGGGATTCTGAAGGTACTCAGGGTTTTTGGATTCCCCTGGAGGGGGTCACAGAAATGAGCCAAAATACAGCAAAATGTAGGTTTTTTTTGGGAAAATGGGAAAAACGGGCTGCAAATGAAAGCATCTAGGATTTTCCCTGCAAGTGTTATCAAAAAAGGGTTTGTGGGGCTGAAATCACCATTTTCCCAGCTTTTAGGGGATACCAGCCTTTTGTCAGAAACCCAACATTTTTTACACAGTTTTGGCATTTTTCTGGGACATAGCCTATGTTTGCTCTTTTTTGTGCTTTCAACCTCCTTCCAGTTAATGGTAGAAATTGGTACAAAAGCAATAATGGATCCTGGAAAGCTATACATTTTAGAGACGTAGACACAATTCTGAATTCAGCAAGGGGTCATTTGTGTAGATCCATCAAGGTTTCTTTATAGAAACTAACAGTTAAATATAGGATAAATTGAAAATTTGTTGAAAAAAAGCGCCTTTTGTGTCAACGTTTTCACATGTAACTTCTTCTAATTATGACAGCTATTTGAAAGCAATATACCGTTACATCCGCTGGACATTACTGGTTGTGGGGATATATGGGACTTGTTGGTTCACCAAGAACCCGATGAACCCAGAGCCAAAAACTGAGCAGCAACTTGCAATGGTTTTTTGTTATGTACCGGGTATATAGCAATTATTCTGTAAAAATGTGTACATGGAAAAATCGGTATGAAAGACACCTATGTATTTCTGAAATGGGAACAGAATAAAGAGTTTAGAAACAGTAGATATTTGCACATTTCCGAATTTGGGAATACTCATACTAGCATGAGAATTATCAGTCATTTCGTAGAATGACTTCTTTTTACACAATGTCTTTCATTTGGAAGGCATAAATGCATCGAAAGTCAATAGATAATAACAATGCCCTTACAAACCTGAATTACCCTAAGTCTCCCGATAAAAATGGTACCTCACTTGTAGGGGTAGGCATAGTGCCCACAACAGGAAATGGCTTAAAACCCAACGTGAACACACCACATTTTCACAATGCAAAACTACCCTTTTTTAGCAAAGTGCCTAGCTGTAGTTTTTTAACCCTAGCTCTGCCGGCACCTAGGGAAACCTAGCAAACCTATACATTTTTTAAAACTAGACACCCAGGGGAATCCAGGATAGGGTGACTTGACTGCCTCCCACCAGGTTCTGTTACCCAGAATCCCTTGCAAACCTAAACAATTGCCAAAAAAACACTTTTTCCCCATATTTATCTGGTGGAAAGTTCTGGAATCTGCGTGGATCCACAAATTTCCACCCACCCCGCGTTCCCCAAAGTCTTCCGAGAAAAATGGTACCTCACTTGTGTGGGTCAGCCTTGTGCCCGCGACAGGAAACGGCGCAAAACGTAACATGGACACACCTCAATTTCGTAGCGAAAAATGACCCTTTTTTGGCAAAGTGCCTAGCTGTAGTTTTTGAACCATAGCTCTCCCGGCACCTAGGGAAACCTAGCAAATCTATACATTTTTGAAAACTAGACACCCAGGGGAATCCAGGATGGGGTGACTTGACTGTGTCCCACCAGGTTCTGTTACCCAGAATCCCTTGCAAACCTCAAAAATTGCCAACAAAACCACATTTTCCCCATATTTCTGTGGTGAAAAGTTCTGGAATCTACTTGGATCCCCAAATTTCCAACCACTCAGTGTTCCCCAAAGTCTTCCAAGAAAAATAGTACCTCACTTGTGTGGGCCGGCCTAGAGCCCGCGACAGGAAAAGGCGCAAAACACAACGTGGACACACCTCAATTTTGTAGCGAAAAAAGACCCTTTTTTGGCAAAGTGCCTAGCTGTAGTTTTTGAACCATAGCTCTGCAGGCACCTAGGGAAACCCAGCAAACCTATACATTTTTGAAAACTAGACACCCAGGGGAATCCAGGATGGGGTGACTTGACTGCCTCCCACCAGGTTCTGTTACCCAGAATCCATGCAAACCTAAACAATTGCCAAAAAAAAACACATTTTCCCCACATTTCTCTGGTGGAAAGTTCTGGAATCTGCATGAATCCACAAATTTCCACCCACCCCACATTCCCCAATGTCTTCTGAGAAAAATGGTACCTCACTTGTGTGGGTCGGCCTAGTGCCCGAGAAAGGAAACGGCGCAAAACGTAACGTGGACACCCCTCAATTTCACAGCGAAACATGACCCTTTTTTGGCAAAGTGCCTAGCTGTAGTTTTTTAACCATAGCTCTGCCGGCACCTAGGGAAACCTAGCAAACCTATACATTTTTTAAAACTAGACACCCAGGGGAATCCAGGATGGGGTGACTTGACTGCCTCCCACCAGGTTCTGTTACCCAGAATCCCTTGCAAACCTACAAAATTGCCAAATAAAACACATTTTCCCCACATTTCTCTGGTGGAAAGTTCTGGAATCGACGTGGATCCACAAATTTCCACCCACCCCGCGTTCCCCAAAGTCTTCCGAGAAGAATGGTACCTCACTTGTGTGGGCCGGCCTAGTGCCCACGACAGGAAACGGCGCAACACGCAACGTGGACACACCTCAATTTCGCTGTGAAAAATGACCCTTTTTTGGCAAAGTGCCTAGCTGTAGTTTTTGAACCATAGCTCTGCGGGCACCTAGGGAAACCTAGCAAGCCTATACATTTTTGAAAACTAGACACCCAGGGGAATCCAGGATGGGGTGACTTGACTGCGTCCCACCAGGTTCTGTTACCCAGAATCCCTTGCAAACCTCAAAAATTGCCAAAAAAACCCCAATTTTCCCCATATTTCTGTGGTGGAAAGTTCTGGAATCTACTTGGATCCCCAAATTTCCACCCACCCAGTGTTCCCCAAAGTCTTCTGAGACAAATGGTACCTCACTTGTGTGGGTCGGCCTAGTGCCCGCGACAGGTAACAGCGCAAAACGCATCGTGGACACACCTCAATTTAGCAGTGAAAAATGAACTTTTTTTGGCAAAGTGCCTAGCTGCAGTTTTTGAACCCTAGCTCTGCCGGCACCTAGGGAAACCTACTAATCCCATACATTTCTGAAAGCTAGGCACCCTGTGGATTCCAGGGAGGTATGGCTTGCGTGGATCCCCCAAGGTTTCCTTACCCAGAATGCCCAGCAAACCTCAATTTTAGCTGAAAAAATCACCTTTTTCACACATTTTTGTGTGGGAAAGTTGTGGCATCACCGGGCTGACACAAATTTCCTACCACCCAGCATTCCCCCGGGTCTCCCGATAAAAATGGTGCCTCACTCATGTGGGATGCCCAAGTACCCGCGACAGGCAAGAGCCCACAACATAGTGAGGCGACATGAAAATTGCCTATCTCAAAATGACCTGGTTTTGCAAGGGGGTCACTTGGGTTTTTGGCCCAGTACTCGGCAGCCACCTAGGGAAACCTACCAAACCCACACATTTCTGAAAACTAGACACCGGGGGATTCCAGGGATGTATGGCTTGCGTGGATCCCCCAACGTTTCCTTACCCAGAATGCACTGCAAACCTCAAATTTAGCTGAAAAAATCACCTTTTTGACACATTTTTGTGTGGGAAAGTTGTGGCATCACCGAGCTGACACAAATTTCCTACCACCCAGCGTTCCCCCGGGTCTCCCAATAAAAACGGTGCCTCACTCGTGTGGGAGGCCCAAGTACCCGCGACAGGCAAGGGCCCACAACCTAGTGAGGCGACATGAAAATTGCCTATCTCAAAACGACCTGGTTTTGCAAGGGGGTCACTTGGGTTTTTGGCCCAGTACTCGGCAGCCACCTAGGGAAACCTACCAAACCCACACATTTCAAAACGTAGTGCGCCTCAACAGGCAAGGGTCCTAAACGTAGTGCGCCTCACTACGTTTTGGACCCTTGCCCGTGGCGGGTCCTTAGGCCTCCCACACAAGTGAGGAACCGTTTTTATTGGGAGACCCGGGGGAATGCTGGGTGGTAGGAAATTTGTGTCAGCCCGGTGATGCCACAACTTTCCCACACAAATGCCTCATGACGTGCTGGACTCGTCATGGGCACAGCGCGACTATGCTCCATGACGAGTCCAGCACGTTATGGGCACAGAAGGGGTTAATGAGAGGGGGAGGCAGCCCCGTGATTGAAGCAGCTGGTGCCTGCAATGAAGAGCGGGTGCTGCCTGGGCAAATGAGAAAATGCGACGTAAAGCGATGTGGTGGACCCTTCTCTGCCTGCCTGGGCAAATGAGAAAATGCAACGTAAAGACAATCAAATGTAAAGAAGTGGGACGGCCAAATTAAATCAAACTGGTGTGCGGCATAGCATACATTAAAAAACAAGCGCACGTTGGGAGCGTGTGAGCGTGCGGTGGGAGCGTGTGAGGCAGAGAGGAGATGCCATGCTCATGCACATCGCCTGTCCGTGCACGCACATGGTTTGTCTCCCTTCGTGCACCAAACCGACAACAATAGTCTTGCCAAGGTGATCCAGCGCATGCGCTGCAATCGCTAGGCAAGACCTAACAGTGACAAAGTAAACAAGCATTGGCATTGCCAATAGGTCTCGCATTTGAGACCTTATAAGTGTTTAGCCATGCAACAGTTACATAACTAAATACTTAGAAGGGCCCAAAAGCGAGACCTATTGGCTATGCAAAGCTGCCGTGCGGCAACGAAAGTGAAAGTAATCGCAGTAAAGCGCAGCGCGCGCGACCGCGTACATGCACTGTAGCTCTAGGCTGGCCTGGTAGCACTTTTTGGAGCCCTCTCAATAAGACTCGCCAGACCAGCGCATGCGCTGGGTCAGGCGAGACCTAAAAACACACAGCACAACGTGAAGCCCGACAAATGATAAAACGAAAAACCACTTACCATTTTACGTGTGATTCTAAGAAAATGAAATTGCGGTGGGTGGCTTCAGAATGCAGGGAGATGTTCTCGAGCTGACGGAAGTGGCATCACATCAGAGGCGTGAAGTGTGTGCAAAGAAACAGTCCACAAGAAGAAAGACCGCAAAAGTAGAAATATGTGCACACACGCCGTGCTTCAACAAAGCATGGCACCCGTGCACATATACGTTAAGCGCCTGGCCTCCATGGTATTAAAAAAAAATAATGATGAAAACGCCTGTGCATATTAAACATATATGCGCATGGTGGCCCATGAAGCAGGGACCATGGCAATTCAAATAAAAAAATACAAAGTAGTCCCTACACGAAAAAGATACAGCCCTACAGCGCAATTAAACTGTAGTTGGTCGTGCTGCCTGCCATGAAAAGGAAGTGACGTCTTGGGAGAGCCAGCCAATAAGGAGCCTGAGAAACAAAGCAACGCTAGAGTTACCCAATCACAAGCAACAGGTTGGATTATATTCCGTATAGAGATTTCTCCAGGTCTTGCAGAAAGCGTATGCGCGCTGCCTAGGCTTGACCTAAAAAAACAGCGTGAACTGCTGTAAAGCGTGCCCCAACCCTTCCAGCCTCAGATGCATTGGCAGCTGCTGAGGTTCATGAGTGGTAAGCTACGTTTGGACTCCATTGGGGGGCAGGGGTTGGGTGTTTCAGGGGGGGGAGGCCAGACATTTTTTCTGGAGGTTAGTTGCACATATATTCATACATATGTAGAAGCAGAGAGACATACATATAGCTGAAAATCCCACAGTTGGTCCTCTTTCGTTGTGATTGGCTTCAGCTCTGTCACAATTTCAACAACTTGCAATATAGCTTCTATAAAAATAATGCCAATGTCACTTTTAAATTTCCTCACCAGATATCCTGTCTGTTAAGGAAAACGCAGCGAAATGAGTATAAAGGAAAAAAGCAGAGGAGAGGAAGCTCTATTAGAGAACACCTACACCTTTACCATACCCAAGCCTGCCCATAGGCTGGGAATGAACAGCCTAGGGCATTTGGGGGGCGGGAGCTCCGGAGCAGGTCTACACTGCTGCGGCCTAGGAACTAGTGGCCTAAGATTCAGTATTGGGAGCGATCTAGAAGTGAGAGTTGCATCACCAAAGATTAGATGTTAACAGGCTTGGAAGTCCACAATGGTTGAAAACACTGCTGCGATGATGCCACTCTCAGCCTAGGCATGAAGCAAAAGCACAGCGGTGAGACAGGCACTGGCAGCCTATAGTCAGTACGGGTGATTGGACTTTCTTCAAAGCAGGCACTGATAGGTAATGTGCTGCATCTAAATGCTGCCACTCGAGCAACCATGACACTGGCATCCTTGGGGTCAGTACTGAGTGAGGCACTACTGCAGCCCCCACACTGCCCAGGCAGTGGTTAGCACTGGATGTGTGCGTTGCTGAAGGCAAGGGGCTAGGAGCCTAGGGATCAATACTGGGCTAGGGCACTGATGCAGCACAGATACTAGCAGGATAGTGTCCGTGCAGGGCGAGGGCACAGCTGCAGTCAAAACATTGGCTGCCTAAGTACATTTTTGGGAGATGTCACACCTGTAGCTTGGGCATAGGCAGCATAATTTACTGTGTCGGCATGGGACGAGAACAGTGCTGCATCCTGGGGAGGGGGGCAGTTCACTGTAGTAAGTTTGAGAGCTGTGATAAAGTGGGCGTTTAGTTTGAAGCAGCCGTGTTTCTATCCAGTCTAGACTAGAGACAATGTCTGTACGAGAGTTTTATGGAACTAACTAAGTTAGTGCGCAGTGCATCCTATGCTCACAGAAAGTGGCTTGTACCTGGGGAGTGGGGGACAGCAGGAGGGGAATAAGGCAGGAGTGCACCTGGACAGCGTACTTTGGTACTGTGTGCGTGTATATTCTGTATGTGTATTTTTTAGTGTACAAGTGTTTGTGGGTATGTGTCTGAGTATGTTTTCTTGTATGTTTTCATTTGTGACTTGTGAGTCTATGTGGGAGTCAGGCCAGTATACAAAGTTAGCATAACGTATCTAGGGTTGTGTCTCCCTCTATGTACGTAAAACTGCGGTATAAGATGGCTTATTCTTTATAGTATATTGTATGATAGAAAGGGCCGAAAAGCCACAGTACAGCCATATTGGATCATGACTGACTACGCCTAGGTCACGTGACTCTCTGTGAACACTATCTGTATGATTTAGCTCGTACCAGCCTAAAGACAGGGTGGATTGTATTTACGGCCGAGGCCCAAGGTCACATCTGCAGTAGGGAGTACTAAGCTAAATTCCTCTGTGCCCCGAGACGAAAGGGAGTCACCCGGCCGACCTTCTTTGAACAAGATAGTAACCTTATACGGGCAGATGTATGAGCTCATTTAGGAGCTCCAGGACTAACTGGTACTTTTCCACTTCTAATGCTTTGTATGCTGAATCTGTAATGTATATAAGTGTTGCCCTGTCAAGGAGCCAGCAGTCTTCCTCGGCGCACCTGATGGGTGAGGTTCGATGAGGCTCCTCTATGTAGAGTTCTGTTGTGGCCAATAAACGCTTGAACCTTCTACGTTGCCAACTGCTTATTATTGACTTGAGATTGCGGGCCACTGGTAAGTGTGGCCCTTGGGATTACTATTAGATTACTTCATCTATACGCATATGATGGAGCGTGCACACGTGATGGTGTGTGTACTTGTGCGTGTATGCGGACGTATCGGGGTATGTGTTTCCGTGCACGAGTAAGTATGATTTGCTGGAGTACACGTGTATGCTTTTGAAACGTGTGTGATCCGTTTGCGAATTTGTCTCCGTGTGCATACTTGTTTCTGTATGCATCAAATCGTGTGTATTTGCGTGCATGTCTGTGTTTGTGTACCTGTTTGTGTATGTATCTCGGTGCATGTATTTGCTTGTGTCTCTGCAGTCATTTCACACAAGGCTCCTTTCCGTCTGGTATCAAGCTCTTGGTTGCCAGACACACACCTGTGCACCATTCTCAACTACGTCTCTGCACCGTGTTTATGAAGGATGAGTTATTCGAGGCATAGATGAGGTCAGCTGCCCTGACCCGGGCGAGGCCGGATCCTTGTACAGGAACTACAGCGGGAGCAGAGCATGCAGCGGGCCAAGCTGGGGGCCGTTTGGCACTCATGGAGCACCTGCAGGACTCAGGAAGAAGGCAAGGGGGCGGGGAGCTGCCTCAGCCCCGTCTGTGCTGCAGCGGGAGGAAGGAAGACCCTCGTTGAAGCTCAGGCCGCAAGAGCCGAGGCTTCCTACTGGTACCATCCAATTGATGTGTAATTATGCAGCCTGAATTATCTAAGTGCAGTGAATGATGGGGCAGCGTGGGGGAGAATTTAGTAAAAAAAACGGAAGAAGCTAACTTTCAAACGTAAATGATGACAGTCAGGCTGCCATCTCTTTACTCCCTCCTGTCCTGCACAGTCCAAGGGGGTGCAGTGGTGCACAGGATCCCCTAAGTGGCCAATCCAGCAGCTGCTCAAATGCTGCTGATGCTATTACCTTGTAAACGAGAAAAAACAACCTGGCTGCCGGATTTTGTACCGCTATTTATTTAGGAGGACAAAACGCAAAGACTGTTAAGTTCATATGATTTCAGTGTTTGAATCACAATTCTTAGCATGTTCAACACATTGTTTGTAGACATTGAACTCATGTCTGGGTTCAATACATTACAGACACACAACGTATAAAATACATATAACGTGTTAAGTGAAAAATAAATTGATATCACAATACAAACGTGCAATCAAATATCATCAACAACATGAATAGACATAATACAAAAAAATTCAAATGTATTACACCAGCAAAAAATTGGTTCAATTCTTAATACAAAGCAATTCCTAAAGGCCCTTTGACTTGGCACATTTATGGGAACTGCAGCCACATGGGGAAATGCTACTCTGTGGGGTGCTCTTTACATCATGCGCCCTCTCCAGAGGTCCAGAACTTTCTAAATACCATTTGTGGCGAAGAAAAGGAAATGCCGACGCGTTTCCAATCCCGGTCTGTATTTACGGGATTTTCATCAGGGCTAGGCAGGTGTAACCTATAGATTAAAATTAAATGACAAACGAATTACCTAAAACTAAACGTCCCTATTGTTGTATATTAATTCGCCATTGTTAATAGAGCTCACAATGCCCGAGAGTGAAATTGTTGCACATGTCGTGCTTTTGACGTTAATCTGCTGTCTCGGTTTTCAAGACCTAACAAGAACAGGACACTATCGCCTGTCACTATTACTGCGTATCCCATTAAGTCCGGTTTGTGTTGACATTACACTTACGATTGCATTGGCTGGAGGAAGCAGAAGGAATGATTCTTCTGGTAGTATTCCTTTTTAAAGTGGTTCGTAAAGGGTTTTGGATATCGGTGATCTACCACACTAACTGAAACGGAAAAGTGAATCAGCGCTTTTTAGAATCACATGAAGTGTTTACTTGTGAATTTATTGCCATTAGTCGGGGAATGAACTTACTTGATAGCGTGTGTAATCACGACTGAATTTGATTCTGGTCAACTTTATTTCAACCGGACGCGATGTGTCTCTGGTTTCAATTACTCGAGTGCGATTTAGACTCGGGAACCTTAACTGTTAAGGGTTCGTGTGGGAGCTGTCTCTGTGGTCAAACAGTACTCAAATCTTCCCGCCGTAAGACTTAGGGGCATATTAGCAACAACCAGCGATAATTATCGCTAAGCACACTTAGCGCTAGGATAATTATCGCCGGCTAGCATGGATTTTTATCGCTGGGATAGCGTGCTATTAGCAACGCTTATCTCAAAAGCGATAAAAATCCTAGCGCCAACTGCCTAACATGAGATTATCGCTGGAAACCCAGCAATAATCTCACGCAATGTGGCGTTAGCTTGTTGATAGGGCCCCACAAACTTAGCCATGATATCCACCTTCCATAGGATATCATGGCTAAGTCAGTCCTGAAGCAGGCGTAAGGAAAGTAGCGATAACAGGGGCTTGATGATAGGAGAAATGTCGCTTAGCGACATTTCTCCTGTCATGTCAGGTCAGGAACGCCCACTTTGCATCTCATTAGAGATGCAAAGCTGGGAGTTAGGAATTCCTACGCTAACGCAAGTTTTTACACGTTAGTGTGAGCTTGCTAATTAGGTGATAAGATTATCGCCGCTTTTCGGCCGAAAACGGCCGCAAAAGCCGCGATAATTCTATCGCCTAGCCTTGCTGATATGCCCCTTAGTAAGAAGCGGTCACAGGCATCAGGTCCTGTTTCACAGGAAATACATGACGTTTCTATTTGGATGGATTCTGGGATTTGTACTTTCAGTTTCAAACTGCTTCGGGGACAGGGCCATGCATTGTTGTACACTTAGGGGCTCATTCAATAACAATTACCTACATTGTTGCAAATCTAGAGCGTTTTTGTGAATATTTAATGTGTGTGAATACCTGATCTATTAGTGGTGTGCTAGAGTTTAAAGGGAGGCATTTTTCAGTATTAGCAATGCGATTCTTTACCGGGGACTCAGCGTAAAATCTGATGAAGTTCTGTCATCTCATTTAAGCCATTTGCCACATGTTAGAAATGGGGGTCTCTAGTTGGCAATGGCTGGCCACTGTCCAAGTAGGGACCCTTCTTCCTAAGTCAGAGTAAGCAGGCTACACCCTTTGATAACCCTTGCTCAACCCTGTGGTAAAGTAGCACGAGCAGCTAGGCTTATCTCAGAGGCAGTGTGTGAAGCATTTATGATCATACACAGTAACACAGTGAAGAACACTACAAAGGGACACCACACAAGTAATTATAGAAAAATAATTATCTTTATATATAGACTTATCACAAGACCAATAACGGTAAAAAGCCACAATACTGTGAAATAGGATTATTCTTGAAATGCTGCAAAAATAGTTCAGAGTGTGCAAAGAGGAGTTCAGTTCAAAGCAGTGGTCTCTGTGACCCTTTTACTTACAAAGTACCTGGATTCTGTAGCAAAACAGCCAAAATGTCGCAAATGAGCTGTAGCGATGATTTTCCTCACGCGAGACCGGCGATGCGTTGAATCCTTGCCACAAGGGAGGATGATGCACTGATCTGCAGATGTGTGCGGGACAAAGTGACAAACTTCTTCATGCTAAGCCTGCGATGCGTTGAAATCCTTGCCGCAAGGGAGGATGATGCACCGAACCTGTTGCGTGTGTGACCTTGTTGCGATGAGAGGAAATGGTGCTCCGCGAGGGAGCGACGATCCGGGTGTGATGCGATAAAAATGGCAGACGCACGGCGCCTGCACTGCGATGTCGTGATGCGATGATCTCAATGCAATGATCCTTGGTTAGCGAGCACTCGACAGCCCACAAACGTGCGATGATCTTTGGGTGTTAGTGAGCACTTTGTGGCCCGCAAGCATGCGATGTGATTAACCTTGGATTGTGAGCGCTCGGCGGCAGCAGCGCGATGATTTTTCGTACGCTCTTCAGCTGCGGCGGCTCGCAAACGGGCGTTAGCGATGATTTTCAGCGCCCTCTTCTCCGTAGTAGAACTAGAGGCCCTGGAACTCACAGGAGCCTCACCTGCAGATAGAAATCCTCGCTGGGAGGAATCAGGAGGCTGGTGGTGGAGTCTGATGTGCCTGAGACTCCACCAGGAGGCTAGCTCTCTTCTAGCCCGTGGGTGATTGCTTTAGCAAGTTGAATTAAAAGTTCTCTTCAAAGTCCTTTTCCTCTTCTTCCAAGTCCAGTGACAACTGCTGCAGGCCAATCCCAGAAACAGCACACAAGGACAGTCACCTCCTGCAGAATCCTTCAGTTACACGGACAGAGGTTCTTCTTGACATCCAGGAGCAATACCAATTGTAGGGGTTTCAGCACAGATATTTATACCCCAAAAGTCTTTGTTCTCAAAAGCTACAAGTCACTGAATCCAGCCAGAACCAGTTCTGCCCAGTCCTGGAGCATTTTGTTTACCAGGCTGCATCCTTCCTTTCAGAAAGAGGAGGTCTGCCATCAGACGCACAGAAGGAGGTGGAGCCAGCATTCACCTTGCCAGGCACAGCCCTATTCAGGTCAAGGAGATACCCCTCCCCATACTCCAATGCAGAACTCTCTATTCAACCCAGGTCTGACTCAGCCTTCCCTGTCCCTCCAAAAACAGACAGCCAATACACATAACAGCAGAGCACACTGGAAGGCTTAGGCAAGAAAATACCTACTTTCTAAAAGTGGTATTTTCAAACACAGAATATAAAAATAAACTTCACTAAAATATGTATTTTAATATTCTGAGCTCAGGCATACTAAATTCGTTTTTCTACCATGTTCCTTGGGTCAGTTCGGACTATAGAATGTAATAGTTAAACTGCCCATTCTCGCTTATGGAGAACAGGTAGCCTTACAGTAGTGAAAAACGGAATTGGGTATAATTCACTACCAGGACATGCTACACACACCAAGGCATGTCCTACCTTAAACATACAATGCACCCTACCATAGGGGTGACTTACGTATAACCGGTGAAGGAGACAGGAGGCTAGTTAAATCTCAGCCAAAACAGGAGTGCCATTCTAATTACTGATCACTTAAAAGGCAGAAGGAACAAAAGTAACTTTTGAGATCAGGTCCGTATGCCGGCTAGCAGGTAGACCGGTCGGTAGTAGCTGACGATGGACTGCTAAATCTGTAACAGAAAACAGGCCAGTAGTCCGGGTGCAGGACTGGAAGGGCCAGAAAGGAAGACATGGTAAGAAAGCAGAGCTAGAGAGAAACAGGGTTAGATACAGCCAAAAAAAGGACTGGCTGATTTCTTTAGTGGTAAATGAGTCACAGCTGTTATTTTGTAATCATTGGATGACGAGGACATACATGTGTGTAAAGCAGGTGGGACCGAGGATACACATAAGTGAGCTTCATACATCCTCAGTATTAAAATAAACTTTTTTCACAATCTAAATTCAAATCAAGTCAATACGAATTTAGCAATGAGTTTCCCAGATTTGTAAGAGGAAACAAGGGTTCCAGTGAGTTAATGGAGGGGGCACTACGCATTCCTTTCACATTCATCGAGTAAGAGATCTTTCAGGTGCAGCAGTGATAGATCTCTTCCTTCTCCCTGACGATGGGTTTATTCTTTTCCTATTCCTATGAGCTTTTAATTTCCTTTTGCCTTTGATATTTTTGAACATGATGCAGAACATTAGCGAAGGAGGCAAATGTATCCGTGTTCACCAGATGTCCTCCCGAAAAATGGCTGCATGTATTCCAATCGTATTTATTTCGGGACAGATTTACAAGCCCCTTGCGACACTTTTAGGACGCCGTTGCGGCGGTGGCGTAAACCATGTGCCACGTTGCAACTTATTTACAACGTGACGCATCTAGGCAGAGGCGTCACGTTGTAAAGCCCTGCGCCACATGGAACCTGCGCCAGGTTGCATGTGGGCGTTCTGTCGCACGGTGGGCGTTCCCTCGCAGGAAAGCCCCGAAAAACTGACGCAGTGAAATCTACAAGATTTCACTGAGTCAGTTTTAGGACGCTGCTGCGTCAAATCCTTAAGCGTGCTTGAAGCAGGCATAAGGAGTGACGCACCACGTTAAGTATAGCAGCCCCTGAGCATTGCAGGTGGTGTATCTTGCTTGAGACGTGACTCCAGCAATGCGCCGCCCGTACGCCACAAGATGCATCATACATCTGCCCTTCCTTGCACCATGGTGCGCCGCATTGTAAATGTGACACATCCGTAGTGGCGCAAGGGGGGGATTGCGTGACGCATCTGTTCTGGCACATTCCTGCTGATTTGCAGAGATGTGCCAGAAGTTGTAAATCTGCCCCTTCCTTTCTACAAGTTGCACTATAATTAGGAAAAGCGCCTCGTCAAGGGTCTTCAGCCTTTGCACCGTAATCTCTCGTCTCCTCCCTGCAGGCAACCGCCCTCCTTGCGGGTGGCACGGCTGAGCACGGCACCCCACCAGTGAGTGTCATTCTTTGCACACCTCTCTGCCACCTCGCCCTTCCATCATGAGGCAGGCAGCACCCACACCAAAGATGCACCGGAGCCACACACGCACAGTAATGTCTCCCACTTTGGTTTCTGAGAATCACTTAATTTGCATCAAACATACCACCCGATGATGTGCGAAACTAAGATTTAAAATTAGATTAAATTCTTCATTTGACTTGAATATATATTACTTCAAAGAGCATTCCCCTAAGGACTACGTGCTCCAGTTAGAAACTGGAAACAGTTGTTTCTAATTTTGCAGCCTATTTAAAGTCAGAGTCTATTTCAGGCCCTTTGATGTTCATGGGTATTCCCAAAGCGATAGACTGGCAGAGGTACTAAAGTCTGCCTACCCTGAGTGTCTCTTACAAGTTGCCTATGCAGTTGTAAAATTAGCACAAGAGCATTTTAATTCTCTTTCCTCTTTGAGTAAGTGGGCTGCTTTCATGCACCAAAACATCAGTCACGCCTAATATATTGTTTTGCGGTTCTAAAGCCCACTTTGTGACACAGAAAACCCAAGTCGCAATGTTTTTGAAGATATAATATGTGTAGTTAATGTCTTTGTGACTCACAAATATGCACACTGAGGTTCTTTGCAATTCGAAAGGAGAAGGGGCATTGAATGGGACATCCTCGCCTCCAAATGATTTACAATGAGATCTTTCACTGTTTCGCGACTACACCACAAAACACCGATGACCCCCAACTTCCCTAAAGGACTGGCGTGAAAAGTAGAAGCTGTCCTGGAGAGACAGCTTCCACGCTGTGAATCGAGGCTTAGGCATTAGGACAGAGAAGAATAAAGCAATCAAGGGGACCACTGTGTCCCTCCGCAGTGCATTTGCATCATGCCACAATTTTTTAGGTTGAGCATCAGTGTGCATGCGCTGTCTGCAAGACCCGTTGTAGTCACAATACTGGGTAAAGTCCCACCTGCTGCTTACCATAGGTTGATTCCAGCATCGTCTTCTTTGCTGCTCCCTCTTTCGTTCGGGCTCCCAATGCATCATTTCCGTGTTGAGCTCAGGAGCACAGATCAAGTGCATATTAATTTCCTTTAATTAGTGGCCCTCCGCCTTAATGCAGGTACTATTTCTAGCTCCTTTCATGCTGTAGTTTAGAAAACCCTTTTTTTTTTTTTAAATAGTTGCTTTTTTGCTAGTTCCTTCCTGTTCTCCTCTGGTTGCTTTCAATATTCCATGAGCCTCGCAGCCACGCCATGGACGAGGCAGAGAAGGAAGGTTCTGTGAACTTCTCGGGACACAGGTAAATAAAGCAAGCCGCAATATAATAGTCGAGATGTGGGAAAATGCGTGGCTTTGTTCACATTGATCGGGACGTTGTTCAATGCCGTAATGGGAATGGAAGTTAGTGGGCATATTAAGCCACATTTGTGAAGAAAGCCGTCTTTAAACAGGTGGAGCTCAAATACGCCCCTTGCACATTCCGATAGTGCCTCCATCGGCCGGCCCAATGTTTTGAAATCTATGTGATGCCTGCTGTCTGCTTTTTCCACCTCAGCCCGTTTCCACCCCTTCATTGCTGCTTTGAGGTACAGGGATGCCGTTGGGTCCCCCCCTGTGTGTATCTTTGTGAAATTGTCTATAGCTGCCAGGTGGGCCTACGCCCATGACCTTGATTTCTTGTTGGTGAATGCCCATTGTATGAATAGCTCCACTGCTCTTTGTGTCTCACCCCTGTTGGCCAGTGTCCGTATGCCCTCTATTTGCATCACTGTCGCTGCAGATTATTTGTACCGTCTGGCTGCCTCTGGGGCAATGGCTTGATTTACCAATGCTGGTAAGTCTACCCCACCAGGCCTGGCAGGTGCTCTGGAAAAGGGATCATACCTTGTCCGCCCCTGGAACCAATTCCCTGAATCTGCTCATCTGCGCTCTGGACAGGGCGTCTGCTACTTCGTTCTCCACCCCTGGTACATGGCGGGCCTTCAGATCCATGTTCCCCTCCGGCTGCAATTTAACCAATTGCCGCGTTAGTCTTAACGTGTCAGGGCACCTTGCTGATCCTTTATTGATGGCCTGCTCCACCCCCTTATTGTCTCACCACAGCGTCAGCTTCATGTTCTTCAACTCTTGTTTCTAGACTGTTAATGCAACTATAATGGGGAACAGCTCCAGGAATTTTATGTTGCAGGTCACGCCTTGCTTGTGCCACTTGTCGGGCCACTGGCCTGTGCACCATTTCTTACCCAGGTTTGCCCCAAAGCCCGTACTCCCTGAAGAATCGGTAAATAAGGCTATCTGCCTGGCTGTCACCAATCCCTTTCTCCAGATTAGGACGACGTCAAATTCTGATAAAAACTTGTCCCACATAAATGTAAATGTAAATGTTGTAGACTTGTAAAGCGCACAGCTGCCCCAGCAACGGGGCGTCCCGGCGCTGTAAACCGCTGGGGAACCCATCCTGGCTTTCCCTGTGAGATGGTCCCTACTGGGCATCTCCAAGGTGAAGACAAGCATCCCCGGCACTGATGGGGCCGTAAGTGGAGATTAAGCAAGCTGTTGCCCAGAGTTGCTGAGTGGGATCCATGGTTAGAGTAGGCACCGAGGCAAGAATTGTCGAGTCCGCTGACCTTGGCCCAAGACCCTGCCGCGTCGGGAATCGAACCCTGGTCCCAGGCCGACTTCTGCTCCCGGGTCTGCCGCCTCTAACCAGTGAGCCACACCACTCCACTATAAGTAAGTCATGTTTGACCTCTGACCCCAGTGGGACATGGTGGCGTTTGTGCGTGAGGCCTGCGGTTAACTGGGTGAGGCGCCTGGCAAAAACTCTGCCTGCGAGGGTTACCCTAGGGAAGAAGTGTGGCACAGCGACCAGGGCGACTGACCCTGGATGCTGGGGATCACGGTTCGATCCCCGGCACTGGTGGCAGGTCAGCCCAGCACCATGTGACTCTGAGCAATAGCTCGCTTAATCTTCCCGACGGCTCCCAGCACCGGGATGCCTATGGGCAGCTGTGCGCTTTACAAATACTGGATTTACATTTAGCTGTGAAGTTGAGCTTGCCAATCAACCTTTTTAGGTCGCGGAGTGTTGCCTTGCTGTGGCCGCATGAGCTCCTTACTTCCTCCCTGAAATCTCTTACTTTGTCTTCAGGTAACCTGGCTGTTCCTCTGTGCCTGTGAACAAAAAGTCGTCCAGGCAGTAAATTTTCCCCCCTGCAGGGTGTATGTCGTGCAGGGCCCATTCTAAGAAGGTGGTGAACTGTTAAAAATATGCGCAGGACACTACGCACCCCACAGGCATTGCTTTGTCAATGTACAGGTCCCCCTCCCACTGGAAACCCAAAAGGTGAAAACTTGAGGGATGTACTGGCAGAAGACAGAAAGCGGATTCAATGTCTGCTTTAGCCATGAGTGCTCCTTGTCCTGCTGACTTCACTAAGTCAATGGCGTCGTCGACCGTCGCATACCGCACCGAGCAAGCCTCTGCACTTATCCTGTCATTCACTGACGTCCCCTCGGGGAAGGAGAGGTGGTGGATTAGCCTGAATTGTCCCGGCTCCTTTTTGGGGACCACCCCCAGTGGAGAGATTACCAAACCTCACGCAAATTTGGAGGTAGAGGGCCCTCTATACTGCCCAAGGACTTCTCTTTATCAAGTTTCTTGCGGACCACCCCTGGGTGTTGTAATGCAGATTTCAGATTGTTTGCCCCATCTAGTGGAAGTGGACCTATGAATGGTATGATGAATCCTTTCTCAAAACCCTTCACTAATACCGCTGCATCTGTTTTGTTAGGGTATTTGTTGGCTAGACTGCGAAGTTGCTGTGTGTTAATAGGGGACCTGGCTAGCTGGTAGTTATGTAACCCCTTTGGATCCCCCCAAACCTCCTTGTGCTCGCTACTGTTTTTTTTCTTATCCTTCTTGTCCCTTTGGTGATCCTTCTTGCGCCGGCATCCCGCCGCTGGGTGTCCTCCCCCACATATGGAAGACATGTGTTGAAATTTTCACAAAGAACCCCATGTGTATTCTCTGGCGTCATATTTCCAGCAGACTGCTGCCGCCCCCTTGGAGGAGGGGGGTTTCCCTGTGTTGTGTTTAGATCTATGAAAGTACTTGCCCTTCCCTTTGTAGAAGGAACCCTGAAAGGACTGGTCACATTTACCTGCCCAAGATTTCACCTCCTTGGCTACCAACATCTTGTGTATAAACCCAGGGACGTCCTCCTCATTCTATTCCATCTCATGGTGCCTCTGCAATTGGGGTGGCAGAGTGGGCTAAAGAACGGTGATGGATCAAACCCGGATCTGTTGACTGGGTGTGAGTGTTTGATTGGTTCTGATGCTCCGTCCATCACCACCCCCTTTTGTACCGCCTCTGCATTGTTAACCTGAAAGCTTTGTCATATTCAAGCCATGCATCCCCAGCAAACTGCCTTTGTTCCCAATGAATATTGGCTTCGTATAACCAGAGGTCTGCTGCGCAGCACGGGAATTTTTCAACTATTATGCATGCCATTATTCTAAATGCGTCTAGCCAGTTGTCAAAATTCCTTTCTTTTCTCTCCTTTCACCTCTACCTTCTATCCTCATCTTTCTTATCACAGACCACCGGATCCAAACCCTCTAATTGAATCTCTAGCAGGGAGAAAATATCAATAAATTCTTTCCTCCATAAACTTTCCTTCACTGCCAACGGAATGAGGCTCGCTAAACCTGTGGCTATTGTGGTCATTGACGCCGGACCTGGCGAAGGTCTGGCATAGGCCTCTACTGCTGAAACCTCTCGCGCTGGTTCGCTTGCTGTGCCACTGCCACCTCATGCTGCCACCGGTAACCCTAGCTCCCCCCGTGCACCCTGCATGTTTACAGCCTGCCCTTGCAGCCTTTCTTGACGAGCGCAGCCTGGGTCTAACAAATGGCATGGTAGCCCAGATATCCCTCCTGCAGACTGCACACCTGTGCTCTCAACCCTCTGTGACCCCCGCCCCTTGAGCAATGGGGTGCCATTGATTTTAAACACTCCTGCACAATTGCTTTAATATGCTCACCACTTGTGGCTCTGCTGCTGGTCTTGCCGTGGGCTCCTGCCATCGGCGGGATGGCTACAGGCAGCAGGTCTTTCTTCTGTGGTTTCTTTCTGGGTGCTTTAACTTGGGTTTGTTTGGGCACCGCCCTCCTACTTCTTTTGGGTGCCGGTGCACTGGCGTCTCCGGATGCTTGGTCACCTGGGCCATCGCCTCCATTCATTCTCAAGTTTGTCTGCAGCCAGCTGTCTCCATGTACTTCTGAGGCTGCCTCAATCTTCTTTAGCAGCACGGTGAGCTCCTCTGGCTGCCCTCCTGTGCCTTGAGATTCCATTGCTCTTGGTGGGGTGCTGCCGCCCTCCTGATACACCAAACAACTTTTTTGTCAAAGCTCTCCTTGTCAGTTATTTGCCAATGCTTGTTGGCTGCCCCTACCCACAAGCTAAGACAAATTCAGCGATGGCTCCTTTAAATTGTCCTTCCATGAAGTATCTGGGTGGTGCTATGTGATTGCAACAATGTTGCTGGTTTCCAGCGGGAGAGGACCAGGGGCCTCCCTCACCGGCAACCAAAGGAGGCTGGTGAGGTTGCATAGCCGGCCAAGCTGTGACCCTTCTTCCCCCCTCCTCACTGTATTCTTGCCTTTAATCACAGAATGTTCGAGTCGACACAAGAGCCTCGAGCCTGACTCTTCCGCTTCCAGGGACCGCTGTGAGGAAGCAAACACACAATGATGGCATCAGGTGTGAGAACAAGCCTTTTCGTCACGGCGTTTTACCGCTGGAACCTCGATGAGCCCCAGGAAGATGGAGAGAAGTACTTTTTTGCCCAGACTCACCGGATGTCCAAGACTACGCCAAGACTCGATGCTGGTTTCCTCACTTCCAGGTCAGCTGCCTTGCCTGTTGAATCGCACTTTCTGGGCGCACTCTACCGGCGGACAAGCTCGACCCATTCCCGCCACAGCAAAGCGGGCGAGGGGGCGGGCGCGCACTCACCTGGGCCGAGCAACGGTCGGAGGGACACAGGAGAAACAATCACGGCTCCAGCGATACAAATAAATCCGGCGTCTCCCAGGGGCAATGACGGACCGGTCGCCCCTCTGCGTCCGCTAGACCACAGGCAACGAAACTGCTCCGGTTGACATGCCTCTGTCGAAAACGCGTCTTCGTGGGGCACCAGTACTGTAGACCAGCCCGTTTACGAAGGGGTGAGAGGAGGCCTGAGCGAGCGCACACCGGGCCCAGCAGCGCTTTACCCCAGCAGTCAGTCCGCTGATCAATCCAGCAGCGCTTCGCCCTCGCAGGTCGTCGAGAAGGTATGTCCGAAAAACCCCCGCTCCACGAAGATAGGAGCTACCTGAGGGAGCAGCAGCTTAAATTCCCCCCCCACAACTTTCCCACCCTGTGGGTGCTGTTGCCCTTTGGAGTGTTTGTATCTCGCCAAGCCCCCCCATTGGATGGGGGCCTGGCACCACTCTGGTGCTCGTGGGGAGGTGCGGGGGCTACCGGCTCTGTTTCTGGGCACTTTTGGCCGCCCAGAAATAGTTTTCCGGAAGGGCTCGACGTTGGTTATGGCGCCGGCCCCAGAGACTTGCTTGTGTTCTCAGCCTATCCTCGTTCACATTGCACATGCTTGTGTTTTCAGATGATTCTCGTTAGTTGCTTGCAAACGAGGATCAGCTGAAAACACAAGCGCTTGCAAACTAAACAAAGGTAGATCGGCTGAAAACACAAGCTCTTGTTTAAATACTCCTTTCTACGCAAATCTGGGTTAATTTGCCTACTAACTTGTGTGCATTGCAGATAGAATACAAGGTAGTGGGCATATTAAATCTGCTTTGTGTAGAATCAGTTTTTAAACAATCACTTGTGTTTTCAACCAATGCTTTTTCACTTTGCACATGCTTGTGTTTTCAGATGATTCTCGTTGGTTGCTTGCAAACGAGATCAGCTGAAAACACAAGCGCTTGCAAACGGAACAAAGATCGGCTGGAAACACAAGTGCTTGTTTAAAAAATGCTTTCTACACAAATCTTGTTTAATATGCCCATCAAATTGTATGCATTGCAGATGGAATGCAAGTTAGTCGGCTTATTAAACCAGATTAGTAAGAAAGCAGTTTTTAAACAACCGCTTGTGTTTTCAGCCGATCCTCATTTACTTTTGCAGTTTTATAGTGCAAACTTGACCCGAAGATGTCAGAGCACTTTACATGAGCACCAGTTACGTTACACAAGGACCAGGTCTTTAAATGGGCCGGGTCTCATTGGTGCTGAGCCCCACCGGTTTTCTAAAGGGGGCAGTGGTTGAAGTGGGGAAAAAAAAGTAGGGGAACTGTGGGTGGAGAATCAGAGGGCAGGAATAACCCGAGAACTGGATCAGTAGGTGGAGTCAGAGGTGTGGCCAGAATGCGCAAAACATCCCAATTTTTTGTATTTGTTTTGCATTTCACTGACCAGTTACAGCTTATTATGTTATTTAATTCAATCAATGCATACACATAATTATTTACGGTTTAATATGAGTTATTGACATTAAAATACAATCACAAAGTGCGATATGTTTCCAATCACAGTGTCCCAATTACGCTTAAAAGTGGAAGCACAAGCCATTTGTCTCTGATCCATGGAGTTTCTGTCATCAGCACATCTCCCTTTTTCCACAAGAGCAGTTCAAACATGAATGGAAAAAATATCCTAGTGAAAGTTTTCTATATAATTATGGCTCTGCCATATTTGCAACATAATCCAACATCTGCTACATAATCTGACAATTTTAAGTAATAAATTATTTGTAGCTCAAACGGATCAAAAGTTACTAAAAAATGTGACTTGTGTTGCTGTGAAGTGGACGGCCCTTTGCAAAGATTGACTGGTCACCTTTTTCACTGCTGCATTTGTATGTTACACTGGTACTAATAAGGCAAAATCTTTCCAGTGTAAAATGTCAAACTATCCAACATCTGCTACATAATCTGACTATTTTAACTAATACATTATTTGTAGCTAAAAAGAATCAAAAGTTACAAAAAAATGGGCAAAATCTTTTCAGTGTAAAATGTCAAACTAAAAAAGTGTCAAAAAATATACTGCATTACGTTGCAGCCTTTTTTTGCTGCATAATTTAGTCAACACTGCAGAGTAATTTTGTTTTCTTTTCCTGCATATTTCTAGTGGCCCCAAAGCAGGCAGCACATTTTAAAAGTGCTTGTGCATGAAGCAGAGAGAATGTGAAGTTTGCAAACTTAGCTTGGTGTGCGTGCAAATCCTGCATTGCCAATCGCTGGTGAGTTGCACTCCTACTGCTGAAACAAGGCCAATGGAGGTACCAATGGGTGAGGCGGACTGGCCTCAAGGGCAGGGCAGTGGTCGAAGTGGGGTAAAAAAATATTGGGGAACTGTGGGTGGAGACTCAGAGGCCGGGAATAACCCGAGAACTGGATCAGTGGGCGGAGTCAGAGGTGTGGCCAGAATGCGCAAAACTTCCCAATTTTTAGTATTTGTTTGACATTTCACTGACCAGTTACAGCTTATTATGTTATTTAATTCAATGAATGGATACACATAATTACTTAAGGTTTAATATGAGTTACTGACATTAAAATACAATCACAAAGTGGGATATGTTTCCAATCAAAGAATGCCCCATATACGATTAAAAGTGGAAGCACAAACCATTTGTTTCTGGTCCATGGAGTTTCTGTCATCAGCACTTCTCCCTTTTTCCACAAGAGCAGTTCAAACATAGATGACAAAATATTCTAGTTTTCAAAAGTTTTCTATATAATTATGGCTCTGCATATTTGCCACATAATACAATATCTGCTACATAATCTGACAATTTTAACTAATACATTGTTTGTAGCTCAAACAAATCAAAAGTTACTAAAAAAATGTGACTTGTGTTGCTGCGAAGAGGACGGCCCTTTGCAAAGGTTGACTGATCACCTTTCTCACTGCTGCATTTGTTTGTTAAACTGGTACTAATGAGGCAAAATCTTTCCAGAGACTGTTAGCATATGTAAAAAAAGTCAAAATAATAAAGTGTCAGAAAATATACTGCATTATGTTGCAGCCTTTTTTTGCTCCATAATCTAGTCAACAACGTGGCGTCGTTTTTGTCTTCTTTTGCTGCATAATTCCAGTGGCCCCAAAGCAGGCAGCATGTCTTAAAAGTGCTTGAGCATGAAACTGAGAAATGTGAAGTTTGCAAACATAATTTGGTGTGCATGCAAATCCTGCTTTGCCAATCCCTGTTGAGTTGCAGCTACTACTGCTGAAACAAGGCCAATGGAGGTACCTATGGGTGAGGCGGGGCCGGCTTTAGCGCTGGTGGCGGCCTGTGCAATAGTGTTATTGGTGCCCCCCAATGACCACCTCCGCCACAGATTCCCTCAATTCCACCCTTTAACAGTGCCCCGAATGTCTCCATAACCACACTCTCTCTCAGATGCATTTAATTTGATTTACAGCGCCACTCATACCAGTGTAGGGTTTCAGAGCACTTTACATCACACACACTAAACAAAGACAATCAATAATACGTGTTTAAATCACTATATAGGAAAAGTTACAGAAGACAAAGGGCCACCTAAAGTCAGCACCCGGTGGGAACACACCGGGCGCACTGCCCTAGAGCTGGCACTTCTCAAGGTTCCTGTGACCTCGCTCTAGGGTGTGCTGCTTCATAAGCCTGCCCACAACACTAGAGATGAACTTCAGTATGGATTGGAGGGGACAGGCCTAAAAGGTTAACCCACACTTGCCCCCACTAGGGTAAACCTGCTGGTGCTAAGACACCAGGGCTTCTATGGTCTTTCGGGGCCTTCTTAGGCCTAGCATGGGAATGTGCTCCCTCAGGAGAGTGATCTGGTGGACTGGTCATGAAGGGTGAACCTGGTTCCCCAATTCCAATTTGGCAGCTCTGACCATAGTGCCCCGTCCTCTCCCCCACTGAACACCATACTGCCCCAGTGAGAGAAACTTGCATGGCCTTCAACTACAACCCAGTTGTGCCCCGCTATAAATACCTGGATGTGACTCAGTGCAAATTATGCACTAGACAAGAGCAATATGCTGCCTAAAAAACGTAACAACATCCTGACAAAAGCATTGGCATAGCCAATAGGTCTCACCTTTGGGACCTTATATGTGTTTAGCCATGCAACAGTTGCATAACTAAATACTTATAAGGTCCCAAAAGCGAGACCTATTGGCTATGCAAAGCAGCCCTGCGGCCGCGAAAGAGAAAGTGATCGCGATCACGATCAAACATCAAAGCGGCCGCGAAAGTGAAAGTAATCGCGGTAAAGCGTTACGCGCGCGCCCGCGCACATGCACTGTAGCTTTAGGCTGGCCTGGTAGCACTTTCTGGAGCCCTCTCAATAAGTCTCGCCTGACCCAGCGCATGCGCTGGGTCAGGCGAGACCTAAAAAGCAAACACTCATAGGGAATGGAAGATTAAGTTAAGCATGTGAAATGTAAGCAGAAACAACATGGTTAGCGCAGTACTTACACTTCTGGCAGCACCCAACGCCATTTCAGCCACACGTGGCGGTAGAAATAGATAAAGTAGCCCCCATGCCTCTAAACACGGCAATCTATCAGCCTTACAAGAGATCCCACTCAGAATTTGACACGGTAGAAACCATGAGGTGGGCATGGACAGGAATTGCGCGGAAGGCCAAGCTTGAGGAACTTTACGACCCATCCATGCCAATAGGGGGTAACCCGCTACTAACTCCATTTATGGACAAAGCAATTGCATTAAGAGCAAAGGCGCGTGCATTGATAAGGGGCAGCGATCTATTCCCTGGAGACACGTTTCTGTTGATACAGCAAATGTGTAACCTCGATGCACCCACGGCTTCGGACATGTTGTTGTACTATCAGATTAGGGCTGCATGCAGCGCTAGATACTTGTCATTTCGACAAGCGCCTCCTGCACTGCCTGCACTAGAGAATATACTGGTTAACCCCTCACCCCGTAAATTGATTACGCGAATCTACAGCATACCACAAAAAGAGTCACCTATAATCATATTCACCACAAGTGCAGATTGGGAGAATGACTACAATCTCACTATCACGGAAAAACAATGGCAATACTGCTGTTCACAATTAGAAAACCTCTCTCCCAATTATAGACTAAGACTAATTCATTTTAACTTTCTACATAGATTGTACCGGACGCCCTCCCAACTAAATCGTATGGGTATTTACCCGGACACGAAATGCTGGAGATGTTGGGCCCAAGAGGCCACATTCTCCCATCTAGCATGGTACTGCAGACCTGTTGAGTGCTTTTGGATGGCAGTCGTGGGGCATGTCATGCAAATAACTAACACCGAGGTAAGGGCATCCTCGCTGATGGCGCTCCTGGGCTACGTGGCAGAAGTCCTGAAGAAGTCCCGAAAACTTACGTCCATGCTGCTCTTGTTAGCTAAAAGGCAGGTTGCGCTTAATTGGAAGAAGCAGCGAACCCCTACAATAGCAGCATGGTTGAATAATGTAATATACTGCAAGGACCAGCTGTCCAATTATTTGGAATTAATGCCTAGCAGATCCAGACCTTTGGATATTTGGCAACCATTCGCCACCTGGCTAGACGCGGGAGGTTCAGACCTATGCAGGAACTAAGCATCTATGCTGTGGTTGAGCGGCCGGGGCTGGGGGTAATCACTAACCATTTTGGACTAGGATCTAGGGTAAGGGGAACAAGTGGTGTAAATCCAGGACAAGTGACATGAAAGGGTATGGAAGATCGGACCAACTACATCACTCATATGCATCACACGACACACAGGGTGGCACTACAGTCCATTCGAATATGGTGGGTGGGAGGGGGCAGAGGGGGAGTTACTGGTAAGTTAAATCAGGTTTTATTGTGAATCAACTCATGACATATGCTGTGACAGGCTCATCAAAAGACAATGCGATGCTACTACACAAATGTGTGACTTCGCTGCCGACTCGTTGGATTGTAGGCATGAAAGCTGGGTCCTGTTAATCAAGTAATATTACAATCGGTGCTGCCGGCCTCCGGGTTGTGTGCATACAGCTGTCGCAAAAGTTTGTTTAAATAAATAAAAAAAATTTTTTAAAAGGAACAACATGGTTAAAGTAATGCATTTACCCTCACTATTCAAAAATCAGTGAGTGATTGTGCCTGAAAAGTTAAGGACCTGACTACAGGGCCCAGAAGGGACCCGCTTCAATGTCCATTGCTTATGTCCTTACAAAATGCAAGCAGTATGGTAAAAAGACCACATTCATGAGCACCTACCCGCGGTACGCATTTTGTTTTCCAATCCACCCATCAATACGGCATTGCAGTATCTCTAGGAATGGTGCACATCCTCATTCAGGGAAAACAAGGCTTTTTCAAAGAAAAGATAAAACAAAAGTAGCGCTTCACTGGGAAACTCTATATAGTGGCGCTAATGTGTTTGGGTGTGAATGAACTCAATCTGGCAGCTTTGTGAACACTGTCATGCTTTATTTAGTTTTTTCTTTATTTTTCATATTTTGAACCTTTCATTTCTCTACGTCCCGAAGCTGTACTCTGGAATAGAAAACTGTCAGAAAAAGACACCACTTGCAGCAAAAGTATTTTTCTTTTTTGGATCCATTTCACAGGGGAACACATACACGAAAGGAGGAAAGAGAGGATGAGAACCCTTTCTTGAAGTCACGGTTTTCAAGAGGAAGAAAGGGAGGGGGGGGGGATCAGCTGCCAGCGACGGAGCAGAAGTGGACACTGTCCTTGCCTTCTCTGGCAAGAATGAAAAGACAGAGTCCTTTTCCTTCTCTGCACACCACCCGTCCCCGAACGGCGGGAACGACGATCCTTCTCTGCAGGCTTGGCGATTTCTGTCATCCTGGGACGCATTATTAAAACGAGAAAAGTAAGGGCACGGGATCTATTGAATTATAGAAGTAGGGGCACGCCGTGCCCTGCCGATCCCGCCCACTTCGACCACTGGGGCAGGGCCAGCTTTAGCGCTGGTGGCGCCCTGTGCAACAATGTTTGTTAGTGCCCCCAAATGACCCCCTCCTCGACGGATTCCCTCAATTCCACCCTTTAACAGTGCACCTCAAGTCTCCATAACCACACTCTTTCTCAGATGCATTTAATTTGATTTACAGCGTCACTCATACCAGTGCAGGGTTTTAGGGCACTTTACATCACACACTACACAGAGACAATCAATTATACATGTGTAAATCACTTTTTCAAAAGACAAAGAACTAAAAGGTGTAGAAGTCACATGACAACCATACTAGTGGCCGTATAGTTTAATAGTGATTGGTCTGGACAAACACAAACTCAGAATTTAAAACGTAATTCCATGGTTGGCGGTTCTCTTTAATAATCAGAATTGATTCCTATCCAAATGAAAATTTTTTGCAACACTAGGATAATCAAAGACTGGGGGAAAAACGATAACACTCTAATTTACACCTTGTAGTTTGCATGCAGCTCTTAGATGACAATAGCTCACTGTTCTATGTTAGGATTTTGACTTCTAAACTGCAGGTAACCAAAGATCTCTCTGAGAAAAGCAGTAACCCACTGACCTATTTACATTATATGCACTTTGTGCATGGTACATGTTCTTTGCAGCAGACACATTAACCCTCTGCGCAACTTTTCCATGAATCAAACTTCCACTAGACAAACCCCGATCTCTCTCTAGGAAGAACATTAATCAACAGAGTTATCATAACATTTTTATTGTTGCTGAAAGTTGCTGGAGGCCAGGAAGGAGGCAGCAAGCACTTTAAAACCATAATATACTTGCCACCCAAAGTCAGCACCCGGTGTGAACACACCGGTTGCACCACCCTAGAGCTGGCACTTCTCAAGTGTCCTGTGACCTCAGTGACAGAGTCAGTGTTGCTCTAGGGCGTGCTGCTTCATAAGCTGGCCCGCAAGACTAGAGGTGAACTTCAGTATGGATTGTGGTGGACAGGTCTCCAAAGTTAACCCACACTTGCCCCCACTAGGGTAAACCTGCTGGTGCTAAGACTCCAGGGCTTCTATGGTTTTGCAGGGCCTTTTTAGGTCAAGCATGGTAATGTGCTCCCTCAGGAGAGTGGTCTCGGGTACTGGTCATGAAGGATGAACCTGGTTACCCAGGTCTAAATTCTGCAGCTTTGGCCATAGTTCCACATCCTCTCCCCCACTTAACACCATACTGCCCCACTGAGAGAAACTCGCACGGTCTTCAACTTCAACCCAATTGTGCCCTGCTATAAATACCTGGATGCGACTCAGTTCAAATTACACACTAGACAAGACCAATACGCTGCCTAAAAAACATAACAACATCCTGAAAAAAGCAAAGGGAAGGCAAGATTAATTTAAGCATGTGAAACGTAAGCAGGAATAACATGGTTAACTTAACACATTTACACTCACTATTCAGAAATCAGTGAGATTTGCCTGAAAAGTTAAAGACATGAATGACTACAGGGCCCGGAAGGGACCCGCTTCAATGTCCATTGCTTATATCCTTACAAAACGCAAGCAGTATGGTTTAAAAAGACCACATCCATGAACATCGAGCCGCGGTACACATTTTGTTTTCCAATCCACCCATCAATCCGGCATTGCGGTATCTCCAGGAATGGTGCACATCCTCATTCAGGGAAAACAATGCTGTTCAAAGAAAAGATAAAACAAAAATAGCGCTTCAGTGGCAAACCCTGTAGAGTGGGGCTAATGTGTTTGGGTGTGAATAAAATCAATCTGGCCGCTTTGTGAACACTGTCTTGCTTTATTTTTCATAGTTGAACCTTTATTTCTCTCCGTCCTGAGGCTGTACTTTGGAATAGAATAATGTCAGAAAAACACAACATTTGCAGCAAAAGTATTTTTCTTTTTTGGATCCATTTCACAGGGGAACAAATAAACAAAAAGAGGAAAGAGAGGGTGAGAACCGTTTCTTGAAGTCAGGGTTTTCGGTGAGGAGGAGCGAGACAGAAAGAGGGAGAAAAGGAAAAAAGGGAGGGGAGCAGCTGCCAGCGACAGAGAAGAAGTGGACACTGTCCTTGTCTTCTCTGGCAAGAAGGAAAAGACGAGGCATTTTGCTTCTTTGCCCGCCGCCCTTCCCGAACGGCCAGGAACGCCGAGCCTTCTCTGCAGGCCATGGCTATTTCTGCCGTCCTGGGACGCATTATTACAATGAAAAAAGTAGGGGAACGGGAGCTACTGAATTATAGAAGTAGGGGCACGCCGTGCCCTCCCGATCCCGCCCACTTCGACCACTGAATGGGGGCCTAGAAACGGGTCTCTATCGGGCTCTGTTTTGTGCCCTGGCACAGGCGCTCTGTTTTCTTCTGGACTGCAGTGACAGCAGCCACGATGTGCGCGTGCTCACACTGCTCACTTCTCACTAGTGGAGAAGTGACGGCATGACGTCATACCAGGTAAGTGTTGGAGGAAAGGGAAATTCTTTAAAGAGAGTCATTTTCTCTCTGGATTCCCCTTCTCTTTTTGAAACTCAGGAGCAGTAACATTGTGGTGTCACCAGCGTTTTAAGTCGAAGTTTTTTCAATATTATATTCAAGCCATAGTTGCTGCTTATTTATCTTATGCAACAAACAACCATTGACGAAGCCAATAGTTGAGACTTGTTGTAGGTATGATGTTACTTGTTGTATCATATATCTGGATGCAATGACAGAACCAGCAAAATACAAGTCGGGCGGCACACTGTGCTAAGCACAGATTTTTAGCTTACATGTTTTTAAGCCACGCCCCTTTGAGAGTCTCTCCAATTTTTTCATCCCACTTAAAGCCCTGACAAGGACATATTAATTAAGTGATTTTCCGTGTGCGTTTCCTGTTCAAAAGGGAACTTTTATTTGCTCAAATAATGTCAACGATCATGGCAAAGAAGTGCTCTGGGTTGTAATAGCTCCAGCTGCATAGGTGCGAGCCTTTCCTGCTGAGATAGGATGCCTTCCAAAGCGGTGCTTTGTTTTATTTTACTACCAAACGAGGACTTCTATGGCTGAGAGACAACCCTGCACATAAACAAACGCCGACTCTAGTGTCTGTTCACGAGGGCTTCACTAGCTGAGAACGGACTCTCATACCGGTCCGTGTCAGTATTTAAAGTCCTGCTTTTATCCATAGAAGAAACAAGACAGATCACCTACTGTACAGTGACTCTGTAGATCCATTACTAATGCCAGAGATGCCGTTCCTGTTCACATTTTACCTCAATTTGTTTTCCCTAAGAGTAGTTCCCTTTTCTTCCTGCTGTTTCTTTGTTGTTTTCATTTCTATAGTCAGGGTCCCTAGAATTATGCAGCAGTAGTAGAGCGCTAAATTGTCCTACTAGAAAAGGCAAAACATGCAGCATAATGCATCACATTTTTAACAGTATTACTTGATTATCATGTCCTTTTTACACATTACACATGTTAATACTGTCTGGGCAACAAATTCACATCACTTGTACTAGCTAGTTTAACAAACAAGTACAGACATAGGCAACTGAATGATAACCAGTTAACCTTTACAAAGGGCCCTCCACTGTGTGCAAACACATGTTGCCATGGTTTTATTAACTTTAGAATTGTTTGAGCTACAAACAATTTTTTTAATATATCTTGAGATTATGCTTCAGATAATATATTTTGTGGCAAATCCTTAATTATGTGAAAAACTCTGCAGCCATAGAATCGCATAATTCCAGTGCCTCCTGTGAGCTGAGTTCCCTTTAGGTGTCTGGCTGTGTTCAGATTGTGGAAAGATTATTTTGTTGCTGCATTCAGATTGAGAACTATGGAACTGAGGCCAATGTGCCTGTCAGTGCTTCATAAAGGTTCAGGCTACATATCTGATAGCTCTTTAGGTCTCGTCTAAAAAGCAATTGCACTGTCTCTTCCAGTCACACTGTATTAACGGATGGACTCAGCCCATCTTTTCAGTTGGCTCCTGTCACTGTCCTTTGTAAATGGTGCCTTTTAATTCGTAAATGGGTTTAGTAGTCCCTCTTTAGCTGCTCTTCTCATCACTTTCCTTGCTTGTGCGTTATGCTGCTCCACAACATACAATTCCAATCCAACCCACATAATTCCACTACACACCGCACACATACGCTACATAACAATTAAACAAATGCGAGACCTATTGCATTTCCATTGCTTGTTTTCTTATTGCAGCCCAGTCCATCTAAGGATATTTCCAAAGTGGTACGCTGCTACACTGCCTATATCGATACATTTACCTCTGCAGTCGCAAAAAGCAGCAAGGTCAATCCTGGTGTCTCCATGTGTGTTTTAGTAGGCTATTCTCCTTCACCATAAATCCAAAATGACATTCAGGGCCTGATATATTTAACGGAGACTGGCTGCAATAAAAGCACAGCATTTAACGATTGTGAGTGAAGGGACGGTTGTCTGCTATCCCTCGCAGTCCTCCATCTTTGCATTTTCAGCAATTTGGGTTGGTTTCACAAGCCTAATTCTATTTCACTAATATCATATGGTCATTTTTGCTCTATGATGGATTAGAAGGCGCATCACAGGGGAAAACTATTCCCGGTTGCAAACAAGTCACTGCTAAACCTAAGTCTGCATTTCGACCTGAGACTACTGCATCAGGCTGCCAGAGTTTCAAGGCAACATGTTAATAATAAATATCTCATCATATTTATCTCAGTAAGGGACAAACACCCACTTTTGTTAATTTCTGTGATACTAATAGCGTTTATTGACATTGATTTTATTTACTCCTAAACCTAGATTATGTGTCATTCAGGTGCTACAAGTTCTGTTGACAACAGAGGCTAAACCCCCATTTTACTTTTACAACATGATACACAATTTTCACTCACACATGAAATGAGTGGTAAACAGTCTAAATATCGAGTTTTTTATTTCGACCTACAAGAATATCGAGTTGGAAATATTGTAGGGACATAATATCAAAGTCAAGAATATCGACAACTAGAATATCGATCAATATTAATATTAGTGTTATGTCTTTTAATATGTATTTTATATGTTTGTTTTTATATTTTTTGTTAATTATTATACTAGTTTACAATATAAGTATTACATTTTTAAAAGTTAGTAATCATTTTTTTAAGTAAATTGTGCGTTTTAGTACCGTAGAGGGTTGTGGATTTATACAGGAATAGGGTGGGAAGTAATTGAATTATAGTAAATTAATTAAAAAAAATTAAGAATTGGTAATTATTTTTAAATACATTTTGTGTTTTAGTTCTGTAGTGGATTGTGGGTTTATAGGGAAAAGGGTGGGAAGTAATTTAATTGTAATTAAGTAATTATTTCATTTTTATTTATTGGTATTGATAATTAATGTTATGTTAACTAATTTATCTTTATTAATTTTTATTAATTGGTAATTAATTTTTATTAATTGATTAATTGGTAATTATATTATGTGCATTAATTTATTATTGAAGTGTGTTGTGAGATTATAGGGCAATAGGGTGGGAAGTAATTTAATTGTAATTAAGTAGTTATTTATTTTAGTGTTGAGTATTGATAATGAATGTATTGTTAATTAATTATTAATTGGTAATAACTTTTTAATAATTAATATTTGGGGAAGTAATTTATTGTTCATGAATTAATAATTGGTAATTAAATATGATTATTTATGATTTACTGTTATTTATCAATTATTAATTGGTAATTATTAAGTGCTAAATGTTTTTTTAATAAATATTGTTTTTTGGTATTGAAAATTAATTATTTTTTATTTCATTATTATTTGGTAGTACATTTTTAATAATTATTAATTTATTGTATTTATCATCAATTTAATTGTTAATTAATTATTAATTGGTAATTTTTTTAAAGTAATTATGTATAGGTAGTCTTAATTAATTTATTGTAATTTAATAATGAAATAACAATTTTTTTAACAAATTTATTTTAATTATTAGTAAGTTATTTTAACCCCTACGCTATCCAACACTTTCCCTAATGTTGCACCCTCTAGAGTTGGAATAGTAATTTTAACCCCTATGCTATTCAACACTTTCCCTACTGTTGCACCCTTTGGAGTTGGAGGGGTCGATTCCGATCCGGGTCGGACAGCTCTCCGAGAGCTGTCCGTAGCCTTACCGTGCGACCGACACGTACCCGTAGCCAGTCCGTCCTGTAGATGAAGTACGATGCGCATAACTGCCAAACACCCGACCGACACATAGGCTGTGATTCAAGCTCCATTCTCCGTCCGAGCCGTAACTCCGAACATCGAACCGACTCGCCCGGAAGCAGAATCCACAGCAGTTTCCGCCCTGACAAGTGTGATGCGTACTTCCTACGCGCCGGACGGGTCTCCACATACAGCACGTCACAGCATCCGGAAAACAAGCATATCGGCTATGATTCGCACCACAACTCAATCCACGGCTACGAGACGGACCAGCTTGCAGCGGGTACGAGACGGGGCAACAAGCAGCGTGTGCGACACGAACACATCATGAATCCCATCGCGCAGGTCATACCAGTACTCTACATCTATGACCGGATCAGGAACCGACGCCGCGGCGCAGACAGTAAGTCAGACACCTACCACACAAACAAACGACATGTACCCGCAAAATGGCACACACACACAGGGGATCCTCATCCTGGCCACTAACAACAGCTCACCATAGGGGCTGCATGGCCAGCACCACTACCACCGCCACCCATAGGGCTTATGTTGCCCAGCACTCCTGCCACCCCCATCCATAGGGGACCTGGTGCCCATCACCCCTGCCACCCCCACTCATAGGGCTTATGTTGCCCATCACCCCTGCCACCCCCAGCTATAGAACATATGTTGCCCATCACTACAGCCACCCCCAGCCATAGGGGACCTGTTGCCCATCACTACTGCCACACCCAGCCATATGGCATATGTTGCCCATCACTACTGTCACCCCCACTCATAGGGCTTATGTTGCCCAGCACTCCTGCCAGCCCCATCCATAGGGGACATGTTGCCCATCACCCCTGCCACCCCCAGCCATACGGCATATGTTGCCCATCTCTACTGTCACCCCCAGCCATAGGGGACATGTTGACCATCACCCCTGCCACCCCCACTTATAGGGGACCTGTTGCCCATCACTACTGCCACCCCCAGCCATAGGGCATATGTTGCCCATCTCTACCCCTGCCACCCCCACTCATAGGGGACCTGTTACCCATCACTACTGCCACCCCCAGCCATAGGGCATATGTTGCCCATCACTACTGCCACCCCCAGACATAGGGGACCTGTTGACCATCACCTCTGCCACGCCCACTCATAGGGGACCTGTTGCCCATCACTACTGCCACCCCCACTCATAGGGCTTATGTTGCCCAGCACTCCTGCCACCCCCACTCATAGGGCTTATGTTGCCCAGCACTCCTGCCACCTACACCCATAGGGGACCTGGTGCCCATCACCCCTGACACCCCCACTCATAGGGCTTATGTGGCCCATCACCCTGCCACCCCCAGCCATAGGGCATATGTTGCCCATCCCTACAGCCACCCCCAGCCATAGGGGACATGTTGCCCATCACTACTGCCACACCCAGCCATAGGGCATATGTTGCCTATCATTACTGCCACCCCCACTCATAGGGTTTATGTTGCCCAACACTCCTGCCACCCCTATCCATAGGGGACCTGTTGTCCATCACCCTAGCCACCCCCAGCCATAGGGCTTTTGTTGCCCATCACCCCTGCCACACCCAGCCATAGCCATCATATTAGAATGAGTTGCACACCTTTGCTTTCACCTAAAGTTCTCCAAATTTCTAAACTTGTACTTAATCATTGTGTGCTCAATGGCGTCGTGCCTAGCCCAAACAGCACGTGTGAAACTAAACATCAACATATAGAGGCCACCTTTCTGCCCCGAACCATTGGCACAGCTTTTTTTTTAAATTGCGTTTGCAATATTATTTTTCTGTTCATTTTTCTCCTTTCCATTTTTACAACGTTATTACCTTCCTTTGATAATCTAAATGTTCACTTGAAATAATTTTGGTCTTCATGCAAGGTAACGCCATTTCCCAAATTTCTAATGCTCCTGCCGGGCCATCCGAACCTCACTTCAAGAACATGACTGAAGCCAAATTCATCCATAGCAGTTTTTTCAACTCCAATGCATTTCGGGCCTCTAGGGCCCTTCTTCAGGGAAAAATAAAAATAACAATAACACATGCCATAATTGGGGTGCAGCAGGTCCCCAGCACCTACCGGCCATGGTGCCATTATACCTGCGGCACGTATCGTAGCCCCTCCCCTTAATTGACATCGCCCAGCTCTGTCAGAAGACATAAAGGGGCATATCATCAATGGCCAGCGATAATTATCGCTGGGGGTGTTTAGCGTGCACAAAATAACGCGCCTATCGCCGGATTCTATTGCCCGGTGAGCGCACTATCAGCAAGGCGCATCGCCGAGGCAATTGAAATCACAGCAATAGCGGCGATAAGGGGCAATAACACAGGATAACCTGTGATAAAAAAGCAGCGATAGTGAAAAAAATCGGTGATAGGTAGATGTGGACTCAGCATGACGATCCACCACCCATGTTAAATATGGCTAAGTCAAAGATTTAGCAGGCGTAAGGAACCGGTGAGAAAGCCGATTAGCGCTACTTTTAATATCGCTAGGCCGGTTAGCGATTCCCTTGTTAATAGGGAGATCCTTAGTTAGCGATTATTTTCGCTGTATTTATCACGGGAACGCCTACCTCGCATCTCATTAGCGATGCGAGACGAGGTGATAAGAAAATGGGCGCTGAAGCATGGAATCACGCGTCAGCGTGTCCATGCTGATAGGGCAATAAAATTATCGCCGCTTTTCGTTCAAAAACGAATGCAAAAGTGGCGAAAATCTTTTACCGCTGGCTTGTTGATATGCCCCAAAGTCTTTTGTTTGAGGACTATTTTATAAGCCTGATAATTAACTATGTAGGAACTTTATTTTCTATTGAAAACTTTCATGATTTCTTGAAGCAAACCTTTATCCCAAAGATTTCTGCCAGAGCTTTAAAGATTGGGTACAATCTGAGAGGTAGGTAGGTTCTAATTCTTTTAACCGAGGGCCAAAGATTTAAGATCACAGGGCCAAATGATTGTGTGATAGAGCACACAGCAAATTGAAAAATTCCAATTGTAAGTGCTCCACTTCTAACTCTGAGTTGATAGGGGTAGATTTGGCTGTTTTTTAAATAATTCGCAAACAATTTCCTTAGACTCAAGGGTTCTTCAGAATGTTCATTATCACCTTGACACTTGCTGCAGCTAAAAAAGCCAGATGTTCACGGTCCCTACACATATAGCTATTTGTGGATGATTATGTGCTATGTGATGATGGTTTCTGTGTTGAAATTATGTGAACATACTCACACAATTCATCAACACGAGTACGCAGCTGCAGTCACCTTTTTTGCTTGATAGGAGGCAGTTACCCTCAACCACGTCCACCCACATAAAGGCTCACCCACGGTATAGGCTGAACCTGTGAGGAGCATTATAGCTTATTCAGGCTTGTCTGCTGCTGTAAATAAAATCAAATTGGTCAACATTGATGGCAAAGTCTCTTGGCAACTTAAAAATAAACTGTTTCATGAGAATTGGTATAAAATATAATGCCAAATGAACACTGGAGCCTATGCAAAGACTGTAGTTAAGCACAAAATATTCAATGAGAATAAACAAGATCACAGAGAAACAACATAAGGAACAGATAACCATTCAAAGGTGAGGCTTCTAGTGCTACACTGCTCTTGAAATCAGATTGAAATTAGGCAAATTATTTTCTGGCAGTTTTATACCACCCATCATCAATTCTTCATCAGATCATTTAACAATATCTGGTGGCCACTGTTCCCAAATCCCACTATCGAATAAAGCAGAATCAACAAGACAGCATCCCCACCTGCATTGACCCTGTAGAAGTCCACTTTGAAAATAAATCTGAGCTGTTTTAGTACCAATATCAGGAAGTAATTCAGACAAAATTCCTTTTATAAAGAATGAGCTTTAAAATGCAAAGCCATTTTGGGATCCTTCTTGGATCTAATGTAAAAATCAGACACATTCAGGCTTAGAGAGGCGCAAAGTTTGTTTTTCTGAAAAAGAAAATACAAATAAGCCAATTTCAACTTGAGGCCAATCTTTAAATGAAAAACAAGAGGGCATATTTACAAGCCCCTATCGCCATCACATCACTGAAAGCTATTCTTTGCGTGAAAGGGGAAGACAATGGGTGTCGCTGTGGGCGTTCCACCGCAACACCCATTGATTCTGACACTGCCTGCTATTTACCAGGGAGGTGTAAATAGGAGGCAGCACCAGAATTAAGACCAGGAAAAAACTGGCCTTACTCTGGCACAATGAGGAGAAATGTTTCATTTCTCCTCGTTTTTGCTGTTTTCATGTGTGCTGTGTTGTGTAGCACACATGAAAACAACAAAAGGCCAATTATTGTTTATGTACAGGAAGGTCTCCCTTCCTGCCTATAAACAATAATTTTAAAAAAATGCTGTTTTGCAACTTCATAAGTTACAAAGCAGTATTTAAAGATTGTTTATGTGCAGGAAGGGGGACCTTCCTGTACATAAACAATCTTCCCCTGAATGCAGACACCCTTGCACCATGGTGCAAGGGTGCCTGCGTTGGCGCGAGGCTGCTAAACTTAGTGGCAGCGCAGGGAAAAACGCAGGCCTGCACCATATTCTTGTAAATATGGAACAGCCCTCGTTTCAGAAGTGGCGGAGCATGTTGTTAAGCCAAGGAGATAGAGTGGGACCTGGCCACCTGTAGTGATGAGGCCAATCCAAGAAGTGATAAGATGGTAGTTTATTAGCTACATACAGAGCAGAGAGACAGGACCCACTCTGCCAACAGCTCCAGCATGAATGTCATCACATCTTTGCCTGGTAACCATGTAAACATTCTAGAATACTTACACATCAGAATACAGATAAGCTGCAGTAGCAAAGTAAATAAGCTGCAGTACAACATATCTTCTCTTCTTCCCCCCCCCAAAAAAAACAACTAAAAAAACCAAAAGGAAACAAAAAAAAACACAAACTTCATGACCTGTACCTAGCAGGTTTAACAATCTTTCTTGAGCTATTATTCCTCAATTGAACTTGATCACACACAGGAAAAGAACTATTTATAGGACGAGAATCCAAGGTACTGTCACGAACCTTGACCACTCTGTTGAGGTTCCACCAATGCCCCCCATCAACCATAACAGCATTACCAAGAATTTTAATGACTCTAACAGGAGGACTAAATTTGCTGTCACCTTTCTTAGCATGAAGACCACTTTTGATTTTGACAACATTCCCCACTTCCAGTGAAGTCACTTTAACACCCTTGCGAGAATCGAACCACACCTTTTGTTTGGATTAAGATGCAGACGTATTCTTACTCACTAAGGATATCAAATGAGCAACATCTGATTCAGACTTAACCCATCTGCTCATCCAAGCAGGTCTGAAACTGGAGTTAGGTTTACGTCCTCTCAACAACTCAAAACGTGAAATTTTGGTAACAGAATGAGGTGTAGTTCTGTAAAACCACATCATGGCATTAAGTGCTTTACACACATCATGACCACCTGCTCTAGCCCACTTAACACACTCCCCTACCACCCTATTCATTCTCTCAACCAAACCATTACTCTGTGGATGATAGAGTGAGCTTTTATGGTGCTTTATCCCACAATCCTTTAGAAAAGACTCAAATTCCGTACTGATAAATTGCTTCCCATTGTCTGAAATTAACGTCTCTGGAAAACCCTCTCTCAACCACACGTCCTTAAGAAAATCTATGACCGCCATAGTGTTTGCATCTTTCACCAATTTGATCTCTGGCCATTTGGATGTATAATCCATTAAAACAAGTATAAAACGGAAACCACCCGGGAGAACTTCATAAGGACCCATGACATCAATTCCCAGTTTGGACCACGGGCTTTTTGGGCACTCAATGGGCATTAACCCCTTCCATGCGGCGCGAATTCCGCCGCGGTGCTGACCGTTTCTTGCGCGGGCGGGCTCATGACGGAACGGTTCCGTCATGAGCACAGCTCAACCGACGCTCATGACGGAACCGTTCCGTCATGAGCATGGAAGGGGTTAATGGAGGAACAGAGACCTTTAAACTTTTGTCAGAAGAGCCACAAACACAACAACTGGACACCATCGAATCGATCTCAGAATCCATCCCTGGCCACCAATACACATCCCTGATACACCGCTTGGTGAGCGTTGAGCCCAGATGACCCTCATGAGCCCTCTCAATAATAGTTTTCCGGAAAAGAACAGGAGGAACAAACTTATCACCCCTGAGTAACAATCCATCTTCCATGGAAAGCTCATCCTCAACCTTCCAGAAAGGTTGCAGAGCAGGAGAAAGTACCTTTTCTCTAGGCCAACCACTCCTGACAAATTGAATTACTTCACGTAGTACATAATCAGATCCCATTGCTTGTTTCCAACACTCCTCCGAACCCAGACTAGGATTAGGCAAGTCAAGTACAGCAACTAAACAATCGTCACAATCCTCATTTGAAAATTCTTCAAGACTCACTTCGTCAATCTCACTGTACTTGATGGGAAAACGGGATAAGAAATCTGCCCTCCCATTCTTCCCACCGGGAATATGCTGTACTGAAAACTGGTATTGTAGAAGTTTAGTAACCATACGCATAATTCTAGGAGAACAGCATTTACTCATACTTCCACCCAAGATATTCACCAATGGCTTGTGATCTGTCAAAAGCATAAACCTTTTTCCCCAAATATAAGGTCTAAACTTTTCAATAGCCCACGTGCAGGCAAGTAACTCTTTTTCAATGACTGAATACTGAAGTTCAGGAGTTCTCAGTACCCTTGACGCAAAACAAATAGTGTGTTCCATATTATTGTCCATTTGAGTTAAGGTCGCACCTAAACCCACTTGGCTTGCATCAACAGTGATGCAACATGGCAATCTTGGGTCAAACGGTCTAAGTACAGGACCATCACTTAAAGCAGACTTCACAAACTTAATAGCCACAGCACAATCATGACAACAATCAAACTTGACCCCCTTTTTTAAGAGGTTGCTTATAGGGCAGACAATAGTGGCAAAATTTGGAATGAACTGAGAATAATATTCACACAAACCCAAAAGCGACTTATCTCCTGCTTTATCTACCGGGTCGGGTGACTCCACTATAGCTTGAAGAAGACCTGGTCGTGGGCTGACCCCTTCATGGGAAATGACATGTCCCAAATATTCTATCTTAGAACATAGAAATTTACACTTGGCCTCCTTAACAATCACACCACGTTTTTTGAACAGGGTCAACACTTTTTCTAAAGCAAGGTTATGAGGTGAAACATCTTTCCCAAAAATAAGAACATCATCCTGAAATACCAGAACCCCATCAAGATCTCTGAGCATGCTGCCCATTATCCTCTGAAAGACGGACGCTGCAGACGCCAGCCCAAAAGGCATACGACAATAGCGAAACGTCCCCAGAGGCGAAACAAACGCAGTCAGATGTCGTGATTCAGGATCCAGCTCTACTTGATGGTAGGCACTGGAAAATCTAATTTGGAAAAGTACTGTGCACCTTTTTTTGAGGAAAACAAACACTGATTTTGGGTAAAGGGTGGGAATCCACCCATATCTCCTTATTTAGGGATCTCAAGTCCACACAGACGCGAAGATCTCCCCCCCTTTTTCTCGCAACGACCAATGGAGAAAGCCATAAAGAAGAGTCGGTAGGCTCAATTATTCCTTTGGCACACAACTCCTTTAATTCCTTTTCTAAATCCTCCCTAACGCTGAAAGGAACCCCTCTTAGTTTATGTTTAATGGGAAGAGCACCCTCTTTTACAATAATATTGTGTCTGAACCCCTTAATCTTCCCCAATTCATTACTGAAAACCTCAGGGTATTTTTTCTTCCATTCCGAGCTGGTATCTTCGCAACCAACAACTAATACTTGTTCTTTTTCACCAGGTTTTAATATCATGCCAAAAAGGCCTTGATGAAACCAACCTAATATATTGAGACCTTTTACAGCAACATAAATTTTTCCTTGAATCCTCCTCCCTTTAAATTGCAACTCATCTTCAAAATAACCCAACAAATCTATTTTCCGTCCTTCGTAAGAGACAGGAGAACGATCAGGGAGACATAAGGATTGGGAACCATTCCATGTTTCTTCAAACAATTTCTGAGTGATCATGGTGATCTTTGCCCCAGAGTCAATCAAAAGCTTCACAGTGTGCTCTCCAATCTTGATGTCAACAATGGGATCAATGCATAAAGATGGATCGCCTGTAACAACGTTCCCCGACACGTTAGACCTGACTGAGTCCAACTCGTTCTCACTCCTTACAACAGAAACAACTTCCAAGTCTGATTCTCCATCAGATTCCACACTACAAACAGCAGGTTTGCTTACATTCTTTTTTTTTAAACATACTTTTGCAAAATGCCCCATTCTTTTACAATAGTTACACATGACATTGTTGGCAGGACAGCGTGAGCCTTTGCTATGTGGAGGATTACCACATCTGATGCACATGTTTTTAGAAAAAGTTGTAACAGAATTATTGGTTTCTGAGTTAGGCTTTGGGATTTGATGAACAGATTGTGCAGGCTTACCACGATATTTAGCATTATAGTTAGTGCTAACGGCATTAATGGCATCCTGTGGTTTATCGTCAAGCTCTTTAAGAGAAACCATAGAAATCTCTATACTCTTAGCAATTTTTATAATTTCATCTAGAGATGGGTCCCCCAAGGTTAACAATTTTTGGCGAATGTTTTTGTCCTTGCATTGGCACACAAACTGATCTCTAATTAATTGATCAGTGAAATTTTCAAACTTGCACTCAGCTGCCAGTCTCCGCAAAATTGAAATGTAACCATCGACATCCTCTCCTTCCATTTGTTTTCTTTTGAAAAACTTGTGACTCAATACCATAAGGCTTGGCTGCTTGTCAAACCTTGTTCTTAATTTAATGACCGCCTCTTGATGTTCGTCAATTCCATTTAATTCTTCCTCTGAGAGGGATGGTAAATGTTTATGAATTGATCTACCTTCAAATCCTAAGGAGTGCAGGAGAAGACATTTCCTCCTCTCTGCACTAAAGCGTAATGCACCAATGGCTCCTAGATATGTTTGGAAAGCGTCATACCAGACTTCCCATCTGACAGGAGGATCGCCTGGTGATTCTAGAAATGAAGGCGGAGGATTGACAGATTGCATGGTACACAATTCTGCTAGGGATGGAACGCTTGGGAGAGAAATGGTGTCTGGTAGCAATCAAGTCAAGACTGAACTGAAACTAGAATATGAATGCGTTGTGAAACAAAATATAAAACGAATCAGGTATTCTGAAATTATGCATAAACACATTTGTAACGCTAATAAACTGAACGATATACTTAATACCACTCTAGCATATAACTTTACTAGTTATGCAACATATATTTGGCGTGTGTGTCACCGAGGATAAAACAGAATCAATCAGTAGCAAGGTGTGCATGTCACCAGTAGCAACGACACATGCAGTAGAAACAAGAATGGTGTGCGTGTCACCGAATGCCAGTAACACACAAATGGTTTCTTCTTTTCTGTCTTACTCTTTCAATAAACAGTTCACTAAGGCACAATTGACATTGTGTGCGTGTCACCGAAATTTATTGTGCACGCATTGATGAAGAAATCTTTCTCAAAGGTGTGCGTGTCACTGTCAATCGGAAACACGCATTGATAAAGATGTTGTAAACGATGAAGGTGTGTGTGTCACCGGCGAGCAGAGACACGTGTTACCAAGGAGACCGTAAACAATGTTCTCCACCAATCACCTTCGACGTTAGTGATGATGTCAGACGCTTTGCACAAAGCCTCAGTGAAAGACAAAGAGCAAGATGAACGCTGAGAAGAACCTTGAAGGTTGGAACACGGTGAACGCGCTGCTGTGAAGCACGATGGCTCGAGATAGAGTTTGAAGGTAAACACAATGTTAAGTTATGGAATGCGAGTAAATGGAGCGCGCTGTTGGTTGGTTTTTAAAACAAAACGCTATGTCTTTGAAGCTCGAGTGAACAAGTAAAATGTTGAAAAGAAGATCAGTGTGGTATCCGGTGGGGCTTTGATTATTAATATACTAAAGAGCTGATTCTTCTGTAAACCTGAACAAGAGATCTAATAAACCTACTTAATCATCATACATCGGCTACATCCATGCTTATTACAATCAGTTAAATCTTTACAGGTTCACAGCAAAGTGCAACCCCCAGCATTCTTGACCGGAAAGAACTGTCACCTTTTATCCTTAGTTACTTCGTTAATTGTCGACATAGAGTTAAGAGTGAAATATAATCTTTGCAGATGCTTTCCTAAACAGGCGGATTAAACAGGAAAGTTACAATTGGATATATTCCTCTCTGGAAAACAGTTGATATAAGGGTCAATGCTCGCTGAGCAGCTGGTGATAATTTTAAGTGCTGAAGAGATAAAGAGAACTGTCACCCTTTGTAGATAACGAGGTCACGGCAGCGCAGAGTAAAAAGAAAGAGTACCTTTACACAGAGTCAGCAGGAGTTCTTCAGATGAAAAGATAGGATTTCTTGATTGAAGAATTTTCTCATTGAAAGGTTCTCAAAATGACTGCATGGGTTCTTGTATGTAGCTAGTAATCGTCGCCATAATTTTGTAGTGATGAGGCCAATCCAAGAAGTGATAAGATGGTAGTTTATTAGCTACATACAGAGCAGAGAGACAGGACCCACTCTGCCAACAGCTCCAGCATGAATGTCATCACATCATTGCCTGGTAACCATGTAAACATTCTAGAATGCTTACACATCAGAATACAGATAAGCTGCAGTAGCAAAGTAAATAAGCTGTAGTACAACACCACCATAGAAATTTGATTGAGGATTGGAGGTCGGCAGTCTAGTTGCCAACTCCACCTCGCTTTTAAATGAGCACTCAGGGCCAGGCGCGGAGGTAAGAGCACCTACAGTGAAAGCTCTGCTTTGCACACACTTTATTTTCTTTTTGAAACCTATTTTTAAATGTGTGAACCTTTTTTAACTTGGGATTGCTTCTTTGTGGGGGCATTCTTTTTAACATAGTGATTTTAAAAGTGTTTACATTGTTGAATTGTATGAATTGAATTTGAACTCGTTTTGCACTACTACTAGCCTCAAATTGAATTTGAACTCGTTTTGCAATACCACTAGCCTCGTTAACAGCAGGGATCCTCCCCCTCCCTTACAGGAACCATAGAGTTGGAGTGGGACCTGGCAACCATAGAGTTTTAATTGAGGATTGGAGGTCGGCCAAAGGTACACCAAAGGCAAGCCCGTTTGCACCCATCCGCGTGCGAACGGGACCAGGGCCAGAAAATCTGGTTCATATAACATAGGTACCCATATATATTCTACGAAGCAGCTACTAGAAATTAGGCCTCAACCACATCATTCCTGTGAGCTCCAAATAGGAACTCACAACTCTCCCAGAGGGGCCCCCCAGCCCCGGGGACCGCCAACCCCTGGGGCTTAAGGTTCATGTATGCGGGGGGGCTCATGGCCCCCCCGCAGCCCCGGGGACCTCCACCCCCGGGGCTTTTTAAAAAAAACAACACTGTGTGGGGGGGCTCCACCCCCCGGGGCTTTAACTTAAGTGGGGGGGGCCGCGCGCCCCCCCCTGGAGCCAATGATGGCCCTGGGGACTGCCACCCCCCAGGGCCGGCTCCTGCAGTGTCCCAGGGTGCCCACCCCCGGGACACTGCTGTTTGCTATGGCAGGGTGGGAACCTCGCGGCTCCCATCCTGCCTTAGCAAACTGCTTTGCTATTTGGAAGAGAGAGCAGGAAACCTGCTCTCTCTTCCAAATACCAAAGAGGATTACTTTTCCACACAGGGAGCAGCATGTTAGCTGCTCCCCATGTGGAAAAGCAATGCCGGCTCCCGCAGGACGCGGGGAGCCGGCGGGGTAGTGGGGGGATTGGGGACCCCCCCACAGCCCCCAACGGAGGCCAGACCCCGGGGGATGGGGTCCCCGGGGCCATAAGTGGCCCGGGAGGGGGGCTATGCAGCCCCCCTCCATAAAAAAAAAATTGTTGAAAAAAGGGCATGCCCCGGGGGATGGGGTCCCGGGGCAAATTATGGCCTGGGGAGGGGGGCCACGCGGCCCCCTTCCTGTTTTAAAAAGAAAAAAGAAATCGGGGGCAGGCCCTGGGGGATGGGGTCCCCAGGGACAAAAAAAAAGAAAAAGAAGGGGGGCTACACAGCCCCCCTTCTAAAAAACAGAGGGGGGAAAAAAAAAGGATCGGGCCGGAGGCCACGCCCCCTCCTTACACCACTCTGCAAACGCGCCCCCTAGCGCTAACTGGAGGTACCTGGTGGGCTATTTGGCCGCCAGGGGACCTCAGGATTCAAGGGGACTTAATCTCCCAACTTAAAACGCGCCACGAGGCGCGTTTGCACAGTGGTGAAGGTAGGGGGCGGGGCCTGAGGTGATACTGTGCAAACACGCCCTGTGGCGCATTTTAAGTAGGGGAATTCATTCCTCTTCAATCCAGAGGTCCCCTAGGGGACAAAGAGCCCACCAGGTACCTCCACTAAGCGCCACGGAGCTGCGTTGCAGAGTGTTGTAAAAAGGGGTGTGGGCTCTGAACACCTCTCTGCAAGGCAGCTCCCTGGCGCATACTGGAGGTACCTGGTGGGCTAGTTGGCCGCCAGGGCACCTCAGGATTCAAGGGGACTTAATCCCCCAACTGAAAACACCCCACGGGGCGCGTTTGCACAGTGGTGAAGGTAGGGGGCGGGGCCTGAGGTGAGATCTGTGCAAACATGCACTGTGGCGCTTTTTAAGTTGGGGAATTAATTCCTCTTCAATCCTGAGGGTCCCTGGGGACCAACTAGCCCCCCAGGTACCTCCAGTAAGCGCCACGGAGCTGTGTTGCAGAGTGTTGTAAAAAGGGGCGTGGCCTCTGAACACCTCTCTGCAATGCAGCTCCCTGGCGCATACTGGAGGTACCTGGTGGGCTAGTTGGACCCCAGGGGACCTCAGGATTGAAGAGGAATTAATTTCCCAACTTAAAACGCGCCGCAGGGTATGTTTGCACACGTCACCTCAGGCCCCTCCCCCTTCCTTCACCATTGTACAAATATTCCTCTAAAATTAGCCGAACTACGAATTCCGATTTACTCACCTGTAATCAGGAGAGAACCCAGGGCTGCATCTTTTAGCCCAGCACTGACCCTGAAAAGTAATTCTAAGCGTACTTACCAGTAACTTGTATTTCCTTCCATAGGAATCCATTGTGTGTTTTTCACCAGAAAGTTTTCAAAGTGTCCATTTTTGAAACGTACAAATATTCCTCTAAAATCAGCCGAACTACGAACTCCGATTTACTCACTTGTTATCAGGAGAGAACCCAGGGCTGCATCATATAGCTCAGCACTGACCCTGAAAAGTAATTCTAAGCGTATTTACCTGTAACTTGTATTTCCTTCCATAGGAATCCATTGTGTGGTTTTCACCAGAAAATTTTCTGTGTCCATTTTTAAAATGTACAAATATTCCTCTAAAATCAGCCGAACTACGAATTCCGATTTACTCACCTGTTATCAGGAGAGAACCCAGGGCTGCATCTTTTAGTACAGCACTGACCCTGAAAAGTAATTCTAAGCGTACTTACCAGTAACTTGTATTTCCTTGCATAGGAATCCATTGTGTGGTTTTCACCAGAAAAGTTTCAAAGTGTCCATTTTTGAAACGTACAAATATTCCTCTAAAATCAGCCGAACTACGAATACCGATTACTCACCTGTTATCAGGAGAGAACCCAGGTCTGCATCATTTAGCTCAGCACTGACCCTGAAAAGTAATTCTAAGCGTACTTACCAGTAACTTGTATTTCCTTCCATGGGAATCCAAACTTCTGGCCAGCTCCGCTCCGCTCCTACCCTGAAAGTTTCACGGTGATCCATCAAGCGGGGACCGAGAAAGAAGGGGGGTCCCAAAACGCGTTTCCCCCATGCAATTTTCCATAGGACCTGTTGACGCAGCTACAGCCCGAACTGCTGAACGGTATTACACCAAATTTGGCAAAGAGGTAGTTCTCAGTTCAGACTTGTGCCTTTTGCTTAAGTGGTGTAAATCTGTTCAGTAGTTCCTGAGAAAATTAGAGTTAAAAGTTACTGATATCTATGGCCGAGGAAGATCCGCGGACCCTCCCCGCACCCAGCGCGCACCCTGCCGTGCACGAGCTGAATGCTAATTGGCTGTCAACACTCCAGATCAGGAAGTGTTAGCAGCCATCTTGTACCTCGTTAGAACTGAGGCACAAGAAGCCCCCAAAAAAACATTTTTTTGCGATTGCAAACTGCTTTGCAATTTGGAAGATAGAGCAGGGAAATCTGCTCTCGCTTCCAAATAGCAAAGCAGATTGTTTTTCCACATGGGGAGCAGCATGTCATTTCAGATGTCATCAGTGATGTCATCAGTGATGTCACTGACCATGTCATGAGTGATGTAATATGTGACGTCATCAGCAGTGCATTGCGGGGGCGCGAGTTATAGTTAGCTGAACTAACTATAACGGGGGAATTTGTAGGGTTTTGTACGAGGGAAATGTCCAGCTAACTATAACGCCCCTGAAACCTATGGTTTTTTCAGTGAATTTCTAAGGTTTTTTAAATGCCAATTCCTAACTATAACGCCCCTGAAACCTTTGGTTTTTTCAGTGAATATATATATATATATATATATATCAAAACCAATTATTTTATTTATTTTTTTACTTTTATATAGCGCAAACTAGACCCAACGATATCAGGCATCAGAGCGCTTTACATGAACACCAGGTTTGTTACAGAGAGACACATTCATTTTTCGTTAGGCATGTTGAGATGAAGTGATTTGACCAGAATCACAGGATGTTGAGCATTGTTGCAGAGACTCGAACCCGGTTCCCCTGCTTCGAGGTCGACCACTCTAGCTGTAAGGCTACATCCTCTCCCCATTATGTTTCTGGTATTTGAAATGTAGAGGTGGACTGGTACTATAGACATTTCTGAGACTACAGACTGTCCTCCTCACTCATGATTTTTCAGGTAAAAGTTGGTGCATCACTTTGCCGCTCAGCTTCCTCACATTTTCACATGGAAATAGGATTCTGAGGCAATGAACATGGATGTGTTATTTCATGATTGATAAAAGGCTTCAACTGTATTTTTCCTCTGTAACTCATCAATACTGGGGCAGATTTACTAAACTTTGATGCAACGCAGCAAGGGAAGTTTCTGTGCTGTGTTGCATCAAAGGGGGAGAGCAGAAATGCACCTATCTAAAAAGATATGGTGAAGTTCTGCTCTTCTCGCATAGTGCTGGCACAATTCTGGCTGTGTAGCACCAATGCAGACACCCTTGCGCCACGACGCAAGGGTGTCTCTGTTTTGGTAACAATAGTTTTTTAGCGGGAAGGAATACCTTCCTGCACAAAAACTATTCTTCGATGCTAGTTCCTTTTTGTATGCGTGCAGTACACATGTAAAGAGTAAGTAACAGGGAGAAAATCTTTTTTTTTCCTCATTATGCCAGCCTCAGGTGAGTGCACCATTTTGGTGCAAACCCATGTTTGCAAGTCTTTTCTAAATATGGATTTGCATCAAATACATGGTTGGATACACAGAAATGCCCATGCACCACCATGTTACGCCTACCTGATGCAAGGTAATGCAAGGCAGCACTATGCAAAGTCACACAAATAGGGCTTTGCATGGCTTCATAATTACCGTAATAGATTTTGCATCAGGCTGCACCAGAAAAGTAATGCAACCCCAACACAAAATCATATTAATCAAGAACTTGTTTTGACAATCCTGACTCTATCGGCTGGTAATTTTCCTGAAAATTGAATGAGAGTTTGGCCACACCCACAGCCAAGCCTTGTCTCCTGCTCCAACCAACTCTGTAAGTCATGGAGAGAGCATTCAATGTAACGCGTCCCACCAAAACAAACCTTTGCCTTCCCTTCTCTCCCAACTTGCCTACGACCACACACCCCCAGGAAACAGAACCCTTTCTCCCATTTACTGTCTGTTTTGAACAGGTGGTCAATGAGAGCATGGAGCCAATGATACTGGAAATAGTGTGAGGTTATGTACTCAGTAAATTCACGGTTATTCCACATGTTGATTAACTTGTTATAGCAGGAAACGTGCAGAGATATCTATTGGAAAAGTTCATTCTGGCCACTAGGAATCTCCACACATGTTTACTGTTAACTCATATATATACGCAGAAGTCCAGGGGTACAAAAGACAAAAAAAACACAAAACAACAAGGCATACAGAGCCTGAATGATAATGAAACTAAAGCCTAGCCAAAAAGTCCTAAAAAAGAGGACGTAATCCCATCACCCACCGTAGTGGCATGCTTCATCATGTGGGACCTCCTCTTAACCAAACCTGGTTTGGCTAAGGAGCTACAACTCCCAAGCTGAATCTAAGGGAGGAGCTTTGAAAATCTCCACCATCTCCTGAGGCGGAAGCCGGGAGACCACTTGCCATAACTTTTTAAAATTGTAGTAACTTACTGTGTTTTTATTGGCATGTTCTCCCCCTGAGCATAATAACATTGGAACTTAGACTCACTCGAGCACCCCAAACAGCGGATATTAGCGCTGTCACGGGCTCCGTGAAAAGATTGCCGCCATTGCCGAGCATACCAGGACATGCCCACTACCGTGAGGCCACGCCCCCCGCCAGAAGTATAAATAAAGGGCGCTGAATACAAGCGCAACCTTGAAAATCTCCACCATCTCCTGAGGCGGAAGCCGGGAGACCACTTGCCACAACTTTTTAAAATTGTAGTAACTTACTGTGTTTTTATTGGCACGTTCTCCCCCTGAGCATAATACCATTGGAACTTAGACTCACTCAAGCACCCCAAACAGCGGATATTAGCGCTGTCACGGGCTCCGTGAAAAGATTGCCGCCATTGCCGAGCATACCAGGACACGCCCACTACCGTGAGGCCACGCGAAGTTCCCTTCTATAAAACATGTGCATTCCTAGGACGCGCAGCGGACGAGCGCAGCGGGCGCGACGTTGGCGCGCCGAAGGCGCGCCGAAGGCGCGCCTAAGGCAAGCCCGTCTGCGCCCGTCCGCGCCAGAACGAGCAAGGAGTCAGGCACGGGGGCTCGAGCGAGGATTTTATACTCCAGAGATTCCTTATGCCACCTCAATCTGCCTGTTCTACCGCCATGTTCCCATTCACTGAGAGGAGATTCATGCTTCACCCACTGTCCCCACTGTCCTTTCAAACACACTCCCTCTATAAACAAGCATCACCCTCAGACGATCATTAATATGGCTCTGATCAACTGCAGGTCTCTGCCCAAACACGCCCATGAAATACACTTACTTATCGAGGAACACCATCTAGAGATCCTGTTTCTTACAGAAACATGGCTTGCGCCTGAGTCAGACGCCGATATAGTACAGGCACTACCCCACAGATTCCTGATTCAACACCTGAACCGTCCCAAAGGCAGGGGAGGAGGAATTGCCGTTATCTTTAAAGAGTCTTTCTCTTGCAGATTCCTTGACAGCCCCCTGACGGACTGTGAAAATACACACTTCACTATCCAAATGTCCCCCTGTATCTCCCTCTCAGGAGTCCTCATTTACCGTCCACCTGGAGCCATGGGGCAATTCCACAATTCACTTCTGGAATGCTCCTTGGCCATGGCCAGTACACGGCCCAATCTCCTAATTTTAGGGGACCTCAATGTCCACTTTGACAATAGTAAAGACGAAATAGCCACAGAACTGATTTTAGATCTGGCAGCCCATCAACTCCACTTACAAAACGATCTTCCCACACATAATCGTGGACACCTGCTTGATCCCATCTTTTGCAACTTTCCTGACCTTGTGGTGGGAACACCGATCCCTGTACCATGGTCCGACCATCTGCTCATCCCTTTTAGTTGGCGAATTCAGTCCACTCCTCCTTCCACCCAAGCACCTAGCAGACCTTCCCGTCCATGGGCGAAACTTGACATCGACAAATGGAAACAAGCACTAGAGGACACCAGGCCACATCCCAAAATGAACCCTTACTTAGCAGACGTGGAGTTCACGTCCTGGATTGCTAAATCTTTAGATACAGTCCTTCCCAAAAAACTGCATCGGAAACTTAGGAAAAAAGCCACCTCCCCGTGGTTCACCCATGAGGTACGCCTCTTAAAGAGAGCGGAAAGAGTATGGAGGAAAGATTTCGATCCCAATAGCAAAAATGACTACAAACGGACTATCCTCAATTACAAAATGGCTCTAAAAAACGCTCAAATATCCTTTTTTAATGAAAAAATGTGTGAGGCATCCTGTTCGTCCAGAGAAACGTTCCAAATTGTGAAAAAACTTTTAAAGACCCCAGTACCATCTGTCACGCATAATCTCTCGGACAATCATTGTAATGAGTTAGCCACGTTCTTTGACCTGAAAATGCAAAATATCCTTCAGCACCTCCCCCCTCTTCTCCCTGTGGACCCCCCTTCTCTTCACTCGACGCAGTGCCAGAATAGGGATACAGAACTAATCAGGTTTTTTTCCATCAGTGAGGCAACCTTAGGGCCCATCCTTCAATCCCTCAAAAGCGGGTCCCCGCATGACCCTGCGCCAGTCAGACATCTAAAACAGGTCGCCCCTACCATCCTAGCACCAATGGTGAACCTGATAAACTCTTCTATAGAAAGTGGAACGGTTCCCGCAAGCTGGAAGAAGGCTGTGGTAAAATTCTTAATCAAAAAACCCAACCTTGACCCTGGCAATCTGGCCAACTTCAGGCCGATTTCTTTTCTCCCAAGCATTAGCAAGTTGGCTGAAAAATTCATCAATGGTCAGCTATCAAACTATTTGGAATCCAACGATTTGCTAAAAACATCACAGACTGGCTTCCGTCCGGGCCAGGGCACGGAAACAGCGATGGTGGCGGTTGTCGAAGAGGCTAGGAAGATCATTGATGCAGGAGGATCAGTGGCAGTTATCCTTCTGGATCTCAGCGCGGCATTCAACACCGTCAACCACATCATCCTGGCACAGCGGCTTGAAAACCTTGGTATTTCAGGGCCGGCCCTCTCTTGGCTCAAATCTTATCTCCACAATCGCTCTTTCCAGGTGGCGGAAGGCGACTTTATCTCCAGGGAGACCCCTATACGTTGCGGAGTGCCTCAGGGCTCGTCATTGAGCCCGACGCTCTTCAACGTGTATATGTCGCCCCTGGAAAAAATTGTCGTCCCGTATGGTATTAAACTCCTGACCTACGCGGACGACACTCAGCTGGTTGTCTCCCTCAGTCCGCCAGATAATCTCTCCATCGACCTGCACTCCTGCCTGGGGGACATAGTTAGCTGGATGAACGCCTCCCATCTAAAACTCAATGGGGATAAAACGGAGATAATGGTGATGGGCAATCAGTCCCACTTCCTACCGGAGTCTCTATGGCCCCCATGCATGGGTCCTCCCCCAACCCCCAAAACTGACATCAAAAGCTTGGGGATTTGGTTGGACCATAACCTGACCCTAAACACCCAGGCAAGGAAAACGGCTGGAACCTGCTTTGGCTTACTACATACCACCCGCAAGATCCTCCACCTGCTTCCTTTCCAGTCAAGAAAGCTACTCCTACAGGGCCTCATCCTGTCCAGACTGGACTACGGAAATGCCCTTTATCTCGGTGCACCAAAAAAAGTCACAGCCAGGGTGCAGGTGGTGCAAAATGCTGCTGCTCGGATTCTCACGGGCACAAAAAACCGCTGCTCTGCCAAACCGGCGATCAGAGCACTCCACTGGCTTCCCGTGGAGCAAAGGGTGCAGTTTAAGGCCCTGTGCCTAACCCATAAAATCCTTCATGGAAAAGCCCTGCCCATCCTTAAAGATCTCGTGGTCCCTCATACCACGACTAGAACCCTCCGATCCTCTAATGCCCACCTTACCCAAATACCCAGGATTAAGAAAGCACGCTTCGGAGGCCGGCGGTTTTCCTATCAGGCGTCCAAGTTGTGGAATGTCCTTCCACTGGACCTCCGTGCCCAACCTAACCTTCTGCCCTTTCGAAAGTCTTTAAAGACTTGGCTGTTCCCTTAACCACATTCACGCTTCCGCCTGATCTATCCAGATTTTCTGTCAGCGCTGGGACGCTCTCGGGCAGCCATGCGCTTTAAAAATCTCATTCCATTCCATTCCATTCCAAGATTTACATCCAGCGGTCCAATTGGCTGGCTAAGTGTGGGCTATAGACTTGTTTGAATCCCATTGCCTAGTCATTAATTATGATTTTTTGTTTGTTGTGTTTTTTATCCAATTGATACAGGTACTTACCTTCTTGACCGGTAGGATTTTAAACTTTGGAATTGATCCTGTGGTACAAGGTTGGTCGTATCGTTTCATTTGACTATATTTGGACACGAGTTCACATTAGTGCTTTATGCGCTAGTTTGCAGTTGCAGTAGTTTTGTATTTTGGTCCTGAAGAAAGCCTTGATCATAATTTACCGATCTCTTTTGGCTGAAACATGTAGACCTTTTCCTGGTTCATTGTAAGTGCGTTCGTCAATTTGGTCAGGCCGCGCCACTACTCTGCTTTTAACATTGGCACAGGGAAATTTTCAATTAAAGCATTTTCTTTTCCTGTAATCAATTTTATTTCACTTATGTTCACACTGCACTATAGGGCCTCACCTAACCTAGGCTACCTTCATCGATCTTTAGGAGATCTTTTTTCCATCAGCGTAGATTAAAACATCCGCGAGCTCCTCCCTTAGATTCAGCTTGGGAGTTGTAGCTCCTTAGCCAAACCAGGTTTGGTTAAGAGGAGGTCCCACATGATGAAGCATGCCACTACGGTGGGTGATGGGATTACGTCCTCTTTTTGAGGACTTTTTGGCTAGGCTTTAGTTTCATTATCATTCAGGCTCTGTATGCCTTGTTGTTTTGTGTTTTTTTTTGTCTTTTGTACCCCTGGACTTCTTCGTATATATATTAGTAGTAGGGGGACTTGTCCGGTTTGGTAGTGTGCTCCCTCAGACCCCACTGTTTACTTGTCTTTTACAATATTTTGAGCAGCTTTCGGCTGCAGGTCGCAACACACATTTTTCTGACACGCACAACTGTAGCAGTGTCTATTTACGCTCTAGTGAGTTTTTTGTCTTTTTTCTTTTTGTTGTAGTAATAGTGGTCTGTTTGCTCAAGATGACTGAATTCACGGGCTTTGCCTTTGATGAGGAGATGGCTAGACTCATTTTGACTAACACCCCATCCATCCTTGACACCACTGTCTCTACTTCTGCTGGAGGTATAGATGAGTGGTCGAAACTTCTAATTCTCAAGAAATCATGGACCCGTACGGGTATCCATGGTGCTATAATGACAGAGTACCTTCGTGCTAACTGTGCCCCTACAGGGCTTATCGTGACTAACACCCCACGCCTTTTTCTACAGGATAAGGTGTTTCTCAAAGACTGGTCTCTTATTGTGTGGCGCTGTACGCGGGACTGGTTGATTCTAATTATCAGTACTGCGAAGCGTATAGCTGATAACGTTCTGATCGAGATCCAATTGCTTGAGGGCCAGATTAAAACCACTCTCTCTAATTCGGTATCAAAAATCTTGACAAAATGAATAGAGCTAACAAAGATCTGAAGGATTCTATCCTAGCCTCCAAAATTGGGAAATTTAAGAAAGACCTGGCCAAGTTTTCTTTTGAGAAGGTTTATCCGTATACTCAAGAAAACTATGTCGCCCCCGATTATAACAGAAAAGGCAGGAAATATGGTTCCAATTATTCAACATCGGGTTCTGACGATTGGTCTAGTGACTCTGACTCCACCGAACGGCCTCCTGCCCAGAATCGAGGCAGAGGTAGACAGGGCTACAGACGGAATTGGCAGGGGAAACCCACACACAATGGTGGAACCCGGCTCCGTGGCAATTTCCGAATGTCCCATTTCATCCGCAAATGATGTCTTTTAATCCGCACCCACAGATGTTCCAACAGCAGCCTTTTTTAGGGCAGGGCCGAGGCAGAAACAGAGGCAGAAGGAGAGGACAACAGGGCCAACCACGAGTACATTGGAGTCCGCCGACATCTCCGCGCAGTCTACGCAGCATGACGAAAGGGCCACAAACAGCAGGGCCCAGCAGCAACTGATAGTCAACCTGAGTTCCTATGCTTTGACCCCTCCTGAAGAAAATGTTCTCAATAAGGGGTTAGGCTTCATACCCACCAACTCAGGCGATCCATTCACGATCCAGTCATGATGCCGACTACTTGGTGACTACGCACCCTGTGACTCCATATTTTTATACATTGCCCAAGGTGCATAAAGAGCAACGTCCTCCTCCAGGAAGACCCATCATCTCGGGCATCGGTTCACTTCTGGAACCCTTGTCATCTTTTGTCGATGTGTTTTTGAGGCCATTGGTGAAAACGATGCCCACATTTCTTCAGGATACCAAGGATGTCTTGAACATCCTACCTGGCATCGACTTTAACATTGAGACTGACTATTTAGTCAGCTTCGACGTAGAATCGCTGTACACATGTATCCCCCAGGGGGACACACTTGAAGCGATTAGATTGCTACTGGATAACATCGTTGAACCATTGAGTTCACCTGTTCCTTTCATCATGGAGTGTGGCAGGCTGGCTATGACAGAAAACTTTTTTAAGTTTGAAGACCGGTTGTTCCTTCAGATCTCCGGTACTTCGATGGGCAGCGTTTTTGCCCCCAGCCTGGCCAATCTCTATGTCCATCTTTTTGAGCAGAACCATGTGCTCACTCCAACTAACCCGTTTCTTGGTTCCATCAAAGTATGGAAACGATATATTGACGACGTTTTGGTCATATGGAGAGGAGATTATGTCTCTTTAACTGCTTTCCATCAGTGGCTCAATGATCAAAACGTCTTCCTAAACTTTACTTTGGAATTTAGTAAGTTGGGACTGTCATTTTTGGATCTGTGGATTGTTCCTACTGATGGAGGTCTTGCCAGTGAACTATACACCAAACCAATGGCAAGAAACTCGTTGCTTAAATTTGATAGTTTCCATCCTAAGGGACTTAGCACAGGTCTGCCTTTTGGCCAGTTCCTCCGGTTGAGAAGGAATTGTTCTACCAAGGAGACTTTCACCAAACATGCCAATGTTCTATCACAAAACCTTAAATCCAGAAATTACCCATTGAGGCTAATTAAACAGTCTTATAAACGAGCGGCAAATAACAACCGTGATGCTCTGTTGGAAGTTTCTGTTCGGAAAGCACCGCATGACAGACTGACATTTGTGAACACCTTTAGCACGTCTTCTAACCAGATACAGAAAATCGTGCGGAAACATTGGCGAATTCTCAATACAGGCCATGAAAAACTAGCTTAATTTGCGTGATGCTTTGGTTCACACTAGACCTCGAAGCACACCGCCAGCTGTCGCTAATCCATTATGGAATCTTCCACCAGTTCGTGGACATTTTCCGTGTGGCGGCTTTGTGGTTTGTGCCCAGACAAGCCATACTACTGAGGTCAACATTGGCCTTTCTAAACCGTGGAAACAGCTCCGCCACACCAATTGTAACAGTGAAAAGGTCATATATCTGATTATCTGTCCATGTCAGAAACAATATGTAGGCATGACTATGAGGAAAGTGAAACAGCGCATTATGGAACACAAGAGTACCATTCGATGCAAGAAGGCATCAACGAGACTGACTAATCATTACCTGGAGTGCAACCATAGTCCCGATCAGATGTCGTGGACTGTACTTGAACAACCTTTCATTCCCTCGCACGTTGCGGATGTTTCTAAATTTCTTTTCAATAAAGAACAACGGTGGATGTTCAAGTTACAGAGTGACCAATGTGGTCTTAACGACTCCATACCTTGGTCTTCTTTGTAACTGTTAAACCTGCATTGAGTCTCGACTTGTTGCTGATTGGTGTAATGCCCCATGAATGCTTACGTTTTTCTGAGCACTTGATTAGTCCTTCCTTCATATGGTGGTTTGTCAATGACTCCATTAAGTAGTACTATTCATTGAGTGTACCTTTTGTTTTAATTTGTTTTTCATGCCAATATTGTGACCAACATAAGCCGATTTGTTCCTGTTTGGTTTTCCTACACATAACTGTTTTGTTTGTAGGCCATTGGTTTGTGAGAGCTTGTATCCCGATTTGCGGCCACTTGGTCTGTACACTACATTTTCCATATTGCCAAGGTACTCCGTAACGTGACCATCTGTTTTTTCGATGTATCACGTCCTGACGCGCTATCACGTGACTAGGCGCGGTCTTTTCTATTTAACTTTGCCTGGTTCCACCCTCCGGTTGCCGCCGTAAGCATCCAGGAAGGAGGCTCGGGGTAGTGACGGAGAGGTAAGGAACTTCGTCCCTATGTATTTTGACCTTTAGACATTATTTGTCTTTTTGATGATCGCCCGTTTTCTTGTACCGCTTTAGTTTAGATGTTATTAGTTTACTATGACATCTCTACTGGTGCTTCATAAACGGTCGGTTTAATATGTACCAACAGCTTGGGTATTTGTGTAAGTTGCTCTATTTGGTCCTGTGGCGTGTTCCTCTCATTTCACACTGAGGGTATTGACTTTTCAGATCAGCGCCCGAGGCTATCTTCGTATTTTTTACTCGAGGAAGTTCCGTGTGAAAGACAGGATTGTTTTTACACGCATTAGCACATCACCAATTCCTCGACTTGCCTCTTTGAATGAGATTAGTTCTTGATTTTTTGTAACCATTTGCGCTGCCACTCTTGCTTAGTTATTCAGTGTGGTTGACTTTTTCATATTTGCTTTCTCTTCTGTGGAAGGGTTTAATCTTGAGCAGTAAAGAGGTTGACAAGCATAGCAGTGTGTTACATCTTTGTTGCATCTTTTCGACTATACTATACCATGTTTTTATTTTCTCTTTCACAGAGCGCTGCCTCACGCCCTGAGTTGCTACCAGGAGCGGCAGGCTTAGTCCCGATTTAATTACGGGTAAGATTTACATCCAGCGGTCCAATTGGCTGGTTACGTGTGGGCTATAGACTTGTTTGAATCACATTGCCTAGTCATTAATTATGATTTTTTGTTTGTTGTGTTTTTTATCCAATTGATACAGGTACTTACCTTCTTGACCGGTAGGATTTTAAACTTTGGAATTGATCCTGTGGTACAAGGTTGGTCGTATCGTTTAATTTGACTATATTTGGACACGAGTTCACATTAGTGCTTTATGCGCTAGTTTGCAGTTGCAGTAGTTTTGTATTTTGGTCCTGAAGAAAGCCTTGATCATCATTTACCGATCTCTTTTGGCTGAAACATGTAGACCTTTTCCTGGTTCATTGTAAGCGCGTTCGTCAATTTGGTCAGGCCGCGCCACTACTCTGCTTTTAACATTGGCACAGGAAAATTTTCAATTAAAGCATTTTCTTTTCCTGTAGTCAATTTTATTTCACTTATGTTCACACTGCACTATAGGGCCTCACCTAACCTAGGCTACCTTCATCGATCTTTAGGAGATCTTTTTTCCATCAGCGTAGATTAAAACATCCGCAAGCTCCTCCCTTAGATTCAGCTTGGGAGTTGTAGCTCCTTAGCCAAACCAGGTTTGGTTAAGAGGAGGTCCCACATGATGAAGCATGCCACTACGGTGGGTGATGGGATTACGTCCTCTTTTTGAGGACTTTTTGGCTAGGCTTTAGTTTCATTATCATTCAGGCTCTGTATGCCTTGTTGTTTTGTGTTTTTTTTGTCTTTTGTACCCCTGGACTTCTGCGTATAAATATTAGTAGTAGGGGGACTTGTCCGGGTTGGTAGTGTGCTCCCTCAGACCCCACTGTTTACTTGTCTTTTACAATACTGTTAACTCATAACCTGGGTCTCTGAGGTCTAAGCAATTCTTTTTTGGAAGACATTAAAAGGGATAATCAGAAAAACAAAAACATTATTCATCATTCTTTACTGAAGCTGGTCAATATCACAATAGCGTAGGTCAAGACAGAAGCCATAAATGAGGCTCAAAGACAAGGAAAATGCTACAAGTTAACACTATTGAGACAGGAATATGCAACAGGACTATATTGCAAAACTTTTTTGACTGGCACTATTTAATGTCCTTGGTGGTAAGTAATTTGGGGCCAGATGTATGACTGTTTTTGCGGTCGCAAACTGGAAATTAGCCAGTTTGCAACTGCAAAAAAGGGTCCTGGCATGTACAAACACTATGGGGCCGATTCCGATCCGTGTAAAATAATCCCCGTACGAATCGTATCTGGATTTTTTTATGTACGAATCATACAAGTCCCGTACAAACTGGCAAGTACAATTCGTATGTAAAAAACTCCATGCGAATCGCATTGGGAAAATTCCCCGACACGTCCCCGGGTCGGAAAAAGTGTCCGACACAACCCCGGACAGTTTTCCCTACGAATCGGGAAACCGAAGTCCGAACGCGCAAGTACGATCAGTCCCGTCCTTCCGAATGCACAACCGTATGGTAAAAACACCGTACGGAGCGAACCACTATAGCAGCCATGTAGACGTCCAAACATGTGCCCGCATACGCGCCGAACAGCCCCCCAGCCCCCCTGCGGATGTACGTGCCGGCCCCCAGCCCCCCTGTGGACGGACGTGCCGAACCCCAAGCCCCCCCGTGGATGGACGCGCCGGACCCCCAGCCCCCCCGCGGATGGACGCGCCGGACCCCCAGCCCCCCCGCGGATGTACGCGCCAGACCCCCAGCCCCCCCGCGGATGTACGCACCGGACCCCCAGCCCCCCCGCGGATGGACGCGCCGGACCCCCAGCCCCCCGCGGATGTACGTGCCGGACCCCCACCCCTGTATGTACAGCATGGACCCCCACCCCCCGTATGTACGGTGCAGACCCCCACCCCCGTATGTACGGCGTGGACCCCCACCCCACCCTGTATGTACAGTGCGGACGCCCATCCCCGTATGTACGGCGCGGACCCCCACCCCGTATGTACGGTGCGGACCCCCACCCCCGTATGTACGGCGTGGACCCCCAGCCCCCCCGTATGTATGGCGCGGACCCCCACCCCCGTATGTACGGTGCGGTCCCCCACCCCACCCCGTATGTACGGTGTGGACCCCCACCCCCCGTATGTATGGTGCGGACCCCCACCCCCGTATGTACGGCGCGGACCCCCAGCGTCCGCACCGTACATACAGGGGGGTGGGGGTCCGCACTGTACATACGGGGTGGGGGTCCGGCGCGTCCGTCCTCGGGGGCTGGGGGTCTGGCGCGTACATCCGCGGGGGGCTGGGGGTCCGGCGCGTACATCCGCGGGGGGCTGGGGGGGGTGTTCGGCGCGTACCGGGCCCCCTTTTCCTCACGCTTCGCGGCGTACTTGGCTTTTCCGGCACTTTTTGGGTGCCATAAAAATATTGTCGGCACGAATCGTACTTACTGGTACGTAAAAGGCTGCCTAACTCCGTCCGCATGTCGCTTATGCGCTGTCCCGGATCACATTCGGATGTATTTTTGTGTCGGTTGGTGTTTTGTACGATTCGGACGGAAATGGTGTTTCCCTACGAATTGTACTTGCATGTTTGTATGGTGTTTTTACCGGGTACGAGTCAGACGGAGAAAACGCTCCGTCCGACGATTCGTACCCGGTTTCTCCATGATCGGAATCGGCCCCTATGTTGTGAGTCGGTGACTCGCAAAATAATGTTTGCTACCAACTATTAGTAAGGGGCATGCCAAGGTTGTCCCTTCCTAATAGTGACTCGCACTTCAATGTACGATTGTTTTGCGACCGCATTTGCGGTCGTAAAACACTTGCAGTTTCCAACGTACTTCAAGTAGGTGGTAAGCCACTTGCAAATGGGAAGGGGTCCCAGGGGACCCTTTACCCTTTGTGAGTGTGTGCAAAAATATTTTTTAAGAACAGGCACTGCTCCCAGGAACCACTGCCTACTCTTATAAAATGAAACAGAAACGTTTATTTTTCATTTTTTAAATGCATCTTGTTTTCCTTCAAGGAAAAAGGGCTGCATTTAAATTTGAAAAAACTGCTCTATTTAAAAAGCAGTCACAGACATGGTGGTCGGTTGACCCCAGCAGGCCACCATTTCTGCGAGTGCAAGCCATGCCTAATGGGGTCACAAATAGCACCTGCCTCATGACAGGCAATTTGCGACCCCATTAGGAATCGCTAACAGAGTCTGAGACACTGTTGTAAATTGCATTTTGCAAGTCGCAAAGCGACGCAATTTGCGAGTCGCAAAATGTAAGGGTTGTATATCTGGCCCTAAGTGTTTAGAAAGACACCTTTTGCCACTGTATAATGAAAGCAGATTTCAGGAGTTAGTGTTGTGTGATAAGAATGTGAATATTGTAGTGGCAGCTGGTGACCTTTAAAAGAGGAGGGGCCTAAAGCTTGGCTCAAAATCCAATCAGCAAGTCTGACTTCAGCTCTAGGGGTTATGGGGTTTTTCTCACACTTGCTTGCACTCTGTCTTATTTTCTTTCACATCCTCTCTCGGTCTCCTTCACTCACATTCCCTTACTCTCATTCGCACTTACACTTTTACTCATGTTGCCTTACTCAGTCTCACTAAGTATCTCTAACTGACAACATTTTTTCTCATTCTGATCCACTTAGTCTCACTCATTCTCACTTTTGCTCAGTCCAACTCATTCTTACTCATTCTAATTCACTTAATCTAAATCACTCAATCTCACTCTGACTCAGTCTCACTCAATCTCACTCTGACTCACTTAAGGTGACTCACTCAGTCTTTTTCTGACTCATTCAGTCTCACTCTAATTCATACAATCTCATTCTCAAGCATTCAGTCTAATGTATTCTCACTCAGTTACACTCATTTTGACTCGCATAGTCTCAATCTGGCTCACTCAGTTGCATTCTGCCTCACATTGACTCACCTGATTATCACTGTGTCTCACTCAGCCTCGCTGACTCAGTTCTCTCTCGTTCCCACTCAGTCTCACTCAATCTATGTCAGCACCACTTATTCATACTCAATTTCTCTGACTCACCTAGTGTCACTCCTTCTTCACTCAGTTCCACTCATTCTCACTGAATCTCACTCAAGCTCACCTAAACTCATTGTCTCACACACTCTGATTCAGTTTTATGCACTTTTACATTCACTGACTCTCACTCACTCTAAATCACTCATTCTCATGCTAACTCACTCAGTCCATATACAGTCCTTCCCATTCCCACTCAGTGACACTCACTCAGTCTTACTTGGTTTCACTCATTCTCCTTCTGTCTCATTCTGACTCACTCAGTCTCACAAATTTACTCAGTATCAGTTGATCTTTCTCTTAGTCTCACTTAATCTAACTCATTCTAAGTCGGTAACACTCATTTGCACTCAACCAATCACTTTGATTCACTTAGTCTTACTCATTCCCACTCACTCTGACTCACTCAGGCTCACTCTCACTTTGATGCAATCTGTTGCACAGATTCTCACTCTTGCTCATTCTGACTCACTCTGACTTTGACTCACTCCATCTCACACCCAGGAACACTCAGTTGCACCCACTTTCAATGCTCCTTCACTCACTCACATTAATTGTGGCTAATACTCCCTTTTCCTATCATTCTTGCTCTCTGACTCACTACTTCATTAACTCACTCTCACACAGACAACACACACCAATGCACCTCTCCCACACACACACACACACTCTCCCTCACAGACACATACTCTTTTTTTTTAAGTTCAAAAGATTTTTATTGGATAAGTAAAGGTGTCAATACACAAGAAAAAATACAAACATATCTTCAATATGAGAGAAAAGTAAAACATGGTGATGAAAATATATAATTAATCAGAGGATAACAAAGATTTGAGGCTATATAACAAAAAACAGCGCTGGTAATAATGAGCAATAAAGTAGCTTATATAAAAAGAGTAATGCAAATGAAAAGCAATGTCAATCAAGGAGGCTTAGAGACCTCTTGCTGAATAGGTGACACATGAGAGGAGCGTTTAGCACAGGTATCTAGGTACAAGGTTACAGGAAGCCATAAATCATGTCGTTTAGCAGCTAAGCTAAGGGGGTGCACGAAGACAGTATCTAGCCTGTGATTATGACAAACATTGTACCACCATGCTTTGAAAGAAATATTCGTAAAGTTTTTCCAATTGACAGTGATTTGCTGGAATGCAACAGCTAACAACAAATCAACAATCTGCGTATTGAAATCAGTGTCATCCCAGCAAGAAGAGAGGCTCCCTAAAAAAATATTGACATAAGAGAAGGGGGATGTAGTGTGGAATATGGCATTGATTTGGGCCCAAACTAGTGTCCAAAAGTTGTGCGTAAGAGTGCAAGAAAAAAGCATGTGAAAAAGAGTGGCCTTAGGAGTCGAACAGGACCAACAAAGATCCGGGATAGAAGAAAACCTCTTATTCAACACCTGGGGAGAAAAGAGAAGTCTATTGTAAATAAAGAAAAGGGTTTGTGTGAGAGAGGCAGCTCTAGATGTCTTGCAAAGTTTGGTCCATAGTTTATCCCAAAGAGAGGTGGGCCAAGAGATGGCAAAATCAGATTCCCATTGTTCCTCAACCTTGGATTTTGGTCTAGGTGTGAGGATCGTATGAAATGAGTGGTATATTGAGGAGGCTGTAGGGTGGGTACGCAGGAAGGAATGAAGCTGTGAGGTAGGATTGGGAGGGTGAGGATGCATGAGGGGGTTAGAGAGAAGAGCATAAGTGGACATAACTGCATTTTTAAGCATAAGATATTTACAAGCAAAAGAACGAGGGAGATGGAAGTTTTGGCTAAGAACAGAGAAGGATAAGAAATCAGATTTAGAAAAGAGTTGAGATACCCAGATCAAACCCCTCTGTCTCCAAGTTTTCCAATAAAAGGGCTTACGATTGATGGATATACTGTTATTGTACCAAATAGTGGAATTGAGAAACTCTGCCACAGAGGAGGGGGGACCTGGAGAAGTGGAAAGAAGCAATTTGGCTGTAAACTTGTGGATAGGAATGGAGGAAAAGTGGGGCTTACGAGAAAATGAAAGGTATTCAGCAAAAGTAAAAGGGGATAAAGAAAGACGTTCAATGACAGCCCATAAGGGGGACGGCTCATCAGGGTCTTGCAACCAATGGGAAGCTTGCCGCAAAAGGAATGCCTTGTGGTAAGCGGGAAAATCCGGAAAGTTAACTCCACCCTCTGATTTGGGGAGTTGCAGTCTGAGCAAGGACATACGTGCTTTTTTGCCGGACCAAAGGAAGGAAGAGAGAATAGTGTTGATTTTCTTAAAAAACTTAGCAGGGATAGGAATTGGAATGTTGGAAATGGTGTAAAGGACTAACGGGGAGAGCATCATTTTAATCGTGTCAAGACGGCCCCACCAGGAAAGGTATAATGGGTGCCATCTGGAAGTGAGGTCGGATAATTTCTGGATGCACTTATTAAGGCATAACGAAACAGTGTCGGAAAGGGAGGAAGTAATGTGCAAACCAAGGTATTTGATGTGTGAGGGGCTCCAAGTAAATTTGGACGCCATAAAGTCCGGTTTAAAAGTGAACTTAGTAAGGGGTAAAATCTCACACTTGTCATTATTTAGCTTATAACCTGAGATCTGAGAGTAATCGTGGACTTCAGCTAGGAATGCGGGAATAGAAGTGGCGGGTTTTGACATGAATAATAGAATATCGTCTGCGTAGGCAGCAAGTTTAATATTAGTTTGGGAAATTTGGAAACCATGTAAGTTAGGGTTTTGACGAAGCTTTGAAAGAAAAGGTTCCAAGGCCAGATTAAAAAGAAAGGGGGAGAGAGGGCAACCCTGACGAACACCCCTGCCTAAATTGAAAAAAGAGGAAACTAGACCATTGGCGCAAACCGCCGCTCTAGGGCTGGAATAAAGGAAGGAGATAAAAGAAATGAAATGCGGACCGAACCCATACCATTTAAGGGCGGAGAAAAGGAAAGTCCACTCTACTCTATCAAGCGCTTTTTCCGCGTCTAGGGCAATGGCTGCTAGTGAGTCTTGGAACTGTGGAGATTTGGAAAGGACATTAAACAAAAGTCTGGTGTTATCTGTGATGAAGCGACCTTTAACGAAACCAGATTGTTCAGGGCCTAACAGTTCGGGAAGAAAAGGGTCTAGTCTTATGGCGAGAGATTTGGCATATAATTTATAATCAATGTTAACCAAAGAAATTGGTCTGTAATTCTTACAATGCTGGGTATCTTTTCCTTCTTTGGGTATAACACAAATGTGAGCGTCTGAAAATGTACCTGAGGAAGAGCCACTTAATATGAAAGAGTCAATAAGGGAATGTAGCCTGGGCAATAACAGTTTAGAAAAATGCAAATAAAATTCAACTGTGAATCCGTCTGGGCCAGGGGCTTTGTCTTTCTTGAGTGACTGAAGTGCGGTAAGTAATTCATCGCTAGAGATTGGTGATTCAAGGGCAGATAAATCAACAGGGAAATTGGAAGGTGATTGAATGCTGGCAAAAAAAGTAGCAAGAGAATGAGCAGTGGGGTGTGTTTCAGAAGAGTAGAGTGTGGAATAAAACTGGGAGAATTGCTCTCAAATATCAACATCTGTATGCTTTAAAACAGAATTAACATCGTAGACAGACTCAATATTCAGTTTGTTTTGCTTGACTTTTAAATAGTTGGCTAAAACCTTCCCCGCTTTATTTTTACCCCCATAAAATTTTGAACTGGATTTCAACAAATACAATGAAGCATCCTCAGTGGATTGTTTATTAAATTGCATCTTGGCATCAATGAGAGCAGTCAAACTTTCTTGCGAGTGGGAAGTATAGAAAGAATGCTCTAATTTTTTAATCGTAAAAAGGAGGTCACTAGTGCGTTTACGAGCATTCTTACGTTTACTAGCCACAAAGCTGATAATAAAGCCCCTGGCTGCTGCTTTATAGGCGTCCCGGATAACATGGTTGGGCATGGTGGGCGTGTCATTAATGTTGAAAAATTCTGTGGTGAAATCAACAAAGGAGGCGGAGAATTTGGGATCGAGAAGTAAGGCATTATTAAAGCGCCATCTCTTTGGTCCAGTGGACTTGGGTAAAATGTCAATGTTAATCAAAACGGGGGCATGATCAGAAAATAAGATGGGGCCGATATCAGCATGGGTAAGGGATTGGGACATATGATGGAAAAGAAAAATATAATCAATACGCGATTGCGAATGATGAGTCGGGGAGTAGAAGGTGAATTCTTTAGAGGTAGGGTTACAAAGACGCCAAGCATCAATGAGTTTATGTTGGGATATCGCTTGAGCAAAGAGCTTGTGAGACTTATTAGGGACAAAAGGTGCTTTGGAGTTTCTGTCTAAAAAAGGATCAAAGGGTAAGTTGCAATCACCTGCTAAGATAAAATTATCATCAATATATTCAGTGATGCGGGAGGCCATTGCGCGCCAAAAGACAGGATCACCACCGGTGGGGGCATAAATATTAAGAAGGGAAAGAGGGACACCCTTCGAGGAAAGTTTGACATACAACCATCTACCTTCAGGATCTGATTCAGAAACCAAGAGCAAATGAGCAAGAGATTTGCGAACTAGTACAACCACACCGTTCCTCTTACCATCACCCGGAGACGAAAATACAGCACCCACCCATCCTCTTTTAAGTTTAGCAGCTTCAACATCAGACAAATGGGTTTCTTGTAAAAAGGCAATGTCTACATTTAATTTGGCTAAATGAGAGAGAATTTTTTGTCTCTTGATAGGAGAATGCAGACCTTTAACATTCCAGGAAACAATTCGAACTGACATTAAGGGTTAATCGAAGAATGGATCAAATGGAGAATAGGACAGCAAGAAAAAGCCTCGCACCAAGAAAGGGCACAAGAAAAAGAGAGAATGAGGTGAGAACAGAGGCGATGGAACATGAGCAAAAGAAAAAATGAAAGAAGGACCAGAGAAGCCATGTAAATAGGAAAAAGCCAAGAAAATAATAAGAATGATAAGAGGATACAGCAAATCTCAAAGATAATGGTAAGTAAGGGCCAAGGGAGAGTAAGATAAGTAAAGAGAGATAAACACAAGCAAGAGATCCAATATACAATGGGGAGAAGAAAGAGTGAAGAAAGAGAAGAGGAGGAGAGCCATGGAAAAGGTAATGACACCAATAAACCTGAGAGCATCGAGGGAAAAGGTAAAATAAGAAAATATAGAACAAAGAGAAACATGATAAATAAGGAATGAAGAGTACTTACGGGGGGTAGCATGGGAAAAATACAATCAGGAACTGGGAACAAGCGAAGACATACGTAGAGACGAGGGGAGGGAGGTAGGGCCAACTGGGAGAAGCAAGGCATTCGGGGTGAAGGAGACGTCCAACCAGTGAAAACAAGACGGAACGCAAAACAATGATCTGTGAAGGGAGAAAAATAACAAGGTTAGGCACTCATATACGGCAAAGATAAAAAACAAACATATGACCAACTGAGGAACCAGAACAACAATATCGGAAGCTAAAATAAAAGATATATTCTTAACGAGAGATCATACAATCTGAAGAACCTGTAAAAATGAAAGCATTAAAGCATAGCAAACTGGGGAATCAAAATGCAACTACAGAAAAAAGTCATGGTGGGCGAGAAGAGGGACCAGACAGCTCCATATCAGCTTGACCGCAGGAATTCAGGAAACTTCGAAGTCGCGCGGGATCCTCATATGTTGTAGTCTTGTTATTGTGAGTGACCTTAAATAGACAAGGATGAAAAAGACCATATCTGGCACCAATGGAGCGAAGGTCAGGTCTCATATCTAGGAAGGCCTTGCGACGATTTGCAGTGGTCCTGGCATAATCCTGTGCAAAGAACAAAGTGGAGCCTGACCATGTAAGACGAGGGGAGGCTCTGGCGGCTGAAAGGACTTTCAACAAGTCTGTGTATTCTAGAAAGTACATTATTACACCTCTAGGCTTCGTCGACACGGAAGGAGAGGAGGATGCTCGACCAAGCCTATGAGCACGTTGGATATTCAGTGAGGTGTCATCAGGCAAGTGCAGAAGCTTAGGAAGAAAGGACTTGAAGAAATTGATGGGATCATTCCCCTCACAACCCTCCACCAGGCCGTAAAGACGAAGATTATTGCGCCTGTTGCGATTTTCAAGGTCCTCCACCTGCTTCTGGAGAGAGGAAATCTGTGCATGCATGTGAGAGACCTTGGTCGCAGAATCCTGGAGAGAGGAGACGTCACGCTCCACCGACGACACTCTTTCATCCATCAAAGCCCAATTGCCAGTGAGAATCTGCAACTTAGCATTAGTCTCTTCCATGTAAGGGCGCAAGGCCCGTATCTCTTCGAGGAGTAACTCCATAGAGATGGCCGAAGAGGAGGCGAAGGCGGGTCTTTTTTTAACCTCTTAGAGTTCGCTTTTGCCGAAGATTGTGAGGAGGTTTCTGCAGTCGACGTCATCTCAGTTGAAGGTAGAGACTGAGAAGCTTCCAAATGGGCCAGTGCCGTGAATAACTTGGAATTTTTAATGTAATTACGCTTTTGAACTTTACTGGAGCAATCCGCCATCAGCACGCCTATAGAGCGTGAGGTCATAAAATATCTTATTGCCCGACTAAAAAAGGACCAGAAAGCAAATTAACAAAGAAATATGCCAGGCCAAAAAATTGGAGTCATAGGTGTTGGAGACTGGAGTCATAAAGATGGCCGCCGTATATGAGGAGAGTTGAAAATTCCAGTCAAATCATGAAAAAAAGAGAAGAGACAAAAATAATCATAGTTAAAGAGAAAAAAGTCACCTTAGAGTGCTGGTCAGCCACATCTGTGCCTCGGGAAGTGCTGGGGTCAAAATTGTAAATACGAGGCATCCAGGGGACCCATGCGCGATAAAACGCGCTGCTGAGGCGTTCGCGGGCGAAAATAAAGAGCCGCGACCGGAGATAAAATGGGCTGTAAGACCCAAAATAACTATGCCTCAGCGCCAGAAAAGGATTGAAAATGATCCTGGCATGCTCCGACAGGGAAGACTGCCCTTCGTTGGTGGAAACTGATGCGCGAACCGCCGGTAGACTCCGGCGTGAACGGAGCTCCTAGCCGAACGCCGCCATCTCCTACGGGCGCCTAGCCACAGACACATACTCTTAACACAATTGCACACAGTATTTAAACACTTTTTACTTGCCTTGCTGGCTGCACAGGTGTCGTTTGGACTCTTGCTCCAATCTGAGATGGAGCATTCAACTGAACCCTCAAACCTGCACAGTGGCAGATACCAGGTTCAGTTTCTTCTGTTTCGCCCAATCTTTCCCAAATACAGTTGGGAAAGGGTGGGGTGACAGAGTGCTTGGCATGTAGCCACGTACACTGCAGGGCTTAATCCTGCAGTGCCTGTGGCTACCTTTAGTGGTGGTGCTTTATTATGCAGCACATGAGGAGACAATTAGGCATGCCAGGGCGGAATTATTTCACCAGCCTGGACAATCTCTCTGATGGCCGGTGAAGGCACCTTCATATGCTTGCATCAGCCATCAGACACTTTCACTAGCTCTCTCAAACTGGACCTTAAGCAGGTCGGCATTTATTTTACTATACCAAAGGTGAACAGAGCGAATAATAGATAATAATTCACTCTTCGTATAATAAAAACACACAATAAAACAAGGATGGCGTAGCCCTGGAACCCCTAAATTTCAGCCATATCTGGATTGTATGGAATTATGTTGCTGTAGTAATCTAGTGTGTGTTATTTTACTAGTAACTGTTTGTGCTGCAATATTGCAATGTGATTTATTGTACAATAGGTGCTGAATTCTGTTTTGGCTTTTTTTCTGCTGTAACTTCGAAAATGTTTCTCGTGTTGCAATGTTGCTTTCTGTATGTTACTCTTTTCTGTTCTTTTGTTTACATATTTCTACAAATGCTGCCACATTTCTAACCGAATTTAGCACATGCTTTTAAAGATCCTGTTATAAGCGACCAGTTAAGCCCTTGTTAGTGTGAAAATACTGCTGGTTCATCTCTTCACCTATTTAAGACACCAGTCAGCCCCAAACCTTGGCGCAGACTTGTCTGAAATTATCACATCAAGTGTTCACTTTATGTGATGGGGCCCCACGGAGCAGTAAGGGGGTACAATTAACATGGTTGATGCAGAGTCTAGTTCTAAATCTTTTATATTAAAGACACTAAAACACATCATAACTTGGATTCAAATTAGGATAAGAGTGGTGTTAACATTATACCAAATTACTCAGATAATTATTAATAACACTGAAGGACTGACAGAGGGAATAATGAGCAGCTACACATTTTTTGAGGAAGCTTTTACAACTGCCTGTGCATAACCGTCTCATGCGTGAGGCAAGTGTATTTTTTTAAATAATTTTTATTGAGCTGAAGAATAGAGTATTTCATTAATTCATGAATAATAAGAAAGCCGAATAATAATAATATTTTTGATAGAACAAAATAAACTTCATTGTAAAAAAGATACAAAGCAGGGATGAGTCGTAGCTAAAATAGAATTATCTCCGGCATTATGACTATAGTAAATTTTGGGTAACGGGTTGTCACATTAGGAAAAGCAAGAAAAAAAACTTAAATCAATCGCCTGGATCCCACACTACCCTAAATCATATCCTTTCTGGGATTACTGTATAAGAATCCCTTATGTGTTGCCATTCATTTCCTATGCCGTCCAGCATCCGAAATTCCCGATAGTCCCAGGTGGACTCTGTCATGCAGCACTAGAAATCCTTCTCGAGCTGTTCCATGAAACTCCAAACTTGCGTAAATCTTTTAATTGCACTAACCCTTTTAGTATAGGCCTCTTCAAATTTCCTGGTATGGATAATTTTCTTATGCCATTCTATGTATGCAGGGACTCCATTTATCTTCCAATTCTGCAAAATCAAGGATCGAGCCACTAAGGAGGTAATAAATATAAAAACATCCTTGCCTATTATATTTGGGGAAATGTGCCTCTGCTTTGACAAGCCAAAACGTGCCGCTGCTTGCTCTGTATCCATTAGACTCTGTAAGGCTCTACTAAGAACACCAAATACCTTTTGCCAAAATTGAGTCAGCAACGGACAGGTGAAGAAAATTTGAAGCCAATCTCCTCTGCCTAATTGCAGGCAATGAAAGCATCTATCTTCCAACTCAGGATACATCCTGTGGAGGGCTTTAGGCATATAATATACCATCCATGGTAACAAAAAAGACATGTACTTAAAATGAGCAGCCCTTAAGGCTTTACTACCAAAATTCCGAGATAGTCTACCACTCGACCTAGGAAAATAAGCATTATGTTGTCTAAGTAATTAAAAAAAAAAAAAAATCTCTATTAGATGGTTTTCCCCAAGATTTAGAAGAAAACTATACCAAATGCCTACTCTGTTCATCTTTGCTTTAAAAAAGCTGCTGCTAAAGATGAAGGTTCGCAGGTTCCAGTTCATCAAGGAGGGGGTCTGTCAAAGAGCCAGGTTTTGAGATTTCTTGCGAAGATGGGCAGCGATGTTATCTGTCTGAGGTGGAGCGGTAGGTTGTTACAGGCTCTGGCTGCGCGGAAGGAAAAGGAGAGGCCTCCCAATCTGGTCTTTCTGGTGCGAGGGGCCACGGCGTAGGAGAGCTGGGCTGATCGTAGGGTCCTTTGGGGTGCGTGGAATTTGAGGCCGCTATTCAGGTATGCTGGTCTGGTGTCGTGGAGGGCCTTGTGAGCGTGGGTTAGCATCTTGAAGGTGACTCTAGCTTAGGTGGGGAGCCAGTGGAGTGTGCACAGGTGCTGGGAGATGTGGCAATGTCTTGGCAGGTTGGGGACCAGTCTTGCAGCAGCGTTTTGGATGTTGTGTAGCTTGCGGGTGAGGTTTTTGTTTATTCCGGCATAGAGTGCGTTGCCGTAGTCGAGCCTGCTGGTGACCAGGGCATGAGTGATGGTCTTTCTGTGTTTGAAGGGGATCCATTTGAAGGTCTTACGTAGGAGGCGGAGGGGGTGGAAGCAGGAGGACGAGACGGAGTTGATCTGGCGGTCCATTTTGAGCTCTGAGTCCAGGTGTCGTTCTAGGCGTCTGGGTTTGGGACCATGATGAGTACATCCGTTTTGTTGGTGTTTAGTTGTAGGCAGCTATTTTTCATCCATTTGGCGACGGCTTCCATGCCTTCTCGAAAGTTGTGTCTGGCGGTGTTGGGTTCATTGGATAGGGAGAGGATGAGTTGGGTGTTGTCTGCATATGACACAATGTTGAGTCCGTAGGTTCTGACGATGGGGCGAGCGGATCCATGTAGACGTTGAAGAGCGTAGGGCTGAGGGAGGACCCCTGGGGGACTCTGCAGGTGGTAGGTGTAGGGTCCGAGAGGAAAGGGGGGAGTCTGACCCGCTGCATTCTGCCAGAGAGGAAGGAGCGGATCCAGTCGAGGGCCTTGTGTTGGATCCATGCATCGTGGAGTCTGCATATTAGGGTGTGGTGAGAGACTGTGTCCAACGCCGCTGAGAGGTCGAGGAGGATGAGGGCTGCTGTTTCTCCTTTGTCCAGTAAGGTACGGATGTCGTCTGTTGTGGCGAGGAGGGCGGTTTCTGTACCTTGCTTTTTTCTGAAGCCGGACTAGAAGAGTCGAGGATGTTGTGCTCTTCGATGAATGTGGCGAGTTGGCTGTTGATGGCTTTCTCAATGACTTTCGCTGGGAACGGGAGCAGGGAGATGGGTCTGTAGTTTTTGAGGTCGGTGGGGTAGCCGAGGGTTTCTTCAGGAGGGGGTTGATCTCAGTGTGTTTCCAGTCACCAGGGAACGAGGCGGTTGCCAGGGAGCAGTTGATGGTGTGGCAGAGCATGGGTGTGATGGTGTCGGCGGCTCTGTTGAAAATGTGGTGGGGGTAGGGGTCCATGGGGGCACCGGAGTGGATTGACTTCATCGTCTTCAGTGTGTCTTCAGTGGTGAGGGCTGTCCAGTTGTCAATCGCTGGCTTCAGGGTGTTGGCGGGTGGTTGGTGAGGGTTCAGTGTGTTGGTTGTCGAAGTTGTCGTAGATACTCTTGATTTTGTGGTGGAAAAAGGTGCTGAGTTTGTTGCAGAGGTCTTGTGAGGGAGAGATGTTGGTGGACTCGCTGGTGGGTTGGGCGAACTCCTTGATGATGTTGAAGAGTTCTTTGCTGTTGTGTGCATGAGTGGAGATTATGTCTTCAATCACTTTTTTCCTCGTTTTTCTGATGAGTTGATGGTGGAAGTTGGTGGCGGCTGTGAAGTTGTTGTGTGCTTCTGTGGATTTGGTGTTCCTCCATGCCTTTATGAGGCAGCGGCAAGTGCGGCAAGTGCGTCTGGAGGACTCTCGAAGCTTTCTTGGTGTGGGTGTTGTTGTTTTTCTTGAGGGGGGTTATGGTGTTGGCGCTGTCGGAGATCCATCTGTGCATGGTTCGGGCTGAGGTGTTGGCGTCGTCGTTTTCTGCAATGGTTGGGGTGGAGTTGCTGAGTGATGAGGTTAGCTGGTCGTCAGTGATTCTGGTCCACTTTCTTTGTGGGAGCAGATGCTGGTGTCTGTGGATGGTGGGTGTTCTGAAGGTGAAGTGGACGCATCGATGGTCAGTCCATGGGAGTTCAGTGATGTGGCTGAAGGTGATGGAGTTTCCTGTTGTGAAGAGGGGTCGAGGGTGTGTCCTGCTGAGACCCATTAGGTTTCAAATTTTTCTTAACATTACCTCATAATTCAGCTTATAAAGCTCACTGTAGGAATTAGTTATGTAAACCCCAAGTTATCAAATCAGATTACTCGAATACGCATGGCACTGGAACCTACCAGGAAGAGTATTACCTAAAGTGTTAAACATCAGTATTTCATTTTTATTATGCTTAATTATGTACTCCCCCCAATAGATTGAAACTGCTCGAACTTGGCCAAGATCCTTCTTATGTTTTGCTCTTTGGGCCTGAGATATAAAATTATATCATCTGCAAACAGTTTAAGTTTGGACATGTCTTCTATTGGTGCTTCAATTTCCTGATTTGCCCTTATCCTAGCTGCCAGTGGTTTGATTTAAAAAGAGAGAAGTACAGGCGGCAAAGGACAGCCCTGAGAAGTTCCGCAATTTATATCTATGGTTCCGGCTATGCTAGAACTATAAAAAATTTGCGCCAGCCCACCCTCATATATATAATAGAACATATTAATAATTGAACTAGGAAATCCAACCCTCTTAAGAGCAAATAAAAGAGCATCCCAACTGACAAGGTCAAATGCTTTTTCAGCATCTACCATCATTATAAGTGCGGGTATCTGATTGTTAAAAAAAAAAATGCATGTATTAAAAAGATTGTATTGGACAACATTTGTCTTCCTGGCAGCAAGCCAGTCTGATCTTTATCAATAATGTTCATGGTAATAGGTGTGATTCGGTGAGCCCATACTTTCTTCAAAATTTTACAATCAGACTGTAATAGTCTAATAGGTCTGTATGAGTTGACGTCATGGAGATTCTTCCCCTTTTTAAAAAAACTAACGATAATCGTTTCCTTGAATGTTGGTGGAACCTCTATGCCCTTTTTTACTGCATTAAAGAGCATGACTTAAAAGGTTATTAACTCTTCCTGAAACACTTTATAAAACTCCATTGGAAGATCATCATTCCCGCAGGCCTTTCCAAATGGCATTAAAGCTATGACTTGATGGATTTCTGATGCTGTAATATCGAGTCCAAATTCCTCTGCCTGGATATTTACAGTTCCAGTAGAGTAATATCCAAGAAATACTGATGTATTGTTTTCGAAACCGTGTATTTTGTCGCACATAGTTTCCTATCATGTGCAAGGAAGATTATCGCAACCTCTTTCTTTTCCGAGACCAGAACTCCCGAAACTGGTTCCTGCAATTCACTAACTAATGCCGCTTCCTGTTTCACCGTAGATGACCAGGTCAAAACTTTACAAACCATATGGCTTTCTTCATAAACTCATTGAAATGTCCTAAGCTATTTATCTCTTCAAGAACAAAGAATTGACTCAGCTCTTGTTTAGCACCAGTCAACTGCAAAACCACAGCCGTTCGCTCGATCAGTAGAATTGCCACTAGTAGAGCTGCGGTATCAACCGCAAGTTGAAGTACGTACCCATCGCAATTTGAATTGAGCAGCCATGAGGGCCACCATCTGCCCACGAATAGATGTCTTAAAGGCATCCCAAGCAGAAAAAGTGTTACAGAACCCTTATTAATCTGAAAAAAATCTTTATTCCATACTTTGATCGTTATGAGCCATTCCTGATTAGAGAGATTGAGACGATCCATCTGTCACCTGGATCTTTACCCTCCCCTTACATCTAATTCTATCTTGACACTAATGGCTGAATGATCTGAAATGGAATTAGCCCATATTTGAGAGTCGAGACACTTAAGAGAATGAGAAATAAGAAAATAATCTATACACAAAGCAGACTGAAATTGTCGGGAATAGTAAGTATATTGTGACATTCCTGAATGGGCTCTACACCATGGATCAATCAGTTGGTCATCTTGGATAATAACATGTAGTACCCTTTTAGTGTTTGCCTTCAACTGCTTTTTGTTTTATTTGAGGTGTCCCTAGCCAGATATTGAATATAGTTAAAGTTGCCCCTTACTATTCTTGGACCCACAGCTCCTCTCATCAAATCGTGGATTTTGATAATGGGTTTTGGATCGTCCAATATTGGGGAGTACTAATTCATGAGATTGCATACGTAACCATTGACTGCAGCAGTAATCCAGATACACCTGCCTTCAGGGTCTGTCTGGACCTGAATAATGTTCCAGTCTGGCCCTCATCCAAAATAAATTGCTACACCTCTCATAACCACCCCAGCAGAGGCAAAGTATGCCTTTGTATAGTAGTTAGGGGTAAACAACTTTGAGGAATTCAACTTTAAATAAGTTTCTTGCAAAAATAAAATTTGGCGTGAGAAAGAGGTTAAGCATCTAAGTAATGCCCCCTGATTTTCCTTATTGGATAGCCCAGTGACTTTTACCGATATATTCGTACTTCAGCCACCATTTCTGATATTACTTTCTAATCTATGTTTCTGCTCTTATTTAAAGCCTGTGCTGCCATTTACCAACACACCTCTCAACAGCCCACCAACTTAGCCTCCAACCCTGAAAGGAGGGGAATAGCCCACTGTTGCAAAGTCATTTGGTGCCCTGGGCACCCCCCAAATATTTGCTGAATGGTACTGGTGGTAACTGACTCTGACTGACCCTGTGCTCTGCCTAACCAGGCCCAGGGCCAGTGCAATGCTGAAAGACACATTTAGAATACAGTGAAATACCTACATACACTAGGGTACACTATGGTATGGGGTACCCCTGTGATTGGCAAGACCTACCTCCTAGGGCCCTAGTGCATATTAGGGCAGGGGGATTGAAACTACCTATCAGTCCTTAGTATAAATAGGGCATGGCTGTTTGGAGGCCAGCAGCTTTTTCTGCAATTGCATGTGTGCACTGCTCAATCCTGAGGTCAGTTTTAAAAGTAGCCCTGGGTGGCAGGACTGCTTTTAAAAAGTAAATTGTGCTCAAAATCGACTTTTGGGTTTTGGGCACTAAAAAATGTATAACCTACAATGTTTTGGCATATTAGGAACCCCCAAGTGTCCTAGGGGTGGGGGTCAGGTATTTATAAGGTAGACCCTTATAAAATGAATTTAATATGCCCTGGGTTAAGTGAAATTTCACATTTCACTCCCCTCATTGTGATAAGTGCTGCCAAAATTCAACTTTAATGCTAGGAGCCCTGTGGAGGGGGGATATGCAATATTTCTACAGATTCAGAACCCCTAAAGTCTCCGCTACTTGTCCCATGGGGTGGGGTCCTGTAGAAATCAGTGAAGTACTTATAAAATATGTTTTTGTAAGCCCTAGTGCTGAAAAAATGGCTCAAGTAATATTTCCCATTGCAAATCCTCTGCTCCATAGTTTAATATTGTCTGAAGTTATTGATTAATAACTGTTGAAAGGAGAGGGCAAGAGGTGCCATTCAAAGACTTCCCCGAATGGTATTAATAAATTCAACAATATGATATTGTTGAATTTCTCCTAAAGTGTAAATACAAGAAGTTATGAGACTTTCTTGTTTGTAAGTCCAGATTTAGCCTTCCAGTGGTCTGCCCTGATTGGTCAGAGTTAAGTGGAGTAGCCAGGCTGCCTTAAATAGGTGATAAAGAGCCCCTGGGGTCAACCACTTCTGCTGGCAGGGACGTGTGCTGTTCCATAGGAATGCCAGGCCAGCGGGAGGAGTTGTAAACTATGTCCTTCAAAGAGGAGAGCAGAGAACAGTGTCATTTACAACTCTGAACTTTCCACCTTAGGCAGATGGTAGGATTAAGGAAGGTATGAGCAGATACAGAGGGCGGAGTCTAAGTAAATTAGCCATTCTAGGGGTGTGTTTAGCCAGCTCTTACCTCCTTGCTGGAAAATCAGCCCTTATGGATTTGGAAGATGTGATGCATTCTGGAACAAAATAATGCCACAATCTACAGGATGTGGTCATATCTTTTAGGAGTTACCCTGCTCCTATTGGTCACCAGTGACCTCCTGCTTGACCCAGAGAACTGGGAATAAGTATCTGAGAGGGGCGGAGCCTCTCAGATCTGCTGCTTGAAACTTAAGAAAGCAAGACGTTGCCATGCTGAGAATTTTGAAGTGCAATTTCTAAGGCCTGCCCTCTGAAGACGGTACCATCTGAAACTACAGCCCTGTGGACTACCTTGCTGCAAATGAACTAAAGTGTGGACTCCCTGCAAGCTACAGGTTAACAGAGCTCACCTGGACACCCCCCCAAAGAATTCCCACCCTGGAGTACTAGTGGATTTGTAAGGGTTTTGTTCAAGTGGATTGCGGTTTTGAAGTTTCACATTTTCAAGGACCCTCGCGGAGATTCCAGAACCTTGGATTGTGTGTTGGATACTTTGGGACTCGCAAACAGAACTTCAGGAAGGAGTTCTAACTGGAACCAGCCTGCTCGAGAAAGCTGCACAACACAGTGGTGAGAAATTCTCCAGAACAATTTCTAAAGGTGTGTCCCTGTCAGAAAAAATGAAATGACTAAAAGGGGCACTGTTGGTTTCTAAGCACTAGAAAGTGACTAATCTTTAAACATTTATATCTCTGGTTCCCTACAGTGGATTTTTTCATTTTGGTGTCATTTAAAAGATAAACATATTACCTATTTTTATAAATTGGTGTTGGATTTTTATTTTGTGTTGAGTCCTAATTATTTACTGAATTTGTGTTTTTAAATGCTTTACATACATGTCTTTGAAGTTAAGCCTGCCTGCTCGCAGCCACGTTACCAAGGTTTGCGCATAGGAATAATTTTCCAAGACCTATGCTGAGTCTTACCATGTGTTAGTGGCCTTATTGCCCCTACCAATAATCCACTTTCCAACAACCACCATACCCCTCTCTACCCTCGCTGAAAGGGGACCTGAATGGACGCCCCTGCTGGGTGCCATGTTGGAGCACCCAGAGTGAACAACCCCCTGCCTTCCTCCCATCAATAATCATAATAAAAGATCTCTCCCTAATTTTAAACCTACTGGGTGGAAATTGATTGCAAAATTTCTTGTGCTTCTTAGTTGGTAAACATGTGGAATTAGCCCTTTACTTAGATCCTGTGTTTAGACTGTTGCGCTATTGCTGCCTGTGCACCTTGAGCCTTAAATAGATGAAGCAGCTTCACAAACTCCTTTTAATGCCGTGCTGCTCCTGCTGACATATTGGAGAAAGTTTGGCAATAGGGGACTTCATTGGTGGAACTTTTTTCTTAGCATTGCTCTGGAGTGAATCTGTTCTTTAAAATAGTCAGCAAAGTTAACCAAGATTGTCCTTGGCAAGTTTAAATTTTAAAATGGATGCACTGCTACCCTGTGTGCTCTCATTATTGTCATATCTCCTGAAATTTCTGTAACCAAATTTTTCTTGATGAATGTCTCGACCCATTGCAAAGTTTGAACACCTTCGCAGCCTTTTGGCACTCCTACCAGCCGTAAGTTGGAGCGTTGCAAATGATTTTCAAATTCATCGATCTTGTTTTCCTGTAGTAATTTACCTTTTCTTCCTAAATCTGATTGCATCTGTAGTATAGTCTTCTGATCCTCAAGCTGGGATATCCTGTACACTGCCTCCAGCATCCTAACGGGAAGCTTGCAACTGCTTCCTCGATTTTCATCAGGCGATGGTGCAGGGATGCAATCTCAGTTGCTTGTGATGGTTTTAAATCTCTTATTTTCTCTAAAATAAGGTTTACCATGGTTTTCAGATCACATTGCGCAGTCTGGTCATTGTCCTGCACCTGATTTGAAAGATGGATCTTAGAGTTTCTTTCTGTGATAGCCAGAGGCTGCTCTTGTGAAGTCTCCACCCTCATTGCATCTATTATTGAGGTCTGGGATGGCAGCTACATTTAATGCTGCCTTTTTGTCTTCCCCAGCCCTCCTGTCACTATTGGATAAATTAGACAGTACATCTTGTGTCATGTCCTGCGAGATAATCGTGATTACCAACTTGGTATTCCCAGCCGCCTATCCCTGTTCCAACAAATCATTCCCTGAACTAAAAGGGCTAGTTACTGCTTCTGACCCACGGCACGATTTTTGAGTGCCCTCTGCCCTTGCTGCTGCCAATGCCAACTTCATTTGAGCGGTGCATGACTTCGTTTTTAAGCCAGAAGCAGTGTCTACATTCATCGCAGAATTCGAAAACTTGAACTGTTTTCCCATTATAGTAAGCGGAAGAACGTTTTTAATCCATTAGGTCAGAGATAAGCAGCTTTTTAAATGGGGGGACTGGCCAGCGACCCACTACTAGGCTGTCCTTCTAATTATGACACCCTCAGGTGGCTACCCCTAGTGTGAAACCTTGTGCCCCTTGAAGCAGGCCTGGTAATCCTTAACGGAAGCCCACAAAAATAGAAAATTAAGCCACCTTCATGATGCTTACCACAATGGTGCCAGTTAGGATAGAGACTGGCCGGTCGACTTCCTCAAGCCAGCTTATCCACCCAGACTAAATGAAGTAATATGACCCAGGTAATTCTTCACAGCAGGCTGTAAACTGGTAATATATGCTCAGGGTAGCCGGGCACTTAACAGTGGGAAAACAAACAAAAAAGTATCCGTATGGTGCCTTCTACAATGGTAAACCTGCACAGCGCTGTGAATATGGATGCCAGAAAGAACAAGAAGAGTCCTGCTTACGTTTAATTAAATGGTTCTTAGGTCCTGGCAGTTTAACTCTGTTTTCTTTCTAAAGTCCTCTCAGGAGATACCGCCCATTGTCAATTGGTTTTAGGAAGTAAAAAACGCATGTTAATTCTGAAGATAGCTGCCTTCTTTTAATACCATTTGACTAAGAAACAATGGCTCCTGTGGACTAATAACCTTTATATAATAGTAGGAAGGTCTGTGCAATGGCAATAGTAAGAGTTATTGTTTGATATCTGAGACAGAGCAGCCAAACACACATGGAAAGCGATAAACAATTATGTTTATGAAATAAGTTGAAATAACAAGACCAACAATGAACAGAAAAACTTTTTTTGTGAAAGGTGTCCCAGTGAAGTATAATTTACCTATAACGAAAGTGACATATTTGTGTGACATATGTACATGGTTTCCTTAAAAACAAAAAGCGACCATTAACAGATATATTTTTATAATCAACACTTTATACAATAAAAATTGCTGAGTGTTGATTGGCTTTTAAAGTACTCAACGGCGTTTCGACCCTGTTGTGCAATGAAGGGTCTCTTCAGGACCTACAATGGTAGGGACACCTAGGGAAATTAAGGGATAGTGTAAGTACTGGGCAGATAAAGGACAGTCTTGCGGAGTTGGTATGAAGGGCTTAGGGAATTAATTACCTGAAGGAATATAGGCACTGTCTTGTGTGTGAAGTGTCACCGTGCGTTGCAGTGAAGAAAAGGAAAAGATTACTCACAGGGTGACCCAGCCAGGCACTGTGGGATATGGAGGAAAACAAACACCGCAGATTAGACCAATACTAAAATAAAGCATATGGCCACATTCCAGTAGGTTCTGGAATAAAACTTTCTAAAACTTACCCCATGTGAGGGCAGAGGTCGACAATGCTTATAGTGGATGGCACGTCTTGTATAAATCTATAGTTGGGCTGGTCCAGATGAGGGAGCTGTTTGACACTGAATGAGGCTGTTAGACCTTAATGCTGTCTGGCAGGAAGTAGAATGCTTTAACGCATATGTCTGTCCACTTACCAGAAGGGTGCGTCTGAACGCCGAGTCACCGGGTGACAGACTGCTTCTGTAGCAGAAATAATCTTCAAAGTTATCTAGAATGATAATAGACAGAGTGTAAATGAAAACTCTGTGAAGGGCTAGAACAGGATGTGTACATACGCGCAATGCACGTTTCTCACCTTACAATTCCTGGATTCAAGTGTGTCCTCTCCCGGGTGGGTGCGGAGCAGACATATGTTAATCACTCTGCTGGGTACGATGACAAGGGCCGACTGGCCTTTCCAAGGTATTTAAGGAGAAGTTTGTGCGCCCCCGGATGACCGAGTGATAGAGCAGCAGGGCTGCAGAGTTCTGATCATCGATCAGTGAAGGTGATAGAGATAAATAAAAAACCTATGCGCAGAGGCTTGTAAAAGGTTGTTGGGCCGCCGGGGGTCAGATGTAAGTGTTCTGCATATTCTGTCACACACTATGGTGTTAGAGATAAAAGAGAAGTGTTAAAGGTGAAAACCGAGAGTGATCTCTCTTAACCGTGACCTTAACGCAGTCCTTACAATGCGTAACAGTCGTTCTTGTTGATAATTAAACATACGTAAATGACATTGGTAATATCAAAAGTATTCCACCATTGTAGTCAAAATAAATTGTTATTTCTGCAATCATGTTATCATTTCTGCTATTTAAGTCATTGATACTGGTGCATGCATTTCTTGCAGGCCTATTCAACTCCTTATTTACATGATCATTAGACACATTGTTAATTCACTGAGCAATGTGAATTCTGCAGTCGAAACTGGATGATTTCGAAATAGACCATATGTTTTTATATGAATATTCAGAAACCTAATCTAAATGGGCATGCATGTCCTGCAGGTCACATGTTGCTCCTGGCATCATGTTCGATAGTCTACATTCTATGGCTAACATATATCGATGTTCACAGCCGTGTACATTGTAAACTAGTCTATCATAGAACATAGTGGAAAAACTGTTTACACTGTAGTCGTATTGTTAGGCTTATCGTGTCCGTGGTATACACAGACGGTAGGTACTGTGGTGTAGTCTAACTTGAACTAACTGAAACAGTATAAAGGGAGTTTAACTTCTTAATGTTGTCACAAAGCCCTGCCACTCTTCGGCAGAATTAAGCCCCCGGTTGTAAGATCACCTCCTCTCTCTGGAGTGGAAGTTTTATCAATTACTTGCCACCTTACATCATCTGATGTGTGCTTCATACTGGTAAAGTGACTTACTAGCGGAGCATTAGCTACAGAATGTCAGATGCGACTCCGGTGTTGCCCTATTCGTGCTTTGACCGGTTGTTGAGTTTGGCCGATACACAGTAACTTACATGGGCATGTAATGCAGTATACAACTTGTGTTGCAGTTAGCAAAACATTCCAGGGTGTGTTTAACATTTAAGTGTTCAAATGTCTTGGTGTTTGTGGTGAAAGCTCATGCTGCACAATTCCCACATTTAAGATGACCCTTTATCTCTGTAGGCCCCAGGCTGATTGTAATGATCTGGTGGTTAAGGCAAAGTCTTCCAATGAAGACCTGATAAGATGGTCTTTAATGTTTTTGTCTTCTTTTAAAGGCGAACATTGGGGTCTCAATGGTGGGATCTATACTTTTGATGATGTGCCAATTTTTGGTAACTATCTTGCGAACTTCTTGGGTGTGTACCCCAAAGGTAGTGACACAAATGAGTTTGTTGTTATCTGATTTTTCTTTAGGAGCTAGAAGTGTTTCTCTTGGGCAGAACCAAGCACGTTTAAGAGATTTTTTTATTAGCCTATTAGGATAACCACTGGCTAACAGTTTATTCTTTAAAGTGTTGGCTTCTCTCATGTAGTCTTCCTTTTTCTTGCAACTACGGCGCAGTCTAAGAAACTGCCCGAAGGGTAAGCCATCTCTGAGTGCTCGTGGGTGATGGCTTTTGTAGGCAAGTAACGTGTTTCTCTCAGTGGGTTTTCTATGTAGAGACGTATACAGTGACCCATCCTCATACTGTATGTTGAGATCCAGATGGGCAATGCTGGATTTGTGTATTGTTGAGGTAAAGGTAAGATGCCTCTCTATTGTATTCAAATACAGGACAAAATCATTGAAGGTAGACTCACTTCCTGACCAAATTAAGAAAATATCATCAATGTACCGCTTCCAGCATAGTATACTGGAGCGGTATATGTTGGTGTCTGTGAGGGCAAATTGGTGTTCTACATAATGCATATATATATTAGCCAGATTAGGAGCAAAAATTGCTCCCATGCTGGCACCTGAGCATTGTTGATAAAAGGTACCTCCTGAGACAAAATAGTTACTTGTTAGAGCAATACGCAGTAACGAAATGATGAAATTCGTAGGAACTTGTGTGGGTCTTGCTCTTGTATCTAGAAGGCTAGTTATCACTGCAATGGCCTCTTCTTGCGGTATATTAGTGGAGAGAGAAGAAATATCCAATGTGGCTAGCCAGTCTGTCTCAATGTTATAGGGTCTTTGTTCTATCAGATTAATCATGTGCATAGAATCTCTGACGTATGTGTCTTGTAATGGGACATAGTCTTTAACAAAAAAGTCAATGTATTTGCCGATGGGTTCTAGGACTGAGCCACAACCTGACAGGATTGGGCATCCAGTGTGATTTGTTGTGCTCTAATGAATTTTAGGAATAGTATACAGGACGGGGTTTTTTGATTATAAAAATATATATCTGTTAATGGTCGCTTTTTGTTTTTAAGGAAACCATTTACATACGTCACAAAAATATGTCACTTTCGTTATAGGTTCCTTATACTTTCACTGGGACAACTTTCACAAAAAAAGTTTTTTTGTTCATTGTTATTCATGTTATTTCAATTTATTTCATAAAAATAATTGTTTATCGCTTTCCATGTGTGTTTGGCTGCTCTATCTCAGATATCAAACAATAACTCTTACTATTGCCATTGCGCAGGCCTTCCTACTATTATATAAAGGTTATTAGTCCACAGGAGCCATTGTTTCTTAGTCAAATAGTTCACTCACCCTAGGCTCCATGTGAGTAAGGTTGCCTTGTTCCTTGTTATAAATTCTTTTAGCACCATCCTTTGGCGCACCCAAACAGCACAGCAGGCAGCAGGCAAGCAGGCACGAGGAACTCCTCTCAGCAAAGTGACGTACGCTGTAACTATTGCTGTCCAATGAAAAAAGGAAGAAAGCGAGATGCAGCAAGGATCCATATTCTTCCTCAAGTGCACAGAAAAGCAGCCAAGTCAATGCTGCTAACAGGTAACCGTCTGCCAGTATCCTCCTCAGTGGTTTCCTGACCCAGAGAAGACGAGAACCGGCGTCCTCCTAGTGAGTCCAGGAACAGCCATGGCCAATTGCCACTTTTAACATACCCGGACGGATAAAGCCGAGGTGAGTTATGGGTGGAGCGCACTTAGCGGCAGAGCATTTCCATGGGTTTGCCTGCAGCCCAGGCTGCCGGGTCTGCGTGAGGTAAGTGAAAGAGCAAATTTTGAAAAGCCCCCCAAAACCCTCCTTTGTAGTGGTCAGGCTAGCTTGCTGCACTCTCTATGCACTGTGGACGGACAGGTCTGACAACATTTGCCAGGGCTGCTTTGGGTTCCCAGTCTGGCCCTGGTACATGTGGGCGAAAATTAGCTGAAAAGTTTAAGTTGTGTAATCTGCAAATTTTTTAGTTTGCAAATAGGACAAATAGATTTTTTCCCATCCCCACAAATATCTTTAAGGGTAGATTTCATACCCAAACAATGAAATCACTAATGTTTGGACTTCCCAAAACTGGAAGATGCTAAATGGTTCAGATAAACAGAGAATATACTCTAGGCTATTGTGACTGGCTACTGATCAGCCACTCAGAAACGTGTGAACACAGGGATACATTGTGGATGGTTGGTGGATGGCAAATTACATTGCTTGAAACAACAGGCTATTTCAACAATTCTGATTTGTCACCTTTCATCTGGTCCCTCTGTTTAAAGTTTGATGATTGTGTCTTGAGCAGCCATTGGCTAAAACAGCCAAAAACACAGGCTACTGTTCACAATTTTTACCGACCGTCAATCTTGCAGCAGTTTGTAGAATATGACAGCCACATTTTTTCTGTTCAGTGGGAGCATAGCCTAGAAAAAGATGCGCATTTTCCTGTGATCCTCTTCTAACAGAATCATTTTTCCTTTGTCCATCCGTAATTACTAGGTATACCATTTACCTTTTCCATTTAACATATGCATTAGTAATACTTATTGATGGCAGACTAGGAATAGTCCATCAATAGAAATTATGTATAATGATGTCACATTTTCTTGGGGTTGAAGGCAATAATAAAAACCCTTTCCTTGCTATCCTGTGGAGAGACTAAACAGGTTTCTCACATTTGCCACACACTCATGCGGGTCATCATCGGTAGACATGGCACCAAAGCACCAATAATGCATGCTTCTTGTGTGGTTTAGGTATTTAGAAGTCCCAGTAATTCCCGACTCTGTGAGATAAAATATAAACAGGGTTCAGTAAATACCTCCTATCTCGAGTTATCACCCGGAATTAGGGCATAGCATGGAGAATTAGGGGCCATATGTAGGTAGAACGTGTTTTGCGATTCTCTAATTGCAATTTTTAGGGAATCGCAATTAGAGAATTGCAAAACGGAATGTAGGTAGGATTAGCAAATAATTTTGCGAATCCTACATATTCCTTAATTGCGAATTGCAAATTGCAATTCGCAATTAAGGAATACCTCCCCATTCATTCCTATGGGCCTAGAGGCCCATTGGAATGAATGGGAAGACATTCTCAATTTGCGATTCTCAATTAGAGAATCGCAAATTGAGAATGCAATTTCAAGTGTGCCCGGGTGTCAAAAGGACACCCTGTTGCACCCCTGAAATGAGCATGGGTGCACATGTGGCACACATACATGCCCTAAGGACATGTGTGTGCACCACATGCCACTTTGAAAAATGCAAAAATATGCATTTTTAAAAGAAATCGCAAATTACCACCAACCTGTAGTTGGTGGTAATTTGCGATTCCTTAAGGCCAAATTGCACTTTTTTGGTGCTTCGTACATTGCATTTAAGGAATCGCAAAATTTGCGATTCCTTAAATGCAATTGCAAAATAAGGAATCGCAAATTTAGCGATTCCTTATTTTGCACACAGATTTGCCTTCCTACATACCACTTAGCAAAATTGCGATCGCAAACGCCGAAATTCGGCGAATTTCGGCGTTTGCGATCGCAATTTTGCTTTCTACATATGGCCCTAGGTGCCTACTGGATTCAATTCTTCATGTAACAGTAATCACTGGACATTTTGTAAATTGATCTGGTGAAATTTGCAGGCTTTCAATATTTATCGCACCTAGAGGCCAGATGTACAAATAGTAAGAATAGCGATTTCCAAGTAGCGATTCTTTTCGAATCGCAACTTTGAAATCATTATTGCTAATGTATGAACTATTATTTTCAAATTAGCGATTCCTAGTGGGGTCACAAATAGACCTACCTCATTGATATTAATGAGGTAGGTCACAATTTCTGGCCCACTAGGAATCACAGCATTCACATGGATGGTGACCCGTTGGTGTCACCAGAACACATGTCTTTGATTGCTTTTTAATAAAGCAAAGTTTTTTCTTTGAAATGCAGCTAGTTTTCCCTAAAGAAAATGAGTTGCTTTCCAAAAGAAAAATGGCATTAGGAGTAGGCAGTAGTCTATGGGCCTGCTTTTTGAAAAAAAATCATTAACATTCTTAAAGGGGAAGGGGTCCTAGAGACCCCTTCTAATTTGCTAATGGGTAGGGCTGGACTAGGAACAGCAACCAGCCCTGGCAGGTTGCTGCTCAACCGGCTCAACCGGCCCTGGGAGCAGCAGGTGGGGGGTGTGGTAGCAAAAAGCACCACTCCTGCTTTCCTTACAGAGGGCCAATATTGCATCAGTGCTGCAAAACCGGTCCCCAGTAAAAGAAAGCGGCCCCTGTGGGCATAAAATTGGCCCCCACCCCTCTGGCCTATGGGGAAATGCCCGGTGCCCGCTACAGCCAGTCGGGCCCTGCTAACGGGCTGCTACCCTGTTTGAAAAGGTGGTAAAATATTAATGTTTTGAATCCAGAACTTGGTCACAAAACATCAATACATAGCAATACCATTTGCTATTTGGAAGCGATACTTAATTTGCCCTCATAAGGAAGCCACCGCAGTATGCACCACACATGGCCACTTACTTACACAGCTAGTAACTATCACACTGCTACAAGTGAGACAATTCAGTCAGTTCAAGACCGCCAAAGTTTAAGGAATGACTTGGGTGGCAGGTAATAGTTGTTTTTAATGTATATTGAATTAACAAACAATTGTTTTTCTGCTCGTCTTCAAATTACACAAACAGGGCCACAATATGGCAGCTGTTATAAGTGCAGGTTCCTGGAATTAAGTGCCAGTTTTGAGCACCGGAAGTTACTGCCTCAAATTAAGTCTTGTTTGGAAAGGATGTCCAAAACACATACCCAAATTGCAATTTAGTAACTTACTTCCAAATCATAGGTATACATTTAATAAAAGCATTTATGAGGTCACAATTGACTTGATTCTGTCAAAAAATGCTTTGTACATCTGGCCCCTAGTAACTACCTCATGTTGAGAACTCTGTCTCCACAGGGCTTGGAAATCCAACCTCTGAACAAAGAGAAGTTTGCTCACAGTTAGGAATTTGGGGCTGGATGTACTAACATTTAGAATAACGATTTCCAAATAGTGTTTTTTTTCTGAGTCCCTATTTGATAATCAGTATTCTAAATGTATGAATTGTTTATTTCTTGATCAGTGATTCCTAGTGGGTCGACCTACCTCATAAATATGAATGAGGTAGGTCCCAATTTGCGACATATAAGGAATCGCAGCCATTAAAGGGATGGTGGCCTACTGTGGTAAGCTGACAAGCATGTCTATGATCACTTTTTAATAAAGCAATTTTATTTTTATTTTTTGAAAGCAGCCAGTTTCTCTTAAAGGAAAATGGGATGCGTTTAAAAAGGAAAGAACGAAACCTTGAAGTTTGATTCTTTAAGAGTAGGCAGTGGTCCCAGACTACTGCCTGCTCTTAAAAAATATTTTTTCAACATTCTCAAAAAGGAAGGGAATCTAAGAGGACCCCTTCATATTTGTGAATGGGTTACCATCACTTTTAAATTGTGGTAAAGTATTACTGTTTTGCAAGTGGAGTTGAGCTGCAAAACAGAAAGACATAACATACGGATTCGATATTTGGAAGGGATGCCCAAAACACCCCCTAACAAGTTACTGAATCACATTTGGTATTTTGTACATTTGAAAAAGCATTTTTCAGTCACAGACTGACTGCTTCTATGAATTGGGTTGTTTGCAACCGGATAAATTCTTTGCACATCCTGCCCAAAGTACATTCTTTGTAATCGGGACCCAGTTGGTTAAACTCTGAAAATCTAGAGACCGAGATCAACACTACCTTTTTAATGAACTGCCCTGCAGGCTCTATTAGGCATCTATATTTAATATACACGCAACAGAGAGAAACAGTTTCCGCAAAACATAATTAGGTTCTTTACAGCCCACAAAGCTGAGCTGTCCTTTTTAATTATTTCCTCAGACACTTAAATTGCCATTCATTTAAATATTAAAAGGCAAAATAAAATATATCCTATTAGCAAACATTATTCTTTAAAGCAAAAATTCCTCTCTTTTCCTTTTCCACATTAGCACAGTGTCTGCCAGTTGTCTTGAATGAGGGAGAACTGCTTAAATGGGAGAATGAAAACTCTTTAAAGTGAGCAACAGTGAAGGACCGAGTGTGAGTGAGATCACTAAAGTAGTACATATATGAAGAAAGAAAGCTTGAATGGAGGAAGAAATTAATTAATTAATCAATAAGGCCCAGATGTACCACCGCATGAATTTGCGACTCGTAATTTGCACCAAATAGAGAGTCGCAATTTGCGAGTTTCTAAAATCAATGTACGCACCCAACTGGTCCCTATTTTGCGAGTCGCAAATGACTTACATCGCAATTTAGCGAGGAGGCAAATTGCAACTCGCTAAGCGCACACAGATAGCATTCGTGGTAGAACAGCCAGTTTAGTGTGCACAAATAGCGTACGTGGCAGAAAAGGGCATTTTGCATGCGCAAATAGTGAACACAATTTTAAAAAAGCAAAAACGCCTCCTGGGAGAGCAGAAGGACTCCAAAACAGAAAGTGCTGGTGCTGGAGAATCAAGATCCAAATTGACAGCACATGGTAAGGTGCAACAGCACAGACCAACACTGCAAGCCAGCTAACCAAAGAAAACCAAGATGTCCAGCAAGTCCAGTGAGAAGGCTGTTGTGTTTCGATTTAGATGTCCGTTCATAGGTTTTCCTGAATCATGAATCCTTATATAGGCACATTTCGCATTGTCCTTATTTAGGCACCGAATCCCAGTCCTTATTTAGGCATTAGCCATGGTATCCAAATACAGGCATGATCACCTACATCCGTCCATCCCCACGTCACGAGTTCTTAGAAACCAGACCCTTAAGCCATTGGGATTTTCCCTAGCTAGGATTATTGATTTCTCCAAGAACTCATCTATTATGTATGAACTACTATTCCTTAGGGGATCATTCATGACGTCTTCCTCTGCCCGACTTTACGTCAATGCTAACATTCCTAAGCACATTCCAGGTATCAATATACCTTCCCTTACCATGGCAAGCCACGGCTCGGCTATACAGTTCGATACGGCTTGCCACGGCAAGTTTGGAAGAATGCGAGTCCCCGCCTGAAGCACTGACCAGACGCTGTCATCCCTGCTCGCAGAGAATCCAGCTTCCAGTGTTTTGACTCCCTTCGTGGGGTGTTAAAGTTTGAGACCCGGAAAGAGATTCCCACCTCTTTCATTCTAAGGTATGGAGCTGACTAGAACCTAGAAGGACTCTTGGCATATCCAAAACTATAGCATACCATACTATAGAATACAGCACCTACTTCTTCCCTTGTGCTACACTTAGGTTAGGTACACTGGGGTAGAACGATTTAGAAGTATCCAACGAGTATCCACTTTTTAGTGTATGTTATTTATGTATGTGTATATTAATATATGTCATAGCTAGAAGACAATGCTATTGCAGTATTATTTCTTCTTACTGCTTACGCTGTGCGTATTATATTTCGCATACTGTCTTACGATTGTAACAGCTCATATCTCTTAAACGATAAATAAGACTGTTCAATAAATCCTTTTATTGAAAACGTTCGTCTATCTATTTCTGTGTAACTCTGAAGAAACTAAGCATGCACGATTGACTGAGTGAAACTGTTATCTGTTATTTCAACGATTCTGAGACATGTTCCGATTCTAAAGGGAAACAAATTTGTCATGTTTATGCAGTTGCCAGAAACTACTCCCTTCTTGTTTATTCAAGGAGTTTCTAGTGGCCTCTGAGTTAGCAGGCACACAAAGTAATGAAGTTTAATGTACTCGATAGAGGCATACTGTCCTCAGTCCTATGCCACAACTATAGTGTGACCGCTCAGCCCTCCACAGGGCTTGGTCGCCCCACTCACTGCTGCCGCTCCTGCCTGCCTTTGCTGCCTCCTGCCTGCAGATTCCTTCGCTCGCTGACCACTGCTCCTGGGAATTTCCCGCTGCTCCTGGGAATTCCCGCTGCCCGCTGCTTCTTGGAATTTCCTGCCGCTGCCTCCCTGCGGCCCCGCCCCCCTGTGATTCCATTCGCCACCCCGCTCCCACCACCCAGCTGCTCCTCCCTCCCGGCTCCTTACTTATGACGCCCCCAGAGCGACCGCGCAGCGGACGCGCGCAGCGGGAGCGCCGATTGAGCGCCGAAGGTGTGCCAAAGGTAAGCCCGTCTGCGCCCGTCCGTGCCTGGACCGCGCCCAGCGCCAGACCCCCTGGTCCTCGCCCTCGCCAGCACACCCTGCACATCTACGATGCCAAAACCCTCCACGCACTCAACGCCGGCCGAAACACCGCCTGCTACCGGGTCACCCCGAGACGCACCCACGGACCCTTCACCTGCCTGACCTGCCACTTCACCGGCCTCCGACCCAACACCGCACCTGCTAAACCGAGCCCCAGCAACAAACACCTGATGTGCATCCTGCTCAACACCCGCTCCGTTCACAGGCATGCCGTCGAACTCTGGAACCTCCTTGACTCGACAGCACCAGACATCGCCTTCCTGACGAAAACCTGGATGAACGCCTCCTCAGCGCCCGACGTCGCCATCGCCGTCCCAGAAGGCTTCAAAATCACCAGGAAGGACCACGTCAACCAGACAGGAGGAGGCATCGCCATCATCCACAAGAATACCATCCGCATCACGACCAACTCCGATGACACCTTCACCTCCGCCAAACACCTCCACTTCCAGATACACACCGACCCCAAGACCACGCTCAGAGGCACCCTCGTCTACAGACCACCGGGAAAACGCACACAGTTCAGCGAAGACATCACAGACTTCGTCAGCCCGCACGCCATCATTTCCACCGACTACATCCTCCTAGGGGATCTCAACTTCCACCTGGAGGACAACAAGGACCGCAACACCACTGCTCTGCTGGACAACCTGGCCAACCTCGGACTCAAGCAACTGGTAACCACCCCCACCCACTACGCCGGCCACACGCTTGACCCAGTCTTCTCATCCAGCAAATACGTCACCTTCAGCCACTCCACCAATCTCCAGTGGACTGACCACAGCTGCGTCCACTTCAGCTTCAGTAAAACGACGACCCACCACCACCCTCAACAAGCCCCCCGCAGGAGCTGGAACAAGATCACCGGCGACCAGCTCACCACCTTCCTCAGCCAGAACCCCCCCACCAGCTCAATGGACCCCAACGAAGCCGCCAACAACCTCACACAGTGGATCACCAACTGTGCAGACGCCCTCGCACCACTGAAGAAGAACCCCCCCCAGCAGACGCGGCAGCAAGAAAGCCTCCTGGTTCACCGATGAGCTCATCACCTCCAAGAAGAACTGCCGCTCCCTGGAGAACACCTGGCGCACCAACCATACCACAGACAACATGACGGCCCTCAAACACGCCACCCGCAAACACCACCAACTGATCCGCGCCACAAAGAAGACAGCCTTCAAGGAACGACTGGACAACAACACCCACAACAGCAAGGAACTCTTCAGCATCGTCAAAGAGCTCTCCAACCCCAACGCCGGAAACAATGACATCACTCCCTCGCAAGACCTCTGCGACTCCCTCGCAGCCTTCTTCCATGACAAGATCGCCAACATTCACAACAGCTTCGGCCCACCAACCACGAACCCCACCACCGAACCGATGCCCCCCACCGCCACCCTCCGCACCTGGACCCCAGTCAGCACCGAAGACACAACACGCACAATGAACACCATCCACTCCGGATCCCCTACGGACCCCTGCCCACACCACATCTTCAACACGGCCGACCACATCATCGCACCCCACCTCCGCGACATCATCAACGCCTCCTTCAACACCGCCACCTTCCCGGAGTGCTGGAAACACGCCGAGATCAGTGCCCTGCTGAAGAAACCAACTGCAGACCCCTCCGACCTCAAGAACTACCGCCCCATCTCGCTCCTCCCGTTTCCTGCCAAAGTCATCGAGAAGACCATCAACAGGCAGCTAGCCGCCTTCCTCGAGACCAACGGATCCCTCGACCACTCGCAATCCGGCTTCCGAGCCAACCACAGCACGGAGACCGCCCTCATCGCAGCCACAGACGACATCAGATCCCTAATGGACAACGGGGAAACTGCGGCCCTCATCCTCCTGGACCTCTCCGCAGCGTTCGACACTGTCTGCCACCGCACCCTGGTACAGCGCCTGAACAACACCGGCATCCAGGAGAAGGCCCTGGAGTGGATCACCTCATTCCTCGCCGGAAGAACCCAGAGAGTCCGCCTCCCCCCATTCCGGTCAGTGGCCACCGAAGTCATCTGCGGCGTTCCACAAGGGTCATCGCTCAGGCCCACCCTCTTCAACATCTACATGAGCCCCCTCGCAACCATCGCACGTCAACACAACCTCAAGATCATCACCTACGCCGACGACACCCAGCTGATCCTCTCCCTCACCAGCGACCCGGATGCCGCCAGAGCCAGCCTACACGAAGGAATGAAAGACGTCACCGAATGGATGAAGAACAGCCGCCTAAAACTGAACTCAGACAAGACAGAGGTCCTCATCCTGGGATCATCACCCTCCGCCTGGGACGACTCCTGGTGGCCCCCCGCCCTGGGAGCCACCCCTAAGCCAACGGACCACGCACGCAACCTAGGCTTCATCCTGGACTCCTCCCTCTCGATGACCAGACAAGTCAACGCCGTCTCGTCTTCATGCTTCAACACCCTGCGCATGCTTCGAATGATCTTCCGGTGGATCCCCACCGAGACCAGGAAGACGGTCACCCAGGCCCTCGTCACCAGTCGGCTGGACTACGGGAACGCCCTCTATGCCGGCACCGCCGCCAAACTCCAGAAGAAACTCCAACGGATCCAGAACGCCTCAGCACGACTCATCCTGGACATCCCCCAACACAGCCACATCTCCGGACACCTGAGAGACCTGCACTGGCTCCCCGTCAACAAAAGAATCACGTTCTGACTCCTCACCCACGCACACAAGGCCCTCCACGACCTGGGCCCCAAGTTCCTCAACAGCCGCCTGACCTTCCACAAGCCCACCCGCCAGCTCCGCTCCGCCAGCCTCGCTCTCGCCACCGTCCCCCGCATCCGCAGAGCCACCGCCGGAGGAAGATCCTTCTTCTACCTGGCAGCGAAGACATGGAACTCCCTCCCCATCCACCTCTGGACAACGCAAGACCATCTCGCCTTCAGGAAGCAACTCAAGACCTGGCTGTTCGAGCAGTAGCTTCCCTCCCCCCGCGCCTTGAGACCCTCCGGGTGAGCAGTGCGCTATACAAATGCCTATGATTGATTGATTGATTCCAATGCGCAGATCCTATAAGGGAAATAGGAACTACACTTCATGGCTCCCAAAGTGTTTGGTAAGGCACTAATTTAATGCTAGATACTGAAGTAACTCAGTTGTGCTTTTCTCAGAGACCCCTACTCATAATACTCCATAAGACGTCTGGAGTGGGTAGGGTTACTATCTGCCATAGCTGAGTAGGACGAAAATCCTATGTATTAGCTGTTTAGTTTTTTCAACGTTGAAGGATGCAGTTTTCCAAAATATTGTGCACCTTATCTTTGTTTCCTTGAAACACCCCCCCCCCCAAAAAAAACACAGTGTCCCAAAACGGGGATAATAATACCGTGATCGGTGAGGCTGCGACTAATTAAGTCGTAACAGCTTTTAATCTTACAGGTGTAAATGAAACCAATGAGGGTGTTATAAACATCCATCCAAATTTAAGGAGAGCCATCACTCTAAAACTTATAAAACATGGCCTAAGACGCACATGAATCTTTTCAGACAGAGGTATTCTATTCATGGATAGTATTCCCAGAATCAAATCCAGTAACAAAAGTGTTTCACTTCTATAAAGAAGATGAACCACCTGAGGAATATAGAAAAAAGAAGGGAAGGTGCACTCAGTCATAAGTCCTTATTTAAGCAACACCAATATTTGGAGATACGTTTCTTCCTTTATTCGTAATCTTCAATAAGAAAATAGGCACACAGCCAACACGTTTCGTTTCCCCCAAGCCTTTGGAACTTCATCGGGGCTTCCAATGGATGTAAGAAAAAGTCAATAAGACCCAAAGACAAATAATGTCATCAAAGCAGAAAGTAAAATCTAGAATGGTTGGTCAAGAAACACCAATATCTACGAATTCTTAAAGAATATTAGCGTATGGAAGTATTATCGTCAATAGAGTACCGGTTCAAAAGTAGTGGCATTTATAAGGCTTCAAAAATCGCATATAGTATCTGAGACGTTCTTTCTAGGCGAGGCGCAGTGTGATAGCTGGTAAATTTCTAAAGTTTTTTAAATGCTAATTTCTAACTATAACGTGCCTAAATCCTATGGTATTTTCTGTGAATTTCTAAGGTTTTTTAAATGCTAATTTCTAACTATAGCGTGCCTATAACCTATGGTTTGTTCAGTCAATTTCAAAGGTTTTTTAAATGCTCATTTCTATTTATAATGTTCATTAAATCTATCTTTTTTTCTGTGTTTTTTAATTATCATTCCATTCTCAACTTGATGAAAACTGCCAATCTCACCACTCTTCCATCAATACCTTACACCAACAAAATCGCCACATACAAGAGCCACATCTAACGCTAATAAAATGCACAGTAGGCATTCCCGTGCAAAAAAAACATGAAAACACTCCTTCCCCATATTTTCAACGACCAGCCAAATGTGCAATGCGAACCCAAAAAGCAGGCGATAAGCCGAGTTAGCAGTAACAAATTAACATCAACCTTTAACTGGTGTAAGGAGGTCCACTATGTACTCCGTTATTTCGACTCAACTCACAACCACATCTAAAGACCAACACGTGATACAGCTACTGATCATGCACCTCTGACACCCAACAAAGCCACAACACCCAGACCCACCACCACCAGAACCTCCACCCTGGACCACCCCACCTACTACCACCGAGGCAGCAAAAAACAGAACGGACCTTCCCAAAATGCCATGCCCCTCAGCCACACAATAGCTGAATGTTGGGAGATGAGCAACCAACTATATATGAAGGAGGCAAGTCACCCATCACTGATAAAGCACACAATGCCAAGTGTGACGGTCATGTGCTGCACAGACCTCACTATGCAAAGCACAAACCTCTCCATGTGGAGATATACTATCGATACTTGTAGTGTAGTGCACAGTGGACACAACCATGTTACCTCAGGCAGTGGGGAAGATCTCGGTCATGTAGCTGTGTTCTCCCCACCTGGAAGCGGAAGCGGAGTGGGCTGCTCCAACGTACTAAATCACTATAAGTACTCCCACAGTGGACCAGTCAGCAGTAGAGACCTCTGCTACTAGATCAGGTGTTGGTATACCCTATTCGAAGTGAATAACACCACCTAGGCGTGGGGAAGGAGGCAAGTCCTTTTGTTAATATTTTCCCTCACACACCCTAGTGGTGTCATGCTTCATCATTGGGACACCCTGACGCCTAGAGGTCAGGGTGGGCTCAACCAATATTCCAGGGAGCTCTTGATGAGATGACTTTTTGGCCAGGGGGTATAAAGATTAAAAATCAGTGTCAAACCCCAGTTTCCCTTTATTCTTGGGTTCGGCACTGATGTTAAAATATAACGAGAAGGGTTACTAGGGGTATTATGGTCCTAGGACCCTATTGCCAACATGTTTCTGTCCTTAATGCCCCATAAAGGGTGCACGGACATTCGTCAGGGCTGGTGCCCCCTGCGTGTAGGGAAGGAAGAAAGAGAATTTCCCTATACTATTGTGCAGTAAGGGCAGATAGCTGTTCCTTATTTAAAATGTTGTTCCGTATTTGAAATCACTCCATCTGTAAAATAAAGATTGACAAACAACATATATAGTGCGTCAGTTCTTTTTGGCAAAGAGACATATCAACAAGGACATTGTGTATGTCTCTGCTTATTCCACATCATCATACGTGAAAACCAAAAAGAAAACAGAATGTGCGCGTGATTAAGACATGACCACTCACTTTTCGTGACACACAACATTTTGGTGTGTATCTAATTTATTGTGGCGGATTTTTCCGCATTCTATATGCACTCATAATTATGGTATCAAATTCATAAGGTGGCGGTTCTATACCGCATCCTACCATTACACATCCAATTGCGTGTGTATCTAAAACCATATCTTTTGCCAGAACTTCCAAACATCAACACAAGTTTAAAACGCACCACTCCTTTCTCATGCATACGTCCTGAATATACATTCATTCCAGTCTTTAGATACACTCTAGTTTCGTAGTACGCTTACCCCAATTAAGGAGAGGAAACGCTTCTAGTGGGACCGCTCCACGTAGGGTAGCCCTGTAGTCACACACTATATATTCGTATGAGACATTTAGTTACATTCGAATTGTTGAATTCACGGTCAAATGCCAGAAGGGTAGGGAAATTCGCCGTGAAGTAAGATGAGAGTCCAGCCCCATACGTAGTGGCCACAATATGTAAGGGAATCAAAGAAGAAAACGAGAATGAAGTGTGGAAATCACCCACACGGACGCTTTCATGCTGTGTCCCAACTCGTTCTCTCAGAATCACCCACCACACATTTGAGGATTACTCACGCCACCAAGGGTCCTGCCCCGTGTCAGCACCTATTCGGTATGGGTTCCCACTGCTCGGAATCGTTGTTGTGACTGCTGCCGTGATATTTAAGCCTGTCTTGATTGTTGGTTCCGTTGCTTTCCGGGATCTCGTGACCACGCCTACCGCGGAAGTAAATTCTACGCATGCGTCGATGTGAACCGCATGGGAATTGTAGTTTTTAACTCGAGTGTAGTTCGTATCTGTAAGCTCGTAATTAAAAAATATATATAATATAATTGGTTCTGATCAGCGTTGCCCAGTAAATCACCAGGATAGTTTTTTATCTTAGAAGTGGAGCGTGTTTAGGTTATCGCTAGAAACTACTACAAGTTCTCGTTCGTAGGAGTGTAGAAGTTTGCGTAAAAGGGGGGAATTACAGATATCTTGAAAGTGTATTCACTGAATGTCGTGCAGCAATGAATTCTCGTTAGTTGGTGGAAAAAACCATGTGCCCAGGAGTGCATCTACATTAGGTTATATATACATATCTCTCAAAACCAGTAAATATATGTTTATGCCTGTGTGCACGGATGTTTGTGAATTATGCATCTTTCCTTTGATCCAACATACACCACTCCAGTGTAGAAGTATGAATAAATAGACCAGGCCCTAAGCGTGGTTCACTTGTGGGAAGACCAACGAGTCTGTCAGAAAGGCAGCCCTCACCCTGGCCGTCGCAATAACCGCGGGCCTCCTCGACACAGGGCCCCTGCGAACCGGGCTGAACAGCACCGCAGACTTATGTCTGTACCGACTACTGCCTTCGATCTACACTACGGACAGCACGGCTCACAATTCAGATGTAGGGTCGATTGCAGATATCGCAGTCCAGTTCGCGAGACACGCTGCTCCCAGTGCAGCCCGTCCAGACCACGCATCACCTCACGGTGTGCACACGCTGTGTGCTTCAGGTGCTACTAACTCACTGCACCATAAATCATCACCACGTGGCCTTATCAACGTAGAATTCATTAGACAAAACACATTGCTCCCAGTGCGGCCCGCCGGGACCACGTCTCATCGCAGGGTGCGCACACGCTGAGTACTCCAGGTGCACTAACTGTGCAGCTCAACTCAACGCCACGTGGCTGTGCGCCCATCCTGACCACTGCCTCCGCCCTACACTGGAGTTTCATGGTTCACATTTCAACATTAGTAGCGACGCAAATTGTGTAAGAGACTATAATTTGTTAAGAAGACCAAATGCTCCCAATCTCTGCAGCTCAAGTCAACGTCACCTGCCTATGGGCCTTTGCTGACTGCTGCCTCCAGCCTACACTGTGGAAGTCTGGCAACACGTGGTGCCAACTAACCCTGTTCAACACAAGCCAATCCCACATGTGTAACTGTGTCGTGAGTCCTCAATGGCAGCGACCACAGCACCAGACTCCCTTTGATCACCGAGGGGTATTTCCACATGGAAGACTGGCGACACGTGGTGCCACTGAACCTGTACTACGCAAGGTTTGTTTGGGTCACCAACGTATGAACGTGGCTGTGGACCCTAGCTCACCGCTACCTCTGCCCTACACTGTGGGTGACCGGCGACAAATGGTACCACTAACCGTCTTCAACACAAGCCGATCCCACATGTGGAACTGTGTCCTGTGTCCTGAATGGCAGTGACCCCAACTTCTTGCCAGCGCCCACAGCACCAGACTCCCTTCGATTAGTATGGCGTATTTGCATATCGAAGTCATCAATGTGGAAAGTATTGCCGACGAAAAGATAACGCAAAAGATATATTTTACACAAACTGTCAATTTCCCTTTCCACGTCCAGTAATTTCCAAAGGAAGAGTGAACAGTTTTATTTCAGCAATGAGACATACCATCACTCAAAAATCACCCAAAAATACTTATAATTGATAAAGAACACAAGCATCGAAGTACAATAATGATTACAATACGGAGATTTTGAAGATGTGAAATGCAAATATGAATGTACAATATGATGCACATAACTCAATTACTGTTTCTCACTATGTCACGTCATATATTACCAACTCTGAGAAGACAAAATTGAAAGAAATGTGGGAAGAAATTTCACAGGAGACACTTAGGAAAAAATGTACAGCTTCAGTTTGAAGGTACTTTCACATCGAGAAATTGGATCCTACCAATGTTCGGATTGATAGACATCTGCAAGTTTATATTCAAAGTCAACAGGAACCATATGGATAAGTCTAGGTTTTCCTGCGGCACAAAATCGACTTTTAATATAAATGTTATAAAACAAATTTGTGATGATATAGACTAACATTTCTTTGCTAGTCAAGAGAACTGTACATAAAGTAACAGTTGGATATGTCTAGGTGTTGATCAACAAATGGAAGATAATACTGCTGTGAAGCTTGGAAAAGAAATAACAAAGTTTAATGTAGTTTCTGGTGAAAATCCCAACTATGTTTATATTTATTGCCAACGTACTCATTATAAAATTCAAAATAGGAATGTAGATGTACTACCACTAACCCTGCTCAACACAAGTCGATCCCACATGTGTAACTGGGTCCTGAGTCCTGAATGGCAGTCACCCCAAGTCCGTGGCAACAACCACAGCACTACACTCCCTTCAATCACTGAGGCATATTTCGATATGCAAGGCCAGCGACACGTAGTCCCACTAACCCTCTTTAACAGAAGCTGATCCCACATGTGTAACTGTGTCCTGAATGCCACTGACTCCAAGTACGTGGCAACAACCACAGCAGCATACTCTCTTTGATCAGTTAGACATATTTCCATATGCAATGGCGGTGACACGTGGTGCCAATAACTCTGCTCAACACAGGCCGATCCCACATGTGTAACTGTGTCCTGAGTCCTGAATGGCAGTGACCCCAACTCCATACCACCCCACTCCCTTTGATCAGTAAGGGGTATTTCCATATGCAACTACAGACTCCAGTAGGCAAGTAAGTATCACAGTCCTACACCCTACATATTATCCTTTTAGTATCCTTGCTTCAAGAACTTTTTTTTATATCAGTTATAGCTTTACTACAATGACCAAATTAGTCTTCAAATGAAAACTAAAATGGAATAGCAGTCTACACTGCAGGCAGTACAGCTCGCAATTCCATTTTTAAATGCTAATTTCTAACAACAAAATTGTACTCAGAAATTACAACGCTTCGTCAGTGTATTCTATACTCATTTCATCTTTTCATCATACGCCTACACTGCACTCACTAGGGCTCCCAATGGAAATTATTTATTCATTCATTAACTACAGAGTCCACTAGGCAAGTAACTATTTCATGCCTCAAATCTACATAATATACTTTTAGTATCCTTTCTTCTTGAATATTTTTTATATCAGTTATACCATTAGTACAATCACCAAATTCATTTTCAAGTACAAACGAATACTCAGCAGTCCACACTGTGGGCAGCAGACCTTGCAATTTGAGTTTTGGACATGTGGTGCCAACTAAACTGTCCAACACAAGCCGATCCCACATGTGTAACTGTGTCCTGAGTCCTGAATGGCAGTGACCCCAAGATTAGTGAGGATTATTTTCATATTGAAGGCTGGCGACAAGTGGTGCTACTGAACCTGCACTACTCAGGCCGGTGACGCCACCAACCTATGCACGTGGCTGTGGGCCCTTGCTCACCGCTATCTCTGGCCTACGCTACAATCAGTAGGCCTCACAATTCAGATTGAGTTTTAATTCCACATGACGCAGTCCTATAGCCAAGACACATTGTTCCCAGTGCGGCACGTCCAAACCAAGCAACATCACAGGCTCATACACTCTCAATACTTCTGGTGCCACTAACCCTCTTTAATAGAAGCCAATCCCACATGTGTAACTGTGACCTGAATGGCAGTGACCCCAAGTCCGAGGCAGCAACCACACAACATACTCCCTTCGATTTGTGAGGCATATTTCGATATGCAAGGCCGGCGACACGGAGTCCCACTCACCCTCTTTAACACAAGCCGATCCCACATGCGTAACTGTGTCCTGAGTCCTGAATGGCAGTCACCCCAACTTCGTAGCAGCGACCACAGCACCAGACTCCCTTCAGTCTTCTTTGTTGTTCTTTTCTTTAAATACATTTCTTTACATGTAAATCTATACATGTCTGAGACTCTTCTTTGTCCAACCACACAGGGACACTTGCGGGCCCAAGAAGGTCGTTGGGGCTATGATGGTAATGTGGGAAGAGGGTGTGTTACCTGCTGATGTGGGGAGAGGCAGCGTCAAAGGGGTATCTATCACAGAAAGAACTCTGATATGTTTTCACAAATACCTCGGACAAATGCCAGCTGACGGACTGAATCACAAAATGATTTTTCAATACTTATGTAGTGTGAGTTATGAACAGTTCGGACGCAGGCTCGCAGGGAGACAGCTGCGGCCCATCCACTCCGCTCACAGACGCAGTACTACTAGCCGTCCGTGCCATTGTAGCTATTCCTGCCCTGCTCTGTCGTGCGCCACGCCACTCCGATTACGTTCCGACGATGGCCCCATATAGCTACCTGTCGCAGGCGTACTCGCTGTTGGTGTGCAGGTCAGTGGTCTAGTTCTCCACATCTCCTGCCAACTCCCTGAGGGCAGGTTTGCACACACACCACACCCGTCTGGCACATGTGTCGCAGGCCATGTGACCACGCAATAGATGGACAACATCACATCCTTTATTGCCGGTGCTGACTAGATGCTGGACACTCCACATGTCTCAACCATAAAGAGTCTCTCAAAACTTGCACAGAAGGTTACTCGCACCCTAATTGGTATATTCCTCAGGGGCCTACCACCCCTTTGGCGCGGACTTCAAATGCACAGGGTTAGTGCCACCCGAAGCTCATATGGCCATCAGGGGCCTACCACCACGTGGCACGAACTTAACTTCCACAGGCTTTGCAGCCCCAGAATCTGATGTGGCTGATAATATGCTCTATGGAATTCTAATTGAAGCCCATGTTAGATGTGAAGGACATCTAACCTGAGCTTCAACTGTAATTTCATAGAGCATATTATCAAGCCCATTATCGCCGTTTTAGCGGCAGTTTTCTGCCGCTTGATAATATGCCCCTAAATGGTTTGCACAGAGAGGATTCAAGTGGCACCAATTGTTGCCTTTGGTTAAAACCTGTTTGCATCTCCAACCGCCTGACCTCATGATTGTGCACTGTGGCAGAAAACGACCGAGGCACATTGACTAGGGTAGGTTTGGAAATGCTTATGAAGGACACCTTTGGACAACTAATGTTACTTTTCCCTCAAACTGTCTTTGTATATTCCAATATATGCCAAAGACAGAAGTGGAAATGGTCAAAACAATTTTGTCCTCAGATTGAAAAATCTAGGAAGAAACTCAACAAAGCTGTGTCTACATAACTCAGAGACCACAAAATGGGGTCCATCTACAACAACAACATACGTTTTGATATGGCTGATATCTACAGAAGTGATGGAGTACACTTCTCAGATCACGGAAATCGAGTTTTCCTGACTAACTTGAAGCTGTGCATCCGCACTTATATGTAGCTCCAACTAATCAACACAAGGGCTCTTTTTAGAGCCACCCTATCACTGAAAACTTAAGCCTTCTATTTTAGGGCCAGGTAACGGCAACTCCCAGACCCTCGCCAAAATGTATTCTCCACACAGCTGTGACGCAGCACCAAGACCATCTGACTTTGCAGCACAGAGCTCTTGCTTTGATCACCACCTCTACTCCCCCATAGGGGTGAGTAGTTTGTGCTTTACAAATACCGTATTGATTTACCTTCATACTCCCTGTACAACACCACCTAAGAACCATATACAAGTTGGACAAGTGTGGCACAGCGCCCAGCGAACATGCCTTCACAGCATAGCAAACAAAGGCTCACGGTTTCATACCCAAGTCCAGCAGCAGCTCAATTTAGCAGCATGACACTCTAGGCAATACCTCACTTAATTTCCGTACCCTGCACTTTCAGACCAGTAGGGGTCAGTAGTTCACCGGCTTCACCCCGAGTCCGTCAGCAGCTCAGCTTACGCCCCCAGTGCCATCAGACCCATAGGAGTGAGTAGTTTGCACTTTACAAATACCAAATTGATTTGATACGCGTGAATTTACCTTCGCACTCCGTGTAAAACACCCCCTAATCACCATACACAAGTTACAATGTTCGAAACAAAAGTTCCTCCGAGAAGGTATAACTACATACTGACACTACTTGGACAGAGGTGGCACAGCGGCCAGAGCACATGACTTCACAGCATATGACACACTGTTTGGACTCACGCTTTCATCCCCGAGTCCGGCAGCAGCTCAGCCTATCACCATGAGACTGTACACAATACCTCATATATTTTCCGTACCCCAGGACTTTCAGACCAGTACGGGTCAGTAGTTTGTCCTAGTAGGTATAAACACATGCTGACACAAAGTGAGAGACTGATACAGATATTTACATATTTAAACATTACTCACTAAGCCATGTATTCACTAAGATACACTTAATCAGTCAGTTATACAATCAATTTTTCAAAAACAAATCATCCATTTAGACACTTATATACCCATTTATTCTTCCATCGACCTTGAGATATACATATATAAAACATATGTAATTTTCAGAAAAACACACATTCACTGGATGACGTCATCAGCGATGTCATCAGCTATGTCATTTGAGATGTCATCAGTGATGTCATGAGTGATGTCACTGACCATGTCATGAGTGATGTAATATGTGACGTCATCAGCAGTGCATTGCGGGCACGTGAGTTATAGTTAGCTGAACTAACTATAAAGGGGGAATTTCAATGGTTTTGTACGAGTGAAAAGTCCAGCTAACTATAAAGCCCCTGAAACCTATGGTTTTTTCAGTGAATTTCTAAGGTTTTAGAAATGCTAATTCCTAACTATACCGTGCCTGAAACCTATGGTTTTTTCAGTGAATTTCAAAGGTTTTTTAAATGCTAATTTCTAACTATGCCTACAGAGTTAGGACATGTGAAGAAAGAAGAAAAAACGCACAGAAAGAAAAAAAAGAAATTCAGAAAGAAGCAACAGAAGTCCTCAAAGACGATGAAAAAGTGCAGGAAGAAGGATAACGTGTAGAAAGAACAAACAGAAGAGCAGAAAGAAGCCTTGTTGCAAAATCATCCTGTACCCTCAACTTTTTCAGACGGATACTGGTGGTAACTGAGTCTGACTAACCAGTCCTAGAGCCAGTGCTATGTTAAAAGACACTCAGAATACAGTGAAAACATCTACCTATACTAGGGAACACTATGCGTTGGGGTCCCCCTGTGATTAGCATGACCTCCTCTGTAAGCCCCTAGTATATAATAGGGCAGGGGATTATGCGGATTAAATGCCATACAATGGTTCCTTTCTAGCGGGGATGTGAGATTTAACCAACGCAACAAAATGTTGTTAAAAATGATTGAACTATGTTAGACAAATAACTTATTTTTATTCAATAAGGAGGTACACCAACAACTTTGGGCGTGGCTATGGGGGCATGTTTCTCCTCTAGCTACGCGTGCTTGCACGTTGGCTGGTGGGAGTGACATGTCCTCCGTCACACTTTTAGAGACACTTTTGCGAAAAACATTGTCAGGTGGTGGAGTTTTATAGACGATGTGTGTGTGATATGGCAGGGATCTAAAGAGTCTGCACAAAGCTTTGTTGATGAAATCAACAACAACAACTTGAATCTCGAATTCACAGCTACTGTTAGCAATGAAAAAGTCGAATTCCTTGATGTTGAGATATATGTTAGTAATAACATTATTCACACTAAACTTCACAGGAAGGCTACTGCCGGGAATTCAACGCTACAAGCCGGTAGCACTCACCCCAGACACCTTGTTAAGAGCATCCCCTACGGTGAGTTCTTAAGGATAAAGAGGATTTGTAGTAATGAGGAAGACCTAACTGATTGTTTGAATGACTCTGTGCAGAGGTTTACAGCATAGGATTATAACATGAGTGATTTACAGATAGGTCTATCTAAAGTACACAACAAAGATAGTGAATTATCAATATACAATAAAGAAGGGTGTACAGCATCTACTGAAATAAGTGATTCTAAAACCGAAAAGTCAGTGGTCAGGCTTATTACTACATTTAGTTGTCAGGAAAAGCAAGTCAGAAAAATCATAAATAAGAACTGGCCTATTTTGAAGTCTGACATTACGCTTGCCACAGAGTTGGATGCCTTGCCAGCTATTACTTTCAGAAGGGTACCCTCCATGAGGGATGCCCTGGTTAAAACTAGTCCGGAAGTGTGCGACACAGGACACTGGCTATCCAACAGAACAGGTTTCTACAAGTGTAGTTCCTGAAGGGCCTGTAAATTTGGAACAAACAAACAGGAATTTGTAGATGCTTTTCCCCCTACCCCGTGTAGTCAAAGGACTATTCACCTGTAAGACTGACCATGCAATTTATGTATTGGAATGCACGTGTCATTTAAAGTACATAGGTAGTACCAAGCTCCAGGTTTTTAATAGTATTTTACAGCACTTACGTGCAATTGTTACTTTGGACTCCACTTATCCAGTCGCCCGTCATTTCAAATTAGTGCATCAGAATAACTTAAAAGATCTGACTTATTTTGTAATTGACGCAGTGCCCAGATCGATAAGAGGGGCAATAGATAGAAGAAGGTGCGACAACTGGAGAGCCATTATATTTTACAATTAGACACGAAAATGCCGTATGGTTTAAATGCTGGAGAAGATTTGTACAACTTTTTATAACAGAAGTTAGGTTTTGACTCTAAGCTGCTATACTTGTAACATGAATTTTGATGAATGCTTTTTTTAAGTTTGATTAACTTTTATTGGGATTTTAGCCTTACTTTTTATCGGATTTTTACTGGTTTTACTAGTTTTCTGGTTTTACTGGTTTGTATTCGGTGTCTGTGAGGTATGGGGTTATGGTAATTGTTGGTCGGGCATGGATTTTAGTATTTATCATATGAGTTCCACTTTTTAGTAGTGAAATGTAATGAATATCTTGTGACTTCAATTCTGATTACTTCGTGGTCTAATTCTGGGCCGTCTTTGCACATATTTATTACACATACATTTTGCATATATTATGCTTATCTTTGCACATTCAGATCCTACAGTGTACTATTACCTTATGAACTGTTATTCTGGCTTTATGAATTAATATTGCATTAGCACCTTATAGTATAATGATTTTTTTAATTTTAGGCGTCCTTTCCATCTGTTCTATCAATTTATCTATATAGAGTATGCAAGATACCTATGTTTTTAATAGTTGACTTGCCTTAATTTATTTATTTACTTTGTGGTTGGTATGCACTTTTTCATTTTTTATAAAACATATATAAATTACGTGTGTAATTTCGCGAGGATTCGTCAATCAGCGCCAAAGTTATTCCAAATAGAATGTTGCGGATTTCCTATGGAAACACGATCCTAACTATATAGGCACTAGCGCGTGCTATGCGATATGCGCCGTGGAGTGTAATATGCACAGAGCAGTGTTGTGTATAACTAGTCTCTAAAGTTGTAATATAAAATATGTGCTGGGGAGTGTAACGTTGCATATGCACTGTGATAAAGATATGGATCCCAGATTGTAATATGTATGGCATAGCGTTGTGCGTTATAAGATAGGCATCGAGGAAGGCACGTTAGATGGGGCAATATAACCCGTGCGAAGACAAGTGTGGCATGACATATTCACGGGGTGGTGTTACAGTGCACATGGGCTAGAGAGTGTCATAGCATACGCACAAGCTGGTGGAATACAACACAGAGGTGTGTGGCACTCGGCAGGCACTGGTGGGTGTAACACAGCATTGAGCTCAGCCAGGAGCACACTGTGACTCTCAAGTGAGGTTCGTCCCCTTTTCAGAGAGTAAAATAAAAAGTATTACACATTCGGCGGTGGATGTGTGTTTTATTAACCGTGAGGGGGGTTTCTTGCATAGTTTGGTCGAATTTTTGTCGAATCCCCTTTGACTGGCTTGGTGTGCGTGTGTATTAAATGTGCCCGTCAATAGCTACCCATGTTTGTATAAATAAACGACAAGGGTGTCTACTTGGAGAGTACCCACCGGCAGGGGCGCCGGGATTAGGCAAGGTAGGACACATTAGAGCTTCACTAGCCGTGTAATTACATCCCACGTGAATTCATTGTATGCATAGTCGCCTTTTAATGAATATCACTCAAATCGTCATGGTGATAGGTACATACTGTTTGTCCGGCATGTCCTAGGTGTTTCTATAAATGTATATTTTTTTTAAATAATAAAAAACAAAGGCCGGCCCCGGGGGATGGGGTCCCCGGGGCCATAAGTGGCCTGAGGAGGGGGGCAACGCAGTCCCCCTCCTAAAGAATAAAAAAAAAAGTCCAGATTAAGGCCTTGGGAGGGCCAAATTTATTTTTTCAACCAAAAAAATTAGGGTGCAGGCCCTGGGGATGGAGTCCCTAGGGCCAATAAATTAGAAAAAGAAGGGGGGCCACACAGCCCTCCTTCTTAGAAAAAAATAAAAGACCGGCATCGCGCCGGAGGCCACGCCCCTGGCCAGTTGTAAGTTGGGGAATTAATTCCCTTCAAAACTGAGGGTCCCTGAGGGCCAACTAGCCCAACAGGTATCTCCAGTATGTGCCAGGGAGCTGCGTTGCAGACAGGTGTTTTGAAAAGTATACAATTGCGCCACAACTTTGTTTACTTCTCATCCCTGTGTAGATCACAACTTATGTATTTTTTAATCACTGTAATGATTTTTATACCTGTTCATGCATAATAAAATGTTTTTATTTGATGAATGTATTAATTATATTTAAAAAACAACAATAATTTCCATACTTGTTTCATTGTATTGAGTTGTTCTGACTAGTAGATACAGAATTCGTTTGTATTATTATCCATGTGAATTGCCTAGGTTGTTTATTTTCATATATTTAATACCCTGTCCTAGGAACTATCAGGGGGTCCTTGTTATCTTCGAGACAGGTGTTCTGAGGCAATGCCCCTTTTTACACCTCTATGCAACGCAGCTCTGTGGTGCTTACTGGAGGTACCTAGTGGGCTAGTTTGACCCTAGGGACCCTTAGGATTCAAGGGGACTTAATCTCTCAACTTAGAACGGCCACAGGGCGCGTTTACACAGTGGTGAAGGGAGGGAACGGGGCCTGAGGTGACGTGTGCAAACACGCCCTGTGGCACGTTTTAAGTTGGGGAAATAATTCCCTTTCAATCCTGAGGGACCCTGGGGGCCAACTAGCCCACCAGGTGCTTCCAGTAAGTGCCACTGCTCTGCGTTGCAGAGAGGTGGTGCAGGCCATGCCCCTTTATACACCTCTCTGCAATGGCGCTTACTGGACGTACCTAGTGGGCTATTTTGCCCCTAGGGACCCTCAGGATTCCATGGGACTTAATCTCCCAACTTAAAAAACGGCCACAGGGCGTGTTTACACAGTGGGGAAGGGAGGGGACGGGGCCTGAGGCGACGTGTGCAAACACGCCCTATGGCGCGTTTTAAGTTGGGGAAATAATTCCCCTTCATTCCTGAGGGCCCCTGGGGGCTAACTAGCCCACCAGGTGCTTCCAGTAAGCACCACTGAGCTGCGTTGCAGAGAGGTGGTGCAGACCGTGCCACTTTTTACACCTCTCTGCAATGGCGCTTACTGGACGTACCTAGTGGGCTATTTTGCCCCTAGGGACCCTCAGGATTCAAGGGGACTTAATCTCCCAACTTAAAAAATGGCCACAGGGCGTGTTTACACAGTGGGGAAGGGAGGGGACGGGGCCTGAGGTGACGTGTGCAAACACGCCCTGTGGTGCGTTTTAAGTTGGGGAAATAATTCCCTTTCAATCCTGAGGGACCCTGGGGGCCAACTAGCCCACCATGATGAGTACAGGCCCCAGCTAGGCCCGCAAAATACAAGGGTTCGCTCTCCTGTAACGAAAACTAGAAGGAAGTTGGCACGGAAACTGCAAAATACAAAGACAGAGTTTATTAACCCTTAAGGGTGGTCCTACAACCTACACAACACTCTTCAGTATTGCATAGAGTAGCACAAAGAACTTGCGTACGTGGTCCCCTTTTATACACAACAGAGGGGCTCATAAGTGGGTGGATACAACGTAGAGCAGAATTCCTTACCATTTATGGACATTTTTGATACAGGATCAATATGTGGGCGGAGTTAACAATTTCCTAAGCCCGCGAAAACATGGTCAAACAAGGACTAACTGATAACAGATGTGGTCAAGTCTGGGCATGCGCCAGACGGACAAAGGAGCTATTTATAGACTGTTACTAGGCAGATTACAAGAGCAACTAGCGAAAAGGCAGGACTCTTCTCGTGCAAAGCACGTGGAGACATGACAATACAAAATGGAGTCCGAACATTAGGCAACATAAGACAAGAAACACATTTTAACTAAAGAGAATCTATGTCTTTAGTGAATGCTTAATCATATCGCTGTTTTAGTTTTCAACAGATGACCCTTTCAGCATTTACTGAAGACATTGGGTTTGTTGGGATAATCATCATATATGCCAATTTTCATCATCTCTTCCACCTCTTTGTTTAAATGTTTCTGATAGGTGACATTGGCAATAGCTTTCTTATCAGGAATACAGAATGACACACATAAAGAACAGAGTAAAGGACCACACTGAACACAGATGCAACAGGAAAACAGAATTGCTACAATAATACAAAGACCAGTTAAAACTTTCCATTCCCATGTAGTAATCAATGCCCAAAACCATCCAGAAAAGGTCCAAGTGCCATTTTCTATATGGATCTCAGCTGCGATTTTATGCAATTTATTAATAGCGCTATAGACTGATGGCTTGTGGTCAGGAATAAATACACAACAACTACTTCCGATAATCCTACATGCTCCACCTCTGTCTGCTAACATAACATCTAATACCATACAATTCTGTAACGCAACAATTCTAGTGATTTGCAATTCTTCCGTAAGATTCCCAAGAGCAGCAGCAGCTTGATTCGTTACAGCCTCTACAACTCTTGTTAATCGTCGAACCTTCCTACTATTTAGGGCAGCTCCAACAAAGAAAAACAATTCTAAGTTAAAATCAACATACTGCTGTAAGCTAGTGTCAGTTTGATCAACATCATCAATAGATAAAGTACGTTTATACCTATTCACAGTTACATTGTTCAATAACTTTAAATCTTTATGATAGGATGCAGGCGCTAAGAATACAGGGGGCAATAAAAACGCTACATAACATACTCCGGACCAGCCGGCTGGTAAGCGATAATAACCCTTATTCCCACATACGAAATATGTATTATGGGAAGCTAAGAAAGTACTATTATTTAATCCATCTATATTCAAAACAATAATACAGTCACTAACACCAACAGGAATATAGTAAAACAACCAGGTGCTTCCAGTAAGCGCCACTGCTCTGCGTTGCAGAGAGGTGGTGAAGGCCGTGCCCCATTTTACACCTCTCTGCAACGCAGCTCTGTGGCGCTTACTGGAGGTACCTAGTGGGCTAGTTGGACCCTAGGAACCCTCAGGATTCAAATGAACTTAATATCCCAATTAAAAACGGCCACAGGGCGTGTTTACACAGTGGTGAAGGGAGGGGACGGGGCTTGAGTTAATGTGTGCAAACAAGCCCTGTGGCGCGTTTTAAGTTGGGGAAATAATTACCCTTCAATCCTGAGGGACCCTGGGTGCCAACTAGCCCACCAGGTGCTTCCAGTAAGCGCCACTGCGCTGTGTTGCAGAGAGATGGTCTAGGCCATGCCCCTTTTTACATCTCTCTTGAGGTAATTCAGTTTTAACTCCATTCTGTATTCTGTCGCCATTTTGTTGCCCTCACTCAGGCAGCTTGGTAAACCGAGTGTTTTTGCCCTTTGAACTGCCACGTGTCAAATAACCTTCCCTTCCTTGTTGTGAAGCCAATTCCAGAAACTAGCCAGACTGACTAAATCCTTGCCTATACTGACTAATCTTTGTCCCAACTATTTGTTGGCCTTCAGTATTCTTTCTCCGCATTATCCTATTTTGCAAGTTGTCCTTTGAAGCACACAAACATGTCCTGCCGTTACTGATTGACCTATAGGTGCTGTCATTGATTCACTTATGGGTTTGGGCAAAAACACGACTCAAAGGGGACGTTCTGGTTACATGATGCCTTGTTTTGAATGTTTTGGCTAATATTTGGCAGATCATGTATGTCCATATTGGCATTTTGCATGCTCGCATGAGCCAGGACTGCCCCTTTCTCTCATGCTGAGTATGTAACCCTCACATATATAAGGCCCCAGTGTTCTGCTCTCTTTGGACTGCCTCATTCAGTTAATGCGGCTTCTGGGTGACGTAGTCACACTCATTATGAGTTTAATAAAGATGTTCTTTTATATTTCAGTTTCTGTGCCAACTTCTTTTTTTGCTAGTTTAACCCTGAGAAGGAGTTTTTGATTTCTTCACTCTGCAACGCAGCTCTGTGGCGCTTACTGGAGGTACCTAGTGGTCTAGTTGGACCATAGGGACCCTCAGGGTTCAAGGGGACTTAATCTCCCAACTTAAAACGGCCACAGGGCGTGTTTACAAAGTGGGGAAGGGAGGGGACGGGGCCTGAGGTGACGTGTGCAGGTTGGAGTTTCTGCTTCAGCTCAACATTCTGTGATTCTGGTCAAATCATTTAATCTCCCCATGTCTACAACCAAAATGAATTTGATCTTGTGTGATGTAACCAATGCTCATGTAAAGCACTCCAATACCTGACAAGTCTGCACTATATAAAACTGCAAATACACAAAAAATAAGTGTTTTGCACACTTCTGTCATTGGGCTACATGTGGACTACATCTGGGTGATATTTGTGCTGCATTTGGGCTCTTTTGTCTCTGGTGGACATCTTGGGAGATTTATTTGTTATGAAGTTTCCTAATTTCCTCATTTACTGCAGTCTCCTCAGTAGGAAATGCTTTCAGTTTTTTACTTTGTTTCCATCAAGAAGGTATTCAGATATGTCACACATTTGCCATAAATTCTAAATGTTAGCACTCTAGTTGCTCATTAGATCACTGTAGTAAAGCTACTGCTCACCACGGAAGTCTGCTGCTGGTATTAAAAGTGCATGTTTCAGTCTGCATATCATAATTTTTTTATGAAATAGAAGAGGATTTGAGAAGTCACTCAAAATGTGCCCTAATTTTTCTTTCCTCAGCACTAATCATAATTTCTCTGGCAAAATGAACCCCCTCATTATGTTCCTTTTTAAATTCAATGTTTTAAGTGTCACCAGTTTATTCCAATCAAGATGGCTTCAGTTGTACCATACTTTTTTCATAAGTAAGACAGAAAGCGCTCTAGTTGTTCTTAAGAACACTCTGGGACATTCTGTCATTGGTCTATACTTGGGCTACATCTGGGTGATATTTGTGCTACATTTGGGCTCTTTTGTCTCTGGTGGCCATCTTGGGAGATTTATTTGTTATGAAGTTTCCTAATTTCCTCATTTACTGCAGTCTCCTCAGCAGGAAATACTTTCAGTTTTTTACTTTGGTTCCATCAAGAAGGCATTCAGATGTGTCACACATTTGCGATAAATTCTGAATGTTAACACTCTAGTTGCTCATTAGATCACTGTAGTAAAGCTAATGCTCACCAGGGAAGTCTGCTGCTGGTATTCAAAGTGCATGTTTCAGTCTGCATGTCAGAATTTGTTTATGAAATAGAAGAGGATTTGAGAAGTCAAAATGTGCCCTAATTTTTCTTTTTGCAGCACTAATCATAATTTCTACGGCAAAATGAACCCCATCATTTTGTTCCTTTGTAAATTAAATGTTTTAAGTGTTACCACTTTATTCCAATCAAGATGGCTTCCGGTGTGCCATACTTTTGTCATAAGTAAGACTGTTAGCACTCTAGTTGTTCGTTAGAGAAATGCGCATGCGTGGGCGTCAGCGCATGCGCATTTGTTAGAAGACGTCGGAAATAATGAAGAGGGAGCCCTGGAGACGCGGCGCTCCAGGTAAGTTTCTTTACTTGGTATTTATTTTAAAATGCAGGTTTGATTTAAAAGGAGGGCAGGCGGGAGGCGGGAGGGCAGGCGGAAGGCGGGTGGCGCGTAGTGGGGGCTACGCGAAGCACGTAGTGTGCGTAGATTTGGGCACACTACGCGCTGCTTCACGTAGCCCCACTACGCCTACTACGCCCACCCTTAGTAAATACACACCCACACATGTTTACCTTATATGCACCTGCGCGTGCAATGGCTGTAGAACTCTGGTGGCCATACGTCGAGTTAAGGGGGTTATGGTTTGCTTCATTCCTTGGTTTGTTCAACTTACAACAGAATAACTAACAGCGCAGCCGTGTGATGGGCAGTAAACGCGCTCCACTCCAGTCTTTTGTTTCTGTGCCTTCAATGCCTTTCTAGACGTGCAAGCGCTTGACACAATATTAAGAAAATATACCTATAGACAGACCCAGTTATATTGCACATATATTACCTACTGGCGGTCGCCAGTAGGTAGTTATAGTTAGGACCACGTTTCCATAGGAAAACCTCAACATTCTATTTTGAATAACTTTGGCGCCGGTCGACGAATCCTCGCGAATTTCTCAAAATAGGTGGGGCGCTACGCTCCGCTCCTACCCTGAAAGTCTCGGGGGGGTTCGTCAAGCGGGGGCTGAGATAAAAGGGGGGTCCCAAAACGCGTTTTTCCCATGCATTTTTCCATAGGACCTTTAGAACGAGCTACAGCCCGAACGGCTGAACAGAATTACTAGAAATTTGGCAGAGAGGTAGTCCTCAGGTCAAGGAAGTGCCTTTTGTAGGTTTGGTGTAAATCTGTTCAGTAGATCCTGAGAAAATAGCCTTTAAATCAATATATATATCTGTGGAAGCTTACGGTGCGCTTACCGTGCGCTTACCGTAAGCTTACGGTAAGCTTACGGTACGCGTACGGTGGCGTGCGCGAGCGCGATTCTGATTGGCTGTTAGATCTTAGTAAACATTCGAATCGGTCGAAACCAGGAAGCGGCGGCCGCCATTTTCTCTCTCGAACTGTCAGGGGGGTGAATAAAAAAGGTGGATAATGTGAAAAGGGGGCAGGCTCGACAGTTCCTGACCCCCTAGCCTTGGTCAGGGGGTCCCAGAAGGACCCTCAAGGGCAAAAATAAAAAAAATATATTTTTCGAAAAATCGCCGTATGCGCGTAGCGTACGCGCACGGCGACCTGCGGAATTACGCGTACCGTGCGCGCACGGAAAAAAAAATTTTGCGAAAAGGGAAGCTTAAAAAAAAATAAAAAAAATTGTGAGGTAAGGTTGGCTCTTATAAGAGCCGTTGGGTTCATACAGGGATGGAGGAAAGAAAGAATGGGAGTATTATGAGCGTCTACAAACATGCTGGTCTATCTTATTGTTAATAAGGGGAAGACTGACCTCCCCAAAAGCAATAAGACCACCACATTTTGTACACCTCATTTCAACACTCGCAAATCGAGGGTTGATGTCCAAAGGAAAAGAAGAAGGTGATGCTCCAACAACAGAGGAAGGGCTCAGCTGAGCTGCCGATGATGTACTCGGCTGAGCATCTGAGGCTGGGCTCTGGTGACTTACTGAAGAGTTTTCTCCAGTATGTCGAGCAAAGGTCCTTGGGTGTCTGTCCTGAAGGTGTCTCATCATAGAGTGATTTCCAAAGGAATATTTCCTACTTGGATTTCCTCTTGATAAAACACGATCACAAAGTATGCAAGTGACCTTTGGAGCATTGACCTTTTTCTCCCCCTCTGGAAAAGTGAAATACTCCCATACAAAAGAAGTCTTTTGTTTCCTCCTTCTCTGGATCATGGTGGTGCTGCTGGCCTCACTCTCAGAAGAGCTCTGCTGTTCTGCCATTGTATCCCAATGTCAATCCAGCTCCTGCTCCTAGAGAATCACAAGCAGAAATGAGGGGAATGGGTGTGGTGTGGGAAGAATCTGGAACTGAAAGTAGTATCAACCAATGAAAAGTGTTCTTTCAAGCAGTAAAGAGGGGAATGGGTGTGGTGTGGGAAGTTTCTGGAAGTGAAAGTAATTTCAACCAATAAAAAGTGTTCTTTGTAAGTCACATGGCCTACCGTGCGCGCACGTGACGCTTACGGTGCGCTTACGCAGCGCTTACGTCACTTTCGCGCATGCGCATTACACGCCCCTGCGTAACCGCGACGTTGCTTCCGGGTGTACGCGTACGGCACGCACGTATCACGTATCGCGCATGCGCATTACACGCCCCTGCGTAACCGCGACGTTGCTTCCGGGTATACGCGTACGGCACGCACGTATCACGTAGGCGCGCTGCACTAATTACGTCCAGAGCGCGTAGCGTCAGCTTACCGTACGCGTATTTTACAAGCGCGTAGCGTCAGCTTACCGTACGCGCACGGAAAAAAATGCATTAAAAAAAACCTTTCGATAATGCAGGATATAGTACATAAATTATTCAAAAAAGGCTTACAAAAAATGAAATAAAAAAAAATTGCATTAAATTATAATACAAATATAAAATCGAAATAAAAAACCACTATCCACATTGACCCCACCCCCTGTGCTTTTGGTGGCGTTAAGTGGGCGCGCACGCCACGAATGGCGTAAAGTAACTTAGCATTTAAAAAAACGAAAAAAATAAACTGAAAAAACCATAGGTTTCACACACGTTATAGTTAGGAATTAGCATTTAAAAAACCTTGCAAATTCACTGAAAAAACCATGGGTTTCACACACGTTATAGTTAGGAATTAGCATTTAAAAAACCTTAGAAATTCAGTGAAAAAACCATAGGTTTCACACACGTTATAGTTAGGAATTAGCATTTAAAAAACCTTAGAAATTCAGTGAAAAAACCATAGGTTTCACACATGTTATAGTTAGCTGGACATTTTACTCGTAAAAAACCAATGAAATTGCCCCGTTATAGTTAGTTCAGCTAACTATAACTCGCGCGCCCGCAATGCACTGCTGATGACGTCACATATTACATCACTCATGACATGGTCAGTGACATCACTCATGACATCACTGATGACATCTCAAATGACATCACTGATGACATCACTGATGACATCATCCTTGTGATAGAGTGGCAGACCTCCTCTCACCCTAATATAACCTTTGATACACACATTCAAAAATAGAGACTAATCTTTTCAAAACAATGGACATACCAATACCAGTTACAACAACCTCTTCAGTAATTCTAAGATCCACATACACATCCACTCATTCACCAACAGTCCTATACAGTCACTCATACATGTACTCACTCATCATATGTACTCATACACCTATACATCCTGTTACACAATGCCACTCATCCATAGAGTTCCTCACACACATAGTCACTCATGCTAACAAAGAATCAAACATACATTTACTTGCATATACAGTTATACACACACCACCACACTTACTTCTACGGAAACTTACACATACTTAGTCTTTTAAACAATCACTTATAGAAACACATACTTATTCATACAAGAACTCTTTCAATCTCTCACTCTCACATATACTCACATATATACACCAATAGTCACATATACTAGTTTAAAACATATGTAGTTACTCATAAAGACACTATTGAGACAGTCATTCACTCACTAACACACCCATACACACACTCATCCACCCATACAGTCCTGCACACATACTGTGTTCAACACATACAAACAGTGAGTCACTCATTCATGCACCTATGCACTACGTAATACCCCCACCGAACCATGCAGACACTCAGACTGATACTCAAAAAACCAACTAATAACCTATATAGACACCCATGTAGCTACTCACCAACCCATGCAGCCACTTATACACAAAGTGAGAGACTGATACAGATATTTACATATTTAAACATTACTCACTAAGCCATGTATTCACTATGATACACTTAATCAGTCAGTTACACAATCAATTTTTCAAAAACAAATCATCCATTTAGACACTTATATACCCATTTATTCTTCCATCGACCTTGAGATATACATATATAAAACATATTTAATTTTCAGAAAAACCCACATCCACTGGATGATGTCATCAGTGATGTCATCAGTGATGTCATGAGTGATGTCACTGACCATGTCATGAGTGATGTAATATGTGACGTCATCAGCAGTGCATTGCGGGCGCGCGAGTTATAGTTAGCTGAACTAACTATAACGGGGCAATTTCATTGGTTTTTTACGAGTAAAATGTCCAGCTAACTATAACATGTGTGAAACCTATGGTTTTTTCACTGAATATATATATATATGTTGTTATAGATGATCGAACTATGCCTCTGCAATAATTTCTTTTTGTTTGGTACTGAGGTGTACCAGCAGCTGCGAGGTGTGGCTATGGGGGCCTGCTTCTCCCCCAGCTACTCATGTTTACATGTGGGCTGGTGGGAGGAGCATGTCCTCAGATTACACATTCAAGCCACATGGTCTGCAAATGTGATGTACTTCTGGCGTTACATAGATGACATTTGTATGATTTGGAAGGGTGACAGAACCAGTGCACTGAAATTTGTTGATTTCATTAATGTCAATAACCTAAATCTTAAATTCACTGCTACCATTGACAATTTTAAAGTGGAATTTTTGGATATGATTCTTTACGTTAGCAATGGCCAACTTCATACCAAATTGCATCGGAAAACCACTGCAGGGAATTCCATTCTTCATGCGGATAGTGCTCATCCCCACCACACTATTCGCAGTATTCCCTATAGCGAATTCCTCAGGATTCGCAGAATCTGTAGTGAGGAATCAGAATGCCAAACTTGCCAATCAGAAGCCTATGCTCGTTTCCTCACTCGTGGTTATTCCAAAACAATTTTGGACTCTGCACTCACTAAGTCTAATCTCTTACCTAGGGTAGATCTCCTCACCGTTAAAAAAGCACAAGTGACACCTTCTTCACCATCTAACAGTGAGGCTGACTTAACCAATATCAGATTTGTTACCACCTATAGTCAGCAAGACAAACAAATTCGCAAAATGATTTATACACAGTGGCCTATTGTGCTCACTGACATGACACTTAAACCTATTTTGCCAGAGTTGCCTGCGATCACTTTTAGACGGGCCCCTTCTATGAGGGATGCCCTTGTCAAATCCAGCCCTGAAGTCTCCCTCAAAAAAACTTGGTTGACCAAAAAAGGTTTTTATAAATGCAACTCCTGTCGTGCATGCACTTTTGCCACTAATAGCATTGAATACACTACTGCATTCGACAATAAGAAAGTACCTATCCGCGACTATCTTACATGTCGTACAGAGTTTGCGATTTACAAACTACGTTGTACTTGTGGCCTTGAGTACATTGAAAGCACGAAGCTCCCTGTACACAAACGGATTCTACAGCATGTCAGGGCTATAGTCAATTCAGACCCAAACTATCCTGTGGCGAGACATTTTAAATTGGTCCACGATAACAAACTTAAGGATCTAGAATACACTGTGTTAGGGGCTGTGCCAAATTCAGTGAGAGGAGGCAATCGTGAGAAAACACTCCGCCAATTAGAGACCCACTTTATCATGTCCCTCGACACTAAGATGCCTTATGGCCTTAACAATAGTGAGGATTTACACAATTTTCTTTAATATGCCTCACTTTAGTCTACCCCATCTGGACTACTGCCCTGTCCTGCTGTTATCATGCCGTAGTCATTTTAAATCCACTTGTGCTAACTGTGTCATTCATTTTATTCATTTTTTATCTACCCTTTGTATCTTACTGAGAGCTGTGCCTTTGTACTATGTGTTTGGCTCTTAAGATCAACCTCCGTATTTTTGTTCAGGCCTGAACAAATTTTGCTTACTGTCTCTTTTTAATCACAGTAGCTATCAGCTTTTTATATGTAGCACATTGCACTTTTGTTGACTCCTTGATGGTCTTTTTCTTGCCAGTTTGATAGACTTGACAGTTTCTTTCGAGAGAATTATTTCTCTGTATTGCTGCTTCTATACTTATTTCTCAGATTGGCAATGTTTATCTTTAGTACTGTATATGTCATGATTATAAGTATACCATCTCGATATTCTCTCATGTTATAAGAATTTTTATCTGTCATCTTTTTAACATTCTGCTCATTTGCACTGTGTTTTAGAATCATTATTGTTAAGTTTATTGCTATATGTCAATTGTTACTGCCATCATGTTCATATTTATGTCCCTTTGGCACTAGGCACTTGCCTTTGACTAAGCGGTATTTGCACATTTATTCTGATTTTTGGCACTGGCCAAGGACTCAGCGATATTTGCACAATATTTGATGATTCGTTGCACTTGCATTTTTTGCACTCAAAACAGTAACTTTGCTGTTTTGACTACATCTCTGATGAAATTTACCAATGAGTTTTTAAGGTATTTTTTTAATATACTATTTATCATATGTACATAATATTTGCCATTATCATCTGTATTAATTTAGCAGCTTTATAATATTGAATTCAGTTAGTTGCTACTAACTATCAATACAGTGTTTTGGAACTGTCGGTAGTTTCATAACTTGTCATCATCTGTATCAGGAGTCTGTTGTTTAGTTTGATGCACATTAAGGTTTATTTTTACAGGAATTTGTGCTTGTGTGTTAATTTATGCACGATTGTTCCCGAGCGCGTCATGTGATCAAGCTCGCGGATGCGAGCGAAACGCGTCATGGTGGACACTATGTCCGATGGATTGTAATGGACTCACATTTGCCTTTGCTTGATTAAAAGAAGTCTTGCACCGATTCTGGATTCCGGCTTTTGTTTAATGACGTGAGCATATCGTAGAGGTCCCAGCCAGCGTTCTTCCCGCCTGTTGGCTGTCAGTCAGGCGGTGCTGGATTGGTTTAGTGCTATTGCGGAAGCCGGGGCAGACTGACTCCGGACTCTGGGACCCTCCCGCTTTGAAGAGGCACGACCTATGTCAGTCATCTGCGTTTTTTCAAAGCGCATCGTGCACAACCCCTGAAGGAGTAAGCCGTTGTTGTGCCCCCCTACGGACTTGTCAATCTCACGGAGTAGCGACGTCTTCTCGCTCCAACACTGACAGGGAGCCGGTGTTTCACACGTAGTCGGAGGACTGGTGGGATCGGCGGTTACCCATGCGGTAAGAGCTAGTGCGTGCTACAGTGTTTATTTAATGACTAAGTAGGGTGCGGGATTCATTGCTCTATTTCTATTTTTGTGAACATTATTACGGAACTTTAATCTAATTTATACTATTCGGATCGGTACAGACACAAGCGAGGTGATCCTTTAACATTTAAATATGACAACCAATGATGCACTTCGGGATAGAGAGGCAGCTGCGGAGGCACTCTTTTTGAACCTACCTAACGTTCATCCAACAATATCATCAACCAATGGTGAACCTGTGAATCAAGACTTGAGGTCACTCTTGAAATTACTGGAAAAGCTCCTCAGAAATGAACTCACTAAGTGGTGGGAAAAGAAAAGTTTAGAAAAGTACAGAGATGTCAATCGGGTACCTAGAGGATTGCGAGTCCTGATTGCTCCGACTTTTGAGAATCCCAATCCAGCTATGCTAAAGGAATGGGCTGATAATAATTTACAGGCCTCCATGAATATGGTTTTGATTTTAATTAAATACGCCGAGATTGATAGAGAAGCAATAATTTTCGAAATTGAACGTGTCAATAAATTACTGGACGCAATCAATGATAAAGACTCTGTCGCCAAAGGTCGGGCTGAAATCGATATCCGCATCAAAAAACATGAGGAAACTATTAAGACTCGTAAAGCTTTCAAATTTGCCCGTGATCTCAATGACTATGCTACTGGGCGCATTTTTACATTTTCTAAAAAATTTGATAATTACAAGAGACAAGCACTCTCAACCCAGAAACCCATGGTAGAATCTGAGAAAGTGGGGGGAGCTGCATCGTCCAACACCATCTCAGATATCGAATCCCTCACCTCAGATGGAGACTCTGACGACACGGGTCCAAACTCTCTACCTAGTTTGGCTACATCTATCAATCCAATAACACCAGCGGAGGAGCTGAATTTTATCAGAGAGGATCGGAGACAAACCTTGCGACCGAGACAGCCTCCTATGAAGCAAGGGCAATCAGAACACGCCGCAATCGGAGTAGGAGGGAGAGGCGGAATAAATACCGCAAGAGGTTTCAACAGAGGGTACAGGGGAAAGAAATGGAGAAATCAGCAATCATTCCAAACCAAACAGTAATTAATTTGACTCAAGAAAAACTTACCAATGCTGAAATCCAAATTCTTAGTTTAGGACTTTCTTACTGTCCTACCAACAACTTTTCTTACAATCATACCAGAATTGATCTTTACAAGTTTGTTAGAAAAATCAAACTCAGAAAATTCTTTCAATTGAATAAAAAAGTCCCTGGACCCAAAATCACTCCTGTGAACAGAATAGCCGGCGAGCCTCTAAAGGTCAATGACGTTCCATTGCTTCAAACAATCTTTCACCTCTCTGATTCTGACTCTACAAATGATGAAACTATGGCGACTCAAGATCAACTGCTTGACATGGGCATCATTAGTAACCAACCTGCCCCGAGTCCTTTTCGCCCACCGTCCACTTTTTTACCTCTCATGCCAAAAGATGCTATTGACATTTTTAGTGAGAAAGTTATCGAAGAGCTAAAACAACTAAATAGAGGTATTAATTCTAGAACTAGAAGCCATAATTTCAAGAGTGCTCAATACTTTACTTTGATCAACAAATTGAAGCAAAAATGTGATATTATAATCAACAAGGCAGATAAGGGTGGCAATGTTGTCCTCTGGCACAAGGATCAATACTGTGCAGAAGCGATGCGTCATTTAAGTGATGTTACCTGCTATCGCAAATCCTCACGCCAAGAGTTGCGACTTGTCCAAGAAACTATTACCAAACATCTATCACAATGGAAAAGACAAGGTTTATTAACCAAGGATGAATTTACTTATTTAAAAGTAGACTTTCCAGTAATTCCTGTCTTATATTTTCTGCCTAAAGTCCACAAAAACCTTGATCCTGTGCCCGGGAGACCGATAATATCAGCGCAGAAAAGTCTACTTGAAAAGATGTCCAAGTATGTGGATTATTTTCTTCAGCCCTTTGTTTTTGCCCTTCCTTCTTTTATCAAAGACACTCCTGACTTTCTTAACAAAATCAAGAATATTGCATGGGAGCCAGATTACTTGCTAGTTGTGATGGATATTGAATCCTTATATACTAGTATCAACCACGCAGATGGTTTAGCAGCAGTGCAGTATTTTCTCGCGCAAAGGGACATTATTATGTGTGACCATAACAAAATGTTGTTAAAGATGATCGAACTATGCCTCTGCAATAATTTCTTTTTGTTTGGTACTGAGGTGTACCAGCAGCTGCGAGGTGTGGCTATGGGGGCCTGCTTCTCCCCCAGCTACTCATGTTTACATGTGGGCTGGTGGGAGGAGCATGTCCTCAGATTACACATTCAAGCCACATGGTCTGCAAATGTGATGTACTTCTGGCGTTACATAGATGACATTTGTATGATTTGGAAGGGTGACAGAACCAGTGCACTGAAATTTGTTGATTTCATTAATGTCAATAACCTAAATCTTAAATTCACTGCTACCATTGACAATTTTAAAGTGGAATTTTTGGATATGATTCTTTACGTTAGCAATGGCCAACTTCATACCAAATTGCATCGGAAAACCACTGCAGGGAATTCCATTCTTCATGCGGATAGTGCTCATCCCCACCACACTATTCGCAGTATTCCCTATAGCGAATTCCTCAGGATTCGCAGAATCTGTAGTGAGGAATCAGAATGCCAAACTTGCCAATCAGAAGCCTATGCTCGTTTCCTCACTCGTGGTTATTCCAAAACAATTTTGGACTCTGCACTCACTAAGTCTAATCTCTTACCTAGGGTAGATCTCCTCACCGTTAAAAAAGCACAAGTGACACCTTCTTCACCATCTAACAGTGAGGCTGACTTAACCAATATCAGATTTGTTACCACCTATAGTCAGCAAGACAAACAAATTCGCAAAATGATTTATACACAGTGGCCTATTGTGCTCACTGACATGACACTTAAACCTATTTTGCCAGAGTTGCCTGCGATCACTTTTAGACGGGCCCCTTCTATGAGGGATGCTCTTGTCAAATCCAGCCCTGAAGTCTCCCTCAAAAAAACTTGGTTGACCAAAAAAGGTTTTTATAAATGCAACTCCTGTCGTGCATGCACTTTTGCCACTAATAGCATTGAATACACTACTGCATTCGACAATAAGAAAGTACCTATCCGCGACTATCTTACATGTCGTACAGAGTTTGCGATTTACAAACTACGTTGTACTTGTGGCCTTGAGTACATTGGAAGCACGAAGCTCCCTGTACACAAATGGATTCTACAGCATGTCAGGGCTATAGTCAATTCAGACCCAAACTATCCTGTGGCGAGACATTTTAAATTGGTCCACGATAACAAACTTAAGGATCTAGAATACACTGTGTTAGGGGCTGTGCCAAATTCAGTGAGAGGAGGCAATCGTGAGAAAACACTCCGCCAATTAGAGACCCACTTTATCATGTCCCTCGACACTAAGATGCCTTATGGCCTTAACAATAGTGAGGATTTACACAATTTTCTTTAATATGCCTCACTTTAGTCTACCCCATCTGGACTACTGCCCTGTCCTGCTGTTATCATGCTGTAGTCATTTTAAATCCACTTGTGCTAACTGTGTCATTCATTTTATTCATTTTTTATCTACCCTTTGTATCTTACTGAGAGCTGTGCCTTTGTACTATGTGTTTGGCTCTTAAGATCAACCTCCGTATATTGTTCAGGCCTGAACAAATTTTGCTTACTGCCTCTTTTTAATCACAGTAGCTATCAGCTTTTTATATGTAGCACATTGCACTTTTGTTGACTCCTTGATGGTCTTTTTCTTGCCAGTTTGATAGACTTGACAGTTTCTTTCGAGAGAATTATTTCTCTGTATTGCTGCTTCTATACTTATTTCTCAGATTGGCAATGTTTATCTTTAGTACTGTATATGTCATGATTATAAGTATACCATCTCGATATTCTCTCATGTTATAAGAATTTTTATCTGTCATCTTTTTAACATTCTGCTCATTTGCACTGTGTTTTAGAATCATTATTGTTAAGTTTATTGCTATATGTCAATTGTTACTGCCATCATGTTCATATTTATGTCCCTTTGGCACTAGGCACTTGCCTTTGACTAAGCGGTATTTGCACATTTATTCTGATTTTTGGCACTGGCCAAGGACTCAGCGATATTTGCACAATATTTGATGATTCGTTGCACTTGCATTTTTTGCACTCAAAACAGTAACTTTGCTGTTTTGACTACATCTCTGATGAAATTTACCAATGAGTTTTTAAGGTATTTTTTTAATATACTATTTATCATATGTACATAATATTTGCCATTATCATCTGTATTAATTTAGCAGCTTTATAATATTGAATTCAGTTAGTTGCTACTAACTATCAATACAGTGTTTTGGAACTGTCGGTAGTTTCATAACTTGTCATCATCTGTATCAGGAGTCTGTTGTTTAGTTTGATGCACATTAAGGTTTATTTTTACAGGAATTTGTGCTTGTGTGTTAATTTATGCACGATTGTTCCCGAGCGCGTCATGTGATCAAGCTCGCGGATGCGAGCGAAACGCGTCATGGTGGACACTATGTCCGATGGATTGTAATGGACTCACATTTGCCTTTGCTTGATTAAAAGAAGTCTTGCACCGATTCTGGATTCCTGCTTTTGTTTAATGACGTGAGCATATCGTAGAGGTCCCAGCCAGCGTTCTTCCCGCCTGTTGGCTGTCAGTCAGGCGGTGCTGGATTGGTTTAGTGATATATATATATATATATATATATATATATATATATATATATATATATATATATATATATATATATATATATATATATATATATATATATATATATATATATATATATTCACTGAAAAAACCATAGGTTTCAGGCATGTTATAGTTAGAAATTAGCATTTAAAAAACCTTTGAAATTCACTGAAAAAACCATAGGTTTCAGGCACGTTATAGTTAGAAATTAGCATTTAAAAAAGCATAGAAATTCACTAAAAAAAACATAGGTTTCAGGGGCGTTATAGTTAGTTAAACATTTCACTCGTACAAAGCCAGTGAAATACCCCCGTTATAATTAGTTCAGCTAACTATAACTCGCGCCCCCGCAATGCACTGATGATGACGTCAGATATTAAATGACTCATGACATGGTCAGTGACATCACTGATGACATCACTGATGACATCTCAAATGACATCACCGATGACATCACTGATGACATCATCCATGTGATAATTTCATGCATCTTCTCACACCCTAATATAACTTTTGATACACCCACTCTAAATTACAGACTGCCATTCTCAAAACCATAGACACTCCAACACCAATAACTACACACCCACTCACTGATTCTTAAGTCTACACACACATCCACTCACTCACCCGTACAGTCACTCAGTAAAGGACTATCATATGCACTCATACACCTATATAGACACTCACACACCACCACTCATCCATAGAGGTACTCACACACCTAGTCAGTCATGCAAATAATTAATAACACTCCCACTTACTCACCCCAGTTATACACACACCAGCTCACTTACTCATACAAATACTAGCACATTCTTACGCTCTTATACAATCACTGATACAAGCACACACTCATCCATACAGCCACTCTCACAATCACACACTCTCACTTATAGCCATTTATATACTTTAACACACATATATACTGCCTTTTCACATATTTAGTTACTCACACATGTACCACTGAGATATACATTCACTCACTAACACACCCATACACACACTCACCCACCCATACAATCCATCACAGATGCACTCTTGAAACCATGCACCCAGTGAATCACCCACTCACACATCTATGCACAGAGTCACACACACCCCACCCACACAAACACTCAGGCACCCATACAGATACTCAGACAACCAATCAATAACTCATATAGACACTCATGTAGCTATTCACAAACCCATGTAGCTGCTTACACACCAACAGACAGACGGATACAGACATTCACACAGTTTAGTCACTAACCCATGCATTCAGTAAGATATGTTTAAACACTCACTTATAGAGTCAGTCAAGCACCTACTAAATCATCCATTCAGACACATATAAACCCACTCATTCTTCAATACGCCTTTCCCTATATATATTAAACATATGTAAACTTTACAGAAACACACAGTCACTGGATGATATCATCAGTGATGTCATCAGCGATGTCATTTGAGATGTCATCAGTGATGTCATCAGTGATGTCACTGATCATGTCATTTGTGATGTAATATGTAACGTCATCAGCAGTGCATTGCGGGGGCGTGAATTATAGTTAGCTGAACTAACTATAACGGGGGAATTTCACTGGTTTTGTACAAGTGAAATGTCTATCTATAACGCACCTGTTTTTTTCAGTGAATTTCTAAGGTTTTTTAAATGCTAATTTCTAACTATAATGTGCCTGAAACCTATGTTTTTTTCAGTGAATATATATATATATATATATATATATATATATATATATATATATACACACACACACATACTAACACACACGCAATTACATTTCTTCAATCATTCTTCTTCTTGCTTGATTACTCGACCTCATCTGGTTACTCGAACCTGGGAGCTGTCATCTTCACTGTTAGATATCTTCAATTACAGTCACTGGGTTCTCATGCTCAGTCTTTCTTTCACCATCTGGATCAGAAGACTGATTAATCAAATGCCAAACGTGAGAAGTCTCTGGTAACAGACTTCGCCGGATGCTGGCCCGTCGCTATATGTCTCTTGGTGGACACAATATAGAAAGGTGCACCATTATATAGAGCACGGTTGCTCATAGTACAGCCCGCGGGCTGCCAGCGGCCCGGCAAGCCTTACTTGGCGGCCCGCGGACCCTGCAGACATCCTACCTGTGTTTAAAAAAAAAAATTAAATATTGTTAGCAAACACTGCCGGGTGCAGCAGCCCGGACTCTGAGACTCTGTTCAGTGGGGACCGGGGGATTCCAGTGATTGTCAAAGTGGAGATGCAGGGGCCTAAGAGGTGAAATACAACAAAGCTTTATTAACATGTAAATGGTCTTTTAAAGACTTGTGAAGTACTCGGGTGCGGCTGTGTGTGTGCGCTGGAAAGCTGTCTCAGCCCCGGCTGAGGGCTGACACACACACGGGTGAGGTGACAGAGTTTGGAGGTAGGGAGAGGGAGGCAGAGGGAGAGGGAGGGAGACAGAGGTTGACAGAGGGTGACAGAGAGAGGGAGACAGAGAGGCGCAGTCTGGGGGAGACTGACAGAGGGAGACAGAGGGAGGGATGCAGAGGCAGGGAGACAGAGAGGGAGACGGAGGGAGGGAGACGGAGGGTGACAGAGGGAGGGAGGGAGAGGGAGACAGAGGGAGAGAGACAGAGGGAGGGAGACAGACGGAGGGAGAGAGACAGGGAGAGAGAGACGGAGGGAGGGAGGGAGACGGAGGGAGGGAGATGGAGGGAGGGAGATGGAGGGAGGGAGACAGAGAGGGAGACAGAGAGGGAGACAGAGAGGAAGACAGGGAGAGAGACAGAGGGAGGGAGACAGGGAGAGGGAGGGAGACAGAGGTAGGGAGACAGAGGGAGGGAGAGATAGAGAGAGGGAGGAGGGAGACAGAGGGAGGAGGGCGACCGAGGAGGAGGGCGATGGAGGGAGGGCGACGGAGGGAGGGCGACGGAGGGAGAGAGACAGAGGGAGAGAGACAGAGGGAGAGAGACAGACGGAGAGGGAGGGAGACAGGGAGAGGGAGGGAGACAGAGGGAGGGAGAGAGACAGGGAGAGAGATGGGGAGAGATAGAGGGAGGGAGACGGAGGGAGGGAGACAGAGGGAGGGAGGGAGATGGAGGGAGGGAGATGGAGGGAGACAGAGGGAGACAGAGGGAGACAGAGGGTGACAGAGGGAGGAGGGAGAGGGAAGGAGGGAGGGAGATGGAGGGAGGGAGGGAGACAGAGGGAGACAGGGAGGGAGGGAGGGAGACGGAGGGAGGGAGGGAGACAGAGCGTGTGAGACAGAGGGAGAGAGGCAGAGGGAGAGGGAGGGAGAGGGAGGGAGAGAGAGGGAGAGAGACAGAGGGAGAAGGAGGGAGACAGAGAGAGGGAGTGAGACAGGGAGACAGAGAGGGAGACAGAGAGGGAGGAGGGAGACACAGGGAGGAGGGAGACAGAGGCAGGAGGGAGACAGATTGAGGAGGGAGACAGAGGGAGGAGGGAGACAGAGGGAGGAGGGCGACGGAGGGAGGCTGACGGAGGGAGGCCGACAGAGGGAGGGAGACTGGGAGGGAGAGGGAGGGAGGGAGATGGAGGGGGAGGGAGGGGGAGAGAGGGAGGGAGAGGGAGGGTGAGTGGGAGGGAGAGGGAGGGGGAAGGGGAGGGAGAGGGGAGGGAGAGGGAGAGAGAGAGAGAGAGAGAGAGAGATGTGTGTATGCCGGGTCTGGTGGCTCAGTGGACAAAGGCGTCTGCTGCAGGGACCTGTGTTCAACCTCATGGTCACAATTGTTTTTGCTTTAGCCCCGCCCCTCCCCCTCTGACCCCGCCCCCACCGGTACAGCCCTCGGCCACAAACCACACTGTAAATTTGGCCCCCGAGGGAAAGTTTGTAAGTACCCATGATATAGAGCATCAGATTTTCTCCTTCACAGTTGGTGGGTGATCACTAGATGTCCTTTCTTAATCTTAAATTCAATGTTCTTTGCATGTTGCCTCTTGTCAGCATAGGCTTTCATCTTATCTTTATTAAGCAAGTCCTTCTTTCGAGTTGCATTAGCACCTCGTTCTGTTTTGTTAGTCCATTGAGGTAACTTTGTTGTCTTTGCTCCCACGAACATCAAAGTTTCAGGACTTTCACCTCTGGTCATGAGGTGTTGAATGAGAGGCTTGGAGGGTAAAATACAACACAGTTTTCAAACTGAACTTCTCAAGATTTCCATGCTGTACTGCGTTATTTAGTGTACTCATAAAATGTTCAACAAGATTGTTGGCCTGCAGCCACAAAGGTGAACTATTCTGATGCTTTATGTTCAGATGCTCCAGAAAAATCTTGAATTATCTACTATTGAATGGTGGGCCATTATCAGACTTCAAATGGCCAGAATGCTCCATCAAGTCTCTCAATGACTCTCTCACGATGTTAGGATGAGAGATCTTCTAATAATGGAAATCAAGAGCAGTCATTGATAAATACCATCAAATGATTTTCATTGTTGAGTGTGTAGAAGTAGACCTCACCAGGGCCTACCGGTGCTAGGGGTTTGCCCTTCTTTGCGCACTAGTCCTCAGACCAATAAAGAGAGATTGGCACGGAGTACCCTCAGGCCACTGTACAAGACAGTCTAATGAATACAGAGAACAGGGGCCTTTTATACCCACACAGGGGCTCAAAAGGAGGCGGTACAAGTACACATAAGAAGAGTTACACACATAGATGGTCATACAGAAAATGCACAGTCAACAAGTAGGAGGAGTAATGAGTTGCTGACATCAGTTAGAACAGCCTGACAGTTACAGTCTAAGGCAGGTGCACGAGCAGCTACAGACTCTTCTGAGCATGTGCAAGGCTCTGGCTCAGTGCTGAAAGAGTTAACTATATCACATGACACAAGCAGAATACAAGGGCAGTCAACAGTGAAGAGGGAGAAAGCACATGGTGAGCACATGGCTAACTAAATTGGCTGCCACAAACAAAATGGCTTCAGCCAATGCTTACAGCCATGGCGGCTAGTTTCCACAAGTGGACCAAAGAAATTGATAGCTATTCTCTCCCATGCATGTTTAGGGGGTTCTGACATGGTAAGAGTATGTTGAGTGATGTTCGTAAAGAGGAACTTACATAAATGACAGGCCTTGAGTTCCTTTTTAACCCTCTAATCTAAATATGGAAATCAGACTCGATCTTGGAGAGCTCTCTTGGTGGCAAGAATACTACGATGTCCTTTGTGAGACACTTAAATTATCTTCTGAATTATACTCTCTGGAATTAAGATTCTCGACCCTTACAGTATAACTCCTTCCTGAGTCATCTTTGATGTTATTGTACTTTTGGTATTCACCATCACTGGTGAGGGGTTGAGCATGTCAGTTTCATGACTGATGTGTAGTTCTTTCAACTTCAGGGTATCACTATCATGGCTCATGTCAATGATGATCTGGGCTAACAACATGGCAGCTGGCGTATTTGACCATAAAATGAAATTAATGTAGACTTCAGCCATCTTGGATGGAGTACCTTGACCTTGTATAGGCACCTTGGAAATGTAGTCAGCAGCGTTTTGATCCTTCCTTGGATGATGGACAATGGTGTAATCATAAACTTGCAATCAGAGTCCCCAACGTTCAATGCAATGCTTGAGATAGTCAATAAAGCTTGATGATCAGTTACCAGGGTAAAATGCTTTCTCTCAGGAATACATGAAAATGTTCACAAGTCCATACCACAGTCAAACTTTCTTTCTCGGTTGAGAGCAAGCACGTTCCGTTTGGGACAAACATTGACTGGCATATGCCACAATATGTCTTTGAGCATGTTGTGTTCACTGTGCTGTGCCAGAATAGTGTCTAACCCAATGGAGCTAGCATCAACAACAACCTGTGTGTCAAGCTGTGGAGTGAAATAGGCCATTTCATTTGCAGTTCCAAAGGCTTGTTTGATTTTCTTGAAACTTTTCTCTCAGTCCTGTGCCCACTTGAATGAAAAAATGTTCTTCATTCACTATTGTATGGGAGTTCTTATGGTGGCAAAGTCTGGTATGTATCTTCAACATTAACTGGCCCTGCCAAGAAATGAATGTGTCATAGAAACATCTTGTGGGGGATCAGCATTAGACACCACTTGTACGTTATCAGGATCAAGAGCCACAACCCCATCAGAAATGATATGGCCAAAGAATTTTAATTCAGATTTGTGGAACTCACACTTGTCTGCATTCAAAGTCAGACCTGCATCAGTCAGCTAGCAACATACTTAGGTGAGAGCTTTATCATGCGACTTTTGTGTAGCTCCGAAAATCAATATTTCATCACTATAGTTGAATGCATTCACAATCGGATGTGTGACACGTTGAATGGCATTTTGGAAAAGTTCTGCAGCCAATGACACACCAAAACTGAGTCTTTTATATAAAAAAAGAACTACATGTATTGAACAGGTTGTAATATACCTGTAATCTTCTTTGAGTTCCAACTGATAATACCCTTTATTTAAATCAAGGCGAGAGAAAATCTTTGCACCATTTAGTTGCTTTATCATTTAGCAATCAATGGACTTGGATGTTGTTCGCATTCAATTGCCTTGTTAACTTAGCGCTTATAAATGCCACTGCTTAAAGCTCTTACTGTGTCTTTTTTTGGGCACTGTCTTGTAGTTCCTATAAACCTATACAGTATCTGCATGTCCAGCCTGTCCAACATGCACTCTTTTCTCTGAGCTGAACAGTGGCGTGGCACATTTCTTCACTTTCACTGGATACTGAGGCAGACGAACTGCTTGACAATGATTTAGATGACAATCGACTTCATTCAGTGTCAATTTGCCTCAATTTATGTCGCCGCTTGGCCTTTTGGGGTTGCGTCAAACATTTACTCTGGAATGTTCTGACAGCTATTTTATATTTGCGCCGTGACTCACTTGCTTTTTTATTTCGCTTTACAAATGGTCACAAAATGGTTCTATTTCCCACACCCTTTACATATCTGTCCAATGGCAGGACATTTACCTTTATGTGGAAATGAAACTCCACATCTAAAACATAGCTTCGTTTTACATATCAACAGCACTTTGTGTCTTTCAGTCTTTTGATTTGATTTACTTTTTATGCTCATGACTGATTCACTTTGGGCACCTCCGGCCTACATGTCAGTGGCTTGTCTTTCAGCATGTTCCTCAGCTCTGGCAGCCATCAACACTCGCTCCAGACTAAGAGTTTCTCTCAGCATTCTTTAGCTGAATGAATCTGACAAGCATTCATCAATAACTCTAAGTCGATGGGTGATGAGCGTATCAATCTTCTCCACAAACTCATCGATGATTTCACCAACTTTTGGCATTCTTGACTGAAAACGTATCTTTCATAATCAATGTTTACTACTGGATTGAGCTTTAGATTCAGCTTTCCCTTAATCTGACAATATGTCGTTTCTTCATCAGTTCACAGCATTTTCCTTAAGACTTCTTTCACACCATCACCAACAAGAGTTTTTAGATACTTGATAATCTTTTTGTTATCAGTCTCTTCAAGTGCATCAATTAAATCATCAAATGTCTCTATCCGCACAGACCATCTGTCGCCATGATTTTGCTTTTTGGCAGTATTGAAAGGTGGTGGTGGTTTCAGGAATGCAGCAGCATTGTAGACCAGTGTGGAACTTAATGACACCACAGGTGGATCCCTGTGACTTGTTTTAGACAACTCATCTGTAAGACCTTGCAATGTGCTGGCCCCAGAATCATCTTTAATGATAGCTAGAAACATGACTTTCTTTGCAGCTATCTGAAAATGTTCATTATTCCAAGAGTCGCTCTAGCCTCCTTTTTTTCCAAAGATCTTTAAAGTTGTTCTGAGCCCCACTTGGCAACTTTGTGAGTGAGCTGCTTTGGGTATGGACAGATCGATATGCAAAACCCTGAACACTTCTCCTTGAGCCACCTTCACTGAGTGTGGTAGTATGAAGACTCTCTCCCAGGCATTCAGTAAGTCATTATTTTCTTTTTGTCTAAATGTCAATTTGCTTTTTGGAACACCTAGTTGAGCTCCACCTTGCAGCACATCTGTTCGTAGTGTTATTTTATAGGTTATGATTATCAGAGGCTGTACTTCGCAAACCAGGTTGAATCCACTTTCACCATTAACACTCTATATAATGTACAACTTTATCTTATGTGGTAGTGCAGTACCTTTATGTATGGCTTGACCCTTAGTTTCTTGTCTTGATCATCAACATGTACATTTTTGCCATGCTTCTGTAGTCTTTATGTGCTTTACCGCAGCTGAAGTTGTACTTCGACTCCATGTGCATGAAGTGTATGGCTCAGGTTCCAAATATCAGGTATGAAGTTTCCCTCTATCTTTCACTCTCTGGTCGTAGATAATGTAACATATCTGATCACAGTTGAACCCTTCAAAATAAATATATAAAAGGCACCCTTTCACTTATTTAGGTTCTGCAGAACCATGCCTTTGGTATAAAACCATTGAATCAGCAGTGAAGTTATATTCTTCAATGAAATATTTTTGATTATTTCAGGAATTACAAGAACAGAAAATTCGATTCAAAACAACATATATATATATATATATATATATATATATTCATTGAAAAAAATAGGTTTCAGGCACGTTATAGTTAGGAATTAGCATTTAAAAAGCCTTAGAAATTCACTGAAAAAACCATAGGTTTCATGGGCGTTATAGTTAGCTGGACTTTTCACTCTTACAAAACCATTGAAATTCGCCCGTTATAGTTAGTTCAGCTAACTATAACTCGCGCGCCCGCAATGCACTGCTGATGACGTCACATATTACATCACTCATGATATGGTCAGTGACATCACTCATGACATCACTGATGACATCTTAAAGTTTTTTGAGTATCAGTATCAGTGTCTGAGTGTCTGTATGGTTCGGTGGGGGGTATTACGTAGTGCATAGGTGCATGAATGAATGACTCACTGTTTGTATGTGTTGAAGACAGCCTGTGTGCAGGAATGTATGGGTGGATGAGTGTGTGCATGGGTGTGTTAGTGAGTGAATGACTGTATCAATAGTGTCTTTATGAGCAACTATATATGTTTTAAACTAGTATATGTGACTATTGGTGTATATAAGTGAGTATATGTGAGTGAAAGGTTGAAAGAGTTCCTGTATGAATAAGTATGTGTTTCTCTAAGTGAGTGTTTAAAAGACTAAGTATGTGTAAGTTTCTGTAGAAGTAAGTGTGGTGGTGTGTGTATAACTGTATATGCAAGTAAATGGATGTTTGATTATTTACTAGCATGAGTGACTATGTGTGTGAGTAACTCTATGGATGAGTGGCGTTGTGTAACAGGATGTATAGGTGTATGAGTACATATGATGAGTGAGTACATGTATGAGTGACTGTATAGGGCTGTTGGTGAATGAGTGGATGTGTATGTGGATATTAGAAATACTGAATAGGTTGTTGTAACTGGTATTGGTATGTCCATTGTTTTGAAAATTTTAGTTTCTATTTTTGAATGTGTGTATCAAAGGTTATATTAGGGGGAGAGGAGGTCTGCCACTCTATCACAAGGATGATGTCTTCAGTGATGTCATTTGAGATGTCATCAGTGATGTCATGAGTGATGTCACTGACCATGTCATGAGTGATGTAATATTTGACGTCATCAGCAGTGCATTGCGGGCGCGCGAGTTATAGTTAGCTGAACTAACTATAACGGGGGAATTTCAATAGGTTTGTACGAGTGAAAAGTCCAGCTAACTATAACGCCCATGAAACCTATGGTTTTTTCAGTGAATTTCTAAGGTTTTTTAAATGCTAATTCCTAACTATAACGTGCCTGAAACCTATGGTTTTTCAGTGAATTTCAAAGGTTTTTTAAATGCTAATTTCTAACTATGCCTACAGAGATAAGACATATGAAGAAAGAAGAAAAAACGCACAGAAAGAAAAAAAAGAAATGCAGAAAGAAGCAACAGAAGTCCTCAAAGACGAAGAAAAGTGCAGGAAGAATGATAACGTGCAGAAAGAACAAACAGAAGAGCAGAAAGAAGCCTTGTTGCAAAATCATCCTGTACCCTCAACTTTTTCAGACGGATACTGGTGGTAACTGAGTCTGACTAACCAGTCCTAGAGCCAGTGCTATGTTAAAAGACACTCAGAATACAGTGAAAACACCTACATACACTAGGGAACACTATGTGTTGGGGTCCCCCTGTGATTAGCATGACCTCCTCTGTAAGCCCCTAGTATATAATAGGGCAGGGGATTAAACTACCTCTTAAAACGCGCCACAGGGCGTGTTTGCACACGTCACCTCAGGCCCCGTCCCCTCCTTTCACCACTGTGTAAACACGCCCTGTGTCCGTTTTTAGTTGGGAGATTAAGTCCCCTTGAATTCTGAGGGTCCCTAGGATCCAACTGGAACACTAGGTACCTCCAGTAAGCGCCACAGAGCTGCGTTGTAGAGAGATGTAAAAAGGGGCACGGCCTAGTCCACCTCTCTGCAACGCAGAGCAGTGGCGCTTACTGGAAGCACCTGGTGGGCTAGTTGGCCCCCAGGGACCCTCAGGATTAAAGGGGAATTATTTCCCCAACTTAAAACGCGCCACAGAGCTTGTTTGCACACGTTAACTCAGGCCCTGTCCCCTCCCTTCACCACTGTGTAAACATGCCCTGTGGCCGTTTTTAGTTGGGAGATTAAGTTCATTTGAATCCTGAGGGTCCAACTAGTCCACTAGGTACCTCCAGTAAGCACCACAGAGCTGCGTTGCAGAGAGGTGTAAAAAGTGGCACGGCCTGGACCACCTCTCTGTAACGCAGCTCAGTGGTGCTTACTGGAAGCACCTGGTGGGCTAGTTGGCCCCCAGGGACCGTCGGGATTAAAGGGGAATTATTTCCCCAACTTAAAACGCGCCACAGAGCTTGTTTGCACACGTTAACTCTGGCCCCGTCCCCTCCCTTCACCACTGTGTAAACATGCCCTGTGGCCGTTTTTAGTTGGGAGATTAAGTTCATTTGAATCCTGAGGGTCCCTAGGGTCCAACTAGCCCACTAGGTACCTCCAGTAAGCACCACAGAGCTGCGTTGCAGAGAGGTGTAAAAAGTGACACGGCCTGGACCACCTCTCTGTAACGCAGCTCAGTGGTGCTTTCTGGAAGCACCTAGTGGGCTAGTTAGCCCCCAGGGGCCCTCAGGATTGAAGGGGAATTATTTCCCCAACTTAAATTGCGCCACAGGGCGTGTTTGCACACGTCACCTCTGGCCCCGCCCCCTCCCTTCCCCACTGTGTAAACACACCCTGTGGCCTTTTTTTAAGTTGGGAGATTTAGTTCCCTTGAATCCTGAGGGTCCCTAGGGGCAAAATAACCCACTAGGTACGTCCAGTAAGCGCCATTGCAGAGAGGTGTAAAAAGGGGCACGGCCTGCACCACCTCTCTGCAACACAGAGCAGTGGCGCTTACTGGAAGCACCTGGTGGGCTAGTTGGCCCCCAGGGTCCCTCAGGATTGAAAGGGAATTATTTCCCCAAATAAAACGCGGCAAAGAGCGTGTTTGCACACGTCACCTCAGGCCCAGTCCCCTCCCTTCACCACTGTGTAAATGCGCCCTGTGGCCGTCCTAATTTAAGAGATTAAGTCCCCTTGAATCCTGAGGATCCCTAGGGTCAAACTAGCCCACTAGGTACCACAGAGCTGCGTTGCGTAGAGGTGTAAAAAGGGGCGTGGCCTCAGAACACCTGTCTGCAACGCAGCTCCCTGGCGCATACTGGAGATACCTGTTGGGCTAGTTGGCCCTGAGAGACCCTCAGTATTGAAGGGGAATTAATTCACCAGCTGACAACTGGCCAGGGGGTGCGTTTGCAGTGTGCTGCAAGGAGGGGGCGTGGCCTCCGGCACGATGCCGGTCTTTCATTTATTTAATTTTTTAAAGAAGGAGGGCTGTGTGGCCCCCCTTCTTTTTCTAATGTATTGGCCCTGGGGACCCCATCCCCCAGGGCCTGCACCATAATTTTTTTTGTTGAAAAAATTAATTTGGCCCTCCCAAGGCCTTAATCGGCCCCGGGGACCCCAACCCCCGGGTCATGGCCTTTTAAAAAAAAAAATCTTTAGGAGGGGGGCTGCGTTGCCCCCCTCCTCAGGCCACTTATGGCCCTGGGGACCCCGTCCCATGGGGCCGCCCTTTGTTTTTTTTAAATATATTTATAGAAACACCTAGGTCATGCTGGACAAACCGTATGTACCTATCACCATGTCGATTTGCGTTATATTCATTAAAAGGCGACTATGCATACAATGAATCCACGTGAAATGTATTTACACCACTACTGAAGCTCTGACGTGTCTGACGCCCTACCGTGCCTAATCCCGGCGCCCCCGCTGGTGGGTACTCTCCTAGTAGACACCCTTGTCGTTTATTCATACAAACATGGGTAGCTATTGACAGGCACATTTAATACACACGCACACCAAGCCATTCAAAGGGGATTCGACAGAAATTCGACCAAACTATGCAAGAAACCCCCCTCACGGTTAATAAAACACACATCCACCGCCGGATGTGTAATACTTTTTATTTTACTCTCTGGAAAGGAGACAAACCTCACTTGAGAGTCACAGCGTGCTCCTGGCTGAGCCCAATGCTGTGTTACACCCACCAGTGCCCGCCGAGTGCCACACACCTCTGTGTTGTATTCCACCAGCTAGTGCATATGCTATGACACTCTCTAGCCCATGTGCACTGTAACAACACCCCGTGAATATGTCATGCCACACTTGCCTTCGCACGGGTTATATTGCCCCATCTAACGTGCCTTCCTCGATGCCTATGTTATAACGCACAGCGCTATGCCATACATATTACAATCTGGGATCCATATCTTTGTCACAGTGCATATGCAATGTTACACTCCCCAGCACATATTTTATATTACAACTTTAGAGACTAGTTAGGTTACACAACACTGCCCTGGGCATATTACACTCCAAGGCGCATATCGCATAGCACGCGCTAGTGCCTGTGCTATCTCGCGCTCTCCAATGAATCTGTCATTGCGCACAATGTATTGCATATTATATTTCACGCCCCGGTTTATCTTATAAACCACTTTTTGGTGCATAGTTTATACCATATACTATATCTAGTTTTCATTTTCAATTGTGCTCTCAGGACTATCTTCTATATAACACTGCGTCCACCTACCCTTTTCACAGGCATTACATTTTGCGATGGGGGTGGAGGGTCAGGGGGTGTTTCTGCCAAGTGAGCCCGGGGTCACAGTCACAAACGTCCTCTTCTTCCTGAATAAAAGTGAGATTATGCTGCATACTTGTTCATATTGTAAGTAGTTCGCACAGACACACATTTTAAACACAATAAAGTTCCTAATACCCACCTTCTCTGAACAGTTAGCTTGCTGCCCCATCCACCTCCTCCCTATCCTCTGTTGTCTGAATCCATGGACTAGCCTCCTCCCTCCTGCCATGTATGGTCTGATGTGCTGCCACTGCCCTCCATTTAGCATGATGTACCAGTCCACTCCTCCTGCCCTCCATTGCCCAATTCTATAGCCCACCATTGACCTCCTGCTTAGCCTTTGTGCTTAGCTTGCTGCCCCTATTCTCCTTCCCCCTGCCCTCTGATGTCTTTGTGCATGCCCCTGCTCCATCCTTTTTGCCCACCATGTTCCATGGACCTGCCACTCCTATCTACTCTGAGTGTTCTGTTGAGCTGCCAATCCCCTCCCACCTGCCTAGCATTGTTAGATGACTGTAACCTGTCCCTGCCACTTCCACCCTGCCTGCCCACATGCCATGCCCCTATCCCCTTCCTCCTGTCCTCCATGGTCCATTTTACTGCCACACCCTTCTGCCCTCCCAGGTCTGTAGTGCTGCAACTGCTCTTCCTGCCTGTTCCGCACAGTCTGTTGTGAGGCACCTTCCCCTGTACGCTCTTGTTTGTGCCCAGGTCCTGACCCTCCCTTCTATCCTCCATGGTCCTTTGTGCATGCCCCTGCACCCTCCTTCTTGTCCATCATAGCCATTGTGCTGCCACTAACCCTACCGCTTGCCATGCATGGTCTTCTGTGCTGCCATGGTCCCTCCCACCTTCCCTGTGTGGTCCGCTAGCTGCCCCTGACCCCTCCCACCTTCCCTCCATGGTCTGTGTGTATGCCATCATAGTCTCATTGTTGCTCTCCATGGTGTGTCTTGTTTCTAGTGCCCATCCTGCCTGACGTTCATGGTCATCTTGCTGCCCCTGCCATGCCCCCTTGCCCCCAGCCCTCTGTTTCCATGTGCAGACCCTTATTCCCTCCCTCCTGGCTTGTCTGTTCCATTGTAATGCCCCTGATCCGTCCCTCCTGCCCTTTATGGTTTGTTATGCTGCAGCTTTCTCTCCTGTCTGTCCATTATGGTCAGTTAGCTACCATTGCCTCTTTCCCCTCTGTTCTCTGTTATCCATGTGCATGGTCCTGTCCCCTCCCTATTGCTTTCTATGGATTGTTGAGCTGCACTCCTGTCCCGCATGCCCTGTGTGGTGTATTGTGCTGCTGCAAACCCTGATGTCTGCCCTGTAGGGTCAGTTTGGTGCACCACTCCATGTCCCTCCTGTCCTCTGTTATCCGAGTCCATGTCCCTACCCCAATTCCTCCTGCCTACCATGATCCAATGTACCATACTTGCGAACATTTTGAACTTGGTAAGAGGGAGATTTTGAAAAATACTGGGGTATTGATTTTCCCCTTTGAGTTACATTGAAAAAGAGGAGATTGTAGACAGGAGACAGATCAAATAAAGCCCATTTGAGCTTAAAAACATTGGACGTTTCCTGGCTGAAACGGGTCTGTTGGCATGTATGGTTGTACTACCACTGCCTCTTCCTTCTGCCCACAATGGTCTATTATATTGCCACAGCCTCTCTTGCCAGTCCTGTATTGTTGGTTTGTTGCCCCTGCCCCCCTTTCCACTGCCCTCCATAGTCTGTTGTGCTGCCACTGCCCTTCATGCCTGCCCAGTGTGGTAAAATTGTTGCCTCTGCACTCTCCTACCTGCCTTCAATTTTCAGAGCCCGTGCCCCTGGCCTCTGCCTCTCAACAGTATCCCAATGAACAACTAGATTGCTAACATTCTATGGTTATTACAAAAGTGTGGAACGCCTGACGTCATCTTGATGTAATCAAAACTGTAATACCTAGAGCATTTCCTTTAGAAATTACATATATGAGAGGGTCTTATTTGCATCAAAATTATGGTTAGTGCTCTAAAAAACTAAAATGAGGACATATTTTCTGAGTTTTCAAATAGCGACAAAGAACTTTTAAATTTTTTGTAATCTTTATGTTTTTTTATCCAGTTGACCACTTGATTAAATGTTGCACCTAGGGGAGAGGATGTGATGTTACTTCCAGAGCTGCAGACTTTGCAACTGGGGAACCAGGTTGGAGTTTCTGCTTCAGCTCAACATTCTGTTATTCTGGTCAAATCACTTAATCTCCCCATGTCTACAACCAAAATGAATTTGATCTTGTGTGATGTAACCAATGCTCATGTAAAGCACTCCAATACCTGACAAGTCTGCACTATATAAAACTGAAAATACACAAAAAATAAGTGTTTTGCACACTTCTGTCATTGGGCTACATGTGGGCTACATCTGGGTGATATTTGGGCTCTTTTGTCTCTGGTGGCCATCTTGGGAGATTTATTTGTTATGAAGTTTCCTACTTTCCTCATTTACTGCAGTCTCCTCAGTAGGAAATAATTTCAGTTTAAGTGTTACCACTTTATTCCAATCAAGATGGCTTCAGGTGTGCCATACTTTTGTCATAAGTAAGACTGTTAGCGCTCTAGTTGTTCGTTAGAACACTCTGGGACATTCTGTTATGGGACTATACTTGGGCTACATCTGGGTGATATTTGGGCTACATTTGGGCTCTTTTGTCTCTGGTGGCCAATTTGGGAGACTTATTTGTTATGAAGTTTCCTAATTTCCTCATTTACTACAGTCTCCTCAGTAGGAAATACTTTCAGTTTTTTACTTTGATTCCATCAAGAAGGCATTCAGATGTGTCACACATTTGCCATAAATTCAGAATGTTAGCACTCTAGTTGCTTATTAGATCACTGTAGTAAAGCTACTGCTCACCAGGGAAGTCTGCTGCTGGTATTAAAAGTGCATGTTTCAGTCTGCATGTCAGAATTTGTTTATGAAATAGAAGAGGATTTGAGAAGTCAAAATGTGCCCTAATTTTTTCTTTCTGCAGCACTAATCATACTTTCTATGGCAAAATGAACCCCCTCATTTTGTTCCTTTTTAAACTAAATGTTTTAAGAGTTACCACTTTATTCCAATCAAGATGGCTTCAGGTGTGCAATACGTTTGTCATAAGTAGGACTGTTAGCGCTCTAGTTGTTCTTTAGAACACTCTGGGAAGTTGCAGTAGAACACAAAGAAATCAACTGACAGTCTCTGCCCTTGTTGGATGTACATGTTTTACTGAGAATGTCAGACTTCATTATCACATGACTGAGAAAGATAATGTGAATTTACAGAAAATATGCTCTCAGTTTAGCTTATAGATCACCTTCCAAACCTCTGTGGGAAAAGCATGAGAAAATAATTTTCTCTCAAACATGATTGATGATATCACAGCTGAAGGATTTTTCACATGGTAAAGTCACCTTAGAACACACCACAATTCCTAAAATGAGTATGGTACCATCAACAAATGATTTATAATGTAACTAAAGTCTTAAAACCTTCTATTAACTGCAATGCTTTTTAATGAGGTGCTATCATGTATATTGGTCCCATGATGGCTGCCAACACTTCTTGGATGAAGTACTGACAGCCAATCAGATCTCACGATGAGATGTGTGGTTAGGCTCTGCCCAGATATATATGTGATTTTGATTTTGATTTTCTCAGGAACTACTGAACGGATTTACACCATTTAAGCCAAAGGCACGAGTCTGAACTGAGGACTACCTCTTTGCCAAATTTGGTGTAATTACGTTCAGCAATTCGGGCTGTAGCTGCGTCAACAGGTCCTATGGGAAAATGCATGGGGAAAACGCGTTTAGGGACCCCCCTTTTTTCTCGGCCCCTGCTTGACGAATCACTGTGAAATTTTCAAGATAGGAGCGGACCGGAGCTGGCAAAAAGATTGGAAAATTTCGCGAAGATTCGTCAATCGGTGCCAACGTTATTCCAAATAGAATGTTGCGGATTTCCTATGGAAAATAGGTCCTAACTATAACTACCTACTGGCGACTGCCAGTAGGTAATATATATATATATATATATATATATATATATATATATATATATATATGTATTCACTGAAAAAACCATAGGTTTCACACATGTTATAGTTAGCTGTACATTTCACTCGTAAAAAACCAATGAAATTCCCCCGTTATAGTTAGTGCAGGCAACTATAACTCACGCGACCGCAATCCTCTGCTGATGCTAATACTGTATTTAGACACTTATTTTCCCATGTCTTCTTCCATTAAATTTTAGCTATACATATATTACAAATATTTTTTTTTCATAAAGACACATATGTCATCAGCAGAAGATTGCGGTCGCGTGAGTTATAGTTGCCTGCACTAACTATAAGGGGGGAATTTCATTGGTTTTTTTACGAGTGAAATGTACAGCTAACTATAACATGTGTGAAACCTATGGTTTTTTCAGTGAATTTGCAAGGTTTTTTAAATGCTAATTCCTAACTATAACGTGTGTGAAACCTATGGTTTTTTCAGTGAATTTGTACGTTTTTTTAAAAGCTAAGTTACTTTACGCCATTTGTGGCGTGCGCGCCCACTTAACGCAGTTCGTTCCGTGCGCGCACGGTGCGCTTCGCGCACCGCGTGCCCACGTTATGCTAGATGGGCCATGGACGCACGATGCGCTTCGCGCACCGTGCGCACATGGAGGTCATATGATGAGCATCGTTGTGACAGGTAAAATATATGTTTTGTTTATCTCAGATGAGCCATGCACAAAAGGTGCCCTTCGGGCACCTTTTGCACACGGGGTGGGGAGAATGTGGATATTTTTTTATTTTTTTTATTATTTCTTACCGTACGCGTACGGTAAGCGTAATCGGCGAAATTTTCGAAAAAATTCAAATTGCCTTTTTTCACTTGGGGGATCGTTGGGGACTCCCTCGACATGGCTAGGTGCTTGGGAGCTGTGTAAACAGCCCCTTTACATGATTTGCACTTTGTTTTTCAACCCCCTGTCAGAGTGCGAGAGAGAAAATGGCGGCCGCCGCTTCCTGGTTTCGACCGATTCGAATGTTTACTAAGATCTAAGGGCCAATCAGAATCACGCTCGCGCACGCCACCGTACGCGTACGGTAAGCGCACCGTAAGCGCACCGTACGCTGGCTCAGATATATATATTGATTTAAAGGCTATTTTCTCAGAATCTACTGAACAGATTTACACCAAACCTACAAAAGGCACTTCCTTGACCTGAGGACTACCTCTCTGCCAAATTTCAAGTAATTCAGTTCAGCCGTTCGGGCTGTAGCTCGGACTAAAGGTCCTATGGAAAAATGCATGGGAAAAACGCGTTTTGGGACCCCCCTTTTATCTCAGCCCCCGCTTGACGAATCCCCCCGAGACTTTCAGGGTAGGAGCGGAGCGTAGCGCCCCATTAGTTTTGAAAATTTCGCGAGGATTCGTCGACCGGCGCCAAAGTTATTCCAAATAGAATGTTACGGTTTTCCTATGGAAAGAGGGTCCTAACTATAACTACCTACTGGCGACCGCCAGTAGGTAATATATATATATATATATATATATATATATATATATATATATATATATTATCTACTGGCGGTCACCAGTAGATAGTTATAGTTACAACCTAGTTTCAATAGGAAATCTAAAAATTCGATTTTGAATAACTTTGGCGCCGGTTGACGAATTCTCGCGAAATTTTCAAAACAAATGGGGCGCTCCGTTCAGCTCCTACCCTGAAAGTCTCGGGGTGATTCGTCAAGCGGGGGCCGAGAAAAAGGGGGGGTCCCAAAATGCGTTTTCCCCATGCATTTTTCCATAGGACCTTTAGTCGAAGGTACAGCCCGAATGGCTGAACAGAATTACGTGAAATTTGGCAGAGAGGTAGCCACTTAAAAAACCATAGGTTTCACACATGTTATAGTCAGCTGGACATTTCACTCATAAAAAACCAATGAAATTCCCACGTTATAGTTAGTGCAGGCAACTATAACTCACGCGACCGCAATCCTCTGCTGATGACGTCAGATATTACATCACTGATGACATATGTGTCTTTCTGAAAAATAAATATTTGTAATATATGTATAGCTAAAGATTAATTGGAAGAAGACATGGGTAAATAAGTGTCTAAATACAGTGATGTAATATCTGACGTCATCAGCAGAGGATTGCGGTCGCGTGAGTTATAGTTGCCTGCACTAACTATAACGGGGGAATTTCATTGGTTTTTTACGAGTGAAATGTCCAGCTAACTATAACATGTGTGAAACCTATGGTTTTTTAAGTGAATATATATATTCACTTAAAAAACCATAGGTTTCATACATGTTATAGTTAGGTGGATATTTCACTCGTAAAAAACCAATGAAATTCCCCCGTTATAGTTAGTTCAGATAACTATAACTCGCGCGCCCGCAATGCCCTGCTGATGATGTCACATATTACATCACTCATGACATGGTCAGTGACATCACTCATGACATCACTGATGACATCATCCTTGTGATAGAGTGGCGGTCGCGCGAGATATAGTTATCTGAACTAACTATAACGGGGGAATTTCATTGGTTTTTTACGAGTGAAATATCGACATAACTATAACATGTGTGAAACCTATGGTTTTTTAAGTGAATTTGCAAGGTTTTTTAAATGCTAATTCCTAACTATAACGTGTATGAAACCTATGGTTTTTTCAGTGAATTTGTACGTTTTTTTAAATGCTAAGTTATGTATGTATTATTATTTTTTTATATATTTATTTTACAATAAACGACGTATTACATTTTTTTTTTTTTTTTTTGGTTTTACACCGTGCGCGATTTTTTAAAAAAAATTCTGCCTTCGGAGTCCTTCAGGGACCCCTGACAAAGGCTAGGGGGTCAGGAACTCTCTACCCTGCCCCCTTTTCACGTTCACCGCCTTCCTTTTTCACTCTCACACTGAAAACAAACAAAATGGCGGCCAACACTTCCTGATTTCGACCGATTCGAACGTTGACTAACATGTAACCACCAATCAGAATTACGCTCGCGCACGTTAGGGTGCTCACGCGGTGCTCAAACGGTGCGCGCACGGTGCGCGCATGGTACGCGCTTAGAGATATTTATATGCTTTTAAATGCTATTTTCTCAGGAACTACTGAACAGATTGACACCAGACCTGCAAAAGGCACTTCCCTGACCGGATGACTACCTCTCTGCCAAATTTCAAGTAATTCTGTTCAGCCGTTCGGGCTGTACCTTCGACTAAAGGTCCTATGGGAAAATGCATGGGGAAAACACGTTTTGGGACCCCCCTTTTTTCTCGGCCCCCACTTGACAAATTGCCCCGAGACTTTCCGGGTAGGAGCTGAGCGGAGCGCCCCATTAGTTTTGAAAATTTCGCGAGGATTCGTCAACCGGCGCCAAAGTTATTTAAAATAGAATTTTCAGATTTCCTATGGAAACACGGTCCTAACTATAACTATCTACTGGCGACTGCCAGTAGATAATATATATATATATATATATATATTACCTACTGGCGGTCGCCAGTAGGTAGTTATAGTTAGGACCACGTTTCCATAGGAAATCCGCAACATTCTATTTTGAATAACTTTGGCGTCGGTTGACGAATCCTCGCAAATTTTTCAAAATAGGTGGGGCGCTACGCTCCGCTCCTACCCTGAAAGTCTCGGGGGGATTCGTCAAGCGGGGGCTGAGATAAAAGGGGGGTCCCAAAACGCGTTTTTCCCATGCATTTTTCCATAGGACCTTTAGACAGGGCTACAGCCCGAACGGCTGAACAGAATTACGAGAAATTTGGCAGAGAGGTAGTCCTCAGGTCAAGGAAGTGCCTTTTGTAGGTTTGGTGTAAATCTGTTCAGTAGATTCTGAGAAAATAGCCTTTAAATCAATATATATATATGAGCCAGCTTACGGTGCGCTTACGGTACGCTTACCGTACGCGTACGGTGGCGTGCGCGAGCGCGATTCTGATTGGCTCTTAGATCTAAGTAAACATTTGAATCGGCCGAAATCAGGAAGCGGCGGCCGCCATTTTCTCTCTCGCACTGAGAGTGATTTTTAAAATATAAAGCCCAAAAACATGTAAAGGGGCTGTTTAGACAGCTCCCACACACATAGCCATGTTGAGGGAGTCCCCAAAGATCCCCCAAGGCCAAAAACGGAATTTTTATTTTTTCGGTAATTTCGCCGATTACGCTTACCGTACGTGTACGGTAAAAAATTAAAAAAAAAAAAAAAAATATCCACACTCTCTTCACCCCGTGTGCGAATGGTGCCCGAAGGGCACCATTTGTGCATTGCTTATAAAATATACAAAAAATTAAAATATTACCTTTCAAAACGAAGTGCATCATATGTCCTCCATGTGCGCACGGTGCGCGAAGCGCATCGTGCGTACATGGCCCATCTAGCGTAATCTTGGGCACGCGGTGCGCGTAGCGCACCGCGTGCCCACCGTGCGTGCACGGCACTAACTGCGTAAAGTGGGCGCGCGGTGCGCAAAGCGCACCGCGTGCTCACTGTGCGCGCACAGTGCGCGAAGCGCACCGTGCGCGCACGGAACGAACTGCGTTAAGTGGGCGCGCACGCCACGAATGGCGTAAAGTAACTTAGCATTTAAAAAAACTTACAAATTCACTGAAAAAACCATAGGTTTCACACACGTTATAGTTAGGAATTAGCCTTTAAAAAACCTTGCAAATTCACTGAAAAAACCATAGGTTTCACACATGTTATAGTTAGCGGAAATTTTACTGATAAAAAACCAATGAAATTCCCCCGTTATAGTTAGTGCAGGCAACTATAACTCACGCGACCGCAATCTTCTGCTGATGACATATGTGTCTTTATGAAAAAAAAATATTTGTAATATATGTATAGCTAAAAATGTATGGAAGAAGACATGGGCAAATAAGTGTCTAAATACAGTATTAGCATCAGCAGAGGATTGCGGTCGCGTGAGTTATAGTTGCCTGCACTAACTATAATGGGGGAATTTCATTGGTTTTTTATCAGTAAAATTTCCGCTAACTATAACATGTGTGAAACCTATGGTTTTTTCAGTGAATATATATATATATATATATATATATATATATATATATATATATATATATATATATATATATATATATTCACTGAAAAAACCAAAGGTTTCAGGGGCGTTATAGTTAGGAATTGGCATTCAAAAAACCTTAGAAATTCACTGAAAAAAACCATAGGTTTCTGGGGTGTTATAGTTAGCTGGACATTTCCCTCGTACAAAACACTAGAAATTCCCCTGTTATAGTTAGTTCAGCTAACTATAACTCGTGCCCCCGCAATGCACTTTTGATGACGTCACATATTACATCACTCATGACATGGTCAGTGACATCACTGATGACATCACTGATGACATCTCAACTGACATCACTGATGACATCACTGATGACATCATCCATGTGATAAATTACTGCATCTTCTCACACCCTAATTTAACCGTTGATACACGAACTCAAAATTTCAGACGTCCATTCTCAAAACCATAGATACTCCAATACCAATAACTAAATACCCACTTATTAACTCTTAGGTCTACATACACCTCCACTCATTCACATGTACAGTCACTCATACTTACAGTCACTCCGTACAAGACTATACACCTACATAGACACTCACACACCACCAATCATCCATAGAGGTACTGTCACACCTAGTCTGTCATGCAAATAATTAATCACACTCCCATTTACTCACCTATGCAGTTATACACACTCAAGTTCACTTACTCATAAAAATAGTACCACATTCTTATGCTCTTATACAATCATTGATACAAGCACACACTCATCCATACAGCCACTCTCACAATCACACACTCTCACATATACCCACTTATATACTCTTACACGCATATATACTGCCTTTCACATATGTAGTCAGTCACAAATGTACCACTGAGATATACATTCAATCCCTAACAAACCCATACATACACTCACTCAACCATACAGTTCACCACAGATGCACTCTTAAAACCATGCACCCATAGAATCATCCACTCACACATCTATGCACAGAGTCATGCACAGCCTACCCGCACAAACACTCAGACACCCATACAGATACTCAGACAACCAATCGATAACCCATATAGACACTCGTATAGCTATTCACAAAACCATGCAGCCACTTATACTCCAACAGACAGAAACATACAGACATTCACACAGTTTAGTCACTGGTCTGCAGTAAGATACATTTAATGACTCACTTATACAGTCAGTTACACACCTAGAAAATCATCCATTCACACACTTGTACAGCCACTCATTCTTCCACAGGCCTTTCACTATAAATATATAAAACATATTTAAACTTTACAGAAACACACAGTCACTGGATGATGTCAACAGTGATGTCATCAGTGATGTCATTTGAGATGTCATCACTGATGTCATCAGTGATGTCACTGACCATGTCATGAGTGATGTAATATGTGACGTCATCAGCAGTGCATTGCGGGGGCGCGAGTTATAGTTAGCTGCACTAAATATAACAGGGGAATTTCTAGGGTTTTGTACGAGGGAAATGTCCAGCTAACTATAACACCCCTGAAACCTATGGTTTTTTCAGTGAATATATGTATATTCACTTAAAAAACCATAGGTTTCAGGGGTGTTATAGTTAGGTGGACATTTCACTCGTAAAAAACCAATGAAATTCCCCCGTTATAGTTAGGTCAGATAACTATAACTCGTGCGACCGCCAGTCTATCACAAGGATGATGTCATCAGTGATGTCATGAGTGATGCCACTGACCATGTCATGAGTGATGCAATATGTGACGTCATGAGCAGTGGATTGCGGGCGAGTGAGTTATAGTTATCTGAACTAACTATAACGGTGGAATTTCATTGGTTTTTTCCGAGTGAAATGTCCACCTAACTATAACATGTGTGAAACCTATGGTTTTTTAAGTGAATTTGCAAGGTTTTTTAAATGCTAATTCCTAACTATAACGTGCCTGAAACCTATGGTTTTTAAAGTGAATTTGTACGGTTTTTTAAATGCTAATTTTTTTTCCATATATTTTTTTTTTTTATGGTTTTTCACCGTGCGCGCACGGTGCGCGCACCCCGCGATATTTTCTTAAAAAAAATAAACTGTTTTTTCACCCTTCGGGGTCCTTTAGGGACCCCCTGACAAAGGCTAGGGGGTCAGGAACTCTCTACCCTGCCCCCTTTTCACGTTCGCCACCTCTCTTTTTCACTCTCACATCCACAACAAACAAAATGGCGGCCGACACTTCCTGATTTCGACTGATTCGAACGTTGACTGACATGTAACCACCAATCATAATTACGATCGCGCATGTTAGGGTGCGCGCACGGTGCGCGCACGGTGCGCGGCTATAGATATGTATGTGCTTTTAAATGCAATTTTCTCTTTAAGTACTGAACAGATTGACTCCATATATGCAAAAGGCACTTCCCTGACCTGAGGACTACCTCTCTGCCAAATTTCAAGTAATTCTGTTCAGCCGTTCGGGCTGTACCTTCGACTAAAGGTCCTATGGGAAATTGCATTGGGAAAACGCGTTTTGGGACCCCCCTTTTTTCTCAGCCCCTGCTTGACGAATCACCGTGAAACTTTCAGGATAGGAGTGGACCGGAGATGGCCAAAGGTTTTGAAAATTTCGCGAAGATTCGTCAATCGGCGCCAAAGTTATTCCAAATAGAATGTTGCAGATTTCCTATGGAAAATAGGTCTTAACTATAACTATCTACTGTCGACCGCCAGTAGATTATATATATATATATATATATATTCCTCCTGCCTTTAATTTCAGAGGAAGCAGCCCCACCAACGAGGTAATGATTACACAGGTATTTATTTGTTTAGCAAACTAAACTGACGCGTTTCTATCTTACGATCTTTGACACATATCTATACATAGGTATATATATATATATGTGTATATATATATATATATTTATACATACATACATATATATATATGTATGTGTGTATATATATACAGATATATAATATAGATATATAAATATACATTCATATATATGTATGTGTATATGTATATATAAAATATAGATAGATATAGATCTCTCTCTCTCTCTCTATATATATATATATGTATATATATATATATTATATTTATATATATATATATATATATATATATATATATATATATATATATATATATATATATATATATATATATATATATATATATATATATATATATATATATATATATATATATATATATATACAGTAATTGCTTCATAATTACTGGTGTGGCCCTGCCGAAGGGTAATGCACCGCCACTGGGAAGAGTGCCGGCGTCCACACAGAGGGCTGGAACCTGAATTTTCTTTTTAAATGTATATATATATTGGTTGGTGAACAAGCCTGCTGGTCCAGGTGAAACACGTCCGACATAGCCACTGATTAAACCCTGGCTGTATTTGTCACAAGACATTGCGTCGTGTCCTTTTGTTTCGAGAGGAGTGTTTGTTCGTATATATATATATATATATATATATATATATATATATATATTACCTACTGGCGGTCGCCAGTAGGTAGTTATAGTTAGGACCCCTTTTCCATAGGAAATCCGCAACATTCTATTTTGAATAACTTTGGCGCCGGTCGACGAATCCTCGCGAATTTCTCAAAATAGGTGGGGCGCTACGCTCCGCTCCTACCCTGAAAGTCTCGGGGGGATTCGTCAAGCGGGGGCTGAGATAAAAGGGGGGTCCCAAAACGCGTTTTTCCCATGCATTTTTCCATAGGACCTTTAGACAGGGCTACAGCCCGAACGGCTGAACAGAATTACTAGAAATTTGGCAGAGAGGTAGTCCCTAGGTCAAGGAAGTGCCTTTTGTAGGTTTGGTGTAAATCTGTTCAGTAGATTCTGAGAAAATAGCCTTTAAATCAATATATATATCTGAGCCAGCTTACGGTTCGCTTACCGTAAGCTTACCGTACGCGTACGGTGGCGTGCACGAGCGCGATTCTGATTGGCTCTTAGATCTTAGTAAACATTCGAATCGGCTGAAACCAGGAAGCGGCGGCCGCCATTTTCTCTCTCGCACTGAGAGTTAGATTGTTTAATTAAAACCAATACACATGTAAAGGAGCTGTTTTGACAGCTCACACACACATAGCCATGATGAGGGAGTCCCCCAAGACCCCCCAAGGCCAAAAAAGCCATTTTTATTTTTTCGCTAATTTCGCCGATTACGCTTACCGTACGCGTACGGTAAAAAATATAAAAAAAAAAACACTATCCACACTCTCCCCACCCCCTGTGCTTTTGGTGGCCGCCGGCCACCTAATGTGCAGGGCTTATCAAAGGTGTAAAAAACCACAATATTTTCAACAAAAATAATCAAAGAAAAAATTATCCACACTCTCTCCACCCCGTGTGCAAATGGTGCCCGAAGCGCACCATTTGTGCATGGCTTATAAGCACCGTAAACACAGTAAGCACCGCGTGCCTACTGTGCACGCACGGTGCGAACTGCGTTAAGTGGGCGCGCACGCCACGAATGGCGTAAAGTAACTTAGCATTTAAAAAACCGTACAAATTCACAGAAAAAACCATAGGTTTCACACACGTTATAGTTAGGAATTAGCATTTAAAAAACCTTGCAAATTCACTGAAAAAACCATAGGTTTCACACATGTTATAGTTAGCGGAAATTTTACTGATAAAAAAACCAGTGAATTTCCCCCGTTATAGTTAGTGCAGGCAACTATAACTCACGCGACCGCAATCTTCTGCTGATGACATATGTGTCTTTATGAAAAAAAAATATTTGTAATATATGTATAGCTAAAAATGTATGGAAGAAGACATGGGCAAATAAGTGTCTAAATACAGTATTAGCATCAGCAGAAGATTGCGGTCGCGTGAGTTATAGTTGCCTGCACTAACTATAACGGGGGAATTTCACTGGTTTTTTATCAGTAAAATTTCCGCTAACTATAACATGTGTGAAACCTATGGTTTTTTCAGTGAATATATATATATATATATATAAATATATATATTCACTTAAAAAACCATAGGTTTCACACATGTTATAGTTAGGTGGATATTTCACTCGTAAAAAACCAATGAAATTCCCCCGTTATAGTTAGTTCAGATAACTATAACTCGCGCGCCCACAATCCACTGCTCATGACGTCACATATTACATCACTCATGACATGGTCAGTGGCATCACTCATGACATCACTGATGACATCATCCTTGTGATAGAGTGGCGGTCGCGCGAGTTATAGTTATCTGAACTAACTATAACGGGGGAATTTCATTGTTTTTTTTACGAGTGAAATATCCACCTAACTATAACATGTGTGAAACCTATGGTCTTTTAAGTGAATTTGCTAGGTTTTTTAAATGCTAATTCCTAACTATAACGTGTGTGAAACCAATGGTTTTTCCAGTGAATTTGTACGGTTTTTTAAATGCTAATTTATTTATGTATTATTATTTTTTTTATATATTTATTTTACAATAAACTACGTATTAAAAATTATTATTATTTTTTTTGGTTTTCACCGTGCGCGCATGGTGCGCGCACCCCGCGATTTAAAGAAAATATATATATATACATATATATTTTTTTGGTTTTTCACCGTGCGCGCATGGTGCGCGCACCCCCGCAATTAAAAAAAAAAAGTAATAATGTTTCTGCCTTCGGGGTCCTTCAGGGACCCCCTGACAAAGGCTAGGGGGTCAGGAACTCTCTACCCTGCCCCCTTTTCACGTTCGCCACCTTCCTTTTTCACTCTCGCACTGAAAACGAACAAAATGGCGGCCGACACTTCCTGATTTCGACTGATTTGAACGTTGACTAACATGTAACCACCAATCAGAATTACGCTTGCGCACGTTAGGGTGCTCGCACGGTGCGCGCACGGTGCGCGTACCCTGCGCGGCTATAGATATTGATATGCTTTTAAATGCTATTTTCTCAGGAAATACTGAACAGATTTACACCAAACCTGCAAAAGGCACTTCCTTGACCTTATGGCTACCTCTCTGCCAAATTTCAAGTAATTCTGTTCAGCCGTTCGGGCTGTAGCTGCGTGTAAAGGTCCTATGGAAAAATGCATGGGGAAAACGCGTTTTGGGACCCCCCTTTTTTCTCGGCCCCCGCATGACGAATCACCCCGAGACTTTCAGGGTAGGAGCTGAACGGAGCGCCCCATTAGTTTTGAAAATTTCACGAGGATTCGTCAACCGGCGCCAAAGTTATTCAAAATAGAATTTTGAGATTTCCTATGGAAACACGGTCCTAACTATAACTATCTACTGGCGACCGCCAGTAGATAATATATATATATATATATATATATATCACTGAGCAAAAGTGTCCATTTGACAGTGGGAGCTCCTTAATCAGCTGGTGCCCGCGTCGAGACCAGGACAGGGTCTCGTACAAAATCTTGCTCAAAGAAGTACACGGCACACCTCTTGATGATATTAGATTTGTTTATTCAGTTCGTGACTGTCTCCTACGCGTTTCGAACCGTAGTTCCTGATCACGGTAGAGTGTAATTCTAGTCCTTTTTTAATTTCCACTTATATACACTGTGAATTTCAATAGTGCATTATGGGTTTCGTAGTTTATACAAACATTTGTTTTTTTGCTTTTTTTCACATTTATTCAACAAACTTTATTGTTTTTTGCGCTATGCATTCTTTCACCTGTGTGGCGAATTTGAGCATCAGAAAACACAGTGATTTGGATGAACTTTCATCATATAACCTCCATGTGCTGATAGGGCCTGGTCGCTGAGTAGCGTACATCCCGTGTTGGTAATTTATGTTTTATGCAGTTGCACATGGGGTAGGTTTAAACTGAGTGTTTCGCAGGGTAGAGGGCTGAGTGCCCTTGACTGTGTTTTTGATTGCTCATTTCGCCAGTTAGATGAAGAGTGTGCGAGCATCAGCGTTTTCAATGCATTCCCTGTCTGGTAGTTGTTGTCTTTCTCCACATGGTTCGGTTGTGTTTATGTACTTCTGTTGCAAAATTTTTTGGTGGAAGTTCACTTGATAGAGCAAATTCGTCGGGTTTTTAAATTTACGATTTTTATCTTTTTTCTATCTTCTTTCTTCCGTCACCATCAGAGGTGAACATACATCTCCTCATCTCCGTTGAGACCCAGTGGTTGTTTTGTCTTGAATCTCATGATCATGCTGGACTCTAGGCGACGTAGTTTTTGAACTCTGTTCCCTCCACGTTCATTTATTGGAACTGTTATTAATCCTGAGTACTTAATGTTAAGCCAGGTTTTATCCTTGTGCGTGGCCATGTGTTTCGCGATAGCGTATGTGTTGTCCTTGTTTTGTATCGCTCGGATATGTTCTAGTATCCTTTTCTTCAGGGGACAAATCGTGCTGCCTATGTATTGTTTTCCACAATCACATTGGAGAATGTATACCACATGTGTGGATTCACATGTGATGGTTTCCCTTATTTCAAAGTTTTTGCCCATTGGATCACACAAGTTCTTTAAATTTTTACCGATTTTGCATGCCTTGCAGGAAGTACACTTGGTGAACCCTTTCGATCTCTTTTGTAGCCAAGTTTCTGGTTTCTTTATTTCAAAGTGGCTTCTGATCAGATGGTCATTGAGATTTGGCGCTCTCCTGTACGATATCAGGGGTCGTTCACCGATAGAGTTTCCTATGTCTGGATCTTTTTTGAGTACATTCCAGTATTTGGTTATTCTCTTTTGAATTTCATAGCTTTCTTTGCTGTAGGTGAGTATAAGCCGTGGTGGATCATTGTTTGATGTTATAATACTCTTTTGGCTGTCTGGATTATTCTCTGTGTCTGTGCTGTTTTCTTCATCACTCCTTCGTGCGTTTTTGGGTAGTAGTGTGTCCGCTCTAGTTTTTTGTCTTGCTTTCATTTCGCCACATCTTATGTCTACATATTTATATCCACGTTGCTTGAAACGTTCTTTTGTTTCTTCAAACTTGACTTCCATTTCCTGTTCTTCCGAGCAGTTTCTTTTCATACGCAGCAGTTCGCCGTACGGTATGCTCTTTTTCAGTGCTTGGGGATGGAAGCTTAGACCATGGAGTAGACTATTTGTTGCTGTTTTTTTGCGGTGGACTGTGCTGTGCAGTTGGTTGTCCTTGACGTATATTTTTGTGTCCAGGAATTCGACTTCTTTTGGGCTTATGTTGTAAGTGAATTTTAAACCTACATCATTTTCATTGAGCTCCTCAAAGAAGTCTTGAAATTGTTTCTCAGTTCCTCTCCACAAAATAAAAAGATCGTCAATAAATCGTAGCCAAAGGGCTACGTTTGACATGTGATGGTCGTTTTCCTCTCTCCAAGCTATGTTCTTCTCCCACCATCCCATCATGAGATTCGCATAGCTTGGAGAGAAAGAAACTCCCATGGCGGTACCGCAGCACTGGGCATAGATTTTTTTGTTAAATAAAAAAACATTATTGTACAGGCACAGGGTAATCATTTCAATCAGCATTTTAGAATGCTCTAATTCATTCATAGGCCTCTGTTTTAGAAAATATTGAATCGCATTAAGGCCCCTTTGATGATCAATTGAGGTGTAAAGTGACACCACATCGATGGTTGCCAGTAGGTAGGTAGGTTGCCATTCAGTGTTCATGAGTATTCGCAGAAAGTCCCCAGTGTCCTTTATGTAGGAACTCAGAGTTGTTACGAGGGGTGCTAAATAGAAGTCTACATATATTGATATGTTTTCGTACAGGCTTCCACAGCTGGAGATGATTGGACGACCAGGTGGCTTATTAAGTGTTTTATGCACCTTTGGGAGGAAATAAATGGTTGGCATGATTGGGTATTCAACCATTAAAAATCCTTTCTCATTTTCGGTTAGGAGGCCTTTTTCTTGCCACACATTTAGTTTTCTTTGTAGATCTGATATCAATGAAGCAGTTGGATCCTTTGTCAGGATTTTGTAATTTTTTGTTTCATTTAGTTGGCGAAGTGCTTCTTCTATGTAGTGTTGTTTGTCAAGCACTACGATGTTTCCGCCCTTGTCGGCCGGTTTGATTTCAATTTCATTATTGTTCTTCAAAGATTGTGTGGCCTCTCGTTCCTTTTTTGTTAAGTTTTCCGGTTTTTTCTTTGAGTCAACATTTGGAATGGTATCTATTTCTGCCAAAATCAGATCATAAAAAATATCAATTTTGTTCCCTGGATGCAATGCTGGGCAAAATTTGGATTTTTTCTTGAATGTGGTTGGCATGCGTTTATTTAATTGTAGCCCCATTTCCCCCAAGATTTGGGTGTCTGTGAGTTCAGAAGCATCAGTCTCATTTGCTAATTCGTAGGCTAGTCGCAGATGTGGTGCATCAGAGATACTGTAGATTTCTGGATTTGTGGGGGCAGATATTCGGATTTGATCTAAGTCCGCTTTAGGCGAGTGTCTGGCAAAGTATTTTTTTAGTTTTAGTTTCCTTACATATTTATATATGTCTATTTTCGTTTCCAGGGGGTCCTGATGTTTCTCTGGGCAGAATGATAAACCTTTGTTCAGAAGTGTTGTTTCCGCTTGAGATAAGGTGTATCTGGATAAGTTGATGACCAGATTAGGGATTGTGTAATCCTTACATTTTATTTCCTGACCACCGCGCGGTTCCTTAGGTTGTATCTTCCGCTTGGGCCGCTTGCTTCTTCTTGTTTTCTTTGGTCTCTTGAGTGAGAGAATCCCCTTCCCCTTGCCCTGGTCCGACCTGATCCACGTCCTCTTGGTTTGTCTCTGGGCGTCTGTTGTTCTTGATAGAGCAGTTTCATCTCCTCTAAAAAAGAAAATTTACGTAGGCCGGTCTGTCTTTGTTCTCCTTCGCCTGGATCTGATTCAGAGCCACTTGTTGTGTAGCCAGTCCCAGTTTCTACAATCGGTTGTGTATCCCATTGTTGTTTGTAAATTTCGAATTTTCTCGCAAATGTGAAGATGGTTCCAAATTCATAGTCGTCTTCATCTCTCCGGAACTTGCGTTGTTTCCTCTGCTGTACTTCTTCTTCATGTTTGTCAATATTGCGATCCATGTCAGCTCGTAATTTTTTGATTGTCTCACTATTTTCATTTGATGCTGCGATTTGGGTTTCAAGTTCTGATATTTTTTGTTGTAATTCATCTACGTCTTTCTTGGCGTATTTGATGATGATATGCATCATGTTCTTAGAACACTCCATGTTGTTCCTTCCCCACTCTTCGAGCATTTCAGGTTTTGTATCCGGGTGGTTTGGGAGCGTGAAAATACGGAGCCCTCTGGGTACCATGTCGCATTCGATGTATTTTTCCAGGGTAATGATCTCCCAGCTCCGTGAGGTTTCCTTGCGTAGTAATTTCTCAAGCTGCATGAATAGTTGTTTGATGGTAGTGATTTGGGGTTGAGATCTTTTGTCCGATGAATCCGCGTTCTTCGTAGCCCCTGTGCTCCTTTGAAACATGTTCTGCGCTCTAGATGTTCTCTTGGCAGCCCTCTCCTCCATAGTGGCCCCAAAGAGTGAGATACTGTGGGTTCTCCTGCCAGTTGTATTAGGTGCTCGCACTGTGTATAGCGCGTTTTTAGCAGCGTTGTTTTGGGTTTGTACTTAGTTCGTTTAGGACTTTGAAAGAACACTCGTGATGGTTCTTTAATGAAAAGGGGATGAGCTGGATTTCACCCCGAGTCATGAACTCTTCAAAACATTCATCATCAAGAGAGAAGGGAAACACTGTAAGTTTGTTTCCCAGCGTGCGTTTAGGTAACTGGTTAATTACGCTTATTCTCGCTGCAGCGTATGACTAACAAATGAAGAGAAAGATTGTTCTTACCCGGGAGACTCCTGTCGTAATGGCGTCCTCCGACCCCAAACGCCAGCGCTCTACCGGGTCCCTTCAATGCGTTCCGTCACTGTTTTTCTACTGCGGTTCCTTAACAGGGCATTCAGTTGAGGATGATGCTTCCGAATCCTTAGTGTTGCTGTAGTAGCCCGGCTCCAAACATCCGCATTTTCTGCCTGCAAAAGGACGTTCAAGGAACGGCAGTTTCTTCCGCTGGGCTCTCCTCTGTCCTGAATTAATCACTGAGCAAAAGTGTCCATTTGACAGTGGGAGCTCCTTAATCAGCTGGTGCCCGCGTCGAGACCAGGACAGGGTCTCGTACAAAATCTTGCTCAAAGAAGTACACGGCACACCTCTTGATGATATTAGATT